>NC_059402.1:12110835-13375529 GCF_905220565.1 Melitaea cinxia | reverse complement strand
TAACTCAAAAAGTTCTTGACTGATTTCAATTATATTTAAATGACACTAAATGACATGCACTACCATTTTATACATCAACATAACAAACATCAAAATCGGTCCACTCAGCTAAAAATGCTGAGGTAGCATAAATAAAAAAAAATACAACCGAAACAAGAGCCTCCTTCTTTTTTTGAAGCCGGTTAAAACGTATAATACGTTGATTCTTTAAGCATTTATATTATGCTTGTCCCAACAGCTGCTAAGAGTCAAAGGTTCATTAGCATAACTTTGTTCCAATGGTTATTTTACTCTGAAAAACTTTTATTCTTAGTAAAACAACTATCGTTTTCTATATTACACGTTGTAACAGCTGCTATAAAATATTGTATTTTTATGAAAATGTTCATTTGAAGTGTAGGTAGGCGTCAGACAGCCTGTAAATTGAGTGTTCATATACTGTATCATTAAAAACTAAAACCTTCTAATGTGGCTGCGTAATATAATGCCACAGCTTAAAATTTTATTGGTATTTTTAATAAGCTGGTCTGACTACTAAATGTCGGGAGTCAAAAAAAAGAGATTTCTAATATTCTGCATATTGGCAATATTTGACGGTATAACGACTGCACTCGTGCTTTTTAACAGTGCGCCAAAATAGTTAATACCAAACATGTAGATAGAGAGCTGCGGAAACTGGGTCACTCATCTGTGTAACATTGCTTAGGGCTAGAATATAACTAATATATATATATATATATATATATATATATATATATATATATATATATATATATATATATATATATATATATATATATATACAATCTTAGACCGAAACTTAATGTTAGTATGCTTTTAACATTAATTTTTTTAATCTATACTAACAAATGGAGAGCTGGTTTGTTTTGTTCGATTATACTACAAAAACTACTGAACCAGTCGGAATTATACTTATACCATAAGATGCAGCGTGTTTCGGAGAAGGTTTTAATATATGATATGTTGGTGATTACTTATCTTGTAAAGAAATATGGATGGACAGATGTCGCTAGTATCTAATATAAGGCTTAATAAAAGTTTAAGAAAAAAACATTAGGTATATTAAAAATTTATAAATAAGTAAATATAAAACAATATCAGTGATAAGTGAGTAAGTACAAGTATTTTACTAAAAACTTATTAAAGGTAAACTTTAATATTTGATTAGCAATATTCTGCCATGTCAATTATCGAATTGGACGAATCAAATCAAAACTTTATCAAATTCAAATTGGCTTTAAAAAGCACTTTTACCTAGTCGCTTTACAAATTTATATTTTAATAATTATTGTGAAGTTACCACTGATTCCAGAATATAGATATTTCTAAAAAAAATTAGCACTAAACTTAAGAAACCCTTTTAAACTTCACTTTTTGTCATCACTGAATGTTATTGCACACCTATGAGTCTTGAGGTAAAACAAAATAATTACACTAAAATTCAACATAAGGTAACATCGTAAACCAAGTAGAAGTCAACAAATAGTTAACTATTCTAAATCAAGTAAAGCTACCTTTGAACTTAGAGCTACATTTCTCAACTACACAGTCCGAGTTGAACGCTAACTCGAGAACTCTAGCTTTGATTATTAACTGATATTCTGGATTAGTTTTAAGATAAGAGAATATGGTATTATTGTTATTATTATAAATAAATTTAATTTTCGATATGAACACTTTGAATAACGAAAAGCACTTTGCATTGCCTTTAAAAAGTCATATGAGTTGGTGAAAGCGGCGTTCGACCACATCTTATATATTAAACGAATTAGAAAAATATAAAAAGGTAATAAAAACCCGCCTCCGGCCATTAAATATTGGTTCCAACTATTGATTCCAACCATTCATTCCCATCTATCTCGAAATGAGATTAGCAATTTATAGCGTGCCTACTGTTTTTGTTTTACTGTTTTTACTGAGGTAGGGCACAGCAGGAATTTCCTGCTCAAAATATGGAGCAGCCCGACTGGGGTAGTAGCTCGACCTTACAGAAGATCACAGCAAAATAATACTGTTTTCAAGCAGTATTGTGTTCCTGTTGGTGATTAAGGTGACCAGAGCTCCTGGGGGGATTGGGGATTGGGTCGGCAACGCGCTTGCGATGCTTCTGGTGTTGCAGGTGTCTATAAGCTACGGTAATCGCTTACCATCAGGTGAGCCGTACGCTTGTTTGCCGACCGTTTTAGTGACATAAAAAAAGTACGTTTGTTGCAATTTCTGTAAAAACAGTGTTTATATTTTTGTGTAAGTGTTTACTTTTTTACTCCTTCAAAATTGGAATAAATCATTAAATTAATTTTTCGTGAAACTATAAAACAAATTAACAATAAACTCTATCGTACATATTATGTTAATTATATTAAATTCAATTGGTTAATAATCTTTAAAATTTACATTTCATTATATATTATTGATATCAATATTATATGCATTAACTATGACGTCTGTTTTTGCGTGTTTAACAAAGTAATATAATTATGTGTGTATACTAGTATTTTGAAAAGACGTATTTAGCTACATAATTAAAAAAAATTAAATACATTACAGTATAATTTTTGGTTAATGCCACATACTTACTGCTAATATATGTATAAATTTTGTAATAAATTTAATTTGAAGCAAATCCATTTTGTTGAAATATTTTTTACAGCATATATATAAGATTGCAAATTCATTAACTTTTTTATTTCTGGAAATACAGAATAAACGTTAAATCTATTCGTTTACTGTTTTCACTCCTCAAATTTGGCACGATGACGGTAGTTTCAAATTGTGGATTCATAAATTTGACTGAAGCATAAGCATGTAGGTAAAGCTTTAGTTTATAGTCAGCTGTAAAAATAAATCGTGTATCTGATTCTAACTGAATTAATTTATAACTGACATTTTTAACGACTTTGCTTATCTGTATGTAAATAAGTAAAATAAATTTTACAACAGTTTTATTTATTTACCAGAATTCAAATATTTGCTTCTAGAAAAGTGTACGTTAGTATCAATATGGACCGCTGGTGTAATAGTGTGTGTGCCGTTTCGGTGGCGTCTAAATGCCGACGGTCGGGGGTTCGATTCCCGCTCAGAGTGGATATTTGTGTTTATACAAATATTTATCTTCCGGTCTCGTTGTTAGTCTTTATCTCGGAGAGTACGGTAATTTGTTGGTCCCGTATGTTATCATGTACACCTGATAGCGATCATTACTCATAGTACGGAATACATCCGTCAACCTGCATTAGAACAGCGTGGTGGATTAAGCTCTGATCCTTCGCCTACATGGAAAAAGAGGCCTATGCCCAGTAGTGCGATATTACAGGCTGAAGCGGGAATCATTTAAAAAAATATTTTATGTGTACTATAACTTCAAATGATAAATTTAGACAAATAAACTGTTTCCCATTTTTTTTAATAATTATGTATTTACATTTCTGATAGAAATAATGAAAATAAATATTTTTCATTTTAATACACCTGACATTTTTCGTAATTACATTTTTCGTATCACAATCAGTAAACCCTTTCATGTAACCATACAAGGGGACCCATTTAAAAAAGTAAGATAAAAAAAAATCCACAACGTTTATTAGTCGTAACGAAGCTAATCACACACTCTCCGTAAAACCAAACGTGTTTGCAAAATATCAGCGCAATCCATTAGGGATAATTGGTTCCAAATTGAGTAGCAAGAATTTATCAACTTACATATACGTAATAGTAATAAGGAAAGGTAAAAGCTTGTTAAAGTGGTGATGTTGAGACAGTTATAGTCCTGTGACGATCTCATTTAATAGATATACAAGGAATGTCTATGATACCATTTCATTTCATTGTTCCGTCATCTCACACTCCGATGTATGAATGGCTTGATGTCGAATTATTTTGCTAGGTTTTTGTATAGGGGTGGTATTTTCACTGTTGAGAAAACTATTTTGTCAGAAAACTTGAGAAATTTTGATACAAGATTTTCTAGTCTCATGAGTCTGGCAAAATTTAAAACTTGTACATTTAACGAGGAAAATATCTTAGTTAGCTTTAAGATAAGCATTGCAAAATGATCAGTACGTGACAGTTATTACAGTACGTTGCTAAAAACAGTTCACCATTTATTTTAGAGCTCACGTACACTTTTTAGGAGATCGTTATGATATCTTGAGCTTCTAAAACAACGTGAAATTATGAAACCCCAGTACGGTTTGTACTAATATTAGTTAATTTTTTTTATATCACTAGTTCGGCAAACAAGCGTACGGCTCACCTGATGGTAAGAGATTACCGTAGCTTATAGACGCCTGCAACACCAGAAGCATCGCAAGCACGTTGCCGACCCAATCCCCAATTCCCCAGGAGCTTTGGTCACCTTACTCACCAACAGGAACACAATACTGCTTGAAAACAGTATTATTAAGCTGTGATCTTTTGTAAGGTTAAGGTACTACCCCAGTCGGGCTGCTCCAGATTTTGAGCAGGAAATTCCTGCTATGCCCTACCTCAGTTATATTTATATAATATTATAAGATTTTCACAGAGATGTTACTATAGATGTTGATGTCTTATTTGGAGCCTGAAAATAAAGCGAGTGCCACTACCCACTCGCTTTTCCATAGACTCGTAGAAGAAAGTGGACATCATAACTAAGTGGCTATGTAAATGTAGATAGTAATTGACAATAAATATAAGAACACAATTCGGTATCGGTAAAATATATTATTAAGGCTATTTTATAAAAGAATAAATTATCATCATCATCATTGGCCTTAGTTCGTCTAATGCAGACGATTTAGCAGTGTCAGACAGATACTGTGTCGCCTAGGGCATTCTTCAGGAAAACGCAGAGTTGCCTAAGCTTTTGCGCCACCCCCTCGACCTCACTGGATAGGCCCACAGGAACAAGCCAGTTCGGCTGCAGGAGTCTTTCGCATTTTAGCGCTATACCACGAATGCTTGACGCAGACCTCATTCTGGGTTTCAAATGAAGTTTTCCTTCTCTAGGACCCTGATGATTTTGGGCCAGGTTTAACCTTCGGCCGCCTTTTACGACCCCCACGAGAACAAAGGGGGTGGTGCTATTCTACTCAGCCGATAAGATAAAAAGATAAGACTAAATTCCACTATAATAAATCTTTTTTGGCTATTCTCTACTTCAACGATAATATATTATACCTAATATTAACGAAACAATATGTTCATATTGGGAACGACTAAATGCATTTTTGTTTTAATTTGATTCATTACTTTTATTAATTTTTTGGTCATCCTTGGATGTGCGGTAACAATTACTAATTAGAAATTGAAATTAAAAAGGTCTGATCTTATAAAGAAGAACGTAGGCTTAGTTACAATTTTAAAAAAAATCCAAGATAAGTTGTCAAGCCATTGCCGAGGTTAATCTTTAAATAAAATTTAACATGGCTAACTCAGAAATTAACCCCGGTTTTTAACTTAGCTACTTATATTTACTAATTATAATTAAATAACAATAAAAAATTATCTAAATAAATGTAATGGTACGCAATAAAATTTCTGAAAAAAATAAAAATAAAAATCACACGCAACGGATCCCACTAGGATTCACTTCTATGTAGGGGGCCAAAACACACATAATATATTAGCAGAATACGGCGTGCGGGGATAGAACCCGCAACCGCCAGCGCAACAGCTGCAATCCAACCGTGTGACCGTTGCGAACGTGTCGACATTTTAACATTTTAAACGAAATTTACGTAATGTTCACGAATACAATAAAAAACTAAGTCCCTAAAAGTTCTTGTTTTTAAACTCTCGTAAAAGAGAATCGCTTCTACTTCCAATTCACAATTGAATATAAAAGTATAGACAACTGTTTTACCTTTGATAAATTCTTGTGACGCTTCCTTTTGAAGATGTTCAGCGTTGTTTGTTTCAGTGAAACGAGAACAAATGATAACTTTAATACTATGTGAATACGTAGAGGTTTTTACTCAATGGACTTTCCTTTGTAGTACTATGATGTTAATTTTCTTTTATAAAAAGGTATTAGTATTAACATAACAGTCAGTATTAAACTATTAATGAATATTTAGTGAAATTATGTGCTTTGTATATTTTGTAAAATGAGACTTGCTATCCTTGAGAAGTTGGTTTTAATTTTCTTTTAAGAAGTTAGTCCACCACACTGCTCTATGCAATGACGGATAAAGATAATAAGAGTGGCTTATTAAAATAAGCGTTATAAACAATTTAATATCCATTTACTTTATATAAAAGTGTATTAATATTAACGGCAACATTCAATTTACTCTTTAATTAAAAACTTTTTCGTAATTACTAACTAATGAAATTATTTTGCTAATTATTTTAAGAGCGTTATATCGTCACCATAGTTCAAAAGAGGTCAAGTACATAATATACATCATAATACAACTTATATAACTAAAAGGGTAAAGTCGAGCGATTCGAAAAATATCATAGGTTAATGCATATGAAAACGCATTACTCAAATTGGTGACATATTAACAGGCCGGGGTAAGTGATAGTATGGTAAAATTATTTTGAAATGTCATTTTAAGTACGATGATGAATAATCCTCATCCAGCCTACACCGGCAATCTAACGAAGATCGTCAATCCAGCGTGCAAAAGAATATAATTATAATTATTATGTTTTCTAAAATTTTCGACTTTCTGCGCAATTTACTTAATTTTTCCTTTAGTAAAAGCCATGTAACGAAAATAAAAAAGAATTATATAAATTGGTCCAGTCGTTAGCAACACATTTCGCGATCCATTTTTATTTACATAGAAGACTAACTTTATACAAAAAAGCTTTTCAAACCCCATTTCATTAAAAAAAGATTAATATGATTGATGACGAGAACTCTTTATTCCTATTATAAAATGCACAAAGCAAATTATAGTTTCAGCTATTTCTAATGTAAAATGGAATCTACATAAAGTCACCGATTCCGATATCACATGTATATTTATGCCTTTTGTGAGTCGAGAATCAATTCATGAATCGACATTTTGCACAGCAGTTAGCTTTTATGTTTTGGTAATAATGGCTATTTGAATTGTATTTCGAAAAACTCTCAAATCATACGGAGCCATTCCGAAGACTTATAGCATTATTAGTTGAAAATGTTCTGTTTATTTTGTAGGGAAAGTAAAGTATATATTTTTAATACTTAGTTTATTTTTAATTAATAATAAAACTATAGCTTAGAAGTAATTTCTAGACAAAAATAATTAACTAATTCACTTATTCAATTCAAATGATTTTTAATTTAAAATGTCTTAAATTGTAAGTATGACTAAATTGCTAAAATTATTCAAAAACACACAAAAGATTTCAGTTCATGAATTTTGTAAACGAGACATTCGTAGCTAATGTCGAAATATCGAGCTTCGCAAAATGAAAATAAAAAAACATGGTATATATCCCGTTTTCGAATAATTTTAGCAATAAAAATAACCATGTTAATTTAAAATCTTATATCTGAATAAATTGCCTACATTTGATGATAAATAATTATTATTAACTTTATTAATAGTTTAATATTAATAACTAGCTGACCCCGCAAACGTTGTTTTGCCATAACACAAAATTTCAAATATTTGTCTCAATTTGATCGCAGCACCAACTGTCGGGACAAACTGAAATTAAAATAGAATAATATTTAATATTTGATGCTGCGATGGAAGCGCAGTCTACCGGATCCAATGTAAAACATTCCAAAATAACAATTATTTATAAATGAAAAATTAGTTAAATAAACATTTTCCAGTGGACCAAATTGTGAATCTAAACCATCCACGAATCCCCTTGAACTCACACAAAAAATTTCATCAAAATCCGTCCAGCCGTCTAGAGGAGTTCAGTGACATACACACGCAAACCAGAAATATATATATAAAGATATAATTTAAAACAATTAAATGTAATTAAATGATTCAGATTTATTTTTACCATATACGTAAGTAATTTTAACAGCAAGTCAACACTTATATATCGATCACTAGCTGTCCCCACGACTTCGTTCGCGTGGAATAGTGACTTTGGACAGCGTTTTTGGATATATCTTTTGGTTTACGCACAGACAAACAGACAAAAATTCTAACTATCATTGTTTTGGGTTCTGCATTCGTTGATAGATAATAATATATTTTCTCATCTATCTTCCATGTACAGACAGTGACCCGTTGCATTTTTATTATATGTATTAATAACGTATCGGCGGTTAAAGTTGTATTTGTACGAGTATGTAACTTGTAATAATATGTTCTTGCAAATAAAGCATGATTGATTGATTTATCGAACACAACATAAATGTTTTTGATGTATGCATGTAACGAACTGCTTAACAAAAAATTTATTTTGGTATAATTGATATTTCTTTTTTTATTCGTTTTTAATTACTGTGACATATATAACAAATCAAAAAATTCAGTGGCAGTTGACAACACGTACTTTGCTTTGAAGCTATTGATTCCTCATTCTCTCATTGAGTACCTCTTTTTTGAAGTTTGTTAAGAATACCTATAACTTTCGAACCTCCCATCCTCAATACTCAATTTATATCATGTCACCTTTGCCTATAAACGTTGACAATGATAAATAGGTAGCATCAATCTAACTAAAAGTAAACTGAAAAGTGTGTCGCTGTCATAAGTTGTCGAAGAAAGATTTCTAATATATATTTGTTAACATATATATTTTTAGGTATGTCTTATGTTTATTAAAAACAGACCCTTTATTCAACCTCGAACCTCTCTAAACAAACTTAACACAACGTTAACAAACGTTTGTGGTATTACTGGAATCAACTTATACCATAAGTTATGGTGGTAATAAAATACCAAAGTAGTCGCCAACTAACATTCCGAATATAGTGCTTAATATTTTACTTCTTGGTGTTTAATCTTGACCTTTGTACTGTTATAATCGTTGCCACCCGATTTAGCCTATCGTACCTTCATTGTTTCTAGGTGTAGAAACTTCTTTGAAATAAGTTTAAAGATTGCGCTCCCAGGAAGAATTACTCGGTATATATACCTCATATATATTTTTGTAACAATTTACTTGTTAGGTAATTCTACGTAAAAAATATAAGCCAACTATGCCACGTTAAAAAGCAAGAAATGCTTTCGAAAAGCAAAGAGAAAGCAAAATAATTTAGATCAAATCTCAAACCTAATTTTTTGTTGTTAAAATTCCTAAGCGAAAAACCAATTACTAAAATTTGATCTTATAGAAAGTAATTTAAATGGAATTATTTTAATTAATTTTATACCGATAAAAAAATTTCAAATTAATTTTATATGACACAATTATTTTTTATTACAGATGGCGAACGATGGGTTAAAAGAAAAGAAGTTCTACGTGCGAGAAAGGGTTCGAAATATGAACTCAGGAAAGAGAGAACGAGACGACAGATAGGTAAGTTTATTTTTATAAAAAAAAGTAATAATGAAGAGCCACAAGGCCCTGTTGCTTTTAAGAATTTAATTTTTAAAAAGGAACAGTTAAATATTTCTGGGATTTCTTTTGTTGAATTATTCCGTATGTAAAAGAATTAGCTCATAATATGAGAAATTTATAATTCCACGTATGTAAATATGTCATTTAAATATGTCAATTTATATAGATTTAACAGGGAAATATATAATAATATAATGTGTATTTTAAAAGTAATTACGTTTACTTTATATTCATCGAAATGCTATGTATATAACCGTGCGTTCATTTTCGTCTATGCTTAGTTACTGGCTTTGTATTGTTGAGCGGTGTTTTAGAACAACTGAACCGATAAATTAGCTTCCTAACGTAAAAATAACGCTTAAAAACAGATCAGCAGGTATTTAGATTATCGCCCTCAAACGAACAAATAAACTCTTCCGTTTTATCAAATTTGATTTTGATCATAATTTTTTGTATTTGTTCAGGGTAACCTTGAAGTTATACGTATACAGTGAACTTATCAAATGAAGTTATAATATTTTCATAAGAATTTCAAATAACATAAATACGTAACTAACATAAATAGAAACTCATATTGAAATTAGTGACCCGGATCGCATATTAATCCTGGTAAATCTCAATAATGAATAGTTATTGGCAGACCAAGCTTAATAACTTATAATATATATGTTATGTATATTATAAGTTATAGATAAGCTTGCATTGAAGGTTAAACTAAGAGTGCTAGATAAAAACATGAATTTTCATTCAGATCAGAATTTGTTGTAATCATTGTTCGATGAAAAAAAATTTTGAGCCTCCCCGATTCTAATTATCATTACTAACTCCTTCCTTCGGTCTATTTTCGTTTACGATGATGTATCTTAATCTAAATCTAACTTTTAAAGACCAACTTAATCAGCTTAGGGAAATTTAAAAATTTGCAATTCAATTTATATTTTTCCTTCACACGTGTGACCATGTTTCCGAATTTCGTTCTAAACTAAAGTGTCATCATTCTTCGTATACATTTACATAGGAACCTGTATAATTTTTCTTTTCAGTGCTGTGCATTTTTTAATCTAGACTTTATCTTTTTCAAAAGATAAATTTAAATTTCTCTGAGCTTCTACTCCTTAAGAACATCACGCATTCTCGTTTACATGGAAATTTTTATGTCTTCCCATTTGTTATGCTATCCCGCAGGAACCGAGCATTTTGTTGAAGAGGATTAATAATACATTTGAAGTAAGTTTGGTGATATACTGTTTACTTTTCATACAAACTTTAACACCTCTTATTACCTCTTCAAGGGATGTAATTTATAAATTCCTTGAAAATATATTATTATTTGTATATTTCGTCGAAATAGAGAATGAAAAATTAAGTTAATTGTGCAGACTTATGCATTTGGTAACCTAGTAGAGTATAAATCAATACAAAAATAATAGTGCGAAAATTTACACTAGGAGTTATTAATCTAAGTGAAAGTTACATTTATCTTTTTAACTTAATAATACAAAAAAACAATTTGTTTCACATCATATATCGTATATTACATACATTATTAACATCATATCAAGTAATATCACTTATAAGATTTATTTCAAAAGTACTTTCATTTATCATAGCCGTGATTCGTCACTATCCTTAATTGACTAATGATGTAATGTCACTCTGAAAGAAGAGTGTCATGTCTATATATATTATAGGTACCTATATCTTCTGATACTACACTAGTGAATAAATAAAAAGAGAACGAAAGTAAAATAATTTAAGTAAATAATTAAGTAAAATTTTATGAACTGTGTTTAATGCCTGGTCATCATCATCACTTCAGTCTATCGCAGTCCGCTGCTGGATATAGGCTTCTCCAAGTTTTTCAGACATTATGACGCGAAATCGTGTGTTTCACCCATAGTATTTCATAGCTAGCGGTTGGACGGTTATCCCGCTATGAAATGTTTGAACCGATTTTAATGGGACTTTCCCTGGTAGAGCTGATGTAATAATGAGTAAATTTTTGGGGTCAAACGTTAAATCCCCTTTGTTTTTTAACGCGATGGATAAAACTCAAAATTAAATTACACGAATAAAACAGATTAGTCAACTATAAACTAAAACTAATTTTATTTATCGTTTAAAGTTACGTTACATTTAATAGGATTCTATTGATACTGTTTCAGCATAAAGTAAGATGCGTTGAAACCTTAATCGTTGTCATTGAATTTATATAGTACTAGCTGACCCGGCCACGCGTTGCTGTCTCAGTAATTATAAATAAAATAAATAAAAAGTAAAAAGAAGAAAAAAAGTAATCATAATTATAATAATTTATTAAAATATATGTAATTGTAATTTATTAAAATATATGTAAATTCTATATTCGAAGGCGCCATCTATAATCTAGAAATAGTAATACGGCGCCATCTACCGGATATCTGTGCAACTTAGATGCCAAACTGCTATCTTATACAGAAATAGAAATACGGTGCCATCTACTATGCCACTAAGATGTCAAACCGCCATCTAGGATTTTGCAGAAATAAAAGATAAATAAAATAAAAATATATAAAAAAACACACTAAAGTTGCTTCATCATTTCAGCCTATCACAGTCCACTGCTGGACATAGGCCTCCAGAAGTTCACGCCGAAAATGGCGTGAACTCATGTGTTATGCCCATAGTCACCAAGCGAGGCAGGCGGGTTGGTGACCACAGGGCTGGCTTTGTCGCACTGAAGACGTTGCTGCCCGTCTTCGGCCTGTGTATTTGAAAGCCAGTAGTTGGATCTATAAAATACCAACGCATAATTTCTTTAGACTTATTAGTTTGTTTACTTAGTAGCAACGAAACACACAACTGAAATATTTATATTAAAACTGTACTGAGAATTTGAAATAATTTCGTTTCTTATAACCTAATTTTATAAGTAATCTAACGTTAAAATTTAGTAAAAAATGTTTAACAATTTTTATAATGTATATGTTTCATACAAATTATAAAATTAAAATGAAAATTTAAACTAAAAATAATAAAAAATTATAATTAAAAAATAATTGGTATAAACCAAACGCACACGCAATCACGCATATTAGAAGTAATTTCATTATAAAACTAATTCTTGTAATTTCTTAAGTGTAAATCTCTTATAAGGTTATGTTTATTATAATTTAACGCCTATATGTTATACATACAAAGATAATATCGTAAGCAAAGTTTGAATAAGTATGTGCAAGAAAAAGATTGTGAGATTTGATATAATAATTATTTTATATCAATACTAGCTGACCCCGCAAACGTTTCTTTGCCATATATGTTATTAACCCTCTTAACCCCCCCCCCCCTTATAACTTAGGGGTATGAAAAATAGATGTTGGTCGATTCTCAGACCTACCCGATATGCACACAAAATTTTATTAAAATTGTTATGATGTTGTATCAAAATGTACAGTATCTAAGGCATAAATAAATATTTTTAGTCTGTTGCGATCCAACTACGTGTTTCAATAGGTTATGGGCCCAGCACGCTTCCACTGCGCCTTCTCGGGCCCCTCCAAAGCCTCTGAGAACATAATCTCTTCGGATGCTGCAATAGAAATAGGTACACATATGTTGCTAAAACCATAACGCTCAGGTGCCTTTCTCTGACGCATACTAAGTACATCTGTCATCAGCTCAGGTTTTAAAGTTGATTGGACTGCGTGTTCTGGAACATCTTGTATTGCAATTTCAGGTAACATTTCATTACTATCAATAAATTCTGAAGAATCTGAAGAGTAATCTAAGGTATCTTTTATTTCTGAAATATTTGTGGATACCCCCACTGCATCACTACTCTCCTCATCGATCGGTCGAGCCGTTTCGGAGGAGTTCAATGTTTAACACCATGACATTTTAGAGAAGATAAAAAAATAAAGAATTCGTTTGTCGAATTTTAAACCATAATAAGCGGCTTAAGCTAGCAATGCACCCGGAATTCCTCTCATGTTGCAATTTAGATGGCAGTAAACACCTAACATCAAGTTGAGCTATTTGGTCACCCCTCAATTTTATATAAAAAAAAATTGGAGATCCAACTTCTATAAATATTATGCTGTAACCTGTAAATATAGTCCAGCGAACACATATATAAATGGGGATAAAAGCGTGTTAGTAGTTTAGTCTTCATATCACAATGTTTTGACCACCAAGTTTAATAACAATAAAGAAGTGACAATTAATAATAGTGTAGAATAGAGATCTTCATAAAATTCTGACCTCAGTATACCCTTTTGATATTTGAAACAATTACTGTGTTGCTATAACTATGACCTTTGTAAATTTTTAATTCAAATCAACTTTGAATTGTATCCTCTAGTTGTCAATTTTTCACAAATATTTAAAAGTTGGTTTATACCAACTCAAATACACATAAATACTATTATTTTAATTCAGAAATTTTTAAAAACTTTATGTTGTACATACAAAGGTAAACTAATACTTATACTATAACAGTCAAATTAGTAAAAAGTTAATAAACCGCGATAAAATCCGAAAAAGAGTAGTAAAAAGTTTTTATTATTTATTTTAATTCAAAGCTCAGAGTATTTTAATCAAGTAAGCTTTCAGAGCCGGTTTGGATAATCATTTTTAGATAAATAAAGAGCTATCACTTATTCAGTATGTAACTGTGCTGGGAAGATACTGCAATAAAAGACAATAGTACTCTCGCAAATTCGACAGTGAATAGAAATTCCAACGCTAGTAAAACGCTTCCACATATCTTCATTATGTGTAAAATATTTTATTGAATTCTAAGGTTTAGCCAATAAAACCTACGTAATAAAAACTTTAAAAAGATTTTCAATTTTAAAAATATTCCAGTAATCTATAAAAATAAAAAAAATTGGTGTCTGTAATATTAAAATAATCGCTTTTTACTAAATGCATATGGATGTTTTATACGGTGCATATACCAAAATAACATTTTTTATAATTTTTGTCTGTCTGTCTGTTTGTTTGTTCCGGCTGATATCTGAAATGAATTAACCGATTTTGACTGGACTTTCAGTGGCAGATAGCTAATGTAATAAGCAGTAACCTAGACTACTTTTATTTTTGATTTTTTTGTAACTAAAAACTGAACAATAACTATTTTGTTAAATTCCACGCGTACGAAGTCGAGAACATAGCTAGTTTGTCATATTTCTTCTTAAAATGATAATTTTCATTCAAATCGTGCATTATGTTATTCCAAAAGAACTGTGTAATTGTAAGTACGTGTATGTTAACTTCTTTAAAAACATCGCGATGAGAGTTTCAAACTCCCGTTGCTTTCGAATTGATTCTACATAATTATATAAATGAGAATTTCACTGAACCTTTAAACTAAAGTAAACATTTATTCAAATTGGTATATGAGCAGCTTTTACAACTACACTTTTATTCTTTAAACATTTGAACCACATTATTAGTGACAATATTATTGTCCATAATTTATTAATGACACAATTATCACGCAACTGCTGTGATTTTGCAGCCGTGAATCAACTGCTTGCGGGTAAAAATATTCCTTAAGATTTTTAACGTAAGTATTAATCTTTATACTTAAGAGCAATCGCAGTAAGCCTAAGTTAAGTTGATCGTTCAGTATACAGCTTTATAGACACTATAAACCGCATCGTATAGCATATAATATTACTCATAAAACAAACAGATATTAATTCATGTATTTTAATTATTACTTTTTTTATCATCGTCACAAAACACATAAATTAGAATACAAATTCAATGCGAAGTTTATGTGAACAATAGGCTTTATTTTAACAAAACCGCAGATTGTAACTAGCGTTGATAAATAACGGTTTGTCTTAAAAGTAAATATTTGTTTGAGTCTCGAGGAGATTGTAATATATACGTAATATCTCCGTCTTATTGTAAACAATGTTGGTTTTTTAATCTATTAAATTGTAAACTTATGTAAACTTTCACTTATTGGTAAATTTGAAGACGCGTTGGCGCAGCGGCCACAGCACTGGCTATTGCTGGTCCCCGCTCACTACAAACATTTGTATTGACCATATAGATGTTTGTTGTGGTATGAGCGTTTGTGCTTGTAAATTGTGTGTGTGTGTTTCCTGACATAGGAGAAAATCCTATTGGGGGGCGTTGAGTGTGAAGTGTTTATTTATTTTAATTATTTTCATATGACCTCTCAAAAAGTCTAACCCTGTCTTAATCTAATAAATGTGTTTTAGTTACAGTTTGCATTGGACAAATGAAAAAATGCTTGTTTATGTATATTGCATATTTCCAATTAATACCTAAAACTGCTAGGTTAGTTGTGGAGGATATAACTTTTCTAGCTAATAGATATTGTAGCTGTATCATATGCTAATCTTGTAAAGATTGAGCTGTATTTTTTTAAATATTTCCTATATGAAAGCCGGTATTATTAAACCTGTTTCGTTAATATAATCTTAAATATGTAACTTGAATAAATACCTTGTATTACTCACTTAAAGTAATTGTATCTAGACGAAATAAAAACTGGCCAAGTGCAAGTCGGACTCGCGCACCGAGGGTTCCGTACATACAAAATTATTAAAAATATTGTTATTAAATGGTGTAACTAAAAATTTATGCTTTTTGCAATTTTCCCTTTATGTGTACTATAAGACGTTGCTTCGTACCAAATTCCCAGATTCAGATTTCACGGGAAGTACCCTGTAGGTTTAGATTCCCTTGCGATTGTCAAAAATTTGCTGCATAAACGGCTGTATCTTTTGATTGCGTTGGTTTAGAAGTTTGATTTTTTCACAGCTCCAAGGGACAGTAAACTTGAGAATTTGATATAAATTTTAACTTAATACCTCTACGCGTTCCTGAGAAAAAGATTCTCGACAGACAGACGGACAACAAAGTGATCCTATAAGGGTTCCGTTTTTTCCTTTTAAGATACGGAACCCTAAAATAAGTCAAGTAAATACACATTATTTGGGATAACTAAAAAATTATCCATCAGATCTTGATCGTATTACTATTAAGTGATATCATATGACAAGCATTAAAATTAAAAAAGAATTATCAAAATCGGTCTACCCAGTAAAAAAAATATTAGGTAAGGAATTGAGAACCTCCTCTTTTTTAAAGTCAGTTAAAAATATTAGTATTTCTGCTAGAGATAATACTAGTTGTGATTGCCTTAGTATTATTAATGAAATTTGTTACTTTCAAAGCAGAAAGACGGTTTCTTGGCGCATGCTGGTTGCTGGTTTTGCGGAAGTACATTTTGCACAATAGGTATACATTTTCTTATAAACCGTCTCCCGGCACATTGCCAAATTTCGATCAGAACTGAAGAAGCGATTTCATTGTTATATTTATTTACAACCTACATTGAACACTCGCCAATTATCTACACTTGTATTAAGTAAGTGTTCTTCATTGTCTACCAAAATTATAGCATTAACGCTAAATAGCGATCTCAAACAAAACAGGTGATCGTGTTGCAGCGGACGTTATGATTAGAGAGTATTATAGTTTATAAGCTGTTACAATTAACAAGGTAGAATAATTTTATTAAGTTATCAGGCAGATCGTACCCTTTTGTCACCCTCGTGATATAAAATTTTATATTATTTTAATTTTTAAAAGTAACATTATTATCCTTATTTATTTGTCAACAAGAGCCGGCACATTATTATATCCGGCTCCAAGGACCATATTATATAAAATTATCGAAATACGCTTGTAAACGCACGCAGATTACTTGCTAGTCGCGAGTTCATTAATTATGCAACTTTACGGTAAAATTATAACGCTTTTGCAACATTAAAGAAGTGGCGCTTTCACTAATATCGTTTGTAGATATTTAGAAGCTCTAAAGGCAGGAAAAACTTTATGCTTCCTAAGCTTTGGGACTAAATGAAACCATTTCGTGGGTTAAAATATTCTTGGTCTTAATCTTAAACATTCTCGAGAAAACGTAGTTAAATATTAGATCGGTGACTCGCAGGTGACTTTTTGATCTCAAATTTATATATAGATGCACCCGTGACTACCTTTCATTACTTTGAAATGTTTGTCAGAAGGGTATTAAAACGAAAATATTGTTAAACTGTTAAGAAACTAATTGATTTATTTCTGTGAATGTTGTTTTTCACTTACCATCAGGTGAGACAACTGTCCGTTTGCCGCCTCTTCTATAAAAAAAAAAAAAAAATTATTGATTATACATATACGAATTTGTAAGTATTTTATTTAGTACTTGTTTTTTAACGACCGAAATATACAATTATTATTAAATACTTGAAAAGTCTACGCATTCAACACCCGGGTACTACTAAATTTAAGTCAGATAAACGTAGACATTTTAAGCAAAAGGTTTGTTTACGGGTTTCCAGAATGGGAACATTAAGATTGATCACAACTACGAGGACTTTTATTAGTTTCGCCTTCAGATAAATATTCCAAACACCAATAAACGAATAAAACGAAATCACATCCGCAGCCGCTGGTCATTATTATCCGGACACTGACGAATTACACAATTTATCTTAGAGTTTGACTATACGGACAAGTATGATGCTGGTAATAAGTTTTAGAAGCTTGAATAACACATGACACAGATAAGTATTTTACTAGACAATCTCTTTTTCAGGCAACGTTATTTATTTCAATATAATATATAAACGCGAAAGGTCATTCATCACGAAATCTCCAAAACTATAACACCTAAAAACTTGAAATTTGGCAGGTAGGCTCCTTATAAGACGTAGGCATCCGCTAAGAACGGATTTTATGAAAAACGACCCCTAAGGGGGTAAAACGGGGGTTGGAAGTTTGTATGAAAGTCCTATATTTTGAAGTAAGAGACTTGAAATTTTGAAAAGGTGTCCAAATAATGTATCTTTAGAAATCAACCCCTTTTTGGGGTTAAAACGGGGGATAGTAGGTTGGCTCACTCATCACGAAATCTCCGAAACTATAACAGTTACAAACTTGAAATTTGGCAGAAAGGCTCCTTATAGGGCGTAGACATCCGCTAAGAACGAATTTTACGAAATTCGACCCCTGAGGGGGAAAAACGGGGGTTGGAAGTTTGTATGAAAGTCCTATGTTTTTGAAATTTAATATTTATGCTCTATAGATGGTGAGAAGGTGTCCAAATAATGTATATTTAGAAAGCAACTCCCTTTTGGGGTTAAAACGGGGGATGGTAGATTGACTCACTCATCATGAAATCTCCGAAACTATAACAGCTACAAACTTGAAATTTGGCAGGTAGGTTTCTTATAGGGTGTAGACATCCGCTAAGAACTTATTTTATGAAACTCAACCCCTAAGGGGATAAAACGGGGGATGGAAGTTTGTATGAAAGTCCTATGTTTTTGAAGTAAGGGACTTAAAATTTAAAATGTTTGCTCTTTAGATGGTGAGAAGGTGTTCAATTAATGTATCTTTAGAAATCAACTCCTTTTTGAGGTTAAAACGGGGGATGGTAGGTTGAGTCACTCATCACGAAATCTCCGAAACTAAAACAGCTACAAACTAGAAATTTGACAAGTAGGTTCCTTATAGGGCGTAGACATCCGCTGAGAACGGATTTTTGAAACTCGACCCCTAAGGGGATAAAATGGGGGTTGGAATTTGTATCAAAGTCCTATGTTTTTGAAGTAAGAGACTTGAAATTTAAAATGTATGCTCTGTAGATGATGAGAAGATGTCCAAATAATGCATCGTAATATATATATATAAAAGAGAAAGGTCACTGACTCACTCATCACGAGAACTCAAAAACCGCTAGATGGTCCATCAATCCAGGATGGACAAAGATGAAATTTGGCAGGGAGGTAGATTATAGTTAGTGGACGTCCGCTAAGAACGGATTTTGCGATATTCCTACCGCTAAGGGGGTTTAATTGGGGTTGACAGTTTGTATGAAACATATACAGCCTGAAAATAAAACTAAAAATGTGGTGTATAGAGAGGTTTTATAAAAATAACTATTAAATTATACTAAATTGTGCCTTTTAAAAAGTTACTCAGTTTGATATGCATTTCAAGTGACTGAAATAAAAAAATAATTTGCGTTAAACATCTTAATAGTAATGCATATCTGCATAACCACGCGGACGTAATCGCGGGTAACAGTTAGTGTATTATAAAACAAAGTCTCCAAAAGTGTATGTGATCGATTCGCTCAAAATCTACTGAACGGATTTTCATGCGGTTTCACCAAAGGAGAGGGGGCTTCAAGACGAAGGTTTACGGAACGGCTAAGCCGATTTTGATGAGAGTTTCACTGGAAGTTTGTCGGGAAAACTTTGTGACACACTGATTTAAACGCGGGCGAAGCCGCGGGCACAGCTAGTTTCAATATATATGTTTGAAAAATTTTGAATTATTTTTTCATTAGATATAACTCGAAAAGTTAGATTTGATTACATTTTAAAATTATAATAAAACAGAGCACATAGCACATAATATATACAAAAACACATGAGTTCAATCATCATTTTTGGCGCGAACTTGTGGAGGCCTATGTCCAGCAGTGGACTGTAAGAGGCTGAAATGATGATAATGATAATAATAACATTTTCAACTTCACCCGTCACTGATAAAGTTTAAGATAGTATCTGACCTCAAAATAGTATCCAGCAGATAAATTTTGAATGTATTTTATGTTTTACCTTTAAAATTTACTGAGTTAATTATTATTGAATACTTTATATAATCGTGACCCGTGAAACGTAAGCACAGTTTATTTCTCAAATAAGATACTAAAAGGCTTTCGAACGTTTGTATTATCAGGATGTGAAAATATATCGTACCAGTTACTGCTTCTTAATTCACTAATCCAATAATTATTCTATAGATTTTACTCGTAGCAAAACAGTTGAAAAATTCTAAAATCGATTCTTTACTTTAATAGTCATCAAAAAAAAAAAAAAAAATAATCTTCATAATATTCATACAATTGTGTTACAAGTTTTTTAAATTATCTAATAATCTAATTAATTATTAGGTTATTTATTGTCTTTGATTTAAGTTTGAAACCGTGGTTCTAATAGCCACTTCTTTCTTGATAATATCAATAATTAAGTATTTTGTTATTATTTGAGATGAAAATGTTTAAATTTTTCATTAGTATACACAATAAGAAATAATATACAATAAAAGTTTTTGGTCTCAAAATTATTGTAAGGTATTAATAAAAATAAAAAATAAATCTCTTGTAATCTCTAATATTGAAAATTAAATATTTAAAGAATTAGAACAATTTTAAATTGACAAATAATCTATTTGACGAATAAAAAAATTAATTAAAAACGTGATATTAATAAAATAACTAAACCTGATTTCAATAATATTAATTTCGTTTTGTATATTTAAAATTTACTTTGAAAAATTATAATATATGTGTAATTATTAATAGCTTGAAAGCCTAAAGACTTTCTTAGGCGAAATCGAGAAAAAAGCCAGTTACAAGTACGAGTGAGGCGTAGAAAGTAGGTGTAAGAAGTGTAAAATACAGATCGAGTTACCAAACGAAGCGATGACCTTTTTCCTTTGTCAAACAAAAATTCTCTCCAGTCAATACCACCTTAAAATGATACTGATAACCTAAAATCAATAACATTTAAAACTGCTTAAAAAACATTTGTAATTTATTATACATTTGTGAGACAAACTTAATATCCATCATATAACAAATTACACTTCAATCGATCGGGGTTATTAGTGAGTCCTTGAACCATAGATCGATGGTGGACTTCCAATTAATTTTATAGTGAAAGCTGACCAACCGTATGGATAGTATAACTTATACCACGTCATCGCTATTGCTTCTGTAAAAGTCTTTTGTCTGAAAATATGAACCAAATGATTGTCTGTTCGATTTTTTATTGTGCATTTTATCAACAAGGAGCAGCAAGGAGGAGCAGGCAAGATGTGTTTTGTTCCAAAACGATCGCAACGTTAGAAATGAAGTTTAGTAGTATATTTCAGCCTATAATATCTCACTGCTGGGCATATTCCTCTTTCTCCGTGTAAGAGAAGGATTAGAGCTTAATTCACCACGCTGGTCCACTGCGAGTTAGCGGATTATAGGAGTACAATGAAGGGACTGGTCCACAAATTTAAAGTCACTCAACGTGCAATTTAACGGGCTATGTTTGGAGTTTATCTCAAAGATAAGATTAGAAATAAGACTATCGGCTAGAGAACGAAAGTAACCGACATAGCCCACAGATTTAGCAAGTTGAAGTGGCAGTGGGCTGGTCATCTATGTCGCAGGACCGATGGCGTAATAACATTTATTACATCTCAAACAGAGAAAGATAACTAGTTGATAAGGTGGTATGTGGCTTATATGAGAAATCCCATATCGAAACTCCCATGACTCTAATAAAGGTGTGTCGTGTTTCGTATAATTAATATGCTATTTTCAGAAAGTTTAATGTGTAATTACCACAACATATTCTTTTTATAGAATGTATTTATTGAAATAATTTTGTTGATTACATATTTTAATTAATGATACTATTTTATTAAGTCGTTATGTTGTATTTGACCTTGTATTTGACCGGCAGATAATGAGATAAAACAAAACATTAATTTGGTATCAAAAACTCAACGATTCCTTTATTTGCTAAATTGGAACCCTGATAGTCTATATATTCTAGGCTTTCTAGGCTAGGTTATGATAATAACGCGATCTCTACTAATAACTAATAGTTATTGGTGTAGGTCAACTTCATGTGACTTTGATACTTGTGTGGTCAAGTTGTTTTTTTATTATTTTTATTGTCACTAGGTCGGCAAACAAGCGTACGGCTCACCTGATGGTAAGCGATTACCGTAGCTTATAGACATCTGCAACACTAGAAGCATCGCAAGCGCGTTGCCGACCCAATTCCCAATCCCCCCAGGAGCTCTGGTCACCTTACTCACCAACAGGAACACAATACTGCTTGAAAACAGTATTATTTAGCTGTGATCTTCTGTAAGGTCGAGGTACTAGTCCCCCCAGTCCGGCGGCTCCATATTTTGAACAGGAAATTCCTGCTGTGCCCTACCTCAGTTAAAGTTTAAGTTAAGTTTTTTAACCGGCTTCCAAAAAAGGAGGAGGTTCTCAATTCGACTGTATTTTTTTTTATGTATGTTACATCAGAACTTTTGACCGGGTAGACCGATTTCGACAAATTTAGTTTTAATCGAAAGGTGGTGTGTGCCAATTGGTCCCATTTAAATTTATTTGAGATCTAACAACTACTTTTCGAGTTATATCTAATAATTCGTTTTTACTTGACGCTTTTTTCGTCGACCTACGTTGTATTATACCGCATAACTTTCTATTGGATGTACCGATTTTGATAATTCTTTTTTTGTTGGAAAGGGGTATCCCTAGCTTGGTACCATGATAAGGAAACCAGGATCTGATGATGGGATCCCAGAGAAATCGAGGGAAACTCTCGAAATAAATTTTTACTGGGTATACCGATTTTGATAATTTTTAATTTAATCGAAAGCTGATGTTTATCATGTGGTCATATTTAAATTTTATCGAGATCTGATAACTACTTTTTGACTAATCTTTGATAACGCGTAGTTGCTTGACTATTTTGTCGTCGATCTACGTTGTATTACTTGTCGATGTAACTGAAGTCGGTTTTTTTTCGTTTGTGAGCAAACACAATTATTACTGGCAAGTGTCATAAGAAGTTATTTAAGTTTGAGTTAATCCTTGTTTGTATTATGAGCATAATAACACCTAATAAATTATTCATACTATATTTTTACCGGACTTCGAATAGAATCTGCTTAACTCTGATGTTTTCCTATGTGTTTGTAAAATGTAAATTTTGTTTTTTTATTTATTTATATTATGCAATAGATATTTAAGACATGCAGATAAATTTTTCAATATTTTGTGATAAATTTTAATGTTAAATTTAAGTTTAAGTTATATTTTTTTATGGTTTTTATAGTCGATTTTTTTTTCTGTAATTTAATTTAATATGAATTTGTTATATATAACTTTATTTGTATATTGTGCGTCTGTTTTCTTCTTGCGAATTGTGTGTAACACCTATAATTAAGGCAACACTAATACTTAATATTGTAAAAATTTATTCTTTTTCTGTTCTTATTAGTGTATGTCTTGTTGGTGTTAATGTTAAATAAATAAATATTTAAGCTAACTTAAAATAATTAAATCCTTACTACAATTAATTAAAGAAAAATTGTCATTGTTAGACCTGAATACTTTTTAATTTAGATGAACTGATTTCCTAAGTGAGTTAAATGAATGAATGAGAATTGAAGATTGCTGTAATTGATAGTAGTCGTAACATAGATTCTTGTTTATATACTGAATGATTTCAACGCCAATCCTTGTGAGATTTTGTTTTTGCATTTAGTATTAATTACATAAATTACATAAATATTAAACAACTAGCTGTAGCGAGCAGGGTTCGCGTTGCTACGCTTTTTTTTTTTTGTTGTACCAACTCAGAAACCTCTGTAGGCTCATGCACAACACTTTGATGACGACACATTGAAGATCATGACATGATTAAATGCATACTTTACGATTCTATAAAGGGCATATAGACAAACATTCATTTTTATATATGTAGATAGTCTCATATTCAAAAGAACACACTACCACAAGAGTCCTGTGCCAATGGTCTGGAAATTAGTTTTATTTGTAAAAACATGCACAAATGCCTCACGACAAATGGCTATAAGACTTTACAAACATATTTTTATAGTACAGTTAGAATTAGTTGGTGTTAAAGTGATGAATTGTTAAAGCACTCGAATAGCTTGTAAGCTTGTGCTTTTTAATATGAGGACTTTTCTAATTAAACATCCAAAATCCGTGCTTGGTATAAATCTGAATAAAAATAAACTTTATTAGGGCCATAAGTTTACATGACTTTGAGCACTAAATTACTCATCATTTTAAATATTCCTACTGTATCTATGCACTTGGATTATATAGAGCCACCAGCTGGAAATGAGTGGGTATAAAGGCTTTAACTTTTCTACATAAAACACGTTGGATAATTTAATTCTCATACGTTTTGCACATTAGTATTAGCACAAAGTTCTCTTCTAGTTACGTTCTGCTACTTACTATCTGCTACTAACATTCTTATTTTACAAGCTGCAGAAAATGTTGACAGAACATAGTCACTTAAAATTAATCGCTGGAAATGATCGAACGACGCAAAAAAATTCGTGAAACGTAAAACGTTATTAAAACTTTATTAACGACTGACGTACCGAACAAGGCCGTGACTCATTTGTAACTTTTGTCTTTGTATTTTACAAATAGCGCTTAAAAGGGAAACTTTCGTATCCTTGTTTAAACGAGTTATTGAATCGTCTCGGTTCATTTTTAGTTTTTGTATTGTTAATTTTTACTTTAAAAACTATTGTTTCTGCCAATTCTATTTTGATACGATTGTATAAAATATAAACATTTTTTTGTTAAAAATTGACTTAAAATGAAATTTAAGCTTCTAATAATAAAAATACATGAGAAATCCTACCATAGACCATCAATAAATCAATAAATAAATATTTCTTAACATACATACAACACTGTCCTGCTGATCTTTTTGGGAGTTTAAATCGTAGTATTATAGTAATACTATGTACACTAAATTCTTGTATTAAATATATTAGAGAAAAATAAGGAGATAACGACAGATATATAGAGTGTGGGAGCGATTTTTTCTAAATAAACCTAAATATCTTTTGTTTTGTTCATGATTTTCAAGACCTTTCCGAAGAAGTTTTAAACATTTTTTTTTTGTCACGGCAAACTTAGTAATTTGTATTGGTTAAATGTTTGATTTGTTTGTTCGTAAATTTTAAGACAATATCCAAAGAAATTCGGACACTTTTTTTTGTCACGGCATAAGTTTGTAATTAGTATGCTTTTTGCATGTAAGTCTTAATAAAAGTGAAAAATATATCATAGGACATTGCATTAGCAAATTAACTTACCTTCGGTTAAATGTTCATAATTTTTATTGGAGGAAGCCAATTAACGAACTTCTACAGCATACAATAAGAAACAAGACACTCTTGTTTAGTTAAATTTAGTTGAAACTTGCAAAGATCATGGCAAGCTAATTAACTTGTTTGAACGAGATCTTCAAGCTCTCAAACTACCTTTAAACTTTAGCTCCCAGGAACTGTAGGAATTTAGAATGTACTTTTAGACAATATTATACAATAAGTCAGTCTTTTAAGCGGTAATATAACTTTATATATAAACTTTAGTTTTTTTTTAAATAAAAGAATGCATTATTTTTATAATGGATTTATTTATAAGTAACATATACAAACAAAATAATATCAAATAATATTTTTTCGTGATATACGAACAATGAAATATTTTACTTATATAATTAAAAAAGATCAGGTAAAAAACAAAATAGCTGCAACCTTACTTCTTGTATTGCAAGATAATAGAAAACCAAAAGTTTAATTTAATTAAACTTATTTTAATAAGCTTAAAATTTCTAATGTGGTGATAAGGAAACAAAAATCCTATTTTTTAATAAATTTGAAATGAAAAAAATAATATGAATTTTAGAATAACTATTTATAGTAAATGTAAATTGCAAATTTATAAAAGTTTATAAATTTTAGTTAATACTATCATTGAAAATGTCTACATATCAAAATTCAGCTTTATAATATTGGCAAAAGTTTTTAATGAAAATGGAAACCTTTCATGAAGCCGAAAAAATTTTATATTAAAATACTATTAAATATCTTGAGTAGTTTTTGTTCAAAAGTATTAAATGTCTTTAATGTAGAAGTTAGTAGAAACCAAATATTATTTTCAAAGAAGTAATTTAGTGCTAAGCAATAATAACTTTTAAAGTAAAGTTTAATAAATTTTAAATAAAACTTTAAACATATTTTTTTACTAACTATCAATATAACTCTATACAATTGCCGCTGTAAATAAAATACAGAAAAATTATTGGTATTTATAAAATATTTTAGTTGAAAATCTCGCTAAGATTATTTGAGGAACGTACAACAGTTTAATAAAATGTTCTCTACTAAGAATATAATATATGTACTAGTGAAATTATATGAATAATAAAAAATATATATTTTATGTAAATATTTGGTTGTTGGTTGGTTGTTGGTTGTAGACGGGCTATTTTCCGCAACTCGACGTCTTGATGCGCCTTTTTTGCGTGATCGGCTGGTGGGCACTATTCGTGCCAGCCAAGCTCCTTGAGGAAGCCTAGCAGACCCTTCACGTTGCCGACGACTTCCTGGAGCAACCTCGGTGTCCCAAGGTGTAGTGCCCTGTAGTTCGCCACACCACCGCATTCCAGCAGGATATGTGAGGCCGTTTCCTCTGCCTCCAGGCACGCTCTGCACAGGGGGCTGTCTGTAACACCTAGATTGTGTAAGTGCTTGTTAAGCAAGGCATGTCCCGTAAGCGCCCCGACCAGTAGTCGGAGCTGGGCTCTTCCATAACCGCGAAGTTTGCGGGACAATCCTGGGTTGATCGTCGGAAGAGCTTCCTTGGTCTGCCTGCAGGTAGTTAGGTTTGTCCAATATTCTTGGTGCATTACCTTGGTGTTGTGTCGCAGCTGGCTGCGCAGCCATCCGAATGGCAGAGGCAGAATGGGTTCGGGTCCGTGGACCCTCATCTCCGATCCATTCCTCGCCAGTCGGTCGGCCGCGTCATTGCCTCGCGATCCACTGTGTCCCTTTATCCATTGAAGGGTAATGGTGTTTGTTTCACTTACCTTCGTCAGAGCTCGATGGCACTCGTATATTAGCCCTGATGTCATAATGTCGCTCTGTAGGGCTTGCAGGACCGATCTGCTATCGGAAAGTATACGGATTGGAAAACCCTGTACCTCTCTAGACTTGATCGCTGTTGCTGCCATTATGATTCCCATACATTCCGCCTGGAAGACGGTGTTGTGGATTCCTAATGGCGATGAGATGTGGATATTCAGGTCTTCTGAGTAGACCCCAGAACCTGTACCTGTTGATGTTTTCGACCCGTCTGTGAAGATTCTTAACTCTCTAGGGTTGAGGCCTTCACTTGGGTCTTCGTGTAATTGTATTCTGTATTTTTTGTCGAATACGTACTGTTTGGGTATCCTGTCGGTAACCGCTTCGACGAGCGGTTCCCTGTTTGCCAGTTCGCCAAGTATTCCTGTATGTGCTACCTTTACGTTCCTCCAAAGGTTTAGCTTCCTGAGTCTTACCGCAGCCGCTCCCGCCTCCTGTTGGATAAACAGGTGCAGCGGCGGCAGGTTCAGTAGGGCTTCCAGGGCGGCTGTCGGAGTAGTCCTCATGCAGCCCGTAGTCGCCATGCAAGCTAGCCTTTGAAGTCGTTGTAATTTTGCTTCACCGGTGATTAGTCTGGTTCTCGGCCACCAAACCACAGCACCGTAGCTGATAATTGGCCTGATGACGGACTGGTACAGCCACAGAGTGACTTTTGGGGATAGACCCCATTTCTTACCTATCATTCTGCGGCACTGCCAGAAGGCTATTGTGGCCTTGTCAATTTTGCTGTTGAGATGCTTGCTCCAGTTCAGTTTGCTATCTAGAATAATTCCTAGATACTTTACCTCCGAGCTGAACTGTAGCTCCGTACCGAACAGTCTAGGGGGTTTGTAGCTCCCCAATTGCCGTTTGTTAGTGAACATTACCTGTTCCGTCTTTCCAGGATTGACGGTGAGTTCGTTATCTATGCACCATCTCTCCACAATTCGTAGCGCCTGCTGTGTGACATTGCACACGGTACTGCTGACTCTGCCGCTGATTAGAATAGCGATATCATCAGCGTACCCGATCGTGAAGTAGTTGTGCTGGTTCAGTCTGGTCATAAGGTCGTTTACCACTAGGTTCCACAGTAGTGGGGAAAGCACCCCTCCTTGTGGACATCCTCTGGCTACCAGTGCATGTTGTGCCTCAGTTGATGTAAGTTTGATGACTCTTTTTCTGAGCATGTTACTTATCCAGTCAATCATCATCGGGTGTACCCCGTGCTTAACTAGGGCCGACGAGATGCTGTTGAAGTTAGTCTTGTCAAAGGCTCCTTCTATGTCGATGAAGGTGCCAAGACACATAGCCTTGTTTTCAATGGCCTCTTCTATTTTACTGACCACTGCATGTAGAGCTGACTCTGTTGATTTACCTTGGCTGTACGCGTGTTGGTTTGGATGTAGGCGTACTGTAGCTAGGGCGTTTTCTCTCAGATCCCGTTCGCACAACCTTTCCAGAGTCTTCAGCAGAAAAGATGTAAGACTTATAGGTCTGTGGGATTTGGGTTCAGAGTAGTCACTTTTTCCCGGTTTGGGGATGAAGATTACCTTTACCTCCCTCCACTGCCTCGGCACGTAGCTGTGAGCTAAACAGGCCGCCAAAATAGTGGTAAGCCTCTGGATCAGTCGGTTACTTCCCCACTTTAGAAGTGCCGGGAAGACCCCGTCCAACCCTGGGGATTTGAAGGAGTCAAAGCTGTTGATAGCCCATCTGACTTTTGATGGGCTTACTACCTTGAGTGCATATTCCCAATGCTCCTCTGTTGGGGCTAAGTCCTCCTCGGGCCAGTCCACCGACTGCATGATGTGGCACCCTGGGAAATGTGTCTGAACCAGGATGCACTCTGCTTCTTCCGGCGTGCTCGTGAAGGTGTTGTCTGGCTTTCTTAGGGAGCCCTTCAGCTGGCTGGATTAGTTTGCTAGGACCTTCCTTACCCTATTGGCCTGTTCGCAGGTTTCCACGCTGCTGCAGAATTTGCGCCACGAGTCGGTGCTTCTGTACCTTAGTCGTTTCTTGTATCTGGACTTGGCTTTCTTATACCTGTCCCAGTCCAGATCGGCGCATGTATTCATTGCTCTGTTTAGAAGTCGCCTTACCTTTTTCCTGAGTCTTTCCAGTTCAGACCCCCACCAGATTACTTTATTCTCCGGTGGCAATGATAAGGGACATGCAGTTTGGTAGGAGTCTATAATGTTGCTAGTCAACGTATCTACCTGCTGTTCTATATGTTCTGTTCCCACAAGCCGGTCTGGGCATGCCTGCTCACTGAGCAGCTGCTCCAGTCTCTCAGCGTAGTGCACGCGGTCAGTTTTGCGTGGGTTACGCCTAGGGGTTGCTGGAACTGTATTTACCTGCACATCGAAGCGTATCCATCTGTGATCTGAGCACGATGCCTCATCGGATACGTGCCAGTTGGAGATGGTCTCGGAGGCCGCTTCTGTGGCAAGAGTTAGGTCGATGATTGTCCTGCTACGTCTGTTCACGAAAGTGGGTTCAGAGCCCACATTCATGATCTGTAGGTTTGTCGTCATCAGATATTCAACTAAGAGCTTACCTCTTTCGTTTGTTGTTTTCATTCCCCATAGGGTGTGATGTGCGTTGGAGTCAGTGCCTATAATTAGTTGCAGCCTGGCCTCTTCGCAGTATGTTATCAGCCGTGCCATGTCGTGCGGCGGTGGCGCATCAGCCTCCGGCATGTAGGCCGACGCGATCGCCATCTACGGCAGGCTGTGGTCTTGCGTACTATGCAGCTGTATGGCGTACACATCTCTAGAACAGAATCTCGTTAATGTTTGCGCCTGTATATTGTTGGTGATGTAAATACAGGCCCTGCTGTTTTCCGAGCCTGTATGTGTAATTAGCTTACCTCCAGAGTTCCGGAGTCCGCATACAGTGCCATTCCTGACCCACGGCTCCTGGATCAGTGCAATGGCTGTTGTGTTAACCTCCAACCATTTTCGCATTTGAGCCGTTGCTGTCATGCTATGGTGGAGGTTTGCTTGGAGGACTTTACAGGATGGGTGAGCTGGGTAAGCCATCGTCAGACAGCATCCCTGCCTCCTCCATCACTGTCTCCCCTATGGCCAGGTTGTCCAGGCTTGCCAGACAAGCCCCCTCCTCCGACTCCAGAAGCAGCTCCTCCACGACCACTGCCTCTTCGGTCTGGGGTTTGGGGCTCGACCGCCTCACAGGGGGTGGCTCGGGGATAGCCGGGATTGCTCCCGACCCTTCACCCTTCGCCTGTTCTCCGCTGTTTTGATCCTCCATGAGGTCGTCATGCTCCGTTGGCAGGTGCTCGGTAAATTTACCTTTCGGACCCTGGAACTTCACGTACACCGACCCCAGCAAATAGCAGAGTCGGCGCTCACGTTCCACCAGGGTCTGCACCACGTCCTCAGGAGCGCTGAAGATCAGGAACGTGTTACCGTCCTGTCTGTCAACCTTATGGAGGATCCAGCTGTCTACCTTGGCCCACACATTCTGGAGCCGCAGCGCGCGTCCCACCTTCCAGATGTCCGGTTGTTCACCCGGAAGGAGGACGCCGCACCGGACCAGCCTGACAAGGTCGCACTGCCATTTGACCATTAATTTGGTGCCCGTGGGCAGGGCGAGCTCCGAAACTATACGTGTGAGGTACCCCACGGTTTCGCGGTTCTCACACCACAGTTTCAGAGCTCCGTCGGCGTATATCGGTTTACCCTGAAAAACAGGGTTCACCGGTTCATCATCGGTCGCTTCTACAAGATCCTTGAGAAGGCGCTCTTGTAGACCTGTACTTCATGTGCGTTCTGTTCATGCGCCGGGGCTTAGGTTCACTCCCTGGTTGGGAGGACCCTGTACCCCCTGCGCGTCCCGCCGACTTGCCGGGTTTCCCCTTGGCTTGTCGGCGGTCGACCAGGGTCCACGCCTCGTCAAAGCGTTTTAGGGCAGCCACCTCTCCTGCCGACCGGGCTCCGGGTTGCCCCAGTGCCCTGTCGGCGTCGAGGATAGCGCCTGTTGAAGGTGCCGTCGACGTGGACGGCCTCGGTTCCTCCGGTTTCCCGGTTTCCCCTCGGCCACCCACGGACCTGCGCTTTGTGTGTGGTGGCGCCACCTTGGCGGCACCACCCCGCGTGTGTGTGTGTGTTTGCTGAGGTCAAGGTCGACTTCGCTGCCTTGCCTCCGCTAGTGAAAGAGGGCTGTCCCAACTTCATGGTGCCGCACCCCTGTTGTGTTTGTTGGACCCGTAATGGGTGTTTAGTAGACGGCCCCGCATTCGCGGTACCCGCCACCAGTGAGGTACCATCCGGTTTCCCTTCAGGTCCCTGTGAGGGTTTGGATCTATTGTTGTCCATGTTTAATAAGAAAGAAATTTCATCCACTGCGCTCCCTACCCTCCATGGAGCCCACAACGTTGGGGATGCCGTATCGACACCGGGGCTACGCAGTAGATATAGATGTGGTAGGTTGGATTCCAAACGCGACATCGGGAGCTACAGATGCCCGGCTGGTGACCGCGATCCCACGGTCCCCAGTGGTTCCGAACACCCTTGCCCCGTCAGCATGGCCGGTCTCCGCGTCCTCCCAGAGGACCCCACCCCATCTCGCCAGCGTAAAGCACCCGGCTCATCCGTGCAGTTACGCATGTCCATTTCCCCGCAGTGGCTAGCTACGGGGCTACCGTTTAGCCTGAAATCCGGACCAAAGAGGGCGTGTTGTCTCCCGCGGTAACGAACCCAGACCCCGTTCGACTCAGCCCCCCAGGACTCCTTCATCCCTGCGTACGGCGATCAACTGCGCAGGACACACGCAGGTAGGCAATTGTAGTTGATCTACCGGGTCACCTACTATACCCGGCAGATGGCCTGTCATACTTGGCTACAGCAGTCCGGGGTAGATGGTAGTTGCGGCGCCCGTTATGACTGCTGCATTTCCAGGGTGTGCGACCCACTCCAGAGGAGCTGACGCCCCAGGAATGGGTTCGCCCCCAAGCCCGTACGTCGGCGAGCTGAGGGCGACGTGGACGCGTATAACAGACTTGACAGGGGCAAGCCAGCTTATCGCCGCACCCTTAAGCCTACTCACTCCCTGCCCTACACCCCATGTAAATATTTTTATTACAAACGTTATTTTCACTTTTGACGCGTTGACACGACGGTCACAGCACTGGTTTATGGCTGTTGCGCAGGCGGTTATGCGTATTATCCCCGCACATGTCAAACATTTGTATTGGCCATACAGATGTTTGCCTTTGTCTGGGCGTTTATGCTTGTGTATTGTGTGCATTTCCGGACCCTCGACCTAAGAGATAATCCTACTGGGGGTCGTTGATTGTGAGACGTTTATTCATTTATTTATTCACTTCAAATAGAAATAGGAATTTTAAATATATCGAATATTTTACATCAAATTAAATAAGTTCTAAGTGAATGCTCTACCTCTGTTGTTTTCAGAGTAAATGTCAAAAACAAAAGGGTTTGAACCTTTCCAAAACACATTATTTAAAACATTCTCTTATACGAACGACACTCGCGGAAAATTAGTTTAGTTATCGGAAATTTCGTAGCGTAATTTAATGATTCTGCATAAATTAAATCAATACTGATTCAATTTTGTTACGAATATACAAGACGGTGCAAGAGTTCAAGAATTTATCAAATATATTTAAAAGACTTTTTTGTGACTGTGACTTGTTTTGTGTATTCCTTTTTTTTAACTGGAAAAAATAGCATTTCCGAATGATACATCTTAATATACAAAGACTTCATTACTCTGAAAATTAAAGTATGAAACATTGAAATTTAATATCAAACATTATCAAAAACAGAAATTTTCGTACACTTATCATGATTAAGGTAAATAAACTTTGACGTTGCTTTGTACAACTTAGTATATCAGCGACCCGCATAAGCTTCGCACGGATGCAAACTTTATTGTGTAGAGACAGCCACATCAGCGTACCAGCATCATTTTAACGACGCATTATTTGGAAACTTTGATATACTTATTATGAAACTAGAAAAAACGTTAGATTTTATTTGACGTATTTAGGAAATTTTAATAAGGACACTTTATAATTAATACTGAAACCAAAAATGTTTTTTTTCTTTTTACTATGCTTACAGAAAAATGAAAAGAGACAAAATAAAAAGATAGCCATTATTTTATACGTTGTACACTGTACAGTGAAATTGCCCAAAATGGGCTAGTGGACTGATCTATTAGTGTAACCGTAACAAAATCTATGCTTACATTTTCTTCGTCTTTGCTTTTAATCTACGCAACAGGCATAGCTTGAAAGTAAAGCGAGATGTACACTTCAGTCTTTCTTCAGAAAATAAATGATTTTTTACTTTCCAGAAAAGTGTTTGTTTTTTAATTAAAAAAAAATCCTTAGAACAAAATTATTATCATAAATATTTTATGACAGAAATATTTTGCAGAATTTGAACCTCTACTTATTGATTATATTTTTCTTTACAGAAAGTGTGACTGATTCGACAGTGGTGGAAACTGGAACGCGTAAAACACCGGCGTATCCATCTCGTATCTCCGCCGGTGAGATTGGTAAACCTGTAACCGATTATTCAATTAGAAGATGTAGATTACGTATAGAATTAGATCTGATGTGACGTAGAACTTATCCAATTGCACGAATTTGATTATATTCTACTTGATAGGTATCGTGTTTTGATAGCAATGTCTAATGTTCTACATTTTAGAATTTACATTTTTATGAAAGTTTTAAACAAAATATTTAATTAAAATACTGATACTTTAGTTTCAGCACTTCAGTAATAAATTATACATATGGTTAGTTAATTAGATGAATTGTTTAATCACAGAGCGTATAATTCAGTGTGTCTTGTTTGCTAGAATGGAGTGGTGTCACCGGAGGTCCACCAGCTGAAGTAGTGTTGAGATTACATCCTTCACCCACACCTGTATTCCCTGCACAAAACACGCGTTTTAATCTTTCAACAGAAATTGGTGAGCAAATAAGTGTTTCATCATATAACAAAATTTCAAACTTAAATAACTTTTAAATCGTTAGTAAATCCAAAACCAAAATTTAAGACAGCGTTTTCAAAATAACTCGGAAGTAAACAAGATTGTTTGTACATACACAAAATTGGTGAGTCTAAAAGTCCCTAATAATTGGCCTCAAAAATCTATGTGTCAAGTTGCGCTGAATTCCAAGTTACTAAATCGGATTGTGATTGGTAAGTATATTTCATCATTGCTGCAGAATCCACGCGTAGCTGATAACCATCACATAGAAATTAACCATCGCCTGTGACTCCTACGGTCTGTATGTAGTATATTTGTTATTGTTAATTCCAGAGCGGAGCAAAGTCACCGAATGTCCGCCAGCCGAAGTAGTTAGCCGACTACACCTCCCTACAAAATCAGCTCATCCTGAAATTATGATCGCCAATTTGTCTTTAGCTAATATTGGTTAGTATTAAGGTACCTGTTGTTCTGAAAAGTATGCTGAGCTACTCATCGGCACAGAACATCATGTAAAATTCGCCAATTTAAGCACATCTCATCAATTAAGTTTTTGTTTCATATTGATTTTTTGTAAGTATTATATGATACCAGACCAGTACCAGCCTTCACCGTATTGTCCATACAGAACTACGTTCTTTCCCAACAATTTCCCTGGTATAAAACATTAGTAAAATTTAAACCATTTCCATAATTGCTTTTTAGGTTACATCGCTGACCGAAAATGCTATTTCCAATATTAGAAAATTTACTTTGAGAGTTATGATAAGTTTTTTTTGCTCTCAGATGGAAGTGGTGTTGTGGTTCGAGCAGAAGAGGCTCTTATAGTTGCGTTTGTATTGCTGCTGTGGGTCGCAGCTATTGCGCTTTTCTTCAACCGTTGGGGCAAGATCAGGTGCGTCTATAAACTGTACGTAGATTTCTTGCTTTTTCATTTTAAAATCGCTATCTTTACATCATAAATGTGAAACTATGTTTTTTAATTATCTAAATTTGTTCTATAACTACTCGCTTGAAAATGAGCTCAACTAATATCTCAAATCTAGTTCTAGGTTTATTTATATCTTTTCCCAAGTAATAATGTAAAATAATATTGAAATTCTAAAACATTCATGACAACAATAGTACCTAAATATCAACGACGTAGTCTGTATTCAGTTGATTAAATATCGTTTTAATTGACATATATTACAAAGTTATTTCGTCTGTGTTATATTTCATTTTAACGTATAATGCGTGTAAGTCATATCCTAAATTATTTCCTCGTAGGATGCTAGAACCATATCAGCCGAAGTTTCAACAGCAACATAGACAAAGTTGCGCCCTTGCAGAAAACTCCGTAGCAATGCCGCCCCATGTAAGTAATTTCAGGTTTCGTAACAAATTGGAATTGGAAAGATGGCACATTTTAAATCCGAACTAATTGCGCAAAATTTTGAAGTGCTAAAAATTTTTTAAAAAATTTTCTCCTGTTATACGATCAAGACGAACAGTCTTGAGTAAACGTGCATATTTATTATAGAAATCAACAATAAAACAGCGGAGAACAAAGTATTTGCTCAACTTTATAATATTTACAAATTATGCAGTACATTATCGAACTCAATATTAAATTGTTCTTAATTTGTATGCCATCAATAACAATTTCATTCTATTTAAAAGCTTGCTTTAATTTATTATTTTCTTTATAGTATAAAATTGCAACCAGTAAAACAAAAATAATATGATAATACGATATCTTATAAAAGATAATTTGGTATTAATTAAACACGTGACTTAATAGATTATTTTACAATGTTATCTTTTTATTAAAATTACTATGGCGTTGAAGGATCCCTTACATAATATAATATGCCATAATGACCTTTCTATAAAAAACTAGTTTTATAAATAATAATTCTTTTTTTAATATGATAGCATCGAGCATCCCTTTCAAGAGGTTGTGTTTCGTACGATTGCGGGGGCTCGTTCCCTTCATATCAACCTTGCGGTTACCTCGGACATCGACCGCGCCAGGTGACAATTTCAACTACTCATTAAATACATACTATACTGGACTTTCAATAACATGTTATTTTACTGTCACGTTCTTATTCTCAGAATAGTTGATTGATATTAATTGATCAAGTTTTCAACGTGTGTTTATTTATGGGTATACCGAAATATCTAATTTTTTTTTGTAATGACAATCTAAATGTGAAAAATAATTGGTCTGTTTGCTATGTCCCTTCGTTTAATATTAAGACATACAGAGGATTTCTTAATGAACTTAAAATTATTATGGACATAGTACTTTCTGTATATAATTTAGTTCCAAACTAAACGATTGGATATTGGCTAAAATACCTTTAATAAAATTCTGCTACTTAAAAACTTCACAGCGACAGTTTGTTCAATAACATATACTATCTGAATATTTCAGCGAATAATGAATTTTAATTTTTAGAATTCCGTTTTCGTTGGGAGCATGGCCTTGATCCCAGAAAGTCCACCACGAAGATCGCGTTCAGCAGCAGATTTGCCAGCTCTTGTAACACCTTCAGAGCACGTCACTCGTACTCCGAGATCATCGAGAGCAGCGAGTCTCCACAGTGCTGTAGACCTCAGAGTCTGTGCCCCATCGCCCCGAACCTCGAGGGCAGCAAGTCTTCAATCCGCTGGAGACTTACCACAAGGAGCTGTCCAAGTCCACGTCAGAGGTTCCGTGACAAATCTCAACAGACCAAGAAGTCCAAGACGATTGACAATCACGAATGTATAATATTTTGCGTGAACTCGTCCAAGTGACTGAAGACCAATTATTTATGTATTTTTAACCTTTTAGTTTATGAAATATTCCTCTTTAAAATATCTCAGATACTTATACTTAAGCGAATATCATTTATATTAAAGATATATAACAATTATGTAACTATAATATTTATTCAATTAAATTAATGCATTGAAGCATTATAAAGTCCTTTAGTATAAGTTATCTTTAAGATTTTCTCATCTCTCTTCTAAATCTTTCCAGTAGAATTATTATTAGCATCCTTATATCTCTATCTTCATATCTTTACTGTTACGAAATAATTAAAATATTTATCGTATTTAATTAATTTAGACGTGTGGTGCTACTTAAATCACAGTCATTGTTTACTAACTTGACTTTCTGATAGCTGGTGTTTAGGTGTGTGCTAAGTCAATTTATAAAAATTATAATCTATTACTTATTTCAATTAAAAATAATTGGTTTTCTTAACATAAATACGAATACATCATCTATATAGACTCAATACAGACGCTATTATTTTCAGCTTAGTAAAACTAATGCAATTTATTTTTCCCAAGAAATTTTTCTAAGATTTTTAGCGTAATCTATGTCCTAGTATAATTTTGCCCTGTCAAATTCGTCCTAACTTCTAGCTACTCGTACTTAATTGCATTTCGTCGAACTATGAGTTTTGTGAAATAAGGTTGCAACCAGTTATGAAAGCAGAAGTAATAAAACAATACTAAGCAACTTATTTTAATTTACATTAACGTTCTTTAAACAATTACAGATCGATTGCAACACAACGTGGGTGTAATGTAAAACTAACTCAATTTTACATATGGATTAACCGTTGAGAGCCGTACCAATGACACTGTGCAAACATTATTTGTCAAAAATCTAAAATAGTCACAGAGCACGCTATGGATAAATATTAACTAAAGCACAGATGTTTTGCAAATTGGGATGTATGTCACACGTTTTAGCCTCTATCAAAATTCGTCAATTTGATACGGCTGTCATACGCAGAAATGGATAATATGGACCTAACGCCGTCTTCAATTTTTTCGTGTAGCATTTCCGATAAAAATACCAAAAAGATTTTAACTTTAATTGTATGATATTTTCGTTAATATGTATTTTAGTTGTAATTAAAAAACTCTCTTCTCTAATCGATCGATCCGAAAAAAGTATTGCTTCATATTTCTTGTTCCTACCTCATTTCACAAAACGTAGTTCCCTAGACCTAGCTTAGATCCTAGACTTTCCCTTTCCCTATTCGTCTAACTCTAAAATAATTTTATTGCCAAATAAACCTATCTTTGTAAATAACTTAGGATAAGTTCAAGAATCGTAAATATACATAGTGAATAGTGATGTCTTTAATAGAATTACGATTATTGGAACCTTTATTAGCATTTCACATTTAAATTACTAACTATATCATGAAAAAATTGTGTACAAAACTAAATTAAGTTATTTTTCATCGCTTTAGATTTTTATTTTAGTTCATTTCAACATCACAAGCTGCTTTGAATTCGACCAAAAATTTAATATATTTTGTAATACTATTGTTGGAATAGAAAATATTGTATCAATATAACATTACAAATCTACTGTGCCTATTGTATTTATTCATATACAAAAAAAAAATAAAGAAATATATATTTCTGTTCAAGTGTATGTAAGTTATTAAGAATCAGCATTAATATTACATTCAAGGTTTATTTATTTATTTAAAATTGTTCTTATAATCAAATATATGTTTCCTTAAAACTATTATTATAATTCAAAATAATTATAAGTGTATATAACTTAAAAAAAAAACTGATTTATTCTTTTTCAAAGCAATATTTTTATTTACCTTTATTATATATTTCGTAAATCACATCATGAAAAGTAATTTTTACTGTAATAACCAACTTTAATAAACGTTTAAAGACTTTGCTTTAAGAATCAATAAAGAAGTTAACTGAATGCATGTACATAAGTTATTAATTTAGTAACTATATGTACTAATTTCTATATATACATATTCGTATTTCGTTTAAACTAAAATACTTCTGTTTCGTTTGAGAAGAGGCCTTGACATAGTCAGTAACTTTAACGGACTGTCTTCTGATTGGTTAACTAAAGCATATAAATGTTTCCTAAAAGCTGTATTACACATACTAACACATTGCTGTCATATTATTACGAAGCAAATAAACTTTACATAACGTATAAAGAATGTCATCTATAGTATTTCATTTTACCAAAACATTACATCGATTAGAGCCTTCAACCTCAGACTTAATATAAACGCAAAATAAAGTAATTGTGTTTCTATGGAAATACTTTCACAAAAACGACCCTTAACAAAACAAACTTATCGATATGTACTCGACTTAAGACAAATTCCACTCCGAAGTTTTCCGACCGCAGAATATGTTTGAAGTTGCAAATAGGGCACTTACGCCCGAAGCTGTGGATACTTAGCGCTACTCGGCCTATACGAGTTAATAGAACTTGTAGTATATGGATATTTACAGTTTATTTAAATGATAATATTAAATAAATTTTACAGAACATTAGTTATAATAAAAGCAAATAAAACTACAAAGTTTATTAAAAATAGTTTCATTGTATATATTTTAATATAAATGTTATATCAATATAAAACACGTAAAAGTGAACAGCTAAATGTAAATGTAAAATCCTATTTGAAAAATTACTATAGCACAATAGGTAGATTTTGGACCTATAAATCCTAGAGCCTATCTCTACGATTAATATTGACCGGAGGAGCAGCCAGTGTAACTGACAGCGGATCTGTCAAGTATCAAAAGCTATCACTAGTTTAACCGCACTATACAACGACGGCTTGAATGTACCGTAATATAGAAACGATAATAGCCTTCAACCGGTTGAAGCTCAAGATTAAATCTTTCGATAAATCATAAGCAATATTGATATAAATAAGATTTCACCAACCAAGAGCCGTCGAGTCTATTTTACGTGATATTAACAAAATATATTGCCTTCGATTATACAGACAGAAACCGTAAATCGAAAATTGAATCCTCAATTTAGATCTCGTTGACGTGTGACGTTGACACAACAGATTTGACGATAGAACAATAGGTACAATATGCGTTCCTTTAAGAAAGGGATTAAAATAATTTCAAAATGTAAAATTAAAAAAAAATTAAAAATTTGTTATTATATTCTTACGTTACTTGACTGTAAATTTGATTTTTGGTTCACCATTTTATAATAACAATATTAAAGGAGAAAATCAGTACACGATTATTGAGCTCAAAAATTGTAATTCGAAACAGTTTTCGGTGAGAGGTCACTGTGAAATAAAACGAGATCAACCTCCAAAAACACTTTGACGAATAATAATAACTTTTTTTTTCATATATTATGGAATATATAGAATTTCTACAATTAGTTTTTGTTGTGCAAAATAAAATTTATTGTAAACAATTCGTTAATTACTTATGTTTACTATTCACTAAGAGTTGTTTGTTTCTATATTTTTTATGATTGATGTGATATGTATAAACAGAATCAATAAATATTTCAAATAAGAAGTTTGTTTAAATGGTAATATTGATATTCCCAATTTCTTGTTGATTTGCACAAAACACCACACTAGCTTATTATGTACACATACTGGAAAGATATTGTATTTCTGACAAACACTTAAAATTATATTTGCTAAGTAAATTGACGGCCGGTCTATTTCCGGTCTGGTTGTTAGTCTATGTGTGGTCCACCGTGCCTCGAAGAGCACGTTAAGCTGTCGGTCCTGGTTGTTATCATGCATAAATTATAGCGTTACTCATAGTAGGGAATATATCGGCCAACCCGCAAGAGCAGCGTGGTGAATTAAGCTCTGATCCACATGGGAAAGAGGCCTATACACATATTATTATTATATTGCATTATTTTGTCAACTAATTAATTCCGACAGTTTCTTCCAATATTTTTTTTAATATTGGTTGTCTAAAAAAGAAACGCTATAAACTTTAAGGACGTTTTTGCAGAAGTGATGTGTATCCTACATTGCACATTTTTGATACTTCCATTAAAGATTGAAAATGTATGTATATAATGGTTATATTTGGAATTGCTAAAATCATTTTTATTCCTTAATTTACAGCATCGAAAAATCTTTCTTAATGGTCTTCAACTAAAGTAACTTTCGAGAGGCTTTATCGTCGAGGGTTCGAGCTTCATTTTATTTAAATCGATTACGTTGTGAAAATAAAAAAAGTGTGTTTTTTCTTATAAAACTAGGTCGGCAAATAAGCATACGACTCACGGTGGTAAGCGATTAGCGAAGCTTATTGACGTCTGCAACATCAGAAGAATCGCAAGCGCAATGTCGACCCAATTCCCCCCAGGAGCTCTGGTCACCTTATACACCAATAGAAACAAAACACTGCTCTCTATAAGGTCGAGGTACTACCCTAGGCTGCTCCATATTTGAGCAGGGAATTTCCTGCTGTGCCCTACCTCAGGCTGCCTACCTCCTAGTACTGTAGACTTAATTTTAAGCCGTTTCTGAGTTTTAAATTTAAAAGAGTTAGAAATCATATCTTCAATAAAATAAAGGAAGAAATCCTACCTCACTTTCAACCGCCAATTCGTAGTGGAGTGGAATGGCGATGTAATCTTTTTATCCTTTTCTTTAATACGAGAAAAGGTCTTTACCCGCCAGTAAAACATCATTGGGCTGATAAACGGAAGGCTGAATATTATGAATAAATATAAGCAGCATCTAAAGAGGCGAGTGTATATTTGCAGCTTAAAATACTTATACAGCATGCAATATAATAAAACAGCGCTCGTAATTTAATGTAGAAATATTCAAATTTGAATGAACGTTGTATAATTAATTAAATTGTTTACGAGTATTTTACGTGGGTACTGCTATCTAAATTAAGCATATTTTTTATTATAAGTTAAGGCTCACTAAAAGAATTTTTTTCTCAAATATATACGAGTACGCGCGCGTGCATATGAGTGTGTTTGTTTTATTATCATCAAGCTATACACTGAATACAGAGAAATGTTTCCCAAGTCATTTTCCGCCCCGACCTCTAGCCCCGACACTGCTAGGTCATTGGACAGACACTGCTTGAGAGCAGGATCATTTGATTGTGATCTTCTGTTTAGTACCTCCCCAGTCGGGCTGCTCCAGGTTTTGAGCAAGATATTTCCAGCTATGCAGAGTACCTCATCAGTTCTCTATTCTCTTTTTTTCTGCAGATGTTTTTACTGCGGATATAAGTACACCTAAGTCTGAAAGTAATAAAACGAGAGAATGTTAATCTTTAGAATAAAGTTTTATTCTAAAAAAAGTTCACCGAAAATATTACTTCGAATGAGAAAGTGGAATGTTCCGTGAGAAATGATATTACCTATAAAAATAAATAAAATTGGAGTGTCTGTTCGTAATATTAAAATAACCGCATTTTACTAAATGTACATAGATGTATACACGGTGCGTATACCAAAATGGCATTTTTTTGCAATTTCTGTCCGTCTGTCTGTTTGTTCCGGTGAATTTCTGAAACGGCTGGACCAATTTTGACGAAACTTTCACTGGCAGATAGCTGATGTAGTAAAGAGTAATTAAGGCTACTTTTATCATAGAAATCTATTTATTTTATAACCCTCCGAACTGAACAATAACTTTTTTCTTTAAATTTCACGCGAACGAAGTCGCGGGCACAGCTAGTATTAATAATAAACTTATATCCGCGGAACTTTTCTCGCTCGCCATCAAATTGCTTTTTAACCTCTAAACATAAAAATCAGTAAAACTCATTTTGTTGTACTTTATCGTATTGTGAAAATGTATAGTTTGTTGTTGTTTTTTCTATCATTTATTTTATATACACTGTTTATTATTTACTACTTAGTTATGTTGGACCAAAGCATGAGAACAATAGAAGTAAATGCTTAATCAGCGGAATAGGAATAACAAATGATTTCTCAAGTTGTCTCATGCTTTGGGATCATATGTCTTGAGAAAGTATTATTAGAATTAAATCGGCGATTAATCCAGAGCATGTAATTCTGTTCGGACGTGTCCACTGTAATTTTAATTAATTTTTAATTAAATAGTTTTAGTTTAATAAATGTAATATTTTTTTAAAAAGCCCTTTCGCGCTCCCGTAAACTTGTCTGGCGCAGCCGGTAGGATTGTTTCAAAATAATTACAGCCTTCGTTCTTAAGAATTCGTCTTCAAAATCAGCGAATAATTGGGCTTTCGAAGGTCTGTAAGAAACAATCCCGAACCAAATAAATAAGACAGTGATCGAGGAGTCCAGGAGCTGGCGATGCTGGTGACCGGTTGGTGAGTAGAACTTTTCACCTTCCTTCTGTCTCTTGTTATTTTGGGATAAGACTTCTCCTATTATAACGTTTTCTGGTTTTCTTATGTATTTTTGTTAGTTATTAATTTAAATATTGTACTTTTGATAAAAAGAATTTGAAGAAATTGTTTAATATATTATTAATTTAATATTTCAATTCAAAATCATTGAAATATTATTAACATAATTTGTTTGTAAAATTAATAATTTTAGTTATAAAACTTTTTATTAACAATAAAAAAAAATGGAACAAATAACTCTGATTCCAAACGAAATATTAAAATTAATTCCTCTTTTTGGTGGCGATAAACGTCAATTAAACTTATTTATAAGAAAATGTGAATATGTAATTAATAAATTTCAAGGCAGTGATGTGCAAAATGTCTATATTATGCATAGCATAACGAGTCGCTTAGTCGATGACGCTGCCGCGCTTATCAGTGAGCGTGAGGATATTGTTTCATGGAGTGAATTTAAAGATTTATTAATACAACATTTTGGAGATCCGCGAAGCGAAGAATGTATCGCAATAGAATTAGAAAATTTAAAAATAAAATCGGGAGAAAGTTACCTTGATTTTTGTAATAGAATCCAATCAGTGCGTTCTGTTTTATTATCCAAGGTTAATCAAATATTAAACGAGGATATTAGGCAAAGTAAAATAGTTATTTACAATAATACATCCCTTAACGTTTTTCTTTATAATTTACCCGAAAATATGGTTAGAATAGTTAGATTAAAATCAGCGACATCCTTAGAATCTGCGTTGAGCATTGTTTTAGAAGAAGTAAACTTTCACGAACAGTATAATCAGCGTAATAAAATTTCAAATTTACCGAATTCAAAATTAAATTTTGCGAATAAGTCTAATCTACCTATGACATTTAATTCATACAACCAACAACCTAAATATAAATTTGGAATACCTCAAGGAAATCAAAAAGCACCTATGCCTATGCCTACAGGTTTTAGACCAAATTTTTCTCAATTTAAATATGGAATTCCGAAGGGACCACAAATACCACCACCGAGAATTAATCCTCAGTACGGACACCGTCCTGTACAACAATTAGGGTATCGACCTCCATTTAATTATAATAATTATAAACCCCCAACACAATTTGGTTATAAGCCTAATTTTAGACCAGACGGACAAGGACTAAATGACGTGTCGATGAGAACGATAACTAATAATAAACCGAGTTTCCCGATTAATGAAACGTATACTCAGGACTGCAATTATTACGACAGCGGCAACAACTATGACCCTGGGTTCTATATTTCAGAAACCGACTCTCATGACAACAATTATGACATAACAGACTATGTAGAACTAACAGACGAGCAGACTGACGAAGAAAATCCTATTGACCTTGATAATGATAATAAGGAAGAAAATTTTTCCATACTTGCCTCAAACCTACAGAATCGATAGAATTAAACTGCGAAACACATTTAAAATTACCGTACATATATATACCTGAAATAAATGCAAAATTTATGATAGATACTGGAAGTACGCGTTCCTTTATTAGCCCTGAAAAGGCGTATTATTATTTTCGTAACTTTTTAACATACGAACCGTTTGAAGTAATAAGCACGCATTCTACTAGTTCACATAATGAGGTTATTAAAATACCTTTAATGCCAACCTTCAATAGTAATAGTTTACAAAAATTTTACGTATATAATGTAGATCCAAAATATGACGGGTTAATTGGTAATGACCTTTTAAAACGGTTAGATGCAATTATTGATTTAAAACATAAAATATTAAGAACTAATTCCGCGCGAATTCCTATTACATATAATGATACAGAATATATCCTTAAGCTTCCGCCGCGTTCTGAATTAAGAGTAAGCATACCAACAAATCAACATTCAGGTGATGCTATCGTTAACTTTACCGAATTTTGTAAGGGTGTGAGAATGCCGAGTGCGATAGTGAGATGTGTAAACGGCTATGCAAAAACAGTAATTCAAAATACCTTAGATGAACCTATGACACTAACTATTAAATCCCCATTTAAAGTATCAAAATTTGAAAATGTCGAGTGCAAGGTCAACTGTATGAAAGATGGAAGAGAATCAGAGGAAAATCGATTGTTATTAGAAAATCTTAATAAATTAAGGCTAGATCATATGAATGATGAAGAGAAGAATAAAATATTTTCTCTTTGTCAAGAATATAAAGACATTTTCTATTGCGACCAATTACCGTTGACATTCACGAATAACGTAAAACATTTTATTAGAACAAGAAATGAAGACCCTATATATATATAAAACCATATAGGCAAGCCCCTGCACAAGCCGAAGAAATTAAAAGACAGGTAGAAAAGCTTTTAGACAATAACGTAATTCAAACATCTTATTCACCTTGGAGTGCACCCGTTCACCTGGTCCCTAAGAAAATGGATGCCTCTGGTGAAGTAAAATATAGAATGGTGGTAGACTATCGACGACTTAACGAAATAACTATTGACGATAAATATCCCCTACCTAATATCACGGACTTATTCGATAAATTAGGTAAAAGTACATATTTTTCCACGCTAGACTTAGCTAGTGGATATCACCAAATCGAAATTAATGAAACTGACCGACATAAAACCGCTTTTAGTACTCAATCGGGGCATTATGAGTTTTTGAGGATGCCATTCGGGTTAAAAACTGCCCCTGCAACCTTCCAAAGAACCATGGACAATGTTCTTAAGGGCCTTCAGGGTATACATTGCATGGTATATCTTGACGATATAATTATATTTTCACCTAGCTTAGAAGAACACATTAATAGCCTTAGAATAGTTTTTGATAGATTACGTAAAACAAATTTAAAAGTACAACTTGATAAGTCAGAATTTCTAAGAAAAGAAGTCCTTTACTTAGGACATACAATCACAAAAGATGGACTGAAACCGAATAACGATAAGATAAAAGCAGTATTAGATTTTCCATTGCCAAAAACAACAACAGAAATCAAAAGTTTTCTTGGATTAATAGGATATTATAGACGTTTCATAAAGGACTTTGCTAAAATTACACAACCCTTGACTTCATGTTTAAAAAAACGCAATAAAATAATAATAGATGATAAATACATTGAAGCTTTCCAAAAATGTAAAGAATTATTAACAAATGCACCGCTTTTACAATATGCTGATTATGATAAAGCCTTTATACTTACAACCGATGCTTCCGCTGTAGCGCTAGGAGCAGTGTTATCTCAGGGTGTTATGGGTAGTGATCGTCCTGTTGCTTACGCCAGTAGAACCCTTAGTGAAACCGAGTCACGTTACAGCACAATTGAGCGTGAGTTATTAGCAATAATTTGGGCAGTAAAGCATTTTCGCCCATATTTATATGGCCGAAAATTCACAATTTACACTGACCACCGCCCGTTAGCTTGGTTATATTCTCTTAAGGAGCCAAATAGTAAGTTAACGCGTTGGCGGTTACGCTTGCAAGAATATGACTTCGAAGTAGTTTATAAAAAGGGTAAGCAGAATACAAACGCAGATGCTCTTTCACGTATAAAATTAAATGCAATAGGGTCAGACGATAATACCTCCATGTCAGTAAATGTTGATGATAGAGAATCCCAACTCCAAGAACACTTACGTGACGTGACAGACCAAATTTTAGAACTATCCCAAAGACGTAGTACAGATGATTCTAGAACTTTAACTGTAACTGACTCTGAGGCGACAATATCAGCAGATTCCAGAGATTTATGTGAAGTCGAACCTTCACATCATTCCGATTCTAGAACTAGTATTGACACAGTCCACTCAAATGTAGAATGTGATTCTTCTGGTATTCCAATCTTACATGAAGCTATCGATACTAAACCTAATCAGATATTAGTATTTTCGTGGCTTAAAAACGAAATCCAGGTTAAGGATTTAACAAGGTCAAAACAGAAAATCCTTGAAGTTTTCTTACCCTTGAACAATTTAGAATTAATAAAACAATTTCTTAAAGAGTATATCCGCCCCAAAATAAAATATTTTATATATTTCGAACACCAGGAACATAGGAGAGATTTCGCAAATATAATAATTTCCTTATTTAAGAAAGGCACTATAGATATAAAAGAATGTACCGAACGTATAATTTTTATTAAAGATGAGGCTGAACAAAAGGCTATAGTTATGAAATACCATGAGGGCAAAACTTGTCACCGCGGTATTAAAGAAACGATGACTAGAATTAAGCGAAATTACTTTTGGAATAATATGCAGGAAACCATTACGGCATTAATAAACGCATGTGAATCCTGCCGTAGAATGAAATATGATAGGAGACCTATTAACCCCGTGTTACAATTAACTCAAACGCAAGATGCCCCATTTCAAGAGATTTTTATAGATTTATTTAGCATTGAGGGAAAATACTATTTAACATTAGTTGACGCTTTTAGCAAACTTGGTCAAGCCATAGAAGTTAGCTGCCGATCCACCCCAGAAGTAGTCCGCGCGTTAATTAAATATTTTTCTTATTACGGTATACCTAGAAAAATAACTTCTGATCCGGGTACAGAGTTTAACAACGAATTAATGAAAGAATTAGCAGAAATGTATAAAATTGAGCTACATATAACTACCCCTAATAACCCAAATTCTACAGGTATTGTGGAAAGGTTTCATTCTACACTGATAGAGATATACAGATTGGCCAAATACGAGCATAAGTTCACTGACGCTGCTTCCGTTATGACTTACTCTATTATGGCATACAACCATACTATTCATAGTGCTACAGGCTTAACGCCTTTCGAAGTTGTATTCGGTCATACCGATTCAAACGACGCTTTTGATGTCGATTTTCAAAAATCCTTTTTGCAACAGTTACTTAAAGATCATGTAAAACGCACAAAATATTTATATAAATACATTTCTAGTAAACTATGTGAAAATAAGGAAAAGGAAAGAAAAAAGAGAGGTTGTGAACAGGAAATAGATTTAGGGTTAGGAAAAACCATTTTCGCTAAAGCAGTTAATACAAGAAGAAGTAAAGATAAGCCTCCCTTTCAAAAAGCAACTGTTAGTGGAGAAATTAATCGTAATGTAGTGCCCGTAAATATTAGAGAGCGGAGAACTAAGGTGCCATTAAAAAATATAAAACGACCTCCACAGGTGGTGCTTAATCGCCCTGGCGATGATGAAGGAGACCCAATCCCTTCAACTTCAAAAGATTGAAGGTAACCCAGGCCTGTTGCCTGTCAAACAAGGTCAGGCCTATAAACAAGAAAATAAGTGGTTAATTATAAAAGTATTAGATTTAAGTTCTATATTTGTCGATTTAGAGTTTAATATAAATAAGTATAATGATTTTAATAGAGTAATTAATATAAATAAACCTTATATGTATGAATTTAGTAATATGAAAATGCAAGTAGAATATTTAAAAGATATAACTATAGAAAAGACAAAACAGATAGCACCAACAAAAAGATTTCGAAGAGGTTTGCTTAATCCCGTAGGTTCTATTATAAAATCGATAACTGGTAACTTAGATCACGAAGACGCGCTTTACTATGATAACCTTATTAACAAATTATATAACAAACAAAATTTAATCGATAATAAAATTACCCTGGTTTCCAAAATGTTGGATTATTCTATTAATAGTACAGAAATTTTATATAACAATTCTTTAATTATTAATGAACGTTTAAAACGCGTAGAAAGTATGTTGAAAGACATGGTGACAAAAGAAGAAAACTCAATATATTCCACTTATGTTTTGAGTATATATAGTACGTTTATTAATAATTTCCGTTCAATATATATAACACTCAGTGAAATTGAGACAGCCTTAGCCTTTAGTAAAATTTCTGTGCTACATCAATCAATAATTAATTCTACTGAATTGTTTTACATATTTTCTTCTATAGAAAAATATCATAGTTTATTGTATCCTGTTAAGGCGTATGTAAAAGGAAACCAGATAACATTTATAATAGAAGTTCCCCTTACAGATAATAATACGTATAACTATTATAAAATTTATTCATTGCCTATTTTTGATCAAATTAAAAACAAAACTTTCATTATTATTCCCGAATATCCCTTCCTTATGGTGAAAGGTTCGAAGTACTTGCCGGTCGCGTCTCCGTGTCAACATGTGTTCGGCGATAATCAGTACATATGCACGGAACATAATTTTATCCCTTACTCAACGATAACGTGTATGGAACAATTGATGCAGTTTCACAATGACTTAACTCAATGTCATAGACGAGTAGTTCATATCGAAGAAGTTAAAGCTCAACGTCTTTCTTCTGCCCGTTGGATAATATATTCACAAAATAAGGAAGTAATGTCTTACAAATGTGGAAACAATATAACGAAAACGTCTATGATGGGAACTTATCTCGTTCAAATAGATCCTGGCTGCGAGATTCTACTTAATGATCTTCATTTATATTATCTTCAACACACATTGGAAAAATTTGAATACAAGGTGACACCTATTATTAATTTACCTCAGCCAAAGAAGGAAATCCCTATTCCTGTCGATCCGATTGATATTAAGGGAATTAATTTGGATGACATAAAGTATCTATCTGCGGCCTTAAAAATGAAAGGTTCAAGTGAAAGTGAAAGTGAAATTAAATCAATAATAAAAGTTAACAGTGTCAGTGTAGGAACGCTAATTTTATATCTTATATTAATTACTATTTGTTTAATTTTAGTTATAAAAAGTGTAAAGAATAAAATTTTAAGCAAGGGTCGAAACCTTCAGAAGTCAAATTCTTCCGACGGTTTCGAACTTAAGGGGGGAAGAGTTATGTTGGACCAAAGCATGAGAACAATAGAAGTAAATGCTTAATCAGCGGAATAGGAATAACAAATGATTTCTCAAGTTGTCTCATGCTTTGGGATCATATGTCTTGAGAAAGTATTATTAGAATTAAATCGGCGATTAATCCAGAGCATGTAATTCTGTTCGGACGTGTCCACTGTAATTTTAATTAATTTTTAATTAAATAGTTTTAGTTTAATAAATGTAATATTTTTTTAAAAAGCCCTTTCGCGCTCCCGTAAACTTGTCTACTTTAAGATTAAGTTTGTTTTTATTACCCATACTATATGTCTAACGATTGTGTTTTTACAACGGAAGACATAGAGATACTAACGAATAAATTTTGTATTGTCGAATAATAATATTTGTATTGGCTATACAATTATTTCGTGTGACTTCATTTGTTTATTTCTTTGTATTATAACTGTATGTGATTTGAATCTTGTTTATTCGTATTTTTGAATACGTAAAGGAATTTTGACTATACTAAGACATTGCAATATTTCAATTCAGTTTTAACTCATAATTAAGGATTTAAATAATCGTAAGTGAAAGCAAGGGTTAAAGATAAATTTGTAAGTAAATTTTTGGGAAAAATAAAAATAATTTTTAACGTAACAAGTTTTATGATAACTGTTAATGACATAGCCATTATTATTATGCTATAGATTAAAACAATACCTTTAAAATATTAATATATATTCGTTACCAAACAAAATATTCTTAAGCGATGCATCAATCAAAAAGTTGAGCGACCAAACATCATCAATAAACCGACTTATTTCATGGTATCCCAAAGATTTTATGAAGGAATAAAAAATGGCAACCATTCTTATAGCTGAGGCTGAAACACTTCACAAAAGAGGAGAAATAAGACATTTGGGATAAATGGCTTTTATATATAAAAAATAACCGATTTTAACAGGAGTGTTGATGTTTTTTCCTGTTCAAATAAATTTCCAACACCAATTATGATAAAAACTAAGTCTAGATATAGCTAAGTATAGATAAAGATAAGTCGCAATAACATCTACCATTACAGAAGTTCCATTTCAATGAGTTCCATTTAGTAATTTCTAAAGACAACATCTATTAAGCGAATGATTAGTATCTTTATAAGCGTTTCATTAGAACAAAGTAGATGAAAATGTAATAGAATTTTTTTTATTGTAATAACGAGGCGATCATTTGAATGTTAGTAATTAATTAAATTAATACGTATATCTTTAATGTAGTTGGGAAATCTTTACCATACATTTGTCAAATACTAGGTTAGCGTAAAAGTTAAATAGTTGAGAAATGTCAGTCTTAAATTAAATAATGTTACATTTTCAAAGGAGTATAGATATTGAAGTCGATTATGTCTCTAAAAAAGAATGATAGGATATTCTCAATTCGACTTTTTTGTCTGTTACCTCATAACTTATTACTGGTAGTACCGATTTTGATGATTCTTTTTTAAATCAAAAACTTGTTATTTGTATCCATTCAAATTTGATCGAGTCGTGACGATTACATATTGAGTTATCTTTAATAAAACGTATTTACTTGACTATTTTTCGTCTATCTACATTGCCTTACTTGTCGATGTAATTAAAGTCGATATTTTTGCGTTTGCAAGCAAACATATTTTTATTATTATATATTGTAAGACATTTCCTGATATCTTTCTTATTTCTTAAAATCTAAAATACTACAAGAGCTACAGAGAGACGCGGGAAATTCTCAAAAAATAAAATAAAACAGAAATCTCTAAGATTACGACTTAAGGACACTCGAGATCTTGAGCATCACGCTCTAAGATGTCGCATTAAGCTGCTCAGCGAAATATTGTTTTACGAAAGCGAAATATGAAAAATGAGATTTCCGCCTCAATATATGAAACACACAAAAATCTATCAAAAAATTCTAAACTGATATTATAAAGATGAAAACATTTTTGCTTAAACAACTTTTTAAATCACTATGTATCCAATACCATGTTGGTAACTTTGAAACAAAGATAACAAGAATATAAGTCTTTTTTTAATAAAATTATATAGTTCAGTTTCATATTGATTTAATCCATTTTTACATAGATATCATTGCTAGGAAACCTGTTATACATTAATTCTCAATAACAAGTACTTTTTTCCGGTTATAAAAACTGTCTCTTACGTGTTTCTAGCTTTAGATAATTAAGTAATAATAATAAGTTATAAGGGGGGGATTAAGGGGGTTAATAACATATATGGCAAAACAATGTTTGCGGGGTCAGCTAGTAATAAATAAATTTTGTATTTAAATAGTTATCAAACGATATAAATACAAAAAAGAAACAAATTTACAGTTTAACGTTTTCCAATATGGAAATAATGTTCCACAAAAAAAAAAACCGCTGAATGGTGGAACACATTGGCCATAAAACACTATTTTGCATATTTTTATTCATATATGCATGCGGTTGTATAAATAAATTTACACAGCTAGATGCCGAATAATAAACATACATCTTTGAAAACACCAAAGTCCTTTGTGCGGGGAAACAAAGAGGTCGGTAGGGAATTAGTGATGAAATGCAATGTTTGAGTTTCATTATATGAATTTATTTACAAAGTAACTAACGCTGTAACGTTGATGGAGTAGATTATATAAATAACGTTAAAATTTAACACTAAACTGTATATTATTTTATCCTTATAGTTTACGTTTTTAAACGCAATAAAGCTCTAGCGTAGAATTATGTGAATATTAGTATACGATTTAAAAATTGAAAAAAAAGTTGAATAAAAAAATGATAAAAATTTCTATAAATATTATCATCGTCAATAAACTTTCTCATAGAAAATAATTTTGATAGATGTGATTATTTAAGAGTGAAATAATAAGAAAAATAATCTTCAAAAAAATATTACACGTAGTTGTTGCGCTATTCAGAAGCTTCCAGTTGTTAGCTATTCACAATTAAGTATCACAGTATGCAAATAATTACTAAAAACAATTGCATCTCAAGAAAACAACTCTGTAAAAGAAATATGAGATAAAAATCTTTTATTTTTATTTATAGTGTTCTTGCTTTGTTAACATCTTAAAGATAAAGCTGAACTGAGCTGTGATGTATTTTAATTTAAAATGCATGATAAAACTATTTCTTGTAGGCGAGATTTATGAAAAGTGTGACATTTAATTTTCTTAGGATTTACGTGTCGCTATAATAAAAATAAATGGGTCATAATAGCTCAGTTTATTGATCATTTCATTTTAAATAATGGTCGTGGATTCAATGTGCATAATACGCATATTGAATCTATTCGTATTACATAAACGAAATGATCCACTAGATAGATAAAGTAGGTTTTATAACTTTTGTATTATATTTATTTATTTATTTAAATTCTTCATTGTACAATAAATACACGTGTACAAGTGTGTACAAAAGGCGGGCTTAACGCTAAAGCATTTTCTACCAGCCAACCTTGATGTGTGCAAGAAAGTATAGTGTGTAGGTGTACAATAAAAAAAAAAAAGTATGTTTTTAAATAATTCTAAAATACGTACATCTCTGCTGATCAAATGTGGATCAGTGTGTGGCAATAAGTATCAATCGTAATATTGAATAAAAAATAAACATTACGTGTAGGCTTAAATACAAAAAAAAAACTTGGTAATGCGACGTGCAATATTGAAAAGCGACAACTTTGACGACAATTCCTCATTGTATGTAATCGTAACATATCCCTTGTAAACAAAAATATTAACAGTTGAATTAAGATGTAAGTCTTAAGAATAATAGACAATAGTGCAAAGAAAAAGAAGAACCAGTCTATATCCTATTAATCGGTTGAGGCCCTTGGCTACCGTGTAGCCAATCAACTAAATTGTTGTAAATTAATTTTAAACAAAGATTAATAGAAGACAACAATGTTCACATTTATATAGATTGAACAAATCTTTCATGTTTTGTTCCATTGACCAGTATGTCAATTCTATAAGAATTATCATCAACAAATAATAGAATGTAAGTTGGAATCAACAATTTAAGAAAAGTGTACGTACGTATGTAGCCGCAAAAGTAAAGTTCCGGTTGCAAATTTATTATGCTAGAAACGTAACCATCGCCAATACCCATACGCCCATACGCCCAACCATCTAAAATGTCTTCTCAGTTCACGATTAATCATCTCCGACATAGATTTAGAAATATCGTATGAAACTTATTCATTTATAAATTATATATATATATATATATAAATATATATATATATATATATATATATATATATATATATATATATATATATATATATCATTTTAAATAAGGTATAAGGCATATTAGTAAAAGGCTATCAATATATACTTACAAATGATCGTCGATTCTTTATGATTTTTTTCAAAGACTCTCATAGTATTTTTAGCCTGGAGAACTACGAGACCGTAATCGTTTAAGACGTAGAACCTCTACTCAATATTGATCCATTATTCCTTTATGTATTAACCTTAAATGTATAATTTATCTGAAATCGTGATTTCATTAAATATGTATTAAGTATTACGAGACGACATCGTTACGAGTCGTCATGACATCGACACGTCGAGTTGACAAAGATCCCTATACTAAAGATTAAGAAAAAAACGTATTTACTTGACTATTGTATGTACTATGTTCCCGCACCCAGCCATGTTTTAACAGTTGTCAGGGAATTATTCATTATAAAATTTACAAATATGATAAATAGTTAAAACTAGACATTTGATATAAAACTAAGCATATAATTTAATCTACATTACAATAGAAGAGTCTTCTACCCATTTTAATTTAGGTAAAAAAAAAAATTAATATTTAATCACGACTGGCTGATAACTTAATCAAACTTTTTGCTTTGCATAAAGTAGTTGAAGTACCCAAGCGATTTATACTCGACTTAGGTTTTATCACCTTCAATATAACTAATACACATGTCGTTAAATGAGAAAGCAATGACAACATTTCTGTCTTTCCAGTAAATCAAGAAGGAAGCAGAGATACTGTTTGTCGTTATCGCCAAATGTAAAAACAAATGCAAAGAATGTATATTTTTTGAAGACAAATGCACGGTACATTTAAACTTTAAATTCTCGAACGCTTCAATTTTAAGTAACTATTAAATCTTGAGCAATCCGTATCAATGAGATTCCGTTTTAAAATGAGAAAAGGAGATTGAAAGACTTATTCACAATCGATAAATTTTCATAGCTATGATATCAAATACAAAGTGTTCCAATTACGTAAGTGTTTAATTTCACGATAATTCGGTTCTGTTTTCAATAACAATAAATTCGTATTAAAAAATATATAATTTTTTTAATATTAAAATAAGTGTCATTATTTTCTTAGAATACTCAAGCTATTTGTCACTGAAATCTTTCAAATAATTGCCTCTATTATTGGATAGAGTAACTAATTGCTTACTTACCTTACAAAATTTTAATTCGTTTTCCGTTTATTCTTTTTAAATAATTGTTGTCAATATCAAGCTAGTGACACACGTCTCAATAATTTTGAGTAAGCCTGTCTTTTCCTCAGAACAATAGTAAAGTTTCAGTACCATAATTGTGGTCATAACTTAGTTTCCAATTAGTTTGTATGTTAGAGGAATATTTTCTATTTTTTATACAATACGTACAATATTCATGTATAACCTGACCTAATATATAAACAAATCATCGCTATACAAGTAAAAGCTATCAGACTAAATGACTTATATTTTAAAATAATGATATTTTCTTTTAATCTTAATGTAATATTACGTTAGTAAGTTAATTCATCTTGACTAAATTAAATCTAAATATCGACTACATTCATCATCACTTCAGCCTGGTACAGTTCACTGCTGGACATAGGCCTCCACAAGTTCGTGCCAAAAATGGCGTGAACTTAAGTGCTTTGCCCATAGTCACCACGCTGCGTAGGCGGGTTGATGGCAGCAGGGCTGGCTTTGTCGCACTGAAAACGATAGTAGTTGGATGGTTATCCCGCCATCGGTCGGCTTTTTAAGTTACAAAATGGTAGTGGATCTGTGTTATCCGTTGGTCGCCTCTTGGGATGAGAGGGAATGGCTATTCTACTTTCTCTATGGCTAATCTTACTGCCTGTTATTAATCCTTATTTTATGCGGTCCGGTGCTGTCCGTTGCGGGGCGGTGCGGTGCTTCTTTTTCTTCTTCTTCTTCTTCTTCCAACATCTTGAGCACTGATGTTCCGAAATATCTGTTCAACAAGTTAACATAGGCTGAAAATATTCTAAGAAAAACGTAAATATAATAATAATAATAAAAATTAGACGATTAAATATAATGATTAAACGAAAATAGTCATATGGACTTTTTACTTTTAATGTAACATGATAATGTTCGCATGAAATGCAATCGATATGATATATTTTCAGAATGTATGGTTGTGAAATTGTTATACATGAACAGCTTCACAAAAATAGCAAACAAAACAAAGTCGCTTGCCGCAGTCTGTAGCTTAGATTTTCAAAACTACGGAACGGATTTTGATGCGATTTCTTTAGTAAATATAGTGATTTCAGAGAAAGGCTTATATGTATTATACATGCACAATATATTATAGTAGAGGAACAATGATAGTTTTTGCAACCGTGCGAAGTCGGGGCGGGTCGGTAGTTCTTTAATAAACTAATTACAGTTTGCTGTCACTGATTTAAATTGTAGATTATGGTAAGGAAAATTTGCAAAAACCTCATCACTTACTCTTAATACGATACCCAGACGTTGTACAATATATTTCATTACACATCTTTACATTCCAACGAACATAGCTGAGCAGACAGACAAAAACAGCGGGCCAAATTGAGTTACATCAAAATTCTGTTATCTCGTGATCCGTACGTGACTTGATTTATACATAACGAAATTGATAGCGACTAGAAGATAATGTGGTGTCATTTCATTACACTGTTACGACGAGACGTGATTGTTCCGCAGAAGATTTATGACTTCCCACGACGCGGACTGCGGTTCTCCTCCCCTTGTTCCGTTATTCATTGATGTAGGGCTGAAACCACCGAGTGACTCCCTCCCCCTATCATTGAATGACAGAAGTGTTAGAAATTTCAAACCCACACTGAATCCACCCGAGAATTGAAATAGAGATAGCGTTAGCGTAACATTTTGTGAATAATCTTTTTCCTAAGTGGTAGGAAAGGTCTTTGCCCAACCTCGTCCAATGTATCATCGGCATCTGCTTCGTATTTCATCTCTCACGACAATAAATATTCTTAGATATGCAATCGATATTTGATATACGAGTATCGTGAGTGTGAAAGGCTGCAGTTACATACACAAAATTATTGTTACATATTCCAAAATTCAAAATCGAATACATTTTAAATAGTGAAACTAAAGTTTGTGACAGCTAAAAATTATTAGAAACTTTATGAAATTTCAAACACATTACACTCTTTCACAATTTTCGAATGTTTACATTTTTAAGTGTTTTTAACCGACTTCAAAAAAGGAGGAGGTTACTCAATTCGAACGTATATATACAAAAAAAATTGTGTGATCGGGGATAACTTCGTCGTTTATGAACCGATTTTAATAATTCTTTTTTTGTAGGAAAGGAGATTTCTTATTATTATTTAGATGATGGGATCCCAAAGAAATTAAGGGAAACCCTCGAAAATACGCATAACTTTTTACTGGGTGTACCGATTTTGATGATTTTTAATTTAATCGAAAGCCGATGTTTATCGTGTCACATTTAAATTTCATCGAGATCTAATTTCAACTTTTGGAGTAATCTTTGATAGTGCGTATTTACTTTACTATTTTTTCATCTACCTATGTTGTATTACTTGTCGATGTAATTGAAGTCGGCTTTTTTTTCGTTTGCTGGCAAACACAATTATATACCCGCTAATGAGGACTCAAAACCATTTGAACTAATATTTTAACAATACAAGTCACATCCATCCGAAAATCTCAGCTACAAGATAAATTAATATTTATCTTTTAGTTGAGATTTTAAAAGAAAAAAGAGGAAAAAATTAAGATTTTAACTATACTTATAAGCGAGTACATACAAAATATTTTTTCACTCATAAAGTTCGAAGGAAGCAGTCGTTTTCATTTCTCCCTCCAAAGTTCTTGGATACTTCGAAAGATGGAAAAATAAATCGTAGTTACGTGACTCACTGTATCATGACACTGTTCATTGTGACAATATGAAGGGAATAACTTTTTATAGTGTTATATATCCACTCGTAAAAAGAGGTGTAGAAAAGGTCTAAAAATAGTTTCATCCTCAAACATTTCCATAGTAAACTTAAAATGTGATATTTGTTTAAACGCAATTAAAAATAAAGTTGACATAATGAGAAGCTAGCTACAAGCTTAATATATGTTATAGAGAGAATAAGTTAACCAAACAATCCTCTTCCTTATTCTCAGCTCAGTTGGAGCTGGTAAATTCCAGAATATCTGAAATCAGTAATCAGAATAACGGCTCTGAGGAGAAATTGTTCATTTCTCTATGTTTTAAAATCTAATAAAGACCTTAACGTATAAAACAATAACGTATTTTAAACAAGCTTGTTCAAAAATTAACTATTGTTATTATGAAAGTCATATACATTTTTTAATAAAAATATAACAAAAATTACGTGTAGCCATAATTTCATAATAATTAAAATTTTGTCACGATTACATTTGTTATTTTTTCATTGAAATGTTAAAACGTATCATAAATTCAACACATTAAATTGTAGCTGATAGCCACAAGATAACGTCTCTATAAATTTCACTTGGCTCAGGGAGCACAGCCCTTTGCCAAGTTTACCCTAAATGATAAAGTAATTAGTATTAAACTATTCCTAGATATTAAGTATTAACATGTAATCTGCCAACTAAAGTTCTTTCATTCAAAATTTTTAAGGTAAATGAGGGTTTATACGTATTAATATACTATAGTGATAAGACAAACAAACTACTTACTCAGGGTGATCTGCCAATCCTCAATGGATCAGTGGACCGGATCATCAACCCTTCTATTTCATTATGGTAAAGAAATTCATCCAAAATAAAATGCTTACAAAATGCATTTTGAAGAGTTTCGACTAATTTGCTAAAATAGTCCAAAGATTCGACGATGTGTTAACACTAAAAATTTATAAAATTACAACCAAATATAAATGATATATAAAAAAGAAATAAGAGACATCCTTATACATACATTAATTATTACTACAGTTTAGAATTGTTAGAAAAATAAAATGGACGAGCCAAACATTTATCTCATTATTAGAGAATTCCCAATTGTGGAAAAAAAAACACTCCGAATACAAATGAGATTCGCGGACGTGTCACGGCAACTTCCGTTTGTTACCCACTCAATTTATTCACCAGAATTTATTAGTTTTTGAGAAGTATTATGATTTATACAGTAAACAGAATTATATATAATACTATTGATATACCGTTATGATGTGTGTATCCTGCTACTGCGACTGTATTATTTTGTGACTGATTAATTGTAAAACTTGGAGGGTAGATGTGTAAAAATGTTAATCGTGTGTTACTGTTAAGTTGTTATAATTATGCTACGACTTATTTTTTTTTGATATTGTGAGCGTACGATGTCGAATGCCGGTGTGCGGATAAATCAACGATGATTTATGTCACACCGTTAAATGCTAACTCTTTATTTTTGTAAGATTCTTTGTATTTTAAATAAAATAAAAAAATAAAAAATATAATAACCTTTCTAAATCATACTTATAAAACATGTAATACATTGAGTAAATAGTGAGTAGTATTGCCTAAGGCGTTTAAAATCGCGTAGAACATGAAATAAAGGATAATATTCGTATAAATCAATTCCACTTTGTCTCGTATAATTCAATTTACGAACCGTTTACAGAACACAAAACGAATAAATGACAATGAATGTAACTCTACCTTCAAAATTGAGTGAATAGAAATATAATTATTTTATTGATCACATGATAAGAATAAATCATTGCGTTAAAAAGAATGAATGATTGAAACTTAATTTTTTACACATGAATAATAATCTCTATTCCGTGGTTTTCTAATACGCTTCAGCCCGTAATATCCCACAACTGGGCATAGGCCTCTTTCCCCGCGTAGAAGAAGGATCAGAGCTTAATCTACCACGCTGCTCCAATGTGGGTTGGCGGATATATTCCCTACTATGAGTAACGATCGCTATCAGGTGTACATGATAACAACCGGGACCGACGGCTTAACGTGCTCTCCGAGGCACGTTGGGGAGACCCACAAGGACTGCACAAACACCCAGACCACGGCAAACACCTGTATAGTCAATACAAACGTTTGTCATGAGCGGGGATCGAACCCGCAACCGCCAGCGCAACAGGTACAATCCATGGCTGTAACCGTTGCGCCAACGCGGCGTCTGGTTTTCTAATGTTTACGCTAATTTCACTCATTATAATCAACCAGTACTTTACAGCAACTATTACTTTACAGCAAACGTAGTATCCGAAACGTCGGTCATTTAAAATACTTAATAAACCACTATAAAATCCAAAAAAGTTGTTTCATTATAATTATGTCATTATAGTTATGTCTTAAAAGCGACTTCAGCAACTTCATTCACCGTTTTTCTGATACTTTGTGGAAAGTTCTTACGGGATGAAAGATCAAAAAATTTGAGTCGAAATTTTAAACGTTACGATTATTTTAGCTTCACATATTTGATAGTTCGCTAGAGAGGAAAACATCTGTCGTGTCAGCTAGTAAAAGATTAAAAAATAAAAATTTTAAAATGTTTTTTTTTTATTATTATAAAAAATAAATAGAAACTACTGAAGAATAAAAAATATAATAAGACAAATTGTTAAACCTAAAATAGAACCTGACCTCTTTGAAGCGAGAACCTTCCACATATTTTTTTTCTAGCAAAATAATTTTCGCCAAAATAAAACCTGTTTTCAGTTACAGGTGTTCAAGTGTAATGATGATTAGTCGTTGTTTTTACGTTATAGCAAATTGAGATTATGCTCGAGTGGTAAATAGCGTGCTCGGAAGGGCCTTTTTACTTGAGGCTGTTTTATTTCAATTAACTTGAATGTCTGGTTACGTAGTTAAACGAACTTTGTATTTATTAGGTTAGTTTGCTTTGGACGTTAAGTGAAAGTTATTTATATTACTTTTAGTAAAATTGTATTTATTTAGGAAACGACTTACCACTAATATTACTGATTTTTTCTAATACATATTTGTAGCTAAAAGTTGTAATATAAAATAAACATTTTAATACATCATTTCGAAAATCTATTAACTATAAATAAAAAACAAAAATATTATGCATACAAAATTAATCTTATTCTATATTAAAACTAGCTGTAGCTGTCTATGGTTTACACAAGTGTTCTGTTTTCTTTCTTTAAAATTTAGCCTATATCGCTCAGTAATAAGGTAGCATTTAAGATCGATTTAAAAAATTCTTAATTTAAGTTCTATTGTGACAAATAAATATAAAGTCAAACCCGTCTTCTGATGTTAGTATACAATCATAGATTTATTTATTTTAGCAGCAAACATCTGCGTTGCGCGTCATACGAGTAAAATATTCATCGTTCATAAAAATATAAGCGACTAACATAAATCTTATCGCGATTATACATTCAGTCCTCGTTTCGGTACCAGTTTTGGAGCTTATTTTTAAAGACAATATTCATGGTGTTTACAAGTAGTTTGTTATCTATACAAATAAATAAAATTGGAGTGTCTGTTGGTAAAAAAAGCAAGATGAATATATATATATATATATATATATATATATATATATATATATATATATTATATATATATATATATATGTATATATATATATATATATATATATATATATATATATATATATATATATATATTATGTCTCCAGCCTACGTAAGATGCCGGTGGAGGCCTATATCAAGCAGTGGACTGCGACAGGCTGGAGTATCTTATATAAATTGTATTAACTACGAGTTTCTATATTTTCAGGTATTTTGCAGGTTAACTGAGGTAGGGCATAGCAGGAAATATCCTGTACAAAATCTGGAGGAGCCAGACTGGGGAAGCACCTCGATCTTACAGAAGGCCACAGCTAAATAACAATGTTTTCAAGCAGTGTTGTGTCCTGTTCTGTTGTGAGCAAAGTAACCAGAGATTCTGGGCGAGATTGGGGGTAGGCTCGGCAACGCACTTGTGGTGCAGGCGTCTATCAGAGAGGTACGCTATTAGGTGACCCGTACGCTTGTTTACCGGCCTAGTTGTATAAAAAAAGTTCAATATTTTACAGTCATTTGCATCGTGTTCCGGACACGGTAATTTATGTTGTTGCATATTATCAATACATCTTTATAGAAAAGAGTTGTCTTTGAATTCACTTAGTCACAAGACCGCGTTTGTAGCTTAAAACTTTCCATAAATAATGAGTAAGTCATAAAATCTTTTGAAATCTTTAATTTTTCCTTTCAATTAAATACTTATTAATTGTCACTGGCATGATGTGGTTTAAGTAATAAAAATGTATACGAACTGAAGGAGGAAAGGAATAAGGAAAATTTAATTTAAAAAATTAAAAATATGTATGTACTTATAATGAGAGTTTAATATACAAAATTCCAATGAATCGTTCATTTGTGGAAATCAAATGTAATGAAAAACACATTTTTTTCCAACTTCGCAATTAGTGTTAATTGCAATCCTCAAATGCCCAAAACAATTTCCATTTAAAAATCCTTAAAGCTTTTCAATGGATCTGCCAAAGAAATTTATTACGCAATTTTCTGTTTTCCAGTCGAAATGTAACCGAAATTTTCTGAACCAACTTATATTACCAAAATAAATCCAAAATTGTTGTATTTTCTACCAGCCAACCTTGATATGTGCAAAAAAATATAGTGTTACTAACATTTTTTTCTTATAATCTAGTGTTGGTACAATTACAAAGTATATAAATAATTACATTTTTTACATTTTATAATAATAATAATCTATTTGTTAGGTACAAAAAACTTAGAACTAAACTCAGAAGTATTTGTATGCATCGTTTGATATCTATAGTATCTTTAGTATCCATAATAAACTTGCATTGTTGTTTGCGCACTCTTTGCGCCACATTTTTACTTAACTACTTTCATTAAATATCGCTATAAGCGATAAGGCCGCTTTTGCATACGTATTTGTTTTGTATCTAATGTTTCTAAATTGTGTCTTTATTTTAGTGCGCAATAAAGTTTTAATAAATAAATAAATAAAACAAAGTAAAATAATGACCAGAACCGACGCATAATGTACTCTCCGAGGCATGGTAAAGAGACCCGCAAGAACATACAACTAGACCAGAAACTAATAGTAGTTACAAATGAAAATATTTACTCCAAGCGGGAATTGACCCCACAACGGCTTGCATTAAAACGGTTACTAGCGCCTCGACACCCGAACGGTTACTACTTTACATACTCTCGAGGTGCTAGTTTAAAATTCGTCTCATGTGCGTCTGTGACAGAAAATATAATTAGATTTAGACATCTCAGAGGAAATCTAAATTATTTGTATTCGTCATTCTGCAATAAGCGCAAGGTGACGGCAGATTAAGGTCCAAACCTTCTTAAAGGCCTCTTTGGTCTTGTGTTTTGGTAATATCTAAGCATGGGTGCTGTCTACAAGAAAATTTTATGATGCGATTTACGTAGCTTTAACTTGACTTCGTCTTTAAACGTCGACTTTTGTGTAATATTGTTACTCTGTTATTGTCAAATGTTAACGTTTAAATAATCGCTAAGCTACTTTTTTTCATTTTCGTTGCAAAATTGTTAATTTTTTAACCGACTTCAAAAAAAGAAGGTTCTCATTTCGATTATAAATATGTACATTTTTTATGTGTGTACCTCAGAACTTCTTATCTGTGTAACTTGCTCGAAATCGGACGACTACTATTTGAGTAGTCTTTTAACGCGTATTTACTTGACTATTGACGTCTACTTACGTTATATATGTTGTCGATGTAATTGAAGTCGGTTTTCTTTCGTTTGCGAGCAAATACAATTATTATTTATATAGATTGTAGTAATGTATTTATACCTATAGTTTGAACATTATGTATGTATAGCGGATAGCAGACATTAATTACCTATTACATATTACCCTTATCAGTGATCTACGCAGTGTAGCCGCGTGAATACTATCTCGGAATTACATTCATCGCATTAATTTCATTAATCGTGATGTGAGTGGAATATGCGGTAGGTTAAGTTTCAAAGTTGAATGGTAAAGTTAAATTAATCATTTGGTTAAAACTGAGTTATGTTTGAAGAAGAAAAAAGTTGGTAATAGTGCTTAAAAATTAACCACAATTAATGACTGAGTTTAAATACAGTTTTATACAAGTTATTTAGTTTAAAAACATTTTTATACAAGTTATTTATTAATAAACAACGTCGTACGTTTTTTTTTTAAGGAAAAAATTATGTGTTATTAATTTATTATGATTGATTCATAATTGGATCAACCCACTGCTGGGTATAGGTCTCATTCTACGTGTAGGAGTGATGTATGTGAGTGAAGGTATTTAAGATTATTTAGAGTGTATAAATTTTTGCAAGCACTTTGGAAAAGATATAGTACGATGAATTATTCAGGAAAAAGTGTACATGTTAGCAAATGACTTGAAATTCTGTACATAACATTTAAAATAAATAATTAATACGCGATAACACGATTGTAATAAATGTATTAACACAAAATTCAATACCATTGCGGACAAGTGTTGCAAATTTACATTCAATTTTCCTACTTGTATATTTTGATGATTCCTCTGAAAAGAATTTTGTTAAAATTTTTGTTTATTCGAAAAATTATTTATAATATTTTTTTTATTATAAAAATCTTTGATTGTTCAGCATATTTTTGCATTTAATTTTTATTTTGCGCTGTTTTTATATAACCTTATATTTAATGAATAAATACAATTGAACACTCTAGAGATTATTTTCCAACATTGACGATTTTGTAGTTTTGTAGTTTCAAATCCGCTACCAGTAAACAACTACTACTTACATTACACATGACTTGATAATACCAATAGTTTACTCAGAATGTAAATAATAAAACCCGATGTTGAAAATTCTATTTACTACCTCCCCTGGGAAACAATAGACATGTAGTAACCATTAACAGGAAATTCGATACGCGTCAATTCTGATGGATCTGAGTAGTTTTAACAGCCCATTGCGTTATCCCGTTTGCGTGGAACGCAGTGATTTTTATTGTTTTCGGAGCGTGTTTTTGTATACTCACTTTGTGACAGAACTGAATATCCTGGTTTTTCAAACACATATAGATTATTTAGCCTCACTGACTTGTAGCAAAATAGTGACGTTGATTATTATTTAAAAAAATCTGATCTTTATGATAACATTATTATTAAAAAATAAAAAGTTAATGAATTTTCGTCATTGACTTCAATCAATATTAAGAAAACATTTAAATCGTTTTCTTTTAACGAGACATATTTTAGAACACAATACTCTACACAAATAATAATTAATCGTTGATCTTGTTAACATATCTCACAATGTTATTATACATAACTTAGTTAAGAAATAACTGTGTAATCTTGTCCCAAACAACAAGATTACATTGTAATATAAACCTTTGTAATATGTATAATTGATTGTATGTTTCTTATAATATATTTTCACATATCTATATACATACACATACATGTTAAAATGAGTTACTATAATGTCCCGCATAACTTCCTAATAATTCTGTTTTTGTTGTGTTTTTTTTTTTTTTTTATCAGAACATAGTTTTTATATCTTAACGAAAAACATAAGTTTGGCGGTATGAAAATCAAATACAGAACGTGATGTTATATCCACAGATACAAAATAGGACGACGACAACTAAAAAACGACGCCCTTAAAACACGAACGAACGTTACTAGTGGTCACCCATTGATCGTAATTCGACCATCGTTAATTTAAATTATAAGTTTGAACGTTATTAAGTTTCTGTTGTCAAAGACTATAATACTTTTATAATAATAAACAAAAGTCAAAGTGTTAAATACATGCTCGTAGTGTGTGTAATTTTTTATTATTATTAACTTAATGTATTTCTATGCATAATTAAAAAAAAACTATTAGAGTTCTGCACTCCTTCTCTAAATAAACTATAAGTGTGTGAAATTTTCGCACTCCTCAGTTCGCGCAATTTTCGCAAAAAGGGGTACAAATATTTTGGTTTACGTATTAATGTACCCAATGATCGTTTTTAATAGTTTAAAAACCAATTAACACAGAACTTTAAAACAAGAAAAAACAAAGTATTTTAATTGAATTAAAATTGTATTGTTTTTACACTAAATAAACTTATATAAGTAATGTAAAAGAGCAGCTGGAGGTTTTAACCGCGCTATAATTTACGATTAACATTCTGAAAACAAAAGCAATTTGAGGTTTAGTAAACTTTTCAAACTAAAACACGAACATACGAGCTCACTAGAAAAAAAAATATTAGACCTTTTTAAATGGAGATAAGACAAACGTCGTTTAATAGAAAACTGTCAATTTAAAACTGATTTTTTTACATTTAAAACTATATTAAAAGTGTAAGGTCAACTTTGACTTTGATGATAGAGAGGAAAAGTTTCGTAAGGGCAACTGGCAACCGGTAACTTCTATGCCAATGTTGATATTTCTGTAGAATTTATAAGTTAAATTTACTTAAGAATATATAAATCTACCCAAGAATTACAGCAACAATGAGGTCGTTATATAAATCTTCGTTAAAGAAATTGTTCGATTTTTCGAAAGTTCGGCAAAGCACTTGCGATGCTTTTGGCGTTGCAGGGATCTATAAGCTACGGTAATCGCTTACCGTCACTTACCGTACGCTTGTTTTTCGATCTCATTGTATAAAAAAATATAATTAACTTGCCGCATTTCTCCAAAAACAAGTGCTGGGTAAAATATTACAATAAAAAAAATGACATTTAGGCCAAAATTATTTTGGTAAAGCCGAATAATTTCATCAACGGGTCAAATTACATTAAAATGCCACGAGCGTTTGATTAATCACATAATTTTGTGACGTTTTGATACATCACCAACTCGTGACCATGACGAATACAATTCAATCTATTGGTCGTATTTAGACCTGTTATCCGTATAATGTGAATATGTAATTCAGAATAAAGCAAATACATCTATTGTAAAATACATGATATTTTAGATGTGATCTCAAGTTAAAGTAAGCATTATCATTACTTATAACTCATAGTTTGTCATAGTATCTGATCCATTATATCAGCTTTAAACATTCCAAACATCTTCTTTTTTATGAAATATTTTTCAGAAGTTGCGTTCTATTAATGCTGTATTGTTGATATTGATACTTGTTTACTTTGACCGAGGCATTCTTATTAAAAAATTAAATAACCCGATTTTGGCTTTAATAAAAAGTGACAATAGTCCCAATAATACTGTCTACAACAGAGGTTATACCCACCCAACTACATACGTCGCTATCCCGTTTATGTTCATTTGGCTTACACGTGTTTTCGACTACCCTTCGGATCGGGTGTCGGTATCGGATTAATGGTTAATTAGCCGAGATTATACAAAATAATAATAATAATTTATTTGATATTAATTTATTTATATAATTTACAATTGAACAAACATATTCTACCTGTTTTTCTTTTTTTTGTGTAAATGTTAATTTTATAAACAAGTTTGATCAATTTAAATTCAAACATGTCAACGATACTGCGTTATTATGATTGGTTCATAATTTATTCGGCCCACTATTGGGCATAGGCCTCTTTCTCCATGTAGGAAAACCTGACGCCGTGTTGACGCAACGGTCACAGCCATGGATGTATGTACCTGTTGCGCTGGCGGTTGCGGATTCGATTCCCGCACACGACAAACATTTTTATTGGCCATACAGGTGTTTGCCGTGGTCTGGGTGTTTGTGCAGTCCTTGTGGGTCTCCCCACCGTGCCTCGGAGAGCACATTAAGCCGTCGATCCCGGTTTTTATCATGTACACCTGATAGCTATAGTTAACTCATAGTAGGGAATATATCCGCCAACCCGCAGTGGAGCAGCGTGGTGGATTAAGCTCTGATCCTTCTCCTATATGGGGAAAGAGGCCTAAGCCCAGTAGTGGGATATTATAGGCAAAAGCGTAGGAAAACCTATTAAAGATTAATTAGGGAGTAAATTTTTGTAAGGAAATTGAAAAAGATATAATCCGATGATATATATAGTATATATGTAAGATTTAATGAAATGTAAACCTATGTACTGTAAGCAATTTTCATACAATTCAGTACAGAACGTTTAAGATTATTTTATTCGTAATAATGCGATTGTAATATATATACTAACACAAAATCCAATACTATTCCGCACAAATATTGCAAATTTCGATTGGTGACAGAAGAACACAACACAATAATATACAAAACACAGTTTATATATTATTTTCAAAAGAGTAACTGCGGAGATCTACGTAAGGTTGCCGGTGTAGGCTGGATGAGGATTGCGGAAGACCGGGATGTGTGGCGCGAACTTGGGGAGGCCTATGTTCAGCCGTGGACTGCGATAGGCTGAAGTGAACTGCGGAGATTCTTGCCGATTTTTCTCTGCAGAATCTACATTCCGAATCGGTGGTACTTAACTTTTACAAAAATATTAATTATTTTCTATTTATTACTTTAAAAATTTTAATTTTTAAAATGGCGATTCGAAAGCTACTTGGGCCCTGTTTGAATAAAGTTGTTTTTTTTTTTATTTTGATTTTTGATTTTGATTATTACAAATTATCTCTGTTGTTTGAATAACTATGAATCCATTCGAGTTGTTTTCCTCTAATACCATTTCTGCACATTTATCTGAACATATACTGCACTAATTGTCTGTAATAAACTATGTGACAAAAATTCAAAGACTTTAGTCATATCTATGAAACTTATAATAGAGGATAATTTTTTATTTTATTTAAACTTTCCATTATGCTTTTTACGATAGAAAACATGCGAGCGTGATAGAACGAACCGTACGAAATCCGTATTGGGCGTTTTGTTTTTTTAATTTTAAATGTTGGTAGAAATTTATTAAGTTTCCCATTTATTACCTTCACAAAAACTTTTGACAAGTTCGGTATTAAAGTGATAAGCCTATAACAATCAAGGGGGTATGTCAAGGGGGTCACCTCGCTTATTAATTTGTTTTACAATGGATCTTTTAAGTCTATTTGGGAATTTACCTTCAAGTAATTTATTAATAAGATGAGTCAGATATTTAGATATGATATTAGAACATTCCTTTAAAATGTAGATATTTAAAGAGTCATAGCCAGTAGATTTCGCATTTTTAAGGGATTTTATAATCTTTATTACATCAGATTCGTCTATTGGTGTGAAAAATAATGTGTTGTCATTAAATGTTATATTTATGTTTTTATACAAGGCAATTTGTATCAAAAAATGAACGCCTTATTGTTTTTAAAAGTATTTGCAATAATGTTGTTTACTTGACCTATTTCTAATAATTCAACAAAGATCACACAAAATGTAAATCTAATGTTTAGTAATACGTTTTTTTTTAAATATAATCTTAAAGAATATTAGTTTCTGTTCAATTCTCATTAGTCATGCGTTTTCGGAGACTAGGCTCTGCAATATCAAAGTTGTAAGACACATTTTCTTCTGTGACTTCTGTAATTTGTTAGACGCGCTAATCTCAGAAATCGACAGAACGATTTAATGAAATGTTTGTTCGTTAAAAAGTTTTTTTAAGGATGTGTAAACTTTGAAGCTTAGAAATTGAGACTTTAACTAGGTACATAAAACTTTAAAAATATGTGTACAACCTACACACTAACTAAAATAAGCTAATTTTGAAATAAAATTCAAACATGTTCGGAAACAGTTTAATACTAATTTCATACAAACAATATTTAAAGAGACAAAATAAAATCTCTCTCATGGAAATCTCAATTGATATCAGTCAATATAAAGCTCATTATAATCCCTGAGTCTGGGAGTCATTTTCATTATTTTTATAATAAAATAATTACAATATTATATTAAATATGTTATTGCACACGAAGTACGAAATGAACGAAAATACATTTATTCAAGCACACAACGCTTTTATATTTTCCGTACAGTATTTATTTATTCATACGAAGAATAAACGTATATCATATATTTCAAAAGTATTCACATAAAAAGAACGTAAAAATAAAATATAAATAAAGCCACAATACTGCATTCGAAGAGAGAATTCAATATTTCTATAAATCGCGTGGTTGAAACAAGGCCAAGAGGCGATACAGTCGAAACGTAGTTGCAATATATATTCTTCTATCTAAAATAACATACATCCGTAAAGAACAGAATAGCATATTTTCGAAACCTTTTTAGATGAAATTTATCGAAGTTTAAAATTAATTTCATAAAGTATATATTTTTGAGCTGGTCATCTGTGTCGCAGGACCGATGGCCGTTGGAGCAGATGGGTCTTGGTGGAGACCGCGTCCTGGTAAACGCAGCGTGGGACGTCCTCCGGCCCGTTGGACTGACGATATACGTAAGATTGCCGGTGTAGGCTGGATGAGGATTGCGGAAGACCGGGGTGTCTGGCGCGAACTTGGGGAGGCCTATGTCCAGCTGTGGACTGCAATAAGCTGAACTGAAAGTATTTTTTTTTTATATCGCTAGATCGGCAAACAAGCGTACGGCTCACCTAATGATAAGAGATCACCGTAGCTTATAGACACCTGCAACACCAGAAGCATCGCAAGCGCGTTGCCGACCCAATACCCAATCCCCTCCAGGACCTCTGGCAACCTTACTCACCAACAGGAACAAAATACAGCTTGAAAACAGTATTATTTAGCTGTGGTCTTCTGTAAGGTCGAGGTACTACCCCAGTCGGGCTGCTCCATATTTTGAGCAGGAAATTCCTGCTGTTCCCTACCTCAGTTGAATATCTTGGGTTATCAATATTTTTATTATATTCACAGCAAACCTATCTCTACTTACACCCCTGGCGATGGTGCCGATTCAACCTGTAACATCCCACGGCTGGGCATAGGCCTCTTTCTCCGTCTAAGAAAAGGGTCGGAGCTTAATGCACTACGTTGCTTCACTGAGGTTGGCGGACATTTTACCTACTACGAGTAACGATCGCTATCAGGTGTCAATAATAACCAGGACTGACTGTTTAACGTCTCCGAGGTACGGTAGGCAGTCCCACAAGGATTGTACAAACACCCAGACCACGGCAAACATCTGTATGGCCAATACAAATGTTGGTCACGTGAGGGAATCGAACCCGCAACCGCCAGCGCAACAGCCACAAACATGTGCTGTGATCGTTGCCCCAACGCGTCGTTATACAACATCACATATACAATTAAATACATATTCATTCAGTCCACTGCTGGACATAGGCCTCTACAAGTTTACGCCAAAAATAACGTGAACTCATGTGTTTTGCCCATAGTCACCACGCTGGGCAGGCGGGTTGGTGAGCGCAGGGTTGGCTTTGTCGCACAGAAGACGCATTAAATACACATTATTAGATATAAATAAAAAAATACACGTCAGATTATGATCAAATTGAAATGGGATCACTTTCACAGCTTTACACAGTGTACTTTGTAAGCTGTGAAAGTGATCGCTACTACCCAGTAAAAATTAATTAGGTAACGGAAATTAAAAAATACAGTCGAATATAGAACCTCCTCATTTTTCGAAGTCAGTAAAATTTTGAAGATAAATTATTATATCGCAATGTTTAATCTACTGTACGAGTATATTATCAACTTAGGTTGTCCACAGCTGTGATACTAGGATAACATAACTAGGACTTAAGTAGCTACGTCCATATTAGGTTCATAGGAGGAACGAACTACAAACGACTAACGAAATTAGGGTTGAACTTTAAATAAATGAATAATAAAAATGTTTTAAAAAAAAGAAAATTACTTGTAAGTACATTGATCCTATCAATTTGTCTCAATATTGAATTTTTGTTGTAGTTTTTAAGAACTTTTTAAATCATTCTATTAATACATTTCATTGTAAAATATTATATTCTTTCAAGTACATTCTATTTATATTTCATGTTTATTAGCTTACTAAGTTACTACAATATAAATTAATATCTCACTAAAATTAAATGACTTACCCTTATTTCATACACTGTGAAAACTCTCTGCCCTTTGAAAAAGTTACTTTTCAGAAATACATTGAAAATAACCGAAAACAATTCTGTCTATGCTTCAACAATTCAGAACTTCATTCGTCAAAAGCTTAAAAAGGATTTTCATAATAGAATACGGATACAAAAATAAAAGTATCTAAGAGTATGTTTATTGTAAACTTAAAATTCATGACTTAACGTTATTTGTAAGGCAAAATATTTTTTATATATATCATATCGATAATTACTGAAATAAAAAAGTTTAAGCAAACAATACATTGGCTTGTTGCACTTTCACTTTTCTTAATGTAACGTTATACATGCAGTATATATATGCTTTTTGAACAGTTTTTACTCTACACGGCATAGTAACTTTGTTAAAATTATTAAGCTAGCTTGGTAATTAGTATTCAACCTAGGGAATTTTACATGATCATAACACGGTATACTTTTGGAAACTGCTTAATTCTCTTCTTTTCCGTTAAAAACGCATATTTGTATAGATCATATAAGAATTAGTTATAGTCTAGGAGTAAGTATGTATTTCCGTAACCCCAACACAATGTACCGTAGTGAGGTAAACTCGTATAACTCGTATCTATAAATTGAATTTATTAATTCTATTCAAAATAAATAAATAATTTATGAATAAAATTTTTCTATATCTGCCTAAAACTTATGCTCGTATCTTAATATACCAATAAAATACTTTTGAGTAATGTATGCTGTAACAAAACACTCAAAGAACAAATATCACCTTTGCAATTGCAACAAAGTGACAGAGGGAAGCCTTAGACAAAACCTGCAGACAGCCCTAATCCAGACAGGACGTTTACCTTAGGTAAACACAAGGTATCAAATTGCTAACATAAAGGTAAATGGTCGAGCAAGAAAACTGCAACAATTACACTACTTAACCTTTTTAAATTATTTCTAAACAACTTTTGCAATTCTGTGGATTCTTATTATAGTTATTGCAAATGAATGCAATAGAGTATAATGACTTTACTTGTTTTTGTAATTTTGCTAATAAATGTTTATTATTATTTCATTTAAGGCGTGCCTAGGAATGGAGATTGTGTGTTGGCAAACGCTGAGCGGGACGTCCTCCGGCTCGCTGGACCGACGTTCTACGTAAGATTGCCGGTAGAGCCTAGATGAGGACTGCGGAAAACCAGGATGTTTGGCTTGAACTTGGGGCGAACCTGTGTCCAACAGCAGATTGCAATAGGTTGAAGAGAGAAAATATTATTTCGATAATAAAAACAAAAATCGTGAGCAAAATTGTATTGTATTTAAGCATGTAAATCTGCTAAGTATTATTCTTGTTAAGTAAATATTTTCTTCTATTGCAGAAATTAATTCGTCTCTCTCGTAACTCTGCTCTAAAACAAATTGGTTGTGATACACATGTTGGCTAACGTGCTTGTATATACAAGGCTATGAATGTATACAAATTTTCAAATGGTGGGTTAAAAACGCACATTCATACATATAATTATGTATAATACGCGAAATTTTCATTTACTATATATATATATATATATATATTGTAAATATAATGCTGCCATTATTTTTATTTCAAATTTTATAATCGGTCCGGATAAATACTGTCATTTAAATTTCTAGACCACTCATTAAGCTCACAACTTTCGTAATTAAGAGAGATTCCTAATTATCTGAACTTTCCTTCTTAAATATCTTAAAAAATCGTCTTAAGAAGATATTCAATAAATCACAATTTAAAATTAAATTCCCCAAGTCAGTTCCCTGCTGTTGGATAAAAATCAAAATTTACTGAAGCAATTTCTTCCCAACATCTCCATTGTGATTCCTTTTTGCTGCCATTAAAAATGGAAGGCATTTCTAACGCGAAAATTTATGTGTCCATGAAAATCGGAGCTTAAAGTTAGGCTTCGAAAAGAGAAATGCGACCATATGTTTACCAATGTATAATTATTTAAATATTGCAAAGCTGAAAAGTTTACTTATTTTTACCTGATTAAAAAAAATAATTCATTACTAATGTAAGTCGTTAAGATTTTGGTCATAAATAGTAATTAAGATTGTAACTGTAAATATGACTCACATAGATCTACGGCCAGTATCTTCGGCCGAACCCAATATTCAATCTAAAGATAGAGATAGGTAGTTATCATCGACTGCTAATAGCTAACTATCTATCCTTTGTAGTTGTCCCAATAATTCGCATAGGGGACTACTATCTCCAGTTAGCTGTAGATAGACCGGCTACCTGAGCTCTCCCTTACATTCCAGTATACGCAGCGTCACAGACGGCCTCAGTTATGTTACACAGATGTTTTGTAGTATTTAAATTTGTCATACAAATTTTATTAATATTAAAGTAATCTTGTTTTATAAAAATATGGACAAATTAATTTTTACACAGACTTTTTAATTTATAATATGTGATATTATTTTAATATGGAGTGCATGGTAAATCTAGTAACGGAACGTTTTAACACGACATGGAAAGACGCTACGACGCCATTACGCTTTATTGAATCGTCGTTTCGTTTGAATTTGTATAATTTTTTTACAAATCAAAATTCAAATTATACAAATCATTGCAAATTATATAATGATTCACCAAATTGTTTGTTTTATTCACAAGATGAGTAAAGTAAGTATTATTTCACAAGAAACTTATTATTTTTATTCAATTAATTGTTGCAAAACAGCAATATCACTTGAACTGCTACTTGAACTTGAGTCTGCCATTATTTTTCACTCGAAATTAATTTTATTTTAAGCTAAGAAAATACTTTTGCAATTAATAAATCTTAGTTATCCCCCGAAAACTATAGATCGGATATTGTTGTTACTAAAGATAGCCAACGTTACTGACAGATAGAACTCTATTATTATTGGGACGCTTACACTGTCATTTTCATACGAACTGTTATCTCTGGTAAGCTATCCTCCCTCTTGTCAATAGATAGCTTTGAAGGATAAGATTGCCTATCGTCGACAAGTTTATTGGATCAGTAAAATGAATGATAGATAGATGTTTCTATCTCTAGTAGGACATAACCAGAGATAGACTGAATATTGGGTTCGGCCGTTAGTGATCCTAAAAAGTATTCTTGAAAAATACATTTGCAAACTAAATTACTAATAATTACCTCAACAAATTTACAAGATTTAATAAATCTCATAAAAAGTTCTTAATAATAATGAAATTTACTTCCGAATAATATTAAAAAAAAAAACATATTCATTACATAAAAATTTCAAAGTGCAGTTTGCAGCAACACTTCTAGTCATTTTGTGTTCTAAGGCTTTGAGTTCAAACTTTTTATTAAAGATGTATTGCCCCAAGAGTATGAAAGCGCTTGCTAAAAAGCTTAATCTTAACTTATGTGTAATAATTTGTGCTGCCTCCTACGTAATTAGGTATGTTAAGGTTAAAATGTATGTCTTTCAATATAAAAATAATTTTTTATAACTAATGAAAGGTGATAAAGCGTTTAAAAGAAACGGTACAAAATAACATATTTATTAGTACAGGAAAAAAGGTTATTAAAACATTTTACTGCAAATCATAGACAAATTTTTTCCTTACGAAATTGTCCATAACCTTGTTGACAAAAGTCTTTAGTAGTCTTTAAAAGTCTTTTAGTCTCTTAAAAGTCTTTTTAGAATTTTTTTTGAGTGATAACCCTTGTCAGGAATGTTTTTCACCTACTTTGCGAAAATCATCTTCCCCGGAAAACAAAGGTACTTACGCCACGAGGCGATCCTATTAAAATTCTTCACCTTCCTCAGATTTTAATCACTTATCCAAACAGATCTCTTCCAGACCACCCACCAGAAATATGCTTGTAATGTAACGGGCTTGTGCAACATAATAATATATAATTATATAATATATACAATTCATACATACATATAAACATACATACATACATATGTATGTAACAATAAATAAATAATGCAAATAAGCTCAATGTTTTAACTGTTTAATGGCTGTTCTTTTTATTTTTATCTTTAATTGTCAAATTTTTGTTAATTTTATGTGGATAATTAATTGATTTATGATATTCTTCTATAGAATTTTTGGAACGAAGTTCCTTACGGCAAGCTTGACGTTTCGCTGGGCGAGCGAACTGAAAAAAATGTGATACTAAAACCGTAAGGAAAATAAATAACGGAAGTGACGTAATATCAGTCACACGACTGTATAATATGACGTTTGTAAAACTAAAATATTACTAGTAAACTGTTTTTTAATTTTTTTATGTAATTTTATACTGCCGACAAAAATAAATAAAGCCATATGTTTTTTTTATTTCACTTAATAGTTTGAATTATTATTATTATTATTTCTATTTTGTTTGATTTATTTTCTTTTACGGTTTTTGTTATTTTCTAAAATACCAAATTTCCTAAATACTTTTATGTACTTAATTAAAAACCAATCAACAAAATAAAAAAAAAATCAAGAACTAGAAAATATATATAAAATTCAACATTTTTTTTCAAATTGTGTTACTTCTATACTATCCGAAGGAACTTCTTTCCTACCTGGTGTCCCATGACACCACATAATTTTTTTATTAACTGAGTGTTTTAATAATTGTTCCAAAATAAAAAATAAAAATTTAAAACATACTTAACTATTATCATCATATATATATTAATACGCTAAGGTTAACATGTTTGCCTTCCTTTTTAAAAATAATTGCTTTTCTAATAAATTTATAGATAATTGCTTGCTCCACCGGCTTCCAAAACAAAAAAAAAAAAAATTACTATCGCTTTTGTTTTTGTGAATTAAATAATTATTAATATATATATACGACGGCTTTAATTTTGAAACAACGTCAATATGATTGACGGTCGATAACTTTTTTACTTATTTAGTGCGAATTAAAAAAAGGAAATTTAACAATAAATAAACAACAAGGCTACCTTATCATTAAGTAGCGATATTTTTTAACCTTACAGCTTTAAAAAAGAAATTTAACACATAAAATAATTAATATGTGCTCTCATATTATTTACTTCCTCTCCTATAAGTTCAATATGTTACACACAAGTTCCTAATAGAGCAGTAACATGTCAAAGGCGGAGTCGTTTTGTGCCTGTTTACTATACGACTATAGTTCATAACACTAGACTACACTCGGCGATAAAGCGGCTATCTACCCAATACATCGAATACGAGCTTACGTACTGCAATCACGTTGAATATATATATCTGTAGTTTACAAGCAGCTACTCTAGTTTCTAACATCAAATGATATAAAAATGTCAAAAATCCGGAAATAATATAGTTAAGTAATGATTAGGACTTAAAAGCTCATTTTACTATTATTTAGGAGCAAAATAATAAGCCGCGGTAACCACTTAAAACGAATTTAATCTCTACAAAACTGATTTAGCCTAGAGTTCGACGTTGACTGGTAGTAAAACATACATGTCAGTTGTAAAAAATAATCTATTTACGTGTTTACGCATCAGCTACGAGACGCTACGATTGTTACATCAGTTATAATTACATAATTAGATTTCTGTTCCAAAAATACTCATTATATATATTGAAAAATATACAGACACAGTCTGTTCCTAAAGTAGGCAATTTAATATTTGTGCTTAAGGTAACAGCCACGTGATATTAGCTATATAAGTATTGCACCTAAATTCGAAGCAGCAATCGAACCCACAAGCCTTGAAGCTTTAAGCAGTAATGAAGCTTGATATATGATCACATTATCATAAACAATGTTTACTCAAATAAAGTTTATAAATAGTTATAAATTAAGAATCTAAGTATGATGTATTTTTAATGGATTTGCCAACAAAAAAGAATCTCCATAAAAATATAATAAAATATAAACGACTCGGTTATGAAGAGGGTGATATCGTGACAACAATAAAATATGACTTTCGACTTAAAAGCAGAAATGCAATAAAAAAAAATAAGCCATAAACAGTATACAATACATTTAAGAACAAAAAACATATTTGGATGCTCAATTTTAATCCCTATTACGAGTACCCAAAGATGTAAGATCGCTTATACTGTACATCAATGCGTTGATATTTCGTCGCACGGTTAAAGATGTTTCGTAACGTCGACCCGAAATTGTGACAAGTTACATTTTTAACGATCAAAACAGAACATTTATACATAATTGCAATAAAATTTTACGATGTCAACTGTGTATCTACATTGAACACACAAAACAATAACTGCCACGTGTTGTTTGACTGTTCGTTTATTACTGTTTCTTTTATGAACCCAAAAGTAGCAAAGTCTTGATTTTAATTTAATTTAATTAACAGCTCATAAACCTTAACACAAAGTATGATATGAAGCACAAAAATCTAGCTCCTTACTTCTGTTAATAAACAAACACGTTGCTTAAGCTTCTTTAAATTAAGAAGTCTGATGATATTTTCACGTAAAAGAAGAAAAAAAATCATTTCATTTCATTTTTATTACAATTATATTAATTCATTTTCATAGTACGCTAAAAAGAATGTAAATGACATTGAAATCGGGTGGGATATGTAACGAAATTTCATTAAATTAAACTGCTGAATTACGTGTGCAAATATTTATTTGTAGAGATTGTTAAATAAGTTATATTTCAACTAGTTTAATATAAAAAATTCATTCGTTTTTATGTCTCAAATTTCTCTGAAAAATCCTTCATACAAAATATCCTTTGCATAGAATATTCTCGGTTTCAATTTTGCGAGTTCATATGAAATTTCCTTCAATTAGGTTATCACATAACACACATTTTTTGCGTACACTTTACTTAAATACGATGCAAAATTTAATTATATTCCTGTATTCCTTTCCTTTTAAAATTCAAAGCTTTACAAAATTATTTTAGGAAAAGAGTTTTAAAAATAAATCGATACTTTAATTTTTTATTTTTGCAAAAGAGATTTAAAACTTGCAAATAATACACCATTAAGCATTGATGTAGTTATTAATGCTATTATTAAATTGTGAACGAGTCCCTGTATCAAATAATGGCTAAGGACAAAAAGACAGAATAACAACCCAAATGTTATAGCGAAACTATAGTTTCTTTGTTGACAAGAGACCTCACAAAAGAATTTAGAATGTATATTTATTTAGATACTATAAAGAAAATAGATTTTTGAGACTAAATTCTACTATAACTAGATAGAGAATCAGGTGGTATATAATGATTTTAACAATTGCGAAGGACGCGGCACGAGAATTATCACATCAAGCGAGTTCCCTCATCATTGATTGAGTTATTTTCTCTTTCTACAATTCCCCGTTGGGGTACCCTTTTACCGTCTGATTATTAATTTAATTTTCTTTTCGTCACTTTCTTTTCGTGTATATCATGCTTTTTTAAAATACATAACTGGAAATAAATATTTGTTAGTAAATTTTTGAGCAACAACCTATTTATTTATTTATTTATTTAATTTCATTAATTAAACTTCAGCTGCAAACCTGAACGTTGAACCAGTTCTAAAAAATATTTTATTGTTAGTCAAGTACATAATTAACTAATATATAACATAAGGGTGATAACATAACTTAAAAAACGAAAAATTTACTTGTTTTGTAGAGGTCTGGTATGACCTTTCTAATAGACTGTATTTTAAAAATTAAGGAGGATTTCATCATCATCATCATCATCATCATCATCTCAGCTCACGGACGCCCGCTGCTCGACATAAGTCTCCCCAAAATTTTGCCCGACGATCGGGCCTGTGCAATACGCATTTAGCAGCTTCCCGCGACCCTGACCAGATCGCCGGTCCACATTGTGGGGGGCCTGCCTACGCTGCGGCGCCCGGTACGCGGTCGCCACTCAAGAACCTCTCCGCCCCATCAACCATCGGTTCCTCGAGCTATGTGCCCTGCTCATTGCCACTTCAGCTGTGCGATCCTTCGAGCAATGTCGATTACATATACATTCTTCCCATAACGTACCTATCACCTCCCCTACTATCATGGCCCACACTCATGAATGTTTCCATAGTAGTCGTATTAGTTTGAATTGTCAATGTCCACTGTTAGAAAAAGTAAATCAACATATTTATCTCGGCATCGTTATTTTTTTAGTTTAAATTAAGATCTCTACTTGGTAGATTATTTATATTGAAACATAAGCTCCCATATAAAATATGTAGAATACTGTATCTAGCCCTGGCTCAATCTGTTATCAGTTATGGACTGAGTAGCTACGGTAGGACCTATAAAACACATTTAAATAGTATTTATGTTTTACAGTTACGTTTATTAAAAACTATTATCCCAAAATTTGAAAATAAACGTATCTTGAATGAAAGTGATATTTTTAAATATTGTAATGTCATGGATGTATTTACTTTGGTAAAATTCAATATCCTAAATGAAGTTAATGATCCTTCTTTATTAATCGAAAAATGTAGACCCAATACCCTAAGAAATATCCAAAACTCAAAAAAATTTGTTGTGCCGAATGCTAGGAATTTTTACGGAGCTAGAATGTTTAACACTATTATACCTGCATTTGTTAATGAACTTCCCGAGGACCTACAAGAGTTATACCTGGATAAACGAAAAAATAGAAGATCACTAAAAGAACATTTAGTAAAATCTTTAAGCGTTTAATAGTAACAAAATTTTAGTAATTACCTTAGTTTAAATTTAATGGCTATAACATGGTACGGTACGATAAAGATATCGTATGATAATATGATATGCGACGCGGCGGCTTGTCCGGATAAGCTCTTGTGAGTTTTCGTGGCAGGCTTATGTATAAGTTTTTACTATGTGTTTTTTGTATTTTGAACAAATAAAAAAAAAAAAAGATTACCTTAGTTAGCCTCATTTTCGACTCTGTCACCTAGGGAAATACCGAGCTTAGCCTTCTCCATCGCCCACTGGGCGACTTCGAGCCTTCTTATGAGGCTCATATTTAGCGACCACATCTCGGATCCGTATGTCATCACTAGAGGAGGATTTACCTTAAGATAAATAGCGGATTCGTAGCACTATTCTAAAACCAAGCAGAAACCTTAAACAGAGTTTTACGAAAATAAATCTTCAGATAGGCCTACAGAACAACTAGAAAAAGGATGGAGCTGCTACATCGTAACCCTTTATTGTATAATGACTAAGATATAAACGTTTTCCGTACTCGTGAATTTGTCCCAGATGCTGAGCTCTTTACCTACTAAAAATTTAAATTTATAATATTTAAATTGCCTAGTTAAAAAGGAACTTATGTACCTAGATAAATTGGGACGAAGTGTATCTACGTCCTAAACTAGGAATCTTAAGTCTCTTTCTCTCTGTTTTAAGTCTAATTACTCTATTTACAAAAGAACCCTTGAAATTGGGTGCTGAGATTATGATTGATAAATTAAGTTTTTTCCTTAATTTGGAAAAAAATATATATATAGAAAAAGAAGAAAACAAACGAATTTATAACAACAATAATACAACAACAAAAAACATAGAAAAAATAGTAATAAAATATAAATTTCACGGATAAGAATTTCATTTTAATACGGATAAGACTCGCACAACATTAAGATGAACTATAGACGGCGCCACGGTTCGCTTAAACCGAATATAAAATCATCATATCAAAAATTTCGATCTAACGGGTACATCGTTCCATAGCTTAATTGGCTAGAGCACCGACACGGTCAGTCGGAGATGCAGGTTCGATCCCCGCTGGAACGGTCGATTTTTGATATGATATTAAAGAATTTTTAGCCTTAAAATAAGTAAATTGTGTAACAAATTTATGGATATATGTCGTTTTAATAGTTTACTAATTGGCCCTACGAACTTCGTACATGAACATATAGTTTTTTATCTCTAATACAAATCGTCAGAATGGTGAACAAGAACATCATGTAAAAAATATTGTATTAGAAAGATCGCAGAGAGCTTAAATATTATAACTAGCGAAGTAAATAAATACAAAGGGTATTTTCAGTCAATGCTTTCAGTGTTAAAGATAAGCCCTACTGAAAACAGGCTCCAGATTTTAGTCGTGTTTTATTCACCTCACTAGTTTTAAGCAGTTGAGACTAGTGTTTGATGACACCGTGTGAAAAATAGGCTATTTCATGTTCGAACAAAGACCTAAGTCTATGTTCTCATTTCATCAAAGTCCGAAAAATGAATGCTTGTTTCTTTTGATATGTCTACTAATTTCCCCTAAGCAAACATACCATGTGTTTGTAGAAAAAAAGATGCGGTTTTTTAAAGGTAACTTTAAAAAACCGCATCTTCTTTTCATTCCATATTTTTGAATGATAAAATTTCTTTTCAAGTATTCACTAAAGTGGAAGTTGCAATCTTTCTTCGTCTTTGCCTCATAGTTTGATGATTTTGGTATCTTAAATTTTTAAGAACAAAACTAACGCAATATTTAATAAGTTAGCAACTTTTGTGTTTTATAATATTTTACAATATATTTGTTTAACTTCTTCAATGTACTCGTAATAGTACAAAACACTCAATGTAATTACAATAATCATGCTTAACGCTATTGGATTTTCCAGTAGCTTTTTATTTTTATTGTTTTAGTATGTAAAAGAAAGAACAATAGATTACGTGTACGATAACAATACACATACATGATAAAATCTCATAAAGGATTAGAATTAGAATTTTCTGTAAATAAATTTAATGTTTAATATATCAAACATTCCGTCATAGCCATAGCTTAAAACTCTACATTAAAACGTACTCGCTTCGACAATTCTTCACTATTACATAACTATTTCAACTCACTATACACAACTATTTACAAAACAAAGTACAGAAAAGTCACAGCACATGTTACTTTTAACCCTTTCCTAAATAATATCAAATTTCTTTATATTTTTTCATGTAGTCAAGAATTGGATATAGAAAAAATAGAACGTAATATTACGGGATTAGCTCCACGGGCATTAACAATAAAACACGGAATATTATGGTGACGGCCGGGAAAGGGCTAAAGACCTAAAAGTAGGTATATATACAAAAACAAAACCATGTTCATTTGTTACAATGAACAAAATGTTCGCCTAAAAGTAAAACGAAGGTTCAAAGCTGGTGGCTCTTTGTTTGCACTGGAGAGTGCTCGTGTCGCGTTGCCTGACCGCTCTAGTGACAAACAGATGGAAACACTGCTTAGTAGAATCACTAGCTATCAATATTTTCGTATAAAACTATTGTGAATACGTAAAATATTCAAAGTACTCGTATAACATATTTCTGTCGTATGACAAATTAATGTTAATTTTTATACTTGTTAAGGATTTATTTTACTTCGTCTACTTTTAACCTTGTTATATAAATACTTGCTATTCCCTGCAGTTTCACCCGCATTAATTTGAAGAAAAATGTATTAAAATATTTTTAAACCAATACTGCAACTAGAGCGACTTATAAAGATACACGGCGCGACGCGGTTTCGTTTCTCCTAAGTTATGTGAATTACTTAAAATCTGTAAAAAACAAAGCTTATCTTCACAACATTACCTGGTTGATGAGGTATTTTTGATTTTTAAGGAAACATATGCCTAGTTATCAATAATAATACAATAAAATGACCTTTTCATTTTTTGTGATTATTAATTTGCCTTATTTTTTAATTGTTTCGTGTCTAGTTGTATAATGTTTACAACAGTGTGTAGTTATATCAACAATGTGTCTGTAATAGTCCGCCAACGTCAGCTCGAACTTGAGAGCCTTTTGATAATAAACCTGCAGTAATATTAGCTTGTATAGTCTGAGATTTTAATAACAGTTTCGTACATTACTTTACTTTGACTTTACATCAGCTATTTGGTTTACATAAATAAGTATTATATATTCTAAATTTGGTGCATTTATATAGTTTTAAAATTTTATTACTTTAAAATACTTTTTTTAAAACCATGTGATAGAGTGTATCTTTGGCGAAACTATTGATTAAAATTGAAATAAAAATAATTTAAAAATATTTATTAAATTAAAACCTGACTACCCCAAAACATTTATGATACTAATGACCAAATCACCCTAGTGCGTATTATAATGTATTTGTCAAGCTTATTAGCTAGTAACTGGATACAGTCAAGTACCTAGATTTTTTTTTATATAAAAATGCACGTTAAAGATGACTATTTCTAGTTATTGCAAATTTAAAATAGCCTCTCTGTAGAGTTAAGATTTTTTGTGATAGAGCAGTTACATTATGCGTTTCTCAGATGACGATTTCAACGTCAGTGTTTCACAAATGAAAGTCGCATACGTACAAATAAACGCACACAGATACGTCCAAGATGAGCTAAAATGCTATACACGTGAAAATCATTTTCTGACTACTCTAAATCTGAATATCAATTTTATTTCAATACTTCCCATCTGTGCCAGATCATACCGCGTATCGATGACAAAATGTATCAAACATTTGAGCTCTTGATATAGGAAATACAAGTAAATTTTTTCAGTGTTTCGCATTTATAAGGTACAACCGAAACCAACATCGAAAATTCCGATAACATAAGACTCATCTATGTCTTTACTACTGTCTACCTGTTTCTTGTCTTCTTTTGTATTTTTAGAATTCTTATAAGTAGAGAACTTGAAATTCGTAAATATGCATCAATACGTAGTATAAACCAAAGGCACTTCCCGCTGTCTGTATGCTTAGATCTTTAAAACTACGCAACAGATTTTGATGCGTTTTCCTTTAGTAAATAGACTGATTTTAGATAAAGGTTTATATGTATAATACATGCATGATATAGTAGAGTAACACTGATAGTTTTTGCAACCGTGCGAAGCCAGGGCGGGTCGCTAGTTACTATATATATATATACAAATACCAAAAAATAAATATTTTTATTGCTTTCCTTGTGCTATGTATAAAATTCCATAAGGGGAAAAAACGAACTATTACTGAAATCAGATAGTAGTTATCTTTGCGATTTTAATATAATATAATTATTATTTATTATATAAACTTTGATTCCTAACGACGTTAACAGTGTTGACAAAAGTTGAGAAAAGCTGGACAAAAAGTCTACTAATAGTTAGTAAGCACTATACTCTTGCCACAATTCCTGTAGAGGTGTAGAAAAACTTCATAAACAAAATCCAGGACCAATTTTGTTTAGCGTACATAAATTTTAAGTCTATATAATAAGGTTGGTTTACATCTGAACTCAAACGACTGTTTTCATTTGGCTTCTATTTTGTTTATACCTTAAAAATAGCATATAATATATAGTCAGTGTTTTAATTTAATGCCACTAGTTTGTACTCATTTTGTACACGTTTAGTGTCATTACACTTTCAATCGACTCTTCGAATCCAATTCCAATTTTGACCTTCATTCAAATTACAATAAATAAAGTAACAAATCCTTTGAGTTTTAAACGTAAAAGTTAATCCTCAAACAACTGAAGGTATACTAAAACACTGCTTTTGTATTTTTAAGCAGTTTTCATCAAAGCATGGAAATTTCGTGAACTTTGCCAAAACCTCGTCAAGTCGACGTTTTCGAAAGGTCGAATCCATTAGAGACACGAGACCCTTCAGTGCATAATATGACGCTTCTGAGCAAAATGTTAGGGTTTCCGAGACAGTTTTATGCTAAGATTTAATATTACAGTACAGCTGAAGATTTCGTAAAAATGTAAGCCTTGCAATTTGTAATATAAGATAATGCTGTCATTGTAACTACTTTTTGTTTAATTTTATTTCTGTTCTATTGTTTTTTTTTTTCTTTTTTTTTTACTACGTAAAAGTGTTTGATTATATGTATGCAAGAAGTAATAAATAAATAAACAAAATAAATAAAATAAGATTCGTACATGTATATGACACTTTTTATGCTACACAAAGCGTAATTTAGATTAAGTCCTTGTGTGTAAAAATGGCGCAGCTCAGGTGGGCTGTCGTTTGTTTTATTGACTTGGAATTTCACATTACTTTGCTTAGAATATCTTATAGATATAATCTTTGTTTAAAACGATTATTATTAAGGATTTAAAAATAAAGTGTGTTAAGTGCTTTCACTTATAGATTTATTAAATAATATTTACAATGAATAGACGATATATTTAGTATTTCCTTTTTTTCACTATACATGCATTAACATGTTTAACATACACAAACAACCAGCTGGACCAGTTGGCAATTGCTTTGGTTTTTCTTTAGGCTGAGGGTAAGTTCACCCCACTAGTCTGAGAGTGCTATGTTAAGTATTTTATATATTACGTTTATGTTTTTGTTATATGTTTAAATATATATATATATATGTTGTAAATGTATATGTTGAACATATTTATATACAGTCAATAATAATAATAAAAAATATACGGGCGTAAATAATTATACATTCTGTAAGTATATCTAAGTTACCGTAAAAACAACACCACGCTTAATTTTTCATTTTAAATTATTTTCTGATGGCACACGATTTTATTTTATTATGACAATACGCTTTTGTTCTCTAAACTTTGGGACAAAAATTCAAGTCTTTATTTGAAAGCATAATTAATGTATGGGTTTATTCATATGAATTTACAAAATGTTCATTATTTACTTACATTTATGAACGGGCAGTGATAGTGACTATTTCAATTGCAAAAGCAGACCACATCAGCATGATTTTTAAGAAAATTTATATTTCCAAAGTCAGACACAAGATAAAAATCCTATATGGTATGTGATGATGACGATATGGTGTGATGTAATATTAAATTATTTTTATCAAAAATATATGTGCCTGGCTATGTATATATACTCTATGGAATATTTTTGATTTACGTTAATATTTAATTTTACGGTAACGATTAATTTATTCGTTTTTATTACATTTCAAGTAAAGCAAGGTATAATATGAATAAGACCTAAAATTATACATAATACACGAAAAAAAAATGAAACAAAAAAACTTAACTACGACTTATTCGCAACTAATAAAAAAGATTGCTACGCTACGGTATTAAGAAAATTAATGTTCCAGGAATCTTGTATTAAGGGTTTATTCTGAGTATCATCATTAGATCCAGACCGAAATATTTGACTTGATAGTGCTTCATCTAATCCATATCGGATTTAAAATGTAATTAAAGGATGCTTTGACCTTTAAAAAACTATTTATAAATTACTAAAACTTCTGCTGTTAATATAGGTTATAATTATTTAAATTAAAGATATTTTATTCGCGAAAATACTCATCGTAAAGTAAAATATAAAAATTGAAGAGTACTAATTACATTTTTTTGTTTTTAGATAAACTTAAGTAATAAGATAGATAAGTATAAGAACAGATAAGTTTTCTTAGAGAAAAGTAATCTATGATTTATAGTATTTTAAAATATTACTTTAACAAGCAAAAATATTTTAACAAATCGAGTCACGGTAATACAAACAAAAGCGAACTATATGTAAAATATAGTCAAAAGTCAATGCAGATCCTTATTTTACAACATCTCATTTACGGTTACCGCGTTTGTAATAACATTAAAGGAAAATAAGAGGTTCCGTATTGCTGCTTCACTGCACTGCAACAGCCACATCTAAGTCTGAGATAAGTAAGATTTATCATAGAACATACAGCGAACCAAGATAAAACTCAATTAGATAAATGAAACAAGAAATAATCTTATTAGGTCGATTAAATCTCGTCTTTAATTGTTTTTTTTTTTTTGCACATGCATACATGTAAATGTCTTAATCTACAGCTAAATGTGTAGAGTGTAATCGTATGCACATGAGAGACAAAGGAAACTAATTACGTAAAGTAGTATTTTTGTATAAGTTGTTAATATCTGTCCATAAGTTTGTTCCCTTGTCATTTCAAATCAACTAAATATCTATGTAATTTTTAAAAAATTCATTTGTACAAAAATAAAATACGAAATCACAAATAAAGCACAACAAAGATAAAGACGTAAGAGACGCCTATTCACAGTTAACAAAACACATAAATCACGGATAAAAGATAGTTTACAATCGATTATAACCGGTTAGAACTAATTATAACCAGTGCTAACGACCATATATATTTGTTTCGCCAATTCACGATTTCCCGCGGTAAACGAAGCAGACGACCTCTGAATCCCGCTCAGATGACACGCCTCGTTGAATAGACAAGCATCTGGAAAAGAGCTTTGAGATAACATCAGATCGTTCGGTTTTAGGGGTCTTATTTCTCTATCCGAGTTGTAAATAAACCATACAAAATGATGACCCTAATAGAATCCAAATTTTTTAAAATATTTTTCTTGTTTCGTTTATTATAAAAGCGGTTTTTTGTTGCGTATATATTAGAAATTGTGAATATCCGAATAATCCGCTCGTGTAAGTCCTAAGGTTGGCTGGTTAGAGAATGCTTTTAGCATTAAGCCTTCCTGTTGTACAATTCTTTAATGAATTGGTGCAATAAAGTAGCAATATATAAATAAATATACGTAACCAAATAATCATACTTAGTAAGAAAATGTTTGAAAATTTAAGCTATTATTAATACTTAAGATATATTCAAAGTGAAATGAAATTCGAAACGTAATTACGTCGCTTTAAGGCGATCCTACAAAATTAAGCTGGACATACACTTCGTCTATCTTTTACTTTTGCTTTTCAGTTTTCTTTTGTCACTTACTCTAAGAATAAAAGTGACTTCGCTTTCGAAATTTCGAGTTTTAAGATTTTTTTTTCTACCACGTAACAGAAGTAAACGAATTTAAGGTCTCATTACGTTATGTAATCAACTCTGCCCTTGGACCCTGCCACAATTGCTTCAGGCGCATTAGTTTTTATGTCCAGTCTGTTCCTTCCTGTTTACAACGTTTACAGTTACAACGACATGGTACAGTAGATTTGATATTAAAAAAAAAAAACTCTTAAGTTGTGTTTTGAGTGGTTATTGCTTAGCTTATGTTTTACGTTTCAAATTGATTTACATTTTCGGACAACATATGAGTACAGCTTTTAATTTAATTTCGTACAATAGTTTTGCTTTTTTGAAAGAATAATTATGTTGAATAGTTTTCGATTAAAATAACGTTAAAAAGTCTAGAGGTTAAAAATTTATGATAAAATATTGATGGCGGGATGGAGGCATCTAAATCCATCAATATTTTAGCTTTTATATATATATTAGTAGAAAGTATAACTAAACCTAAGGATATTAAATTTGTTCATGGGTTTTCCAGTATCAAATTAATTCCTCACTCAAAGTCGTAGCTACAGAGAGAGCGTGTCTGAAGTGTACACGCTATTGAATATATCTATGCTTGTGTACGGAGATTCTTCCATAAAAACCCGACATTTAAGGGATTTCTTATCTATGCCGTCCAGTATCAAATACCCTACTTCAGGCTTTATACGGATAAAGCCGGAAATGATCACTGTGCTCCCTCTTAAAAGTAGAAACAACTTGTTTTATACAATTCATCAGATCAGAGCTTAATCCACCACGCTGTTCCACTGCGGTTTATCCGAGATATTCTCTACTACGAGTAACGATAGCTATTAGGTGTAGGCATATAATAATAACCTGGACCGACAGCCTAACATACTCTCCGAGGCATCAGAGACCCAAAAGGACAGACAATCAGACCGGAAGTAAATATTTGTTTGACACAAATATTTACTCTGAGCAGAAATCGTACTCGCGACAGGCGGTGCTTTTTATGCTAGCAAGCAGTTCGATACCAATTCGATGAAAATGTTTTGTACAAAATACATATATCTTAGTCAGCGTACGAAGTAGTAAAACGAAGAATTACACACTATAAGAATCTTAGTAAGAATTTAATAACTAAACTTTGTGTCTCAATATTAAATTTAATCTCGAAAATGTGTCTTAAAATTTTTAAACTTGTAACAATGTTTCTCAGACTTTACGAGTATATATTTGAACTGTTTAAAACTGACGCGAACGAAGACATTACCTTCCTATAAAAGAAACTACGTACTTAGTGAAGTCAAAGCATTTGCTACTTATCAATGATAATTTTTTCTATATTCAAGATACAATTAAAAATATATATTTTAAGTAAACTTCAAAAACACTCTTTAACAGATAATTGATAGAGCGTACAATATTTTTAATAAACTAATTAATTAAAATTCATGTGAAACCGCGATCGATTCAGACACTTGAATCTGCTGAGAAAAATTTACAAGAAACTCAACAACTTCTCTGAAATAAACGTTAATATATCGGTTATATATCCTACATTAAAACAGATATATAGCAGTATATACTAGAAATATATTACATTAAACTGGTATATAATATGTAACACATGTAAATATGAAACATGTAACGTGTAAACATGTAACGTGCTTATTACGATCCGATGTGAAACACGTAATTGTTATTTGACAAGATCGTGTAACTTACTTTATTTTTAAACCCGAGTTTGCACTGCTGATATTTAAATGCATAATTTGTTCAAAAAATGTCGAGGACGTGGTTACAAGGCAAGAAATGTCAGAGACACACCTCGTTAGAAGTTCTGACATAAGTATCGAGAGGTACTATACTATATTTTACTGCATTTCAAATGAAGTAAATCCGCTGAGAGGAACGAAGCTAACAAGCAAAGTGGGAATTTTATTGCTTTTGCAATTAAATTTTTATTTCTTTTTCACTTTATAGGAACCTCGAATAGTTTTCCGATAACCATCTTTTAGAGGAATTTTCCTAACCATCAATTCAGTTACTAGAAAGTGTAGATAGTGTTATTTCTTACAAGAAAAATAATTTTGCTAAGCTTGTTTGTCGTATTATAAAATAACAAGCTACTTATTCGTTAAATATTACAAATAATAAATTCAAAATATTCCATACCTTGCGAAAACATTGAATACCTACGTATATTGTATAGATGAAAGAGAATCGACAGACAGCAGCAAATCGATATAATAAAGCAGTAGTTCACGATCTGTTAATGCAATTGTAGTTAGTTCAGTTTTCGCTTGCAATTAATAATTGTCTATAGTTCCAAATTGACTGCAGTTCATAACAATAGATCGTAGAACTGAGAAGTGAAATCTATTCGTAATGCTATAAAAACAATATTCTACAACTGGCATAAAGTGGGATATATATAGGTACCCGTTCTGTTAAATTAAATTAAAGGATGTAAAAAGGGAATAAATCTCTTTTTCTTTTTACATCCTTTTTTTCATCAACTATTATTATTTAAGTATTTTCCTATCTTTACAATAACAAATAAAAGATAAGGATTCAAACAAAAAATTATGCGATAAAGTACATTATATAAAGGATATATATGTAGATATTGTATTATGTCGTATTTCATTAATAAAAAATGCTCCAAGAAGCAAAAATTTATAGAACAATTATTTAAACATTTTTTAAAATATTGTAAATTAAAAATACATTTAATATTTTTTGAAAAATGGTCTTTAAAATTTTTTTTGCAACGGGAATTTATTCAATCGTGTGCTTAAAATACACCATATTTTTTTTTATTTTTCAATTAATATTTAATACTCAAAAAATATTTTGCCGCCGCGCGGAGACCTATTTCTAGCGTTCAATTTAAATTATAAACGATAGAGATAGAACTCCGGGGGCTAAGACTTTATTTTTGGAAACTTCCTCTTCTTTAACGAGCTTTTTTTAAATTTCATAAATGTTAAGGTTGTTAGGTTTCGAATTTTTTAATAAAAAACAAAAGCCCTTTTTTGCAACTTAATTTATTAATAACTTTTGCAATTTTTTGCGTGCTAGAAAATCCTTCAGACCCATTTTTGTACACGTCATTCTGGATCCAATGAGCTATAATATAGTTCATTATTTTAGGAGCTCATCTCCATTTAACACGTTTTTAAAGTTGTTGACTAGACTAAGTATTGGAAACGGAAAATCCGATGTATTCTGTGACGATACACGAGTGGTTCCGAGTGCACTTCCACTTGATTTATACTGTCCTCTAACAAGTATGAGCTTATTTGATTTATATTTTTCTAGTTTCAATTGTACCTTCGTGAAAAGATTTTTTTCATGTTTATTTTTATATTTTCGGGTCGAGAAAATTTATTGGGTAGCGTTGTTTCATATTTTTTTCTGTGTTATGTCAAGTTCTTGTTGTTCTGTGTTTTACAAAACTGATAGTTAGTATATACCCACTATTAGATCAATTAGGATTTGTATTATTTATGACATTTTATATACCCACTAACTATTAGATTAATTAAGATTTGTGTTATTTACGATATTTTATAGAAAAACCTCATTTCCCTTAGAAATATATTTGTGTTCGCCCGCTAACGAAAAAAAAAAACTTTAATTACATTGACAAGTAATATAACATAAGTAGACGAAAAAACAGTCAAGTAAATACGTGCTACCAAACATTACTCAAAAAGTAGTCATCAGATCTCTCTGGGACACAAGACCAGCATCCGCTTTCGATTAAAACAAGAATCATCATAATTACTTATAAAGAATGCTACCCTAATTGATAATACAGCAGGATCGATTCTTCACTGAAGTTGTTTTAATGATGTCAGATAGATGGCGTTAGTGTTGCGTGGCGTTGCACCGTCTCAAAAATATGCGTCATCAAAGATCAAGAAAAGTGCTCATTATATCTCGATCATATTTAAATAAGTCCACTTGACAAGTATAGCTTTTGATTTATAAAACCACCCAGTAAAAAGTTATGAGGTATGTAATACAAAAAATAATCAAGTAAACACGCGTTACCAAAGTTAATAAAAAAAAGTAGAACTACTCAAAAAGCAAATTAGCGTTTGGCACAGTTGCAACAACAACAAAAATATCTGGCAATAATAGATTCATGTTGCAAAAAGTTCAATAAAAATAATAAAAATAAAAGAGACTGAAATGTTTTGAACAATTGATATTTAACCTCTACCTACAGCCAGACAGCCCGTTTGATGTCTGAGAGAGTATGAGAAATAACATATCTAAAAACTGGCCTACCTGAAAATCTCTCTCGAAAACGTTGCTACCTCTTAGACGATTAACAATATTACAAATTATAATATGCAAACATTATATGAGCTGTTGCCTTTAAGAAGGTCCTGGCACAGATTCTTCGGGAGCGACGAGAAGAAGAAGAAGACGACGAAGAAGGAGAAGAAGACGACAAATAAGAAAAACAAGACGGAGAAGAGGATGAATAATAATAATAATAATAAGAAACATCACAGCACTACAGCACTGCAGCACAGCAACACAACAGGAATGCATCACTGCAGCACTGCAGCACAGCAAGACTGCAGCACAACAGCACAGCAGCACATTAGCAGTGCAGCACTGCATCACAGCAGGATTACAGCAATGTGGCACTGCAGCATTGCAGCATAGCAGCACTGCAGCACAATAGCACAGAAGTCTGTTAAAAATATTTTTTCATCCTTCGAACAGTAAAATAATCATTTTAATCTTAAGACTAAATATAGCGTATATTTAACTTGAAAGTAATTTAAACCTAAAAGTATGAAAACCACACTAGAATTTAATGAAAAATAACTTGTAATATAATAATTTAAATTATATTCTGAAACATGTATAATGTGAATTAAAAAAAAAAAACAGCTCTTTTCACAATATCATTCATCTCTGTTAGATGAGATAACGTTTAAAGACAAGTTTAGCACTTTAAAAGTCAGCGGAAGCACTTAGTTCCGGATATTGAGAGTTTAAAATCAAGCTTAGTGGTGTGGTATTAAGGAGATCTACATCCAGCAAAGATTGTAAACAGATAACGAGACAATGATTCGTAATGTAGCATTAATGTTTTTGATGTAATGTACATTCAATTTTATAATCCAATAACAATATATAATACAAACACAAACTTAAAGAATTCAGAATTATTCCTCAATTTAGGGTGCAAAAAAAAAGGACATAATTAGACAACTTACTTCAGTTCAAACAAAAAGATACCTAATTTACCTACTAATTTATTCTTCAGGGTGACATAGAATCTGTTGGACCCTTTGCCGCTTCGTCCTAATCATTACGAATAAATTAAAAGATCCTACATTAATTACTTTACCCTTTAATTACAGACTTAGTTGATTTAAAATTATTCTACTCGATTCGTTCCAATTATTAACTCGATTTCAAAGATTGGATGGATACTTTGGATGAAATGCGAAACAAAATAGTTTGTATTTAATTATCACAACTTTATTTAGTTAACAAAAAGAAAATAACCTCATTTTATTATTATAAAATAATCTATAGGAATTAAGATTTTTTAATTAAAATTTATTTTTATGTAATTATTATTTTTCAGTTTCAGTAGTCAAAATGGCTGGCTACTAAGCTAGGTAAGGTAGGCTAGATAAGGTAGGTTTAATCCAATGACAAAAATTTTATAAAATTTAAAATGTTTTTTTTTACCTTAGCGTTGTACATTGTGTTTCCAAATCCTTAATACATAATATCGTTATACTGTAATTAGTTCATTATTTTATTAGTCTTTATCTAAAATTATATTTATATAATTGAATAAAATTATATCTATATCCATACATATAATAAAATGGTAGAAAAGTCAAAACTGTACATCGAATATTTTTTTAAAAGAATACTTGAGGTGTGATCTACAATCGATACCGAGGCCAAAAATATGGTTTTTAGAATTTTTGTCTGTCTGTTTGTCTGTATGTATGTCCGGGATAAACTCAAAAAGTTCCGCATGGATTTACTTCAAATTTGGCATGAATATTATAAAGAAGTCGGGTCAACATATAGGCTACATATTATCACGCTGTCACCTACGGGGAACGAGCAGTGAACCTTTATTTCTTCAACGGAAACTGTACCTAACAACGCGTAATCTAACGACGCATATTTGAATGTTTTTGTTATTATGTTAATAATCATGCTATATAAGCTAGCTTCATTCACACTATAAAAATCACGCAATATAAGTAACTTAGGCCGATAAATATAATTAAATGAATATAGACAAGACAATACAATTTTAAAGACAGTAGATAAGACAATTTTAAAGCAGCGCCATCTATGAGATTTTTCTGTGGATATGAAATGTAAAGAAGAAACGGGTAAATGAATGTTGTTTTAAAAGGTATAATCGTAGGTATTTTTGGTGCTGTATAGCGTTCACGCAGACGACGTCGCGGACAGCAGCTAGTAATTAAATAAAATTGGAGTGTCTGTTTGTAATATTAAAATAACAGCTTTTTACTAAATACATATATATGGATGTGTACACGGTGCATATACCAAAATAACATTTTTTACAATTTTTGTCTGTCTGTCTGTCTATTTGTTCCAGCTAATCTCTGAAACGGCTGCGACGATTTTGACGGGCCTTTCACTCGAAGATAGCTGATGTAATAAGGAGTAACTCAGGCTACTTTTATTTTATAAATTTATTTTTTTTTCATAATTGCAAACTGAACAATAACTTTTTTTCTTAAATTTAAGAGGAGGTTTTGATCATCAAAGAGGGTTATTACTCTAGTAGAGCTAGCTGTCCGATAAACGACTTTGAATACCAAGCCAAAATTAATTTACGTGCCTTATTTCTAAAACAAACAGTTATCATGTGAAGTGAGGCCTAAACACAAGAACTTTATTAGACATTAACTGACGCAAATATTTTATGAACTGCTATTATTTTACCCACAAATCATCCAGTTGTACCGCATTCATGTATTTAATCTCCAAAATAGCAATAATGAAATACATTTTAAATAAATTAGTCAAAGTTTTGTAATTACAGAAAGCTAAGTGCACACTGGGATAATAATAGTTCTAGTATTAATTTTAAACCTAAAGTGGATTGTCTAATAGAATATTATTTTATAAACTAAAATATTGCGTACATAATATTTAATATTTTAAATAATTAACAATGAAATCTTAGCTAAACTATTGTAAAATTATGTTTTCTTGATACTTTGATTGTGCATTAGTTTTGACAATTTAGATTGAGTAAGATAAGAAATGTACCAAAATGGTGATTTGTTATTTTTTAGTGCAACATCTTATGTATATATTCTCGTATAAATTTTCCACTAATTGACAATACATGTATACACTCGTATTAGAGGTGATAATAATTGTAGTTCTGCCTCTTTCACGTAATTCGAAATATCTTCCATATCGATCGTACTTTACTAGGAGTCTAGGACTGGAGTTTAATCTGTCTCCATGTTTTACTTTTGAATTTGCGGACGTAGGTACATATCTTGTATTGTAAATGAACGTCCTATATTTCTACTTAGAATATTAAACATGTCATCGCACATCAGCAAATTAGAAGAAAATTAAGAATTTTTAAAGTTTGTTACAAATGTTTTTATGTATTTTACAACACTTCATTTTCGGTGAACTAAAAATCTACAAGAACGACGCCGTTGGGAGCAACTTACGTTACGAATAGCGTACGTGAATCCAATCATCGCCTAGTTTTATTTTGCAAAAAAATTTAATTAATTATTTAAGGTTACATATATGTAACAAATAGAAATTCACAAAAAATTTACAAGTACTTACAAACAAAATATAGGTACTAAAATGTTTAAAAAATATTTATAAAAAATCCTATTTAATACGTACTCAATAACGACGTTTATTTTCCCTAAATCGACTTACTGAGAATCTTTGAGATTAAGCTATTAGATGGCGATATTGGCTACACTATGCTAAGCTATCTTGCACTAATCTATGCTAATATTATAAAGCTGAAGAATTTGTTTGTTTTTTAAAATAGCTAATTAATCTCAGGAACTGTAGGTTTGCTTTAAGAAATTTTTCGCCATTAAAAGTTCTAAAAAAAGTCCCTGACAGCAGGTGTCTATCTCTAAATAAATACCTTTTATATGGTTATCAAGTTTGTCTAATTAGTTTGTCAAGTTAGTCTAAAACAATTCATTATTTTCGAAGGTGGTTTTATAGACAATATAAATCGTTATACAAATAAATACGTTATTCATCATAATTATTTATTTTTATACAAAATTATCTTTGACATCATTTAATTTCAATGAATTAGAAGATATCACAATTTTGAAGTAGCTCAGTAACGAATTATGATTATAAAAAATTAAAAGGTGATTTATCCAAAAGACAATTTTATGATGATAAACTTTGTCTTTTATAACATTTAATTTGAACGCATAATTTAGGAGATAATGTAAAATAAAATGAAACCACGTCGCGTCGAGCCGCGGATGTTAGTTGTTGCACAGTAATGGTTTAAAAATATTTTAGTACTTTTTTCGAACATAGCACAGCTAGAGCTTAGTAAAAGGTACAATGAGAATACTTAATTTTGAAACTCTGAAAATTAACAGTATTTAATATTCAATCACCAAAAGCCCAATTTGGAAAAAAAAAACAAATAACTTTTTATTGTTATAAAAATAAAACATCCAGTAATTCGAAACGGTAAATGAGTAAAAAATTCAGGAAATACAACCACAGGAAAAATCTAGTCTACCTCTATTATAGCCACATCAGTAAAATACATTTTCTACATTCATACCATAAAGTTCGCTTATATGAACGTATTCAGTCCGTGATCCCGATAACAATATCTGCCGGTCCATAAATTTAATAGTATGAAAAATGATCTTACTGTCCACTTATCGCTGTCGGTGCAAGAACATAAGGGATATACTTTATCCTTAGCATATAGATCGAGAACATAACACGAGTAGCTAGATAACAGTTACATAGTGCATACAATGTGCCTCATTTCACAAGTGACTAATCTATTAAATAAATAAGCTCTATATGAATTACTAATGTTCCTACTTAACTACTTCACTTATCATGTCAATGTAAGTTGCAAACAAACAATAATTCGACTTTGTACTTTTTATACATTTACATTTACTCGTATATAGGTCTATAAGATCGCTTTTTCTTCCTGTGTGATGTGCATCGATCCGACGATCTACTTAAGATTGCCGGTATAGGCTGGATGAGGTTACGGAAAATTGGGATGTTTGGCGCGAATTTTGGGTGGACTATTCCCAGCAGTGGATTACGATAGGCTGAAGTGAGTGATGCGTATTAAGGCTACGGCACCGACCCTAAGGGTCATGAAGTACTTTTTCATAACTTCTCTCATTAAGCAGGTTTTCAAATTCTAAAAGAATATTGAACATCGTAGGTACTATGTAAGGCTCTGTAATATGAAATTATATATATATATATATTGATATTGTGTACAATTTTAAGACAAATTTTATTTTTCTAAAGAAATATTTCTTATCCCAACTCGCACGCCAACCCAACGCGAGTATCTTGTATGTATGTATGTTGTGTATTATTTATCATCGTCACGTATCATGTGTATTGACATCGTGATAATTACGTTGCAACTATGTGTTGTAATGCTTATTATTGTATATTAAGAGATTGTTGCGCAAAATTTAATAAGTAAACAAAACAAAACTTGATAGTAATTTAATTCACATAATATTTTATAAAGTTTAACGGAGTATTGTTTCAGAAAACATTTCTAATACTTAAACATAGCTTGCTCCTCAAGACGTGTGACCATATCTTACTGAGACAAGACGTGAATTTATGTCTCTCACCTCTTCACATCTCGTTGAATCTATGATAAATGCTTTAAAACCGCCTGCCAGTTACAAAAGTGAAATTTTCGGGTGAAATTGAAAAAGATTCTTACAAAAACAACTCCTACATTCTATTTCTACTTTAACTATATACATGTTCTTTCCTCCAGTTAAATATAAATTTAATCTTAATTTTCTTAAAATGTTAATTGTGCTCTCAGAATTCGTACAGTTATTTTAATAAGATCTAAAAAAAATTCAAATGTTTATAGTACTCTAGCTGACCCAGCAAACGTTGTTTTGCCATGTATATTCATCACATCCTCATCATCACATCAGCCTATCGCAGTCCACTACTGGACATAGGCCTCCACAAGTTCGAGCCAAAAATGGCGTGAACACATGTGTTTTGCCTATAGTCACCACGCTGAGCAGGCGGGTTGGTGACCGTAGGGCAGACCTTGGAGCTTATAAACCAGACCGATGGCGGGATAACCATCCAACTGCTGGCTTTGAAATACACAGGCCGAGGACGGGCAGCAGCGTCTTCGGTGCGACAAAGCCATATATATTATTTCTAGAAAATAATTTTAAAAATATTATGTATCAAGAATAGTTTACGACCGATTCTTAGACAAAAAATTTCATAAGAATCGGTCAAGCCGTTTCGGTGGCAGACTGCACCCTAGCACTTTGACACGCGAATTTTATATATTACACTAGCTGAAGGTTACGTGGTAGCGACCGACACGTTGTTTTGCCATATATGTTGTTAACCCCATTAATCCCACCCCCCTTATAACTTAGGGGTATGAAAAATAGATGTGGCCGAGATGTAACCTACCCAATATGCACACAGAATTTCATAAAAATCGGTCCAGCCGTTTCGGAGGAGTATTGTAACTAGCATTGTGACACGAGAATTTTATATATAAGATTTATAGCTATTGTATAAGCCCTTTAATTTGTATTAGAAGACCTTTTCATGTTACTATTAAGAAATAGAATGAAGCAGGTACTCTGTAATATGGTTTAGTTAAAAAAAAATTTATAGTATTATTAATAAATTAATTATTTTATCGGCACAGAAAATCATACACGAATTTCGTAAATCATCTTAATATTCAATTTAGTGACGTTATTGCCTAGTCATGATTTAACTGTAAAGACCTCAAATAGTCTATGAAAGAATTATGATCTATTTTCCTAACCATGCATTTATGAAACTGAAATAAAACTAATCGACCATAAACAATGCAGTAGTTTTTCGCATCTTTTTACAATTTGCGATAAGAGACAATCGAGTTTTGGCGGCTCGTTAGCGCAAAGGTGACGACGGCACTAACCTATTGCTGCTGCATACACTTGTATTGGCCATACCGATAAGCGTTTGTGCTTGTATGGTGTGTGTTTCCAAAGACACAAGAGTGAATCCTAGTGATGTGTTGAGGTTGAGTGTGAAGAGTTTATTTATTATTATTATTATTATCATTATTTAGTAATTTTTTAAGCTTATTTTAGAAAGAACAGATAAAATTGGATGCTATTCTATAAGTCACAATAAAATATTTGTCTTTAATTATAACTGATACACTACGTTCTAATTAATTTCAAAATATTGTTCTTTCTTCAATATAACATAATTATTATAAAATTTTAAGAAAATTAAAAACTCATAAATAAGATGTATTTACAATTATATGTGATGTACATTCGTTTACAAAACTGTAAATACAATGGTCATTAAGTATTTGTACATGAATCTGGAGCAGCTCGACTGGGGTAGTACCTCAATCTTACAGAAGACAACAGCTAAATAATACTGCTTTCAAGCAGTGTTGTGTTCTTGTTGGTGAGTAAGATGACCAGAGCTTCTGGTGGGATTTGGGGATAAGGTCGGCAACGCGCTTGCGATGCTTGTGGTGCTGCAGACGTCTATAAGCTACGCTAATCGCTTACATGAGCTCAGCTTACATCGCTTAGGTGAGCCGTACGCTTGTTTGCCGACTTACAAAAACATACCGGAGTACTTTATTGTACTAGATTAAACTATAACATCTTTCGGACTAAATTTTGCTTATTTACTTAATAACGAATTTACCATAATATGTAAAATTTAAAAAAAAAAACCTAGGTATATATTGACATTTTATTGATAATGTGCATCTGCTAATACAAAATTATTTATTTAAGCAGATAATAAAAACATAGTGTGTAAAGTATAAACAATAACAAAAGAAAGCAGACACAAAAGGAAAACTGTTTTCGTAAACCTAACTAAGGAAATCCAACACTATTTTCAACATATACCTAACATTATATATGTATACTATTACTCAGATACCCAGATGTTGTTCGTAGGGAATAGAATAGGCCTTTCCGAGACATTTAACTACAATGACTGAGCATATTACGTTCCATTTTACGCGTATAATAAAAAAGATTTAGTTTTACTCACCGAACGTGAACGTGAAAATAGTTTTTATTACTTTCCAATGAAAATAATATTCATATTAATTACTTTTTGAACGTGACACTTTTATTTAATAAAGAACTTTTTATTCAATAATATTATTGTCATCGAAACTTTTATCGCCTATAATAATACTCTTAGGGCCTGTTTTACCATTTGTGGATAACGCTATTTAACAAATGACGATATCCAACAGATGAGTTTTTGCTGTATTTTTTTTCTCACCATCAATCCCTCTATATTTTCGGCATATTTCTATTCGCAATTGTTAATCTAAAAGTTGTAGTTTCTTGATTGAGGCGAAAGCGGTCCTATTGGCTTATTCTACCTCCTGAAGTCTAATGGTAACTTATTTGCAGGAGAAACTTTATCCACATCTGTTGAAACAGGCCCTTACTTTGTTTCTGTAACGTATTTGTTGCTAGGTCAAATCTGGTACATGGAAGCTAAATTGAACTTTTTTTATTTGACTAGTGTGGCAAATAAGCGTTGGCTCACATGATGTTAAGCGGTTACCGTAGTACATGAGTTTTTTAATAAGTACACAAAGTGTTCAAAACAAAATTGTATTATTACCATCGATGATCGATAAAAATTACTCTTTTCGAAAAGATAATTTTATCTTTCAAAAGACATCTTTATTGATTATGGAAATTTAAGAAATATTTTATGTTGATTTTCAGTAAGTAAAATAGCAAGAAGTGAAATAATAATAGTTTGGTGGAAGAAAAAAAAAGATAACCTGAAATTAACTGAAAGGGACTGTGAATGTTCCTCTGATGGAAAAAGCACACCTTTTCTGTGCAAGAGAATGTTTCGAACTTAATCAGCTAACCTTGGATTTTGGTTCACAGGGGTTTGAAGAATGCGGTAAATTGTACTAGATCGTTCAATAAGTCCCGAGACTAACCTGGAAATGGCGCATATATTAATAACTCTTTTGATTTTTAAAAAGTACTGGCTATCAATACAAGAATATGTGTCAAATTTTTAAAAATGGATCAATAAAATTATTGATTTTGAAACATTTAAGTGACGCTACTGCTGCTGTGCTATGTGGCTACGGCACTAAAGAATTTAGCCACCCCCTCTCTTCCCGTGGGTGTCGTAAGAGGCGACTAAGGGATAACAAGGTTCCACAACCACCTTGGAACTTAAGAAGCCGACCGATGGCGGGATAACCATCGAACTGCTGGCTTTGAAATACACAGGTCGAAGACGGGCAGCAGCGTCTTCGGTGCGACAAAGCCAGTACTGCGGTCACCAACCCGCCTGCCCAGCGTGGTGACTATGGGCAAAACACATGAGTTCACGTTGTTTTTGGCGTAAACTTGTGGAGGCCTATGTCCAGCAGTGGACTGTATAGGCTGTAATGATGATGATGAAGTGACGCTACGGTTGTAATTTCGATACAATGGAAAAAAACGAGTTTCGCGTGTTGATAAAACATTGTTTTTTAATGGGAAAAAATACCGTTGAAGCACAGCAATGGCTTATAAAATGTTATGCAGGATCAGCTCCCTCTAAAGCAACCATTTGTCGGTGGTATGCCGACTTCAAACGCGGTCGCATGGACACCAATGATGGGGAACGCTCAGGTCGTCCAAATGAAGCAGTGACTCAACAAAATATTAACCAAGTCCTCAAAATCGTATTGGAAGATCGGAAGGTAAAAGTGCGAGAGATAGCCGAGATAGTGAAGATTTCAGCTGGTAGTGTATATTTATACACTATTTTACATAAAAATTTGGCCATGAAAAAGCTTTTTTCTAAGTGGGTGCCGCGTTTGCTTACAACTAATCAAAAGGAACAACGTATCAATGATTCAGAGCGATGTTTGGCGCTGATGAATCATAATAAAAAGGATTTTTTACGTCGGTATGTAACAATGGATGAAACCTGGATATACCATTTCACTCCGGAATCCAATCGGCAGACAGCGGAGTGGAGAGCGGCTGGTGAAAGCCGCCCGAAGCGTCCAAAGACTGAGAAATCGGCCGGTAAGGTTATGGCGTCTATATTTTGAGATGCGCATGGAATACTTTTCATCGGCTACCTTGAAAAGGGGCAAAATATAAATAGTGACTATTAAATGTGCTTATTGGAGCGATTGAAGTACGAAATTGCGGATAAACGGCCTCACATGAACAAAAAGAAAGTGGTGTTTCACCAGGACAACGCGCCTTGTCACAAGTCCGTGAGAACGATGGCCAAAATTAACGAATTGGGCTTCGAATTGCTTCCTCATCCCCCTTATTCGCCAGACTTGGCCCCCAGCGATTACTGGCTGTTTGCAGACCTCAAAAAAATGCTTCAGGGTAAGAAATTTGACTCAAATAGTGAAGTTATCGCAGCAACGGAGGCTTATTTTGAAGCCAAAGACAAATCGTTCTACACACATGGAATAGAAAAGTTAAAAAAGCGTTGGAGGGACTGTATCGCTCTTGGAGGAGACTATGTTGATGAATAAAAATTAATTTTATAAAAAAGACCTTTTTTTAGTACTTAGTCTCGGGACTTATTGAACCACGTGTTAGCTAAGGCTATAGTTTAAACGAAAGCAATACCAACAAATTGAGTTCTAAATTTTCACAATTATGAAAATCTATAATCAAATCATATAATCTATAAATATATATATGTGTGTGTGTGTACTTATATACTTTTAAATTTATATTCATTCAATCTACATCAACATAGGTCATAACGTAAACAATCAAATCAGTATATTGCGGATAACTGAAGCAATCAAGTGATTGCACTGACTAAGGACTGGTGGATTAAATTAGACCCGTTTCCACTACAGTCGACGCGCCACTGCGTCGGTGATTTAGTTTACTATTCAAATAAATAATTGTAGCAGAGTATAAACGTAATAACTGACGTAAATGGTCAGTTATTACGTCGTATCGTATCAACGCTTAATTTAGTAGAATTTAATTTAGTAGAAACGAGTACTCAATCTGAGTTTCTACTTTCTAAGTTCAAAACGTAGACATATTTCTCTTATATCAAAATCAAAATATTATATCGTATTCGATAGGATATTTTGATTCTTATTTGAAGTATTGTACATTTTCTCAACAAATAGCTAATAATATAATTATATGATAAGATAAATTATCTGTACGGACAATTAATTTTATATTACGTTTTTGCGACGCAATATCGAAATTTTTCTGAATACTATCTTGCCAGACCCAAAAAACTTAGAAAGTTAGCGAGCTTTTAGTTGTGAGTAACAAAATTAGGACCAATTTATTTACCTTATTATAAATTTGTACAGAGAATGATGAATATATAAAATCGCTAAACAATAAAACCAATTATTTAGTACCTAAAACATTAATTCAAAAGTCTACACAACTCCCAATTGAAACTTAAATTTATACATGTAGGTATGTTCGAATATTCAGTTGCTGTTTGTGTTTAGCGTCAATTCTGACAATATTGAATTTGAATAGGAATTAAGAACGCGTATCAATATTCCTCTCAAACACATTCCACTTCCGAACTGAAGACGCTTGAAGGATATTATTATTTTAACCAAAGACGTAAAGCCATATACACAAGATATAGCTTTACAATTTTAAACTCTGATACCCAACAATAAGAACATAAATATTTTGTGAAGCGGATAGTTTGTGAATCTAAAATGTTGTAAATAGTACATGCTGTTTGTTGACTTGTACGATAAAATAGTAAATCAAATTTCGTTCTCAATTTCGTCAGTTTCAAAAAAAGGCCTAAGGGAATTGGATGAGATTGGCTTCGGTTTGATGTGCTACGGGATCACATCTGTAACACGACGTGTTGGTGCACTGACATTTTAAATTTAAAATATTTTTATAACAATCGACTTTAATTTGTAGCAACTGGGTTCAAATTTCAGTGATCGTCGGTTAAAATTGAATGAAAAATAAAAATAAAACAACGGATCAAGTGTAATGCATGGAGTGTGTGGAAAACTGATGAAATCTCTATACTGGCTATCTGTGTAACGTGCGCGCCTAACTTGCGAATGAAGGCACCAAATAAGACAATTTTTTGTATGTGTTATTTTAAGTAAAAGGTTTGTGTCAAAGAACATATGAGTCGCTCAGCGGAAGAGTGGCCCAAGCCTTGCGCATTAAGTATGGAGATAATAAGCATTAATGATCTGACAATTACATCAGTACTGGTATTTTACTATTTTCTCTAGTTATGTAAAAATAAAACACAGACCATATAAAGTAATCATTTTATTGATAGTTTTATGCTTATAAACTAGTATACAACTAAGAAATTAAAAAAAATGTGTGTTGAGTAGGCCACTATTCTACTAAATAAGAAAGTTAGTCTTGGGTTAGGTCATCATCATAGAAGTCAGCTTCAGTATCTTGTGCAGAATTATTTGTCTTTAGGTTGCGATAGAAATCATGTCGAATCGGAGGGACATATGGTAAGAGCTGTAATAGATCTTCATATTTTTTCTTCTCAATGGGGCGACCATTGGGGTACAAAACATCTAGATTAATATCAGTCAAAGAGGAAAAAAAACGAGTTCTTTTTTTTTCAATATCAAAGCAGTTAAATGGAGAAAAAGTTTCATCACTACTGTTGGTGTACTTGTAATATATTTTGTATGGATTATCATGGGTAAATCGCAACCACTGAATTTTTAACCATTCGACTTTGGTTCTTTGACTTTTGTCAGTATTGTTATCTATTTTTCTGTTAGTTATTAGTTTTTCCAATTTTTCAATGCTTTTGAAGTCTTCTGTCATCATCTTCACAATCAAAAATTTTGGACTCTTTTTCTTGGCATTTGATATAACACAAATCCAGTCATCAGGAACAAAAATGTCCTTATTATGTTTCTTTTCCTTTTCTACTAAGCCGAAATCACGGTCACAAGGTAGATAGCTATGACCAGACACAAGAAATTTGTGATCTATTTTTTTTACTGTAAACTTGTTTGAACACACTATGTAATTGCAAATTGCTGATAGTTTTATGTTTCTGTTTTGGCCTCCACATTGGTCGCTGTACATAATTAGATTCGTAGTAGTTACATATTTCTTCATATAGTGTAATAAACATGATCCAATTTCACATGGTCCACGAGAAGCCAAGCCTTCATGCCATACATACATATACACTTGGTTTGTTGCCAAGTTGTGAATACCAAGGCAGTATGTCCACAATTGCCGTTTGTAGTATGCTACACCAGTGGCTATGTGTGGAGTAGGAAGTGTCTTCATCAAGTCAAATGCAATAACACTGGTATCATTTTCCAATATTTTTCCATACTGTGTATCACTTTTCATTCCATCTCTTGCTAAATCAGCTTTACGTAAATGAATTTCCTTCTCAATCTTTACAGCACTTTGCTCTTCTGGACTTCCATACTTCAGTTTGATATTGAATATATCACATCGTTTACATGTATCACTGTGTGGTGGATGAAAATGAAGATTGAATTTCTCATTAAATGTCTTCCTAAATATAAACTGCGATACAACTACATCTCCATTTTTCAAACACTCTCTTTTGTATAATTCATACATTTTAGTGATGCTTAAGTCTGGGCATAGGTACTGGCGATTTGGGTTTTTACTTCGACTATAGTGTGATGTGTATGAGGGAAATTTATTTATGAATTCACAAACCTTTTTTATCTGTTCTTCACTTGTTTTATTATGAACTGAACCTGTACCTCTTTTATCAATAGGAGCTGTAGTTTCAGAATCTGGATTTGTTTTATTACGCAGAACTCTTGTCAGTCGTCCATCCGATACCTGCAAAGACTTTTTAAAAAAATCTTTACATACTTTTACGTCTCCACCATTTCCACTTGGCAAAAAGTACATTCGTGAGAACTGACGTCTATTGGAAATTTGTGCAGTGTATGTTCTGAGTTTATTTGTCACTTTAACCAGCCCAAATATAAATGCAGATTGTAAGTTGAAGTTTCCAAGTGCATAAAAGTCATCAAATATCTTTCTTCTTTCTTCCATCGATAGTTTGGTGTGACACTTATGAATACATACACAGTCTTCACTATTAAAAACCTTTGCTGGTACAGAACTTCCTTTCACATTTAGGTACGCTTGTCCGAAAGCCCTGGCTCGTTTTGCCTTCTCCTTTTTCCAGTTCCTTACGTTCCTTTTTCTTTTTCGACTCTTGGATACGGTACCGTCTGCGGCAACTAGAAAGAAGGAAATATAAAATTAGTACCACAATAATAACTTTATAGTTGAAGTTTATTTTATCAAATATATACTACGAAACTTGAAGAACGTACCTTCTCTTGCTGAGATTCCATCATTAGCTTCCTCAGCAGAAGATTCATCAGAACTCTCAGGAATTACAAGTATTTTCCGAGAACGATGCCTATTACGCTGGTTTTCATTATCAGACGGAATATATTCCGAACCAGAATCCTCGAAATCTGTCCCGGATATTTCCGACATCTCATTTTCAGTCATATTTCATAAACAAAATGCTTTTTATCAGTATTAGGCGCGAAATAGACAAACCACAATGAAAAAATAAACAATGACAGTGACGTATGCCAGAGAAAGTTATTGACGTTTTATTTTGGTGTGGCCATATTTTAATAACTAAAGTGGCCTAGAGTGGGTTAGGCCACTATTCTGTTATCTTAAAATATTAAGTGCTGAAGTTAAAGGGCCTATCAAATAATAGGCCGCTTTTCCTACGAAAGTAATCATAATTTTGAAATGGAATACGAACATTTATCAATGCCATCTATTAAACACTGCCGAAACTAAGTTTTAGGCCAGTATAGTTTTAAAGATCTATAGTCTAGTTTATAAATATCTACTTAACTCTGTTTCTGTAAATTTGTGGATTAGGCCACTCTTCCGCTAAGCGACTCATATAAAAAATGGATATATTCACGAAATATACACATATAAATAAAATTGAAGTGTCTGTCCGTAAATTCAATTAAATATAATTATTTACAGGATACTAGAACACAAAAAGGATTTTAAAATTTTTGTATGTCTGTCTATCTGCCTGTCTTTATGCTTGTCCGGGCTAATCTCCGAAACGACTCAACCGATTTTTATGGGACTTTCACTGGAAGATAGGGAGGTTATGGAGGAACATATAGGCTTTTTATATCGGAATTCCGGAAAAATTGCGGTGACCGAGCGCGAGTAGGTACCTACCATCCAGATTGATATAAAATAACCAAACACTTTTTTATTAAACAAATACGATTTTTTTTACAAAAACACAAATAACCGAAATTCCAAAACCATTAATTTATAAAAAAAATATAAAATAAAATAAAAATAGTAAAAAATATATTAAATTAAAATACTACGTTCTGCGTAAAATAATACCTTTTAATAATAATTACCTTTTTGACTCTTCCGAGGTGCCATGCTAGAATAATATTGACTCACTTAAATTAAGTTTATAGTTATTAAAAAGACGAATACTTGCAAATATTATCTTTTAATTAAGTCGATAAAAAGAGGTAAGATAATATCACTTTTACGGAAAATTATCGTTAGTCTGGAAACCCTTAACCCAAGTTGATTAATCAGGGAATTTTTACATATATATATATCTTAGAGGTTAGACCCAAGGGATGACCGGCTAGGGTTAGTTCAGAGATTAGGTGATCTCAGAATGCGATTGCTGAGGGACGAAGTTTGATTTGGTAATTAAGAGATTTGAAAGATGTGATCGTGAAGTTAAATTATTAATTAATATTATAATCAGATATTGTTATAAAATTTATTTGAACATCGTTACTTTAAATTAAATTGCAAACCGGAAAATTGACAACTGGTAGTAGCATAGAAAAATAATTTACTGAAAAATAATTTTTTTTTTGGTTTGAGGTTGGGAAGTGGAAAATGTTCGTGGTCTTCGCTTTTGACAAACATTTGATTTTTATGTCATCTTCATCGATTAAGTACTATTTAACTAGTTTTTAGGCTTGTATTTAGCTATTCTCGTGTGTGTAAATAGCTGATTGTAGGACATAAACCTAAGTATAATTTTATAAGAGATTCTCTAGGTCTACTCGTAATAGAGATTATGTATGAAGGTGAAACGGCACGTGACGGTGTCATTACCAAAACGTTCGAAAATAAATCTCGGGAACACATTTATGAAATGTGTACGTGCATAAACGTAAATTATCCTTCGTTAGGCGCGCTACGTTGTCAATAGTCACTTAGACCCGTATCACTTTGACAAGCAAGAGATATTTCTGAGACGTTAAATGTCCATACAAAATTAAAACACGTTTTTTTGTTGATAAAATTTCTAAAAGTTCTATCATCTCTTTAATAATTTAAAAACTTATTTTATAATTTGATTTTTTTATTTAAACTATTTGGTTAGTCATCATTACAGCCTTTACAGTCCACTACTGGACATAGGCCTCCACAAGTTTGGGCCAAAAATGGCGTGAACTCATGTGTTTTGCCCATAGTCACCACGTTGGGCAGGCGTGTTGGTGACCGCAGGGCTGGCTTTGTCGCACCGAAGACGCTACTGCCCGTCTTCGGCCTGTGTGCCAAAACCAGCATTTGGATGGTTATCCCGCCATCGGTCGGCTTTTTATGATCCAAGGTGGTAGTGGAACTGTGTTATACCTTAGTCGCCTCTTACGACACTCACGGGAAGAGATGAGGTGGTTATTCTTTACTCTTTGGTTAGTAATTTTATAAATTAATCAAAACTTTTAAAATACTAGGTATCTGCTTAGAACGATTGATATTATCTATACAATAAGCAATAAGCAATGCAAATAAGCGTGAGAAATTTAAAATAAAAATTATTAAACTTGTTTGCTTGTTTGTTTAAATTAGTTTATTTATTATTCCGTTCTATTGGTATAATAATAACTAAAGTCGATTGAACAGCTTTTAAATTGATCTATAACAAAAAATCATACTAATGAATTAAGAAATTCTATATTAATAGTATTTAATTTTAAAACCCACAGACTTAATAGTCTATAGGTTGCTAATTAACATTTATTAAAACCGATGGTCAAATTAAAAACCGTGTGTGCTGAGACTACACGACTGAAGTAAAACTTCTTTATCAATAGGCTTGCACTGTGTCTTAGATATACGAAACGTAACTGGCTATGAGAGAAAGAGAAAAAGAAAATGTGTGCTCGCACCTCTCTCTCTTGCTCTGTTCGCCTCGCCCGACCATACTTTTCGTAACGCTCACGTCACGCATTCACCAGCTTACTTGCGTAAAGAAGTTTGACATCAAAAAACAACAATGTGATGTTACTTTTTTAGTGTATTATAATATAATAATAATAATATATGTATATGTATATGTATATATATATATATATATATATATATATATATATATATATATATATATATATATATATTTATTTATTTATTTATTTCGGGACTAGCCCATATAGTGTTAGTAAACTTTTTCTTATAATCTAGTGTTGTAATTACAAAGTATAAACTAATTACATTTTATAATAATAATAATAATCTACTTGTTAGGTACATAAAACTTAGAAATAAACTTACAACTAAGTTAGTAACACTTATAAATGTAATATAATATTTTCTTCCCATGAGACCCCTGTGCTAAAGATTATAGCTAGCAGAAGGAGCATGAAGCTGTACCCAGCGACAAAATAATGGCGAAAAAAATTATGTATGGCATCAACGTTGACAGCGCAAAATTTAAGTTTCCAATAACGCTGGCGAAATGCCAAATTCCTGAATATTCTTATTTCCAAAGACTTTTTAAAAAAAGGTTTATCCTAGAGTATCAAATATTAAAGTTCGTTACTAAAAAGGATTTTTAAAGTGTATTTTTGATATACATGTATTTATTGGTATTTTGTTTAAACAACTAAAAGTATAAAATATATGCTCAATCCTATGTAGATTGATTAGTCTACCGACGCACCTATCGTCCAAATTATATTGAAATTCTCGGAAGTAATTTTGCTGGTTTGCTAACCTTTACGACTTATGTCGGTCTAAATAAATGCTCCGTATCGTAACCCACGAAATTCTCGGAAGTATATTATAATACAAATATTTTCGTATTTTAATATAATATCGTAGCTAATTTCAAGTCAGGAAAAATCATATCAGTTTTAATGCAAAATATAATAAGGTGCGAGATGGAATAAGAGATTAACAACATAACAATCACTAAATAATAAGCCTTACCTTTAGTGTTATAAAGTCTAAAATGTAATAAATTATTCTTGATTCATGATTCAGATGTGGGTAGTAAGGAGATACAGGTTTCTGAGAGCTATTTACGACCAAATAATTTACTACGATGAAGGCGTGTTGCAGTTAAATGTAATAACGTTTAATTGGACGCGTAGTTATCGTAATATAATATATAAAGGTAAGAAATTTAGACGCAAATTTAGATAATTCGTAATTTCTCAATGGATCTGCAGAAATACGGAATTAGATTTATTTTACGTTTATCTACGGGTACTATGTATATTTATATACAAAGGAAATAAACCTCAACTATCTATTTACACCAATCCTTTTAAAAATGTACAAGTAACTTTTTCCTCAGGAATCCACATGGTCTAGAGTTCTAGACCGTTACTTATTTATAAAAAAAGATAGTGTTTACCTACTGTGTAAAGCTGTGTGGCTACGGCAGTAAAGAATATAGCCACCCCCTCTGTTCTCGTGGGTGTCGTAAGAGGCGACTACGGGATAACACAGTTCCACTACCAACTTAGAACTTAAAAAGCCGACCGATGGCGGAATAACCACCCAACTGCTGGCTTTGGAATACACAGGCCGAAGACGGGCAGCAGCGTCTTTGGTGCAACAAAGCCAGCCGTGCGGTCACCAACCCGCCTACCCAGCGTAGTGATTATGAGCAACACACATGAGTTCACGCCATTTTTGGCGCGAACTTGTGGAGGCCTATGTCTAGTAGTGAACTGCGACAGGCTGAAGTGAAGTGAAGTGTTTAACCTGAGTAGAGAAAAACTTGCAACAATCCATCTCCTAGTTTGAGTTCCCATCTAAACCCACTACAATCTGAATTAAAAATGCACGTCATTTTTTTAATAATTTTTTAATTCAAATAACAAAGTATATAATAACATTATTTTTAAGATAACTAAAAATGACATAAATTGTTTTAAAATAAACGTCGTAGAACGAAGTCTACTCTAGCTGTCACCGTATTCTGACATTGTTTGACGTGTGACGTCTAAACAGCTGTTTTTGTTTGTATTGTACATAGCCTAAACACAAACTTTCAAGTTTAATTATTTAATATTTACGCAAATCATGAGTGAAAATAGTAAATCCCTACGCATAGACTGGTTTGATGGAACTGTTATAGAAGAAACGAGACCATCGACCTCACAATTTTTAGAGGAAGATACAGCAGAAACCAAACCTTCGCCTAGATTGCAAGAAATAGAAAAGAAACCAATCGGTTTTAAAAGGTTATACGATCTTTCATTTTTAAATCCACCAGTTTTAAATTTAGAACTAGCCAACCGACCTGGGTTTTGGTTACTATTCAATGTGGAATTAAAGGGCGATTTTATTGTACTGTTAGTTAAAATATTGGCTACTTTATACAAATCATTGAAAACAAATGAAAAGTCAAAAATAGTTTATCAACTGAAAAATAAGTTCGAAAAATCTGATTTTTTATTTCAATTAAAAGAATATGTAAAAGGCTTATCGAAGGTGAGAACAGTTGATAAAAGAATTAATACTAAGTTTTGGGATGACGTTGAAGCATTTTACTTTTCTCTCATTGAATTTTGTGAAGCTATATTTTTATTTGGCGGTCATTCTAAGGAGTATTTGGAACAATTATATGATTTGGTAGAAATAGCAGAGTTAAGTGCGACTGAAGTTCAAGAAGAGCATATGGAACCAATTAATGAGAAATTCTACGAAAAAGTAATTTTTTTGAAAAATGAATTACAAACATCTTTAAATAATGTAAGTATTTTAAAAAGACAGTAATGTTTTACAATAAAAATAAAAAAGTCACCTCACTCTCACAACAAAGGTGGGTTTGATCCTGTCTTTTTGTTAAAAATAAATACACAAAATAAAATAGAAATGCCCAGATATAGACATATTTTAATAAATATGATATTTTTTTCAATAAATCAATAATATATATTAAGCTACACCCATAATCGTATCGTATCATATCGTAATCTAACCCACAACGTCCGGAGCAAAAAAACAGGGTCAAAACAAGCTGCATCAAGAAGCTAGTCAAGTCATATGTCATATGTATGTATGTATATGACTTATATAAATAAATAAATAAATATAACACCCAGACTCAGAAACAGTAAGTGGTCCAAATTGGCCATTTTAAAACAAAAATTTAAATTTTAAACTAATAATAAATTTATACTAAAACTTATTGCTACTTTTGTCAGATTTAATAAAAATAATAAATGTTTTATTTTTTAGTATTATTAAAGTTACATTATGTTTAAGAAACATTTTTTTTATTCTTACAGATTGAAGACATAGCCAAAGTTGAAGAAGTTATCAAAAGCAAAGACCCCAACAGTTTTCAGAATTTAAATATTTTTCCTACAAAAAACGACTTACTTGGAACCAATAATGTACAAATTGTACCGAATATCATCAATGGAGCTTACACAAGTGTTGAGCACTATTTAGATTTGCAATTTAAATTGCTAAGGGAAGACTGTTACGGCCCACTGAGGGAAGGAATATGTTAGTAAAATTATATCAACATTTTTCTGTTTTTATATTGTATCACAGAAATACTAAATATGATATTTTCAATATAAATAATTTAATCTTATTTTGCTAAATAAAAATTATATATATTGTTTACATTAAAATTATGTTTTCTTAGGTAAATACATGGAAAACCCCAAGAAAAGGCGTTATGAAAATATAAGGTAAGATAATAAACTATAGATTTTTTTATTATTAAGTATTAATTTTTTTAAGAATATTTGGTACAATAATGCAAATTGATAATAGTAGTGATGTAACGAAAATATAGGCTATGCTATTTTTTCAGTTAACGGATTCATTCATTCATTCATTCATTACAGCCTAGACAGTCCACTGCTGGACATAGGCCTCCACAAGTTTACGCCAAAAATAACGTGAACTCATGTGTTTTGCCCATAGTCACCACGCTGGGCAGGCGGGTTGGTGACCGCAGTACTGGCTTTGTCGCACCGAAGACGCTGCTGCCCGTCTTCGGCCTGTGTATTTCAAAGCCAGCAGTTGGATGGTTATCCCGCCATCGGTGGGCTTCTTAAGTTCCAAGGTGGTTGTGAAACCTTGTTATCCCTTAGTCGCCTCTTACGACACCCACGGGAAGAGAGGGGGTGGCTAAATTCTTTAGTGCCGTAGCCACACAGCACAGTTAACGGATTCAATTTCAAACAAATAATGAAAATAACCATATAGTGTTAGTTTTAATTAACAGTAAATTATTTATTTATTTTTTAATTTCAGAGTGTACCCAAAAGTTCGAGTTATACGTACATACGTTAGCAATAATAAAGTAGGATATCTTGTCGACATCGCGTGGAATGAACGCCTTGCTAATTTATCAGTTGATTTTAAAAACTATGCTCGTTATAAAAGACTTATGTTTGGTTCTCTACTGCTGTTTACTAGTGATAACTTCCAGAATATTCTATGTGCCTCTGTGTTGGATTCGAGTCTGGATTTATTAAGTAATGGTTATGTAAGTACGAATAAGTATAATAATAATAATATATTATCTTTTACATGTAATATAGTTTTTTTTACCTATTTATTTCATTAACGAATAAGACGTATTGGACGGACATGTGTCAAAACTTTATTTCAGTCATTTATCGTTTCTTCCAGATAGCAGTGTCTTTTGAAAGTCCAGTTTCAAACAAAATATTCTCTGAAAAATATTTAATGGTCGAGAGTGAAGTCTTCTTTGAGCCTTATCACAGAGTGTTGAAAGTTTTGCAGAATTCTAGGACTGATGATTTACCGATGAAAAAATATATTATTGACGTTCAGGTAATTGTTATTATATCATTTTTAAATAACTCGTATTTTGCTGCATTTCTGAAACAGTTTTATTTATAATTAGATACCTAATGTTGTGCTAATCTAGCACTTCGGACAAACATGTCCTACTAAAAGAACAAGAATTTACTAATTTTTTTGTACCATAGTTCTAAAATAACAGATTTTTATAAATATCACCACATCATTATTATCATCATCACATCAGCCTATCGCAGTCCACTACTGGACAAAGGCCTCCACAAGTTCGAGCCAAAAGTTGCGTGAACTTATCTGTTTTGCCCATAGTCACCACGCATGGGCAGGCAGGTTGGTGACCGCAGGATTAGCTTTGTCGCACCGAAGACGCTGCAGCCCGTCTTCGGCCTGTGTATTTCAAAGCCTTCAGTTGGATGGTTATCCCGCCATCGGTCGTCTTTTTAAGTTCCAAGGTGGTAGTGGAACTGTGTTATGTCTTAGTCGCCTCTTACGACACCCACTATAAATATAGTGATATATATTTTCATTCCCAATTACTTTAATCTTTAAATTATCTATCTTTGTAAGAAATTAAGTTTCTAAGTTTTTTAAGAAAAATCTTTTTTTATTTGCTATCCCTACTATAATCAGGACCTATAATAGGGTAAGAATATTTTTCTATTTCGATATACACTTTAAAATTACAGATAGACACTAAACCACCCGCGTATTTAACTCCAGAAACAATTTATAGCATAAAAAACGAAAAATCCGAAGAGATAAGTTTTCCTGTACTCAATAACAAACAGTGGCCAGCAGAAAATCAATTTGGTCTGGATGAGTCACAAATGGATGCGTTCAATTTTGCCCTCACAAGAGAATTCGCTGTTGTTCAAGGTCCGCCTGGTACTGGAAAAACTTTTTTAGGGGTCAAAATTGCTTCAATCCTTTTGAGAAATTTGGCGCTAGAAGGAAACCCAATGTTGATCATTTGTTACACAAATCATGCCCTTGACCAATTCCTAGAAAGCATCCTGAAAGTAACGGATAACGTTGTGAGATTGGGTAGTCAAAGTAAAAGCAAAACACTAGAACCGTATAACTTAAAAAATATGAGATTTAAAATGAAATCCAAATATTCTTATTTATATGGCACTAAGAAATCGGAATTGGAAAAGATATTCAAGGATATGATGGATGTACAGAGTGATCTAGAAAAATGTGAAAGAGAGTTAATTAGTTATAAAACAATAAAACCTTACTTGAAAATCGGTGATGAATTATTAGAACTAAAGACATCTGATGAAGATGCTGTGCTTAATTGGCTTTTTGGTGATTTGACGTCAACGAATGATGAATCAGACGATTTAGATGATTGGGAAAAACAGTATGAAGATATTCAAATTATTGATAATATAGAAACTTGCTTTTCTGAGGAATGGGCTTTGAAAGAAATAGATTCTATGGAAAATAACATTAAATATGTTAAAGATATAACTGAGGGCAGAGAAGATCCGATGATAAATAAGTTTCAATTGAAGATTGAAAATATTAAAGATAGACTGAAATTTTTTACGGTAAGGACAATCATAAACAAACATTTTTAACACATAGAAGGTTGATTTTCGAAATTCACATCAGTTTCGGTTGATTGGTAAATTATGATAACTTTGCGTCTATGAACATAATACTAATAATACTATTAATAATAAACAAAGTAAACCTATATACATAATTTTCTTCTAGATAAATTTTGCAAATCTCAAGATTATTAAAAAACTTTAGATAGTCTTATGAAAATACTTTTAACTTTATTATTGACTAGCCCGTTGGCGCAGTTTGTAGTGACTTCTACTCCGAGGGTTGTGGGTTCGATTCCCACCCCGAATCTGGGTGTAATATAAGTATATTATGTATGTTAGCTATTTTTATAGTATGTTATCGAATATATATATATATATATATATATATATATATATATATATATATATATGTAGCTATACCAGTCGGCTGTTAGCTATAACACAAGCATTAAGTTGCTTAATTTAGGAACAGACGACCGTGTGTGTATTGTGTAAATATTTATTTATTTATTATATTTGTATACTATTAAATTTTATTTCAGAAATACACGACCTCATATTATTTAGACAAGGAAAACTCCAGTGTACCACAAGTCAAGGATTTATACAAACTCACAAGGGATGAGAGATGGCGGGTATATTTCAATGCGGTCGAAGTAATAAAAGAAAAATTAATGACTAAACTAAACGAGTTATTGGTGAGATGTTTTCACTTTAAATTATACTTTGTCTTTGTTCTTGTATCTACTAACATTTCTCTTCTTATTGTCTGAATTATCATTACTGAAACTAAAATCAATTGCTCCTAGGGTGAGTTAGGGACAGTAGGGTCGGCAACGCGCTTGCGATGTTCCCGGTGTTACAGGCGTCTTTATAGGCTACGGTGATCGCTTGCCATCGGGTGAGCCATACGCTTGTTAGCCAACTTAGTTTTATATATATAAATAACTAAACGATTGATCCTAAATAACGTGTGTTTTTTCTCTCAATAATTGTGTTTGCTCGCAAACGAAAAAAAACCGACTTCAATTACATCGACGAGTAGTACAACGTAGATCGACGAAAAAATAGTCAAGTAACTGCGCGTTATCAAAGATTACTCAAAAAGTAGTTATCAGATCTCAATAAAATTTATATGTGACCACATGACAAACATCAGCTTTCGATTAAATTAAAAATTATTAAAATCGGTACATCCAGTAAAAAGTTATTGCGGATTTTCAAGAAGTTCCCTCGATTTCTCTGGGATTCCATCATCAGATCCTGGTTTTCTTATCATGGTACCAAACTAGGGATATCCCCTTTCCAACAAAAAAAGAATTATCAAAATCGGTACACCCCGTAAAAAGTTATTGCGGATTTTCAAGAGTTTTCCTCGATTTCTCTGGGATCCCATCATCAGATCCTGGTTTCCTTATCACGGTACTAAACTTGGGATATCTCCTTTCCAACAAAAAAAGAATTATCAAAATCCGTACATCCAGTAGAAAGTTATGCGGTATAATACAACGTAGGTCGACGAAAAAAGCGTCAAGTAAAAACGCATTATTAGATATAGCTCGAAAAGTAGTTGTTAGACCTCAAATAAATTTAAATGGGACCAATTGGCACACACCACCTTTCGATTAAAAGAAAATTTGTCGAAATCGCTCCACCCAGTCAAAAGTTCTGATGTAACATACATAAAAAAAAAAAAAAAAAATACAGTCGAATTGAGAACCTCCTCCTTTTTTGGAAGTCGGTTAAAAAGAATTGCCAACCATTCTCAATGACCCAATAAGATACAATAAGAATTTTTGGGAATTTGTGGAAAAGTATAGAATAAATCACCTGAGTTAGGGCATAGCAGGGAATTTCCTGCTCAAAATATGGAGCAGCCCGACTAGGGAAGTACCTTGACCTTACAGAAGATCAGAGCTAAGTAATACTGCTCATAAGTAGTTATGTGTTCCTGTGATGAGTAAGGTGACCAGAGCTCCTGGGGGAATTGGGGGTAAGGTTGGAAACGCGCTTGCGATTCTTCTATTGTTGCAGACGTCTATAAGCTACGGTAATCGCTTACCAGGTGAGTATAAAAAAAAACTCCAAAATATTATTTCCGTATTGGTGAAACCAAACTTTTCTCAATTTTACAGGAGAAACACAAGGTATGCAGTGACGAATTAGATGAAGTTTCCGCAACTGTTGACAGAGAAGTGATGAAAAGTGCAAAGGTTGTTGGTCTAACTACAGCGGGAGCAGCGAGGCGATATCATCTTCTAAATACTTTGATGTCTCCTATAGGTACCCTTTTTATTACACTAGGGTGGCAATAAAGCATGCAACCTACCTGTGCTACACTGCAACACCAGATGCATCGCAGGCGTGTTGCTGACCTTACCTCCGACCCTGTCCAGCAGCTATGGCCGTCTTATTCATCATAGGAACACAACACTGCGTTAGAGCAGTTATATATATATTAACGAGCTCGGCAAACAAGCGTACGGCTCACCTTATGATAAGCGATTACCGTAGCTTATAGACGTCTGCAACACCAGAAGCATCGCCAGTGCCCTGCCCAACCGATTCCCAATTCCCCCCAGGAGCTCTGGTAACCTTACTCACCAACAGGAACACAACACTGCTTGAAAACAGTATTATTTAGCTATGGTCTTCTGTAAGGTCGAGGTACAACCACAATCGGGGTACTCCATATTTTAAGCAAGAGATTTTCCGCTGTGCCTTACCTCAATTAAAATTATGTGTAAGCTACATATACTTGATATAGCATATATTTATTTGATAAGAAAATTACCTGCAAAAAGAATAGCTGTACCCCGTGGTTTCACATGCGCTAATTTGAAAAAAATAGCCTGTAGCCTTCTTTGATAAATGGACTATCTAACATCGAAAGAATTTTTCAAATTGGACCAATAGTTCCTGAGATTGGCGCGTTCAAGCAAACAAACTCTTTAGCTTTATAATATTTGTAGAGATTAAAGATTTCGAAATCAAAGTCAAATTTAAAATAATGCAATCGAATTTTATCGTTTTATTTTATTTTTTTAGTAATTGTGGAGGAAGCCGCCGAGGTGCTAGAAGCTCACATCGTAGCTTCTCTAACTCAAAAATGTCAGCATTTGATACTTATTGGTATGTAATTACTAATAAATATAATATTAACATAATTTAGAGGAAATAAAATTTTAATATAATAATAGTATATCTATAATTGCAATGTATTATCAATAATATTTTAAATTTTTTTTAAAGTAATATACATGGCACATTGTGATGGCTTCCTATAAAATAAATTAATAAAAAATGAGACTGAAGTAAAACTTACGAAACGTAACTCGCTTTCTCTCTCTTCACTAACTTATATCTCCCTGTCAACTTCCGTTGCCTCGCCCGATCACACTTTTCGTAACGCTTTCGTCGCGCATTCACCAGCTTATCCCTCAAGTCAAGCGTGCGTAGAGAAGTTTTACTTCAAAATAAGTTCTTGGGAAACTAAGTCTTTGCATGTATAATTTTTTAGGCGACCACAAACAACTGAGACCATCTGCCGCACACTACATATTAGCTAAAAATTACAATCTAGAAATTTCTCTATTCGAACGTATGATAAGAAATAAAATACACGCCCGAACATTAACCATACAAAGGAGAATGCGTCCAAACTTTGTTGATCTCTTGGTTCCTATAATATATGAGAAATTGGAGAGTCACCCTAGTGTACTGAAGTATCCCAAGGTCAGGGGAATGAAGGACACCCTATTTTTCTTTAGTCATGACAGGTTGGAAGATTCTGAGGTATTTTTATTTGTTTTTTTTATAATAATAACCATTAAATTAAAAGACAATTACGCACAGGATTTTACTAAGCTAGCTTAATAAAGAAACTTCTAAAATCTATTCCTATAACAACATTTACTTTACAAATGTATCAATTTTTATCGTATTATATCTATATAAACAATACTCTCTCTGTCAATTCTGTTTATATTTGACAAAAGTTGACTAATAAATACGAAAATTTTGTAAATATGAATCGATATTTTTTGAATATTAGTCAAGATCTCTATTATTGCCCATTCAATTAATTATATATTATAATTATATTAATTAATTTCACAACCAAAAAATAAAGATTTTTTACAGGCTTTTTGAAATCTGCCTTGTAGCTTATAGATCCAAAGATATAGCAATGACAGCTTAAAACTATTTTATCTACCTCTAAAATTAATTGTATTTATTTATATTTTTATTTAAAAATATTTATTGATTTATTTTATTTTTTAAATATTTATTTATATTTCAGGGTTTAGAAGACAGCTGGAGTCATAAAAACACAACAGAAGCGCATTGGTGCGTCTCTTTAGCCAATTATTTACGTCGAATGAAGTATGATCCGGATGAAATTACAATATTAACTACTTATACCGGTCAAGCATTTCTTATAAAAGAGGTGATATACCACTACTATTTATATTTTAATTTAATTAAGAAAATTATATAAATTATTTTCAGTAAGCATAGACCAAAACAAAGATTTAAATCTCGATTTTAATATTATATTTTGTATTCTTAACCAACTTAGAATCATACTTGACTTGACATATTACGCTCAGTCCATAAATATTATTCCAGTTAAGCTTTAAACTATGATTGATTACTGAATTATGATTTACTGAAGACTTGTTCTTATATTTAGAATGAGAACCGAGCTTAATTACTCATCAGTCACATTTAAGAGGAAAGGATACCGGCTCTTTCTCCATACAAACGTAGTCAACTGTTTCCTCCCTAGATAATGACACACATGACCATAAAACCTTTCTTGTTTTTTTTTTCATATTCTTATAATCATAGGAAGTAGTCTTCAAATACTAAAAATATTGCCTAATTTTTTCTACATTTTAACATTAATTAAAAAAAATACGCATATTTACAAAAAAACGGGATCATAGAGGCATAGCTGTAGGTATTTTTTTAGTCACATTTAATTTAATGCAATTTTGCACTGATGTGCATTTTTGTCCAACTTAAAATATAGTTTTTATTTTATTTCGATATATATAGTGATTGTATTCACGAAAAAAAAAATGGCGGAACGAAGTTCGACAGATCACTTAAACCTTATATATGTTAGTATAATTTCAGAATGTAAATATAATAAGTATATTTGCTACAGATAAGTAAAAAATACGCCTTACTAAAAGGTGTTAAGATCACAGTCGTGGACAACTATCAAGGGGAAGAAAACAAAATCATAATATTGTCTCTGGTTAGGAGCAATAAAGAAGGAAAGATTGGATTCTTGTCAGCTCCGAATAGAATATGTGTCGCTTTGTCAAGAGCTAAAGAAGGTATGATTTTTATTTTATCTATGGTTTCATTTTAATTTTACTTAAGCTAAGGATCCATTTTTCTCATCAGTTAACCATGAGAAATGGACAGCAGACTGTTTATATATGTTTTATATGTCCCTAGAGATAACTTGAAAATATTGTTGATGAATAACGTATTTATGTGGATGTAATCATGCACCGAATTATAACTTATAGCTATTAATTTATTTTTAATACAAACTTTAAATTTATTTTCGGATAGTTTCAATATCGTTTGTGGAATTTTATTATACATGCAGGAGACAAAAAGGAGATGTTTACTTTGCGCAGTCGGAAACATGGAGTTACAATTTTGTTGACATTACATCTTGACACCCCAAACCGAAGATTAAAATAGTGATGTCAGTTGACTATTTATTTTCTATTTAAAAGAGAGTAAGGATTTTTTTTTGTTGTTGTTGATATCAACATTACCGTCTAATCTTTAACATCCTCTTTGAATTCTTGATATATTAAGCTATTTAGTGAAGGCAAACTTAAATTATTGTATTTTAATGAAATGTCCTTATGTATTAAAGCTTTTAATGTCGACCTAAGGTCCCTTACATAGGTGTAAAAAGAATAATAATGAATTGATTTTATTTATAATTGACTTAACCAAATACTAGTTAGAGTTAGCTAACATTCCTGGGGTGGGTAGGGTCGGCAACGCGCTTGCGATGCTTCTGATGTTGCAGTCTATACGGTAATCGCTTACCATCAGACGAGTCGTACGCTTGCTTACCACCCAAATTGTAGAAAAAAATTAGGCCGCGACAATGATATATATTAAAAGTGTATTTAATCTGTATCCTCTTATTTTAAGCGTGTTTCTCGGACGTTTTATTGATATACGTATAAATATTATACATTTTTTAAATTATTAGTGTTACTCTTGTGTGGTATTGTCTAAACAACTTTTAGGTGTTAAATTATTATTTTCAGGTTTTTATATGTTTGGTAACATGGATATCTTGCAAGCAGCAAGTCCACTGTGGCGAACTATAAGAGATAAGTTACAACTTCGAAACTCTATTGGCAAGGAAATTTTGTTACAGTGTGATAAGCATACGGAAAATATATTTAATGTGAGTATATGCTGATTTCTCCAATTTTCGAATATATTGAGAATTAGTTGTTGGAGTCTATCTAATAGGGTTATCCCATAATTATGAAATGTATCCCTTGCATTCTTTTTGGTGGAACAGGACATCATCTATCCGACATATGTATGTGCCAAATTTCATCCAGAATCGTTTATTATTTCTAGTGATTAATTAAAAATATACTACCCCCGTACAATCTTTTGCATTTATGAAAATAACTACTTATGAGAATTTTGTTTCAGGTTTCTTCAGTTAAAGATTTGGACGATTTCTCAGAAGGCACATGTTGTAGGAAATGTAAGCAGTAATAGTCAGTAAAAAAAAATGTAAATGTTATATTCTATCTATAGCTGTTATTTTTTAGACTAAATATGGCTAAAGTCAAAATAAAAGTAACTCTTGTTATATTTTATTTTTTATATCACTCATAAAGGAATGCCTTTCCCACGTGACATTGGCGAAATCGACAGTGCTCCTGGCACAACTGAAATCCATTAAGCCCAAGAATAATAATAATAAAAGGAATGCCTTAAGTTTTTTGCTATTACTCAAACTAATAGTTACTTACTGTAAGTTTGAGAACTAGTTGGACTAGCCCGATGGCGTAGCTTTCTGCTCGGAGGGTTGTGGATTTCATTCTTGCCCCGAGTCTATGTATTATATAGATATATTTATTTATATATAATAATAAAATAATAATATTCTTTATTGTACACCATTAAAAGATACAAACAAAAGTAGTACAATTAGAGGAAGATGTACAAAACCGGTCTTATCGCTAAAGAGCGATTTCTTCCAGACAACCTTTGGGTATAGGACATATATATATTATTGTATTTTTATCGAAAAAGAAATGTTAGTTATATCTGTTAGATTTTACCTATAACACAAGTGCGACCGTGAAGGAACATATATAGATATAGATGTTTATTATTATTTATTTACTATGAAACTCTCATCATTCAAAAATATATAAATACAGTTCTCTGAACGCGAACGGTTGCTATTGAAAACGACCTATGATATGAAACGTCATAAGTGTATCAACAAGTTAAGATTACTTTGATGTAAAAGGGCATCCATTAATTACGTGAGGTGTTTAGTGGAGTGAAGTCTCACTCAATCTCACGTGGGAGAGAGGGTGGTCTCGGTAAATATCACGGAACTTTTTTCCACAAGAAACAATATAAAATTGCGAGAAATCTGAGTTTAATTAAGTAAAAAAAAAAGGTTTCAGTTACATTTTCAGTGATTATGGCAAACAACTAAAACATGTGTTAAGTTATTATGGAAGATAAATGAGTTTAAGTTAACAAGAAAAAATTACGGTGACGAAAAGCACGTTGCGATTTGTCGCAGTGCCGGCGACGCTCGTACTGTCTCTTCACCCGCGAGCAGTGTTCGTACGTGTGCGAATTACGCACACAAAGATGAATTCTCTAGCACTATCTATGGACTATATACAGCTAGTGTCCGAATGTGCCCCACGTACGAAATAGCCTCACCTTCCCAATAAAAAAAAAAATATATTTTATATATTATATTAATATGAAAATGTATTTTTTTTTTATATCACTAGTTCGGCAAACAAGCGTACGGCTCACCTGATGGTAAGAGATTACCGTAGCATATAGACCCCTCTAACACCAGAAGCATCGCAAGCGCGTTGCTGACCCTATACCCAATCCCCCCCAGGAGCTCTGGTCACCTTACTCACCAACAGGGACACCATACTGCTTGAAAACAGTATTATTTAGCTGTGGTCTTCTGTAAGGTCGAGGTACTACCCCAGTCGGGCTGCTCCATATTTTGAGCAGGAAATTCCTGCTGTGCCCCCTACCTCAGTTAATATTTTTCTCGGATGATGGATGGTTATTTATTTTTTCGTAAGACGAAGGGTCGTTAAGGGTCTACACGAACGAATGTACCCCACATGTGGGGTACATTCGCACAATGTCAATGTTTTCGTAAATCAGTTATATATCAAAAGTGATACATCACACTTAAAACATAACTACCTAGTTTTGAAGCCAAATAAACTACCTATCCATTCATATGTGTGTCAACTTGAAAAAAAAGTTCGTTTCGTTTTTATGCCCCAATAAGTAAAATGTGTACGAAGTAGCCTCAACTTCCCCTACATACGACTGAAGGAAGGAAGAAACAGCTAATGTCATCGACATCCATTTGCAGTTAATGAATTTATAAACTCAAAACATGAATCATGAATTTTAATTGTGTTTTTCTTAAAGCATTTTAAATTTTAAAATTTCAAATAACTGTGCAGCTTGTATTTAAAAGAAAGGAAGATAAAGAATTCCACAACGAAAATGAACAAGTATTTATCTAACATTAGGTATTCGTTAACTATTAAAAATTGTTTATTAACAGTAAATACAATATTTTTGGAGTAAATATTTCTTTTTCATTTAAGTACGGTAATTTTATAAAAGTTTTCTTTTCTTAATTTTATTTTTAAATTCATCTATGTTGCTTAGTTAAGTTAGGTTAGTTTAGACTATTTGTCATTGAATTGTTAGGTTTGGAGCGGTATATAAATTTTTAATTTAATTTTTATCTTATACTTTTATATATATAGTATACTTGAAAAACATAGGACTTTCATACAAACTTCCAACCCCCGTTTTACGGGTCGAGTTTCGTAAAATTAGTTCTTAGCGGATGTTAACGCCCTATAAGAAACTTACCTGCCAAATTTCAAGTTTGTAGGTGTTATAGTTTCGGAGATTTCGTGATGAGTGACCTTTCGCTTTTATATATATAGATAGAAGATAGATTTGTAGTTTTAAAAAGATAATTTTTTCTTACAAATTTTTGTTAAAGTATGACCAAATTAAAAAGGATAGATTGAATAAAAAACATTAGTTTATTGTACTGGATGTTGTATTTGATATATTTTTTTAACCATACGATTGGTTTAGTGCGTAGAAGCTTTTACTGAAATATACATAAACATCGTCGTGCATACAAAAAAGAAAATTAGAGATCTGAAATCATCTATTGTAACATCTTATAACATTTTCTTCATAAGTCATACAACATTAGAAGCTTGTAGCAATATTACAAAAATATCGTTATTGATAAAAATATATTATGAAGATAAATTCATTTTGATCATTTCTGAATTTCAACTGATTCCAGTAATTTTTCTATCTCTAATTTATATGCCTTCTAGCAATATATTTCTGACAGTGACATAGCGTAGACATGGGTAAAGGTGGGCCGTGCCCACAGCATCGCATTTAAAGATGCCTCAATTTTACGATTATATCAAAGACGCTTTATTAATTTGATCTCTTTTACGCTCACAAAATAACTTGTGTATTAAAAAAATGGACCTCGCAAATAGCCCCTCTAAGTGCGACTGCGAGGCAGCGTCGCGCTGGTGGTGCCCAGAATTCGGGCTCTCGGGTTAGAGGTAGCCTTAGAAGACTGAAGTCCTGGCCTTTCACGAGCCCAGGGACGTCGATAATCGTCGTCACTGCGAGGCCATTGTAACTAACTACCTTCGAAAACCACAATCATTAGATTGTCTTAATATGACACTTGGTTAGATATTAGAAAGAAAATAAAATAAAACAGCGATGATGATGATCCGACTTTGCCCACATCTATGTTAGTTAGTCCATGCTAAACCTCTAAATTTCTGACACAGGGTATATGGGATTTATGTTAAAATTCTAAGTGTAATTTTTTTGTAAGCATCGAGAGGGAGAGATGAGACTAGCCGTTACAAGCTACGTAACGTACAATATTGTAACGTAGCGAGCTTACTTCGCGCCCGGGGCACAATAGCTTTTACGAATTTGAAAAGCATATAATATGTCCAGCAATTATTTGTTTTGCGGACCATTTGGTGCCCCTTTGTGAGTAGCGCCCGGGGCATGATGCACCCCTTCCCCCCACCCCGCTACGCCACTGGTACAATGTACTCATTTGCAGGAGTGTCATTGTGATTATAATAATAAGTATATTAACAATCACAATGACTCATTTTAAATTCGTAAAAAAATTTGAATATATAAATTACAGCAAATGTAATCATTTACATATTAATGATGTGACAAAATTAAACAATTGTGCAACAAAAGTTTACATTTTTTTCCTATTTAATATTTATGAGTCGATACAACTAATTCGTCTGTAACTATATAAAATGTTCGACTTTTAACTGCGTTCCTTCAAATGGGGGAATTCTGTAGGTGTAATAGGTCACGTTCCACGTGGAAAAACAATCAAGCCCATTTTTAAATTTGACTTTGTTTAAATAGAAAAGCTACTTTGAAATTCCCGTTCCGCATATGTTTTGTGAGCGCGTAAGCACGGCCATAATTTACAACGAAAAACATTCTTATTTTATTTATTTATTCCTTATTTATTTATTTATTCTACAAGAAAAATAATTTGTTTCCATATGCAGGTCTTTATTTGTATGCGGCGATTAGTATTAATATTTCACTTTATCGACGTTTTTTTAGAACTAAGAAAAATTGTATCGAACGGTTATGCAGAAGTACGTTGCCAGAGTAGCTCGTATATAGAAACTCGTACAAAGTAAAATTTAAAACAACCCTTTTTACAGAACTTCCCATTCGAAGAAGGACGGTTAGGAGTCGAACAATTATAGATAAAAGTGACGTTTAACATCATTGTGAAGTCTACGACATAGTTTCTTAAAGCACCAGTTATATTTTCTAAAGATTGTACACAATAGCCAGCCTAGTTGAATGGTAATAAATTAACAATTTAGTTATCGGCACGGACGGAGCCCTGACCTTCAACTTTACTTGAAAGTTTTATTTAGATATTTTTATTAGATATATTTAATAAGACATTTTCACAAAACAAAGTTATTTACTGTTTACGACCCCTGCACGAAGTGCATAGCGATTCCCACTCTGTCGCCTAGCGCTCAATTACCCGTGCCGATACTAATACGCCACGTTAAACGATACAACTCGGTTCCTATAATCAAATACACAATTCATTTTGCCCACGAACCGTCCTATTACGAAAATGTCCTATTTTTAAATCGCTCACCTATACTAAATACATTTATAACTTAGTTTTTCTGCTCTATTAGACTGCTTATAACTTATAAGCGTGCAATTTATTGATAATTATTACCTGAGTCGTATTAAAACCAAATACTCAACACGTCACACTCATTCATACTAAGAAAAAAAAAATGAATACTTAAATAGCATGTCTTGGCCTTGTGATATACAAACTAAACACAGATATACAACGTCGTTATACTGCCTCACAGTTTTTTATCTATAAGTACAATGATTATTCGTGTTTTTATTCATAACTAGCGACCCGCTCCGGCTTCGCACGGGTATAAAATATAATTATAGCCTATGTCATTCACTGAAAAAATGATTAAAATCGATCCAGTAGTTTTGATTTATTCATTACTGCCCGTGGCCCGTACGCGTTAACTTAGAGTAAAAGCCGGCCGGAACCGCCGCAAACGCTACGTACCGCGATTTTTAAATCTGTAATATCTTCGAAAATATTCCTTTAAATCATATGCTGTAAAGGGCCATATAGATCTATATTAAATCAACAATGTATTTAAGGTATTTAATTGGATAAGGATTAATGCTGTATTGGTTAAAATCGCTTCGAAAATTAGCCATTATTTGTCGTAAAAAGTAAATGACAAAAAAATGTTATTGTGGGATATCCATAAGAGATAGCTATATACCATCGCGGAGTTTTCTGTAGACCTTTTCAATGTGTACAATACTTAGTACATTATTTTGATAAATCTCGTAGGGTTCAGCCTGCGTTTGCAATTTAAGCGAAAAAAAAAATAATTATTTACGACATAACATTAGAAAACTCAAAAATAACAGTATTTTTCCACTATTTAATGGATGTTATTATACATATAAACCTTCCTCTTGAATCAATCTATCTATTAAAAAGAACCCCATCAAAATCCGTTGCGTAGTTTTAAAGATCTAAGCGTACATACATGTGCAGGGACAGAGAAAGCGACTTTGTTTTATACTATGTAGTGATGATATCATGACAGTAATAGAAATAAATTGTTTAGCGAAATAACAAAGTTTTTTTTTTAAAGTAACTGAATATATAAAATTAATTTAAATGTTGGTTACCTGTGACAAAAACAAAATTACACAAACACGTTCAGGCTACTGTGATGTGAAAATTAAAAGGTCATACGTACAAAATTATATAAAAATTTAAATACAAACTATATTAACTTTAAACCGTTTTACACTTAAAACTTACACAAAAATACTTTAACAAAAAAAAAAAAAACAAATAAATTATCCAATTGATGTCTTAGGTGATATAAAATATCTACATAAAATAATAAGGTAAAGTAACATTGTGAAGCGCGTTGCACAAGTTGGCGATTTTTTTTTTTTAATTTTCTAGCAAGACAACCGAAATTACATTAATTAAATAATCATGACTAATGACAGTGAACCAAGGATCGGTTACAATTTTACGATTAGCAATAAATGGATTTTAAGCCGTTGAAATACAATATTTGTTGTTGTTGTTAAGATTTAAATTTTTTCTTCAAAAAACTACAAAAATTGTATGTAAACGAAAATTACATAGTATATTTTATTTTATTTTCAATATATTTATTATTCGTAACTGTAAGATATATACAGAATTTGTAATGATTCACGTCAAATTTTAAAATATAAATTGAGAAAATAATAAATTATTATTTTTTCGCTTACAGTAGAATCACGCGTTTCATCTGCGTATATGAGAAATAAAATAGAATAAATAAATAAATTTCTAGGCCATTTCTCTACTTATCTACGTAAATAAAAGCTGCTTAAACCAAGCAAACAAACCCTTAATATTTTACCCGTCAATGTAAATATACCAATCATATTATATCTTATAATTGAACAGGTCTTAAGAAACCACCTTAACATTATTGACAATTTAGTCAAAACGAACGTAATTTTATGGCTACGTTCAATGATTTCATATATTATCAGTTCCGCTGATATCAGGGTGACTCACTTTAAAGGCTGATTTTAAAGTCGTGCTGTCCGCACCCTGAACGTCGGCGTTGACAGTTACACGTGTAGCACTAGACACGCGACGCTTTAGTGTCGTGCTGATCAAAAAATTAAACGCAGATCCTCTATCACCCGCGCTCATGGCGCCTGCAATGACGACGAAGTATCAGGAGCTTCAAAATATTAACCGCTGTAAATCCCGCAGAAGCCAAAGAGACCGTGAAATTCAAAAACTTAATAACGTCCGACTGATGACTACTGCTACGCGTAATCAGATACGCTTCCTAGAAGTTTTTTTGTTTCGGCTGTTAACACTGACAGTCAGTTTGCGGTCAGCACGTCTCTAAACCTTAACTTTACGTTTTTGCTTGCGTTGCGTTGCCATGCGTCTTTTCTATAAGATTTAAGATCATTGGTATTTTGAATAGCTTTTGAAAAGCATTTCGATAATTACCTCAAAGGCACTAACTATGAAAAGAATTTATCTACTTTGCACGCCCTTATTTTACTCTTGCATCACATTATTTATCACCAGTCTTAATCAAGACTCAATTAAGCTAATACAATTCTAAAAAGTCCTCAATGATGCTGACTATATTCTGAGGTGCGTTTAACTGGACGTGATGGGTTCCTTCCACTTCTACATACTGGACTTCAGCACGTTGCTTCATTTTTTCGACAACGTCTAAGTAATAATCTAATCTCTCCCATTTCTGACCAGGAATAGCTCTTATATTTAGAACTTTACATGTTACTTTCTTAGCGTATTCTAGGGCAGTTTCGATCGACATCATCGCTAAGCCGGCTACTTTTAGCCTTGGATCCCTTTTGAAGTAATAGCCCTTCTTTTTCATGTGGGCTGGAGTAGGAGCCATCCCCCTTTTCATTAAAACTTTACAATTTTCCCTCGAGACCGATCCCTTATACGCTTCGCAGACAATATCGATCATTTCTTCGTATTCGTAGCATGGAATTTTGTCCTCTGACAAATTTTCGTATTCCAAATTTTTATCGATTAATATTGCGGTATGTTTGACCATATGTTCTGGAGCCCGAACAGCGGGACTTGCTATATCGATGCAGATAATTTTATCGACATCGTCAGGGAATGACGCGGCATACATGAAACTTAAAGCGCCACCCAACGAATGTCCCATAAGAGTTATTTTACTCCACCCAAAATGTTTCACTATTCTTCGTAAGAGAATGATTCCATCCCAAAAGATGTAATAGATCATACCGGTAGGGTAGCTAGACGACAGTCCATGGCCCGGTAGATCGATACATAGTACTGCGAGGTTCGTAGGTAATTGAGGTATGAGGTTGTCCCAAGTACCGGCATTGTCCTGCCAGCCATGAATGGCTATCATCGGCTGTTTGTCTCTTGGACCCCACCATCGCCCAGCCACGTGACCCCATGGAACTGGAATTTCGATTTCTTCTACTATTACGCCGAGTGGTAGATCTGAAATAAACAAAATTATGTATTAAATAAAATGGGAATTAATTTAAAACAAAAACAATTGAAATTAACATACAAGTAAGTAAACAACCAGCGTTGAATAAAATATTTAAAATAATTTACAAAAATCAAACTTTTATAAAGACTTGGACTCCAAAAAAACGTACTCGTATATTTTTTTTTTTTTTTTTTTTGAAATAGCTAACTACGTTTTGAAATATGAAATTTAATTTGTTAAAATTTAATCAGTAGATATGTTTGTACTACTAATGTGTACTTCGACATGACGTCTACTTTATGATCTACAGCATAACCAATAAACAGACTTTTTAAGCAAAAAGATTTTTAAGGTCTTCCTCAGAATTATTTTCTATCTTTAATCTTGAACTTCAACCATCTACAGATCAAGTTTCATCCAAACCCTTTATCGCTTTGACAATGTTAATAATGTTATACATAGTTAATATGATAGCACAAATTGTACGAAGCACGTGATTAAAGTACGTCTAATATTTTAAAGACAATAACGTTACATTAGTGTTTTATTATTTACTAATTGTACCCTGCGCGCGTTGCTGCGCTTTTTTTATTTTTTTATTTTGTGTCGTACTCAGAAACCTTTGTGGACTCATGCACAACACTTTTATAAAGATCGTAGCATGATCAAATGCATAGTTTACGATTCTATAAAGGACATACACACAAGCATTTATTTATATATATATATAGATACAAAAGATCGATTAAATACCAATAACCGGCAGATTTTGTCCAACCCAGAAAATAGCTACCAAATATGATAGCTTCCATACCGATAGCAGTGCCACCTCCCGGGTCCGATTGAAAAAAAACTACCCTATCTCCCAAGTTAGACCAAATTACAGATGCTTACAAAATTTGACAAAAATTGGTTCAATAATTTCTGGGTTACATACCGGTAGCAGCGCCACCTACCGGGTCCAATTGAGATAAAACTACCATATCTCCCAAGTTAGCCCAAATCGCTTACAAAATTTGATAAAATTTGGTTCAGTTTCGAAGATATTTAAAATTTTGATGGTTAAACCCCCCCCCCCTCCATAATGCTTAATGGGGATGAGTTATTATAAAATCGGGGGGGTCGAGTCAAATCTCATCTAATCTTACGTTGGAAGAGAGGGGGCCTCGGCAAATATCAAGCAATTTTTTTTTCTGATTGAAACAAAAAAATATACTATTTTGGTCCATTTCATCCAGATTGTACATGCTTATGATTTAATCTTAAGCGTAATCGTAATACGATTAAGATCATTCACTAATTCGTTCGAAAGAAAATAATTTCATTCATACTTCGACGTTATACATCTACTGTCTGATTTGTTGATTGTGTCTGATTACTAGTCTTAACTAGTCGTAAATAAAAGCACGAAGCAATTTTTTTTTTCTTACAATAACAATCCAACGCGTTTACGTAAAAAAATCTCACGTGAGATTGGGGGATGGAGGGGGTAGAATAAAATCTCACGACATCTCACCACACAGAAAATTTAAAAAAACACCTACACACCATATAAAAAAATAAATTAGCCGAATCGGTCGAGCCATTCTCGAGTTATGCGCTTAGCAACATTCATTTTTATTTATAATAAGATTTTAAAGGTATAACACAATGTACAAGTACACATGTACAAGTACACATGTACAAGTACACATGTACAAGTAATCATGTCATGCATGTAAATGCTAAATCTTTTGGTAAAAACATACAAATTCTTGCCACGACTAGACATTGCTTGTTCATTTTCATTCCTACTTTAATATAAAAAAAATTTTTTTTATAGTTTGTCAAAGATTTGATTCCTACATGAGTTGCGCACTTAGATTAAGCATAATGTATGTTTCGTCTTGTAATGAATGTTTTAGTGTAATAACTGCTGATAAACAAATAAATAAAGACAAAGGGCAATAAAGATTTTTACGTTTCATAAAATATAAATAGGATAGAGCCGATAGAAACTCTGGAACGTTTTCCGTAAGTTTTAACGTTCCTTCCAATTTTGCGTTTTGAGTACTTTTCATAAAGAAAGAACCTATATTTTGAGACGACGTCATATAAGTACTTAAAACTAATAGTTACTATCTGTAACTTAAAAATAACGCGAGTGAAGTCACGACGTACGTTTAGTGTAAGATGTCATCGTGCAATCACTTGAGATAAAAACACGAGGTCAACAGTAAAAACTGATTCCGCATGTGTAATGTATTAAATTAAACATACTACTGACACATATGTATGTACTAACGATGTATTAAAATTACTAAATATTACGTAACCATTTACGTACAACATATATACAGTAAAAATATAGAGTTGTCATTTTGTTCAAATTTATTGTTGATTTCGTTGAAGAGTTCGTTTAGATGCTTATTTCCATTGTCAAAAATCTTAATATAAAAAACAAAGGCGGGTTCGTTCGTACACTTATATATAACTCGAGAACGACTGGACCAATTATCATGGTTTTTGACTTGTCGTATTTGTCTTCGTCCTGAATAGCAGAATAACTATTAAAACCAAAAAAATTCGACTACGAAATGTAGGTTTCGTAACTCTCAAACACTTAATATTCATCCTGTCGATACGGTAAATATACGGATAAACTCTTTCCTCAAATTAAAGAAAGTATTTAAGTAGAGGTTTAGAATCAACAACATATATCCACAATATTCATATAATGGTGTCTTTTAGATTTTAATAATGTAGATTTGAATGATGTCAAAGTATTCAGTAATAAAAAAGATTTGACATATACATAATTATATTGTTTGTCTAATATTTATGCGTGCGTTAAGAAATTTATTTGTGTTAAAGCTTTGTGTATAAGCTTCTTCCATATACTAATCATGCATTTTTAACAGCGAAAAAGATATATAAAGATACTACATAAATGATTATCACGAATCATATAGGTATTTTTGATTATTCTATATCAAAATACCTATATTATGAATATAATATGTATCTATAATAATATTATAAAGCTGAAGCGTTTGAATCTTCAATTTTCATATTCTACTTTATAAACTATTTCAATGTACTCTATTGAGATCATAATCGCAGAACCGATAAGCAACACATTAATATATGACAACAATGAAACACAAAGGTTCCTACTCAATTCACGGCTACAGCTTTTATTTATATTATATTTCTGATCATCATATCTTTCATCATCATTTCAGCCTATTGCAGTCCACTACTAGACACCACAAGTTCGCGCCAAAACTGGCGTGAACTCATGTGTTTTGCCCACAGCCACCAAGCCGAGCAGGCGGGTTGGGTCTTCGGCCTGTGTATTTCAAAACCAGCAGTTGGATAATTATCCCGCCATCGATCGGCTTTATAAGTTCCAAAGTGGTAGTGGAACTGCGTCATCCCTCTTCGCCTCTTACGACACGGGAAGAGAGGGGGTGGCCATATTCTTAAATGCCGTAGCCACACAGCTTCGCATTTCTGATCGTATTTACGAATAATGCTAGTGGCCTAAATAAAATCGTAAATAGCTTTGTCTATGCGTGTAACATGCGAGTACATAAACATATAAAAATTGTTTCCTTGTAGCTGTTTAATGATCATCGATTCACGTTTAAAATGAAGTTCTTAATGTGCTAACACAATAATTAAGTGAATGCTAAAAATGCTACGCTCATAAAATTGTAGTTATCGCCTTGAAATAATCAAGTCAGGTGTTTTTGGAAATATCTTTAACCCTAGATAGATAACCATATTTCACTGTAAACTAAAGATAACCATACGACCAGTTGATTAGACGTGCGAATTGTTGAGTGAGCATATTTTGGATTATGCACATACTAGGTTTGTGAATGTGATATTATATCGTAATGTATGTAATTGTGTTCTGATTAAATGAAAAACATTAGTGTTTATTTATATTTTTATTATAAAAAAAAAATATTAAAGAACAAAACAAGGTACTTCTTACTCTACAAAATTTAAACATTTAGGAATCACTCCGTCAGTCTTAAATATACTATGTAAACTTTTCAAAATCAACTTTTGGTAATCTCTATAATGTAAAACACCTTAGTAAATATCCCATTTTATTCATTTTGGCCTCAAAGGCACTTAGGACAGGCGTTGGACTTGTGCTCGCCGCCAAATGGGATTTTTGCAGCTACCGCACATTGCCTTTGTCATCTTTCTATTTTTTAATGGACAAAAGGCACAAGGCAAGGTTCTTTTCTTTGCCCCAGAAACACCTTCACGTTGTGTGGGCAGTTCAGCTTGTCTTTTTGGCAATATACTTCCAAATAATTTTTTTATATTCGTCGGCAAAGTATTTGCTGCCTTGTCTTCATCAATGGAATCATCTAGTTACTACGGTTTTTCTTTCTTGGATAGGACATTATCACAGTAAATAATGTTTGCGTTTATAAACGACATATTCAAGGTCCATAAAACATTGCCATGGGCAATCTGTTTCCTGAATACGGACAATCAAATATCTCATCCGTGGTCAAATGATGATCCTTCATAACAGCTGTTAGTGTCAGTATGCAGAAGAGAGCCCGAATTTCAAGTTGTAGTTTCAAAGGTGGCTTTTACATCAGGTCTTTGAATCTTCAGCTGGTCTTCAGCGTTGGTCCAGTTTGTTATCTCCTCTACCTCTTCGTTACCATCGAATTCCACTATATTTATAAGAAATTTTTAGTCGCAAATGTGAATCTAACTTGTAGTTTAAATTGAGGTGAGACAGGCCCAAATGATCTTTTTTATCTCCTGCAGTTAAAATCTATTCGTAACTTATGTGTGGGATAAACTTTATCCACAACTGCTAAATCTCAAAATATATGAAAATAGAAAAAGAGAAGAAAAAAGCCTCTATAACGATAAAAATAAGAGAGTATCGAATAAAAAGTTATATTACAGAATGGCCCGGTATCTTGATTTCGTACTAAAAATTTGCATCGTTAGATTACATTTATTATTATATTTATTTATTTATTGTTAGGTTGCATTTACGTCGTAGGAGGTAATCCAAACATAATTAATTTACTAATTTAACCCTTAATTAGGCGCATTAAGAAAATCACACAATTAGTCGCATGGGGTCTCGAGTGACCCCAAAAACAAGATTGAAAAAGGAGTGTATGAAATAAATAAAACAATGATTGGATTATATAAAATATTAGTGTTCTTTATTATCATTAACTTTAATAAACACAAATATAGCTCTGACTTAAAATTTAAACAAAAAATGACAAACTTCTAACTACTCCTAAAACAACATAATTTGTGACTTAGCCGATTCGCTTATTTAAAAAAAAAATAATAAAGTCTCATTAGCCGATTCTTTTTATCTGCAATCGACGCAGTATACTCTAAAGTGTTATTGAGAAACAAATTTACAACACTTATGACATTTGGTTGGCACTTTTTTGTCGTTCTTCCTAGGATACAATGAGCAACGTCCGCGCTTAGATATTGACTGATGCACCGTCTTTTTCATATCATGTGCTTCACGGAGCCATTTTTTTGTTGACGCAGGGACAGAAAGCTGCTAATACGATGCTTTTAGTGACTTTCTATAGGTGCTGCTGCTAATTAAAAAAAAAAATCTGTCTTGTATGTGTAATATTCTTATTAACATTCGATTTGAGTATGATAAATGCGTTGATGCCAGATAACTTTAGAAGATGAAAAAATATAGCCAGATTTCTACTTCTCTTCCAAAATTATAACAAGTGCAAAGTTGTTCATTGCAATCGACATCATTTTTGCCGCCGATGATTCAGATGATATAACTTGACTATCTGCGAACTCTTCAATTTTACTACCAGAATCATGGGAACTATTCACAGCGTTGCCGTTTACTAATTTGTCTTCCGAAGCAGAACTAGCAACATCTTGCTCATCGTCGGCCACCTCCAGCCATTCCAATAACTGCCTATTATTAGCCACTTAAAAAATCAATAAATTGAAAATAAAAGAAAAAGTCTGTGCAAATAAACAGAAAAATAGGTAAATTTAATAGCCGGTATATAAATACATATATACTAATATAAAAAATTACCAATTTACGAATATAAACGAAGTAGAAACATAAAAATAAAAACTTACCTCCGCAAAAAAAATCACGTAAGTGGTCGCATGGGGTCAGCGCTCTAGAGAAAAGCGACCAGTGCATATGCGTAAATGTTCTGGAAGCGAATGATTTGCGTACCCTGAGGGAAGTTAGGAAGCTAGAGTGAGCGTGGGCGCGCTCAAATTTTTCAAAGATATATATTTTTCAATTTGAAATGGCCGTGACCCCATGCGCCTAATTAAGGGTTAATACTAACGTAAAAATCGTGTAATTTGCTGAGACGTTGAAAAGATAGATAGATCGAAATTTGTTATTCTTTCACTGAATCGCTACCCATTGAAAAACAAATTACATGTACTAGTATGATTTAGGCACATGGCCTAACTTAAGACAAAAATACAAAATACTTTTTTTATCCCAAAACTGTGAAATCAGAACTCACGCTGACAAAACCACGGAGTAATAAAAATGCAATGCACATTAAAATATTTGAATATAATGTCAATAATTACTAACATTTATGCAATTAAACATTTTTTTAATAATGTGTGGGCAACACAAAAATAAAATCGTACAAATTTATGCAGTTAATTAATTGCATTTTGATCAATTTATATGGTACTTTTCTCCTAATGCCTCTCAGATGAATACACTCTGAATAACACCAGAGTGTATGTGTGTACTATTAAAGTGAAAAAAATCTATACCTACCTGGCACAAGTTTAATTTTTAGGTATAACATGATATGTATATTATGATAAATAAACTATCAAAACTGAATGACGACCAGTGATTTTAAGCAATTGCTTATTTATTTTAATACCAAAGTATCATCATTACAGCCTATACAATCCACTGCTGGACATAGGCCTCCACAAGTTTACGCCAAAAATAACGTGAACTCATGTGTTTTGCCCATAGTCACCACGCTGGGCAGCCGGGTTGGTGACCGCAGTACTGGCTTTGTCGCACCGAAGACACTGCTGCCCGTCTTCGGCCTGTGTATTTTAAAGCCAGCAGTTGGATGGTTATCCCGCCATCGGTCGGCTTCTTAAGTTCCAAGGTGGTTGTGGAACCTTGTTATCCCTTAGTCGCCTCTTACGACACCCACGGGAAGAGAGGGGGTGGCTAAATTCAAGATACTTTTAATACCAAAGTACTTTTTATACAAAGTACAACAGTTTTTACTGAAAGTAATTCTACTAAATCATAAGTAGCACGTCAAAAAATGTGAAAAGCCAGACAAAGCCCAAGAATGTTGTATTGAGATTTCACAAAAGCATTTGACTGTACTCGTAAGGTTTTTATATAAACTCGCATTGGCCTTATAATCAATCAAATTATTTATTATTATTTTGACAGTATACACTGTATCTTCAAAAGAATTTTGTTTTCTAAAATAGCTCAAGTTGCAATCGTTAAAAAAAAGTCTATTTGAATAAAGGAAATTGTTATTTCGAGTTTATTATGCAGTGAGCGTATTTGCGTTGTTATATATAAATCAATTACATAGATAAAAGAATACAAACGATTTTTAATCAAGAAAACTTCCTCATCAATTTGATTCAAATTTTCCTTTTATGACAACATAGATAGCGCCGTGTGCTATAATAAGTAATTATATCTTTACAAAGTCCACCTATGACATGACATGCATATTTTTTATTAACAAGACTTTATACCTCTTTTACATTGTCAAACATGAACTACAACTTTATCAATCTATAAAACAATCACTTTGTAAGCAATCCTAATGTTATTTCAGTAATTGTGTTTGTTTGAAAACGAAAAGAAGTCCGACTTCAATTACATCAACAAGTTTAACAACGTAGGTAGGCGGAAAAATAGTCAAGTAAATACGCACTATTAAAGATAACTCAAAAAGTACTTGTCAGATATCTTGTCTCGTTGTCTTTAGGCTTTTGATTGTATTTAAATAAATGTTATTATTAATTTTACTGTATATAAATAAGTATTCAAGCGTTTGTGGAAATTCTGTGTGGTTTGAAATTAAGTCGTATTACTAAAATTACCTAAAAATGACTTGGAGAAGACCCTGAGGGTACACTGTTTTTCGCGCAAGTATGAAGCGTGATCGAGAACCAACTTTGCGAGCAGTCTGGCAGATCTAGCGCACGAATGATGAATCATAATTATCATATATAATTATGATTCACTTATATTGTCGTAATTTATTTATTTATTTATTTAATAGTAATACTTTAATGATTATAAACTATTTCATCCCCTCTCTGTAAATATATTATTAATTTCTACGCGAGCGAAGCCGCGGACAACTGCTATTATTATTATCAAATTAAAGAAAACTTAACGATTATTTAATAACGAACTGTTATAAACAAATATAATATGAATAAAATGCAACATATGCAGTATGTTAAGAATGGAAATTTTACACAAAACTGTTTAGTCAGCGATAAACCCCGTCGCTTCCAATTTCATTATTTTACATTAAAAGACCATTGTATTCAACACAGTTCGAGTCCGACTTAGCTTAAGAACAGTTGTTACCAATAATTAATTAAATAAATTTAGCAGCAGTAATTAAAGTGTTTTTTTTTAAAAAGGACTAACGGAGAGCCATCCTAACAAATTTGGTGTCAGAAGGGGGATCCCAGGAAAATACCGAAGTACTGGGATTAATAGGTGTAGGCGTCGCGAATTCGTTCCACTCGTCTGCGCCATTATATTTGTTGGCTCCGTTGTCAAAGTCCTAGTGCGGTGGTCGACGATAAGCCTTGGGCACCTCAAAGCCTAAGCCCGCGCTGCTCGTGCTCGTGACCGACGGTAAGCCTCCGCTATTAAGCGTGAGCCCGCATCACCCCCGAACACCTCCTGCTGCCCTGTGGTCGACGGTAAGCCTCCACTTTTTGAGTGTGAGCCCGCATCACAAAACCAATCAACGGACCTTTCATCAAGGTTTCGCTGATAGCTTCAACTGTTCATCACAAACCACGTGCACCCCGAAGAACTCCACGTGACGACAAGCATTCTGTTATACGACTCCCTGAGTCGCCAGCTGCCTGCCGTTTCTCACTGCATTACGTGTGACGCAACTTTCCCGGAATGTTCCCGAGTGCTGCCACCGTATCGCTGTGTGTAATGTGAGTTTCTTATTCAGTTAAAGTTTTTAAAGCCAATTCTAGTGAAGTGAATTTATTAATTTTTCTAAAAACATATTTTTAACAAACTTTATTTTTACTCGAACTCATTTTAGATTAAGATTATTATTATTGTTTAAAAATTTTGTTTTCAATTAATTGTGCATATTTTCTGTTTGATTTCTGTATTCTACGTAGTTCGTTAATACGATTTATTAAATAAAAGTAAACTAATTAATGTCTCTAAAGAAAGAGCAATCCGAAGAAATCGCATATTCTTCCAGTAGTTCCTCTGTTTATAGTTCGGCACCAAAACAAAAAGTTAAAATGACTGACAAAGTTACCCTGTCTGTCCTTACAAAATTTATTAAGCCTTATAACGGGGATCGCGAATTGTTGCCTGCGTTTTTAACTAACTGCGAAAATGCGATTTCCTTGGCAACTACAGAACAACAAAATGTACTTTGTAAATATATTGTCTCACAATTAGAAGGCAAAGCGCAATTAGCATGTTGTTTAAAAAAGTTTAGTAGTTGGGTAGAAATCAAACAATTTTTGAAAACCACTTTTGGAGAGAAAAAGCACTCCACACATTTATTAGTGGACTTACAACAATGCAAACAACAGCCTTCCGAAGATGTAATGCAATTTTCTATACGTATTGAATCATGTTTAACAAGATTACAATCCGACATCCATTACAGCTGCGAAAATGATAAAGAACTTTTAGGTCGAATAGCCGCAATGGAAGATTTAGCTTTAAATACGTTCTTATTAGGGTTAAACTCAAAATTTTCTCACATAGTACGGTGTAGGAACCCTAAAACTCTTTCAGAAGCAATTACTCATGCAATCGAGGAAGAAAAATTATATAATTTATCTAAACTTTCAACTCGTTCTGATAATAAACAATGTATAATTTGTAAAAAGAGCGGTCATGTCGCTTCAGAGTGTTATAAAAATAAAAATAAACACTCATCTCCAAATCTTCATCACGTCAACTCATTAAATAAAGCCCAAAATAATTTTAATAGTAATCATGATAAATCAAATTCGAATTTTAATATAAATAAATTTTGTGCATACTGTAAAAAACGCGGTCATTTAATAGGCGAATGTCGCAAACTCAAAGCAAAAAATAATAATAGCTCTCGGACCGATCCGCGTAATACTACACTATCAAGTGCATCTGCACCGCATACGAATAACGAGTCGAGCAATAATCGCTCTAATGTGCATCATGTCGATGATAGTTTAAACTAAATAGGGTTTCGGTTCCGTGTCTGTCGAAACCTCATTTTAATAATTTAAATGACACGAAAAATCCTAACATTTCTAAATCCTGTGTTCCTAAATTCTCTTCAACACAGGTTAGCGCAAATAAAAATATTAAGAATCCTTCAAACTGTGTTCCTAAATTATTCTCAACACAGGTTAGCGCAAATAAGGATATTAAGACTCCTTCAAACTGTGTTCCTAAATTATTCTCAACACAGGTTAGCGCAAATAAGGATACTAATAATCATTCAAACTGTGTTCCTAAATTATTTTCAACACAGGTTAGCGCGAATAAGCAGACTCCTAAGTCTTATATTAAAAAGTCGAATTCAAACTCGACATTTAAAGATAGTCCCTCACCTCGCGAAAAATCAAGTTTTTCTTATAGGGATTGTTCACGTGAAAGAAAATTTTCTATTAATTATATTAATAATAAAGTTTCCTTACCTCACGTTTATTTAAAAACAAATTTTAATGAAAAGCCTTTATGTTTTTTAATTGACACTGGTTCTACAATTTCAATTGTTAAACATTCCAGTTTACACAATAAACCAGTGCTTGGCTCAGAAATTATAAAACTCAAAGGTTTAAGTGATAACGATTCTTATTGCGAATCTCTCGGGTCTATAAAACTTAGTTTTGAGTATCGCGTTTCGTCGAAAAGTAAAATAATATTCGACTTTATGTTTCACGCGATTGACGATACGATTAATTTAAATTACGACGGTATTATTGGTAGTGATTTTATCGAACATTTTAAAATAGATATTCAATACTCTACCAACACTCTTAATTTAGAAGGATATGAATTACCTATTTGTTGTAGTAAGCCATCATATGTCATACCCCCGCGGTCAGAAACAGTCATTGAGTGTCCTGTTTCAAATTTATCAGAGATCACCATGAAAGAAGCTTTAGTATTAGATCATAAAATTAGTGATGGTGTGTTTTTAGCAAACTGTATAGTTAAATTAAAGTCTAACAACAGAGTTAACGTTTCTGTTCTCAACACTACCGAATCTGAAGTAAAAATTGACAATTTTCAAGTTCAGTTAACTCCACTTGAACTCCCTCTATCGAAATTAAATAATAATCAACAAGAGTTCATACATAAATTAGACTGCTTAGACATTAATCGATCTCATAAAGTTCTTGAGCAGATAAGATGTTCTCATTTAAATCCGCAAGAAAAAAAAGCTTTAATGAATTGTATTTCTAAATATACAGACATATTTTATCTTGATGGTGAATTTTTAACTTATACTGACGTGATTAAGCATTCAATTAATACTGGGGATGCAGCCCCTATTCACGTAAAATCGTATCGTTTCCCTGAAGTACATAAGGATGAAGTTGAAAAACAAATAAAGAAAATGCTTGACCAAAATATTATTCGCCCTTCAACTTCCCCTTGGAATGCACCTGTATGGGTAGTTCCAAAGAAGCTAGATGCCTCAGGTAAACAAAAGTGGCGAATTGTCATTGATTATCGGCGTTTAAATGATGTCACTGTTTCAGAGATTTACCCTCTTCCTCTCATAAATGACATTTTAGACCAATTAGGTCACTCAAAATATTTTAGCACGCTCGATTTAGCCTCAGGTTTTCACCAATTACTATTAGACCCAAAAGACACTGAAAAGACAGCATTCAGTGTTACTACTAATAGCATTTCAGGTCAATTTGAATTCACTAGAATGCCATTTGGTCTAAAAAATGCCCCTTCTACCTTCCAGAGGATGATGAATCTGGTCCTCTCAGGATTACAAGGTCTTCATTGTTATATTTACCTTGATGATTGCATTGTATATTCCCATGACCTTGAATCTCATATACAGAAGCTTGAGTCTGTATTCACCAAATTTAGAGAAGCAAATTTAAAACTACAGCCCGACAAATGCGAGTTTCTGCGACGAGAAGTTGCTTACCTAGGGCATGTTATTACCGATAACGGTGTTTCGCCTAATCCCGACAAGGTAAAGGCTATTTCTCAATTCCCAACACCGAAAACCCCCAAAGATATAAAGTCTTTTCTTGGATTAACTGGTTATTATCGTCGTTTTATTGAAAATTTCTCCCACATAACAAAGCCTCTCACATCTCTATTAAAAAAAGATGTTAATTTCCATTGGTCTCATGAACAAGAGCATGCTTTCAATACGCTTAAGCAAAAGCTTATCTCAGCTCCCTTATTACAGTACCCAGATTTTACTCAGCCATTTGTAGTTACGACGGATTCTTCAAATTATGCCGTTGGCGCAGTTCTATCTCAAGGCGATATTGGCAAGGATAAGCCCATTGCATATGCCTCTCGAACTTTAAATAAACAAGAAGGTAACTACTCAACGACTGAGAAGGAGCTTCTCGCTATTCTTTTCGCCGTTAACACATTCCGACCATATCTCTATGGTTATAAATTTAAAATCGTTACTGATCATCGACCTTTGACATGGCTATTTAACGCGAAAGATCCAGGCGGACGTTTATTAAGATGGCGATTAAAATTAGAGGAATATGAATATGAAATTATTTATAAACCCGGCAGAGTAAATAGCAATGCAGACGCATTATCTCGTTATCCAGTAAATGCTGTAACCACTCGAAGCTCTCAATTAAATTCAACTACTTATGAAGAATACTTTAAAAAGCAATTTACAAAAACTATCTCAAATTGTGATACAAAAATTGAAGAACTTAATCAAAGTTTACATACAGCAAAGCAAAAGCCTATTGCTTGTCCAGTATCTCTAGATTTAGATTACTCAATGCCTCATTGTGAGCAGTTATTATCGATGATTGATAATGTCGAAGAATATCGTGCAGGTGAACGCGAGCCTGACACTGTACAGACGGTGAATTGTAAAAATAATAAGACACTTTACTTTTTATTTACTAAAGTACATCATTTTGACGAAACAAGTTATAAAACTATTTACAATTTATTAGTAAAATTACGAGACGAAATTATTTCTAAAAGTGATTATGACAAAGAATTAGCTTTGCCCGATTTTTCTGAACCATTTACTAAATTAAATTACATTAAGATTTATAATATGTTATCATATATTTTCCATGACACTAATATTAAAATAATTATTTATAAAAATCAAATACTTTATCCGACTCCTGCTGAAATTCCTAATATTCTCAAAGAGAATCACGGGTCGACTATAGCTGGTCACCCAGGTGTTAAACGCATGATGAGTAGAATTAAAGCTTCGTATTATTGGAAAAGTATGCGTTCAGATATTGAACAATTCGTTAAAAATTGCAGGATGTGCCAAATTAATAAACCCTTACGAGCTTCTAATAAAGCACCTATGGTTATAACCTCAACGAGTACAAAACCATTTGAAAGATTAGCCCTTGATATTGTTGGTACTTTACCCGAAGCTGGTCTTCAAAAATTCAAATATATTTTAACACTTCAAGACGATTTAACTAAATTTTCATGTGCTTACCCTATGATAACATGCACAACTGATGAAGTTGCACGCAGTCTCATTCATTTCTTTTCATTATTTGGTTTTCCTAAATTTATATTAACCGATCAAGGTACAACATTTACGTCTGAACTATTTAGACAATTAACTGAAATATTAAAAATTAAAAATCTATTTTCCACTCCTTATCACCCTCAAACGAATGGCGCGCTAGAGCGTAGTCATGCTACCCTTAAGGAATATTTAAGGTCATTTGTTAACGAAAACCAGGACGACTGGCATTGTTACCTTGCTACAGCGATCCTGTCATATAATACAACTCCGCATTGTACCACTGAATTTACGCCGTTTGAGCTTTTATACGGTTATAAGCCTTCAATTCCTAGTAGTGTTTACGAGTCGAATAATAATACAACTTATCAAGAATATATACGTGCTCTACAGTATAGAATGAAATACTCTCGCGAAAAAGCTATTGAAAATATGCAAAAAAGTAAAGAATCTTCGAAAAAATATTACGATTCAACAGCACGACAAAGAAACTATAAGACTGGTGACTTAGTTTACGTAAAGCACCATCATAGGCTCCGTAAAGCTTTATCCCCTGTGTGGAAAGGCCCTTACAAAATAATAAAAACGAATGGAAAACATAATATAACTCTTTGTATTAATAGAAAACATGTAAAATATCACGTTAATGAAATAAAACCAGCATAATATCTGTTCCAGATGCCTCGCGTGTCCGAGCATTTCCGAAACTATAGAAGTAATACAACATAGTCCAGGAATCTATTTTGATCCGACAGCTATCGCTTATTTTCAAAATGACTATTGGAATATTATCACGCATGTAGATATAGTACCTATTCAACCTTATATGGATAAGATAGAAAAGTCTATCCAAAGCATATCTAACTTTTGCGATAAAGCTCGAAACCTAGTTATTTTTAACGTAGATTGTAAAGATATTATTAACCCTTTAGAAATACTAGTTAGTTCTAATAATCTTAAGATTGAATCCCTATCGCATCTTGTTTCAAGTAAACGTCAAAAACGCGCCCTTGAATTTGGAGGCGAAATTTTAAAATTTTTCTTTGGCACACTAGATGCTGACGACGCTAGAAAATATGATGAAGCAATTAATACATGTCAACAAAATGAACATCATATTTATACTTTAATGAAAGATAATATTCACGTTGTTCGCTCTACGATTAATAATTTTAATGTGTCTATACAAAAATTGAATAATAACGAAATTAAACTTAATAATCAAATTGAAAAACTTAATTATATATTTTTAGCTAATTCTAAGACTAATAATAATTTAATTAATTTAGAAAAGTTTAACTCTTTGTTTAATGTTATTGAAGGATCATTATTGTCTATTTCTAATATTTTAGATACAATTTTAAATTCAATTTTATTCGCTAAGGCAAATATTTTACACCCATACGTTATAACTCCTATGAAATTATATAATGAGTTATCAAAAAACTTTCAATTAAAAAGAACTTCCGAGTTCCCGGTTTCACTGACGTTGGAAAACATTCATACTATAATCGACTTATCTAAACTAATTGTATATTACTATAATAACAAACTAATATTTATCATACAAGTACCGTTAATAAATCCTATAAAGTTTAACCTGTATAAGAATTTACCGTTACCTACTCCACGCGATATTAAGGATTATTCAACTTATGTTTTAATTCATCCTTCCAAGTTATATGTGGCTGTAACGGATGACAGATTAAATTACGTTTTATTAGATAGTATAAGTGAATGTAAACAGGTTAATAATGATTATATTATATGTCCTTTGTCTTCGATTTTGTCAACAATTAATAATCCTTCATGTGAAACTAAGTTATTAACAGAAGTAACATTGTCACTTCCTGAAATTTGTGATTCTAAGGTTATTTATGGCGATATAAATGTTTGGCAAAAGTTGAATGGTAATAGATACATTTATGTACAATCTAAACCTAATAAACTAACAATGAAATGTAATAATAATATTACGGATTATATTTTACTAGGAACAGGAATTTTATCTTTAAAAAATAATTGTGTAGCATATTTTCAGACATTGCAATATTATCCTTCAAATAAGTACAAGACTATTGTACCGAGTCAAATAACTTTAAATTTTGATTTAACTATAGATGATTGTTGCAAATATAATTTTCTTAACGAAAGCTCTCACTCTATAAACCCAATTAGTTTATCTAATATAGATCTAGAATCTTTAAAGTTAGCTTCACACAAATTAGATGATTTAGAAAATGAAATTCGAAACAGCGAAAATCAGTCCCACATTGTAAAATATGGTAATTATTATTCAGGACTGACCTATGCAGTAATATCAATAATTTGTGTTTATATAATTTATAAAATTTATAAAAAATGTTATAGTGCTTCAAACACCTCGTGTTGTATTCAAATTTATAATCAGTGCTATAATGTAAGAAAAAATAAAAGAAATAATAATGTTAACACATCTATGGAACTTACTGAAATTTCAGACGACTCGGAATATGATAAGAAATCTACAAAGAGTCTCCCAAATATAGAAATTACTAAACATAACACAATTTTCAGAAATATTAATAAATCAAATAGAAATCTCAGCAATTTCTAATCAATATATCCTTTTCGTTATAAAAAATGTTTTAATGTAATTCTATTATTTAATTATTCTGTTTTTCTCTTATTTTATATTTTTTTTTTTATTTGTGGTCTTAACTTTTAATATAATTAATGTTATGAATTTTATGAAACTAATGTCATAATTTTAAAAAATGTATTTGATATAATTAAATATTATTAATTAAGTCGATATTATTAATTTTATTGTTAATTGAGTTTTATTTTTTCAAATTTTTAAGATTTTATAATCAATCAATTTTAAATTTTTATTATATTAATCCTTCACTTTATTTAAGAAAAAATAAAGCTCAGTCTAAAGGGGGGAGATGTTATAAACAAATATAATATGAATAAAATGCAACATATGCAGTATGTTAAGACTGGAAATTTTACACAAAACTGTTTAGTCAGCGATAAACCCCGTCGCTTCCAATTTCATTATTTTACATTAAAAGACCATTGTATTCAACACAGTTCGAGTCCGACTTAGCTTAAGAACAGTTGTTGTCAATAATTAATTAAATAAATTTAGCAGCAGTAATTAAAGTGTTTTTTTTTAAAAGGACTAACGGAGAGCCATCCTAACAGAACGTTTATAAAACTTCACGCGTTTGAGAGTTCGCAAAACAGAACAACGTCTGTCGGGTCAGCTACTAAGGTATTAAACCTTGTATTAAGTTGGTACGTTATAAATGTGCAAAGTAGAATCATAAATAAATAAATAAATACATACAAACAACTATCAACTATCGACGACGAGAACGAGAAACTAAAGTTTGTGACGACTGGTACTGCTGCTGTCACGTCCATAGAAACCATAGAAATACTATACTCATACTACTCCGTGGTATAAACAATAAAATCGTAATAATTATAGTAAAAACGGACATAATTATGTATCATTATTCTAGCCATAAATCATAACGACATGCCTAAGACACGTGAAAGTACACGTAGTAGCTATAAGTGACTATAAAAGTAAGTCAGCTGTTGCATGTTGAAAGTCGACAGTAAAATCTTGGCGAAATTATGACATCTAAAAATGACGTCAAGCGGTGTGATGCGCTGGTGCGAATAGGCGTAAATTCGATGTGTCATTACAAATTATTTTACCACTGGAGTAAACATAAGGTAACTTCTTGACTTCCGTTATTGCCACAGACACATTCAGCCTGTAACATCCTACTGTTGGGAATTGGGTTTTCTCTATGTAGGAGAAGGATTTGAGCTTAAACCACTTGTTACAGACGGAAGTCTGATTTCATTTTATTAAACCAAGATTATCAATTAGTATTTTAGTCTTTTCGTAGACGTTTATCTCAAAAGTAAACAAAGCTGGTTTAAACAGAACTAAATCAGCATGTAAGCGTCCATTTTCTGGGCGAGAGACTTTTGTTCATATTCGCTCAATTTTATTCTCTGCGCTGCTCTACTGCGAGTTAACAGATATTTTCCTTACCACGGCAAATGATCTATATCAATTGCCCGTAATAGTAACCGAAACATTTGTTTTACGTTCCTTCTAAGGTATAAACTTGTACAGGATAGATCTGTAGCCATAAATGATCAAGTATCGAACCTAACACGGATGAAACCGTAACACAACAGTGACAAAGTTGTCTTATATAATTAATATAAATTTTATCTTAGAGCTGTTAAGCGTATGACTTTTATCATTAATTATTTTGAAATAAGTTAATAACATCAACAGATTACGTTTATTCCAACGAAGGTGAACGATAATGAATAGATAAATACTAATATCTAAGTAATATTTACATCAAAATTAGACAAAACTATCTTGAAATGTTTAGTCTAAGCACTTGGGTTTCAAATATTGATGTTGTTAAAAGTTTAGAAAATAATTTCGATTTAAATATTTTGAGACAAGTTATTATTCAAGAAATTCGCAAGAAATATGGTGGCATTCACTTTATATCGATGGGTCTAAGGATAAACTTAATTTGTGATGTTCATACTATGGTTCATATGTAATGCCGGATCAATATTTAAATTGTTAATATTGGGATTATGACGGTGGAACTCGTCGCTATTTACGAGGCCCTCTCCTATGCTTTAAGCATCACTCATGACAATTTTTTTTTATTTATTCCGATACCAGAAGTGCAATATATCATATAATCAGTTATGTTAGAGGATCCAGAGGTCTGCCAATAACATACAAAATAAAATTAATATTTTATTATTAAATATAAAAATAAATGCATGTAAGTTTGTCTGTATGATAATATTAACATCGAGAATCTACAATCCCAACTAGATAAGAATTATTGGAGTCATACATACGTTTATCGATATATTAACGTGCTTTTCGATAATTAAACACAATAAACAGCCAATTTTAGAAAAAATTTTTTTCAAAAGAACCACTTTTACAGATTGGTAAACGGTGTGAACCGGCTATTATTTAATAAAGATGATATTTCTTCTATAATGCTTCAACTGACGTAAATTAACTCGTCATTGTGTTTCCGGACCCCCGACACAAGAATGAATCCTAGTTAGTGGGTATCGTTGAGTGTGACTTGTTTACTTATTTGTAAGAATTTATTTTACCTAGTGTACTAGCTTGTTTAAAAAAAAAATCAAGCCACTAGTTTGTTTAACGAAAGAAAAGACAGGTTATTTTTTAGATTTGGTTGAGGTAAAAAATATCATAATCATTACAATTAAGCACTTGAAAATGACGTAAAAAAACTCGTGCAATAAATTATGTATGTAATTAAAAGAGTAATTAATCATATTCCAAACTTTTTTAATAACAAATGTATAAACCTGTTTTTTTAGTTACAGCAAAAAAGACGCTTAAATTCTATTCTTTCATTTTTATTTATTAGTGAAAATTATTATTCTTTTATTATTATTTATATTTATTTTTCCACCACAAAAATATAATAAAACTGCCATTCTTAGGGGGGATACATACTACGGTCTTCAAGTTTCTGGCCTATCCGTGTTACATTAGCAGGTCTTTAAAAAATCTTTGTTTTTTCTTTGTAGGTATATTTATTCGTTGTTGGTAACTAGAGAAAGAATGAATTAATACAAAATTTTATTTTATTGCACAAAGATACATAGAATTGAAAAGAAAAAAGGAAAAAATATACCATGGTAATCAAACACTTTTGATGCTTATTATAGTCCACGATAAAAGACTAGTTTACATAAATTCGCATAGAAATAGTAATGAAGATGAACCAAGTATAGAGGAATCTTATGAAAGCAGGAAATTTTTGTAAAGTACTGAAAGGTCATCAGAATATTATTTTTTTTGCATATAATAATAATTCGAATCTCTGAGATAAATGAAAGTTGGTGATATAATAAAAGTTCAATGCGGTACGAGGCAAGGTTTTGGGTCACGGTTGCAGACAATTGGGTTACCGTTACTGTCCTTGGATTTCGACAGATTTATTCAAAAATGATTACGAATATAATGAAATTTATACACGTACTTATAATTTTTACTAAATAATGAGCAGCAAATGCAAACAGATAAATGAATATCGACAAGTAATATTAAATAAGCATTATTAGGTTAACGAAGCTAGAGACAAACGACTTGAGGGTGACACTCATCCATCTAATTCATGTGCCGCAAGGTGTATACCTGCCCTGGTTGCGGTCGGTCTTGCCGCTCCAGAATTGGATTGCATAGTCACTAATGGAAGTGCGCAAAGGAAACATACACTGCTTAAATCATCTGCAATAGATGTAAGGGCCATAGATAGATAGATATTAGGTAGGTATAACTCAAAAACTACACAACAGACCTCACTCAAAAATACAATCGAATTGAGAACCTCCTACTATTTTTAAGTCGGTTAGTGACTGAATAAGCTGTAGAAGTTTATTCTTGCATGACAACAATCCAACACTAAACACTTTGGACTCTATCCATGTCTGATATTTAGGAATGTGGGTTTATCAAAAGACAGAAGATATTTTGACAAATCTTAGTAATGATTTTCTAAGATACTCGGCTCTCTGCAAATAACGGATCCATACAATATGAAGATAAAGTTTTTCAAGATTACTTTCACCAACGAATTAGTTATATGAGAGGTGAATATTCACCAGTGTATAACTACAATAACAGCTCACTTTTTTCACACTCAAATTTTGGTCCGCATAAAGGTAACAGAATTAGAATCGTATTTTGAAGCAAAACTTCTTTACGCACGCTTGACTTGCGGAGTAAGCTGGTGAATGCGTGACGAGCGTTGCGAAAAGTGTGATCGGGCAAGACGAACGGAAATTGAGAGGAAGATATAAGTTAGATGGAGCTAAAGAAGTTTTACTTCAGTCGTGTGGTCTAAAGCACACTCGTTTTTTTTTTTCAAATGTATGTGTAATACAGAACTGATTATAACAACACGATCGAGGCAATAACTATATAATTCAACGTCTTATCAAATTGGCCTCCTGTTTAGGGCATATAGAGATAAATGTAGGTAAAGGCATACCATAGCCGAAATTATAAATGAAAAATTAAACATTAGTAAGATACCTCTCATTACTAAGTAACTTTACAGTCGATACATTTGTTTTAGTTTGAGTGTCGTGACAGTCACTGAGTCATCTGAGTTTTACAGTTATGTCGGTTATTTATTATTACTTTATCAGATATTTCAATGTAATTAGGCTTAGTGTTTCTAGACGATAATAATTATACCAAGGTACATCTCTACAAAACTGCTACTTTTAAGTGCCTAAAAGGCCGCCGAATTTAATGTAGAAAACTATAGCTAAGTTTTTAAACTTGTATTTTTACGTAATTGTGTGTTATTTAGCGTAATTGTAGGTATATTATTAGCGTAAGGTTATTAAATACCCTATTTCGACATTTTGCGATTGAAGATGATTCTATATACTGATTTTCTCTTTACCAATAATATTTGTGACATTAAACGAAAAAGTGTGTATATTATTTATTCGTTAATTCAAAAATAGTATAGCGTAAGCGTATAAATCTTTCTTCTCTTTACAACACATTTATTGATTGGACGCTAACCACCGCAACGCGTTCTAAATTCTGAATACACTGCAGGTGAAAAGGTTAAATAGCTAGCTTGCATATATTTAAATGGGTAGAATAGTAAAAATATCAGTTTTGTTTTAAGTCATCGAGGGTCAGTTAGCCTGCTTTTTAAAATAAAATTTTACTTATAGGCTTTATCAGCAGAAAGTAGAACAAGGCCCAACTAATAAATTATATATTCATTTAATACACAGGTTGCAAATAAAATGTCTCATTGAAACTTTATCCATCCCGTCACTATCAGGTACCTTCTTCAAGATTCTTTCCCTACTGGCTGGAGGGCGTCCAACACTACGTTTGCCGAGCCATGACCTTCATTCGAGAACACCGACTATATGGTTCGCTATACTTATGAACTGTGCTAGTCACTTTCGTCTTCTGCCGGATTGTCTCATTTCAGACCTTTTACTTTAGTGAGATCCCGAGTATGGGCCATAGTTCTCTAAGTAAAATGCAGTCGGTGGGCCAGCTTTACCATCAAGTTCAAAGTCTCGGTGCCATATATCATGACTAGTAGCACGCATTAGTCGAATATTTTGGTATTAAGGCATTATTACAAGGATGTCCTAAAGATAAATGACACAGTTTTCTAAAGGCTTTCCAGCCAAGTTGCACTCTTCTAGCGATTTCACCTTCAAAGTCATCACTACACAATTCCAATGTTTGTCTGAGTTAGATTTACGGCTAAGATCTAGATTAAGTAAAACCGAATTAGAAAAACCGAATTATGGGGTTTTTGGGTGTGGAGGGTGGAGGGTGTAGGGGAATCTATACAAGGTAACACTGTCACACCTCAAAACCCCATGGTTATGGAGATATCCATGGTTAAAGTTTTGAGGTTAGAAGAAGAATTTAAAGCTATTATAATACCTTTGAGCTCGTACTGTTTGCATTGTGTGACAAATCGACACTTTTAAACAAAATAACGCGTCAAACATAATATTCTAATAAAATTAGTAACATTGCGTGCTAGAATATAGGTTTAGAAATTCGAAAAATACCCAAAACCGAATCGGAGCACCCCACTGTCCACGTGGTCTTGGTCTGTCCTACCCCTAGAGTGTTTTTTTTTGTGCCGCGGAGGCGCGGAGGGAGGGCAGCCCTCGCCCGCCGTGCGAAAGCGCGCGAACGAATGCGTAGAGGAGCGGAACGGAGCATGAGTGAGCGTGCTTTCGCACGCAAGGGCGGAAGGGCTGCACTTCCCGTAGCGCCGGAGCCAAGCGTTCCTCTAACTTTCGAAATTCTTCTTCTAACCTCAAAACTTTAACCATGGATATCTCCATAACCATGGGGTTCCGAGGTGTGACAGTGGTACCAGGGGTAGCGTTCCCCACCCTCTCCCGCCCCATCCCCCCACGGTCCCGAAATTCGGTTTTACCTAATCTAAAGCTTTACCAGATTTGCTCCTGGATAACTTCTAAGGATACATCTGCGGCATAGATTGGTCTTTGAGAACGATCTTAGTCTTATCCAAGTTCATCCCAAGACTAACCCGACTTGAGGCAGTATTGAGGCTAAACAGCATTTTCTACAGGTTCAGATTCCACCATTAACATTATGTCAGTCAGCAAAGCGGAGATGCTTGAGGTACTCTTCACAGTCATCCTCCAATGCGTTGGTGAAGAGTTTTGGAGCATATCATTACCGTCTTACACCTCAAGGCAGCTGGATGTTTCTTCTCTGGTGGTTTTGACCTTGGACTGACATATTCGCCATCTGAAAAAGGGTTCTCACCACCTCCATATAATGCCATAATGGTGGGTATGTGGAACATTGGGATCATTCACGATCACCATCACAATTCAGCCTGTAATATCCCACTGATGGGCATAGGCCTCTTTCGCCATGAAGGAGAAGGATTAAGCTTAATCCACCAAGCTGCTCCACTGTGGATTGGTGGGTTCTTTACAATGAGTAACTGTAGCTACCAGGTATTTATGATAACAACTGGGATCAACGGCTCAACATGCTCTCCAATACACAGTGTGAAGACCGATGGACAAACCGAAGACCGACATGGATATATCGATGGCTCCTAAGTATACTGAGTCAACTAACAACTTTTGACTATTTCATTTTTTTAAGATATTAATAACATTTACTTCATTTCCTATCTACCTATGTAACAAAAAAATAAAGTTATTAGAAGTAGAGTTGACTCAGTATACTTAGGAGCCATCAATATATAGACACCGATATAAACATCCAAACCGAAAAGAAATATTTAGCACACTTAGCGCTCACTAATTATTATAAAGTCAAACTAGTTTAATAACTTAAAGAAATTGTGGATAAAGGATAATTCCTTTATCCACAATTTCCCAAAATACGTGATTACAAAAATGTTTTCAATATTTTTTCTAGAATAGATAGCATAAAACTGGATATTCTATATATGTAAAAGAATCAAGTTTAGTAAGTTTTGTTTATATATTTTATTTTTTGGATATTATGGACAATCGAGAAGTGTATGGATAGGTTAGGGTTTTTTTTTTTTTTTTTTTGTATAATGAAACTGTCGTTAAACGTTGTACTTCTTAAGTTAGATAGGTTAGGGTTCAATTACACTCCTCGATTGTACATAATTACCTATTTTTTTTAAGAAGACAAATTTTTATTTGTTGGTCAAGTTTTGTTAATATGTAATCATAAAGAAATATAAGGATTTAATTTATTAAACAAATATTTGTTACATAAAGAATTCATACTTATTAGAACCAACTGGTTCCCGGTACTGGCAGGTCAAGATCAGGTTACAAATAAATCAAAAGGTCAATAATAAAAGAATCATAATTAGACAAGAATTATTATAAAAAATAAAAATTAAACCTGGCTCAATTTGTTTAACTAAACTTATATACCAACAATTCAGTAAATATTTATATACAATAATTTAATTACGTAATCTTGAGATATTTTTATCTAATTTAAGTAAAAATCTAAAGATTATTAATATATATTTTATAATAACTTAGATTTTTAAGAGTATTAAAAAAAAAACAATTGTTTCTAATTACCTTCTCTACAACGTCCGTTCATTTCTTCAACCATTCTGCTGTATGTAATTTTTCGTATTCAATGTTTTAATTAACACTCGAGAGCGTTAGTCACAAAAAGGAAACAATTTTAAAATAGTATTGGAATATATTTATTCTAATCCGTTTAAAGAAAACGGTTTTGTTTTTTGACTAGTCACAGAACGACACTGCGTAATCACTCGCGTAAGCTTTTTATGCAAATTAATTTTAAAATTGAATGGAAATATGTTAACGTTATGAATATATTTCACGGTGTGTAATAAGAATAAAACCGTGATATATTCACGTTATGACTTATGACTCTGACAGTCAGTTCCTGTATATTTATTGTACTCTGTGACAGTCAGTATTAGTTACAGGTGCATTCCACTAAGCGACCGCAACGACTGCAATGCCCTTTCTATCCACCTAAGGTGCGTGCCCGTGATCGTCACTAGTATATATGACAGCTTGCGCCGCATCTATCTATATTTCATATACTATCACTAAGCGTAATGGGACAATGAGCGCGTAACGCAATTATTCATCCTTTTTCGTGTATAGTGCCGGCATTTATCGATTTATTAGATGTTGTGACGTCAAAAAACAACTTTCAATGACAAATTGTAAATGTTACCTCTCATTCAAGTATAGGTAATAATTATCACTTTACAAAATTATTTTTTTTTAAACAAAAGCAATAACAATTTTTTTTTGGTATCGAAATGTCATATTCAAAAATATTAATTATCTTTACGCTCTAAATTCGTATTTTATTTATTTTTTATTTATTTATTTATTTATTTATACTTTATTGTAGACCACAACTACATTTTAAACAATAAACACATTTAAAAAAAAAAAACATTTACAGACTGTACAGTACAATGGGCGGACTTATGGCTATTTAGCCATTTCTTCCAGACAACCCAAGTATTTTAATAGTTTTTATGTTTTTAAAATGATAAATTTACAGCGTTCTTTTCAAATGATGCGAATAATAAGTTATAAATATAATTTTTCTCACTTCTCTATGTAAAACTATTTCGTAATTTAAAACTTTTGTGCGCGATAATATTTTGTGTCGACGTCGAGCTATCCAACCTATAGCACATCGGCCAGCATGCCGCGCGTGAAACACACGCCCCGCGCCCTACTTTATACCATCAAAAAGACCGATAAAGCGCCTTTGCGCAGCTTGAAGGTCAGCGTTCTTTTTGGATAACGCGAACTATAACCAAGGATTGCTACTTCGTCATTGACAAAGTCGATGACGTCAAACGCGAGAGTATTTCATATACAATTGATAAAAAAGTATAAGAAAAACTTGAGTCTCAATTTCTTAAATAATATTAAAAATATTAATACCTTTAATATCATATATATAATGTAGATTGATCAATGTACAATGTATTAATCATTATACATATTTAAAATTATAGTATCAAACAACTAGATGGAAACCGAAAAAAGCCAAAGTCATTTTGAGTTTTGAAAATTAGGAAATAAAAGAGAAGAGAAAATGAAAAATTTGACTTGAATGAATTTGATTGATTTTATGAAACACAATATCTTTTGGCAGAACAATTAATTTTATTAGTTTTTAATTTACAATTATATTAAAGCATCATTAACGTTTAATAGAGAAGAATTCTTTATCTAGGACTGCAGCACTTTTTTAATACAATTTTTATTTGGGTTTAATATCCATTTTTAAAAATTGCCATCGGTAGCTCGCTATAAAAAAAAATTAAGAAGAAGTTGAGAGGGAGATACAAGCTAGTGAAGATAGAAAGAGAGAGAGAGAGAGAGTTACGTTTCATACAATACTGTAGGGACAAGAGAGAGAGGTGCGAGCACACATTTTGTTTCATTCTTTCCTTCATATATAGATATATGATCATTTCATATATACATATAGATGGAGCTAAAAAAGTTTTACTTCAGTCGCGTTGGTCTAAAGCATACTCGTTTTTTTTTATTTAGTTAAATTTTTTTATTTTGTTACAATGAAAAAAAAAATAATTTATGTATTTATATTTATTTACAAGCAAATAATAAGAATTAGAGTATATTTTGTAGAGTATGTTGGAATATGTTTTATTATTAAATTATATGCTCTACTAATTGCCTACTATGGTAGTTATGGTACTTATGGTAACTTATGGTACTCCAGTATATAAGTGTATAATCTATGTGGTACTCTTTCTGAAATTATTTGCAACATTAATTTATTATTTTATTTTAAAACTAGCAACATTAAAATTGCGGTGCGTCATAGAAAACTGAAGAAATAATATTTCAGTAAAGACAACAAAAATCGCTACGTTGACAATTTTACGTTATAATGGCAGACAAGAGGAAAATTAAAAAACGGAAAGAGGTATGTATCTATTATACATTTTATATAAATGCCTCATATCATTTTGGTTTTGTTTATACACATGCGGTATGTGTATACTGTATTGTTTTCTTTACCATTTCCATTCTGCCGAAATCTTTTTTGTTAATTTTTAATTTATTTAGCTATAAAGAAATATTCTAAATGATTTACGTTTTATTTAATTATTTATATACTCTTGCCGTTAAATTTCAATGACGTAGTTGTGCTAAATAAAAAATTCTTAGAACGTGCGCTATATTCGATGTTTGAACTTAAGAGTCAATACCTCGTTATAATAACATCAAATAAAATAATAAATATGCGTGTACTTTTGTAGTATTGCGCATTATTCCTTATTGCTGCCGTGGCGTAGCATTTTCAACATTTTATAAATAAACTACGATCTTTCCGGCCGTTCTTTGTTTGATCTGTGCCAACCTTTTTAAGATTAATTAATTTTATTTATTTTCAGCGAAAAAAGGTTTGATATTGTTCTTTTAATTTCTATTTAGCATAAAATTAATATAATAAATTAATCTATAAGTTATTAAATCAATTCTTAAAGTTATAAGTAATAACAATAAGAAAATAATTAGTCACATTTTTTTGTTTTTAACTATTATTTGCAAATTGTTAGAATAGTATTAAAAGATATAATAAGTATAGATCAGTTGGCACAGTGAAAACTGTCAATAGCACATAAAAATCACTTTATTTCTTGAATTTTATTTACACAATTTCAATTTAATATGTCCATAATAAATATGTGATTATTAAAATAAATAAGATACAAACTTGTACTTTAACAAATGATATATTAGTTAAATGTTTCACAGACAAGAATTTTTATCTAGTAAACAATATCACCCATTTCACAAATAAAACTCAATCTTCTATATCTTAGAATTGGCTTAGAGAACATTAAAATCACTAAAGTAATAATAATCGTAACTCTTAACTCCTTTTGTTAACCTTTAAAGTCAAAAAAATACACAGTAACATGTGTTATATGCTAGGAACTATAGGAGTGTTGTTATGGGCCACACATAAGTCTTGCCATAAATACTATTACAATTAAAATTAACAAAATATTACATTTGAATTTTCTCATGTTTATATGATTGTTCATTGTGTTTTCTTATTTTTATGCTAATAGTTTGTGAAATATTTTGTGATATTAAAATGGAGTGGGGTGATAAAGAGAATCAAATTGCTGTGATTGCATTACACAAAGTAGGTATGGAGCCCAATACAATTTTTAAGATTTTCCATATGCGTGTATTAGTCAAATTTTTGTGTACTGGGCTATTGATAGGTACAATGAAACCTCATCTGTAGCGCTCGTACGAAAAAGGCGATCAAAGCAGTAAGGGAAAGAATTCAAAGAAATCCTGTCCGAAAGCAAAAGATTTTGTCTCGAGAGATGAATATAGCACCTTTTCCATAGTTCTAATTAGGACTCGCAACCTTTAAGAGATGCACTGGTCATTTCTTAACTGATAAAATTAAAAAGGATAGGGAGATAAAATCAAAACAACTACTTAAGCAATAGGCAAAGGGAGGTCACAGAAAAATTTTGTTTACGGATGAGAAAATTTTTACACTTGAGCAATATTTTAACAAAGAAAATGACCATATTTATGCTCAAAGTTTTAAGAAAGCTTCCCATTTAGTCAACAGAGTACAACCTGGGCAATTATCCGACTTCAGTCATAGTTTGGTGAGGTGTTAGCTATGAAGGAGTGGCTGAACCAGATTTTTGTGAAAAAGGTACCAAAACATCGGCACAAGAGTATCAAGATACCATTCTTGAGAAGGCAGTTAAGCCCTTTAACAACACCATGTTTAATAACCAAGAATCCACCCAATATTGGTCAGAAACCAACATTCCAGACTTATCAGAGCTGAAGACTGGCCGTCATCTAAGTCCGATCTTAATCTGCTGGATTATGCTTTAGGTTCAGTTTGAGAGAGTATGAGATGGCAGTGAAGAATTTTCCCATGGATAGAGTGCATACTTCTTTTGATAACTGGCCTCAACGTTTAAAGGGCTGTGTTGTAGCCAATGAAGATCACTTTGAATAAGCTTTATATATTTTTAATGGTTTTAATTCATGTATTAAAGTAACACACTGTAATAGTAATAAATGTTATGTGCAATAAAAATCACATGTTCATAAATTTTCTTCTTACTGATAAATTTTAAAGTAGAAGAAGAAGCTTTCTTCAACAAACAACGTACCCGAATTTCTCAGAAATAGTGTAATGAAATAATGAACAAACAAACTCGTTCAAATTATACAGTTAGACATCTACGCTAGTACAATAAAGCTAAAAGTGCTCAAAATGGTTGAAATAACAACTACTGGTTAAAACTTATTAATAACACGTTTATGTTCAATGGAAATATCCACTGGAAATACTAATTTTAATGATGGATTTTCCACTAAAGACGGTAGCTACATTTTTATTGATAAAACATAAAGGATTTACTCATCAGTGTGTGTTTTTGAACTAATCATCATTACTACCCACTACAAAACACTAAAAAAGCCGCATATTTCTCTGAAGAGGAAAAAAAGAGGCTTAGTGTTAAGCATGCTTTTCCATTGCATATTTTAGGTGTATGTATAAATGAAAAAAGTCTTACACTCACTGGATAGGATTACTAGGATTTACTGTGTGAGTCCGGAAACACGTTTCTGGACTCCCAACAGAAGCACAAACAGATCGAACCCGCGACCGTCAGCGCAACAGCCATAAGCCAGTATCGTTGCGCTAACGCATCGTTTCGGCTTGTTATCGGGACAATCACATGGTATTATTCGTCAATCTGCCGTTGGTTACAATACTCTTGTTCTATCTCTGGGTCATCGACTTTTATGATATAACTGGCTGTGCCTGCGACTTCGCCCGCGTTTTGGGTATTTCCATGTTCAACGTGATTATTTAAATTTGCATACCTTTTTTATTTATGAACCGATTGACATGAAACAAACACTAAATGTTAAGTGAAGATTGCCTCAATATATATGTGAATACCACATATAAGTCGGATAAGCCGTTTATGAGATTAGCGTGCACAAACGCGCAGACAAACAGACAAAAATTCTAAATATCACTGTTTTGGGTGCTATTTGCACTGATAAAGGTCCGAATAATATTTTTTCTCATATATCTTCCATGTACAGACAGCAATCCGTTACATTTTTATTATATGTTTTGATGTATTGATGATTAACCGACTTCAATTACATTGACCAATGAATAATACGGCGTAGGTACACGAAATAATAGTCAAGTAAATACGCATTATTAGAGATTATTCAAAAAGTATTTGACTGATCTTGATCGAATTTAAATGCTACAAAACGACAAGCATAGCTCTCATAGATCGATTAAAACAAGAATTATCGAAATCGGCCCTACCCAATAAAAAGTTATGAGGTATACAGCGTAGATCGACAAACAATAGTCAAGTAAATACGCATTATTAACGATAACTCAAAAAGTACTTGTCAGAACTAAAAAAAAAATGGAATCCAGTAGAAGGTTCTCAATTGGACTGTATTTTTTATGTATGTTATCTCATAATTTTTAACTTTTTTTATCGATTTTGATGATTCGTTTCCTAACTGAAAGTTTGTCACGTGATCCCATTTAGGGCCTTTTTCATCAGTTGTGGATAAGGATAACTCCGTTTGACGGATTACAATATCCGACGGTAAAAAGTTTTTGATTTATTGTTATCATCGAATTCTACTACATTTATGAGATTTTTCTAGTTAAGGTAATAATCAATCAATAAAAGGTGCAGTTTATTAGTTAAGGAGAAACACCTCCTACTGGCCTATTCTACATCCTGCTGTCAAAGTCTATTTGTATACTATCCGTCAAAGAATATTATCCATAACTGGTGGTACAGGCCCTTAAATTTTATGGAGATTCCACGAGTATTCTAACAATTTTTGACGTAATTACTATACTACTACCAACTACATTAAAAATTACACGACATAGAGTGTCTTAAGAATTTTAGAAGTAGTTATTTTGTTCTCTTACGACTAGATGTCAGTATTAATTTATGTCATGCACCTTTTACTCGTGCTTTCCGAAAGCGTATACAAAGAACTTCCGTGCACTTTTTTTTCAAACGAGCTGTCAAGGATCAACAAAAGGGCGGAAATTCGTTACCTGTATTGTAAAACTGGGATATTTTGTAAAAATAGGATAAGAAATTATCGAGATAAGAAATTTAGGCGAGCCTTTTTTTAAAGCTTAGAGTACATTCTTGCAGGTATGTATTTATCTAAATGCTTAGCTGACGTCAGCAAATGGTTTATTATTTTGAAATGATGGATGATAGCGTGTTATTATATGATGAAATTTTTAAAATTAAGTTTGAATTTAAATAGCAGTCGCCTGTTAGACCCTATCGTTATTGTTTGGACTTTGTGTTGACTGTTCTATGTATATCTCCAACTCAGGGTGCTTAAGGGGCTACACTACATCAGCTCGAATTCAGATTTCACCCGTACTAACCACACATAAGAATTGAGAGCGGATGGTTGTTCATCGCGCGAATTATATGTATTTTCTCCCCACAAACATTATCAATAGTTATTTTTTAAAAAACGCAACATATAAGATGTTCTTCATACTTATTTCAATTACCATATGCTTAATCTCAAGTCCATAAATTCTATATTTACTGAGATATTAAGGTTTTAATACAAAAATAGAGGTAACTTTGCGGTTTTTTTTTGTATCGAGAAAATTTTATGGAATCGTGTTTTCGAAACATATGAAAGATAGTTTATGTCCTAAACTTTACCATACATAAATTTCAAACTTATATATTCAGTAGTTTGGAAGATATGGACATCCTGCCGAGTGGAAAATAAGCAATTTGAGGTAGCATACACATAACATACTCGTACGTAAGGGCCGTTGAGAGTTGGCGCTTATATAAAATCTGTATTTACGATATAGTTAATACGAAATCGGTAACATTATTTTATTTGTGTCCAAGATGGCGGTTTTGTCTCGTTTTATACTCGTATGCCTATAAATATACCACCTAATTTCCACGTATTCTTCAAATACTTCTGTAACTTTATTGTTGTTTGTATCACAGACCGAAAGTTTTTATGTTCATAATGTGAATATTATGTTTAAAATATTTTTAAGGTTCAAGTTCCTTATTATAATAATAGCTAAGAATGTTTGTGAGGATAGATGCACATTTGAATAACAACATTTATGAATGTTAGTAAATTACTTACTAGTTTTCGCCAAAACCGTTAGACTGTGATAAGACTTAGTATGTAGATAATAATATACCCACCTAAATAATACCTACCACCAGGTGATTTAAAACAACATAGGATTTTTACCCGTAACTCCAATCTTTATCTAAGCGTTAAATTTAAACGTGGAAATTTTGAATTATATTCTTTTTTTTTTATTAAATTTTTTTAATCTCGAAGTTGGGTACACGCAGAAAAAGTCAAATGTAAATTAAAGAAAGAGAATAATTGTGTTTGCAGGCAAACGAAGAAAAACCGGCTTCAATTATATCGAAAGGGATACAACGTAGGTAGACAAAAAAATAGTAAATACGCATTATCAAAGATTACTCTAAAAGTTGTAATCAGATCTCGATGAAATTTAAATGTGACCACATGATAAACATCGGCTTTTGATTAAATTAAAAATTATTAAAATCGGTACACCCAGTAAAAAGTTATGCGGATTTTCGAGAGCTTCCCTCGATTTCTCTGGGATCCCATCGTCAGATCCTGTTTTCCTTGTCATGGTAACAAACTAAGGATATCTCCTTTCCAATAAAAAAAGAATTATCAAAATCGGTTCATAAACGACGGAGTTATCCCCGAACATACATAATATACATATATACGGTCGAATTGAGTAACTTCCTTCTTTTTTCGAAGTCGGTTAAAAAAGAGAAATAGTACACAAATTGTATCTTTTTGTTTGTGTGCAAAAAATTTTTAATAAATAAAAAATACTGTCATTATTTACCAATTCAAAAATGGAACACGTAAACTATGGCAAGTTACTCTCTATTCCTACAAATCATGGTATCAAATATATTGCTCAGAGAATGTCCCACTTTCACCGGTACGGTAAAACGTTAGTCGACAAATGTCACGATAGCTCGCGGGTGTGTGCGTGGCTTTATATCCGTTTAAAATGAGAGATTTTGTGAGTATTCTTATTTGAAAGTGATTTTTTTTAACTGTCTTTTTTGTGTTATCTCTTTGGTTAAAAGGCTTGTTTGAGGATATACATACTTGTGTTTTTTTTTAAGTAAATAAAAACTGAATTCCTGTATATTTTGGTTGGATGAGTATTTCTAATACTTAAATATTTCAAATTTTTATAACATATGAAGTACACTTTGTAAGTAACTTTAATTTTTTTGTATAATAAATTAAGTCAAGTCATGGATCATGGTCTCTTGCACACTATTCCATCATCATCATCATTTCAAGTAGCTATACAAATATAATGTACGTTAATTTTTTATTAAATATCGAGAACATCTAAACTGCTATGAGCTAATCTAAGTAGTCTTAAAAAGAAAAAAGAAAAAACAACTATGTATTAAATGTAAGTAAATAATTGAAAAATAAATAATAGTAATAATAAATAATAATAATAATTATTACACTAAAACGGTTTTTAACAAAATCTTTAGAACTTTTATAGGTTTAAATTGAGAAAACGAACTTTCTGCCAACGTAAAACCTTAACAGTACAACTGTACAAATAGTAAATCGTTAGAATCGTTTTCGATAAAGCATAATGTAAAATATTCAAGGCCAGTTTAGCAGTTGCAGATGAAGCTATCTGATATATAACTGTATCCAACAGATACTATTTGATTTATTTTTCATTTTCTCCATCAAACTTTTTATCTGTCAAATATTTTCGCAACCTATAAATCTAAAATTTGTTGCTTATTTGTTAATAAATTTAGGCTATAAAGGCCTGTATTACCTCCTGCTGTTCACACTCTATCAGTAACTTATGTGCAAGTGATAAACTATGAGCAAAAGATGCCTTCAATCAGACAAATCTGGTTGATAAGTTGTAGCCGAGATAATAATCTAACTTATTTAATACTATTGTGTAGTGATTACAGTTTCGTTAGCGCAATGTCAGGGTCAATGTTATGCAAGCGATCGTACTTGAGGTCACAGTGAACTGGTTATTTTAAAGCACTACGCTTTGTATGTATTGATCTAGATTTATGTTGAAACTGGCGGTTTTGTGTTGTGTAAAATATTAGTAAAATAAAATTAAGATAATTGACGTATTGTTTTATACAGTAATAACTGAGCTAATTTTTTTATGATGGATTATTCATTTTAATTGAATACATATATATAAATACCTATCATATGTCATAAGATATTATATGCAAAGATACCAATATATAGCGCAGCTTTAGTCGCATTAGTGAAAAAAGAGTTTAATTTAGTTTTTTTTTTTTAATTCTTTTATTATATTCTCAAGTGAGAAAAAAGTTTTTAATATTATATTTGACGTTCTCTAGGAATTGTATAAAACTTTCCAATACTTAAATACAGTAGTGCAGTGGTGACAGCTTCGATCTCTTTTCGTAACAAATGTTTGTAAAGGTCATACAGAACCTATGGTCTGGGCGTTTGTCATTGTGCCGTACGTGTTATGTATTTTTGCTGACTAAATACTAGTGTAGTAGTAATTATTTAATCTTTAAAAAATTCTGATATTAAAATTCGAATGCTCTGTTCTGCGTTCTATTAAATGTGTTCTTGTTCTATTAAATTTCGAACAATCAACATGAGCAAACATTTTCCCTAATACCTACTACTCTTTTATAAAAAAAATATGTTTAATACAATTATAATACATCTGTTATCTTGCAACTGATTGAGCAAGATGTACAGAAAATACATAATAATATGTACGGATAAGCTGAATTACAATTAATAAGGTACGCTGAAACTTGTGATAAGGTTTTCAAATATAGATAAGGGAAATAGAACAGATTGTATGTTTAAATTATATTTTTAATTACAGATTAATTATTTCCAAAAATTAAAATTAAAGTATCTGTTATTATACCTAATGTTATGTAATTTCTTTACACGATTAAGGGACAAGATCAATAAGTTAAACAAGCTGTATATATGCTGTACCTTCATTTGATATAATAAAAGTGTAAATATAACAAAACTAAATAAATAATTGTATTTTTAGTTCATTACTATTGTACTGTCATTATTATATTGTTTGACAGCTTAAGTTGTTACATACAGTTAAAAAGTTTCAAAATAGATTTTTTTAATCTGTACTTTTTTAATTAACGTAGATTTAAGTATCCACGCAGAAAATTTCACGGCGATTCGGAGATTATTGTAAAAGTTACACGCATGTTTGTCAAGACGTCACATACATTTGAAAGTAGAGGCCACACGGTCTGCGCTTTACCAGGGCGCTGTCCTATTTACCTATCTGTTATAAATGTTCTCTTGCAATGTGATCAAATACGCTAAGTGACAATACATACATACATTAATGTTCTTTTATATCTGCAAGGTAAATCCGCATTTACTCCTCACAAATTGAGTGATAACGCAGTAGTCAAATCTAACGCTTCAGCCTGTAATATCCCACTACTGGGCATAGGCCTCTTTCCCCATGTAGGAGGAGGATCAGAGCTTAATCCACCACGCTGCTCCAATGCGGGTTGGCGGATATATTGCCTACTATGAGTAACGATCGCTATCAGGTGTACTTGATAACAACCGGGACCTACGGCTTAACGTGCTCTCTGAGGCACGTTGGGCAAACCCACAAGGACTCAAGGACAGTAGTCAAGTCTGCTGTAAAGCAAAGGAATAAACTTGAAAACTCGTTTAGATATATTATGTATAATGCTATTTAGTCCATTCACTAGCATTATTAATCAAGGGACCAAAACACGTCGACATAAAAATTGCACGATCTGACCAGATTCGTGGTGAAGTTAGCAGTAGGCAGTAACTGCGTCCTAACTGTATGTAACCCCTTAACATAGAAATCAGTTACAGTAATTAAGCGATAATGTTAAGAAAATAGTGACTTGAAGAGAAGAAACAGAGTATGGCCATGCCCCTTGACCAATTTAATCGCAGTAAGTTTAACGCCTTTCTTAAGAGACTTCAAATGGTCAATTTGAACATGGCATTCTAATTAATTAACCCGAGTACACTATAGTTGTTTACATACGCAGATTAAACGTCAAACAATTTTAACCAACTTTGACTTTATATCTAACTAGCTGTGCCCGCGACTTCGTCCGCGTGGAATTTAACAAAATAGTTATAGTTCAGTTTGCAGTTATAAAAAAAAATCTAAAATAAAAGTAGCCTATGTTACTCCTTATTACATCAGCTATCTGCCTGTGAAAGTCTCTTAAAGATCAGTCCAGCCGTTTCAGAGATTATCCGGAACAAACAGTATATATATATATATATATATATATATATATATATATATATATATATATATATATATACTGTTATATATATATATATATATATACACGTATGAATTTAGTAGAAAGAAGTTATATTAATATTACAAACAGACACTCCAATTTTATTTATTTGTATAGATACGTCCAAGTGATAACCTCAAGTTCTCATTAATAACCTGTTCGATTCTGTGTTAACAACCCGCTATTTTGTATATGAAACCCCGTTACAATAGATTAGTTTTTGTTTATACGAGTATATGTTTAACATGATTGTATTTCTTGTGGATCTATGGAACATTGTAAATGTTCTGTAACAAATCGTGTTCCCAGCGTTTTTAATTTTATTTTTTTATTATTCGAATCATTACATTTATTATTTGTATAAAAGAAAAAAACTACAAAAAATAATAAACCGTTACCGATTTACGATTTCCGTGTTTATTCACACTACACAAGCGCAATGTGTACATGTGTAACAGGTGCCAGCCTTAGTTATTTTACTTATTATTGTATAATCACTTGTAAAGTCATTGTCTAAATACAATGAAACTATTTCTTTGTTATTACTTTTTATCCCACTTTATCACGTCATCACCACGCAGATTATCACGTAAAGAATACAAATCATTGAGCACGAGCACGGCTTTATATAAAGTTTGCTGTATATAAAATAAAAATATTACCGTTTTTATTTAATACTAGCTGTGCCCGCGACCTCGTCTGCGTGGAATTTAACAAAAAACTTGTTTTTCAGTTTGTAGAGTTATAAAATAAATAAATTTCTAAAATAAAAGTAGCCTAAGTTAGTCCTTATTACATTCGGTTCAGTCGTTTCAACAAAAAGACAAAAATTGTAAAAAAAATTCATATATAACAAACAGACACTCCAATTTTATTTATTTGTGTATAGATACTGTACATTTTATACTGACACGCGTACAACGGCTCGTAACTGTACATATCTATATCTTTATTTAAATAGATTATTTTTTAAATGTGGGTTACATTTAAATGTAACCTTACATTAAACCTAACCCTTAATTCTCATACTTATTTTTATTTAATTCCATTTACATTATGGTATATTATATTACCATTAAGTGAGGTAGGGCACAGCAGGAATTTCCAGCTCAAAATCTGGAGCAGCCCGACTGCAGTAGTACATCGACCTTACAGAAGATCACAGCTAAATAGTACTTTTAGTTTTCAAGCAGTATTGTGTTCCTGTTGGTGAGTAAGGTGACTAGAGCTCCTGGTGGGATTGGGGATTTGGGTCGGCAACGCGCTTGCGATGCTTCTGGTGTTGCAGGCGTCTATAAGCTACGGTAATCTCTTACCATCAGGTGAGCCGTACGCCTGTTTGCCGACCTAGTGATATAATATATATATATATATATATATATATATATATATATATATATATATATATATATATATATATATATATATATATATATATATATATATATATATATATATATATATATTTGTATATGTAATTTACGTTCTACTTTTCAGGAGTTCGGTGAACCTCTCGTATCAGAGAAGCCGACGAGTGAAGAGTACGCTGTTGCGAAATGGCTGAAGGCTAACGTCCCTACAAAGAAGACGAAATTCCTCAACCACCACGTTGAATACTTCACAGGTATGTGACATAATTAATCCTAATAATACTATAAATGCGAAAGAATGTCAGTATTGGTGAATGTATATCTAAGTTTTTTACTCTTTGTAATGATACTCCATCAGAGGGAAATCCAAAATAAAGCAAGCCATTTTTTATCCCCATATTGTACATGTAGAACTATATTATTTTTTTTTATAGTATTTATCTGTCTTCTTTTTGTATTTATTAGTTTCGATCACATCTGTTGATAACTAATGAAAACAGAAGTAAAAGTTTTATACGCCTATCAATAATTATTTTCTAAGTTTATGTATGTAATAATTAATCAAATGACGGTAAACGGTCGGAATTGGTCACTGTGTGACCCATTTTATGGGTTATCGTCTCGAAGTTATGTAGTTGGAAACACGTCAATGTTTTTTATTTTGTGTTACGTTTCATCAGACACGAACATTAAATGTGTGACTAATACAATTAACATGCTCAAACACTAAACAAGTCTTATATTTTTCAATTAGGTATTATAATGACACAAGTATTTTTTATTTTTATTTTAAGGTAAATTGGTAATAAAACTAAAATATTATACGAATATCTTATTTTTTTGGCCGATAATTCTTTACAGGAGAATGGTTGGCGAATTATTAATTTCCCATTAAGAATAACAATCGTTTTCAGCTGTTTATGGTCACAACCAGAAGAATACGACATTTGACAATTATTTGAAACCGATTTGATCCACAAGATTTGACACTCCCACATTATCTTTTACGTTTCTGGCTTACCTCTATCCACCAGATTTTTAGGATATAAGGTCTTTATCCAGAAGTCAGAGTGAAGTGTTAAGTCCTCCTTAAGTTGTTATTTTTTTATTTTTTAGGCACAAAGGCAGTAGATGCACTTCTTACCTCGAAATGGGCAACTGGAAACAATCCGATCTTCATAACGCGACACGATGTCACCGATTATTTGCATCAAATGCTTGTGCACAAACTATTCCATAGAGCTAAGAAGGTAATACACATATACATTTGTAGAGAAAACATCATCTAATTTTCTTTTTTGTAATGTCTTCTAAAAATATATTTGTTTATAAAAAAAGTATACTATATTATACAGGATTCTTATTTTCTTTCTTGAATATAATAATTATATATATCGAAATAAAATATAGTCTTTCTTTCAAGTTGGATCAAACCGCACATGGTGTGCAAATTTGATTAAAATCGATCGATTATATAAGTTGTTTAGGATCCTTATATAAGTAGTTTAGGAGTCCATCGCGATATCGCGACAAACAATGTGACGCATAATTTAATTGTTATATATATATATATATATATATATATATATATATATATATATATATATATATATATATATATATATATATATATATATATTGAGATTAATATGTACACTTTATTTTAAACCTTGGTGGTTAATCAGTACTACAGTTTTATTAAGGACAATTATGTTAATATTAGACAGTTAAGAGTAAGTGCATAGTTTCTTATCGATTCTTCTTTGCAAAATCTACATTCCGAATATCGGTGGTAGTTTCGTTTTTAACTATAAATAATTAATTAAAACGAATATTATTTAAATTTGTAAACAGACGATTTAAATGTGCCTTTAAAGCGTATTTTAATAAAGATTTTTTTTTGACTGAATTGCTTTTAATTTAGGTACCAGTTAGTGAGCAAGAGTTAAAAGGAAAAAAGAAGAAGGACAGAGATAATGCAAAGAGTGGTGATGAGAAGGATGGAGACAAAAGTCAAGCGAGTGCCTGTGAATCTAAGGTAAGGGCGAAAGTAATCAAAAGTTTTGCATGAAATTTGTGCATGTATTACGCATAATTAAGGAAATTTCAACTTTATTCTAATATTAATAAACCCCTTTCTAGAATGTACGCAGTGGTTTTAAACGTGATAATATTTCGTTATTGTAAATGGAATAATTTATCTACCCGCGCTTTTAAATTTTTCATAAGTTGCTAACCCTTTGCGAGGTCGATTTTTTTTTATCAATTATAACCGTATTGTATATGATGGGATAATTGTATGGACCTTTAAGAAGATTTGGCGTTGTTAACAGTATCACACCATTTACTTTAAATAAAAATGTCAATTTGTCCAACTTTTGTTAAGAACACTTGTACACATAACTAAAGCATACACGCAAACATAGTGCGATGTTTTTGTTAGCTTAAATAATGTATAAAATATAATTGCAATTTTTTTTAATTTTATTTTATAATCAATTTACGAATTACAGGACAAAGATGGCAAGGATAAGGAAAAGGAAAAGAAGAAGCGCAAGATTCGTCTGGAAATGCACATGGAACAAATGTTCTTAGACAGTTTGGACGCATATGTGTGGATATATGATCCTATGCCGTGGTACTACTGGCTTTGTGGCGCGCTAGTGGTGTTTGGAACTATAGGTGTCTGCATGTTCCCACTCTGGCCGGCTACTGTTAGGTGAGTTTATTAATCATTCATTATAAATGAGGGATTTGTTTTGTTTTTGAAGTAAAACTTCTTTATTCACGTTTGACTTTGGGAGAAAGCTGGTGAATCCTTGACATGCGCGTTACGAAAACTGTGATCGGGCGAGGCGAACGGAGCAAGAGAGCGGTGCGAGCACACATTTTCTTTCTCTCTTTCTCTCATAGCCAGTTACTTTTCGTATATCTAAGACACAATGCAGGCCTAATGCCTAAAGAATTTTTACTTCAGTCGTGTGGTCTAAAGCATACTCGTTTTTTATTACACTAAGAATGTTATAAATAGGTGTTTGGTAGCCTATATGGACACTTACAACGTGAGAAGCATCGCAAGCCTTGCCGACCCTTACCCCCTTTCCTCCTAATCCTCGAAAATCGTAGTGACGTCTAGTGCGTTTGTTAATTTTTTTTCGTCTTCTTACGTTGTATTACTTCTTGATGTAATTGAAGTCGGTTTTTTTTTTCGTTTGCGAGCAAACACAATTATAAATTTATTATATGACAGATATTTGTGTAGTAACTTTATTATTCTATTCACAGGAAAGGTGTTTATTACCTCAGTGTCGCTGCAGCGGCATTCCTAGTAATGATAATAGCATTGGCAGTTCTAAGAGTGGTAGTGTTCTGTCTTGTTTGGATACTAACTCTGTCCAGGCATCATTTGTGGCTTCTACCCAATTTAACTGAGGATGTTGGATTCTTTGCCTCGTTCTGGCCACTTTATAAGGTATTTTCTTTCTTTGAATTAACAAATTCGTTTTAAAACTTTGTTTAAAATTAATTTTTTGTCTTTATGACTTCTTGATAAACTGTACACAATTATGTACAATTGTTTTAAAACTGAACCTAAAAATTATAATCATATAATTATTAAATTATTTTTGAGAATTATTACACTATTTTTCTGTTTTGGCCTTGACTTTAATTGAGAATATTACATTGAATGGGTCTATTAATATTGTGGTTAACATCAAAATTGTTTTTAATTTCAGTACGAATATCGTGGACCTGGCTACCAAAGCGATAAATCATCGAAAAGCAAGAAAAAACGTAAGAAAGATAAAAACTCAGATGAAGAAGATGAGAAAACTCCTCTAGTGCAAGCCGAGAAACAAGCAGAGACCGTCTCTCCACCTCAAACGAAGACTGTAGAGACTAAGTAAGTTTAACAAATAAATATATTGCAACATACACACGAATATCTATGCCTTGATGCATAGAGAAGTAATACTTTTATAAAATATACGTCGAGGACAGCTATCGACGGACATCGTGTGGGCAAATAGTGGGATAATCGAGCAAATAATCTACATCGTAAATGACATGGTCTTAATGATTTCCACAAATTTCTTCTTAATCTTGCGAAGTGTTGACGTCCTGTCAACTTGACATAATTGCCTCAGTGTTGCCAGCCTCCCGACAGTTTTCCTAGTTTCAGGACGCCGCACTAAACTCCTTTTTTCATTCTCGTCCAACATATACAGTAATCTGGTATAACACGGTAGATACGTCCTGCGTGCTTGTACGACCCCGTATAACGCGTTATGTACAAATGATTCACGTTTTACTTTTGTTTTACTTAAGTTCTGCAACGATCTAGACATTACAGCTTTATTTATAATACAGCGTTATATACCAATGTTTTTACAATTCAAAAACTAGGAACACAAAATTAATAAAATAATTAATATTTTTTTATAACAACACAATTGACACACGTGGAAAGTTACGCAAAACTAATAATGAACTTTACAAATCATTATAAACTAGCTGACCCGGCGAACTTCGTATCGCCTAACAGTGACTTTTAAGTATTATCACAAATCTTTTGTATGGGAGTATAGAAAAGTGTTGTTTTTAGACTTTTTCATGAAATTTATTTTTTTTTAGAATTTTTCTCCGTAAGAACCATCCTCGTACTTCAAGGAATATTTAAAAAAAAGAATTAGCGAAATCGGTCCAACCGTTCTCGAGTTTTGCGCTTAGCAACACATTCAGCGACTCATTTTTATATTATAGATTAACGGTACAAAAATATAACGTGGGAATTCCCCGCGTTATATGGGGAATATCCGAGTTATACCTACGCGTAATATGAAAATGCGTTATAAGAGTACCGTGTTACAGGGGGATTACTGTGTATTACCTCAAAGTCGAGATGAGTATTGAAGTACACCTCTGGAGTAGTCTGGAGTCTGTTTGTATACAAAATAATTTATTAACATAATGTAAGTTAAAGTTCCACAAAATAATGAGAATTATTTTCCAGGAAAGAGCCATCTGTAGAATCAAACGTACAAGAGGATGCAACGGTCACGCAAGATAAACTCTCAGAATCAGAATCAGAAAATAGTCAACGATCGTCAACAGACAGGGACTTTGAAATGATCGAACCAGCGGACGTTGAACCGGACCCCAAAGACAACGCAACTTAAAAAATGGCTATTTTTATTAACCTATCTATACAAATACTAGAGATATTTGACGTAAACGAAATTAAAATTTTGATCTCTAGTAAGTAAAAAGTTAGGGTTAGAAATAGGTCATGAATAAATGTTAGATAATACAGACTTGTTGGGACAGATTAAAAATAAATATTTTTGCCCTTTCTTTATCAGTGTATAGTTTGTTTTTTTTTTTTTTTTGTATACATGAATAATATTTTTGATGGATCTTCAATTCTTCTGCCTTTTTAATCTCTTTTCTTCTCTTTTCAAATTTTACCTATGTATTATATTTTAATCAACAATCTTCAACCTTTGACGTAATAATATTAGTGATAAAGTCGCCATTTTATATATATTTTTTTATAATAATTTGAGTAGTATTAATAAATTATGATAGAGTTACTAAAATATGTATTTTCAAAAACTAAAAATATACTTTAAAATGTTTTTTTCAGTTTGTCACTGGTGAAAAATAATTTTATATTTTTTATCTATTGTCGGAAATAAATTATGATTTGTGCAAAAGAACTTAAATAAGAAATTAGGCAAGCATTACTCTGATATGTACGTCGCATTTATTTTCAAATATCAACATTACTTTATTAAACATTATACATAATTATTTGCAATTCACAACTTAAGAACTAAATATTTACTTACAGATAGTTTTGGTATAAATCATGTCCGCGTGTAATTGTGCCAAGAATGCTGGCAGCATTTCTCCGTTGAATCGCTATGCCGATTCTCTGGGCAAAAAATGCACCAGCCCTCTTGTCACCAGTAGAGGCAATAAGGCGAGGTGTTATCTCATTTGAAAAAATTTTAGCACTGCTACTCCAAGGTCCAAGTTTTCAAATTACTTATGTTAAAATAGAAAACGAAATTGATTCATCGCGGTTTTAAAAATAATTATTAATTACTTAGTAAATAAATTACATACAAAGGCATGCGTAATTGTAATGCGTCAAATGAATGACCCTTTTTCGTAGCATAATGTGTACTAAGATAACATAAAATTATTATAATTTTTATAATAGCAACAACAATTTTTATAAAACTAGATCTTTATTAGCTGCCTCTCTATTAGTTTGGGAGAAAAAAATCAAAGACGACGACGGTTATTATTACTTAAATAATATTTTTATACCAAATCTGTCCCAATGAGGTTTATACACAAGAGTGATTGTTAGTTTACACAAATTAGAAAAGTTTCTAAAGTATTTATAGACACGTAATTATACTAATTTGGAACTTGATGCCCAATTTTTTTTTTTCTAATTACATGTAATATTAATAAAATTTCCAAAGTAGTTTTGTTTGCCACAAAAAATGTCGTTGAATCGATTTTTAGACGAATTGTGTTGTCTTTGCACATTAATGTATTAATTAAATTATTTCGCGGTGCAGTATACTTTTGTATTTTACTTTACTGCTTGAAAAATTATGTTTTTAATGAAGTAACATTATTTTAAAATATACATTTGTATATAAAATAAAATGACAAAAGTTTCTATTTCACTGATATTTCTTAAAGAATTGCAATTGTTTAATCGCAAGTTCTTTAGGTGAAAAAAGTTATTATTTGCAAAAAAAAAAAAAAAAATGTAAAACGGAGTAAAATAAAGTATTGATTTTTTTCTTTTAATATATTTATTAAAACATCCAATTACTTTGTGAACCGTTAAATTTTATTTGGTCGAGAAATTCATGAAACGTAATTATAAGTACAATGCAGGTAAGAACTCACGTCGACATTTGATAGCACGTGAAATGTTTAGTATAAAATCAATACAAGAAAATCATAATTGCCTTAACAGCTATAGTATTTCGAGTGACAGATATAATAGTAAGATCCCAAGCCTCCCCCCCCCCCCCGACCTTTCTTATTTAGGCTATTTGAAATCTTACAATTATGTTAAAAAGGCGCGTGGGAAATAATATGGCGAAAATGTCATACTCATACAAGGTGCGTAAATGTTACGTGTTTGAAAAATGTGACGCGAGCTCTCAGCTGATAATTTGTAAATATTTTGTCTCTCAAGATCTAATCAATGTTACATGACGGTGTATAATGACGTTGATTTACGTTATATAAATAAAACATTGTAATCTATTCAATGGGTTTTATTTATTTTTGTTATTTCTACGTCTAAAAATATTAAAAAACGACTAGCGCTGATCTATAAACAGAATAGGTACTCAGTGGTGCATTTGAGACATAATCTGTATCTTACAATACTATTTATTAAAATAACTACTAATAGTTAGTACTACGAAGTTCTAAATCTAAATGATATTTTTCTTGCTTATAGTATATTAGACAGTAATGGTAGCAGAGTGCAAAATGTCACAAGATAAGTATGTATTAACATTTTGAATGCTGCTTAAAGAAGATAATTAAAAATATTAACTGACTTGTTAGGTAATAACTAAATTTTGAAGTGAAACTTCTTAAGGGGGAAAATAGAGAAAAAGAGGTAAAATTTTTACGGATCAAACGCGTCACGGCGCCTCGAGTCGAGAATTTTTAAGCGTCCATGTCACGTTGAAATACATCGGTTCTCGTCCGATCACCGAAGTTAAGCAACGTCGGGCGCGGTCAGTACTTGGATGGGTGACCGCCTGGTAACACCGCGTGAAATTAGCTTTTTGTTTTTTTTTTCAATTCGTTTTTTTAATTAGTTGCCAAAGATGTTTCACTTATGACATGTGTTCTTTGTACGCTCGCATTTTTTTTTAAATTAAATATCTGCACAAAATAAATCTATAGATTGCCGCGCTTTTCTTGTTCTAACTCAATAGATTCAAACAGGGTCTTGAAGTTGCCAGCACCAAAACCCTGAAATAAAAAATTTTAGTGATAAATTTATCGACAAATGTTATGAAACTATATAAGCTGACTAAATTACAGAATATTGTAAGTTTTATTACTAACAGTTGAAAAAAAGTTATTTTAAAAATTAAATTGAGCTTACTGCAGCCGAGTGAAAGTGGAAAAAAAACTGAATATAATTTGTAATTTTTCGTATAGAAGCAGCGAGGAATTTTGTCGGATGTCGTAATTGCTCTGCTCCCATTAGCCGTATCAGGAAATTTTACTGCCTATAATATTTCTCGGTATATGAATTATAGAATGCAAAAACTATTTTTCGGGAAGTTGTAGCGCAGAACTATTTTTAATATGAAATCTTAAATGCACTTACATTGTGATTCCTTCTCTGAATAACCTCTAAGAACAGTGTTGGTCGATCCTGTGTGTTTTTCGTGAATATTTGCAGAAGATAACCATCGTCATCGTAGTCTATGAGGATGTTGAGACGCTCCAGCGTGTCTATGCTTTCAGCGACCTTAACTTTACTGTGTTTCAATTTTTCTCGGATTAGTGTGTAATATTTTGATGGTATGGTAAGAAACTCGACACCACGAGCTCGAAGGTTTTCAATCTGAAATTGAAACAACGATAAGAATTTATTTAAATGTTTTTGCTTTTGTTGATTGTTTATTCAATACATCCCATTGTTCGATATAGGCTTCATTCTTCATATAGAAGAAGAAAATTTTTTCTCATCAAAATCATGTAATGTCAATCACACATCAAACACATTGCTTTCAATCTCTCGAAACAGTCTTGCTAATTGAGAAACTCCTTTTTTCAACTTCCATAGCCCTCAGAGCAAATATTTCCAATCTTTGTTCTTACAGCACAGAGATAAAAAAATATTTACGAATTTAAATCTTATGACATCCTTGGCTTAAAAACTATGATAGTCCCCTACTTTTTTAATATCGATATTCAACAATTTTCGTACTACTGTAACTCCAAAACAAGGTAATAGTGTATAATACTTAGGCACTTAGTGCCAAGCTTGCATTTTTCATGGGACAATTGGCAAATTTTCTTGTGTACTTAAAAGTGATTACCGCAGTAATGATATCCTCAGTATTGATAGCGATATGTTGCACGCCAGCCCCGCCGTGGTACTCCACATACTCTTGTATCTGGCTCTTGCGTTTGCCAACTGCTGGCTCGTTGATCGGCATCTTCACTGTCTCTTCCCAGTTAGCCATCACTACGGAACGGAGTGCAGAATACTCCGTGCAAACTTGTTTATCGTCGACTGACCAGAATCTAAAATATATAAGTAATAAGGCTAATGTAACATAACATGTAACATAGTCACAGTGTTATTGAGACACCCCTGTTATTATTTTATCAACGTATTATACATTTTGTTTAAGAAATACGAATCGTATTAATTACAACTAGTGGTCGTCCAGTGGTCGAAATTCTACCATCAGAGACTTTAAGGGGCTACACTACCTCAGCTCGAATTCAGATTTCACCCGTACTAAATACACATGAGAATTGAGAGCGCTTGGTTGTTCATCGCGCGAATTATATGTATTTTCTCCCCACAAACATTATCAATGGTTATTTTTTTAAAAACGCAACATATAAAATGTTCTTCATACTTATTTCAATCCACGCTTAATCTCAAGTCCATAACCTCTATATTTACTGAGATATTAAGGTTTTAATACATAAATAGAGGAAACTTTGCGATTTTTTTGTATCGAGAAAATTTTATGGAATCGTGTTTTCGAAACACGAAAGATAGTTTATGTCCTGAACTTTACCATACTTAAATTTCAAAGTTAAATATTCAGTAGTTTGGAAGATATGGACATCCTGCCGAGTGGAAAATAAGCAATTTGAGGTAGCATACACTCATCAATAAAGTCAATAAACAAAATAGTATAAATGCGTGTTTGTATGAAATACATGGTAGTGTAATTATTTTTTATTGATTAAATGTACTTTTACGTGACAACGTCTAATAAATCGATGAACGCCGGCTGCGTGCACGAAAAAGGATGACTCATTGTCCCGTTGCGCTCATTTAGTATAGGATCCCGATATAATATAAATATAATGATGCAATAACTGTTTGATATTTTTAATTTTTCGAAAATAGCTGAAAAGGTTTTACTTTTCCTTTAGCTGCTATGCTGTGTCCTCTTCTATCTCATGGGATGGTTGTTTGGGACCTCTCAGTCGCACACATTCACTCGCAGCAATATTTCAATTTTCAAAATTCGACAACCAGAATTCGGGACTCATTTTTCGCAGGCAACCCTATACCACCGTGTTCATAATGAAATAATAATCTTTAATTTCATTTAATTTAAATTCAATAATTAAACCGGTGCAAAATGCTAGTATCAATCGATATACCTGTTTATACCTGGTTACCCGAGAGTTGGGACCAAGAATAGGCAACCTAACGTTTGCAATGTCTATGCGCTTCATACTTTCGATTGAAATTTGTTAGGCAACCCTTAAGCAATATATTTATTGACATATTAAATTAAATATAAAATACGTTTCACCAAATAAACATCTCGGTGAAGGTCGTTTTATATAGGGATCTTAGACCAATGTACGCTTGTGCCGCATCTATCTCTCTTCCACTCGATTGGCCTATGTGTCCGAAGAGGTGTTTTGTCATGACGTTGTCACGTTAAACTATCGTCCGTAAATCAACTTTTACAGACAACCAATTTTTTATGCGTAATTTTTAAAAAATATCAGCATTCTGCACTCCTCTTTACTCGTAATGGGAAACGTAAACGAAATAATTCGTAACGTAAATGTTTCCCAACCCTGTAAACGCTGCGCTAACCCGTCGTCAAGTAAAAGGATATCAGCTTTTACAGGAATAAATTACCTGTGAAATTGTAGACAACGTTCGTACCACGATGCAGCCTCCTCCATGCCATTATCTGGTTGATTGCCAACAACGTGATCGATGAAATTGATCTCTACCTTCGGCCTTAAACAAATAAATTCTAGATAGGTATTTCTATATATATGTACTAGCTGACTCGGCAAACGTTGTCTTGCCGCTAAACGCTATTTAAAAATAGGGGTTGTTGGTAGAAGGGTGAAAATTTAGGGTTGTATGTATTTTTCAACGCCTAATCATAATAAAATTAAAAATAAATAATTTATCTAAAAATTATAAAAAAATAGGGATTAGAGTACCCTTAACATTTAGGGGGATGAAAAATAAATTTTGTTTGATTCTCAGACCTACCTAATTTGCACACAAAATTTCATGAGAATCGGTAGAGCCGTTTCGGAGGAGTTTAACTACAAACACCGCGACACGAGAATTTTATATATTAGATAAAAAAATCTACAAAGATACATGTAAAAGAGCAACAATGGTAACAAAAATTGTAAGTAGCTATTATTAAAGTTGATATATTATATAATAATCTAACACATATATTTTTTATATATTTAACTGTATTTTTGTCTTGTATCAGTAATAATAAACAGCAAGTTATTTTAGTAGTCTTAGTTATATAATTTTAGTTACGATATACTTATATTTTTTTATGCCTATTATTTTAGAATTTTCCCTTTCAAAATTTTAGATATAATTTCACCATTTTATCATTGATATGTGACGTCATAGTTCAGTATTTCGGGACGATGTAAATTCTGCCAAGCATTAGGTACTTACAGATATTTTTGTATGGGATCCTTTCCTAAGAGCTGATAGCCAGGGAGAAAAGGTCCACTGTATTTTGATCTATCCACCAATGTGTGAGTATTGTCACCATACTGAAAGTATTCAGTAATATGTACGATTTTTATTTTTGTGTTACCCACAATTAGGAATTCTAAACATTTTTGAATATCACATCAAAAATCGACCGCTCCAGCGGGACTCGAACCCGCGTCTTCGACACACCGTGTCGACGCTCTAGCCAATTAAGCTATGGAACGATATACTCGCCAGAGCGAAACTTTTGATATGATGATTTTTACTTTCGGTTTAAGCGAACCGTGGCGCCGTCTATAGTGAGTTCTTTACAGAGACTCGTAACTATTCAAAGTTTCATATTACAATGAAAATCTTTGACAGGAGACGACACCATGCTATTTTTAATATGTACGATTTTTATTTTTGTGTTACCCACAATTAGGAATTCTAAACATTTTTGAATATCACATCAAAAATCGACCGCTCCAGCGGGACTCGAACCCGCGTCTTCGACACACCGTGTCGACGCTCTAGCCAATTAAGCTATGGAACGATATACTCGCCAGAGCGAAACTTTTGATATGATGATTTTTACTTTCGGTTCGGCGCCACGGTTCGCTTAAACCGAAAGTAAAAATCATCATATCAAAAGTTTCGCTCTGGCGAGTATATCGTTCCATAGCTTAATTGGCTAGAGCGTCGACACGGTGTGTCGAAGACGCGGGTTCGAGTCCCGCTGGAGCGGTCGATTTTTGATGTGATATTCAAAAATGTTTAGAATTCCTAATTGTGGGTAACACAAAAATAAAAATCGTACATATTAAAAATAGCATGGTGTCGTCTCCTGTCAAAGATTTTCATTGTAATATGAAACTTTGAATAGTTACGAGTCTCTGTAAAGAACTCACTATAGACGGCGCCACGGTTCGCTTAAACCGAAAGTAAAAATCATCATATCAAAAGTTTCGCTCTGGCGAGTATATCGTTCCATAGCTTAATTGGCTAGAGCGTCGACACGGTGTGTCGAAGACGCGGGTTCGAGTCCCGCTGGAGCGGTCGATTTTTGATGTGATATTCAAAAATGTTTAGTATTCAGTAATGTTTACATAAAAATAATTAGCAATACACATTCCAACTAAGAATAAAATAAGAAACTTTTTATAATAAGGAATAATCTATTTAAAATTTGTTTTAAAAAAAAATTAAGGACTTTTTATGAATAAATAAATATACCGACAAATTGCCAATTAATCTTAGTCTCAATTTTTAAGTTCTTTAATAAAAAACAAAAAATATGGTTTAGATAAAAAATACGGTTTAGATGATGAGGAAGTTATTTTCAAAAGAAGTCAAGTCCATAATTGCATCAACAACAATATTTGTCAGTAAATTCGTTTTAAAATGCCTATTTGTTAAAATAGGGTTTAACTTGCTTGTTTAACTTAAATATTAATTCATTTAATTTAACTTTTAACTTAACTCCCAGCTTGCTTCTAATAGGAGGGTGGGTAAATGTGTGATTATTTTATATTTATTGTCTAATTGGTTACTAAATAGCATTGCCATAAGCCTGCGTGGTTTTTTAATGCTGTTTATAATAAATAAGTTATATACATTATTGTTTATTTGATAAATAAATAAAAAAAAATCTTAAAATTGTTTAATTCTTAGAAATTTACATTATATGAGACTTGGTGTGAAAGGAACTAAATTTTTTCGAATCATCTAGTGGCGTAGCCTGTTTTTTTCCACCCGGGACCGAAAATTTGCCGCTCGGGGCCAATCGAAAATTCATTTTTTTTTTACAAAATTAATGATTTAACACGCTCATTTCAGGCACAATTTTCATTATGATCATTAATCGACTTCAAAATAAGCGGAAGTTTTCAATTCTACTGTATTTTTATTCGCGTTACAGTGCGGACGCGGTGTGGAATTGTGGAATTATTATTTTTTGATTTAGATATAATGACACACACTTACAGTTTTCAGTTTTGCCATCCTAACAACACCAAATTCATCGGTTTCCTCCCAAAGATCTCTCACAACAACAGCGCCTTGTTGTTTCGCATAATTTAAAATATAGTCTAAATTCTCCACTTGGAAGGCGACGTCCTTGACAAAATCGCCGTGATGACCTACTTCGTTGACAAAATCAGTCTCCTCAGGTTCGTATTGAGATTGAAATACAAATGTTATCTAAAAATTAATATAAGTTATTATTTTGACCAAATAACAATATGTCATTAAGATATATGAACATGATTGTATGATAAATAGTGCCTACGTTGTAGGGTTGTGAGTAGATAATACATATTCTTTTAAACAACAACAATAACAAACAAAACACAGGCATTAAGCCTTTTTCATTTGACTAACTTAGAACCCTATATATATGGTAGAGACCGGCAAAAAGTGGTACCAAAACACACGTAAACACATAACACACGATAACACAGTGACAATTTCTAACACACTGTAAGTGTTATAATTATAAGTGTAATAATTAATTTTATAACAGAAAAAATATATGGTGTACATTTTGAAAAAAAAATCAGAAAATAAAATTGTAAATAACTATAAATATTTTTGCGTCTCATTAAGAGGAAAGGATACCAGCTCTTTATCCATACAAACTTAGTCGACTGTTTTCTCCTTGGATAATGACACTAGATCAAATATTTTTGTAACATAAAACCTTTTACTGCCATGACCATCTCCGACCATATTTTTAAATATTACGCCATGGATTTTAATACTTTTTGAAAATCCTTCTGCAATTATATTAGCCTCCAATTGCATTTGCACTATCGTGCCAGTTTTTGAAGCACGTGTGCTCTGGAACATCTCTTTTAATTTTTCATATCTTGCACATATACTGCAATACGAGTTTCTCACTCAGAGAAATAAAATTTTTTGGTCCGCAGTCCAACTATGCATCCTGCACCTGAAGAGAAACTAAATCCACTTTTATAGGACCTCTTCGCTCAAGATCCATCGGCCACCACTGTTATCAACGGGATTCCATCAGTGTCACGTCACCACCTACAATAGCCAGACCTTTCTCTCTTCTCCTGCTGCGATCATTTCGTCCAAGGCACATTCGTGAATTATTGGCGTTAACTTTTGTTCTATGTTTGTGTAAGTTTTTCTACTCATGGTAGGCATATTTAATACACTACACAACTCATTCAATTGCATGCACGAAAAAGGATGACTCAGTGTCCCGTTACGCTCATGGTCCCTTTACGCTCATTGTCCCATTACGTTCATTTTACGCTTGCGCTGTATCTATCTCTCTTCCACTCGATTGGCCTATGCGTCCGAGAAGATGTTTTGTTATGACGTCACGTTAAACTATAGTCCGTAAACCAACTTTACAAACAACCAATTTTATTTTATAAGTGTTTGCAAATGCATGAATTTCAGATATGAAGTAATTAATTATTCATAAAATATGCATGATTTACTAATATGAAAAATATTTCGTATAAGGGGGCGTTAAAATATTACGTGAAACGCAACGCATGTCTTATAAAAAGTTACGATTTTTCCTTCATATAATAAATATAAAACTCACATATAAAAACTCAATGTTAACTAGGTTTTACACCTTTGACGTGTTTTAGGATACACAACTTATACACACACAATATAACACACCAGACAAAACACACGGGAAAATTTTTATCTTTAAAGTTATATATAGCTACTGATATATATACATATATATATATATACCTGAATAGCATTACTATCTACCACAATCATTAAAAATTCCAAAATACTTCCGGTTTAAAAAAAAAAAAAATTCCGGTTTCCGTATTTTTGAAGAATTTCGTTTTTTTTGTAACTTAAAAAATTGAGATATATTTTTTTCTTTTGTTTTCCCAAGTAGTCACGGGCAGGTCTATCATCCGGTCTCGACTTATCGTTGAATTTTGGGACATTTTGTATATTTATTTGAATTAGAAAAAAGTAAGCGAAAAGTACACTTTTTGCCGGCCTCTACCATATAGGTACTAAAACATACTTCATATATATATATATATATATATATTAATTTTAACAAATTTTATATATTTAAATATACGAAAATGTTTATAATAATAATCAACAGCAAAATTGTAGTAGGCAGCGAGTAATTATGTTAGTGTAGACGATCTATATAATTATATATTTTTTTATCACAGAATTCGATGTTGTGCTTAGATAATAATAAAAGATACTTCGTCGCAATTCTACATACTAACCTTATTTAGTTTGACGGCATGAGATACGAATTTTCTAGAACCCGTTTCCAAACCTTTGTATGCCAGTGGTTCGAAACCAAACCGTGTTATGTAATAACTGGCTGCCTACAATTAAATTTCTTTATAAATATAGTGATTAAGATAGTTTAGTAGGTAGATAGTAAGGTATCATGTTTTTTTTGAAGTCTTAGAAAAATCAAATAATATATCTTAAATAAGAATATAATAAAACTGTGAATTAGTTGTAAAATTTTGAAATACGTTTTTAATCTGAGAAAAAAAAACAATAATTAAAAAAATGTGAATAAATAGAGTACTTAATTATTATTATTTTTAGTTTTATACTCACTTGTTTTGCATTCGACACCCAAAAAGTGACATGATCAAATGCCAAAAAACTACCCTGCTCCGGCTTTTTACCTTTATTCGTATACGATGTCTGAAAATAAAATTTCCACTTAAAAATAATCAAATATTAGGCATGTTTCCATCATATTTATCTTAAATTATTTTAAACCTGTTCTTAAATTAAACGATGGACAGACCAAGACCCTATCTTTTTCTTTTTTTTATGTAGGTATGTTACCTCGGAACTTTTTACTGGGTAAACCGATTTCAATGATTATTTTTTTGATTCTAACGACTACTTTTCGCGTTATATCTAATAATGCGTTTTTACTTGACGCTTTTTTCGTCGACCTACGTTGTATTATACCGCATAACTTTCTACTGGATGTACCAATTTTGATAATTCTTTTTTTGTTGGAAAGGAGATATCCTTAGTTTGGTACCATGATAGGAAACCAGGATCTGATGATGGGATCCCAGAGAAATCGGGGAAACTCTCGAAAATCCGAAATAACTTTTTACTGGGTGTACCGATTTTGATAATTTTTAATTTAATCGAAAGCTGATGTTTATCATGTGGTCACATTTAAATTTTATCGAGATCTGATGACTACTTTTTGAGTAATCTTTGATAACGCGTAGTTACTTGGCTATTTTTTCGTCGATCTACGTTGTAATACTCGTCGATGTAATTGAAGTCAGTTTTTTTTTCGTTTGCGAGCAAACACAATTATTTGAGGACATGTCTAACTGCTACCTCCATATAAGCGCCGGGTGCTATCAGGGCTACGATGTCTTAAAATACGTATGATTAAGTTAGGTTTTGACATAAATATATATTACTATCATCATTATAGTCATACATTAATAATAATTAATTGTCATCAGTAAAGATAAGAGTGAAACCTTCGCAAAAAACACAACAGGGTGTAGGATGGTCTCAACCTGATATTCAAAAGAAGATATAAACTGTCTAACAGTGTAGCAGCTTTAAAATACTAAATGAATAAATAAATATCTATACACTATGCACCAAGGTAATGTTTATTAATTTTGTTATTTTGGATTAGTTCTTTAAAGAATTTACTATTTATATAAGTATATTTTGTTTTCATTTATGTTGATTTTTGAACAAAAAAAAAATTAAATAAGGATAAGTACATATACACTTTTAATATACCTAGAAGCATATTTATATTTTAACTTTTGCTGCAGTGATTGCCATTTTTGTTATTTTCAAACAATAAGGTGATTAAAGAAAGCATAGTCCCTAATAAGCGCCAAGGCCTAAGAATGAAAAAAAAATGGAGTAATTATTAATATTTTATATTTACATTACTAGAGATAATAAAAATTTCTATATAAAACCAAGATTACGATACTTATTAACAATAAAAAATAGTTATAACTTATATGTACCTGGACTTTATAATGATCACGATTCTAATTTATATGAATTTCCCGTATATTATTTGAAAACCACGAACTTAGCTGTAGTTTAACGCCGAATAATGTTTTTAATTAAAGAATTCACAGAATAATTAAATTAAAAATTTGTTATTAATTACAGAAAATTGACTTATTATATATTATATATTAGGCAAAAAAAAAAAACAATCGATTAAGACAAAGTAAGATTATTTAAAAAGTTATTGATTATTTTGTAATTTTTACTTGTAAGTCATTATGCCTATTGAAAGTCATCTCACAAATAATAGATATTCTTATTTCCAGGTCTAAAAAAATCCAATCCAAATCTATCAATTATAATTAATATTATTTCATTCATATTAGTTCATATATACTATATTTAATAAAAAAGTTCTCGTTTGTACTCTAAGCTATCGAGCAATTACTGTTGTTTACTGTATATTAACAATATTACAAACACTTACCATTTTGACGAGTAACAAAACCAAATTTTGCTTTACGAATTTACGTCCGTGTACAACAAAAACTGATACGGTATAACTCCAGAAAACCTGATATTTCGCTGAGAAATCAGTATTTATATTGTCTAAAATGAATTTAATTAAAAACAAGTCTGAGTAAAGCGACATTTACATGCTAACTATATTTTCCATCTCGAAAGATTCAAATCTTTGAATAATTGTTTTTTTTTTGTAAACATTACGATCTACGTAGATAAAATTTTATTCCCAGTTTACAGATTTATATTCGTGTACTCATGGGAATTTCTTTGTTCCACAGTCGAGCTGCTCCAGATTTTGAACAGGATATGATATATTTATGAGGATTATATATTTCTTGCTGAGCCCTACATCAGTTAGAGCTGTGTTAGGTGTACTGGCTGTTTTTGTCTACCACTCAATTCTTTAGTTTAGTAGAGATGTAATTATTGCAATAATGTCGACAACAAATAGGACAAATAGCAACATGAGTGCTTAGACCGCACGACTGAAGTAAAACTTACGAAACGTAGCTTTCTTTCTCTCTTTCGATCTTCTCTAAATTGCGTCTCCCTCTCAACATCCACCCGCCTCGCCCGATCACACTTTTCTAAACGCTCTCGTCACACATTCACCAGCTTACTCCCCAAATAAAGCGTGCGTAAAGAAATTTTCTTTCTCCAAAAACTTACCAGAAACATCAGGCTTCTAAACCAAAGGTTCTGTACCACTGCATTTCTTATTAACATATAAACTTTTTCAAGATTGACCACAAAAAAGGTTTTTGTTTTGGATCTCTTTTAACTTAAAATTGCGTAAATAACTATAACACTTTAGTGTTAAATTTCTAATCCCTATTGCGTTTTTAAATCACATTTCTATTACAGACAGACAAATAGGATACGGATCTGTAGTTCTTTGAAACAGCTAGCGGTAGTCTCATCCTTTTGGGAACGCAACACTAAAACTATAGGTGAGTTAAAAAGCCAGAAAACTTCCACCGATGCGAGTGGTTCCTGGGTAGGTTAAACAGGTAAAGTGAAGAAGAAAAAGTCTTATTTATGGGTGGTATTATCTTCTCTCGAGTTGTAACGTAATACTTTATAGTCTATCTATTACCTATAATACGCAGACGTTTACAAGAATAATCCAAAGTATGCAGTGTAGACAAGGCACACATTTAAAGACTGTACACGAAGAATGAAATAAGTGAAATTGGAAGACACAGCATCTTAAATTAATGCTAGCGGACTTAAAACTGGCTTGGCGCGGATGATGTTAAGTATAAGTAAAATTTAAGTAATTGATTGATTTATGTTCAATAGTCATTTTATGCCAAGTTTATAACGGAAAAGACTTCAATGTCACATTTCGAGAGGACTTGAGAGAAAGGCAGCGTTATGAGACATGTTTATCCTAAAATTTTCATTATAGCAGGGCTTCATCGTTTTCGGACTGTTAAAATACTTTTAAAGTTTTTTAAGAGTTTTGTTCAGAGTATTTGCCAGTTTGGTAATGACATTTTATTTGTTCTGTAGTTGTCTTATTAAAATAAGACAGGTAAAGGCTTCTTGATATAACGTAAAATATATTTAAAATAAAGTTTGACCGGGATCACTCCATACTCTTAAACTAGAAAAACTTGGCATACACGGAAACCTTCTAAAATGGACAGAATCTTACCTAAGCAAACGTTCCCAGGCGGTCGTGGTGGGATTCAGGTCAGATTACATAGAAATAGCATCTGGCGTCCCCCAAGGTTCACACTTGGAACCTCTTTTCTACAATGTATACATTTACGTCTTGCCTAATTGTCTTTCGCACGCTAAGCATCTGATGTACGCAGACCATAAAAAGATTGAATGAAGATGAGAATCGATAACATCAACGATTGTTACACGATGTAGGCCATACTGGACGTTTTGTATAATTATTACTTAACTAATAAGATAACGCTGAATGCCAAAAAATGGCAGTGTATATCTTTCACTCGCAAAATGAACCCCATTATACATACGTATAATTTTAATGCTGTTCACATCGAAAGAGTCAATATGATTCGTGACCTAGGAGTTTACTTCGATAGCAAAGTGCCATTTGGTGATCTTATTGACTTAGTCACAAAAAAGGTACATAAAAATGTGTATGTGTGTGTATGTATGTGCGTGTATGTATGTATGTGCGTGTATATATGTATGTATATGTGTGTGTATGTGTATGTATAGTTGTATTTATGGTCGAATTGAGTTGCCTCCTCTTTTTTTGAAGTCGGTTAAAAACTCATAAATTTTTGACCGCCACATTCTCGTAACAACTTCGCCTCTGGTACAACTGCATAAGACGCCGCGAGGTCTTGGCTTGGCTTGATGTGCTGTCGTTTGTTCATTGTTTCTCCCACTTGATTTGTTATGCGTGGTGTACGGGTCTATCTGACTAACTACAATATCGACTAGCTATTTTGTTTCGTTCACAGAATTACAGAAAAAAGAATAGATAAAAAAAAGAAAAATCAAAAATAAAAGTAGCATAAGTTACTCCTTATGAAATCGGATATTTGCCAGTGAAAGTCTAGTCAGGATCGGTCCAGCCGTTTCGGAGATTGGCCGGAACAAACAGACAAAAATTGTAACAAATATTATTTTGGTATATGTACCGTGTATCACATCTATACGCATTTGGTGAAAAGCGGTTATTTTGACATTACAAGAGGACACTCCAATTTTATTTTATTTTATTAATTTTATTTATTTGTATAGATAGGTTTAAGTTGATAGCATCCTGAATTTCTTAGTTTATTATTTTGTTATTTCATTTTAGCATTGTAAGTTTGATTGTTATAGTGTTATTTGGTAATTTAAGGGAAACCTGTTATTGGCAATACTATATAGCATATAATTATGTATATGTAAGGTACATTGTTTGTAAAGCTGTAGGTTTTCTAAATAAAGAATTAAAAAAAAAACACACAAGTGCAGAATCATGTTTTCATTGTGTTCACACGCTTAGATTGTAATGTTTTCTGCTTCTGGTCGGACCAATGGCTGGCCGTTGCCGGACGAGCCTCTTCGGCATACTGTTATAGCACTTACGTTTTAAAACAAACCTCCATAAAGATCTGATATATTTAAAAAAATAACATAAATTTTTCATGAAATTACAATATGTATTTGCCTTTCTAAAAAACGTATAACAAAAAAAAAAAGAAAAAAAAGATCAACTAAAGAGTTTTTATACCATGGATTGAGTCCTAAAACTAAAAATGACTTATTAATAATGTTCTCGAGTATTTCTTTTTTTCAGCCGTTTCTTTGTTTTTTTGTTACTTTACGAAAATTTCTTATTTGTGTAAATAAGAAACTATATTGAGTTAAAGTCTATATTTAAGTATTTAAGGGAAGTATATAATAATAAATCTTAATTTGTTGTTTTTATATTCTGAAAATAACTAAATGCTAGTCTTGTTTTACAAAATTCTTCGTCACATCAATACTGTATGAAAATGACTTTTTCTAACATGTTAAAAACTTTAAAATATCACTTACGATTAGCTGAAATGCTTTGTAATGAAATAGTTTTTAACATACGTAGGAAACTTTACATAGGAAATGGCTTATATTAAGGTAATTTAGTTTCATTAAAACAATGTGGTACAATAAGTATTGATACGAATAATAATTAAAATATTTCATTCGTATAAACTTGTTTACCCCACTTTTCCAATACAGGTAGGTACCTTACTGAACCACTACGCAACACTATACAATATGCTAATAGCATCCGTGGCTGTTCGTAAACAAGTTGGAATGTAAGCACAGAAACGGGGTAGCGTTGCGTCTGTATAATCTACGTGACTAGTCATCTGCTCTCGACTGGACGTGAAAATATCGGTTAAAACCAAAATTTTTTCAGTAATAAAAAATTTCTGAAATAAACTGACACTAGCTACACGCCCATAACTTGTAAATAATAATAATAATATAACGTATAATGTATGTTTAGGAAAAGCTCGTAATTATTTTTTAAATTTATAATAACGCATTTTTTTAAGGTCAGTCAGTCAGTAAGTTACAATTATTATTAATTAAAACTTTTTTTTAATGTAACAATCTCTCAACGAGTATAATAAATAGGAGAGGTCTAATCAAGAACTCTCTTTGCATATCCCAGTGACAAAAATTATATTTGATTATGTATGACATGCTATGAACCAATGTGTAGCTAGATAGTTATTTAATGCGTATATAGTTAATAGATTCCTTGTATTGCTCACAAGCAAGTGTTTGATAAAAACAACATTATCATATTTTTTTGTAATTTATAATGTTGACAAAATAAACTTCATTCATAAATTCGTAATACGCAATGAATATTTTTGAACTAAAAAACAATAACTCGATTTATCAGACCTTTATAATTTTCTTACAATTAAAAACGGTTAGATAATTAAATAAATAAGTCAATAAAAAGTATTTTCATATAATAATATTATAAAATAGATAATACAAATTACTTTTATTGATATTTAATTCAAATTATGACTCTATTTAATAGAAAAAAACTTTCAAGGTATAATTATAACTCTACAATATTTTTATGTTAAGTATTAAAATATTAGTGTTTTTCAGACACCTAAAGTTAATTTTATTTGATCTACAATTGTAACCAATAAGATTACTGCTTTTATGTCGCTTCTAAAAATTTAAAAATGGACACGTTACGAGACTACATGTCACGTCACGAGACTGTGTCACGGCGAACCCGCGGATTAAGATTATGCGGTAATACGGTTGATATAAACCTAAAAAAATGTTATTGTTATTCAAGATTGATAATATACTTCAGGGAGCTCTTGATGCCAGATTCCCTTAATCTTGTTTAATTTATGGTTGTAATACAAACATTTTTATATTTACTTTTTATTTATTAAAATGAAAAAGAGTAAGAGCAATATCAAGCAAAAATATCAATTTTAAATTTTTATAGGGTAGCGTCTCTACCCCACGTAAAATAACCAATAAACTGAAACTTGATTGTCAAGGTTGTTGTATACGACAGTCGTCTATTTATAGATGTATAAAAGTTTATAATCTTATATTGCACAATATTTTGAAATATGTTACTTCTATATATTTTATTTATTTCATATAGATATATTAATAAGTATTTTGTTTTATTTATAACAAAAAAAAACAAGAGTTTTTTTATAGTATTTTTAATGTGGTACACCATTTTTAATTTTTTTTTAATATTGTAGTAATAAATAATATTGTAGTAATAAAATTTATATTCGAGGTAATTTTGAGTTGAAGGCAACAGAAAAGTAGTCATTGAAAAAAAAACTATAGTAAAATATTTAATGAAATAAAAAAATATACTACTTACTGTTTACAATTTTAATAATAGTTAATTAAAATTATATCTTACAGATAGAGAACTAAAAAAAACAAGTGTGCTTTAGACCACACGACTGAAGTAAAACTTCTTTGTTTGCCCCACTAATATACGAAACGTAAATCTCTTTCTTTCCATCTTCACTAACTTATATCTCCCTCTCAACTTCCGTTCGCTTCGCTCGATCACACTTTTCGTAACGCTCTCGTCACGCATCCAGCTTACTCCCCAAGTCAAGCGTGTGTAAAGAAGTATTACTTCAAAAAATATACACAATGATTAGCATGGTAAACTGAAATAAATAAAAAGTAAACTTTTTAATAGCGTTATTCATATTAAAACTTATCAACATAAACCATATTTAAAATAATAGTGGTAATAATAAATCAATATTTTATAAGACCATCACCGTAGCATATCCTAATGCTAAGCTTATTGCTAATAAGTATATCAATAAAATTAGTATTTAAGTTTCTTTCGCTTCTTTGTCCATGAGCTCAATAGCTTCAAACACCCATTTGTAGTTCATTGCGCCAAAACCCTGAGAAAAATATTAACACAGACTAAATATATTTAACTATATTCCAGAATCCGAAAATAACTAAATACTTATGTTAAATATAAGATTATTTAATAGAGTTTTAATTTATACATAATATCAGAAGACAAAAGATGTAGGTACTCAAGAATTCTGTACTCATGTATCACTCCTTATCAACTCATTTTATAAAGATAATTGTGTTTGCTCGCAAACGAAAAAAAAAACCGACTTCAATTACATCGACAAGTAAAACAACGTAGATCGACGAAAAAATACTCAAGCAACGCGTTATCAAAGATTGCTCAAAAATTAGTTATCAGATCTCGATAAAATTTATATGTGACCACATGATAAACATCAGTATTCGATTAAATTAAAAATTATCAAAATCGGTACACCCAGTAAAAAGTTATGACGGATTTTCGAGAGTTTCCCTCGATTTCTCTGGGATCCCATCATCAGATCCTGGTTTCCTTATCACGGTACCAAACTAGGGATATCCCCTTTCCAACAAAAAAAGAATTATCAAAATCGGTACATCCAGTAGAAAGTTATGCGGTATAATACAACGTAGGTCGACGAAGAAAGCGTCAAGTAAAAACGCATTATTAGATATAACTCGAAAAGCAGTTGTTAGATCTCAAATAAATTAAAATGGGACCAATTGGCACACACCACCTTTCGATTAAAAGAAAATTTTTCGAAATCGCTCCACCCAGTCAAAAGTTCTGATGTAACATACATAAAAAAAAAACATACAGTCGAATTGAGAACCTCCTCCTTTTTTGGAAGTCGGTTAGTAAAAAAAAGAAATTGCATAGTTATCATTTTCAAAAGTACTATAAATTAATGTTCTTATATATTAATATATTCAGCTTTTTATTAAATGTTATTTTAAACAATTATAAATTTCACTCACTCTATGATTCCTTCTTTGTATGATTTCAATAAACAAGGTAGGTCTGACTTGCAAATGCTTAGTGAACGCTTGCAACATGTAACCTCTGTCGTCGAAGTCTATCAAAATGTTCTGTTCTTTTAATTCTTCTATACTTTCAGTTACATTCACAGGACTGTTTTTAAGTTTTTCTTTTATCATGTCATAGTATGTAGGCGGCCATGATATGACGTCAGCGCCTCGTGTCTTCAAACTTTTCATCTGTAGAAATAATACAGGTGTATTTCATAAGTAATGAATATATTAGCCGAAGAATTAGTTTATAGCTGCTTTTATTTTAGGCTACCTGTATCTTTGAGTTGACGATTACATATTGTTACTATCACTCATTTACCCCTCGGCGAAAAAAAAGTTTCAGATATAATATTTTGGTATAAATAGTGTCACATATCAATTTATGGACTTAAATGTAAAGTAATCGAATACCAGCTTTGTTTTAAGTCATTCAGCAGTTTTGGGGTGGAAGTCAAACAACGGACACATCCCGACAGAACAATATTTAATAGATATAGAGCGCCCAAAAATATGTTTTAAAATAACTCTTACCTTTAACTTATCCTTTAAAATAACTTATATATACTTCGTACTGAATTATACTTTTTTTTTGAAGCGAGTTTGTTTACCCTATCTAAGTATAAGTTTTTGTTACGTACGGTAGAGACGATATCATCCGTATAGAGTGCTACGTGTTCGACTCCGGAGGCACCCAAAGCTTTTACGAATTCAGTCGCCTTGCTCGTTGGTCGTATGCCCTTTGCTGCTTCGTTTAACGATAGCTATAATTACAATATATAATTATTGTTTTTTTTTAAAAGAATTTTAAAAACATAATTCTTTTTAATATTTAGACAGAATAAAACCCATGTAAATATAACTCTAGCGTATGCAGTCAATATTATTTCCAAATTACTCACTTGAATAATCTTTTTTTTAGGCTATTTCTTTCTTTTTTAATTATCACTTACTATTTTGAATAATGCAATGAATATTCGATAGTAAAAAAGGGCTGAAATCGTCCTTAAAAGTTATCGATTTCTCGTATTTTTATTACAAATCCTATTAAACCCTTTTCAGGTTTTAGATTCAGAAAAAGTAATAAGAAATTTTTATCCGTCTCTAAGGAGCCATACACTAATAGGAGTTAAGTGAACCAAACAAATGAAATGTTCTACATTTTTATCTTTGAAGAGGATCCCCTCTTGAAAGATAAAAAAAAAGAATACTCATCGGACTTGTTCAAATAACTTAACACGCCATATAAAAGTATACAAATATACTTACAAGTACAGTTTCTCCCTGATTAATGACAGATGCAGAGTTTATGCAAGAATACGGCACTAAATCGTGACTGTAGTCCACGCACCAAAATCTAAAAAGAAATTAGTTTCGTATTAAATAATAACGTATCAATTACATATTTTGGCTTTCATTACTCCTCCCGAAATAGACGTATTAAAATTGAGGACTTCAGTTACTCATTGTACGATATTACAATGGCCCATAGTATGAAGAAAATTCAGAAAAATATTTTGACCATCAATTCTTCTATGGTTTCGCTATTAATTGTATTTTGCTGGAAATAGTTCAAAATATACACCATGTACAAAAATTTACTAGTAACAATTATTATTAAATTGTTAAGTGTAAATTGACTTCATATGTATATTAATGTTGTTTGTGTCATCTTCATAACATTACAAAAATTCTGCTTGAATATCAGTAACTATATAAATATCGCTGTTGAATAATGATAACTCAATATCTTCTTATTATTATCATAATAATTTTATGAGATAGTTGAAAAAAAGACACAATAACTCACTCTACGTGAAAAAAGAGACATTTGCCCAGCAGTGGAAAGTAACAGGCCACGGGGCGAATCAATCAACTCACCTATGCATGTTAAGGTTCTTCTCATACCAACTGACCGAATCTTCGAGAGTTCCATCCGCCATGTTACCTTCGACATGATCCACAAAATGTAAATTTGTTTCAGGTCTGAAATAGAACAAAAATTAACAAATCGTAGCCGCGACTTGGAACTATTTGAGGTAATTTAAGTAATATTTTAAGAAATCTAGAAATTAAAGTACTAATATAACGTTTTTGATTCTTTGTTATGTGTAGATTGTATAGGATATGCCTAAAATTGATTGTTTAAAATCCTATTTGTGCTTTGTAATCAAAGAATATTGGAAGGATGGTATATGACTTCTAAGAAAGAAAAACTCTGTAACTCTTACAAGAGCTTATTCAGTGGATCATCTTCAAGCGCTTCGTAGCCAGGGAATAAGAGTCCTGAGTATTTCGATCTGTCGATCAAGGTGTGTGTATTATCACCGTACTGAAAAATAATAAATAATTTATTTTAGTCTTTAATTTGTGATTGGGATATGGATGCAGATATATAAGTAATATTATGTCACTTATTAAGTTTAATCACTCACGGGAAAACGCTAAATACTATTTTAGCTACAAATTATATGGAAAGAAATTTTTCCCGTTATTTGCTAATAGCGATAATATTATAACGCTCAATTTATATGACTTATCGTGTTAAATTTCGATATAGCTATTATAATGTTACTTACTGTTTTTAAAACTGCATATTTTATTATTCCATCTTTATCATTTTCCTCGGTAACATCTTTAACAACAACTGCACCTTCTTTCTTCGCTTTTTGCACAATCGCTTCTAGATCAGATACTTCAAAAGCTACATCCTTTACAAAATCTCCGTGAGCTGCTAAATCTTTTGATATTTCGTTGTCATTAGAAAGTGGTGACTCAAATATAATTGTTATCTAAAAAATTAAAAATAATACTAATAATAATACAGATTATTGTATACCAAAAACAGAAATATTACATAGCAAAATGGATTTACAAAGTATCATGAGGTACAAAGTATCATGAGGTACAAAGGGCGGCCTTATTGCTGAAAAGCAATCTCTTCCAGGCAACCTAGGGGCAGAGAGGTTATTGTGTCGGAGTAGGTGTAAATAAAGAAACCTTTGTGTCAGTTGTTCATTGTTAACCTTAAGCTTTTTTGATAATTTATTGTACTATTTATTATTAAATTACACTTATTGTGCATTCCACTGACGCGGAGCTGGGCGAAGTGGAGCGGACCGTGAAATGACCAATCATAGTGCTCGAAATCTCACATCACAATTCTCCAAGAGATCTAACTTTACTGATTGGGACACGATTCAATCTAGCTTTGGTTCTTTCATCCCAGCTCTGCTCTACTCCGCCCCGCTTCACTCCGTTTCAATGGAAACGTTTGCTACTTTTTACTGCTTTTTTTCGCAAACAATCTTGCACAAACTCTCTCAAATTATATTTACTAGTAATTAAAGACTCATATATAATCTGAATTATATATTGTTATCATAATGACATCAGGTTTAAACCCAAATATATCATTTGTTGGACATGCGCAAGCGTAATTAAAAATATCCTCGATACATCTTATCAGTACATGCAATGCTTTATGCATGCATGTAACTCTACTTAAATTCGATCTTATCACGTCAATTCAATAATTTGCTTCAATTAACAAACAGGCGTTTTGATTAGTAGCGTCATTTCATTTCCAATGATATATTCCTTAATTTCGATCTTACTTCACTTTTAAAACAAAAGTATTATTGTTTTACAAATAGTATGAATTTGTTTTACTATCACAACTAAAATCATTCGACATACAAAATGGTACGAAAAAAACGAAAAAACAAAAACACTAGAACTACGAATAAAACTGAATTTTATTTAAATATATATTTGAATTTCTTACTTACTTTATTTAATCGAACTGCATAAGAGACAACTGGCCGTTCTTCAGTGGATCCCCTGAAGGCCAATGGCTCAAAGCCAAAGCGGGTGACAAAGTAACTTGAAGCCTAACAAAAAATTTGAGCATTAAAAGAGATATACAAATACTTTTTTTTCCTTTATAAAATAAAAGAACTTACACCGGCAATCCTAACATATAGTAAACTTTTTTGTAGTTATGTAAGTAAGAGAAATTTATTCTGTAATTTAATTTTAGTAGATATTATAAAATAATTTATGCTCATCCAAAGAGGTGATTTGTCAAGGGGCTCTAGTTTTAACAAGCTAGAATAATTTTACTAAAAATAATTTAAAAAAATGGAGTTTTTTGTTAGAATAATTTTACAAAAAAGATTTTGAAAAAAGAAGTTTATTTAAATTTGAAAAAAAGAGTAAAAAACTTTTTTATTTGTTTGTACATTTACACTTACAAAGATAAATAACAAGATGAAAAAGTTACCGTTTTAGCATTGGCCACCCAAAACGTGAGATGATCGAAATTGAGTATTTTGCCCGTGCTACCTTTGATTAGGTCTCCTTTCGTCATTTTGTACTGAAAAAAAAATAATAATAATAGTATTAAGGTATCTACATACACGATTTGTAAAATGCCTCGTAAATATCATCTGTCAGTCAAAACAAAACAATAAAAGAACTTATTGTATTGTTAAATAATACTAATTATTTTACTACTTAATAAATTGTCTGAAAAATGATCTAAAACACTTCTTGCAAACGACCAAATGTGCTATTTATTCGAATTGACACAGGCTTTATCTTATTTCTAAGTAATAATTAAATAAGGTAAACACTAAGCATTACTCCGACTTGTTTCTTTGAGTTCGTGTTCAGAATACAAATTAGTGGACATGTCGCAGAACATAGCGACGGCGATATTTATTTATTTATTTTACTAGGCAATCCATCCTATCGTTCCTAGGCAGTAATATGAAGTATATTATTAAATATTTTTAAGCAATATTAAATGATTTAGACAGACTTTAATTACATCGACAAGTATTAAACGTAAGTAGACGAAAAAATAGTCAAGTAAATACGCGTTATCAAAGATCACTCAAAAGGTAATATCAGATCACGATCAAATTTAAAAGACACTACAAGATAAGCATCAGCTTTCGATTAAAATAAGAATCACCAAAATCGGTATACCAAGTGAAAAGTTATGCGATATACTCGTAATACAACGTAGATCAATCAAAAAGTAGTCAAGTAAATACGTATTATTAGATATAACTCAAAAAATACTTGTTAGATCTCAATTAAAATTAAATGGGACCACATGTCACGCAACAAATTTCGATTAAAATAATTGTATTTGCTCGGAAACGAATAAAAACCAACTTCAGTTACATCGACAAGTAATACAACGTAGGTAGACGAAAAAAATAGTCAAGTAAATACGCGTTATCAAAGATAACTCAAAAAGCTGTAATCAGATTTCGATGAAATTTAAATGTAATCATATGATAAACACCAGCTTTTGATTAAATATAAAAATCGGTTCACCAAGTAAAAAGTTATACAGTATAATATAACGTAGGTCGACGAAAAAGTAGTCAAGTAAAAACGCATTATTAGATATAACTCCAAAAGCAGTTGTTAGATCTCAAATAAATTTTAGTGGGACCTAATGACACGCAACACCTTAACGATTAAAAAAAATGTCGAAATCGGTCCATCTAGTCAAAAGTTCTGACGTAACATACAAAAAAAAAACAGTCGAATTGAGAACCTCCTCCTTTTTTGGAAGTCGGTTAAAAAATCATCGAAATTAGTTCACCCAGTCAATAGTTTAGTTCCGTCATAGAGCTGTGTAAGTTTTGTACAAGGATGTCGAGAGGTAACGTGTGCATAGTATTTACGTTCAAAGGTATTTTTATTGCATAATAATCATTCGAGATTAACAGATATCATTAATCGTTTAAACGACTTGTCCTAATTTTGCATGTTTCTTTATAATGTAAAAATAACTGAAAGTTGGTTTTGAGTTTATCAACATTAATTTGGAAAAAAATAGCTGTGTCAAACAAAAAGAGACGTGAAACGAAGTCGAGCTGTAAAAAGTAAATTTCCAAAAAGTAAGACGGTATAGACGGTATAGAGTATTGTAAATAAGACTATTTACACAACAACAAAGTCTTCTTTTTTTGCTCGAAATGTGAAACAAAATATATCTAGCAGATACTTACTTTTTTAATAATTGTAAAAAATTGATCAATTTTAATAATAATGGTCCTAATAATACCCTTAGAGAACTGACGTAGTTAACTGAGGTGAGGCACAGCAGGAAATATCCTGCTCAAAATCTAGGGTAGCCAGACTGGGGACCACGACCTTTAAGAATATCATAGCTAAATAGCACTCAGGGGTGTGAAACTCTCATACAATATCGTAATTCAAAAATATTCGTACAAACTAACGCCATCTTTTAGAGGAGGAGGGTGAGTTCGGGGTGATAGATTAATGTGCCAAAAATAGATGGCAGTAGCAGCAGTAGAGTCTAGAATTTTTGCAAATATAATTAATTTAAATAATCAATCAAACATGTTTTGTACGATTCATAGGTATAAAAAAATATATTATAAAATATAAGTATATTTTAATTTATCTCCAATATTTTTTGCCGTGGCAATATTATTGAGGCCCATCGTGCATTAGTCGGCCATATTTGAATTTTGAATCACTCGTTTAATTGTGTTTGTTCAGTGTTCGTTGTGTTTTTAATTTTATTGTGTTATTCCCTACGTTTTGGCTTGTTTACGGACTTTTTGATCTTCTACGTGTTACGACATCACCTGGATTGTTATTTGGACCCCGGACTGATTGCATGACTGTTAACTTGGCTCTTTATTACACGGATTACAATTTTTGCAATTTTGATTAAGTATTTTAAAATGCCGAAATCAGCTGAATTAAAATGTTATTTCAAATGTGATATTTATGGTGAGTATTCAAATTATTTAAAGAAACGTTTCAAAGCAGTATTTAGACATTAAGTATTATACCAAGATTACTCTTTTCTTCTCTATTCGACTTAGTAAAAAAAATTATAAAAGAAGTAATTAATTTGTATGCCATTTTAAAATTTGGTTAGCAAGAAAAACAGCCTATAAATCATTTGGCAAACATACAAGGATTTTTTTCAGTAATAATAAAATGAGGCTGCAAAATTTTTTTCTTTATAAAATCATAATAATAGTTAGTAATTCAAACATAAGCAAGCAGCTTGTCTTATTATGTATCTACAAAAAAAAACAGTCATACTGCAAAATAATTATTTGTCGGAGCAAGATTGATTGGCATTCATATTTAAATTTTGGTTAGCAATAAAAATAGATTACGTTTTTTTTTTTTTTTCAAAATCAGCAGTGTTCGTTAAAAGTGGGTGGAAAATAAAGCTATATATATGACACTATCCCAATATTACTAAATAGGGATCCCTTTCTTTCGAATTTTTGTTTTTCTAATTTAATTTTGCAGTTAGGTATTTTTTGGCATACTATTTCAGTAGGCATAATTATCTTAAAGGCTTATATTACCAGCACATGGGTCACTCATTGCTGCTTTTACATATATTCAGCCACAAAAAAAAAAAATACTATAACTGTTCAGAGACAATACAAATTGCAGACGGATTTAGAAATATTTGCTGACTATATGTTGTTGCCCAATTGTACTAGCTAATCAGTAATATTTTTTTGCTAACAATGATACAAATACTTTGCAAACTGTTTAAATCACACCCTTAATAAAATAGAAGTAATAATTAACTCTTTTTATTCCTTTCATTGCATTTAGAATTCATTATTATGTCTCTTTAGTATCACTTTTATGTATAAAGCAATATTTTAAGAATATTAAAAATTTTCAGGACCCTTACATCGCTTTCCCAAATGGGAATATCCTCATACAGAGAAGTTAAACCAATGAAAATTTTGAAATTTTGATAGGAATGATCATGTTAAAAAACAAGCATCCGATTATTATAATAAAAGATGAAAATAAACAACAGTTTTATAAATTCTATATGGTACTGGTGTTTTATTTTTAAACCCTCGATTATCTGTTAATATTAGGTAAAATAGAATTAATTTGAAATCAAATTTTTAATACTTAACACAAAAAAAAAAAAAAAAATAGAAAATATTCTTAATGTACATACTTGTTACTTTTTGATAAAAGTTAATGATAAATATGAAATACTTTTCACACTATTTCCACCAATTTATTGATACGAACTGTTTGTATTAATAAATAAGTGGAAAAAGTGTGAAAAGTACATACAGTATATTATTTAAATAATAATCAATCTGGTAAAAAATAAATAAACAGCGCCACCTGTAGTATTATTATAGAAATAAAATTGTATGTGCACGCCATCTGTTAGTGGGGGAGGTCGTGATACATCAATTTTAATTTCTGAGTGGCGTATCTATACCAGTATATAAGTGTATAATCTATGATAGCACTGCTTTCAAGCAGTGCTGTGTTGTTATTGTTAGTGTGCAGAGCTCCTTAGTGGATTGTGATTAGGGTCAACAATGCGTTTGCGATGCTTCTGGTATTACGTCTATAAGCTACTAGAATCGCTTCATCCGTTCAGGCGTATGTTTGTTTGCCGCTCAGTTGTATAAAAAAGGGGAAACATATGTCAATTTAACACGTTAAAATAATGTAACAAAAGTACTTTACCTTCAGTTTATAGTCTTATAGAAAATCACTACCACGCGTTGGATTGAGAAAAAAAAACTGCTTCTTTCATAAGACGTTACTCTTTATATAGCATCTACTTTTTATCTCTCGTTTAGATCAGTTAGTAAATTGGAAATATTAATTATGTATTTTATATATTTCCATAAATACCATATTAATATAACGCGTTTATTAATCAATTCAAATGAAACTGTAAGGTTATTAAATCTTCAAGATATGTCGAAAACCTTTTCACTTAAAAAGATTAAATTTGGCAGGGAAGTTCTAGTAGTAGACGTCCACCAAGAACGGATTTTGTGACACGGTCGCATGGTAAGGAGGTCCAAGGGTCTCGCAATTTTTTATTAGTCTTTCATTTTTTGCGCTATAAACGCTAAAACTTTATTTTTAGTAGACGCCCACTAAGAATCGATATTGAAAATTAATACCTGTAAGGGTTTTGTAATACAGATTGAAAATTACTATGGCAAAACCGTAATTTTTTTATGGACTGTAGTTGAGAATGAGTAAGTACCTGTTTCAGCCTTTGTGCAAATTCTTCCATTGAGAGGGTGCAATAGAGGTTAACAATTTACAGGTTAGCGTGGATATCCCTCATTACCGGAGTTAGACGTACAGAACTTTATTCTTAGGCTTTTGATGATAAATACATAAATATGTATTTTTGAAATTTCATTTCCATTTGTCATTTATATTTGTATGAAAATGCGTCTAATTTTTGCATGCACTCTTATTTTTAAAAGCAGTCTGCTCTTGAAATTATAAATATCCATCTTTAATCTTAGACCTGGTTAGGTACTAAGTAATTAGAGAGAAATATGGAAATGAGTTGCACTTAGACACAGTCTTAAAAGTTTGTCTAATATATCGGAATTTTGGATAGTAAAATAGGATGTTCGTATTATTGTAACTACTTACTTAAAAATGGCTGAAGTTGACCTCAGGGTGGGGCAGTTTTTCGCGCGGCTGTGTTAGGAAACCTAATCAAAAAGCAGTCTAGTACTTCTAGAGCACAAAACATGTATGTATGTGGTATACAAAGACTTCCTAAATTATTGTAATTAGGTACTTCTTACATTAGCACCTCATTTTGAATGTAATCAGTTACTATGTGAGCGAAGCCACGGTCAATAGCTAGTTTATAACTAAACGTAAACAATTAAGCTAAGTATAACACAGATTCAACATTACAATATACTTTAATATCTACGATTTTATTTTTGTGTTACACACACCCATAAGGAATTCTAAACATTTTTTGAATATCATATCAAAAATTGACCGCTCCAGCGGACCCTGCTGGAGCGGTAATTTTTGATGTGATATTCAAAAAACGATTACAATATACTTTAATATTTTGTTTTATAAATTTATTTCAATTCAGTTAGGAATAAGTACTTAATTTAATTATATACTAGCTTTTACCCACGGCTTCGCCCGCATTGAAAGCTATTAAATAAGTATTTGAGAGAGATTTTATATTTCGCATTTTTTTTAAATAAAAAGTATCCTATGTTACTTCGAAACCTCCAAGAATATGTATACAAAGTTTCATGATGATTGGTTAAGTTGTTTTCGCGTGAAGGCGTAACAAACAAACTTACATTCACATTTATAATATTAGCAGGGTATATCTTGCGTTATTTGATAGTTATGCGTTAGTTTTTTTTTTATCTTTCGTTAGTTACTATAATCACTTCGATTCTACGGGGACTAGCGCGAATGTCATTTTTAAGATCACAGCTAAATCCTGTGGTGAGTAAGGTGGCCAGAGCTCTTGGGCAAGCGTCGAGGGTAGGGTCGGCAACGCTTCTGGGATGCTTCTGGTATTGCGGGCGTCTATAGCTTGTTTAACGACCTAGGCTTATAAAAAAAAAAAAAAAAAAGAAAACGAATGATCTAGTCCCAGTGACCATGGCCACCCGACATTCAAGTCCCGGAAAATCAAGCGTTCATAGTGACCGTGGACATTAAGGTTACTAAACTGTAAATCTACATAAAACACAGTTAATCTACATGTTTTTCTAATTACGATTTTATAATATCGCTTCATCATTAGTCATATTTTTTTTAGATTATTAAATATAATTAATTCATAATTTTAAATCGCGACTTCCAGATTCTCTGATAAGAGATAAGATCTCTATTTATTTAAATGATATGTTGTAGTGATTTCTTGATATCATATTTTCATATACAATATTACATTTTTATTCAAATAAATATTTTGTTTTTGTCGTTTTTTTTTTTTGTGTTTATCAACATTTATTTATTTTTTAGTCTAATTTCTTGACGTATTGCTAGATGATGTTTTTGTTGTGTTCGTTTTACTATTTATTTTTTTGTTACCTTTGTATTTGGATAGATTTGATTAGATTAAACTGTTAGATTATAATATATACATGTTTTTGAAGTTTTCTATTTCAATTATTTATGTCATAAAATTTAATAAATGAAATAAAAAAACAGACGCGATCAAAAAAATGTTATTCTAGTCAATGACTGTCGAAGTAAATATTCTAAAGTTTTAACTATAACAGCAGAATTATACTTTTTACATGATTTTATTTTTACCGTCCTAGTGAACTTAAGGCGGTTACGGATTAAAATCTCGCTCAGGTCAGACAATACAGAGTAGTTGTTAATATTCGCCAACCCGCATTGGAGCAGCACCTTCTCCTACATGGAGAAAGAGGCCTATGCCTGCAGTGGAAAATTACAGCGGATATATATAATTGTTTCTGGTCTACACGTAAAGCCGTTACTCAGGGCTACAGGGCCCGACCTACGTCATTTTATAAAAGCTGAAAGTTTTTGAGCGCATGCTCCCAAGACAGGTTGAAGTAATGGCCATGGAATATTAAAAAATTATGCATAAGAAATGACTAAGTTAGTTGCCACTTTGTATGCCTGGTATCTGCCAAAGTAAACATGAGTTAAACTTCATATTTGGCCATTGCTCCTATCGGTATTAGGAGCATACACTGAGAAATTTGATGAAATGGCGATAGTCTGGCCCTCCTCGGTCTATTATTTGACAAGATATTATGTATTATAACGTAAAGTGCTGCATTTTATGATAAAATCTTTATCATTTAAATGTAAAACAGTCAAAATTATTTACGGTTTATTTTCATAAATCTTCAAATAGGTATTTTTTTATTATATAGGAAGCCAACACGTTGATACAAAAACAAATTATATTTGGCCATTGCTCCTATCGGTATTAGGAGCATGCACTGAGAAATTTGATGAAATGGCGATAGTCTGGCCCTCCTCGGTCTATTATTTGACAAGATATTATGTATTATAACGTAAAGTTCTGCATTTTCTGATAAAATCTTTATCATTTAAATGTAAAACAGTCAAAATTATTTACGGTTTATTTTCATAAATCTTCAAATAGGTATTTTCTTATTATATAGGAAGCTAACACGTTGAACAACATTACAGCTCTTTAGGTCTCTAGAGAGACAAAAAACAAATTATATTTATTTTACGACTGTAACCGTAAAATAATACAAAAAGGAAATCTATGTGTCGCTTTGAGTGATATTAGTCTCAATAAAAACAAACGCTACTGTATAAAATAATTTCATTTATTCATTTATGTTCTATACATCATACATATTTACATAAAGTCGAAGGTATATTTATTAACATTATGGAGTATTTTACTTGCACCTATATATTAAAACACTTATATTATTATATATAAAACTTATAAAAAGGTAAGGCACCTTAGGGAAGCTTAATTAAATCGATTTCTGATCAATGGTCGAAATATAACAAAGCTTTATATAGAAAAATAGGTAAGTAACCAAATCTTATATAGAAATTTAATGTTGCCAGAAACAAATTGCGAAATAAAAAAAAATAGTATATACACAAATATAACAAATTATTTTTTATTGATTTAAATAAGTATTTGATACAATGTAATTATCTATATAAAGAATAAAAAGTCATAGATTAAAGTTGTCGTAATTTTCGACCACAAGTGAAATCCACTGAAGTTTATTTAAGATAAAATTTAAAAAATCAGATATATAAGACTAGTGTTTCCGTCAATGGACCTCACTTTCAGACATCGACTCGTCGAACGCTCAGTATCGGGGACTTAGAATACTATATTTACAAATGTCATCATTTACAGCAGTTATAAAAATAGTTCTTTTATATCATTATTGTGACATTCATTTCTGAATGCATTTGCATTTGAAAACTACGTGATAAATCTCTTTTAGAAAACGCCAGTTGAAATTATATTTTAATTATAATATAATCCTTGTAAATTATTTTTATTGGTTCAAAATCCATTAAAAATTATTTAAAGGTTCCATAATTCAAATCATTCAAATGTAACACTTTATATGTATACAGGTCTTTTCAATATGCCATCTATTTGGAACATCACTACGGATTTAATTTCGAACGCTGATTGTTTAATTGTAAGGAATTTGTGTAAAAAATATATCTCTGGTAATCAAAATGGACTTGATAAATCAAAACTTCTTGATTTGACTTAAATAAAACTTCTTGACTTGATTGCGTTTAAACTATAACTAGCAACACCCGTGCGAATAATTCGCAATAAATAAGTATAATAATTGTCAATCATGTTGACGTTGTTTCAAATTAAAGCTGTCATATATATAATTTTAATCCATTTCAAGAATAAGAATAAGATTATAATTTTAATATTTAAATATTAATTTTAATTATAGCAATATCAATAATAATTTTTTAATTGTAGATGCTAGTAGAGCAAGCAATTATCTATAAAATGGTATATAATTAATGGAGAATAATTGAGGTTTTTTCCAAAAAGGGAGGCAAACATCTTAACCTTAGCGTATTAATATATATGATATGGGTATATATGCATAATTCAAACGAATAGTTTTCAAACGCATACACATACAGAACATTTAATAACAAATCACGTTTCAGTCCGTATATCTTTAGATACAAGTTAGATATATTAACATTTTGTATATAATGACTACTGTCATATAAAACATTTTGTCAGCGAACTTGTCAGAAAGAAAAAGAGTATACTCATATAAACTATATTTTACAGAAATATATCAAAATTTACAAAGGTGTATTTAATATAACATAAAATAATGAAGCTATTATAACCAGATTAGTGCTTTAAATTCAAAGGAGAATAGTATATACTGTCATTGTTCATAATAAGTTTTTTAAGAGCTAGGATTGGTAAATCATTGTGATTCTATATTGTCAAAATATTGAAAAGTTTATATTGCATGACGTTTTGTAACATATTAATATAAATAATAATAGTCACCAGTAAAAGATAGCTATAAACAAAATATTTTAAGAACTAAATAATGATATACCTTAGAAGTAAAGATGGAATTTAGCTTATTTTGTTTACAAAACATTATGCAATATCATTTTCACACCACTTTGGTAACTTATGTTACGGTCGTCATGTCAAGGAATAGAGTAAAAATCGATTACATTTACAAAATAAAAGGAACACAAAGTGCTTAAAAAATAACAAGTTAAATATACATTGTGGTAGATTTGGTATGCGTGCGCGCTGTACCTTGAAACGACTGACACTGACAATGAGATCAATTTTTTTGAAGATTCAAACTTGGAAATTACATTCTTCATAAGTTCATACAAAGAAAAAATATATTACCTTCACATCTATCGTCAAAAAATTTCTATCTACAACGCCATCTATCTGTGACATTTCTTCCTACAACTGAATCTGTAACATTGATATGTACCATTTCATTAAAGCCTCACATTACCCTACACTATTCGGTCGGTCATGGTACAGTGCGCTAAAGAGATTGCTCGCTCGTTGAGTGCAGTCTATCGTTGTATATCACAGAGCTGTGTGCAGGGGGGTACGTCGACTAGCTGGGCGCGTTCAACTGCGACGAGACAACCGCTAGGTGTCACTAGAAGAGGCGCGGTAGAGTTTCCCACCCATACTTTTTTTACATCATCCGTACCGTGTTGTGGCCGTGACATATATCCACCCCTGTAAAAAAAAAGAATTATTTTAGTGTTATTAAGACGACGCATTTGCTCAGCGGTCACAGCACTGGTTTATGGTTGTTGCGGTAACGTTTTCCAATTCGATCTTCTCACATAGGCCATACAGATGTTTGCCGTGGCCTGGGCGTTTGTGCTTTGTATTCCATGGACTGTCTGGGCGTGTGTGATTCCGGACCCTCGACACTGGAATTAACCCTAGTGGGGGCCTTGAGTGTGAGGCGTGTATTTATTTATATTTATTTATACAAGACGATTACAAGCGTTGTTTCAACCGAGTGAACGTTTGTAACTTTGCTCATATACATTGTGATGTTTTACAATCGACTCGATATAACATACTTTATCAGGGTTACTATTCCCAGTACTCACACTCGATACCATTACCAGGAAATTATACATTACATTTTCCTATACTAATACGTACGCACTTTTACGTACTAATTCGTCAACACACCCAACATGGAAGTTTATGATATTATGTTACTATTAGTACAAGTATACATATATAGAAACAAATTATTAATTACAATCATAAGTAACGGACGAAGTTCAATTTAAATTCAAGTTATTATAATAAGTTTTTAACTAAATAGCCTAATTCGACCAATTATAACAATTTTTATTATTGCTTATCATTATCATGATCACATTTTTTACATGTATTTATAACAAATCTAGTTTTAACGTAGTAAAAAAATAAGAATTAAGCGTGAACTTGCAAATTGCTGCGGTAATTATAACTACTTTTTACGGAATAAATTATGTATATATTACAATTACTTGTTTGCGAGTATGGAGTAAATATGGAGATTGATATTTTTTGTTACAAAAAAAAATATTTTATTTTATATATAATGAATCATAATAGGTGGCAAAGTTACGTTGTATACTCGTACTCATATAAAAATGTTAATTTAATAATGTTGCAGTGTTGTTCAAATTAGATAGTTCATTTTTCTATTAAATATGCATACACAGAGTATAGATGTTAATATAGAAACTATTTATTTAAAACCATTTTTGTCAAACTATTACTTACTAAATATGCTGTCCAAAGAAAATATGGAAAAAATAATATAAAAAAAATGACAATTTAGTATAAAAACGAAAAATAATCATAATAAATACCTGAGTTTTCTATCTGCCTGCAATAAAGCATCAGCTCTTAACAGTCGTACTGCCACAGCTACCAGCAGAAACAATATGAGTGCTCCACAAACTGGCACGGCTATAGTAGCTGCTTTGAACCAAACTTCACCATTATAAGACGCGCCCCTCTCGCTGGCAACACTGCCTTCTGGAAAAATAGAATAACATTATTAAATTTTATTAATTAATGTTGAAGAGCTATTATTTTTAGAGAAGATTTTGTGATCTTTATGACTGGACTAGACTTCCCATGAGTCATAGTGTGAAGTTTTATAGCCTAATGTCGTCCGGAATGAATAGGTTCTTCGACAAACAAGCTCTTAGTATATAGTAAATTCAGAATTAATTCTAAATTAATCTTTAAAACTAAAATCACAATCGGAACATAAGTCGTGAATATTGAGCTGTGTTTTTTTTTAACAAAGCGTGCCGCAAAAATATACTACTTAATATTTATTTTAAAAAAATTCACGTTGTTATATTTTCATATGTTTGTTAATTAATTCAAATAGTCATACACGGAACTTATGTAATTATGTTAATATACAAATAAAACTATAGAAATTAAAGTTATAACGTGTTGTACAAAACATATCGCACCCTTAATAAAACAAAGATGTAACTCAAAAATCGCAAATTGTGGGAATTGGCGTTTGAAGTTTAGCACTTTTTCCGCATTGTGTTTGATTAAAAATTACCAATTATTTGTAATGCTCTTAATGACTTTTACTATTGATATCAGTAGTTTAAAGTACAGAGATTAATAGAATAATAGAAAAACAACTGTGTTACAGTCTATAATAGCTGTAAAATGGAGATGAAAAAAAAGTTCCGACTTAAATCTCTTTATGCCAAAAATTACTTAATATTTTAGGTAGTATTTCAAAAAAATTCTCTTTAGTATTAAAACATAACAAAAAGTTTTAAAAATAAATCACAATGTTTCGTTTTATGATTATTTAATTGTAATTATGACGTTGTATGTATTAATGCATCATTTTTTTATAAAACGAAAACTGAAATTTATCACCTTTTTTTTAAATTAAACAAATTTTTATTAATCATCTCATATTTATATATCTCTTTATGGCTACAAATATTGTTTTTTAAACAAAACAAAAACTATACACTATTATAAGAATTAGGTACAATTAGTCTCTAGTAAATATCTCCTAAAATCACAAATAATTACTAACCACAAATAATCTAATATATAAAATTCTCGTGTCGCGGTGTTTGTAGTTAAACTCCTCCGAAACGGCTAGACCGATTCACACGAAATTTTGTGTGCATATCGGGTAGGTCTGAGAATCGAACAACATCTATTTTTCATACCCCTAAGTTAAAAGGGGGGGGGGGATTAAGGGGTTTAGTAACATATATGGCAAAACAAAGTTTGCGGGGTCAGCTAGTAAATAGTATAAAAATCAGCAGTCTCTTCTTTCTTATAATGTCTATCATCTTGTTTTTGCTCATTGTTTGAATTATCATATGATACACATAGATCACACTGACCTGTTTTTGGTTGGTGAAACCCTAAGTTAAATACCGTCGGAATCAATATTTTCTGCAAATTTGAATCGTCTTGCCATAAGACTCGACGAATTCCAACCACCAGAGCAGGTTGGGTTTCGAAATGGCTACAACACCGTAGACCACATCCATACTGTTCGACAGATTATTCAAAAGACAGAGACATATAATCAGCCGCTGTGTATGGAATTTGTGGACTGCGAGAAAGCCTTCAACTGTGTCGAGACCTGGGCTGTCCTGGACTCTCTGCAGAGATTTCATATCGACTGGCGATATATCGTGGTACTGAGATGTATGTACGACGCAACGACGATGACCGTTCATGTCCAGGACCAGAGAACAATACCTATTTCCCTGCAGCGTGGGGTAAGACAGCAAGATGTAATATCACCGAAACTGTTTACCACTGCGCTGGAGGATATCTTTAAGATCTTGAACAAGGCATCAATGTCAACGGTGAATACATCTCTCACCTTCGTTTCGCCGACGATATCGTCATCTTTGCGGACATCATCTAGCCGGTCTAAACGAGTCCTCCTGACGTGTCGTTCTCTGTATGAACTTGGACAAAACGAAAGTTATGTCTAACAACCAAGTCATACCGAGACAGGTATCGGTCGATGGTACCCTTCTCTAAGTTGTTCAGGATTATATTTACTTAGGCCATACTATCCAACTAGGCCGCAACCACTTTGAGAAGGAGGCCAATAGGAGGATTCGGTGGGGCTGGGCGGCATTTGGCAGGCTTCGTCGAGTCTTCACTTCGAAGATTCCGCAATGCTTGAAGACAAAAGTCTTCGAGCAATACGTCCTGTCTGTGTTAACATACCGAGCCGAGACATGGACACTGACGAAGGGACTGGTCCACAAATATAAAGTCCCTCAACGTGCAATGGAACTGGCCATGCTTGGGGTTTCCCTCAAAGATAGGATTAGAAACGAGACTACCGCGAGAGAACGAAAGTAACCGATATAGCCCACAGAATTAGCAAGTTGAAGTGGCAGTGGGCTGGTCATCTGTGGCGCAGGACCGGTGGCTGTTGGAGCAGACGCGTCCTGGAGTAGAGATCGCGTCTTGGCAAACACAGTGTGTGACGTCCTCTGGCCCGTTGGACCGACGATCTACCTCAGATTGCCGGTGTAAGCTGGATGAGGATTGCGGAAAACCGGGATGTCTAGCGCGAACTTGGGGAGGCCTATGTCCAGTAGTGCATTGCAATAGGCTGAACTGACTGACAAATATTTGGTTTATTATTGCAGTCAGAGTCAGAAGAACTTTGATTTTCAAACATAAAATTTCTTCTGTTGACAGGCTTATTAAACAACGTATTAAAATCTATAGTGCATCGTCGTCACTCAGGTCGACGTCACTTAGATCTGTGTATTATACTGGAGAAATATTGTAACTGGCCACACTATTGTAATTTCGTCGCTCTCTCAGCTGAATTTGCTCATATTTTGCTCAGTATTTTGTGGTGAATTGGTGTAAGACGTCTTTTCTTCACAATCCGTTGTAACGTTTTGTGGGGCAGGGTTTTGGGTAGGCATTGAACTATTGGAGCTTGAAAAACTGGATGAAGATGAGCTAGAAGAGCTTGACGATGATGAGCTAGATGAATCGGAACTAGATGAAGATGATCTTGAAGACGAACTAAAGGACTGTAAATGGCTAGTATTATTTAGGTGTCATTTTTCTCGTCAACTCATAAGTGACAGCAAAATATTGAGTCGGTGTCATCATTTTCGTCAGCTCTGCAGTTACATTTTTGGGCTCTGGAGATATATGTATTTTGTTGATTTTCCTCTTCAACCTGCATAACTTCTTTAGTCTAAAATAACAATAATTCATAACACTGTAGTATATTTTAAGGATGAATAATAATCATAATTATTTAACGTCAAAATAGCAGCATTGTTGAATGACAATGATCTATTCAGTCGTTTTGCCATAAAAGAGTAACAATCATCCATCCATACGTCATCCTCATAAACTTTCACATTTATTATAGTAATCAGATGAAAAAAAATTTATTACTTATTACAGTATTATTATATTACTTAAAAAGCCGACCGGTGGCGGGATAACCATCCAATTGCTGGCTTTGAAATACACAGGCCGAAGACGGGCAGCAGCGTCTTCGGAGCGACAAAGCCAGCCCTGCGGTCACCAACCCGCCTGCCCAGCGTGGTGACTATGGGCAAAACACATAAGTTCACGCTATTTTTGGCGAAAGATTGTGGAGGCCTATGTCCAGCAGTGGACTGTATAGGTTGTAATGATACACTATTATGTTTATCTTATAACTTTTACGCTCGATACGCTGTAACTCTTCATTGTGGTGTTCAGTTTCTGAATGTGGTATTAAACTTAAAAAAAATTGTGAGCTCTAAGACCATTTTCAAAACCTATACAAATAAGCACATCAGTTACAAGTTATTCTTAACTTTTACACGAAAAGGGAATTAATGTTGAAAGTTTTTACTTATCTTTCGTCATTCTAAATAATAAAAAGAAGTAAACAAAAGTGACTTTTATAAATAGCCTTATTTATTACAATAAAGTGATACTTAACCAATTACTCCAACAACTAAGGCATATATTTCAATATAAAACTGAAGTGTTAGGCGTTAACTTTGTAAAATTTGTCAATTTTTAAAACAAGACCGAAGTAAATCCAAATGTTACACATCATTATCAAATGCGTTTTCTGAGAGAATGAAGTATAACAAAAATCATCTTTTTATTTTAAATCCCTTTTAATCTAATATCGAATTATTTGATGTTACTCAAAACGGCAGCACTTCAATCTCCGCTCACTGCCGGTGCATCTCTGAATCACGCCACTTTATAAGAACTGACTTGTCAGTTCCAGTTGATAGAAAAGAGAGCAACAGTCGCGTATCTCTCTGTATCTTATAGTTAAAACGCCGGAGTCGAAGTCTAACTATTCTTTACGCGACGAAGACGGGTTTTCTTGTAAAATCTCCAAATCCACAAATTTTGAGTTACATCTTTGTTTTATTAAAGGTGCGATATAGCAACTCCTTACTTTAATTTATAACATTTACTTACTTAGCAATTAATTAGAAATAAAATGCGTTTACAAATAATTAACCAGATTACATCAATTTATATAAATTGATACCATTGAGCTTGTACTTATTAAGCAGAAATATAATAATAAAATGCCTACGCTCTTTCGTAGAATTTGCTAAGTGATAGGGATAATATATAATTTGCGACGTGGGCTGGTAGTCGGAAATCATTCAGACGGTACAGTATCGAATTTGTTATAATTTAATTTTATGCTTAATTATGACAAGGCAAATAATATAAAAATATTTTTAACGACTATCTACATACTAGGATCTAAATCGCGTATCGCCCTTATCCACTTTATTTGTAAATATGATTTTTACTTGTTTCTTTTTTTTAAGAGCAAAAAAGAATATACTTAGTATAATTTCAATGTTTAACCATTCATTAATTTTTATTATACTACTAGCTGTACCCTGCATCCGTAGCTACGTTTCTTTATTTTATTTTTGGTCGTACCAACTCAGAAACTTTTGTTGGTTCATGCACAACACTTTGCTGAAGATCACGACATGATCAAATGCATAGTTGCGATTATATAAAGGATATACAAACAAACATTCATATATATATGATATTATAGCATGTCATGTCATGTTATGTTACGTATATGCCATAAAATGTAAGTGGAACATTTGAAACAAAAATAATAGTAAGAGATCCGAACTAGAGACGAACTTCAACCATCTGCTTAATGGATAAATTTCTATTAAATATTAATTTATCACATTAGAAAAACAATAAATTTAAAATTGAAAAATTTATTTTAATTATTCTTTGACGGTTAGCAGGAAAGTGGACATAAGGTGCCAATCAAACCACTAATTGCAAATTCATGCGACGTTTCGATCCTTTATTGGACCATCATCAGGCATCTACAAAATACAAACATTGAAGAAAGTTGTACATTAATAATTTATTTTAATTTTATATTGCGCTTACGAGCTTAAAGAATAAATGTAATTAATACCTACCGATAAAATGAAGCCTGTATAAAATGCATACGTTGGGTTGTCTATTATTATCCTGGCATAACTACTTGGTTGGCAGGTATAAACAAGTATATTAATATATATTGTTTTAGTTACTTTCGCCCACGTGTTTTATATATAAATCATATATCAAATGAGCGCTGTTTCATTTCGAATACGATGACATAGTGTTGTCGGCTAAAAATCTGGTTTAATGGCGGTTGTCGAATATAATATGGCCTGGCCAGGAATTTTCCAGCCAACTTTATCACGATTTATCTTTAACATACTAGAGAAGACAGTTATTTAATTTTTATCTATGAAGCAGATGGGTGAAGATCACGTCTAGTTCGGATCTTAGACTATAAAAAATTATTGTCGATTAAAATCAATACTAATAATTACAAATTATGAATATTCGGTTTACGATTTAACTAATATTTGATTTATCTAACTTTTTGCATAATTTAATAATATTGACTAAGTTTTAAATTGAAATTTCTTAATCTACGTATTAATTAATCTTATATGTAAAAAGTGAATAGGGTTGTTGTATTTGTTTTGGTTTTAACAATTTTTGATCTTAAATATAGCCTGAATATAGTATAATATATAAGGATTGGCTATAAAACATCACACTACGACTTAGGGGACGTGAACCAATGTACGTAGTTGGGATATAAATTTTATTTTATAATAACTGCACAATACGTTGTTATAGAATTTCCTATAAAAAAACACATCTGCTCGAAGTGCTTTTAATAAACACTGAAGACCTTTATGTCATTAAGTTTACAAGTAAATATTAGTACTGTAATAATATTTGATACTAATGTGTGTGTAAATATTTTGTTGAGGTATCAATACATGTAGTGAATGAGAAAGTTAACGGAGCATTAAAATTGTACATAACGCATCATCTATACAAATAAATAAAATTGAAGTGCTTGTAATATTAAAATAACCACTTTTTAATAAATTAATATGGATGTATACACGGTACATATACCAAAATAATATTTTTTACAATTTTTGTCGGTCTGTCCGTTTGTTCCAGCTAATCTCTAAAACGGCTGGATCGATTTTGATGGGACTTTCACCGGCAGATAGCTGATCACTTATGTAATATATAATATCAATGACTTTATGACTCAGCAATTTACAGTGATTTATTTGCTTGTTTTTATTGATTTTTTTTCTGTTTCAGAAGTACACAATAGAAAAATATCCTTACTAAATACATGTCTTACTGGATAAATTCTACTGAGGTAGGGTAACACAGTAAGAGATACCCTGCTTAAATTCTGGAGCAGCCCGACTGGGGAAGTACCTCGCAGAAGATCACAGCTAAATAATACTGCTTTCAAGCAGTATTGCATTCCTGTGGTGAGTAAGGTGACCAGAGCTCCTGGGGGGATTAGGGGTAAGTAGTATCTGTAAGTCTGTAAGTATCTAGTAATATAAAAAAAAGTATTTGCAATGATTAAAACTATTAGTGACTGTGTTTTTTTTTGTAACACAACCGTATTACATGTTTAAATGGTATTTGGTGTATCATCGTGCCTAAACTACTGATATCATTACTTTTTCGTATGTAGCTTAGAAATAGGAGGTGCGACATACACTATGTTGTTCGATTAATACCTCTGGCATGTATCCGCCAATATATCATCAAATATTCTTTTAAAAATTCAAAAAAATTTATATGATTACGTCGTTTTTCTAAGAGATTTTTTTTATTGTAAATGATTTTATTTCCAATACCGTGTTACATCGACAAGCGTACTCTATTCTAGGCCTAATCCTTCTATCAGGCTACACGTGGTTGATTAGTATTAGTAGCGTAATACATAGGTATTACGCTACTAATACATTATGTTTTTGAAAGATTATCACTTTAATCAGACCCATTAAACTGCTTCTTGTCGTGTTTATGGGAAACGAAGGTTTGTATAAAAGAAAATATAAGAAAAATTTAAAGAAAATAAAAAATGTGGACTGTAATTTGTATAATATGGTACTGCAAATGATACAACTGCAAGAAAACAAAATACGAATTGATTAACACCAAGCAAATCATTCTAGATGTTTTGGTACTTGAATTAATATCAACAAATAAACACAAAACATATGGTAAGGTCGATATCAAATATTTTAAAAAATATTTTAAGTTTTTGTTGACAGTTTAATTATGTAATACTATATGTATTTAGGTACATATATATAACAATTGGTAAACTGACAAAGGTGCGGCATATTTATCTACATAAACCTATATAATTCCGTCAACGTAATAATGTTTAAAAGTTAACCAGGAATGCTATAACATTATTCTAAAGAAGCACAATCGCGTCTGAGTCACTTCAATTTACATAAGATAAGAACGCTTAGAATAATCTTTGTTAGCGGAAACGGCTGCTATGTTGACAATATCGTAAAATATAGAGAAATATTTTATTATTTCACAGACATGTTAATATTGATTGACGTGTTTATCACGACCTATTTCTTTCGATAATTATTTTTAACGTCCTTTTATAATTATGTCCTATGATTATGATATACTTTATACGTATTATTTTATTATAGTCGCAATATAACGATTTTCTAAATGTTTTGACACCCTGAAAAAGATGTGAAACCTAATACAAAATGTATTTACACTACAAATACTTTTGTCAAAAATCTATATTGACTTTTAGTCTTTGCCTTTAGTAAAGAAAATTATATATATATATATATATATATATATATATATATATATATATATATATATCTTAATATATATAAATCTGGTGTCACAATGTTTGTCCTCAATGGACTCCGAAACTACTTAACCGATTTTAGTCAAATTTGCACACCGTGTGCAGTTTGATCCAACTTAAAAGATAGGCTATATTTTATTTTGATATATTATGTTATTATTATATTTCAGAAAAAAATAAGGTGATACGAAGTTCGCCAGGTCAGCTAGTATATATATAACAAAATATTACATAGAAGATAATTAAAGACAAAATTTAGATATTTTTACATAAAAAGTTAATAACACCTTTAAACAATTTTTAAATTTAATATTTCAAAATGATTTCTAATAGAAACAAAAGTAAATATTTTATAGATATATTACAAACAGTTTCAAAACGTATATTGTTAACTAATAAATACAAAGAAATACTTGTATCAAATGTCTTCACGCAACGGAAAATAAAATAAGTTGTTTATTGTATTACAAGTTATGATTCCTCGATATATCAGATAAACAATGAAATTATACGATTGGTATCAACAACTTTTAAATTAAAGATGTCTAGACTAAAAAATAGATAATTCTTTAAACGTTTACGTAGTTTTACATGCAAAACATGTGAATTAATTTCCAGTTATGAAACGGTGTATTGACAATTCCTAAAGTAAAGACACTGAGTCCAGTACAACACATTTCAAAAAGTCACACTTCCAAAGTGATTTTAAAGAACATTTAACCAAAGTAAGAAATAGGATTAAGAAAATTTACCTAAGTCATTAGTGAGGTTGAGCCTCGCTCTGGCGAGTGGACTGTCTTCATGGTTGCAGAGATCTTTGAAGCAGCAGAGAAGGAGAGAATGCTCTCTGGGGGGAGGTCCACCTTGCGACGGCGCGTTCTGACAGTGGGACAGCGCCTCTTGTTCTCTGAAAAACGCAAATAGTAGATGTATAAAACAAGTTAACACAAGTCGTAAGCTTTTACTAACAACTGCATAATTGCGTATGCTTTAGCCTGTAATATCCCACTACTGGGCATAGGCCTCTTTCCCCATGTAGGAGAAGGATCAGAGCTTAATCCACCACGCTGCTCCAATGCGGGTTGGCGGATATATTCCCTACTATGAATAACGATCGCTATCAGGTGTACGTGATAACAACCGGGACCGACGGCTTAACGTGCTCTCCGAGGCACGGTGGGGGGACCCACAAGGACTGCACAAACACCCAGACCACGACAAACACCTGTATGGCCAATACAAATGTTCGTCATGTGCGGGGATCGAACCCGCCACCGCCAGCGCAACATGTACAATCCATGGCTGTAATCGTTGCGCCAACGCGGCGTCATAATTGCGTAACAAATACGAAATGAGCTTTTAATATATATGTTTTTCTATTAACCCTCAAACTATATTTATAAAAATTACCATCTGTAAAACCAGAACTTTCAATTAGATAATACGAAACAAGGTTCCGTATAAGAAAACGTGTTGTGATGGTGACTAATTAAAAACTTAAACTATGTACTATATAATGTCATAGCAACACGACTATTACATCAGTTGATGTTTACACATAATCCTTTGAATAATCGCTGATGTCAATCCTATCTGAGCTGCTTGCGCAAGCGGCGCCTCTAATGCCAGCCACGCACAGATTGCAATGTTTATCTTTGAAATTGCTTTTTATTGGCAGTTACAAATTGAAGTTACGCTTAATACTTTTGCAATTGTAATTTATATATAATACGTGATAAATGTGGAGTTTAAATTGTTTACGATTTTTTAACCGATATATTATTTACAGATGGTCTATAGCAGCAATGCAAATTGCAAAGCAATGCTGTTCGAATTATATTTGATCCAGAATTCAGACAATGGCTCCCACAAGCATAAACATGGTTTTTCATGGTTGTTCATGGTTATATATATAAAAGATTTACGATATAAGCGAAAAACGTGTATAAAATACACACAAAAGAACCGACACATAGTGAAACAAGAACAGAATATAAATGATTAAGTAATTTTGAAATGAACTTTTGCAACGTACAAGAATATTCGTTTCCTTTAAGCCTATTTCACGGGTTGTTGATAAAATTTATCTGATTACAGAAGTTACTGATAAGCTGTATCAGCAGGAGATATAAGGCACCTTGTGGCTTAGAACCTTTTTCACCTTAACTAACAAAAATGTTGTATTCACAGGATGTGAACCAAAGATAGATAAAGTGAAGAAAAGTGGTTGAAAAACAAAAATACCTGATTAAAAAGAAAAAAAAGTTGTAGTTTTATCTATTGTTTATTGTTATACAGCAGACAGCTTTATCTTAATGCGAAAAAATTAAAAAGAGACGACAAAATACGATCACAATATTTGCTTCTCTTTTTTCTTTAGCTACAAAAAGGAATTCTTTTTGTGAATAACAGTAATTAAAATTACGCGTGTGTGTTTTTATTCCCCAATAATGTTTTCCTATCAATCTCAACCAATTATTTTATAAAATCCTCATTAATTCCGACAGTTAACCTTGCAACACCGCGGCAGCTGGCTGTGGCACAGTCCAACTAATTTGAATAGTTATGACCTTTCTCGTGGGAACCAAGCGGTAAAACTGCGGCCATTCCAAAAAATTTGATCAGACATTTTAATGCTTTAACGTTTTGATATTAAATACCATTTGTGGAATGCAAATAAAAGATAGTTTTCGATTTGAGACTTTCGCTAAACATAAATAAACATCTTTGTATATTGATGGGCCAATATATTTTTTTAATTAATTTTTTTATATAAATAAAAATAAAGCAAATAAGGCTGTAATAAATAAGCAATAAGGTCTGGAAGAGATCGCTCTTCTAGGATAAGACCGTCTTTGTGCATTTTTTTCTTTTTTTAGAACTATAAGCAAAAATTCGATTAGCTCGTTGGCGCAATTTGTAGTGCCTCTGCTTTCTGCTCCGCTTCCCGCCTGAGTCTTGGTGTAATGTTTGTATTTATATATTTATATACGTATTATTTCCATGTATATTTATGAAAAAGGCTATATTAGCCGGCTGTTACCTATACCTAACACTAGCATTAAGTAGCTTACCAGACGACCGTGTGTGAATACTATAAGATATTTTATTATTTATTTATATTATAACTTGCCGTATGTTGCCATGGACGTACCTACGCGCATAACTTTTGATGTTTTTGCGTGCACTGCATTGCTTTTGCGATTAGCACCAAATTGGGCAATTCCAATTTTTGTGTTCCTTATTGTCTAGATGAGTTTTATACAAAAACAATAAAAAAATAGACACAGACAGACACACACCTAGTGGCCTACAGTAAAACAAGAACACTATCGGTAATTGTATGTACTACTCTCAAAAGGAAAGCTCTACACTGGGAGCATTTTCAGAAAAACCACAAACGAAATTTTAGATCGCGACGACGTTTGAACCCTGTTGACGTTTGAAACGAGATGTAATATGAAATCACTGCCTACTAAGTACAAAATGGCGTATTAATAGTGTTATTTCTGTAACATTGCAACAATAATATTTTTCTTAATAAGAAAATAAAAACAAGGTTTATCTACAAAATCCATGCTAATACTAAAACCACACGACTGCGAAGAATTACTCATATCGTATTATTTTTTATTAATAGATATGAGTCAAATATTAATCGTCAACTGTATGTATCTGTTGCAATCTAAGAGCATAACTTATAACTTTAGAACTGCATGCAGATACACAATATTTGAAAATATATTAATATAATCCCTTCATAAACCTCACAACCATGAAGAATGTGATATTTTTAAGGGATATTTTTGAAATCTACAAAATGGAAACCACGTCATATGTACAAAATAACTGCAGCACTTGCTTGCTCCGACCTGCTTTCCATTATCTAGATTTCATTACCATAGAACCCAAAACTCTTTAACCATATAAATGTAATATCAGTATACAGTTAAAGTATTTTAAGTCCTTAGGTTGAATTGTAAAGTACAATTTGCACCAAGCGCCAACACTACAGGTCATTTCATTGCTATTTTAAACGGTCACCCTCATAGTACACCTCAAACACACCTGAAGTATGCAGAGATTACCTGAGGGATGCTAAACTTACTACAAAATAAAATAAAAATCTACAGTAAATAAAAAACTTATTTAAAGCTAGTACTACATATAATCTTAATCTAAATATACATGGAGATAGGTGGACTAGATAAACATTAATTAATAAAATCTACTTAAAAGTCAATCATGCTTGAAAAGTTTGTTTTATTTATATTAAAAAAAACATGCTAGTATTTAACATTGTACGATATCTCATGGGCACATAAGCTTTGTCAGGAGACCAATAAACCACCGACAGCCAACCCTTTGTATGTATTCTTAAGGTCCACAAGTTAAATTTTACACTGGGGAACGTCAGGAAATTAGAAATACACATAGATTTCCGTCAAACTATATAATCTAATCCCATTTTAAACATCACATACCTATTAGAAGTATGCGGTAAGTTTAGAGGGATATTTAGTAAAAAGGCATTAAAAAAAAAAACAACAACGACAATAGAAAACAACTAGTTTCAACAATATATATATATACGGTTACGGTTACGGGTCTTACGATTTTCATTTATCATTATATACTTTCTGTCAATATCACGATTATTCATTAATCATTACATATTTTTTAATTGGTCATAATAATATAATAAATACATCAGAAGATTAATACTAAAACCGAATATCAACCATTATAGAACAAACGATTTAAAAACAATAGAAGTATACGGCAATATCAATCTTTACTTAAAAGGCTTTAAATAAGCTGCCTACAATAAATAACCTAAACCGAAATACCAACGCAAATTTAAATACCAATAAAATATACAGAAAGTTTCAACCGTAAAGTTGTATCCTATTCAACAGCACGAAGTTTTTTTTAAAACAAAAACTATATTGACCTCGACAATATAAACATTAAGTCAAATTAAAAGCGTAAACTATATCATCAGTTCAAACCGCAAATAAAACATAAACGATAACATAATAAAAATATAGATTTTAATGAGTAAAAGAAATAATTAAAAGTTGCTGCGACAAGAACTAACCAGTTATTAAGTAAATGCAAGAAGGTTATATACATATGGTAATTTGTATTAAAACAGAACGTGTCTTAAAGTGTGTGTGATTGCATATTATGATTATCATGGACGTAAATATATTTATTATAAAATTGAAACCCATACTCCTATTTTTTTGTTTTTGTTTTACCAAGCTATAAAAGTGAACTATAGTAGTAAGAGTAACTATTAATTAACGTATGAAAACAAAATAAATACTCAATTCATTGGTATGGTTCTATACAGACTGCTATAGTGAGGCTGTAGTGAGATATAGTAGTAGAGAATATATAGTATAATAATAAAGAAAATACATAGGAAATTTTTTTGCCAAGCTGAACGTAAAACTATAATTATTATACAAGTAACATATTATGATGATTTTAAGCTATGTTTTACTAATACAAAAAAATACTTCGCAGAACTCTTTTTTATATATAAAAGTACGATTAAAAAATAGATCATAAAATAAAAGATAAGAAGCAAATGCCTTATTTATCATTTAATAATAACAGAAACGTAAAGGGTTGAAATGCATGCTATCTATTGTAGCGAGATGTGAGTGTGACATTATCAACATTTGAGTGACATTTAAACGCTCCAAGTTTTGCAAAGTCGTATTCAATTCACAACTCTATGACATCGTAATAAAGAAAAGTGTGAATTATCACGTCGAGTTTATATATGGCGCATTGTTCGGGTCGGCGGCCGCGCAGCCGCTCCGTTATCTAGGATCCCGACCTCCGACTCCACCCCAAGCTTCTACCGTCATACTTATCTCGACGAATGAGGACAAAGGTCCGACAGCGTTCAATCGCAATTTATAAAGACAATAACGATCCGTACCAAATGAAGAACCGATTAAATTTAATTCCAGCGAGATTGGAAATCTTAACGAAGCAGACTGCACGATCGTTAGCAAAGATAATGAACGACAGGAGATTGCCAAAAACGAGCAAAAATAATTTAAAGCAAATAAAAGCAGGCATGCGCCCGTAGATGGAACCAGTTCTCTCGGCTGTTTCGGTCGATCCGAAAAAGTTAATAAACCGAACGGGCACATTAAATATATAGAAAGACACGACCAATCAAACCGTAATTAATATTGAGTAATCGAAAACTTTATCCGAATAAATATAACTTTTCGAGATAAATTCAACAAATGATACCGAATAATTCGATGAAAAATCGTATATATCCAATGAGGCAACGTTTTCTATCTATTTATAATTGTTTAAGCTGTCAGCGATGATGAAAGAGCTATAAAGTAATTTCAAAATGACCGAAGACAAATTGATTGAAGATACTTCGGACGCAACATATGAAATTCGTCGGACGAGCCGCGGGTTTCAAGCATGATAAGCAGAATTGATGGATGACAATGCATCTTAGTAGCGAGCCTAACAAAAGAATAGTTAATTAATTCTTAGATGAAAGTTAACAAGCAACACGAGAATCCATGTACAGTATCAAATGCATTCATAATTACAGAATAGATGACGCTGTTGACAAAATAGGATTTAATACATTACACAAAACACGAAAAGTATTCAAATAAATAAAATCCGAACATTGAAAAATGTTTGTTTTATGACTTGCATTAAACAGATGTTGGCGTCTTGTTTTAGTGTCATTCGATATGGTTCGTATCAGAAAGGGTAGATTTCGATCTCATGTTAATTAGTTCGGATATGCAATTAGCAGCGATATGATCTTACGGAATAAACGGTCGAATTCCTGTCGTGTGGAGCTCATTTCTATTCGATTACGATATTAGTTTCAAATTAAAACAAATATGTTCGGATTCCGACAAAAACAATTTTTACGTCCACATTCAGTGAAATAAAATGAATTATGGAACGAACGTATTGCAAGATTTTTTTAGTTTCATAATAATTAATGCGATTAATGAAACCTGAATATCAAACAGATTTTTTATCCATAAGGCCTTAAAATGTCCTTAATAAATAGCGGATAATTGTTTATTAAAACTTGTAATAAACTTCAAAACGTTTGCTTACTTTTCAGCTAAGTGGTGTAAGCAGCCATGTCGTGCGTGATGTTTTCTTGGTGGTAGTTCACTATAACAACCGCCTCCTTTTCTTGATCGACACATATACCCCGTGCTGACACATTGTGCCGTGTTGCAGTAACATCTGACGACCTCCGGTTCACCATCAACTTTTGGATCTAGAAAGAAAAAATTTTTGTTAAAAATGCATAAAATAAAGTAAGTTTAAGTAATTTTAATTAAAATCTAATATTGTTAGCTCGAGCGAGTCAATAAAGTATTAACAATGAATTTGAAAACGTAAACCAAACAACTGAACGTCGAATAGTTATAGTAGCATAAAATTAAATCTTGCCGCAAATAAAATTTATTTATAGACCATTGAGCAGGAAACTGTTATTACGAATGCAAAGGGAAATGCAGTATGCAAGTTGTGAATCCAATCACCTTTCGACGCTAAGGCGCCTCTTACTCGTAAACTTTCATAGTTTTCAATACACCTCTCGCATTGAGTGCATGCAACCAACGTCTATGAATCAACAGTTAACTTTTATTGGTCGTTACATCGATTTGTTTTATCCTGACCATATAATGTTACTCCATAATTGAAATAACGAAAATATATCAACGTATCCGGCATGAAAACTATAAATAATTAATTACGACGTGTTTATGGCAATGTGTATTTTTAATATTTTACTCAATTATTTATACCTACATGGAAATTTAAACAGAGTTTAATAGAACTATAATTAAGATGATTAGAGATTAATACCGAATATCGGATTAAATTACGATTTTCTTGAAACTAAATCGTAATTTAATCCAATATCGTTTTTGATAAATGTAAAAGTCGATAAACCGGTAAAAATAATATACAGATGGTCTGCAGTATTTGTGTATGAATAATGTGCACGTCATGCATAGAGAGCCCTTACATAAATATCTTGCGAGCGCGCAGCCTCCGACCGCATTCAATGTAAATGCTTCGACTCCAGACGATGAAACAAAACAAAATTAATTTCAGAGGGACGCGGCTTTATTTGCTCTCGGGTAGAACTTAAGGAAACGCAATCAGACCCCCCCTGATGTCTAGTCCGTTCGGAATTCCTTGCGTTCACGAAATCGACTTGATCGTGCCCAAATTTAAGATGATTTGTAAGTCAGATTTCGACGATGTTTTAGAAAAAAAGAGAATTAGTAAATCAACGATTTTTAAGAAATGCCTGCGGTAATTAGTAGTTTGTTTATTTTGATATTTTACAAGAAATCCACGGAGACGCCAAGAACAAAAACGAAGCAGAAATTTCAACGATTTGGCAGAGTATTTTGAAATTGTAATGACTTTCAAAATGAAGTCTTTGTAACCAGTAAGAACTGACGTCGTATTATTTGAATAAATTACTCTATGAAGGATTATAAAAATCGTTATACGAAAAAGTATTATACGTACAATTTTTAATTGCAATTATAAATTGTGTGGTTGTTATAAAGATAGCTAGTATAATTTGTAAAGCAATATACTGGGTTCTTAGACGAGTTCGTGTTCGAAAATTATTCATATATATATGGACTTTAAGTTATGCTGCTTTTCTTTTTGCAGTAAAGCTAAATATGTAAATAACATTTTGAATAAAAATTAAATATAACCAAAACCCTTAAAAGTTCGTATAATCCCTTGAAATAACCCATAAATATCCACTCATTAGCGATTCAATTAGCTTTATCGAACCATCGTACATAATGTTAGATGGACATCATTAGAACGGCTTTACAATCAATTTCGAATCAAAAAGGAACAAACGGAGCACCAAAGGATAAGGTAAATAAAAAATAAATAAACAGAAAAGAAAAGGTCCCGGCATGTTATTTGGAATTGATAAATGGCCCTCCGGAGGCGAGAGGGAATGAGAAGAAGCGAGACTAGAGGAGGATAGTGATAGCAATGAGTGGATGTCGATGTATAAGTACGGGATAAGACAGCATAACACAGTCAAACTTTTGACTTTGTTCTAAAGCTTTATTACTCACATAGCTGTTTACGTTGATGCTTGTTTTATTTTTTTAATATAAAAAGGCGGCGCTAGCGCATCTTCACGGTGCATTTACTGGGTATGCGCGGCATCACGGACGTAAATGGTTGCGGTACTTTTATTCGATGGATTTTGTAAAATGAAATATTTACCGACACATGGTGGTTTACTTTTTGTTCAAACAAGATTTAAGAAGATTTTAATAGAATTATAAGTTTTATAATTTATACAAGTTTTATACAAATACAATACTAAATAAACCTATTAAATCAAACGATATAAAAAACGATATTTAAGAACGGCGATTTGTAAAGTCAATAGCTACTGCAAATAAAGTCGAAGATGTGTTTATTATACACGAAAAAACCCGATCGCATCAGGAGCCGGTATTCTTAAGTCACGATTGAAATGTTCGCATGAAGGCTCACCGCGCCCGAGCCGGTCGAGATCATAAGAACAAGATAAATACCATCGCTCTACTTGCAACGTCTTTTCGATTTCATTAAATAAGGGCGCAATGAGTTCAGGATCAAGTTATGTTACAATTTCTCGAAAGTACTCGCTCATCTCGAATGGTATATTCAATTAAGATCCAGAACACGATAGCGCTTTACTCTGCGCAAATAGTTTACTGTTACCGATAGGATCGCCGGAGGCATGTTAAGTTTTCCGCGTCTCGGAAGCAAATATTCGTGCTTCGGAACACACATCATTGAATATCAGATGCAATTAATTTTTAATCAGTGAACTTCGTTATTACTTACGACTAAAATATCGGCTCGAATAATAAGGAACGTAATCAAAACTAAACGTTCGAAGACGTCAGAGTTATCGGTTAGTAATAAGGTTACTAATGTTGCGACAACAGCTTTCTCTCGACGTTCACACGCTGTCGGAGCACGTTTTATCTAGTACTTTATTACGCTAATAACGTTTGTGGCGCGAGCCGGAGCCGGTTTCGCTATTCTGATTGGAGTCACCATAACTGACTAAGAGCTGATTGGATGACGCGGAAAAGCAAGGCTGTCCACTGGCCTTGTTAGCATTCCTATATTTGATTAACATAAGAGGTATCATCGCGTCGAATCGAGGGACGTTCACCGGTTAATTTATGATATGGCGAAACTAAGACGCTGTCACATAAAAACTGTTTATTTTTGCATATTTTCTAATAAGTATTTTTGTACAATATTCAAATATCCAAAGACTATCGATATTTCTTCTTTTTATTACGGAAATGTATAATTTTGATATTTGAAATGACGTCTTACAAATTTAATCCGATAATCTGAACTTATGTGAAATTTATTGAAGCAAAAGTAGTACCAAAAGATTTAAATTCGTTCCAGCTAGATATAGAGCTGGCCGTTTTGACGACCGGCTAAATGGTCGAACTGTTTTATTGTCTGGATTTCTATTGGCCGGTCAGTTTATCATCGGTATCGTTTAAATCACGATTCATCTAATTGCATGCTGAATTATCTGCTATAATATATGTCGTCGCAGTGTAATTATTCGAGTGCAAAGCTCGCGGCGCTGGCAATTTACTAACTTGTGGACATTACGAAATTGTACCGTGTTTCATAATAGATTGAATCAATCTATTTTATATAATATGTAAAGTTTTAATGGAAAAAGAGTTTAGGAAGAAGTGAAATGTAACTAGAACAAAAATGTAATTTTAATTAAATAAATACAAAAATAGTAACAAATGTTTGACTTAAAGTTATATAGAATAAGGAAATCTTACAATTAAGATTTTACTTTATTTACTTACTTTTTATTTTATGGCAATATATTTGAAGACGGTTATTGTGTGCTAAGGCTACAAAATACGTATTATTTACCGGGTTTATTACTATAAGATAATAGCAGCATTCATTTTCTCTAATGTTTAATTTTTAAGCATTTATCTTTTCATTAAATACGAACAACGCGGTATCTGATGGGAGCGATACAATAAATAGCAGCTAGCGATGTTCCATATCGATGAAATGGCCGGCAATAAGAGTGACCGTTATTACACATAGTTCGAATCTACATCGGAGGAGTTAATGCGCCTCGCTTCCTAGCAAAACATTCTACGGTCGTTTATTATAACTTTCAGAATGTAGGATGTGCTATGATGTAATCCTTGCGGTTTGACTATCCTTGCTTTAGCTGAAGCGTCGCTTTCGCATGTATGCGATGGAAATGAGCTCGCCTATCCGTTTCATGGGATTCTGTTACGCGTTTTTAGTCTTAGAGACGTTAAGTTTAATGGCTAATGTCGAGTGCATAAACATTCTAGTACAGGATCTACTTGTACAATTATCATTCATTCCGTCCACGTCCCATCGTCGTCTAAGTTATCGAGGCGCTTTCACGCCACACGAATAATATTTGAATAATAAGACGCGTTCGTCGAACTTCTAAAATTGCAATAACAAGTAAGCTAGCAATTTGAGCGCAACCTGTCCGACAATCGGCGAGCGACAATCGCCCGTTCAACGCTTCGTTAAGCCACAATAGGAAATTGACGGCCGACTACCTGATCTCGACACAACCTTTTAAAAGCCGCTTATTTTTTAAAAGGAACGATTCGAGATAACCCTTACTCGCTGTGTGGGTGAATGTCAAATCGACAATGAGCTACGTTTAGCCCTCAATGGCGTCTCTAAATCATAACAATCCTGTCATCTAATGTTCAGCGATCATTGATTACGCGCGTGCCGCTTCTGGCTTTCCATAAACACGGCTTTGTCTGCGGTTTCGAATGTTTGTATACAATTCACCGTTTCAATTTATTGTGTAAATATTTGTCGAGAACGACGTGACTGTCGTATGAGTAAACATTTTCTTAGGCGCAAACGGGCGCAGGTGGTAAACGATTTCATGTTTTGATGTGTGAATTAACGCATTTGGAAAGTCGGGACCCTTCAGTTCATCGACACACACTCGTTTGTACGTGCATAGATATAAAGCGGCGTATCGTAGCACAAAAAGCTAAATCGATATTTCGACATCGACCGCATTCCGCTCTTATCCGGAGCTTGGCTTTCAATCAGTTTAATTAGATCGTGAAAAAAACATTACGAGCGCTCCAAGAATAAGCGCCTTGCCTTGACATGGAGGGTTATTGTGGTTTATTCACTAGTTATTGTTCGCGGCAAAGCAATTAAATCTGTTCAGATCTTAAACTGTAATACTCTTTTGGAACCTTATGGGACGTTGCGGAGGGGTACCGGGGAACCTGCATATATTATTATTATTGCAGTTTGTTATTATTATTATTATATCATTCGATAATTATTATATACTTTTATAAATCATTGTAAAAAAAATTGTAAAGTAGTTTTTTTTATCGATAAAAAAATCATAATAAAAATGTATACCCGAATAATTATATTCTTGATATAAATAGAATTTGAAATTTATATTTTATAATAAGGAACTTCGTTCCTATCTAGTGTCCCACGACTCCACACGGTTTTTTGTTTTTCTGTAAGGAATTTCGCCACAATTCAACATTGAAGATGGAAGATGATCGAGAGTGTATATAGTTTGGATCTATCTCTTTCTTTCCTAATATTATTATAAATAATATCATTACCATAAATAATAAGTTAGAAGATAGTGTCTAAAAGATTTTCTATTTGTAAACAATAACTTGTTGAGTATTCGATTGATGTGTTTTAAGTATGGGATAAATAAAAATAGTTCTAACACTCATGTATATTTAAAGAAGAAAGGAATGCACTTGATCTTCGAGACGCAATAGGCAGTTGGGAAGAAGTTTATACCGGAATGTGAAGAATCCGCGCGACTTCTGCGGCCTGTTCACGAGCTCGCAAGTTTTCATCGGAAAGATAAGATAGATAACGTAAATAAATAATAATAATATGTATTGTATATAACATAGTAACGGAAACAGAAATAAAAATGTATTAAAGACGTTTTCTTCTTTTTTAAATATTCAATTATTATTATAGAGTGGGCAAAAGAAGTGCCAAAAAATACTGTTTTTATGAAATTGTGTTTTAAAAAAATTATCACAAAAAGTTAAAGTAGATAGATATCTTATCCACATCAATACAAAATGTAGATGCAAAGACGCAGACACAAAAAAAAATGATTAAAACAAACATAGTTATAGTACCAAAGTATAGAATACGTAACACAAATTCTATACACGGTAAGCACCTAAACATGAATCTTACCCTTGCTTTTCACGGCATCCATGCGTGAAACAAACATTCGGACATCGGTAGAGTCGACAACATTTACTTTGCGGTACATTCAAAGTAACTTGCAATGATGAGCGGTTTGCATATAGGGTTTGTAATTGAGTATTTGTTTAATATTATCCTCTTCACCCGTACGTACATATTGCAATATACTAGGTCTTTGTAAACATAAATCGCCACTCATAACACGGTTGTTCAAAACAAACATTGTATAAGTAGGTTATGTTATTATTGTTATTCCTCGTAAATTATTTTCTAATACCTTAATTTTAGTGCGTTAATAAGTTAAAAATCACATCATCTGGGTATGCGGATCAGTGGATCAGTAAAAATAGATGTGTGTATGGATGTAAGGGTTGCGGGTAAAGGATTAAGATAAGGTACCTCTGTTGTTCGGGACAGCTGATCTCTCTAACCCGGCGAAAAACGTTCTCGCCAGGAGTTCTTACTCACGATGTTCTGCTCCTTCACATTTGTAACGGTTTATTTTTGAAAACTAAGCGGGAGGCATGCCATTCGCGCGACGACTTTTAATCGCATCTACGTTGCAACAAGCACTCACTTAAAAGTTCTCACGACGGCGACGCGAGCGCCGTCGATTCTTCGCTATGCGTTGTCCCTTCCTTCCTTCAGGCAAAGGTATCGAAGAGAAGGGGAAAGGAGAAGAGAATATGGGAAGTTTGGAAGGGTTTCAATCACAAAAAAATAAAAAGTAATAATCTATGCGCTGTGGCGCCAACATCATCATTAAAAATATAGTTTTAACAAAATGTAAGAAGTACATAACGACTAACGGCCGAACCCAATATTCAGTCTATCTCTGGTTATGTCCTACTAGAGACAGAAATATCTATCTATCATTCATTTTACTGACCCAATAAACTTGTCGACGATAGGCAATCTTATCCTTCAAAGCTATCTATCGACGAGAGGGAGGATAGCTTACCAGAGATAACAGTTCGTATGAAAATTACAGTTTAAGCGTCCCAATAACAATAGAGTTCTATCTGTCAGTAGCGTTGGTTATCTTTAGTAACAACAATATCCGATCTATAGTTTTCGGGGGATAACTAAGATTTATTAATTGAAAAAGTATTTTCTTTGTTTAAAATAAAATTAATTTCGAGTGAAAAATAATGGCAGACTCAAGTTCAAGTAGCAGTTCAAGTGATATTGCTCTTTTGCAACAATTAATTGAATAAAAATAATAAGTTTCTTGTGAAATAATACTTACTTTACTCATCTTGTGAATAAAACAAAAAATTTGGTGAATGATTGTATAATTTGCAATGATTTGTATAATTTGAATTTTGATTTGTAAAAAAAAAAAAATACAAACGAAACGACGATTCAATAAAGCGTAATGGCGTCGTAGCGTCTTTTCGTGTCGTGTTAAAACGTTCCGTTACTAGATTTACCATGGATTCCATATTAAAATAATATCATTTATTATAAATTAAAAAGTCTATGTAAAAATTAATTTGTCCATATTTTTATAAAACAAGATTACTTTAATATGAATAAAATTTGTATGACAAATTTAAATACTACAAAACATCTGTGTAACACATGTGTAACATAACTGAGGCCGTCTGTGACGCTGCGTATACTGGAATGTAAGGAAGAGCTCAGGTAGCCGGTCTATCTACAGCTAACGGGAGATAGTAGTCCCCTATGCGAATTATTGGGACAACTACAAAGGATAGATAGTTAGTTATTAGCAGTCGATGATAACTACCTATCTCTATCTTTAGATTGAATATTGGGTTCGGCCGTAAAGCGGTAAGTATATTTCAATATCAATTTGTATCAATAATAGCAGACAACAACTACGTAACAAATCTAATTTGTCACAAATATTAAAGTTTATTTCAATAAGTTTGGAATCTAATTATAACTTCAACTTTTGGAAACCCTATCAACATTGTACAGTTGCGTCGTACTCGATGCACAAGCGCAATCAATATGAGATGTAAATAGCAAAGTAGATGGATAAAGTCGGTTCGTTTTTTGTAATTCTAATCAAACGACACGACTATTTACTCTTACGGATATCATTTTGTAATTACGTAATTTATGAAGTTAATATATTATATGTGTATTTATTATATACTTTATGCACAAAAGGAATGCTTTATGATACGCACCTTAATTTATCTAACTTAAGAGAATGGCTAATAGTAACAAACTTTTGTATATTACTAAAAAGTAAAAGCTAAGGAGTTTGTTTGTTCTGGCTCTTGTTAGGCTTTTCCCGAATGGAAGGTTATAAGGTATAGATCATATTAATCAGGCTATAACTCAAAAGAGTATAATAATGGAGCAACAACAATGAACGATAAGTAACCGGATGACAGTCAAAATTTATTTGCGATAGAATTGCAATATTAGATTTGCATGCTAACATAAAAGTATCTCGCTAGGTAAATAAAATTTTACTAGTTTTAATACAACTATCGTTCAAATTTAAATTGTACGAAATACAGCCTATTATACATTTGTTTAAGTAATTTATCAGTCTAAAGAATAGCAATAGGAATAAATTTAATGCTACCATATTGTAATATGACCTTTACCGTATACTTAAGACATCATATTTTAGCTTCACCAGATAGCGTTAAATAAATTAATACATTAATTATTAGAATTACAATACACGCGGTTCTAAGTTATTTAAACGTACATTATAATTTACAATGATAGTTATGCAGCTGCTTAAAATTTTAGTATATGAAAATGCACCTTAATGCCATAGAATAAAAGTGATTTAACGATTCTAAGAAAGTGATTAATTCTGTGAGGTCACTGACATGACCACCAGTGATAGTGTTTCATAGTGTAATTTATCTTAAAATATTCGGTTTTCTTGTTTTTATTTTGATTTTGGAATGTGTATTTTTAGATGGTAAAACTTGTGGCATATATGTACGTGCACTTTTGAATTTGCGATTTTGATTTTTGCGTCATTGACGCTATAGACGCCGTTAAAGTAACACGAAGTTGATTTCGCTTGACAAAAATGGTACTTAAAAAATCAAATCTGAAAAATACAAAAAAATAAATAATAATAATATAATAATAAACGCCTCACACTTAACGAACTCAAAGCTATGTAGTTTGAACGCTTTTTTAAGAATGCAAATTTAAAAAACATATAAACTTTTAATCAGAAACATAGATATCTTAATATTGTATTAATTATGTATATAGAATAGATTATAAATTGATTTCTATAATGTTCAGACTGTTTAGCGATTAGATATAATTATAAAAACTGGTCCGATTTAGTAATTAACATATTATGTGATATTTCAATATTTGATCAAAGGATGGCATTGCCGCTTGATACACATTTGTTTAACATATATTTTATTGAGAATTTTATTGAGAATTTTATGTGAATTTATTGCACCGATATCGCAAAGCGAGCGACAAGCGGGTTGCTCTGATGTTAAGTAATCATTGTCACCTAGAAATATAATAAATGTAAATACGATTTGGATATCTATTCCAATCTTTTTTAATGGTCAACCAATGTCACTTATTATGTAAGTTTTTTGTTTGTTTGTGATTTTAGAAGGTACCAACGTAAGTTTAGTGAGTTAAATTGGAGCATCACTAATTTATCATTAGGAAAAAATCTTCTACAAGGTAATAGAAAACTTTTAAAAAAAATGTCGAATTGTTCCAGCCGTCGAGTTTTGCGCTTAGTTAACACATTTAACGGTTTAATTTTACGACATTTATTTACATACAGATTTGTACATGTCATCTATTGTTACAACTAAAATACAAATAAGACAATAGTTCAACAAGTTCGAAAAAGTAGTTAGCAGTATTATTTATAAACATAACCGACAGTGAGACGCGTCTCGTATACTCACAATATTTGAAGAGCATGTCCAAGCTATAAGCCTTTTGCGATTTAAATTATAAATATTCTAAATTCACATCAAAGACAAAACAGATTTTATAATAATAGTAAAAATACTAAAAATTGTAAAAAGACATTAATTTGATTTATACTAATAATATAGTTTAGTGCTTTAAACCAGAGGTTTACCAGCAATTTTTTTTTGTGTGTATAAAGTTTATAATGTTAAGGCGAAATAATATCACAGTCATTACAAATTCATGTGAAATTGTGTGGGACGTCGACTAATCTGAAATATTTTTATTATTTATTAGTATATATTTAATGCTATCGGAACATAAAATACATATGTATGTTTGCTGTTCAATACCATTCATCTGATTCCAAAAAACGAAAAGAGCGTGTAATATAGTTTATTTATTTATTTTATACTTTATTGTACACCACAAATATATATACAAACAAAGCATAAAGATAGTTACAGACAGTGAAGTACAATGGGCGGACTTATGGCTAATTAGTCATTTCTTCCAGACAACCCATATAGTTTATCTTGTTTGATATAGAACATTATAGTAATGACAGCATTACAATCAAAGTTATAGGTACCCAATTACTATTTAACGATTATATGACATACGCATTTTGACGTGTTAGATATATTGTTAATCTGATGGGCTTGTTTGTTTTAAGCACTATCAAATGCCCGATTTTGATTTGATAACTTTTCATTGATGATGATGATATGTATTTAAAAATATTGATGACATTATCAAAAAAAAATTACTAATTAAAAATTAATAATACAGATTTATTGATAGAGGATAATAACCAATGTTGAAATTGAGAAGATAGAATGTTAAAAAAGTTAATATAATAATGTAGATAAATAATTTAAAAAAAGTTGTTTTAAAAATAAAATTCATTTATAAAAATCTTGATTAAATGTTTGAAAGCTAATGAATTAGTCCAAACGTATACAGAATCAAGTGAAACGCCGACTACCAATTTTCAAGCACTGTGTGGCCGCGCGCTGCGGGAGGCACGGTACGGATTTTTAAATATATTTTTTTATGGCAGACCTTCCCATTACTTCCCTGATGAATCGATAACAATGCATATATTATTTGTTTTTTCAATCTCCGATTCAGTTTTAAAGGCAAAAGAAAAATGGGAATAAGTATATTTTATGCAGGAACAGAAAACCACGAGCGGTTTCACGCGTGTTGACTTTCAATACTTGGTAGATTGTTTTACAGTCTTATGAGTCATAACTTGACGTTTTATAGCCACTAAACATTCTTTATAAAACAGGCTCTTGAAAACAAAAAGAAGTTTTCCAATCACTCTCGTGAATCCTGCGATGAGCACGTTCACACAAAGAAGGAACGCACAAACAAACTTTTCCATTTCGTTAACTTTATAAACACTTTACACACACACACATATATAAATAAATTTTTAATTTCGTTTTTAAAGACTATTTCAACGAATGAGTTTTAACTTCGTAAACTTTTAACTTCGTAACGTCGGATACAAATATAAAAATAATTAAAAGCAATTCTAAGCACTAATAACTATTTAAAGTCTTCAGTAAATAAAGTAATATGTTTGAAGAATATTAAAATCGTGAACCATTACGTAAATTGCCAGCAACCACGACAAACGTCAAATTACCTACCGCACAGGGTGTTTAGCGGTTAAAAAGAAGCGGCCGATATTACAGTATCTTACAGTGTTTACTTGGAACAAATTGGGTGCAATCTTGTGCAATCATCGCGTATACACATTGCGTTCCTTCGGCTGAGATCGACAATTATCGGCGTATTGCTCGACAACGCGCCGACAGGGCAGATCTTAGTTTATTTATTTTACTCAACATTGAATGACTGTTTACCGAAGGGTTTTTAAATTACTCTGTAATTTAAACGTGCTTGTTCGTTCGTTTGTTTTTTCAAATTAAATTGCATCAGTAATCTCTCAGTCACGATATATTGAATACTCGAATCATTCTTAACATTAAATGAAATAATGGTCTTATAATTATATAAATATAGTGATAAAGGTCTACCATAGTGAACCCCTCAAGGAAGAAAATATACTGAATAGATTTTAACTAAATTTTAAATTAAGAAAAAACTTATTACTAGATTTAATTTAATATTAAGTTATTATAGTATTAAGCAAATGGTTTTTAAAAGAAAAAACAAACGAAAAAAAAACGACTTCAATTACATCGACAAGTAATACAACGTAGGTAGACGAAAAAATAGTCAAGATAATATTTAGTTAAATTTGACCACATAATAAACATCAGCTTTCGATTAAATTAAAAACTATCAAAATCGGTACACCCAGTAAAAAGTTATGGGGTATAAATACAACGTAGGTCGACGAAAAAATAGTCAAGTAAAAACGCATTATTAGATATACCTAACTCGAAAAGTATTTGTTAGATCTCAAATAAATTTAAATGGGACCAAATGACACACACCACCTTTCGATTAAAAATTGTTTTGTCGAAATCGGTCCACCCAGTCAAAAGTTCTGAACTTACATACATAAAAAAAATACAGTCGAATTGAGGACCTCCTCCTTTTTTGAAAGTTGGTTAAAAACGAGCACATTTACAATGTAGATAATTTAAAGAATACACTATTCAATTTGTCAGCAATGCAGCCAAAATCGCGTGTGGAAGGAAAAAAAATATTTTTTAACACTCGTAATATTCTCAGTGTCCAGCAGGCTATGTACGAAAAATCATAGTATAAACTCAAGAGATTATTTCGGTTCAGTGTCGTCTATTTTACCGTTACGTAGGTTTTCTTAAGTTGAATTTATTTAACGGTCGCTTCCTCATAAAAGTTCATGTTCACGGCAGTTTCATAAATAGTATAATGGCCTCTTATCTCATAATGAAACCCGTAGCCCTTGGACGAGTTGGAAGTAAGGTTTAAAATTACCCACATAGTGTATTTTTTACCTTTATTTAGTTGCTTTTTCAGTGCCATCCAATAGTTTTCTTTGTTCATTATAATGATTTTATTTTAGATCGTTTGCGTTTTTAACTTTTAGTTTGTTATGTTACGTATTAAATATTAATTGAATTTAAGAATATTAATAAAGTTTTAATTAATTAATAAATAAAGAAGCCGCGTTGGCGCAACGGTTACAGCCATGGATTGTACCTGTTGCGCTGGCGGTTGCGGGTTCGATCCCCACACATGACAAACATTTGTATTGGCTATACAGGTGTTTGCCGTGGTCTGGGTGTTTGTGCAGTCCTGTGGGCCTGTCCTCCCACCGTGCCTCGGAGAGCACGTTAAGCCGTCGGTCCCGGTTGTTATTATATAGCGATCGTTACTCATAGTAGGGAATATATCCGCCAACTCGCATTGGAGCAGCGTGGTGGATTAAGCTCTGATCCTTCTTCTACATGGGGAAAGAGGCCTATGCCCAGTAGTGGGATATTACAGGCTGAAGCGTAAGCGTAAGCGTAATAAATAAATAAATATAATATAAAATATTTAGATGTGTCTATTTCGCTGTATGGTTTCATTTTTATCTCATGTAATGTTGGATTTAGTACCTATCTTTTGATTTACCAAGAAGCTTGTACATCAAAATTCCGTTATTGTCAATTGATTCAGTAGCTGTCAGCATATACGGTCGGACGGAGCGGGCATTCTACGAGATAGCATCACAAAACTGGTCCGAAGGTATTATATTGCTTCCCGATCATAACGAGAACTTTTTCTGAGGATATTTGCCGACTTTTCTAATCAGCTTCGTGATCGAGGCTATAAAAACCGGATCAAAACTACAAAGTAATTCAGACTGGAGATAAAATAAATAGCATTGAAAATATACTACTGTTTTGATTAAAGAATCATCCAGTCAAAGAAACAATAGCATATTTGAATAACCTTCATCATTACAGCCTATGCAGTCCACTGCTGGACATAGGCCTCCACGAGTTTACGCCGAAAATAACGTGAACTCATGTGTTTTGCCCATAGTCACCACGCTGGGCAGGCGGGTTGGTGACCGCAGTACTGGCTTTGTCGCACCGAAGACGCTGCTGCCCGTCTTCGGCCTGTGTATTTCAAAGCCAGCAGTTGGATGGTTATCCCGCCATCGGTCGGCATCTTAAGTTCCAAGGTGGTAGCGGAACTGTGTTATCCCTTAGTCGCCTCTTACGACACCCACGGGAAGAGAGGGGGTGGCTAAATTCTTTAGTGCCGTAGCCACACAGCCTTGAATAACCTTAATTTTAATTGATTAATAGCTATGTAATACGATAACATGCTATCTATAATAAATGCCGAAGATTGAAGCAGGTGGGTTATCGAACACGGCGCCTAAGCAGCTGCAAAATGCTCGTTAACTCTCACCGGTTCAACACGGAATACCTGACTTAGATACTCCGTTATATTATTACATTCTTTGTTATTAGCCCCGTATTTTGAACTGTACATATCGAAACCAGTTTGCAGATGTATTGTTTAAAACATCTTAAAATTCGAGAAAGTCCTTCAAAAAAGTATTTTTTTTTTAACTCAAAAATAAAAAATCGAAAACTAAATTGTTTCTATTCCGTTCACAGACAATTAAGTTTTAAAAAATCTCAAATGCGTTCGAAAATGACATGAAATCGTTTCACGACCGACCATTAATACAGTCTATGATTTGACGGACTAACGAAGTAGTGTACCGTCTGTAATCAAGTCGGAGCGCTGCGCCAAGGGACCGTTGATTACAGGGTAGCCGCCCATTTAGGACTTATGGTCGAAATAGTTTTACCATCCACGAACGATGGGCTTAAAGCGGCGAGCTTAAAACAAAGTAAATACTTTAAAGCGTACACAATAGGCAGTTTTAATTTACTTCGATACGATTTCTCTATAATTATTAATAAGGTAATAACTTAACTTTCAGATGCATACATATGAAATCTGAGCTTAAATTAGACCTCCAAAGCTAGAGTTATCAAAATCGGCATTGAATTTCGCGTCACATTATGCGTGATGTCAGCAAAACAATATTATTTTGACAGCTGTTGCTCTGATAAACTACTCTAATTCATTTTTTTTTTTTCTAAATCACTTCTATGCATAGATAACGACCGGTTATAATTTTACTAACCGTATAAATTAAATAGTCAATATATGATATTTCAAAATATATTTAATTGTTTTTACGTTACACAAATCATATAACAAAAAAGCATAACTAGATCTACAATGTCAGGATGTAGAACATGTTATTCCACTTTATCCTGAACCCCATTATATTGTTGATGGACGGATACATAGAGATGTCAAAAACAAGTTGCCACATGTTCTCAACAAGGTTCTCGATACACAACCTTCAATAATAAATAAATGTCACAAATGATGCGGAAAAGCTATAACATTAAAGTAGAGACGTTGTCAATTAGTTTTAAATGGAATAATTGAAAGGAGTTCAATTTAGTTAGATTGTTTTGTTTAGTATGTTATTTGGTTTTCTTTTAATAAAAGTTCCCAGCACGATTTACGCTTAGTCGATAATGATTCTTGCGTGAGTGATTTTAAATTTTTTTTTATGCGTGTTCGGTTTTTTAAAATGGTATTTTCTGTTTGATTAATATTGTTTTTAATTAATTTTATGAGTTCTTAATCAACTAAGCATTACTTTCAAAATACAGATAAAAAAAAACGTTGATAATAAATATAATTGTTTTTGACTAGTATTTTTTCCTCTTTAGTTTTATTATAGTTTTTCCTGTTAATTACGCATATTTACATCACAATATTTTTAATTAACGATAGTTATTAGAGTTATTTTATAAACAATTTTAGAAGCCAATTTTTTATACTTAATAATACTGCAGGAATGCTGTTCACACCACCAATTAGATCTTCAGGCCATTCCAACTAAAATTACAAGGTATTTACGCTTTCATCTTTACGATCGTCGCAAAAAATTATTGTCCGAACGATTTCATTACTATAAAAAAAATCGTATAACAAAATAATAAACAATGTTCCTTTGCGAATTTAAATCTTGTAATTATTGACGATTTACGGGTCCAATTTAGCGCACGAGATCTACTTTTTATCATTCACGAAAAAAAAATCTAATTGGTAGAGAAGCTTGAGCAAACAACTTGTATTCTGTTCGCTATGTCGTTGCAATAAGAGCTCTTTAGATTAAGGCGATAGGAATTTATTTTATTCAATTTTGTATTTAATCATCAGTGAGTTAAGGGGCATTTTGAATTGCTATTTCTGAAGTATGCAGATGCATGCTAACGTTCGCTAATTGACATTAAACGGTGCGCGTTCCTTTCGTGTTTTTACGCTTTCGACCGGTATCTAAGATTAATTGGAAAGTCTTATGTTCAACTATAAATTTTCGAGCAGATAGCTTAAAGAAGAGCGGATTGAGAAACGTTTTATACGATTTAAATATATAAACTATGTAATTATGTTAACGAAATGTCGACAGTGCTCTTAAATTTGTTGTTTACGGTGTTTTGCTCGGGGCTGATATTAGTAGATTTAGATATACCTACGCGTTGGAAATAGCTTGTTATCCTTTTAATGACTACCGTAATTTAAGTAAGTAATGGATTGTTAAAAAAAGTATAATGTTAAAAACAATATTTTTATTACATATAATATCTTGAAATGAGGACGGGTTATACTTGCTCTAACACGCAGCGTCTAAAGACGTCAAAATATATAAAGTTTATACCCAATAATATGTTACAGCTTTTAATGTCGGTTAAAAAGTGTGCTAACTCGTCAACACTTATTTTAACTAATATTAGGAATAGATGTTCTTGTCCAATATGTCTACATAATTTAAGTGTGTCTACAAATCATTATTCTTACTACTTAAAGAATATAATTTAGGAAGTTACGTAGTTTCTATACATTTGATAAATAATCATTTGAAATTTTTAAATCAAAATTGGAATAACCCGAGGCTACCTGCATATTTATGTAAGTTCGACAGCAATTTTCGTATAAAATCGAGTTTTAATCGACGGATGTTGGTCTGTTAATATTCGTCTGAGACATATGTTCCGTCCCGACTATTATATTAAGGTTGTAGCGGAAAAAGGGCCGGTTTCTTTGTGGGTACATAATGACAGATAATAACGTAAATATAAACTAGTTCGTATATTTTTTAATGTCTGTAAATTGACGGTCAATCCAATTATACGAATTGCGTGTTCTTTTGTATTAATATTTTTTTATTTCCTTCTTCATTTATTTACAAGTATAATACATAATAGGTACGCGTGTTTTTTACCTACATTTTGGCATAATTTTTGAGTTACAGAATCTAAAGAATCATTATTTTCTTCTACATTTTCTCATGTCGCAATCTTCATGTCGCATTGATGATTATTCTAGGCTATATTACTATATATCCTTTTTTTGGTATCGCAGGGAACCCATTTACGGGTGATATCCAGGATGCCCGGGTAGGTTCCTGCACCGTATGTCGGCTACAGCACTTGGGGGTGCAATACCGACCAAAACCCCTGCGGGAGCGTTCACCCGCTTTAACTGGAGGGTCCCGGATCTGCAGGCAACAGGATCCCTCCAGCGACAGGCTGGCCTCGGCGAAAAGGCCAGACTTCTCCTCCATGGGGACTGTCCGGCTCACCTCTGAACAATCCCGACGACGCCGTGCCTAGCAGGACCGGGTCTATCTAGAGGGACCATCCCGGCCCGACACGGGCACAGGGGTGTTATTGGAGCATTAAGTAGCGCCTCCTACGCACCCCCGTACGTCGCCTGCGGGCGGAGGCCTCGTCGGCGGCCTCCTCTCTCATCCGCTCGTCATTCTCCTTCTGGAACATTACTGTCTCACTGAACGAGACCATCGCCTTCCAGGGCTCGTCGTCGCCGAGCATCGCGGTATTACTATATAGCCTAGGCTAGGCCTACAATAAATAGAATTATGATTTTCATGACATCCTTATCTATAATAGTCTACTATTTATGCGTTTTTTTTTTTTTATTTAGAGCAATATATAAGGTACTTTTGATCTTTTCCATTGATAAATTGTTACAAAGTTTATGTGTATCATTTATCTGTGTAATATATTTACATATTTTATATGTAGTCACACAATCATGATCTTCATTACAATTACATTATGTATGTTTTTCGTTTGACAGATAAATTCGCATTGTCTTAATATTGTTTCGATAAATCATACGAACGGATAATGCATTAATCGAAAAGTCAAATTTGTTATATTACTGTTCCGTATAAAATAACAGATGTCGTGGGCGATGAGAAATGAACAATGCTTTATATACTCGTATTAGACTAATTTTAGTTTTCCATAGTCATTGACATTTACTACACGATGCTTTTGTTATGACATTTAATACATTTGTGTTAAGAAAATAGTGACTCATCGCTGTCACTTGGCTTTGCCAAGCACCTTCAACTGGCTTTACTTCAACTAGTCAATATGAACACGGCATTCTAATTTACTTTGATTTGGTTGATTGGTCAAGGGGCACGGCTAAGCTACAACGATGAGTCACTATTTTTTAATATAATTTAAATACAGTTATTTTTTAACGCAAATAATTATAATAAGTTTAATTGTTCAATATCTAAAAATTATAACACAAAAATAACGTTTATATATATATATTTATATATATATATATATATATATATATAATTTTTTTTTATAAAGTTATCACTACTGTCCCTGAGTATATTTTATGGACCAATTCCTTCATTAGTTAATCGTAAGTGTAAATTAATTAATTGTATGTTGTAATTAACATTTCGGTTATGTTTCCTTTGTAGATACGATTTTTATGGTATTCATTAATATGTTATCTACTATTGGATTTGAATAATTATGTGTTTATTAATTCCTTCCAGTAAATAAGATAATGATATTTATCTAAATTAATTAAAAATATTATTTATATGGCGTATCTATATTATTTTAATTACAAATTATTACAATTTATACTTATTATAAAACTAACTAACTAATCGTTCTCATATATGGAGAAAGAGGGCATGCCCAGCAGTGGGATGTTACAGACTGAATCGCAAATCGTAATCGTAATAAAACTAACTGTGCCCTGCGGTTTCAGTCTCGTTAATTTAAGGTAAAAACGTACTAACATATACATAATATTTTATTAAGTTTTTATATAGATATATAGCTTAGTTTACATATAGCCTATATAGCTTTCAAAACCAATTTTTTAAATCGAAACAGTATTTCCTGAAATTGGCAAGTTCAAACAAACGGACTCTTCAGCTATATAATATCTGTATAGATTTATTAAACTGTGTCAATGTATGTGTGTGAAAAATCATAGTTTTAAGTATTTATAAGTAATAAATTCAACACATTCATACTCTGATATACCTCTAGAAGTCGGCCAAGGTGTTTCACTAATTAAGCTACACTTCTAATTGACTTTTGTTCTAATTTTTATATGAATTATTATGTATAGTGAGAATGTGTGTGTGAATAATGCTTACAATATAGGATATATAATGAACAAAAAAAGGAAGGAGAAAGGTAAGAATGCTTATAATATAGATAGGATATTAACATATAAAAAAATACTTTGTGCTATTTGATTCGACTCTCGTACCTAATGTATTACAGCATAAGTTAATGGTAATTAAAATGTTTAATATCTAATAAGTACTTTTTATTACGAAGTAAGGAGATTATTGATGTAGGTGTAAAAAATTATATTTTTGTTGGTTATTTGAATCAATAAGCTTCCTACAGTTTCATCTCTCCCCATCTCCTCTATGTGGTAGGTATTATGTATTAGGTTAAAGATTGTTTTGTCATAGCTGTATGTTTTATAGCCTTTTAAAGTTATTCATCGCGGTTTCTTTATAAAATTTTCACAACTCTTAAAATTGACGAGTGTATACTAATTTATCATAGCAGCTGTGGAGAAACTATTAATTATACCGACAAAAGCTTACAAACAAATTAAATACCCATCCATTAAATTTCAAATACGTATTTAGACTTCATCAACACTTTAATTTCGCTCAGCGTGTTCGAATCACTTATTTGTCAAACCGACGCTTGCTTAGTAATTGCGCCTTGATTGATGATTACGTTTTGCTCAGACGACTGCTTGTATTTATTAGGCTATTTTAAAATATGGTAACTAAGGGGCCGTTAACAAATATACCTAATATATAATGTCGACGCTTCAGCCTGTAATATCCTACTGCTGGGCACGTCTTTCTCCATGTAGGAGAAGGATCAGAGCCTAATCCACCACGCTGCTCCAATGCGTGATGGCGGATATATTCCCTACTATGAGTAACGATCGTTACCGACGAGCTTAGCGTGCTCTCCGAGGCACGATGGGGAGACCGACAAGGACTGCACAAACACCCAGACCATGGCGAACATCTGTATGGCCAATACAAATGTTTGTCATGTGCGGAGATCAAACCCGAAACCGCAAGAACTGCACAAACACCCAGACCAAAGTACAATAATATAACGAAAAATAGTGTTTTATAAAATAAAAAAAAGAATACCGGTTTGAACTGCCACACGGTCTATCCGCTAGGTTATTTAAAGAAAAAGCGATTGTATTTTAAAATTTTCTAACACCAATAATAATAAGTATCATATGTAGTTGACATACGTATCCTTTTCTTTGTTTCTTTGAGTCAAACATAGGCACCATACTATATAAGTTTTGCATAATAAACTATAACTGACAGCCCTACGCAAACGATGATATTAACATTCGTCAGTGATCTTTAACCGCACTCGACTACACTTGATGCATCTCGACCCCGAAACGAAAATCGCCTCAATTAAGAACGAAGACGAGAGATAGTAAAAATTAATTAATTCATTGCAGAGACAGCGAAATATATAAACTGTTTTCTTTCTATTGCTCTTGATGTAGTTTTTTGTTAATAATGATACTACAGTTTTATATAGGATTTTTTGATATAGATGATAAGTAGTATCTTTGTTTGATTCAGGAGTCAATAGTACCCGATTCGGTAGTCTTCAATGTAACACTAACAATTAAATTAGTTACAAGATGCTTGTAAAATATTCAATTGTAACATTGCTAAAATTAAAATCGTATTTAAAGATGCGTCTAGTAAATTATTCGTATGAGAATATTAAATTTAATCGTTAAGACAAACCAACGAATGCGTTTCACAATCAGGACGCATTAACTACAGTCGAGTGACGGACAGACAGACGGATTTACGAGCCTGACAACTGGCCTAAGCCCCCACATTTGTACCTAGCTTAAAACGCGAAATAAACAATTGTAAACATGGTATGTGCGCATTACCTTATGACTCATAGTAATATTCTATTCATACATTAATTCTTATTTATTAATATCTATAGTTCATTTATCTATGTAAAACTTAGTGCCGTGAATAAAATATCGATAAATTTTTCGTGATTGCGATTTGGCACGTCGTCTTTGATTGACATCGCCGCGATGGCGCCAAAAACGGTGCGCGGTGAGGTCAGCTCGGCGACGAGCCAACTGCATTATGATGCTAACCGTTACGAGATAGATTTTAGCGATGTCATTGATATCCGAATTGCAACATATCAAGCAAAAATATGCCTCGCATGCGACGCGACTTACTCTTTAGAAATAGGTGATTTAAACCGTAAGTCGGGAATGATAAACAATCTCAGCGCACTTTCAACGGATAATAAATTTCGAAGCAGGCGCCCCAGTTCTAAGTTACGATGTTTGAAATTCTCGACCGCTTTCAACGCGGTTAAAAATTAGTGTTAAATTTTATTGCGTACATATCGCAAGCGTAAATGATAATGTGCATCAGGTGGACATTGCGTTATTGCAGTGGCAGACGGCCAGAGACCGGTGGCGCCAGCGTTACGGGCAATTACAGATATAGGAGCACGTAACTCGAGCCGTGAAATAAAATTAATGATTAATGCGACGCCGGCGCGCAAAGGCTCATAATAAAGTCTTATGGATGAAAAACACTGTTCCCATTCACAGGCCATTCTTAAATGAATTAATTACGACCTCGAAGTGAAGAAATAGCAATTAAGGATTCACTTACGCTTCGTTTCTGCACGAAACTGTAATGTTTTTCTCGAAGTTCCAAACTTATCTTTTTTTTTGTGCAAAAGTCGTAATTAAAACACTTGGTAATGACTGAGTATTTAGTTCGTGCAACAATAAAAAGGTTGATTCATTAGCGGGAGCAATTAACGCTTCAGGCTTCGAAAGAGACAATAGTGATGAGCACGCAGTGCTAATCTTTTATCGAGACGGCGCCCGCGATAGGAATGAGGTCGGCAGGCGACGAGCCACGCGAGGCGCGACTGCGACTGTTACATCGATAAACCGGATAATCCCTGCCTCCGCCAATCAAAATCTAAGAGGCGCCTATTGCATATTTCCCAGTTGCTAAATCTAATTTATGTGATGATGACGTTACTTTGGCTTCCCACAATTACCGTGTTAATTTTACGTAGCAAATCTTATTTAGTGACTTTAAAGGTATGTCATTTGAATAAGTAATGACGCTCAAGTTTTATTTTACCACCTGTCTCATTTAAAAATGTATATTAATTGGCCCGTTATAATAAAAAGTCGATAAGACAGGACGTCACTAGCGGATGCGACCGGCGCGGGCGCCGAGTGCGCTGGCGCCGCTGTTCGCAAACAATGCGTGTCCTTTACACAAGTGCTTTGGAAAAACGCCGATTGTTAATTGTTATGCTAATAAAAAGATTTATATCATCAAATTCGCGTATTGTTTGAATTTTGCACGGAACATTCTGACAACATTTGCCCGCTACCGTATAGCATTGTTCGTTTTATTTCATCATGCAATGAAATCTATTGTCATGTTGTCTTAATATTCATTGCATATTGATTTATAGTACGTTATTTAGTAACGTATGATTAAATTACAGTAAATCTTTTAGCGACTTTTTCGTCTCGTTCAAATTTTTTAAGTGTGTTCAAAACATCGAATATGTCAATTACTTTAAGTGTGTCACTGCTTGAAATAAGAACATCTGGCGACGCCTTTTTGTTTTACGTTTTTTGTCTTATAAACAAAGCAAGTATTTAGAAACTACTATAATGCGGCAATAAGTTCACGTATTTGTGGGAAACATATATCATTAAAATTAGTTTACTCATATCTATCCTATATTTGATTTTCTACGGGTTTCAAACAGGATATCAGCAGAAGAAAGTGAAATAAAAATTTTAAACTTTTTTAATATTATAAATATTGATATTTATCTGCAGCTTTCAGTAGAATATTTCTTCTACATTCCATTTAAATCAGTGAAAGCAAGATTTGGGATTCTTGCACATTTGGTAAAATGCATACATATACATATTTAATTTACCTAACACAAGCGTTCACAAAATGCTCCTACAAAAATTTAAACACGATCTTCGCGCTAATAGGTACAATTATTATCAAAACACTCGGGCATTGCACTATACTTCGTGATAAATTTCTATAAGTAGATACTACTGCTCTATTTTTTTCCAATTGAATATAAAATCATTTTTGTTTGAATGTGCTAATCTTGTAGTTTCTTTCATTGTTCACCTACAAACGTCCTTTCTGAGACACACTAAGATTGGTTGGCAAAAAATGCAGTCGCCTAAGACCGCTTTTTGTAATTATATACTATATTGTTGTAATTGTATTTGTACTTCTTATATTTTTGAAGGTTACTTTAAGTATATTGCAACAAAAGAAATAGATCAAGTTAATCTACCTTTAAAATTCTTTTTATGTCGACAGAATTGTGTATTGCAAAATGAAAATTTCATATAAGATATGTAGTTACAATACAAATAGACAAATTTGAACCAAATAGAAGTTAAACGTAATTGAAGTCGCGTTAGTCATTTTGTCTCAAATATTTTGACAGTTTGATTTAGAATATCGTTCGCGGCAATTTGTACAAATGTGTCAATGCATTGCACTCATCGAGGGCTTGAAGTGATAGAAATGTCGTATACTTGCCAAGAAACTCGAGCCAAGTGAACTCACCTGTAAAGAGAACATTATATTAATAATAATGAACTAAGATTACATACTAAGCGTTTCGGTTATTTGTTGAAAGATTTGAGCATCAGTATTATCCTACTCCTTTGCACAAAATATTTTATTTTGTAGTCATCTTTATTAATTTGTGTTAGCTGGAATATTTGGTGTCGATAGGCTAATTTCAAATTATTAATAAAAAATTTTTTTGAACATTATTAACTGATAGGTTAAGGTGACAAATATTTATGACTGAGATTTCAATTAAAGGGTTTTTATTTTTTAATTAATTTATTTACTGTAAAAAATTCAAATTTTTGTTATGATTTCAACCCACTTTCAAATCAAGCAGGTTATATACTAAGATAGGGCTTAAAAAATTCAACGCGTTTATTTGCTCTGTAATTCCATATGGTGTATATTTGTCTCTGATTAATTTTAAAACCATAGTTCTGTAGCATCAGTGTTTATTTTATTCGTATAAGTATTATATACTGTAAGCAATGTTTTGATTTACAGGCCGTCTTGCAATATAAATAATTATGTTAAGTACGGTCTGTATGAAAGTTACTAATTACAAGAAAATATATTTAGTTTATTGTAATTTGTCTGAAAAAATTTGACTGTGGAAAAAATGCCTATTCCTGTTAAGGTGATAGACGGAAACTGCAGTTATGTGTTAAATATTTATCACAGAAAAATGTTAAGAATAATAAAAACAAACATGAAAAATATAAAAGGACAGGAACTCAAAATGTACTCAACTAGCAAAGTACAAGAAAATATATCTTGGGTAATGTATATAAAGTTGTATTGTTAAATTTTACGCTCCAGCCTGTAATATCCCACTACTGAGCATAGGCCTTTTTCCCCATGTAGGAGAAGGATCAGAGCTTAATCCAACACGCTGCTCCAATGCGGGTTGGCGGATATATTCCCTACTATGAGTGACGATCGCTATCAGGTGTACATGATAACAACCGGGACCGACGGGTTAGCGTGCTCTCCGAGGCACGGTGGGGAGACCCACAAGGACTGCACAAACACCCAGACCACGGCAAAAACCTGTATGACCAATACAAATGTTTGTCATGTGCGGGGATCGAACCGGCAACCTCCAGCGCAACAGCCACAAACGAATGCTGTGACCGTTGCGCCAACGCGGCATCATTACATATGGTAAAAACTGGTTTATTTATATAGGTTTAGTGTTGAGTATAGCTGTCGTTAAAATTTACATAAATATTTTAACGATTCTTGTTACAAAACTATAATTTTAATTCATCTGACAAAAAAAAAAGTTAAACGTCATTTAACAAAATGAAGACGAGTAAAGAACAACTATTTAAGTTGAAGAGTGGAATTAAAAAGGGACTTGTATACCAACCTACTGCAAACACGAAAATTAAGGTTAGGTTTGCTTTCTATTTTTTTTTTTAACTCTACTAAAAATGTCAATTTTTTTTTTAAATATTTTTGTATAAACAATAATTATAATATTACCAATAATTATATTTTTTTGCTAACCGTATCGAAGTTTTACAGTTTACGTTCACATCTGTCGCCACAATCTGCTTACGGATTTTACGACCAGCTAACGAGATCCACTCAACATTTCAAATTCTATATACACGGTAAAGTAATAAGTGGATGTTGAGGATCATTGTAAATTGGATAAAGAAGTAACCCTCGCCGTGACGGTTGTTCTAAAATCTATTTGAAAACGGTATCCCAGAGAGTTTAAAAATATCTGATTGTCAAGTATTTTTTACATATTTTATGCTAGTTGTACGCCCTGACGTTGAATTTTCGGTTAAAAGTACTCCTTTCTTCGCTATCGAGTTATAATTTCTAATGGTTAATAATGCATTTTAAAAATAATAATTAATAATAAAACATTTAGTCAGAAGACAAAAATTCAATAATACAAAGTAGGTATGTAATTAGTTCCATAAAAATTATAAGTTAAAAAATTTATTGCGAATCAAACAAAAGTGCCGTAATATCTTAATCAAATGTGTTCATATTAAATTGACACTAAATTTTTATAAATTCCACTACGCAATCTTTGTATCTAGTTTTGTACTCAGTTCGTTTCAACAATTTTAAATAGATTTGGCAGTGACCTAATACTTTACTGGCCATTTAACCAAAGCGATATGGGAAAGTATTTCTGTATTGAAAACAGTGGCTAATTTAGGTCACAAGGCTAAATGTTAGGTCGAGGACGTCCTACTAATGGCCTCGACTTTATACCTACAAGTTTGTGGTTGACACGTAATGTAAATAGCAAAACGCCATTATGTTTGTTATAAATTTTTAACTGTGTCTTGCGAGTTCCGACGCTAATTAATTATATTTAATAAAGTTATAACTCTTCATTATTATTATTACTTCTGTTCTAATTAAATGAATAGTAATCATTTAACATTTCCATTGCGCATACATAAACCAAAGGAGTAATTAACATTATTGTGCGCTGGTATTTATTGAAATTTACATCAATATAATATAGGTGTCTTATTTGTAATAATTATTACATTGTAGCATATACAATTGTAGCATATATATTGTATAATATTGTAGCATTTTTGTAGGTATAAGTTTGGAAACCTTAGGAATAAAAGCACTATCAATGGGCTGAGATTACTAATCGTCCGCATTACAAATAATATGAAGAAGTATAATGATCGCGAACTAGAAAATTACGTTGTCTGTACGAAGAATAAATTATGAATTTAATGAATAAATTATGAGCTCAGCGTGGTTTGCCGCGGGGAAAAAATAGCGCTCTAAGTGCGGCGCCGGCGCCAGCGGCGGCAAGGATAAGCCTCGTGTGCACTCCTTACTAGAAACCTAACAAATCATCCACGCGATTATGTACCTTAGCTGAATAACTATAAGGAATAATATTTTAAAACTACGATTGTCACATACAACCTTACCAAAGACGAGCTGAGTCTGAATGCGCTTATGCGACCGTAGCGAGTCGGTACGATGCTTCGCCTTCTATTCATAACGAACAGAAATATGCTCTAGCATGGAGATATAGAGTCCATATCGTAATCGATCATCGTTCCATCTCTATCGTTTAGCTTACGAGCGAGTGAGAGGTGACGCGTTAAAATTTATCCGCAAACGTAACGATCCCGTTCGTTTTGACACGATACATGCGGCAAGCTAGGTGATAAATATCTTAGCTCGGACAGATGCTGGCGCTAGTACGTAAATTCAATTTAAATACGACCCGGGGCTATAGCGAAGAAGAATAGCATTAAAATAAAGATTGAACACAATGTGTGAGAGCATAGATTCAGAAGCAACCGAATCGTGTAGACAAACCACTTGTATATCGATGAACAAATATTACACGAACAAAAGGCACTTAAAACACACCTACACCTATTAACAAAATAAACATTCAGATTAAAACGAATCTCAATTGTATGAGAAAAAAAATTTAAAAACATTACTTAATATAATCGTTTCTGTAATGAATTGTACATATATATTGTATTTAAAACCGCAGCAGGTGCGGCTGAAAGACGAAAAACATAAATACCGATTCGAAAACAGATGTTAGCCAGCCACCGACCATACTTGAATATGAAATCTGTTATTTGGAGCATAAAGCTATATGTAACCCAAAATAATCGGTACGGTTTTGCTTCCAAGTACAAACTATGAAAGTAAACAAGATACGGCGCGCTTAAACTTTAGACGAGGTGTGCTCGAAGCAAATAAGGATCGGGAGGCAAGTTGTCCAAACATTGCCCACGCCCCGGACCGAGAGCCGAAACCCAGCGCCGGGTTTTATTATCTTGAAAGCCGCTATCGGTGGAAGTTGTCCCTGTGACACAAAAACTACGAAATCTTATCAAGCGACACGAACATCAACTTAGCCGGTCCCTGTTTTAGAACGACCGTCGATGCTTTTAGACATATCGGTCCTTCTTTGTGATTTATAACTCTCCCGATCGATGCTCAGGTCGCCGGAAGTCTACATTAGGTAACGGAAATCTGTAAGAGCTCTGAAAAGTTATTTTCGAACTTAAATACGTAGACGTGCCTCGAACATCGAAACGTCTATCGTTGAGAGATAACTCATTACTCTGTCGTTAATTTAAATATATGGCACGAATGTAAAATATATAAAATGAGCTCAAGATAAGTAGGAAGCGGGGATGTTTTAAAAGATTTCTGAAAAAGGAAAGAGAAACGATAAGACTAAAAGCAAGGCACTCAATGAGATTGGCTTTAATATTATTTTTATAACTTGAAAAGGATTAAGCGGTGTTGATAAACATTTCGAATATTTAATGTTTAAACAATACTTAAGACATTCTAAGTCGAGCCCTCGAAAGCCATTAAGAATAATGAGTGTTTGAGAAATGTCAAGCGACAGCGTATGATGGAGTGGCATTAAACGTGTCGTTGACAGGTAGCCCGTGATTCATAGCTCAGGCAAGTTACAGCCGTAAATTATCTATTATTTTGTAATATTTCATATCGACAGTTACATCTTACAAACTTTAATGAATGTTATTCTCTTAATATGCATGTAACAGACTATAGTTTTACAGTAACGACCTGTTTGGACCTCGCTTGGGTGTTATTAACAAAGACTTTTTACGACGTTATTGTTCTTAGGAAGTAATAAAAGTACATTATTATATCTTCATAATACTGTGCTAAGATCTTCTATTTTATGTAACCGTTAATTGTTAAATGTAATCAAAATTTATGTATTTTGCGGATGCTTGTATAATTTATTCTTAGTTATTCGATAAGCGCCAAAACAACTTTTAAAGAAAATAATTGTGTTTGTTGGCAAACGAAAAAAAAAAACCGAATTCAATTCGATCGACAAGTAATACAACGTAGGTAGACGAAAAAATAGTCAAGTAAATACGCATTATCAAAGATTACTCCAAAAGTTGTAATCAGTTCTCGATGAAGTTTAAATGTGACCATGAAAAACATCAGCTTTCGATTAAATTAAAAATCATCAAAATCGGTAAGCCCAGTAAAAAGTTATGCGAATTTTCGAGGGTTTCCCTTGATTTATCTGGGATCCCATCATCAGACCCTGGTTTCCTTAACACGGTACCACACTTAGGATATGTCCTTTCCAACAAAAAAAGAATAATCAAAATCAGTTCATAAACGAAGTTATCCCCGAACATACATTAAAAAAATGTATAAATATATAACGGTCGAATTGAGTAACCTCCTCCTTTTTTGAAGTCGGTTTAAATAACTTCTACTAATTTTACTAAGAAGTTAACAAGAACTCAGTTGATAAAACAAGTTACAAAAACAAATAGCCCGCAAAGTAAAACCACTCGGGAATATCTCTCCTTGTGACAAACTAATAGCGTTAGCATCAACTTCAGACACTTTAAGATGATACAAAAGCAATAAAAGGGCAGGTAAAAATTTTATCTGCGAAAGTGTATTGGAAAAAAAACCGCCCTCGTTGATAATACAGGTAAAGTGTACCTGCTGAGTTTCGAGAACAAAAGGGGCTCCTAGAGGCGTCGACCGTTAATGGTACTATGATATAATGTGGGCGACTTAGTCAATTAGGCCATCCGCCGACGCTATTCCGGGAATGTCGCCGACAAATGACTGGATACGATAAGAATATAAGGCAAGATTGTCTCTGCGTCCTTTTTGCCTTCGAACCTCCACAGACTCTGATAACGGAACCTTTTCTTAATTGAGTTTCTCTGTAAGGTGATTGTTTATCGCCAAATCACATTAGGCACGATGACACTCGGCAGAGTTTATTGCCAACAATTAACTTCCATTTGCAACTCGAGGTCTGGACCTATCGTTTTTATTCTTTTGTGTGAGACATATTAAAATAATAAATAACGATGACTAATATCATACAGCTTTGTTGCGGTCGATGCAAGGCGTAATAAATTCGCAGTGAAGTCAAATACGAAAACAACGCGTGAAACTGTTTAATGCTTTATGAGGACATATCGTGAAAGTGAAAATAAGCCGAAACGAAACGCAGACACCGCTATCGATAGTACAACATCCGCTGTTATTGATAAAACAAAATAACACGCATTTGTACATTAAAATTCTGGCGCAGATGAGAAGGAGCGTGTGCAAGCTATAAAAGTCAGATAACGTTGTTCTGAGTCAGTGTTAAGTTCATTCTTCTGAATCACATCCTCTACATTAGGACACTGATGCTCTCTCGATGCTTCCGTTATTCTTTTTTAATCTGAATTTTGAGATGCCTCTGAAGAGTAGTCACGCTCCGATCTCGTTTTGGAATTGAAATCATTTGATGCTTTTGGCACACTCTCAAATGTTCGTTTCATTTTTATACTCGTTATCGCTTAAAATATGTATTATTCAATTGTTTTATTAGTATGTCAGTTATTGTAACTAATTTATAAAATGCACACATCTTTAAAAATCTTATAACAAAACAATTACGCAGTAACTTATTTACATTCAAATCTCTAATGGATTCATTAGAACTATGCAAAGCGTACGGAGTTGAATAGCATCAAGCGAGCCTCCAGTTTAAAGGAATGGAACACAACCGGTAATGCAGTAATTATAGCCCGTAGTAAAGCTTTCAGTATTGTTGAGCCTAAGGTGCTATCAGATGGTACGTCAAGCAGCTGGCTTTTGACCCGCTAGGTTGAATTTATTACCCCGTAATAACATTTTATGTTAAGCTTGATTGTTTTCTGAATTGACTTAACTTTCAAATGTTGGAATATTAACTTATAATAATATAAACAAATTACGTAGGAAATTACTTGAATAGTTTTACTAAAACGACTATGTTGTGCGATAACATTTTCTAAATTTCTAAAAAAGTAATAAACGTTCATTTGTATACTCAAAATGCACAAACATTAGTGTATATCAAATATATTTATTGGCCGAAAATCGTTTAGAAATATTTTATGGAAAATATCTCTCTTTGATTACTTAGAACTCGTACTTCGTTTTTAAACAAGCCATTATCTTTTTTTTTAGCCTCTCAAGCTTAATTTACTTAAACTCTTCACGATAATTTAGGCTTCGTTAAGCTCCCATTCGATATGGAAATTTATCCCATAAACAACATATTCGTATTAAATTGTAATCACTAACACAGGCGGTGGTTCCTGATAATTTTAATGACTATTCGCACGCAACCGATTTCAAGTATGTGGACATCTGACGAGGTATTAAATTTTACTGCAATTACTAACTACGTCAGTTATTTATTTACCAGTGATTTTGGAATGAGATAAAAAACGGTTAAAATTTTTAATGTATCCAAACACCACATACCAAATACGGAATAGAGAATTCGGTAAATATTAAATTGCAAACAAATGAACAGCCAATATTTGCATACTGGATGTCATTAAAGAGCGCGGCGCCGACGCACACCGCCGCATGCAATTTATAATCATCTTTATGATAATAGGCTTAAACACTAGCTGCATTCAATCGGAAACAAAGAATGGTAGGAATATTTAACGAAGCTAAAGTAAAAAACATGCGAAAGCAATTATAGGTATGAATTAAACATTATCGATTAAAATAATAATGTGGCGCCTTTTGACGGGTTTTTAAACATATTTTTTCTATAAAGTGCATTTAAAACATTCTTGGAAGTTATTAGTCAAAAAACTGTTTGATTTAAAAAATTAATACATTTGGTAATCATCATTGTTAAAAAAGAATCTTTAATTGAGCACATGTGAGCAATGTTTTAACAGCAATTAAAAGATTTTTTGTTATCAGTGTCAACAAATGTTAAATTAAGATTAACACAAATATAAAGAAACATATAGATTAAATATTTGCGGTCCAAGAAACTAGCCCCAAAAAAGTCCCAGTCAAATCCAATCCAGATTCCACAATATTTGTTTAGTTCACACAATATTTATTGTAATTTGAACGTTACAATTGTTTATTTCTCAATCAGAAAGAATCCTAGTAAGCACCACTGAGTGTGAAACATTTTCATACGTATTATAGATGTTTGGCAATATTGAACGGCATAAAAGGACTAGAAATCGCGCAACTACACAGTTTAGCGTCAGAGATAGACTCTAGATGTTCTTACATTGACAGTAAGCAAGATTTATTCGACGTGTACGTTCAAAGAGTCGTTTTACAAATGTAATGCCATTATTACTTCATTTTCTATCATTGTATTTCACAGTAAGGCGTCTAGTGCCGTGTTTGGCGTCGTATTTGGAATTGTTAGTCGTTGTGTCGTCTGCATATATTTGCGTCGACACAATAGACGTTCATGAATTTTAGTCGCTGTTTGCGCCAGCGCCTCTCTAATCCTACATGGATTTTAAATTTTAAATGAAATAATTATAGCGTTCGATACTGAGTTATTTTATTTTTATTATATATTACATATTTTATATTATATTAAATTCTATTATATATATATATATATATATATATATATATATATATTCTATATTGTATATTTTGATTTTGAGTCTCTACAGTTAAACTATTTTGATGAAATAATTATAGCGTCCGATACTGAGTTATTTTATTATATATATAATAATCTATACCAATATTATAAAGCTGAAGAGTTTATTTAGTTAAGCGCGCTAATCTCAGGAACGGATTGAAACAATTTTTTAGTGTCGGATACCCTATTGAGGAAGGCTATTTAACATTAGAATACGATAAATAGAAATATATCATCTAATTGGAGTGTAATATATGGGATAGTATAAAAAACTTATATGGGATTAGTTCCCAACAGTCACATTCCAATGTCACCACATGTAACCACCGAGTAGGTACTAATTGTTATAAATCAGCAAATATTAGTACAAATCGATACAATTATAGCTAACACTTGTCTTTACCCATTTTGGGGGGTATAGGTCCATTATACTCGATTTTCTAATAAAACAATCACAGAATTGATACATTTCAATTATTGCGAGCTTTAACATTTAATGTTGATCTCAAAACTCGATATCGGCGCCTCGCCCCCGCGAACAACTCGAACTTACCTACAATTTCTGCATTTTAACAGACAGATAAACAAACACACTGGCGCCGTCTTATATGTGTACGCTGCAGCAAATATTGTGAAAGGGTGTTCCTTAGAGTTTTATTTGCAAATGACAATTTAATGATTTTAGACACATTTCTAATATGAACTTATACAAAATGAAGGACGGAAATCGATCTTATTACACGCGATTTAAATACAATAAACATTTAATTATATTATATAAAATAAAATAAAAAATGTTTGATATACACACGATCATAATTCCCTAAAGTAGGCGTTATAGAGCCTTGGTTATATTACCTAGAAGCAACAACAACCTGATACAATTTTTTTCTAATAAATCTATTACATAAGTTATAAGTGCATAAATAAGTCATTTACTTACTGCTAAATTTACCTAAAAGCCAGTCACTTTAAGCCATAGTACATGTAGCAAAAACTATAACATACTTTTGTATTACAGAGGATACATAAAATTAACTACCCAAAGCTAAACCTTTAATCCAATTACCGTATTTTACAGCGATCAATATTACGACAGTAGCTCAATACGTTGTGTACGCTTGCTTAACTCCGTTTTCTGTTACTAGGTTAAGGGCCTGTTACACCAGTAGTGCATAAAGTCTATCCTGCAAATAAGTAAGATTTTAATTTCATTCATTCATTCATTCATTTTAACGATCTTTTTCACATCAATTATATTTTTTAAATATAATTTGATCGGCAAACAAGCGTTCGGCTCACCTGATGGTAAGCGATTACCGTAGCCTATAGGTTTCTGCAACATTAGAAGCATCACAAGCACTTTGCCGATCCTATCCCCAATTTCCCCCAGGAGCTCTGGTCACCTAAATCACCACAGGAACACGACACTGTTTGAAAACAGTATTACTTAGCTGTGATCTTCTGTAAGGTCGAGGCACTTACCCTAGTCGGGCTCTGCTCGATATTTTGAGCAGGAAATGTCTTGCTGTGCCCTTCCTCAGTTAAAGCTACATTTTTTAGGTTCATTTTTGCGTATAGAAATTTCATAAATACAGAAGAATTCGATGGTGAAAAAAAAATAATACAACAAAAAAAAAAAACTATATTTTTTATATCATCTTTCGTCAAAGAATTCGATGGTTAAAAGGAATAATACATAAAAAAACTTTTCTGTTTGATATCATCACCCGTCAAATAGCGTTATCTACAACTGGTGCAACAGGCCCTAAGTATGTAATACACGTACGACGCGATTTATATGAAGGTCTTCGGGTTAGTTTAAGTTAATAACAATAATTATGATACACTTTACTATATTCGGTAAATACAAGTGTTTCGGTCACGAATGTTAATTTACCGTACAATTTGTGTGTTTCAATTTATTAACGGGTTTTCATATATGGTATGTATGTTTTAGTTTTATTAGGGTCAATTAAGGATATATAACTTTTAGTTTTTTGAACGTAATTTTATAATACCATAGCTTATAGTTAAATTAAGTGTTCCTATTCAAAGGTAACTTTGGATTAAGTTTCAGGTAGGGTCAAGTCATAGATTAAGTAGGTTACTGTGCTAGATAAAGTTATTTTCGGTCACGACTTTGTGGCTATACTTAAAAAAATTTAAGTAACGTTCCATTAAAAGTTGTTATAAAATTTTAGTAATAGCATTTTCTAATGCTAATTCAGTCGGGGACATTTTATGAACAAGTAGCCATCTGTCAACCGTTGTCAGCGATACACGTCAATTAATTTAAGCGTACACTTGTTTATATTCACCGATAAGATATATTTAAAATGCTTAATTGGTAGTACCTAAATTAATAATAAAAAAAAATTGGAATGTAAAAAACTTTATTTGTGGGTAGTTTTTGAAGCATACATTTTGATTATCGTGAGATATCGTATCGAATCACCTAAGTGAATATACTCTTACTAGGTGCGACTTTTCTATAAGTTACATGCATACCTACTGGCAAGTCCGTGCTACTCCGTATAAGGCAAGACACCTATGTTAGTATATAGTTACATAATAGATATCATTATGCCGTAAGTATGAAAAATAAATAAATGCCGGGATGTATTTAAAATATCTGTTATTAATATTTTGTATTTTAATGCACTTTTGATAGGCTAAAGTGATGAAGATGAAGATGATGATGATGATGATGATTTTAATTAGATTAACTAATTACACACAATTACATTTACAGTTTTTCTGAGCCTCAGTATGATGTTTTGATTTGCCTCATACTTTACCCGATAAATAAGCTATTTATTCAATGTAAAAATAAATAAAATTTAATTATTAAATCTCAACGATAACGCGTTAAAACGAACTATCGCTTTTTATATCAGTGCAAACAAGGAAAAAAGCTATTTATGTGTTAAACTAACATATAATCTTGCACACCTACACATATAAATTATAACATTATAATAGATTAAAATATACGAACAACAAAAAAAGAGAATTTATATCTTCACGTTCTATGAGAACTATTTTGTTTAACATCTATAAAAATATTTTAAATTATTGCAGCAATTAAATATCTAATGTTTTAATACCATAACTTTGTAAATTCCAATTATCTTACAATTACGAGTTTATCATTAAATTGATGTAGGTGTGAAATAGAAGGCAGTGTTCGATGTAGACAAACCAGATATTGTATGATTTAGCTCCTACGCGTTCATTGATAAATTAAAAATAATTTCACACTTTCGAAATATAACTATACTATACAGGGCTAACGGGCTACGTTTAATTGAAACGCCATAGTCATATCATTATGGAGAAAGCACTTTTACAGGCACCTTACACAGGTGTGGTGCAGAGAAGTATACACACAACAATGATGCGATAAAGGACTCCGTAATGGTGCAAAAATTACACGGCAATGTTGCAGAAAAATACATGGTAATGGCATAACATCGTATAGGATAAGGACGTCACATCTTGTTTATTGTTATTTGTATACATGGAGGCTTTAAAAATGTTTTTGGATTGGAACAAAATAATTATATATTGGATCTAGTTTCATAGCAATTATTATACAGAAAATACCATAGGATTTAAAATGCATATTTAGCTGAGATGAGCAAAGAATAGTTACTCTAATAAATATTGTCAATACAGATTTTTTAGAACTTTACGTAAAATATAAATAAATATTGTAAATTTTCCTCTTTATTTAATGGAAGGTTTACTCTGAATATTTGTGCTAGACAAAATTTATTTTAAAGATTTTCGCATGTGTCAAATAATTAGCACGACTTGTCATATATTTGTCGTTTTTAATGTTTGTTGACAAATGAATTCTACTAAACTATTTTGTTAGTTTGTGTTGGTACTTTAGTGAGAAAATTGATCCTTAAATCACTCGGTTTGTATTATTTATTATTCACGTTAATCTAAATGACATTTATTGTTTGGTAAACAAAATGTAGCACTAAATTTGGCGACAAATATTAGAAACAGTTACAGTTTAACTTACAAAAGTTAATATAAGTAACTATATGAGTAAATACCAACAGTTTTGTACTAAAAAAATCTCCTTTTTAAGACCCAACTGCTTCTGATCATTATTATTTAACAAATGGTTCCATGGTATTAAAAATAACTTTTTTCAGACTAACTTTTACATCTTCACAAGCAAACTTCTGCTGACTATTATTACTTAATAAATGCTCCTACGTAGAAGTTTTTTTTTTTTACAACACCTTCAATGCCTCCATGATCAAGACTTCAGACCATTATTAACTAAGAAATGTTCCCAACATTACGTAGTAAATTTTTTTATACTGACTGACGGAACACGAAGTGGCGGACATTTCTTAATAATATATTATTTCACAGCATCAAGTGTGTCGTAATTATCTCGACTGGACCACCGAGAGAGTTAACAATAACTCTCATGCAATCGTAATATTTTTTTCACATGAGCGGCCAATTTTGATATTACGTTTTACGAACTCACTTCTTGATAGCCCGTAAACTTCCCATAGAGTAGTAGCGGCTTTAACTATTGAGGACATTTTTATTTATTTGAATTAAATTCATGTCTTATTTTGTTATCTGTATAATGATTACCCGTTTTAATACTTTATAATCTATTGTTGTATTAGGGAATTTCATTAACTGGGGGTATTCAAATAAAATAAAATAAAAATATTTTTTGTACATTTAAGAAAGATAGGTTTCATTTTAGGTTTTTGATATGAAAAATTATATAAATAATAGATTGAAATGAGGAACGAAAGACTGCAAGATAAAGTCGCATTAAGATCTAGACTAGGCATTCACCGTGAGCCTTAACCGATAATAATAATAATAGCGAAAACTGAAATATATCACGAGTGAAACCGTAAGATACGTAGCAAATTGAAACAGTGTGATCGATGTAAGACAAATATTGTCGACCACCCAAGAGCTGCATCGAGGAAGTTGAAGCAACATAGTAGCCGTGACGCTACAAGTTCGTTTAAAACTTTACGAGCCATTTCGACAGCGAGGTTAATGACATACGTGTAAAAGGTGTCAATTAAAAAGTTCATAAAATATACGACATTCGTACTATCGATTGGTACTATGTAAATTTGCTGCTTCACATCATCAGATAGTGATCTTCTTGTAAGGTTAATATTACTGATGTCTTAAGTAGAGTTGATTGCTACTGATTTGCTTATATAGAGCTTAACTTCTTAGGTAAATGAGTTGGGCACATATGTTTTAATAGCGCCTATGTAAATGCAGGTATGTGTGTGTTTGGTTAGTTTCTAAATATACTGTATATAACTTTATTAAATATTAAATTCACTGCGAATCTGACATTGAAGTTTTATTAGGTGTCTACTATTTTTATACAAATTTTTTATACACCTAAGTAGGCAAATAAGCGTACGGTTCATCTGATGGTAAGCGATTATCGTAGCTTATATATATAAAACCTGCAACACCAAAAGCATCACAAGCATGACTATAGCGAGCGATCCTATCCAATCTTCCCACCAGGAGCTCTGGTCACCTCATTCACCACAGGAACACGACACTGCTTAAAAGCAGTATTTTTAAGCTCTGATCTTTTATAAGGTCGAGGTCATTCCCCAGTCGGGCTGTGCCAGATTTTGTTCAGAATATTTCCTGCTGTGGCCTACCTCAGTTACTAGTTTAAAGTAAAAAATATATATTTTTTTAATTTAATTGTAGCGTGTGTGTCATTTTAATTGAATTGTAGCTTACTACTAGTATTTTAATATTAAACGGAATAAAAAATAAGGTGTAAGAATTCATATCACATCGTTGCTACATAATATATGAGTGTTAGTTTAGGGTTGCCATCTGCAATTTTTTTACCATTTATGTTAGATAAATTTTATCACGAAACTCAATTATATACATATAATCAAACTTGCTTTTATTTTAACATTTCAAACATTTAGAAATATAATGTACTTATAAGGCAGAAGAGAGGAGAGCCTTTTTGATTGCGTTAATTTCTGGCTAAAAAAACTTTTGTAAAACCATTCGTTTTGGTTTAGTAAATCTTTTAATCGATATACGTTTCACACTCTACAATATACAATACGATTCAAATCAATTATTTTAATTGTATAACTTCCAGTTAAATTACCATACTTCAAGACAATTGGTTAATTAAAAATTTGACAACCCTAACAGTAAGCAGATATGCAAATTCGTACGAGTCCCTAAATAACCGGACTCTATGATGGCGAAAGAACCTATTACGAATTCAAAACGAGTACAAATGATGTAAGTACATACGCTAGATTATACCTCAATCGATATTCAAAAATCATCGACCACCGCGTTACGTCCAATCAAGCGCTCCAAGGACTAGCTTCGCCAGCTGACTTTATAATAAGCTTTACAATCACATATCAGGCAGATTGTTACATGACAATCCAGAAGTGGTCATAGCTTCTACGATCTTAAAAAAAGCCAATAAAATTTTTAACCATTGCGTCCAATAAACCACTCTAATAAGTAGATTAGCACCGACCTCAGACTTTATAGTTATTTAACTTTTGGATACAAAAATATAACATACACTTTTATCCGTTGAACACCGTTATAGGTCAAACAGCTTAATTAGCAACCGCGAAATCAGATATCATAGTTTGTTGTAACTATTTAAATAAAAATGAATTACTAAATGTCTTGCTCAGCGCAACAGCCGAATTTCTTCGGCTAATTTTTTTCTTTACATACGTTAATAATCATAAATAAAATGATTAACAAAACAAAAAAACAAATTTTCAATACTTTCGTTGATAAAATTGTTATGTAATAAATTTTAGGATATATTTGGGTTGAATAATAAAATATATTTTTGACATACACATAGGTACTTATATTGTGTAATCTTATAATATGTATATTTCAGTATGTTGTCAGCAATATCGCCTTTGATCGTTGTCGGTTTCGATTTCTAGTCTTATCTGTTGCTATGAGACTTTTAGTGATAATGTGGGTGTTAAGGAACGTCTCACATTTTCATTGCGGTGCAACTCTTTAACGATTCACATCGTGTGATCCATACTTAATTATCGGTCATCGGTGTGAAGTGTTTATAAACTGTGAGTGCAATAGACAATCAGTGATGTGACAGAACGTTAGGTATATAAGACAGTGCTTTGACATGTAAACCCTCTTTCCCTTACTTCTTCTCGTCGTGCGAAGTGTTTGCCTAAACAATGTAATCTTGATAATACAGTAATCTATTCTCTCAAATCTTTCATTTTCTCCATTTCAACAAACAACAATGCAATAAATACAAGGCAATACAACGAAACATTTGGCGCCCGAACAAAAGACTTCAAAACAAGATCCAAGGAACACATGGCCGACGTCTTCTGCCGAGCAGTGATGCACCTCGCAGCATGATAAGATAAGTGCCCTATATTCATCCAAACCCATGATTCCCAATCCTAATCAATCTTATTTTTAACAATCATGATTACCAATCCTAAATCCTAATCCATCCTAATCTCTTAAATTTATATTTCCATTTCTACTATTTCCATTTATATTTCAAAATTAGCATTCCGCTATTGCAAATTTACAATGATTTTTGGTTTAATTTCTTAATTGCCGTACTACAATAAACAAACACGTGTTCTTATATTCAATTTTCTTGTTCGAATTTCTTCATTTAATACAAATTTACAATAATGTTTTTCAACTTAACCTCTAAATTTCTTTCATCAATGCATTACAATTAATATTTCACAATAACTTCTTATTCCAAATTTATTTCATTAAGACATTAAATTTAATATTTTATAACAGTAGTTTTCAATTTACTTTCATATTACTTTCCAAATTTACTTAATAAATTAAATTTAATGTTTTATATTACTAGTTTAACCGCTTCAGATTTTTATTTCTTTACTTCAAGGTGTGTCACACCTAATACAAATGTTTTCCATACATTATTACAAATGTTTATTCAATACTTCATTCAATTTAATTACATTTAACTTTTTCTAAATGCCATTACTTAATACAAATTAAACTTAATATTTTATTATATTAGATTTCGAGTCAACAGCATCAAATTTTTTATACAACTACGATAATACAAATGTTTATACAACACTTAATTCAATCTAATTACATTTAACTTTTTATAAATTCCCTTACTTGATACAACATTAACTTAACAACATAATTCAATTCATTTCAAAATTAATTCAATTCTAAAGGCAATATTGAGCCTCAATCCTATTTACTGTGCGATGCTTAGACGATTCGGCCGACTATTTCAGCGTTGCGGTACATGAGGCTCACCACGCAGTTGGGGCTTCTGCCATCTTGTCTTGCCGCTCCGCGCCGGTCTTCTATGTGTCATCGATTGAGGAGCTTCAGCTAAGACATTTGCATCATTTCATTTTATTTTTTTTTCTTTTTTGAGGTGTCTTGTAATTAATTAACTTAAATTCAATAGTAGTTTATATTATTCTAGTTCATATTCATATTCAAATTCAAATAACTTTAGTATTAATCCAGTTCATATTCATATACAAATACAAATAACTTTAATATTATTCATATACAAATAATTTTAGTATTATTCTAGTTCATACAGTTTTCTATTTTCAACAATTACATAAAATATTTTCTATCTATATTTTTCACAATGTCCGAACCTTCAGTATCAACTATGAACAAAGAATCCGGGATAAAGGTTTTAATTGTAAAGCGCAGTTCCATAAAGGGACAAATTACTAAATTCAAAAACTATTTAGACAAGATTACAAGGCAATCTCAACTGACGGGTATCGAAGTCGCTGAGCTTTCACTGAAGCTCAGTCGCTTTGAGAATCTGTCCGCTAAATACGATGAGCTGCAAACTCAAATTGAACTGATAAATTCTGACAATTTAGACGAAGAGCTCGATGAGCGTGAACGCATTGAGCAAGATTTCATATTATGTACCGCGATGGCAAAAAATATCATTGAAGAACAAAATGAATTAAAGAATTTAGAACAGGATAAGAGACGACGTGAGTCCTTATTCCAGGATGCTCAATGTGGTCGCGATCATAATAATGAAAATTGTATAACCTTGCCGCAAATACAAATTGCAAAGTTTGATGGTTCGTTCTTCCGTTGGTTAGAATTTCGAGATACTTTTAATAATTTAGTTCACAACAATAGCCGCATTTCATTAATTCAAAAGTTTCATTATTTAATTTCTTATTTGGAAGGCGATGCAGCTCGGGTAATTTCAAACATTGAGGTTTCCGCAGCCAACTATAATAGTGCTTATCAGTTACTTTATGAACGTTACAATAACAAAAGATTACTTGTAAATTATCACATTAAATCATTATTCAATATTGAAAAAATAAACCGCGAATCGGACACTTCATTACGCTCTTTAGTCGATCATGTTTCAAAAAATTTACGCGCTTTGGCTAACCTAGGTCAACCTACTGATCACTGGGACACATTAATTATATATTTGGTTTCATCTAAACTCGATACGCAAACACTTGTCAAATGGGAAGAGCTACGCAATAGTTTAGGTGAAATCCCTAGTTTATCCGAATTCAATAAATTTTTGATTGATAGGGCTTATGTTCTTGAATGTACGCGTCACAATAGGAATGATCAAGGTTCTAGTTTTCATAATAACATTTCAACAAATAATAATAGTAAAATGCAACATTCAAGGCCTGTCAATTATCATTATAATCATCATATTAAGCGTGATCGACCAATTTCAAATTCACTTATTACTACTAATCAAAACGACAGTAGCACTTTGTCTAAGTGTGTTGTCTGCAATCAAAATCATAGGATTTATGATTGCCAATTATTCAAATCAAAGTCCAGAAAGGACAAACTAAACGATGTTTCGAAGTACAAATTATGTATTAATTGTTTAAGGCAGGGTCACTCTTTAGTCGAATGTCGATTAGGGCCATGCAAAATGTGTAAGAAACGACACAATACTCTATTGCATCCAGTTGACGCACCAAAGGTCAACAGTGCCTCTGGCGAGGTCTCTGAAACTGTAGTAAACTTTTCAAACAAAAATTCAAATAAAGTTTTAGTGACTACTGCCCAAGTATACATTTTGAATCCAATCACTAAAGAGCCTCTTAAGGTACGGGCCTTGTTGGATTCAGGCAGTCAGTCATCCTTCATCACAAAATCTCTTCAACAGAAACTTGCAATTCATTCAAATCCAATCTCTACTAATGTTATTGGTATCGGTCACTCAGATAAACAAACAAAAGAAAGCTGTGTGATCCAATTAAAATCCATTCACAATAATTATAAGACTAAATTAAATTGTCTTGTGCTTGATAGGCTGATTGGGAATCTGCCTAAGGCACCTATAAATATACAACAATTAAACATACCATCGCACTTGCATTTAGCTGACCCCAATTTCAATCAGCCAGCTCCTATTGATATACTAATAGGAGCCGATCTTTTCTGGCAACTTTTGAAAAACGAACGTGTTTCTTTAGGTGCAAACAAGCCTACATTACAATATTCCAGTTTCGGTTGGTTGATTGGTGGTCCTATTTCATATCAAGCTAAACAAGTAATTTGCAATCATTCAGTTATCAATGATAACCTCCCAAAGAAAAACAAAATTAACAATTTAATAACAAAATTTAGGAAGCTAGAAAAGCTTCACCATAAAACAATTCAAAGTGAAAAGGAATTAGCCTGTGAGAACCACTTTCGGTCTCACACTTCTCGGCTTCCTTCTGGCAGGTCTAGTGTCAGACTTCCATTACGCAATTCTCCTGATTGTCTAAGTGCAACATACAACTTGGCAAAAGGGCGATTATTAAATTTAGAAAAACGTTTCAAAAAATATATTTCATTAAAATCTCAATACATACAGTTCATGAGAGAATTTCAAAATTTAGGCCATCTGTCGGAATCTACAGTTACTTTACCAGATCCTTCTTATTTTTGTAATCATGCTGTCTTAAAAACATCTAATTAATCTATTAAGCTTAGGGTCATATTTGATAGTTCCGCTTTCTCTTCTTCTGGTATTTCAATCAATATTTTGCTAATGGTTGGACAACACAACATTCAGGATTCTCTTTTCTCCATATTAATTCCAATTACAGTTGATTTATGGAGAGAAGATGAGTCCCTATCATTCAAGGCAATGCCACTAATACTGTCACTTGCGGTACCGCAAGTGCCAGCTATTTAAGTACGCGATGTCTAGGCCAGTTAGGAGATGAATGCGACGATAGTTTTATCAAAATTATTATACAAAAGGATTTTTATGTAGATGACCTATCTAAAGATGCCTTCATCATGATTTTTGCATAGATTGTTTCGCGCCGCGGTAGGCCAGCGGACATCTATTCCAATAGCAAACGCAATTTTGTAGGAGCGGCAAGAGAGCTCAGTAAATTCACCGATATACAAAACATCGCGTTAACTGAATTTACAGCTCAGCAAAGCATCAAAATTTAAATTCATTCTGTCTTACGCTCCTCACTTCGGCGACATATGGGAGGCCGGTGTGACCGGCAAAACATCATATCAACAATACATCACACAAACATATATATAATATACAAACGAGTCATGGGAATTTTTATTTAACTTTTGAAGAAATTTTAACTTTTAAAGCAATTTTAACTTTGTTTGCACGAGTGGAGGCTATTCTGAATAGTCGTCCCTTGCGCCCATTATCCATGTTCCCTTGACGATTCCCTTTTCCTTTCCCCAGGGCACTTCTTAATCAGAAGACTACTAAATGAGCTGCCGGCTCGCGCCTTGGAGAATGAAAGGGAACCACAATTAAAATGCTACGCACATATCAAGCAAATCATACAACAAAATGAAGACAAGACTAAGGCTAAAGGTTGGAGACCTGCCACCTTTATATTGGATTACTGGATGCCAGTAGCCAGACTATATCCGGGGCCAGACGGGAGCTCTCGCGATCGGCCCACTACAGGCTGTTATCGCCGCCCTCTGGTTCGCCACCCCCCCTTACTCAACGATGAAGACACAGAGTTGAAGAATATTGATTCTTCAACGGGGGGAGTATGTTAAGGAACGTCTCACATTTTCATTGCGGTGCAACTCTTTAACGATTCACATCGTGTGATCCATACTTAATTATCGGTCATCGGTGTGAAGTGTTTATAAACTGTGAGTGCAATAGACAATCAGTGATGTGACAGAACGTTAGGTATATAAGACAGTGATTTGACATTTGAATTCTCTTTCCCATATTTCTTCTCGTCGTGCGAAGTGTTTGCCTAAACAATGTAATCTTGATAATACAGTAATCTATTCTCTCAAATCTTTCATTTTCTCCATTTCAACAAACAACAATGCAATAAATACAAGGCAATACAACGAAACAGTGGGTTATGTAGCGTAATCAGTTTTACTGTTGACAAAATATTCACATTTTTGAAGGTTAAACAATAATGTGTCCACTTTTTCTGTTTATTTCGTTTCATTCTATTTGTTGTTAGAATTTTTTATTAATTAAAAACCTTAAAATTCTCGCTAAACAAACACTAAAAAGGAGAAACGAAATATTTATTTTATGTACATTTAAATACCGATATTTATCACTTGAGATATTGATGACATATTAATATTATTATATAGTATATTTTAATGTAGCGGTACTTATAATATGATCTGAGATAATGGTAAATATTTTTTTTTTTTTTTTTTGAAATACATTTATAATACAGAACAATATGTGAACTTTATTCAGTATTTACAACAGCATGATTATGAAGGATATCATTACCCACTGCTTTTCTGTTGTGTCATTACGAATTGTATTATTTATCTTACGGGTTTTTACTTGGGGTGACCCGTCTGGCATTGACACCGCATTATTCGATACAGCTGCCTGTTACAGAATCAGCTGTTGGTTTTTTTGTATACAAATAATAATGCTAACAGTAAAATTACAATAGTTTGATAATGATTTTGACACGCATAGTATTAACATGAGGGGAAGGGATGGCCCCCAGGGTATAAATCCTGACGCGAATTCAAAAACAGATATAATAAATACATAGATGCAAAAATCACGATGACCATCTGTATGGTCTATACACACATGTGTGTATAGACCATACAGATTGTCTATACACACATGTGTGTATAGACCATACAGATGGTCATCGTGATTCTATGAGTCTAGAGAGTCTATACAAACATACATATGTACAAATATACGAATATTTGTTGAGCTGGTATCAAACCACAACCACAACGCGTAATAGACAGTTATTGTAACAAACACGCCAAACCGACAAGTTATATTACATTACCGTAATAGTAATTATATTTTTGACTTTACAAAAGCAATGATTTTTTTTTTTATTAAAGTAACAAATATTAAATAGATTAAAAAGATAAGTTTTGACACAAATTATCTTTTAAAAATGTTGACATTTTGTCTTTTTTAGCAATCTTCTTTAGTAAAAGTTTCATTAAATGTAATAAATATTGGACAAATAGTAAATTTGAAGCAATTATCTTTTCCGAAAAATGATTTTTTTTTCTTTTTCTTCTATTAAATTTAAATACCTATATAGTTATTTATTGAAAAATTCAAATGTGTTTTTGAAACTTGAAGAAAATATACAGAACTAAAAAACGAAATACATAATTTATGATACGAGATCACTTCAATAGCTAATATCGTTGTTTTTTCCTTCAACAAGCAATTCAGTTTCTTTCACGTATAAATGTTGATCGATTCAACGCTACGATACTTGCTAATAAATATTAATGTTAAGTCATTCTATTCATAACAGCGTATACCATGAAAAACTAAACGTTTCTATTTCCAGAGCGAAGAAATTTCATTCATATATATATTTTTTTAATACACATATTACTTGCGATGTTCAATACTTGATAGAAGAGGCGTTGAACTAAAGTTGCGCCATGCTAAAAATGGCGTCACAATTTTATGAAGAAATTTTTGAAATATTTTTTGGTTGGTTCGAAGAAAACGAATATGGAACTATATTTGACTGATATTATTTTTAATTTACTGTCAAATGTTTTTCTTTTATTAGAGTATGTCTACTCTGATACTACTATGATGATACTATGAATACTCTGATATTGGCAAATCTGCAAGGGAGCCATTTCAAGAATAATAATAATAATAAGAGTATGTCTCAAAACAGTAATTTGAATTGCGAAGTGAAAAAAGTGTTTTAGTATTGTTGTTAGTAGTAGCTGTTACTTAGTAGGTTATATATTAGTGTATATCGATTTTAAAAACAAAGAGAATGTGTAATAAGTACTTGGTAGGATACAGCACCAAGATCGAGTCACCTTCGACAAGCTAAGTCGCGTTGCGCATACATATCATGTATTAGCAAGTGCATTGCCAAGCGTGTGTTGGATTAATGCAATATTTGCAAGCCCTGCGTACTGTAAACCTTTATATATAAACATTAACTTGAGAATTATTTGACGTCGAAGAACGTCGCCTAAAATAACAGCAGGTACTTTTAATTGTTTAGATAATTTTCTATTTACTTCAAACACATAATTCAGTTTATGATTAATGAGAAAATTATGATTGAGAAAAAAGTGTAGTAATGGAGTAAGCGTAGCGTAAAGTTAATGTTTTAATATAATATCACGTATTGTGTAAACGTTTCTCTTTAATTACACAAATAAATAACTTGTAAGCCAATCATGAAGTCATTGTAGCGTTTTCTAAACGTTATGGCGTGAGTAATTATTTTGCGTGGGTTATTAATCGTGGACGCAGCGGCGCGTTACGTCCGGCCTGTTTCGCGGTTGAAGCATGAATGCCAACAGACCGCAGATAGCCGACACAGGCGCCAATGGCGCCGCTTTTCCGGCTGTTACCGGAAGCTAGGTGCAACTGTCGTCTGTTATACAGTGTTCCTTGTTTTAAATTTCACGTATCCGTTTACATCCATTTTCCATTATCTTGTTAGCGGTAATAATGATGAGAATGTTCTTGACATAATCACTATACAAATATTCTATTGTTCTTTCGAAATTCCGTACTAATGTTTTCCCACAACTTTATTGCATTTCACTGCGAAAGTAACGGGGGTTAAAGTTATAAAATATCGATAAATTGTACTAAACTAACACATATGCTAGCAATATTACTCTATATTTCCAAAGCAAGTGCCCGTCCAATTTACCCACCGTTTAAAAATGCATCGACATCACGACGCCGTTCTATTATCCCTTCGTCTTCCCTTTTCTAAGATAGTTGAATAAAATTGGACATTATTTACATTACGATAAGGGCTACATTTAAATATGACCCCACCTTGTGTAGGATTTTTGGCGCCAGGTCTAACAATTTGGCGCCAGACAACCGTTAAGAGTCCCCTTCAATGAGTAAAGACTGCGTTTGTGGTTCCCAAAATTTAGGGTGACGAATGGGTTTTGTTCATACATCAAAATTAAAACTGACATGATAAAGTAGTGAGTCAATTTATTTCCGTTTTTATGAGACATAAAGTATACACTACTGTGCCTATTAACATTCTCACACGATATCGTTTCTGAATTTTTTTTACTTATTATTTTACCATAAAACTAGCGACCCGCCCCGGCTTCCGACGGTTGCAAAAACTATCAGTGTTCCTCTACTATATTATGCATGTATTATACATATCAACCTTCCTCTGGAATCACTCTATTTACTAAAGAAAATCGCAGATCTAAGCAAACAGACAGCGGGAAGCGACTTTATTTTCTACTATGTAATGATATCTCTCTGGTTCGTACAATATTTATGTCAAGTAATGATCGATAAAAATATTTGCTGTGAAAATTTCATTTCCTAATAAAAGTGGTCTCATTCTGTGATCTGCTTTCTTACATTGTCAATCGACTAATATCATTTGTTTTGCTCTATCATACATTTCTGTATCTTAATTTTATTTTTACGTCATTTTTTGTCGTATTTCTACTATCAAATTCTTTTATTTCTCCTTATCATAATGTCAAAATCCACAGGCTATTGTCGCGTCTTTTTATGTCAAAGCAAGTATTTGTCGCGTTATGACGCGTAACGTCGCAGCTTACCGCGTCATTTTATACGACAGCAAACTCTTCTCTAAAAGCGCGACAAATGCAGTTCAGAGCAAAAAATAAAGGAAAATTTATATCAGAAATATCGTATAGACAGTACTCATGAGTTATTCGTAATTCGTGAAAGCGACTTTCCCTTATCTAGGCTTACTACTTGTTATCATGCGATCGAATGATTACATTTATACTTTAATCATCGTGGCGAGGGGCTCGACTGTAGACGAAAATTTACCTACGATTCATATTTTATATCTATCTAAACTTATAGTATATGTACGGCTACGCTTCAAGCTTACTTCTTTGAGTAAATTAAAAAAATCTAAATCTGAAAAATTGTTAAAAATTAAAAAAAAAAATAGGTATAACTATATTTATAAAAGAAATGCCATGACGTCAAAAAACTGTTATATACTTCAGCACGGCAGTATGAGACGATGAAATTTAGAAGAAACTATGAGATTTAGTAGATACTTCAATTTAACTTTTTTTCTATTTTTTACGGCTGCCGCATACTGTAGTACTAAAATTGCGTATACTTACTTGCACAATCCAAGTCAACTTTTGCAATTTTTAGTGAAACGGGATCGACGTCAGTTTACAGTTTAGGCAAATTCTAAAACTATCTAGTTTATGTGCCAGTATTATTTAACTGGTTCGAAAGTTGAAAATGTTTAAATTGTATTTTTTTTTTCAGACAATTGCTATAGTTAAATCAACACACAACACTTCAAAAATCATTTTCTGTTAATGACTTTTATTCAATTAAGTAATATTTGTAACTGAAAAAGCTTCATATATGTATATAGTAATAAACATAAAAAAATAGTTTAAATAGCTTAGCAATTCTTATTTGTATCTAATATCTTACAAGTCACATATCGCACAAGTCTTCTAAAGTTTTAGAAAGGAAGGAATTTTATTCACACTCTAATATTTTCCAAGAATGATACAAAAATATGATTACGGTGAAAAGTAAGACCACTTACACAGAAATAAATCAGAAGAATCTCAACTTTCTATATGTCGGGATTGTTTAACCGCTGAACTAGATTACACGCGTCACGCAAAACAAAGCATTCGGTGCGTTTCTGAGAAAATTTACCGTGAAACATCGTGAAAATATTCGGTGAACGTTAATGAGTTTGAATGAAAGTATTAATGAGTGGCTCACGTTTGCCAAGATGCGAGCTTTGGATGAGACTTTTTGATGTGCGTTGCAAATATCGCGTTTTTTATAAGTACCAGCGTAAACGTAACTTAGTACGTAGAAAGCAAGAGATCTAAATTAACTCATTTTTTTTTTTTTTTTTTTTTATGTCACTAAGTCGGCAAACAAGCGTACGGCTCACCTGATGGTAAGCGATTGCCGTAGCTTATAGACACCTGCAACACCAGAAGCATCGCAAGCGCGTTGCCGACCCAATCCCCAATCCCCCAGGAGCTCTGGTCACCTTACTCACCAGGCTATTTTATATCCCAACATTCCCACATAATTGGAACTAACTCGTGTAAAACAATAAGGCAAAGCTAGGATGGACCTTTATTATTCTTTTACGCAAAAACTACTGAACCGATTGTCATAAAACTTGATACGTAGAAATCTGGAAATCCAGAATAATACATGGGCTACTTTTTATCCCGACATTCCAACGGGATCAGAGATAATTCAGGTAAGACAGCGAGGTGCAGCTAGTTGACATAGATAAACCGCTATATATTTATCGCGAATTTTAGGTGAAAAACTTGTTGCTATACGTGCCACTAATAAAACAAGATTGACAAGTTATGTCAAAATAAAAAATAAAAAATATCGTATCTTAAATACCATCGTAAGATTCCTGCATTTTTTGCATTGTAATATTTAGACTTTAATTATAAATTATAATAATCGAGTATCTCGAATTTTAACAGATTTTTTTTTAAATTTTACTTGGATTCAAACTATGAGTAAAAAGGCTTTATACTTCTTAAATAGCTGCCATTACCAACCGCTTTTTTAAAAACACATGAACTTTTTATATTTTATACACAACTACAACTTATAATTTTAAGCTTATAAGTCATATTAGTTACGACACATCATAAGCATCAGCCTCTTACATCCCACTGCTGAGCATAGGCCTTTAGCTCCATTTAGGAGAAGGATCAGAGCTTAATCCACCACGCTGTTCCACTGCGGGTTGGCGGAAATGACAATTTAATCATAAGAAAATTACTGTTTATGAAATTAGTAAATTAATTAATTATAAATTCGTGTCCGCGATGAAACGTGCCAATAAGCCATGAACAGCTTAATTTGCGTGTACGCGAATACGCGCCCGCGCATGTTCCGCGTAATGATTTATTACACCCAGTTTACGTATAATTTTAATACATTAGGTGTATTTTAACGTTAAATAATAAACATCATACCCACATTTCAATGATATGTTATTCAAGAAGATAAGTTACCAGCAAAGTACGTAATTATATATGTGTGTATACGTGTAAATTAACATTATTGATTGGAATCGAGTCGAGAAAATTAAAACACGGCTGATTAAATATAATCGAAAACTAATCTTTAAGTTAATCACGACTTTCATTATATCTATTAACTGTGTACTACATTATAAAAATATGTTATAAATTTGAAAGTCTCATAGATATTTGTTACTCTCTCGCGCAAACACTAAATAAACGTGTGAAACCGCTAGGCGCTCCCTTTGTTTTTAAAATATAACAAGATCGGAAAACAAGCGTACGGCTCACCTCGATAAGCGATTACCGTAGTTTATAGACGCCTGCAACACCACAAGCATCGCAAGCGCGTTGCCGACCCTATTCCCAATCCTGTCCAGGACCCCTGGTCACCTTACTCACCAACGGGAACACAATACTGCTTAAAAACAGTATTATTTAACTTCGGTCTCCTGTAAGGTCGAGGTACTACCCCAGTTGGGCTGCTCCATATTTTGAGCAGGAAATTTCCTGCTGTGCCCTACCTCAGTTAAATCTTAAAACCGTTTAAAACCGCTAAGGATTTCTGGTATACAATTATTCAGCAATCAGAGGCTAAAACTCATAAAATATGTTTTATGCTAAGTGACACGGGTTAGCAGCTTATTTTACAGTTGGGAATAAATTTTATGGTCGAAGCAGGAATGGGGAATTGATTTGAGGAATCCCATTACGTCACTGGCGCCGTCTTCGTCGACCACATGTTGGTTCGCTTAGAAATTAATACATGCAATTATGTGCTTTATTGTTTAATAGTTAAATAATATTTGTGTCTATTTTAAAATGTCGCTTTCGTTGTGTATTTCTGTATGCGTTACGTCGGTAACAGATTCAAGGATTACTGTCTTTTGGAAGTTAATGTTTTTTACTTTATTCAAATTTGTATTGACATTTTAGCTATTTTTTGAATCATTTACTGGTTTATTTCTAGTACTATTTTTACATTGCTGAGTAGAGGTTAATGACCTAACTTTTTCATATAAATAGTTAATAAATGTTGATAAATTACTTTACAAGGAATTTCGTAAAAAATAAACGAAATATCGATAAAGGACAACGACCTTCGTTTATGACTAATAAATTATTATAATTATTTGTGTAAAATTTTTACTAGCAGTCGAAATTGATATGACAAGTCGTAAGTAGATTTATCAACTTGATTATATCTATACCAGAGGTTCCCAAACTTATTTTGTCTACTGCCCACTGAGAGAATAAATTATTTTACAGTGCCCCCTTTAATCAATATTTTAATTAATATTAGTTGATGTTCACAAGTTGTAGTCGAGAGTCCTTATAGATTAAATGACAAACCCAAGGCTCTACACAACGCTACCAATTTTTTTTTAGGTCTCGGTCCCTTTAGTACTGCAGCGCCCACAAGGGGGCGTTAACACCCACTTTGGGAAAATCTGGTCTATACTATGGATTATAGCATAGGTAACTGTTTAGAAAAGTTGAATTCATTTTGATTTTATTGTTTGTTATTATACTCGTACGAGGATTCGTTTTTGCGAGATTTTGTCTACATTTTGAGTTATTCAATGTTGTATTTGTTTTGTAGTAAATAATATACATAGTTATGATTAGTGAATCAATATTCACTATATGTTTCAAGATAGTCAGTAATTGTTATGATTTGGAGTAATTTAAGAAACAGTTATAATCTTTTTTGTACATTTAAAGAACAAAAATACATATAAAATATAACTTTAACACGATTAATTGTTTATTTTATTTTAACATACTTAAGACTATCTTTGTACGTTATAAATTTATTTTGTTGTATAATTTAATCCTGACATTAGTAATATTTAATTTTTTTTTAATTTTGACGTTTTTTTTTCGTTTTGAGATCTAATATACTGACACGAATGTATTTTTATAAACAGAATTCTGAATTTTGACTAGATATTTTATTTTGACATTGATATTGTAATTTCTACATATGAATTTCTTAACAAAATTATTGATATTTAGTTATTTTAATATTATCACCTAAGTAGGTATATTTTTATTGACATTGTAAATTTTAATTATTGTATTTTGATAAGATTGTGTATTTTTAATTCTACATTTACCATTATTTTCTTCATTTGTCATACCTGTGTTTTTGGGTTTTTTTTGTTTTTTTTTTTAAATTTTGATTGACTTACTTGTGTTTGGAGCAAAGCTCTGTAAACTTGTATGTATGAAATAAATAAATAAATAAATAAATAAAGACGTTCTAATAAGCAACGCAAGGTAAGCAATACTAACAAGAAGATAAATAATATTTTGATTAATTATAAAGGCGAATTTAAGGTAAATGACATTTAATTAATCTTATCGGGTATAATAAGATAGCGGACAGGATCAATTATTATTTAAAAAAAAAGGATACCTATACACGGAGTTCAACGTACGTACGTTATAGTCTCGAAAAACAATGTTCATACATAATTATTTTATATGTACTTACTTATAATAAATCAGGGTAAAAAATCTACTTACTTAATCTGATTTTCAAATTTTTTGTGTGGTGTATGATCTTCGCTAATAGTGAATCGATTTTGCTCAGTATTAAAATATTAGAATATTATCAAAAGACAAGTAAAAATGAAAAGAAAAAAAAACTTTCGTAGCCGACATAGTTGTACATATAAAGTGTAAAACAAAATGATGAAAATTGCATTGTATCACGAAGAATTAAGGATTTAAGCAAAATAGAAAATTCTCCTTAATAAAACTTTACGGATCATGAAAGCGCAACTGAGTAGATATATCAGAAGATAACAAACAATGTATCTATACATATATGTATAATATAAGCAATCAATTATTACAAACATATCTCAAACCATGTATTTTAGCGCCAACAAAATCGATACAAGTGATAAATCTTCACAACTTAATACTTAGATAATAAATTTCATCTGATAAGCGTATTGGAATGCCAATTTCACCAATCGATATACCAAATGCCATAATCATTTACGCCAAAATAGTCTGAATTGACTGTACGTTACTGTCGAAAGTCGTTTGTAAGTTTGAGAATAGCAAACAGTTCTTAGTTACATACGCCACGGCGCGGCGCCAAGTCTGACTCTTATCAGATCGTTTCGATATATTATCAGTTTGGTGACGTCAAACGATCAATATCCGTATCCGAAAATATGACGAAATTTATAAGAACGTATGATCGAAAATTACTTTCATAATTTTTAATGTATTTATTTATTATGGAGACATTAATTAGGTTATAAACTATGTAGACTAAATAAGGCATTACTTTCTCTTTGTTAGTATTTCTATGAATACTTTTTTTTATACAACTAGATTGACCAACCATCGTACAGCTAACCTGATGGTAAGCGATTACCGTAGCTTATAGATACTTGCAACACCAGATTAATCGCAAGCGCGTTGTCGAACTTATCCCTAATCCCCCGAGGAACTCTGGTGTTCTCACCACAGGAACAAAACTGCTTGAAATTGCAGTATTATTTAGCTGTGATCTATCTACTAAAAAGCCCAAGTCTGAATAAAACAAAACAGTTAAAAATCAGTTTTAATGACATTTCTAAAACTTTCTGTTTAGTATTTGGAAAGTCTTGGTAACGTGTATCTATGGTGTAGTACGAGTATCTTCAGTTTGCTTAACGTTATAAACATATACTAATATAGTCATGACATTCATTAAAACAATATTTATAAAACTGTTTTTATCGATATCGATAAAAAAGTTTCACGCTACGCTCATTTATTCCGTGTATTACCAAAACAGTTCCGTATTGTACGGAAAATAAAGCCATTAGCGCCGTCGATTTGGAAGTCAAAGCGAGATTCATGTGACCTCTGTTGATAATATGGGACCCTAGTAACTTTTTAACACTTGGTTTGAAGTAAATCGCGATTTATGCGTCAGTTTCTTTTTTAATTATATATTAGAGGTTGTTTATAGCTCTATTTGTGTATTTTATTATTGTAATAAGTTGTTTATTAGTTATATTAAAAACCGTTGAAGATATTGGTTTCTAACTATTCTACAGTCCCACAGAGTAAATTAAACCAGTCTGGTATTTTTCAAGTCTATTCTGATTTTTAAACTATATTTTTTCATAGTTCTCTTTTCATAATTCGTAAAAGTTGTTAAAAACTCTTACAGTAAAGAAAAACTTTAGGATCGTTTAATTTGAAACACTATAATTTGAAATGATACATAGAATAAGGAATATAACATAATATACATGTAAAAAATAATACTTAGTACACTGCATAATTTTGTATATTGCAAAATTCTGTATACCTGAATTTACACACCTTACATTCTTTACATTGCAAAAGGATAGGAATAAACATTTATTAAAACACTTTCATTACATTTACATTTTCATTTCATTTACATTTTCATTATTCATTTATATAAACATTTTTTTCTAACAACCATTTTTTAAATATTTTTTTTTTTTAATTTTGCTTCCAAAAGTCAGAGAGAAATTTATTGAGCTAAATTCTAAAGCTCGTTCTAATTACTTTTAGTAATATTTTTTCTTATAATTAATATTTTTCTTTACATAATGTATATTTTGGTCATTTAAATAAATAATTTTTAACTTTTAGGATTAACAAGTTTCTTATAAAAGGTGTGTAAGTGTAAACCAATAAAGATTCTTAATAGCTTCATCCTGTAATATCCCACAGCTGGGCATATAGATCTTTCCCCATGTAGGAAAAGGATCAGGGCTTAATCCACCACGCTGCTGCATTGCGGGTTGGCGGAGAAATTTCTCAATAATATCTATTGATTGTGATTGGGAGTCAATTATGACTGCAAATTCTATTCGAAAAAATAAAATATTTAAATTTACTCACCACGATTGTCGTAATAATGTTAATAAAAAATAACAAAAAGACGCACGACCTTAAACGTTGCTAAAAACATCGATTATATGAGAAATCTTTAAAATGTTTTATTTAACAATGGGGAAGTTTTACCGAATTGTTTGATTTCAAAAGAAATTTTTCTTAGTTCCGTGACATTATGATGACTTATTTTGATTACATTGTCAGTTTTGTAACATTAATTAATTGCTCGTCATTTTCTATATCTTCTTAGAATACAAATACAATTAGAAGTAATTTCTAATATAACGATTTTTTAAGTTAAAAAATAGATGATATACAAAATAGAATAGAACGTATGAAGCGGGTAAGGCGAAAAAAGAAATGGTTATAAGGGGGTAGCCAGAGAGAAGAGTGGTTAATATTACAAATATATTACAATATATGTGTTTTAGTTATATTTATAGTTTAAAATGTAAAACAATATTCACCATTTAGTCCGAGATCTGATGATTCCGAAGAAGCTTCGTCACTGAGCGCCGACGATAGTTGATACAGAATGAGCACCAAGCACACGCTAAAATTAACCACGGCCATTGCTTTGTCAATTAAAATCTATTGCCACATACGAAAACGCATTAAAATCACCATTACCGATGTTTCGAATCACAATGTTTTTTTCTGTTTATCATTAATCATCACAATATTCACCAAAAAAAGTCATTAATTTATAAACACAGTTTTATAACACTTATTACCTAAATCGTTTCTATTATATTATATATTAACTAATTTATACTAATAATTTGACATATTTTATGCAAAATGTAAACACGCGTTCATAGTATTATAAAAATTGAGTAACGCATCCACTCCGAAACGCGGTCGATATTCAACTAATGTGCCTAACTAATGGCAGGCGTGCGCCATGCGGCGGGTGCCGGGTGCGTCATTCGTGTGTGAAAGAAAACAAGCGTGAAGAGCGAGTAAGAAAATTGCACAGCAGGCTAGAACAGTGTATTTATATTTACTAAAATATCGAGATCGATAATTGACAAATAAATAATTAATAGAATTAATTAGTTACTAAAGGTATTTTCTTGTTCAAATTAATTCACTTATTTGTCCTGACCGCTAATAATAATCACAAAGCTAAAAATATTACACAACTAAAATACATAAAAAAAGTTATGCGGCTTGAAATATAAGAAATGCGGAGGATAAGCTGTATAAGTTCATATTAAAGTCCAACATTTTATAAGTTATATGATTGAACTTGCTTGAATTGAGGAGCGTAAGAAAAAGCATTGAACAAACAAAACTACAAGAAACAATTAAAATATTTGAAATAGTATTTTCAATGGACGATTAGTGATAATTACAAAAGTAATAATATAGTAGTTGATGTACGTAATTATAACAAATATTAATTATTATTAAACTACTATTTATCGATACTTTGAAAGTCTATAACGACACTGTTCAGACTAGATGATGTAAAGTACTGACTAATTTTGTAAATTAATTTAAATGTTAACACAAGGAAATAGAGTTGTATTTCGTTTGTCAAAACTGTGTTGTGTTGAGAATTGGTGAAGCGCCAGGCATTTTGTGCGCCACGCGGCTTGCATTCTCTTCTGTTGTTTTTGCTGCTACTTGCTATACAAAAAGTTTGTCTACTAAAATTGTTCTATAAAAATATACCTCCGTAGTTTATGTATTTTTAAGAATATGTTGACTTTTAAAAGGTATAAAAAGATGTTTTTGTAACTGAATTTGTTTTTTACTTTCTACCTAATTATTCTTTTATCGAATCAAGTATCGTTTATAACATTATGTATGGTTATTCCGTTTACTAAATAGATTTTAAGTAGAATAGGGCTCATAAAATTGGCCAACTGGTCGACTGATAAATCGGTTGCTAGAAACCGAATAGTGGATTGTAATCTTTTAAATTCTTTTTTGGCTTTGTTCAATATAAGGGTAGACTGACTAACCGTCGCATTTTTGACTGCAGTCATTATTATTTAAGATTATAACTGCAGTCAGTAATGATTGTGAACACTTTTTATGAATTTATACTCTCTAGACAGTAATTTTAAGGTAAATATACATACTTACTAATAAAAGCAGTGTGGTGGATTAAGCTCTAATCCTTCTCCTACATGGGGAAGAGGCCTATAACCAACAGTGAAATATTACAGGCTGAAGCGTATAGGTACAAATACTGACGACTCAAGACTGACATTAATAACTTAATTTTTGATTTTGTGTAGTAATTTTTTTTTTTTGTTTACTATTTTTAATTGACTTCAAATGAAGAAGGAGCTTCTCAATTCAATCGCATTTTTTAAATGTATGTTAACCTCGAAACTTTTTTAATTGAAAGCTAGTGCTTGTCACATAGTCCCATTTAAATTTGATTGAGAGCTGACAAGTACTCTTTAGTAATCTCTAATATTAATATTTTAGTTAAATCCAATTACTTATTGACAAAAAAAATCTTGCCTGTACCATATTTTTTACATTAACTATCTATTTACTCCCAGTATTTTTTTTACTAGCTTCAATAATTATTACTATGGCTGGATAAGAAAATTTATTAGTCACCCGCTCTCAAAATTTTATATGAGTAAGTACCCAGATGTACTTTTTTATGAGTACCGATGAATATTGCGGTTATATTTCAATACATTTATGTGAGTACCTAATGTAATAGACCGCCTAGTCGGCGCTTTTTGCGGACTTATCGCAGACTAGGCGCCGCCAGATTAAAAACATGTTATGGCTTTACCAGACTAGTCGAGACATGTCTAATTTTCAGAGAAATATAGATTCGAGTTAAAAATGCAGTTATATAAATTCTTTAAAGTTAAGAATATCAAAATTTTACGGTGCGTAGAGTACTTACTTATTTTATGGATTTTTATAATGTAACTAGCTGACCCAGCAAACGTTGTTTTGTCATATATATTATTAACCCCTTAATCCCCCCCCCCCTCCCTTGTAACTGAGGGGTATGAAAAATAGATGTTGTTTGATTCTCAGACCTATCCATATGCAGTGCATATTATGCACACAAAATTTCATGAGAATCGGTCAAGCCGTTTCGGAGGAGTTTAACTACAAACACCGCGACACGAGAATTTTATATATTAGATATAATTATCCTTAGGTAAAAATTAATGTTTTAAAAAATACACAAAACTTTAAATTTAAATTACCATTTAGAATATTATTATGCAAAAATAAAACAAAGAAAGGCTATAAAAATGCAAAATTTGACAATCGAACATATCATTCGAAATTCAAAAATAAATTCGAACTGCAAACCGGTGCTCCAAACGAAGAAAGCGTGTAAAAAACAAAGGCATCCGTCTCACGAAGTCTTTGTTAGAAGAATGCCTCCTGCGGCCAATCCATTGCCTGACAATAGGATGACCAGGCTTGAAAACAAATTTTAATGAATATTTTCTGAAGTATGCACAGAATAATTTCAGAATGAAAGTTCAACTAAAATTAGAGAAAACAAAATTCCTAAAACTACATGTATAAATTGCTGACACTTTTACTTATATACGTAATTCTCCCGTGACCAAAGCTCCTGCAAAGACAATTAAATATTGGGGTTTAAGTTCCGAATACCTTATACATAAGTTAATCGTTGATAGTGACTGCGTAGGCTTCAAAATATAAATTCAGAATCAAAATCAAAACTTACTTTATTGAAGTAGTAATCAAAAGCACCTTTGAATCATAGTTTTATAAATTAAAATTATATTTGTTATTGCTAAATTAATTGTAGACAAAGTGATGCTATCACTAAATCGTCAAGAAACTCTGCATTTACTCTTAAAAAAAAAACTGTCTCTAACTATGGAGATTTGATCTGGAGAAATGTACTTGCACTATAATACAAAAAAGTCATTGAATGTATTGTTATTATTATTATTATTAAAAAAACAGATGCTTAAAATGAATACGGTAACCATGGTAACCCTAACGGCTGCATATAATGACGTTTAATGACTCCTTCTCGGTTACCGGCATATCCAGAATACGTAAACGGTATAGATTGATTGCATTCCTTAGCGATTTACGTTTTTGTTAATTGCTTACCAATTGTTATTACCTTGAACGATTTTTTGAAGTGAAATTTCTTTACGCTCGCTTGACTTATGGAGTAAGCTGGTGAATGCGTGACGAGAGCGTTACGAAAAGTGTGGTCGGGTGAGGCGAACGGAAGTTGAGATATAAGTTAGTGAAGATAGAAAGAGAGAGAGTTAGGTACGCTTCGTATATTACTGTAGGAGTTGAAGAAGTTTGACTTCAGTCTTGTAAAAAAAAGCACACTCGTTTTTTTTAAATATTATCTAGGTTCTTCGATTTTAAAATTGAATAGAGTTATTACAAACTTAGACAGTAAACTTTCTTTTCCATTAAATTGGTAACTAAATAAACACATCAACAAAATCAACGTTTAAAAAGTTGATTTTGTAGCTTAATTATAATGAGGGTTATTCCGAGTAGTAGTTTTGTGTATGGTCATGGAATACTCGAGCAGACAAGTGTATACATTTACTTTTAATTAGAAAGTATGATATAAATAAGTTATAAGATGTCTGTTTTTCATATACGTTATTTTCATATTAATAGTAAAACATCAGAGCTTACCCCAAAAAGCTACAAACAAACTCACAAGTCTTACCTTTTCATAATATTGGAATAAGTGAAGAAAAATAGATAAAGAAAATATAAAACACCGCATCCTCTCGCTTCCCGCTAGAATATTAAAAAATGTCTTGAACACAATGAATTTGAAAGGGCTTTTAACTGTAAGCCGAATTGTTTAGTGGCTCAACACGACACGGCTCTGACTCAACAGGTTGCTTCTCAGGAATCAGATAAGGGTAAAAGTGGCGTCTGAGTAAACAAAGTACAGAAATGTATGTCATGGGTGGCGCTGTCTATCAGTTTTGAAAGGCTATTGTTGTTGCTTATGCCGATAACTTGCTCGCTTTTGTTCTAATAACATGTCTGGACTTGTCGAATTGACTCACAAAGAGCGACGTTTTGATGTTCCGTCGTGAAATTTTTTGCTGCTAATTATTTTTTAATATATCTACATACTTTGTTTCGTAAGTTCTATGTAATTCTTGATAAATTTCACGATAACATCCCAAATTAGGCTTCAATTATATTGCTTGGTAAGTTTTTATACTAAATAAATTAATTACTAAAACAAAGTAAAGTTTTATAATAAATAAACAGTTGGAGCTTAGATATCTAAATTATATTCTCTTATTGCGAAGACCTATATAAGTTTTATCGTAAAATTTATGTGATGATAAAGGTTTATTTGTGACAAAGATTTATTTATGGCCAAGATTTGATTTAGAGACTTTGTTGTTGTTTCACGTGTTCTATCCACTGGGTTATTTTGAACCTTTATTTATCAGAATTAACATTTTAAAATCATATGACTGGAGTTGAATTTACCGTTTAGCCTTCTTTTAAAATGCATTTATAAAGATGTTGCAGAATCAAACAAAAAATTCGTGAATATTAATGATGCTTTTATATAAAATTCTTGATTATTTGTTATTCTACGGTTTTGCTCTCCATAAAAAATGTAATGTGCAGTAGTTGTAATTTAAAATTATCAAAAACTTACGACAAATATCATGTTTACATACTAAGAAATAAGTGTTTGTTACTTTACTAATGCCGAGTAGGTACTTCAAATTAATTCGATTAATTTTTTTAGAGTGAATTCAAAATATGACTATATCATTACTTGAACTATCTTAGGTAATCTAATTTAAGCCGATTACTATTAAAAACTCTATATTGACTAAATTACTGTACAGAATTATTATTTCCAAGAACCCATTAAATAAAACAAACAAGTATGTTAAAACAAACTTGCAGGCGGTCGGCTAAAAAGTTAATTTATAAGACCTTTCTCAGATAGAGGAATCACAGGCGAAGAGCCGGTCCTTAGTCCTTTATCAAGGCGGAGCGAGGTTGGCGTCTTTAATCGATTCAGTCTGCTATGAACCTAATTTTATTTTAGCTTAATACAAATATTGAATTTAAATTCATACATTTATTCGGTAATCTTGCTGACGGTTAAATCGTTATTTTTCGTTTATTTTTTTTTTGTTTCGTTTATTTGACAAATTGTTCTTCTATTGTCACTTGATCTTAAAAGACCAACCTCAGTTAGTTTTTGCGGACGTCGCATTAGTTAAAATTACTGTTGTAATTTTGACTTTTTGAATGAGTTTGAAAATCTTTTGTTTGTTTCGTGAGGTTGTAACTATAGGTAAATGTTTCGGACTATATGTAGACTAACGCTTAGACTTAGAGTTTAATACATTTTTGATTGTTACATAAAAAGTATCTCATATGATTTTAAAAGCTTTATAGATAGATAGACATAACAAAAAAAAGCTCGAACGGACAGATATCAAAACAAGTAATAACATATCTTATAATATTAAAACATAGCCCCTAATTCCGATATTGTTCGAAACTTTAATTTCTGATTCGATTAGGGTTATGGAGAGAACTTTTGTCGGACATCCTATTCCAAAATAATAAATAAATATAATAATAACAGCTTTTGAGCTGTTGAAATAGGACAAATTGTATGGTTTGTAAACTTCAGGACTAAAAACTTAAAAATATTTAAAATAATTTAATACACTCATTCCAAGTAGCTGTAGGTCACTCACCACGAAAAACTTTTAGCAAATTTTTGGACAATGGAGTAAACAAAAAATGTGCCGAGTTTTTGCGGTAGGTACCTTTGTCTGGCGTCGAGCACGAGAAAAAAAGGAGGCGAGTTCCTTTCTTTCTTTATAATTATTCTAAAAACCGCCTCGGTTATATTAATTGTTTAGGACGAAATTTACTTTTTATTTATATTGCATATTATTTGATAAAAATCTTAAATTATTAAAGTTGATACAGTAGAAATTCTTCAATAAATAATTTAGGGGTTGCATCAAGTTAAAACATTTTGTTATACTTATGTGACGTTCAGAAAATATTTGGTGTTGTATGAGGTTAGTTTAATTCAAGGCTTAAACTAAATCTTCAAAAGGTTCTTAATTTACGATTTACAATGTCTGTAGAAGATTATTTTCAACTTCCGCCAAGACTTTCATCTTAGAAAAATGAGTTATTAGTCTTCAACAATGTCGCTAAATGTGCTCGATGAGCCACATCGTCTTTTGAGAATTCAGATCGTAGGAATATTGTTGAGGAAATTTACTGAAAATTTTCAACCAGGTAGTCAGGTAAGTAGAAAACTGCTAGAGATTCTGACCTGTGTGTTTTCAATTATCACCAACATAAATATGAATTTACTCTTTAATTGTGCAACATAATTACATACCCATAAAACATTAAGGGTATAAAACGTATAAATAACTTTGTATATTAGTCACCGAGATATCCAAATTTTAAGGGCATCATAAATCTCCGAATATCATCTCTTTGAAACTTCTAAGAGCTCAATAGATTTTTTTACTGAGACTATTTGGCGCTCTCTGATTGTGGATCGTTCAAGTGGTAGGTAATAAGCCTGTTTCAAGATTCCCTTTGTATTTAGAATGAACACAGAAGTTTTTTTAATGCTTCAAGTTGGCAGGACTGTCGTTTAAGTTCAGTTATTGTCGGGTTGTGTATATTATTATTTTCTTTAATTGTTTTTTTTTTAACAAAGGTTTATAGTCTTTTAGGTTTTGCAGTTGTGTCAATTGTTACTGTTCTTGCGATCTACGTTTCTCTACTCTATGATTGTCTATGTTAGAAAGACGCGTGATATAAAAATATACATTTAAGTAAGGATTTGCTCGAATTGGTATTTTTGGTCGTTAATCTTTTTTCCTTGTTTCTTTTTCAATACACACGATTACGTCCTCTTCAAATATTTGTTTCCCTACCAACAAGATTTTGTTTGTACGATTAAAAACCTTTACTTCTCATTATGAAATTGTATTTCATTTACACGGAAAAATAATACAAGTAAATTAATTTTGATTAATTATTATAAATGTCGGTATTTTTAAAAATTATTATAAAACGTGAAATTAATCTAGCAATTATTTGTATATTGCGTGTAAGTGTAGAAGTGTTTTGGAGATTGATATAGCTATAGATTACTTTACTTTATAATTCCATACGATTTTAATTTTTTTTTTAAATGTAAATAATGGTTGTTTCATCAAACTTACTTTTCATATCATTCAAACAGATATCGAGCCTTTTCAATGCTTGCATTTCAAATGTTGAATGATAACTTGCTTTACTAATTGGGTATTTTTAACATATACTTTATGATCTCGTTAAACTTAAATTAATAATGAGAATGCACTAAGTTCTATGCATATTCTAGATATAAAATAAATCACAAGCATTACAAACGTAACTTTTTGAAACTTTTGAAACACTCAAAATTATCCAAACATTGTCTTTTAACTACGACATAGAGTTCACCATAAATGATTCTATTCCATAACTAGCGTAGCGTGTAGAGTTTCATCAAAAGGGCTCAAATGCGGCTATGCACAATGTTTGACAACGTCGACGGCGACATACATGTGCTCTTTGGAATACAGTATATATAATAGACCAGAATAAAGCCTATTCTATCATGCGTGATGTAGGGGTATCCCCTTATCATCTGCTACCGTAATTTCGATTCAACTGAAACTTAATTCTCTCAAAGCTGTTAAGCATTTTTGAGAAAGTTCGCCTAGTCTAAAATTGAAGGAGCTCTATAAAAGGATTAAAATAACGGCAAAAAGGACAGTTTAACCTACGAATTCTAGGTATCATAAGCATTATACCTAGAAGAAAAAGGCAAATATTGAATTATTCAAGTACGCATCTTTCCTTTATAATTTACTAGCGGCCCGCTCCGGCTTCGCACGGATATAAAACATATAAAATATATGTCATTCACTGAAAAAAATATTAAAATCGATCCAGTAGTTTTGATTTATTCATTACTGCCCGTGGCCCGCACGCGTTAACTTTAGAGTAAAACAATTCTTCTTTTCCTAAACCATGAAAATTTCTTGTTATTTTTGGAATATCTAAATTCATACACTATATTTTTACTTATTTACTTTTTATACTATACTTATAGGCACGCTCCCGCCGCCCCGGCCGCCCGGAACCGCCGCAAACGCTACGTCCCGCAATTTTTAAATCTGTAATATCTTCGAAAATATTCATTTAAATTATATGCTGTAAAGGGCCTTATAGAATCTATATATATATATATATAATCTATATTGAATTAACAATGTATTTAGGGTATTTAATTAGATAAGGATTATATTAATGATGTATTGGTTAAAATCGTTTCGAAAATTAGCCAATATTTGTCGTAAAAAGTAAATGACAAAAAAATTTTATTGTGGGATATCCATAAGAGATAGACACGGAGGTTCGGCCTGCGTTTGCAATGTAAGCGGAAAAAATGTAATTATTTACGACATCACATTAGAAACCACAAAAATAACAGTATTTCTCCACTATTTAATGGATGTTATTATACATATAAACTTTTCCCTTTGATCACCCTATCTATTAAAAAAAATCGCATCAAAATCCGTTGCGTAGTAGGTATTAAAGATTTAAGCATAAATAGGGACATAGGGATATAGGGACAGAGAAAGCGACTTTGTTTTATATTATGTAGTGATTCTCAGTAATCGTGTTTTCATCGGTAGTTACCAGAATTCCTATTATGATTTTTTTTAACCATTTTGACTACTTAGTAGATTTTTTAAAGAGCAGCCTTGTTTAAATCATTAGCAAACAATAATTATTCAATATCTAATTTTATTAACCTTAGATTAAATTGTCTGATATGAATAAAATAAATGTTCATTTGGTGATTTGAATATAATCTATATTTACGTTATACTAAAGTAACTTAAAAATTAAATGAACCAAATAAAATAATTTACGTACAAAAAAAAATAATTAAAATCTAATTATTCATATTTTCGTGAGCGTCTGTAGCTGGTTTTTTATTTCGATGTGGACCCCTTTTAGTTGTGGTCGTCGGTGTTGTTGTCGTGGGAGTCGTTGTAGGAGTTGTTGTAGGTGTCGTTGTAGGAGTTGTTGTGGGAGTTGTTGTAGGAGTCGTCGTAGGAGTCGTTGTAGGAGTCGTTGTAGGAGTCGTCGTAGGAGTTGTTGTAGGAGTCGTTATAGGATTTGCTGCAGGTGTTGTAGGAGTTGTTGTAGGAGTTGTGGTAGGAGTCGTTGTAGGAGTCGTCATCGTCGTTGTTGTTGTTATAGGTGGTGTCGTTTTAATACTAATAGGTGGTGGAGGGGGAGGTGGTGTCGTCGTCGTAGTTGTAGTTGTTGTTGTTGTTGTCGACGTAGTTGTAGGCGTCACGGCTTTTTTTGTTGTGGTGAGCAGCGTTGTTGTTCCCTCTGTTGTAGTTGTAGTAGGTGTAGTTGTAGTCGGTGTAGTTGTTGTCGGTGTAGTTGTTGTCGGTGTGGTTATTATTTCTGTTGTTGTTGCCTCCGTTGTTGTTGTAGTAGGTATTGTTATAACGTGCGCCAATTTATTAAAATACTCTGTTGTGGTCCCACCTAAAATTACTTTTACAATGCTTAATGGTATCCAATGACCTGGCATATTGGCTTCTACAGGATTGGCAATGAACACTAAAGATTCCTTTTCGGAATTTACCCATTTTATTTGTAATTGAATCGCTGTATATAGAAATATTACGATGTTTATCAAACATGGCTGATGCATGTCAATTGAATTTTTTAAAAGATTAATGGATTTCTGAAAATAAAATGATATTATTAGAATTTTCATAAAAATTTTGGAAATATGGACAAATTCAATATTTATTAATATAAGTATAATAGTTTACCCGTAAAAATATTAGAAAGCGATGGTAAAAGACAGCGATGTTTTACGATGTTTCACCTTTGTCATTCGTTAGTAATCAAACTGATTGACATTTATGCTTATATGTGATATAGCCTATAATTTTCCGTATAAACAGACTGTCTAACGAAACACAAATCTTAAAGTTTGAGTGCATCATGATTTTAGATTAGATTTATGTTTTATTCATTATTAAACAAAAAAAAAAATATGAATAAATAAATATACTTACTTTTTAAAATTATTATTGATAATCAAAAATGTGCTTATATTGTACATCGTTGTGTACAAATATTAAGTGAGGCATTTTAATTATGACTGATTTATTTTATCCAATCTAAGAAATATGTAATTGACCGTTACTTTTATTACCAACGACACTCGTAAAAATTACAAATAAAACTTCATTTTAATATTAAATTCTAGTAAGTGATAAGTTGTATATTTTTTTTAAATATTTTTTTATAAGCGTATGTATTTTAATTGGTTAATAGTTCAGTTCATTTGTGGCCATTAGAATTATTGTATGTACATGTTCTAGCATTCATTTATCGATATAGTTTTTCTTAGTAATATTTTTCGTAGACATTTGTAACTTAAATTTGTTTTTACTATAAGACCTCTTTATATGCTATTTTGTTTCATGTAAATGGATAAAAGATACTATTATTTACGTACATTTATTACGTAAAACAATGGGAATAATAACAACAATAAAAATATTCAGTCTTTAAGTAGGACACCGAACAATACATCAGTCGGTTTGGTTGAAGTTGTAATCGCTAAGGGTTGTGAAGTTGTCCTCGGTTGGAGGAAAAACGCAATCGAGATCCACATACAACTGTTGTTGGACAGTCAGTTTGTCCACGATTTCGGCAAATGTTGGCCTGTCTTGGGGGTTTTCTGACCAACATTCGGTCATGAGTTGATAGAGTCGTGGAGAAGCTCGCGCTGGCTTCGGTAGACGACCCCCTTCAGTTAAAAAATGGGGCACTGCTTGGTTGCTTAATTCAGCGTACGGGAAGCCACCTGTAATTAAAAGTGAAATCGTTGTAAGATTCTCTATGAAATTATTAGTGCTTACATTAAATTATCACAACGTTTCGTATTTTTTTTTATTAATTGTTATCACGTTAAAAGCCTTACCTTAGAGTGTAATTAAAAATTAATATTCAATTGAGCTTTACGAAATTTAATTACATTTTTGTCTCTATATTAAATGTTTCTTTTGTTTTATTATTAATATTATCGAAAGAGATACGTCTAAATTTTAAATATATATCCACAGGGCACAGAGTTGCGTTAGTAATGAGTATGTAATTTGAGGTTATCTGACACTCTGGGCGTATACTTATACGAAAAATAAGAATATAATATATATAAAAATACCTACTTAAGTATAATTGTACCTACCCAAAGTAGCGATCTCCCAAAGAAGAACAGCGAAAGCCCAAACGTCACTTGCACTGCAATACTTTGCGTTGTAAATAGCCTCTGGAGCAAGCCATCTCAATGGCACAGGGCGCTGTCGAGTGTGAACGTATACTCCTGATCTCGACAGTCCGAAATCCGCAACCTTCAGCACCCCAGCACCGTCGACTAGGATATTTCTGGCTGCAAGATCCCTGAAATGTAAAAAATTACAACATAACCATAGTTAAAACAACCTTTGAGTTATAGCCAGTACCTATCATATTTTTGCCATTATAAAATTTTAGAAGGTTTCAATATTTACTTTGATCAATATCGTACAATTTTATTGATGAATTCAGTGTGTAAAAACCCTTTCTATGTGTAGCAGACGGGCGGCGCTTAATCCGATACTATACAAGTACGTCAATTGAAATATGTCCATATTACCACGATCGTAAAATTTCACGCTATAATCATTGGGTACAAGATTAATACAAATGATTTCCAGCGTGGAAAATAATTTCAATCTCAAATTCTCAGCTCGTATTTACTACTATTGTTTGTCGATACTGAATAGTATAAGTAATTGAATTTAAAATTATACCGATTATACCCATTATTTTTATTTTCTAACCCCAACTACTCTAAAACAGTTTTTGTCTGGGGTTAGCGGCACCTGGGTGTGAGGGTTTTGGGAGAGCAAATAATCTTAATAATAGCATATTCTATGTTTGTAGCAGCTGCTGTCAAAGTAGTTTACCTATTTAACTGTTGGTAATAATAACCATATAGTTAAGCATTAAGCGAAAGGTATTATTCTAAAAATAATCAAAACACCATTCATTACTTTAACGACAATAAATAATAATTTATGAATAAAACTTAAAAATTTGTAATGTATTATTTTATAAAAATACATACACGTATACTTTTTTAGTCTTTTTCGCAATAATCGGAAGAGACACCGTCTGAGATACAGACTAGGCCATTTTTTTTACGTGGGGAAAATTCATCATGGATACCCTCCGGCGCGGGGGCGCCAGAGAGTTATGTCAGACTCCTACTGACTAAAAAACCACCACGTGTGAGCAGTCGTCCGCCTGGGTGAGGCAAGATTGGGTCGAGCCAGCATTCGCCACCTCGCCCCAGCGGTAGGCCCGAACAAAGACTCCGGGCCCCGCAACAACGGTAGGGTGGCCTCGCTCACAACAAGGCCACCCCTCAGACGTGTGGGGTCGTGTCGTCCGGCCGGCCGAATACAGACTAGACCTAGTTCAGATGCTAGACAATATGCATAGAAAGTGCCAATAAGTATATATGTATTATGAGCTCTGATTGTTACATCACTTTTGTTCAACGTCGCGTCGTGCGGAATATTAAATTCGTGGAGTTTGAATAAAATTGTTACGTTTTTTGACAATTTTTTTTAATTTTCTGAGTATTTTTTATTTTATCGTTCCGTAAGATCCTTCCACGTACAAAATAAGTATTATCATCATAATTAATATTAAAGGGAGGAGGGGGGTTAGGGAGTTGAAGTGTGACATTATGTGAAGGTGTCCAATATTTTGTGACATCTTATTTCAAAATATCTTATTATTAGTTAAATGGAAATAAAAATTATACCAAAACTTATGACAAAAAACATAAAAATTCATCTAATAAATAATTACAGATCTAAAATTGCAAAGTACGTGACGTCATGCTACTTATGTATGGTTTTTTTTTTATGTCACTAGGTCGGCAAACAAGCGTACGGCTCACCTGATGGTAAGCGATTACCGTAGCTTATAGACGCCTGCAACACCAGAAGTATCACAAGCGCGTTACCGACCCAATCCCCAATCCCCCAGGAGCTCTGGTCACCTTACTCACCAACAGGAACATAATACTGCTTGAAAACAGTATTATTTTGCTGTGATCTTCTGTAAGGTCGAGGTACTACCCCAGTCGGGCTGCTCCATATTTTGAGCAGGAAATTCCTGCTGTGCCCTACCTCAGTTAAAGAGTGGACCTATATATAGCTCGTTTTATGACATCGTCGTGATACCTGGCAAAGAAATATTGCTAGGGTAAGAATAACGAATGATCGAGCAAAGCTTTGTTGATTGCCCCAGTCTGCTACTTTTCACAATAAAGAATATAGAGTATACAGGAGCTACGATTGTAAACTTTCTATGACATTATTATGGTGGTATTCTCGACTTTAGGATTTAATTAATTCGAACGACAAGTTTGCTGAAAGTAACATCTGTTTAACTTGTTTGATTAATTATTATTTATTCATTAATATTTTACTGAAAATACGTCTTCTACTGTCTACGGGAGACAGTAATTTCATTAAGGTTTATTTCATTTTCCCTAAAGGTTTTCAACTAAGGCTTAGTTTAACAAAACATAAAATTTCGCTTGTTTGGTCGATCAACATTTAGATGGTAAAAGACAATAAATGTTTGCCTCAGCATTGTAGGTGTGGACTTTCTGTCCGGCCTGTTTGTTAATCGATAATTCTAATTCGACATCTGTTACTAGCTACTGTATATTTTGTCAGTATTTCATTAAAAAAGGTATATCAAATCAATATTTGAGGTAGTATCACAATATTTCAGTTAAAGGTCTCGACCGCAAAACATTTTCAAATTATTTGAATATCTTACATGCGATTTGTAACCTTAATTCAAGGGTATTAGTTTGTTTTTTCTTCAAATTCTAAAAATAAGGTTTTTGAATTGCCGAATTCGATGCTTAGCAACCGTTGCGTAGCAACCTCTATTAACAAGCTAAATAGCTGGAGTGCTTTTTGGACGAGTATTTTTAAGATATTTCCAGTCTTTTGTATTGAACAATAAATAGATACATAAATAATTTATATAATATGCTATTTACAATTGCTATGCATGCGTGTATTGTATATTTAATTGTTTATGTAATGACTAATGAAAAGGGCGTCTCATGTACGTTTCTTCGGGTTCACATTTATATTTTCGGTCTTTATATTAGTCCTATGAGTCTTAGTACGATTTATTTTATAGACTTTGCTCCATCCTGATATTGTAGTTTTGTAGTAGCGACGACATACAAACGAATCTTTCAGTTTATAATGGTATCGATTATGATTGCTTTTAAATTTCAACAGGCGCATTATCTTGTGCTATGTTTACGGTTTGAGAGTCTACGTTTCTCATTAGAATCAAATTAACTTAGATGGGAAATGTAATGTAAACTAAAGTTGATATAGAACTAATAAATAATAATAATATTAATAACTATAATATACTTGTACAACGGTGGGCACCTATAAAATAACATAACTCAAGAAAAAAAGTGATTGAGGGTATAAGTAAAATACATCACCAAATAGTACGTTCTAGAAGATAAATTACAATGCAAATAATTATTGGCGTTTATGAACGAACTATAAGTGGCTCAGAACGCTTGTAAGCATAGTTAACGGTCTACGTATTAAGTACATGATATTTTCATAGTTTTCTAAATGTAAAAAGGGATTTTGATTCTTTTAGAAGTATGATTAGGTGGCCTATTATACGTTTTGGAACTTTCTTATATTTTTGTTCTTTTACCGTATAAATCAATGTCTTCGAATTTTCATCATTTTATGAAGTTTAGGCTTTTTCTCGTATGAAAGTTGTTTGCGAAACTTTATTTTAAATTTTCTGAGTATGCAGACGTAGGTATATATAATGTAATATAGTTATAAATAGATAGTTGACAATATTTATAGAGTTGACATATTTTCATTATTTTAAGTTCTTCGTGAAGTTTATTTGAAGGTGTCATGTAGACGTAGTTAAAATCTACTTTTGAAAATTTATTTTGTGACATTTGAAGTAATGATAAGTTTAATTTAGCTGTAGTTTCCCAGAATTATTTTAGGTAATTAAAATGGGGCTTTACTAGGCAGTTGTATATAGTATATCGGACACTTTATGGTGATAATCTGACAATTCCATACAACATCCCCATAAGTTAAGTTATTTTAGTTTTAATTCTCTGAATGTGAGGTTGTCATGTCAATTTACTATCTAAAAATAAGCCTAAATATTTTTCTTGTTCTACTTTGTTTAATGAAATATTATTATCGTTAATGGTTTTCGATATTTTTATTTTTTGGTGCATCAAGTAATTCGTTTTTGGTATATTTATGTTAAGAAAATTGGACTAGACTGGACATAATGTGTGTTACGTTTAGAAAGTCTAAATATTTTGTGCTTGTGGCTATAAGGTCATTTATTGATCTTCTTGAGTAAAACAAGCATATATCATCGGCCTATAACGTGATATCACCCGTGAACCATATCTCCGAAATGCTGTTTATGTAAATCCTAAAAAGCAGATAAGAAAAGTATAAGTTAATAACTGAAAAAATAACTAAAAGTCTACTTTTATTATTTTACAAGCAGATATATATATTATGTACATACTCTTAACTTTAATTTTATTAGACTCTATCTATGTTTTTAAAAGAACTATTTTGTTTGTTTGTTGTTATTTATAAAAATTGCAGTTGTTAGGTTCACCTTAGTAATGATTAGATATTTATATTATTTTTAAACGAGATAGCCTATACAAATATACATATACTAATATAAAGGCTCAGAGCGAGTAAAACAGCGAAGGCCAGCCATTACAACATATCTTTCATGGCAGTAGGAGGATTAAAGGAGACCTTTTTCTTCGTTCGCTTAATATGATTTTGTTTAAAGCAAAATCAAATATTTACTTCGGGAAAACCAGGAAATCGTACCGAGAAATTTCTTAGAATACATCGTCAAATTCTCGGTCTTCTCTCAAGGTAAAGATCGTTCGAGGGTCGTTCACAGATTCATAAGTCAATTATTGATTTGAATAATATTACTTCTGTCGTTTCTAATTAATTTATCGGTTTAATTTCTGTATTGAAATGTTTTGATTTCAACGAATAAGATGATAAAAACTTTTCAACAAAAAAAAAAAGTTAAACCGCGGAAAAAACTGAGAAGCAATAAACAATAAACGAATTTTATTTTACCTTATTAACTAAGTTCCTAAACTAATGTTAGTATACCTAAGTAATTTTTAGTCGGCGCAAAACATGCGAATTAATTTATTATTAAGAGTGTCGCGTGCTGCCTGAAAACGCCGAGCGTTCACGAAGATAATGTCAGCGAGACAGCAACCTGAAAAAGACACACTTTGGTGGAAAGGATCGGTAAGCGTCTTTTCGAATGTTAATGTTTATCGCTAGAGATTTTACGTTGTATTGTTAATTTGATTTGTATTGGTTATTTCTTTAAATTTAAGGTAATCTAGTTATCTTTGCTCATAGATTATTTGGCGCTGACTCGAAATTTCTTAGGTATACTCACATTTATTGTCAAAAAGTTTTTATTTTATAATTTTTTGTGGTGTGGGTAGGATGGGGATACTTAGAAGAATCTAATAATGACTGAAAAATACATTGCTCAGGATTTAAATCGGTGGTGAACAATAAATAAGTCATCCCTATTTTCCCGCCTTTTTGGGTACGAATATTTTTTCAAATTTATATATTACTAGCTTTAGGGTATAACCCTAACCAATAAAAAAAAAGAGTTATCAAAATCAGATTACTCTGTAAAAAGCTGAGCGTATATATAAAAAAATATACTCGTCGAATTGAGAACCTCCTGCATTTTTTCCTCGGTTAAAAATGACGAGTAACCTACTCATAGGAGATTACATAGAATTATTCTCAGATATATAAAAAGATTAAAAAAAAATCTATAATTGCTAAGTTAAGCGGTGTTCATTTTTGGAGATTTCAACTTTTTGTACCATTTTATGATATATTAAGCACTCACCTATGTGTGATTCCGCGTTCTTCTAAGTGCTGCATGCCCAGAGCAATTTGTAGCGCATAGTCGCGCATAGTTGCGCTGTCAAGCTGCAATGCTGGTTCAGCAACGTAATGGTCCTTGTTTTTTGGTTGAGGAGCATCAATGTATAACTTTCCATTCGAATTACCGTACATGGGCGGATCCGAATCGCTCAAGTTTGTGTACTCCGCTGAGAATAAAATAGCAATAACCCAATTAGGCGTGTTTGATTTGAATTTTTATAGCGTAAAGTATACATGATATAAAATGTCCAAAATCGATTTTCGATGTTATAGTCGTATTTACGTCGAATTTATGTCGTGATGAATCAGATCCTCATAATTTTTATTTCAAAAATAAATGATGACTTAATTTGAAAAGAAATATCTAACGGTACAAAACAATTTGTTACAAAAATAATAAATGTATATTTATAAGTTTTATTTTCCGATTTTTTGAATTTGTAAATCTCCTGAAGTTCGTAGTAACAACTGATTATTGCTTAAAACTTTAGGCTTTAAGTTTGCTAATCATCAGAAAAAAAAAACCAGCCCCTAGAATAATTTATTTGCAAAAACTTAATCAAGGGTATTTTACTTTAAACAATCGTACGAGTAGACATCGATATAAAATTGTATCGTCATATCATAATTATACATTAACACGCTAAGGTTAAGATGTTTGCCTCCCTTTTTAATCGACTTCCAAAAAAGGAGGAGGTTCTCAATTCGACTGTATTTTTTTTTTTTTTTTTTTTAATGTATGTTACATCAGAACTTTTGACCGGGTGGACCGATTTCGACAAATTTTGTCTTAATCGAAAGGTGGTGTGTGCCGATTGGTCCCATTTAAATTTATTTGAGATCTAACAACTACTTTTGAGTTATATCTAATAATGCGTTTTTACTTGACGCTTTTTTCGTCGACCTACGTTGTATTATACCGCATAACTTTCTACTGGATGTACCGATTTTGATAATTCTTTTTTTGTTGGAAAGAGGACATCCCTAGTTTGGTACCATGATAAGGAAACCAGGATCTGATGATGGGATCCCAGAGAAATCGAGGGAAACTTTTGAAAATCCGCAATAACTTTTTACTGGGTATACCGATTTTGATAATTTTTGATTTAATCGAAAGCTGATGTTTATCATGTGGTCACATATAAATTTTATCGAGATCTGATAACAACTTTTTGAGTAATCTTTGATAACGCGTAGTTACTTGACTATTTACTCGTCGATGTAATTGAAGTCGGTTTTTTTGTCGTTTGCGAGCAAACACAATTATTAGAAAAAACCTCACAGTAAATCCACATAAATAATATATAATTTTATAGATAATTGCTTGCTCTGCCGCTATTAATAAGTAAAAAAAATATTATTGCTTTTGTTTTTGTAAATTAATAAATTATTAAAATAATATATAGGTATGATGCCTTTAAATTTGAAAGAATGTCCACATGATTGACGGTCGGTAAATTTTTTACTTATTTAGTGCGAATTATTCACACGGGTATTGCTTGTAGTCATATGAATTAGTATTTAGAAGCGATAACATTAAAAACAGTTTTCAGTTCAAGAAATAAACGGAATCAAAAAAATTAATTTGGTAAGCTTCATAATTTTTCATTTGACGCTCCAGTTTTTCGCAAAAAGGGGAGTGTTATAAGTTTAACGACAATTCCTCTCTGCAGCATCGTAGCTCTCAAATGTATTGACAGCTTTGGATGTGCCTTTTTTATGTTAAAGCGAATTTACTTGTGGTGGTTTTTAGCTATATTTAATAAAAATCGATCCAGCAGTTTGACAAAGTATCAGCTTTCAAAATAATGTAAGACATTTTCTGCATAAAATTTAATAATTAAGAAGGTGGGTTTTATTTTAATTATTTATTAATAATCTTTATTAATATACAAATTAAATATTTTAATGTCACCAAGCAATACATACTGTCCGCTTCTGACGGTCGGTTAACTCCGCGTTCTGGAGCACTTGCATTTGACTTCTGCTCATCAATATTTCTCCTTCCTCTCGCAGCTCGTAGTAGAGTAAGCAGGTCTCCTCTCGGAGCATGTTCCAATAACGCTATTAGTGGTACCCTTCTAGTGCAACACGCTATCAGTCTGATTACGTGTTTGTGAGAGCCAACGTGCTTTAACATAGCTATCTCACGAAGGAAATCTTGTATTTCCTCCTCTGAAGCATTGTCTGTAAACGTAAAATAATTAATTTAATAAAAGCTTTATTCTTTTAGTCCAAAATAAAAGTGAAAATAATTCTCTAAGTACAATTCTTCTGTCATTGTTTTAAAAGCCACTCAAATGTTATAACATTTTGTCCGACAGAACAGTTATTTTTTTGTACCAATATCAGCTTTTTGCAAATACTGCGTGTATTGATGAGTGTACAGATCGATATTTTTTTTGTTGTTGATATATGCTTCTTTTCAACCATTTTTAAGTTGCCCCACTTTTAGCCTTGCCCAATTTACTCTACATTACGACGTAATAAATTAAATTAATTAAAAATTTGACAAAATTAAAACAGCTACCTATCTATACATATATACTTATATAAAAATTGTTTGTCCGGGCTAATTTTCAAAACTACTAGAGCGATTTCAATGAAATTTTGCACAGATTTGTAACTTTGTCCAAATTAAAATATAGGTTATATTTTATTTCGATGACTAGATGACTGCGATATTTTTATTGCAAAATTAAAAAAATATATATGGCGGTACGAAGTTTGCCAAGTCAGCTGGTATTATTATATACATTTATAGCAGCTCAGTTTTATAATATATATATATCTCTTACGATTTATTCATCCGTACACACAAACAAGTAAATAAATTATTAAATATTTAATAATGAAAATTTAAAAAATAGACTTACTAACGAGATGAACGTATGTTTTTATATATTTTAATACGAGTTTGATATTGTGAACTATTAAGAGAACCACCAATCTTAAATTTCTGTATAAATAATTTATATTGAAAATGAACGTAACTATTATTAAAATTTGTAATTATATACTATTTAATTATTCTCTCTTACGAAAATTATTTTTTAATTTATAAATTAAATACCTAAATAAATTAGCGAAGAAAAGGGAATACGTATAACAAATTTTAGATAAAATCTTCTAAGTGTTTTAATTTTTCCGTTTGAAGTATACTTTGGGATATAACGATTTTACTGAAAATACAAAGCGTTGTTTTTTATAGTACCTATTGTATCAATAGCTTGCGTTTTCTAGATTATTCTGCTTTCACCTTCCGACTTAATAGTTAGGTAGCTAATGACCGTTATTTTTGGCAAATATCAGTAAAAGTCTGGAGGTGAAGCGACTGCATAATTATCGTCTCTATATTCAAATAGAAACTAGTGGACTCGGCAGACGTTACCCTGCACGGAAAACAGCTACCAATTTTGATTGCTTACATACCGATAGCAGCGCCACCTACCTGTTCCAATTAAGGTTAAAAATAACTACCCTATGTCCCAAGTTGGATCAAATTACAGATGTTTACAAAATTTGATGAAAATAGGTTCAATAGCTTCGGAGTTTATCTAGAACAAACATCGTGACACGAAATTTTTTATATATATAGATAACAAATAAAGACAATGTGAATAAAATAAACTCTAAAACTGGAATGTAACAATTGCACTGTGCTGTGAGACTAGGTACTATTAGTATTACACTTTCATTTCCTAGACATCTTTATGTAATTCTAATTGTACAAGCGAAATTCATTAAGCATTGACTCCGTGTTGAAAATATACGTTTTGTCGTGGTGTAAGTACCTAAATAGCGGTAAACAAATGACTTTCCTAATTACTTAACTATGTTCTTAATTGCGTTCGCCGATATTCTCGATTTCTTGATTTAAAATTCTGGTCTTCTTCAGTTATCGATTTCACAAATTCTGAAATTTTCGAATTTTGAAGACATTTCTTTCGACCTTTGACTCTTCGAAATCTGATCACAACAAATAGCTCATGCCATCTATTATTATACGAACATATTGAACTTGTTAAAATTTTAAATGCTAGTAATACTAAATCTTTCAACATTGTAAATTTGAGTTTATTTATTAATTTTCAATCTAAATATTTCATTTGTGTAACAGATCCTTCAGCACTAATTACATTTCGGTTAGCAACAGTTTAATTACAGCAAAAATTTCGTACGCGACCTTGTTCTCTCGGTAATGTAACGAGATATTTTTTATATATTTTATTAATTATAAAATTAATAGTATAAGTAGTAAGTGTAATTAAATCTCGATAGCCTAGGTTTCAGGATTTTTGAAACATTCGAAATTAATTTGAAAAACGTATGAATAAATTTTTAATATAATATAATAAATTTGCCCTGTGGTGTCGGCCGAGTAGAATAGCACCACCCCCTTTCTTCCCGTGGGGGTCGTAAAAGGCGACCGAGGGATAAACCTGGCTCAAAATCATCAGGGTCCTGGAGAAGGAAAACTTCATTTGAAACCCGAAATGGGGTCTCCGTCAAGCATTCGTGGCATAGCTCTAAAATGCGAAATACTTCTGCAGCCGGTTCTGTGGGCCTAGCCAGTGAGGTCGAGAGGGTGACGCAGAGCTTAGGTAACTCTGTGTTTTCCTGAAGAGTGTCCTAGGCAACACAGTGTCTTTCTGATACTGTCTAAATCGTCTGCAATAGACGGATTAAGGCCAATGATTGATTGATTGATTGAAATTCTTAATATTATTGATACTTCTACAATAATACTATACTCTACTACACCCAGTATCAAATTCTCAAAGAAAACTAACGTAAAATAATTACAAAAACAATTTTTTGTTCGAAGAGAACGAGAGAACCGAAAGAAAATATTGATCCATCATACTCTAATGTTAGCTACTTCTAAAAATTAGATAACGTAAAACTCGCTTTACGTTCGATTGCTACATCCGTGCAATATAAACAGAATAATATTTACCAGATAACATTTTAGCGGCCACTGTGATTGTTTCACCTCCAGTCATGTCGAGCTGAGCGGCGTGGACTCGTCCGAAGGCGCCGCTGCCGATAAGCGCACCAAGATGCACCCGGGAGCGACTCACCTCCCACTGATCAAAGCCAGTGTAATCATCTGGCTGTATAGATAACATTTTATATGTTAGTATTTTGAAAGAGTTCTACATGACAATTATTATATTATCTTTGGTACTAATAAAAACTATTAAACCAATTAAATTGAAGTAATTAGAAAGAGTTTTTTTTTAGGGATTCGACGACGTTTTGGCGCAGCGGTCACAGCAGTTGCGGGTTCGATCCCCGCACATGACAAACATTTTTATTGCCCATGTAGATGTTTTTCGTGGTCTGGTCGTTTGTGCTTGTGAGTTTGTGTGTTTCCGGACCCCACAAAGTTGTGTGTGTGAGTGTGTTGTGGCCGTTGAGCGTGAAGCGTTTATTATTTATGTATTTATATTATTTTGTCTCTAGATTACAAACTAAATTTCAAACTTTTTTTAACTTAAATAAGCTTATAGTAAAAATATAGGTACAGGCCGTAAACAATATACCTACCACATAGAGCGAACGATAAAAGCACAATGAAGGCAAATGAAACTGACCGCAATATATATTTCATCTATCTAGTTTGAGTGATTATATTAGATTTTTTACACAAGTATTTGCTATATTGAGTTATGTATTTCGACCCTTTTGGTATCGTCTGTTATAGAATTTACGCGTAGTAGATGAAATTAAGTTAAGATAAAATTAACTTTCTCAAGAACTTAACTAAACCATAAACGAATCGAAGGAGATAAGTTAAGGCTTTTTATTGTTACTAGGCGTACTTTACCTTTAATATTATCTTACTACGATTAGTTCGACTGGAAGAAAAGAAAAACCTAGTTCGCAAATGAAAATGTTTAATAATAAATTTTTTATTAATATTACTTTACATGACACGAGCTTCGTTAAATCTAAATAGGAAAATTTGTAAGGCTTTATAATGAATAAATAGTCTGGGAATTTCATTTATTAAAACTTTGAAGGATTCCATTCGAATTGTAAAACATGTTTATGAATAAAGGGTGGATTTAAAGAGCTTCTTTAACTTGGCTTTCACCCGGCTTCTTCCGCATTGTTTTTTTTTCTAACATCAACAGTACAAAAAAAGTTTGTTAAAAATAAATTAAAGGAAGAGAAACCCGAAAGGACGATCGCGCTATAATGAACAAGAGCTTTTTGTTGTTTTTAAAGGAATCAATTTAAATCAGCAAGTCGAAATAAAATTAATTTTAAAGAAGATGTATCTTAAGATATATTCTATAACAAAAATTATATACACAATTTAATACTACATATATAATGTATAGAAACACCGCTACCAGACAAAAAAGAGAAACAATAAACAAATGACTATAAAAGTTAAACTCAACTCCTATATGTGAACAACTACAAAAACACAACGAGAATGTTACAGATATGAAAGGGATGGTACCATAAGAAAAACAAAAGTATATTCAGAATAATATAATATGAATAAAAAATAAAAAAAAAAATAAAAAAAAAAACAAAACAAAAATCCTACAAAATAACTACTTTTTTTTCCGCGGGTCGCGGGTTCAATTCACGCCTAATTTAAGGTGTAATATTGGAAATTACAGATGTATTATTTCTATGATATTTTAAAAAATATTTTCTTATAACAGTCGGCTGTTATCTATAACACAAGCATTAAGTTGCTTACTTTAGGAACAGACAACCGTGTGTGTAAGTTATAAGATATTTATATATTAAAGAGACGATAAAAGTTTTTTTTTTTCTAAATTACGATTATATTCATTTCATTAAAACTTTGACGCACGATCTGGAAGTAATAAGTGTTATCGTGCTTTTGACTCATGTTTTGTTCGAAATCAAAATGAGATTAATTTAATATAATGCGAATGTTTCTGACAGTTCCAACATCCAATTTCACGTTCAATACGCGTAAAACTTATCCAATTTTATCGCGTCTGAGTAATATTGATGAAAATGAGATACTTTATTATTTACTTTAATATAAGGAAATTACGTATACTTAATGCTTAAGACATAAAAAATGTTCGAGCAATTCGTCCTGCTGAGTTAACTGGGAAGGGACTGGTCCACAAGTTAAAAGTCGCTCGACATGCAATGAAACGGGCTATGCTTGGGGTTTCTCTCAAAGATATGATTAGAAATGAGACTACTCGTGAGAGAACGAAAATAACGGACATAGCCCACAGAATTAGTGAGTTGAAGTGGTAGTGGTCTGGTCGCTTGTGTCGTAGGACCGATGGCCGTTAGAATTGACGTGTCGTATTTATTTTATTTCGTTATTCATTATTTTATAAATATTTCCTTGTCAAAAAAACTTTATACATATACAAGATCTTCATTTATAACATGCGATCTATAAGCGATCTTTCTTATATACAAAAGTTACCTCAAATTCCTTATGTACATAGAGCGGGCTTTCTTCCATCTGACCTCGACATGGTAGTTCACTGTCTCTGTTGATAAAATATATTTTTATTATAATACCTATTTTATTAAACATTTATTCTTAATGTATAGAATATATTTTTTTCTATTAGATAGATAGATAGATAGATAGATACTCTTTATTGTACACAACAACAATCAACACAATAACATATTACAAATAAAAAAAATAAAAATAAAACAGTGTACAAAGGCGGTCTTATCGCTAGAGTAGCGATCTCTTCCAGACAACCTTTGGGCATATAGGACACAGCGTAGTGAAAAAGCGGTAGGGAAGTGTATGCAGAGAAGTGACAATTAGTGTCACCTAGAACAATATCAACTATCGAGTACAAATACACATACATATACAGCACAATACATACATACATACATAGATACATACATACAAACATATACACATATATATATATATATATACATATACACACATACACACATATATATATACACAGACATACATACACATATATATACATACGCATAAAAATACTATACCTACATATAAACGAAATACATATAATATGAATAATAGCATAGAATACAAAATACAAGTGAAGCGATACTCCTACAATATGTTATGCAGAGATAAAAACAATTATGACGTACTAAGTGACAAATAGTGCGCCTTGAGGTATTTTTTAAAGCAAGACAGGGATTGGGCTTGTTTTATAGGAAGAGGTAGAGCGTTCCAAAGTTGAACAGCTTTAACTGAAAAGGAATTGGAGTAAAAAGAAGTAGTGTGAGCTGGGGTTTCGAGCATCAAAGTAGACTCAGATCTAAGGGTGCGTTCGTGTGTATTACAAAGATACTTGAAACGCTCCTTAAGGTACAGAGGTGTATCAGAATGAAAAAGTATACAATATAGTAGCGAGAGTATGTGAGTATTCCTGCGAAAGCGAATCGGAAGCCACTTGAGACAACTGCGAAATTCGGAAACGTGGTCATATTTGCGAAGACCAAATATGAACCGTATGCAAAGATTTTGAAGGCGCTCAAGCTTATTTAATTGCTCCTCTTTAAGATCAGGATAGCAAGTGTCAGCATAGTCAAGAATTGGTAGAAGGAGTGACTGTGCTAATGTAATTTTGGTAGGCAAAGGGAGGAAATATTGCAGTCGTCGTAGTGATCCGATAGCTGCAAATAGTTTACGGCTCATCTCACTCAGCTGAGGTGCCCAAGAAAGATATCTGTCGAAGATAATTCCGAGGTTTTTGACTGTGTCGCTGTAACTGATTACGGCGTTGTTATAAACGACTGGTGGTATAAGTGACCAATCTATTCGACACACAAGTTTAGGACTACCGATAATAATGACTTGACATTTTGAGGGATTTATGTTTAATCCGTAGGAGTTACTCCATCTATATATGTTCTTCAAGTCATTATTTAAATTATATTTTTTTCTATTAATTTTGTAAAGTAGAAAAAGAAGGAAAAATAAAATTTGTTATTATAACAGCGATGGATAAAATTATTAAAAAAAAAACTCTTTTGTTTTGTATTTTAAGCATTGTGACATTTATAAATATATTCGGCTAGTCGCCATTTTGGCGTTAAGTTGAATGTTGAAAACTCTCGATCGAATGACTATATTGATTTCTTTATTTTATTTTTAGATTATTCACTTGATATCGGATGAATAGAATTTCATCTCAGAATGAAACGTAATAAACTGAAAGTTTGTTTAAGTGTTTTAAACCTTGAATATCGACGCTCGGACGCTCACGTGTAACCTTATGATTCTTTGAGAGAACCCTTTCATTATCGAAATGGTTTATTCAAATTTTAGCTTATTCAGATTCATTCCGAGGTTGACTCTGTATTTAGATAGCTGCGCTATTTATTTAATTATGGTTCAATTGTACTTATCAAGCGAGAGTGCAAGGCGTTGAGGCATTTTCGGACATGAGACGTCTATGATGACCTGTCCTCAATTCCGCATAGGGATCATAGATGGCGCTACCTTTTCGTAATAGCATCTCGAAATATCAAATAATTGCTAATTATAAAGTTAAATCAGAAACGGAAAGGTTATTTTTTGTTTTATATAAAATATTTGATACATTTTTTTGTTATAGATATATCGTACAAAGCCAGCCCTGCGGTCACCAACCTGCCTGGCCAGCGTGGTGACTATGGGCAAAACATATGAGTTCACGCTATTTTTGGCGCGAACTTGTGGAAGCCTATGTCCAGCAGTGGACTGCGATAGGTTGAAGTGATGATGATGATGATAATGAGATATATCGTATATAAATATAAATTAAAAAATACATTTTACTTGTGGAAATCCCATGACATAATAATTGTAATTTTATGAAAACAATAAAACTTATTTAATTTATGTCACGAGTTCTCACATTTCAATGAAATAATCAAAATATTAAGACAGACGCTTTATAGCTGTATCGTAAAAAAATCTCATCACGAAAGGATTAGAACTGTTGCTACATTGAGGGCACCCCGTCACTAGCCAGTATAATACGTAACTGAGAATTAAGTGATGTTCAGGCATTGGTTAAAATTATATCGATTAGAAATAAGTTGACTCCAAAAGTGTTGGACTTTTATGACAACTACAGTATATAGTAGCACTTATGGCGATATGCGTATCGATAGTATTAGGGCATAGTGTATTTGTTACAGCAGTACGCTCACGCAGTGAGGAACTAAATTATTTAATTAATTAAATATTAATATTCATAGGAAAGCATCTCAACAAGTAGTCAAGTAGGACTTTAAAGATGTCCAGTCTTTGAAATATTATGTAGCTATATAATAACTTGCATAGGACTACTTACTTATGTAACATGTATTAAATTATTATCCTTAAAAGTATTTAATAACTACAATATTCAGACAAAAAAGCTATTTTTATCAAAATATAGCTTAAAATATCTTAAAGATGAAAATAACTATAATAATTTTATAATAAAATTTTCTACGACGATGTTCTGTATCGACGTTACTTAAATAATTAATTATTACATAAGCCATGCAAAAAATGTACAAATTTTTTATTGGTATATCGTTACGATTATTCATCTCATCACTATGTTCGTGTCATAGGTCATCTTTCACAGTAGTGACGTAATTATTACGTAATAAGTTGCTCACCGTCCGTTCACACGCATAAACCGATCACAACTGACTTAAAATCATACTTTCTACAAATAATTTTGAATCTTACTTAACTACAATATGGTCTATTATAAAATGGTTTTTATAAATCATCTTATTTCATAAAACTTAATTTTTGCATTTCAAAACTAATCTGCTGAACGATTGTATACTTTATTTTTTAAATGATAGAGTCTTAAGTAGATGTCTTTAGGTGTACAATTAATTTGTGATTTCTGTAGTAGATGTTAACATAAACATAATATATCCAATCACCTTCCCGCATCTCTGTTATTGCATTACACGTGTACTTTTCCTTATAATATTATTTAAGTAATTTTATACACTACAGATTTATTCAAAGAAACGAAAGTCAATCAGTATTCTAAGATATTAGTACAATTTTGTTAAAGTTTAAAGAGAAATTCGCTGGCAAATCGAAAGCCAATTTTACAAAGGCGGTACAAACTTTTACTGAATATTTAAGTGTAAGTTAAACGATAGATATATCGTCAAGAAGGACATCTAAATATGAAATATGATTTGTTTTATATTGTATGTTAAGTACATTAGTCCTGCTGAGCTGAGCAAATCTTCTTATAATCCTAAGAAATATTGGTAATACTCGTTTCATTTATAAAATAGATTCCGCTCTTTGGAAAGACGGTTGCGATAACAATATTGATATAAAATTTGATCAATTCAGACAAACACGAAGAAAAAAAATGACTATACTTATAACGATTTCAATATAAACTTTATTTTATGCTTGAAGTAATGCGCATACGTTACAAACTATGTATATTAGGAGGTTGTTAGCAAAAGTACAACTAATAAGTTGTCTAACTTAGGAATATAATACGACGCGTTGGCGCAGCGGTCACAGTACTGACTGTTGCGTTGGTGGTCGCGGGTTCGATCCCCGCTCACGACAGATGTTTGTATTGGCCAGATGTTTGTCGTGGTCTGGGCGTTTGTGCTTGTGTATTGTGTGTGTTTTCGGACTCCCAACACGGTAGAAAATCCTACTGGGGGCCGTTGAGTATGAGGCGTTTATTTATTTATTTATTTATTTATATTTATTTATAATCGCGACCGTGTTTATGTTATTATACATTTAAGATATTATTATATATATCTTATCAGTATATTTATAATAAAATTAGTTTTTATTTATTAGGCTTTTCATTGAAACATTACATTTTTATATAGTGAGTAGTAACATAATATTTTATTATTATTAATAATTTTAGAAACTACTAACAAAACTCATCAATCAAGTTATATATTTAATAATTATATAATGAGGACCAGCTTTTTAAAATTTGTAAAATATTTTTTGTGTCGTAAGCAAATGTGGTGAGGAAAACAGATTGCCGCAAGTAAAATAAACGAAATATACTCGTGAATATACAAGCTTGCTCCTAGAAGACCCGCTTAGCGGATTAAGTTCTTATCCTTCTCTTTCAGATGTAACGTAAACTATCAAATCTGTAAACATTAAATTTAGTACGTAGGTTCCTATCTATATTTAAATAATGAAATGTTTCTAGAGAAAAATTTCTAGCATATTTATCCCAAAGAAAATTAAACAGAGGATGAAAATATGTATGACAGTCCAACATTTATATGGCTAGTAATAAATGGAACTTCTATTACAAAGTAAAATATACAAATTATATTGTTTTATGAGATTTCTTATACATTATGAGAAGTAAAAGAAACGAGTGTGCTTTAGACCACACGACTGCAGTAAAACTTCTTTAGCTCCATCTAACTTATATCTCCCTCTCAACTTCCGTTCACCTCGCCCGATCACACTTTTCGTAACGCTAATGCGTGACAACGCATTCGCCAGCTTGCTTCCCAAGTCAAGCGTGCGTAAGCGTTTTACTTCAAAAAGTGTGTGTTTGCAATTCACACACGGCAGAAGTGAAATTTCCGAAAAGTAACGTGTGAGAGATTTTTGATTTCATTCTCTCCTATACATTCACGTGTTTGTTTCTTCATTGTGACGTATTTTCGTTTCGTCGACTTTCAAATCGCAACGTTTCTTAAAAAGCTTCACTTCAAAAAGGCCTAAATTGAATTTTATTCCTTGAGTCAAATTAAGTTAAAATTAAATTAATTCAGGCTCTTAATTAGAGAAGACTTAGAATTGACAATGTTATCCGTTGACAGAAACAGATGACAGAAATAATTATGTAAATTTGAAAATATTGAAAGTATGCCTACTTTTTATGAAAATTTTACCACAAAATTTGATTTTCTCCGCGATCGATGTTGTAGTCAACGGTTTTATAGTGGTACATAGCAGTCATCCTGATGGTATCCTGCAACGCCAGGAGCATTACAAGCGCGTTGTCAACACTAGCCTCTACCCTCCCTAGGAGCTTTGGCCAACCACCTTTCCACATAAACATAGCGTTACTTGCGAGTAATATTATGTCGCTGTGATCTTCTATTTTGGTTTACGTACTTCCCTAGCCGAGTTTCTTCAGATTTTGAGTAAGATATTTCCTTATAAGGTAATATTTGACAGATCGCTTCAGCCTGTAATATTCCACTGCTGGGTATAGGCCTCTTTCTCCACGTAGAAGAAATATCAGAGCTTAATCCACCACGCTGCTCAAATGCGGTTTTGCGGATATATTCCCTACCTACCATTGCTATCAGAACGCGCAGGCGCTATTTGATTAATTATACTACTATTTACTACTACTATACTACTACTACTATATTATTTTGTAATTTAATGTTGAGCTTGTAAAATTATTCTTAACCTAATTTTAAACATCTCTACAAAGTTGATGACATTCACATACTCTGCAATCAATAATCATCTATTAATAACTTGTTATCTCAACACAGGATGCAGTAATCAAACTAGATCGAATCACCTCAATACATAATGTAACCTACTTTCGTAAAAGGAGATGATGAGTCAACGAGTAGGATAATATTGTTACGGCCTGCGAAATTACCAAATACGATCTAAAGTACATACATCTAGATCTGCACCGTTCACTTGCCCTTTGACTTTATTCTCTGCAATTCATTTCGCCTACGCTACGGTTTAAGTTACAGAATCTTAGAGGCAAACAGATTTATTTGATTTTTTATTGTTTTTGTAATTATTAGAAGATTTGTATGTGCCGTCGATTTTAAAAATCTAGATATACTATATTTTTTGCAGAAATTTGATAGATTTTTATATTTGTAGGCAATCTTCTTTAGAATAGTTGGGATTTAAAACTCGATTAAACGGAAACTTGTCTGTGAATAAATGTATAGGAGAGAATGAGAGAAAATTACTACTCAAAACGCGTATAGATCTTTTTCTCGAGGCCGTGATATTATCGATAGAACAAATTGCAACGATCTACGAAGGTATATATGGTATATGGTAGAAATTTCTGAAAAGTCGTAGGAAGCTACGACTTTTCAGAAATTTCTACCATGTGTGAATTGCGTACACACTTGTTTATCATTTATTTAATATGAGTGTTGTGATAATTATATGTTTCTGAAAAAAATAAAACGAGAATAAATACATGAAAAGTCAAAAATGTTGCTGATATTCTCGAATAAAAAATCTCAAAACCACATCGATAAAATAAAAGTGCTTAAATACAATCTTTTTGGAATAATTAGGTGGGTAAACATATTTTAGATACATATATTTTTACATATACATAAACAGAGTTCTACGAAGATCCTATATATAATTTCAACTAGAATATCTCGCTTTTCATTTAAATTTAAATTTTAAAATAAAAAATCTGTTTCTCAATGACATCTGTATTTTCGAAAATTAAGCTTTATTACTTTACAGACGTAAAAGTTAGCTCTCTCTTTATATATTAACATAATTATAGTTTTGATTGTACCACGGACAAAACGACAGTGCAACACATCGTGGCATTCTCGGACTCGATGCGTCTGAGCATCGCGTATCTTATGATCTGTCCTCGATCCCACACTAAGGGTATCATAGATGGCGCTACCGTTTCGTAATAGGCCGTTTACTGAGAGCTTTAAAAATTTAAGTTTTAATATATATTAATATATAATATTATATGCGGTTAATTTAATAGAAGTTTGTTAGTAGTAAAATGATGTTGGTAGGTAAATGATATTCCCTAATTTTTTTCCGAATTTTTTACTTACGAGAAAACTTTTAAAAACCTTTTAAACATTATAAAAAATAGATAATTATATTTCGTTACTGTGAGAAAGATTTTCATACATAGTCTTCTTTTTATGACTTTGGTAAATGCATTTTGACTGTTCCATACTTAACAACAAAACAAACAAACATAAAACGTTGATTAAATTTCAGGTCAGCAGTAAAATTAAATGCCATCCGCACTACCACTCAAACCTCTCACTAATTTGCATAATGTCTCTGTAATTACCGGCTAAGTGATGTTTTAAATGAAAAAAGAAAAAGTAAATGAACGTAAAACACTAAGATAATAATTGAAATGTTTTAATTTTACGGATGGAAGTACAATTTTATTCGTGTCCGTTTTATTTTAATAAATTCGTTGTCATTGTTATTTTTTCATTGTCACGTTTTTCAAATATATTTTTTACATATATAAATGAAATATGAATAAATGTTGTTTGTTTAGATATTTTTATTTGTATTTTGCTTATTCAATAACACAGCATGAGTATAATAATGCAGACGAGCTTACCCAATTACATACAGCATAATTATGAAATATACAATAGATTTTCCAGCAATTTCGCGAAAAATATTTGGTTATAAAAATAATTAATAGTTTATTTAACAACTCAATACAATGCAAACATTTTGAGATTTTTGAATAATAATAAAAGTGAAATATCTCTAAGACACGATTATATGACTCGGGGTCATTGCCATAGAAAACTTGCGAAAAAAGTGATCAATGCTCTCAGTCACAAATATTATGGGAGAATTTTATTTTAAGAACTAATGTGAATTTGATAAGCCTTTAAACGTCTCATTGTCGGGCACAGTACTATTCCGTGTAGGAGAAGGGTTAGAACTTGATCCAACACGATTTTTCACTGGAGGTAAGGAATAGAGGGCCTTTTTGCTCCGAACGATTATCGAACCCATGATAGTATTATTATAGAAATAGAGTAGAATTAAATAGAATAATAGTATATAATAGAAAACGGGTCAATTTTATTACGATTTATTTCGAACAAGTCATGTTCTAAATTTAACATTTCGTAAAAAAAAACTAATAGTTTTCGGAATACAATAAACGTGATTAATACTGTCACATGATAAGTCGTGGACAATTGAGGCCATCATATTATAAGTAATAAGGTTCCTTATGTACTAAAAGACGACTCTTCACGGAAGTGTAGCATTATGTTACCAGAAGATATTTTCACTCTAATCAAAAGTCAGCAATGATTACCAAAGAATACAGGAGTCATTTTTGAATATCATATCAAAAAATGACCGTTCCAGCGGGGATCGTTCCATAGCTTAATTGGCTAGAGCGCCGACACGGTCAGTCGGAGACGCAGGCTCGATCCCCGCTGGAGCGGTCAATTTTTGATATGATATTAAAAAATGCTTAGAATTCCTAATGTGTGGGTAACACAAAAATAAAATCGTAAATACAGGAGTCACGTAATTCTTGAAGTATCTGGAAGCGATCACCGCATTTAATGTTCGTCTTGAGTTGTATACACATGTAAGAAGCAATGCATTAACCTCTTTACTTCTATACAATCGAGTAAAACACACAGCTTTGAGACTTTCATTTAGCGTTACCGGACACGAATGAGACGCGGTTCTATATACATAAATTTAGACTTATCTGAAGGAGTTTGCATATATACATATATCAACAGACTAACAAACCCACGCGGTTTCGCCCAAATTTTTGTTTGTTTCTTGTATTCATCGTGTAGTGATGTAATAATTGTAATATATTATGTTTGCGCTATATATTTACATTTTTTTTCTTGATTGGACAGGCTTTATTAGTTCTCAATATAAATTAGGATTTATCGTAAGGATTTTGGATATACATAGTTATAAACACTCTAAAGAACACATGCAGCTTCATCCACGATTATCTATACAAATAAATAAAATTGGAGTGTCGGTTTTTAATATTAAAATAACCGCTTTTTACCAAATGCATATGGATGTACACGATATATATACCAATTAACATTTTTTACTTTTTGTCTGTCTGTCGGCCTGTCTGTTTGTTCCGGCTAATCTCGGAAACGGCTGGATCGATTTCGACGGGACTTTCACTGGCACATAGCTGATATAGTAAGGAGTAACGTAGGCTACTTTTATTTAAGAAATTATTTATTTTATAGCTCTGCGAACTGAACAATAACTTTTTCGTTAAATTCCACGCGGACGAAGCCGCGGACACATCTAGTTATATTATATTACGCTTCTGTTTTTCGAATCGTGATGCTTTACAGCCCATTGCGGAATAAACGAGTTTTATTATGTTCTTTACATAGATTGTGACTTATCTTTAAGATTTCAGATATACCTACTAATTATAGCGCTTCTGTTTGTCGTATTGTGGATGCTATATAGCCAACTACGTTCCTCCCATATAAACGTCATTATAAAAATGTTTTTAATCAATTCATTCGATTAAATAAATCTAGGTGAAAAACACACTTTTTCTTTTTTTATATAAGTATAAATGTGCTTGTTCAGAAATATTTGAAACAGTTAGTTAAAATGACGACAGTTTACTATGAGGTCATTTTAAAGTGAATAACGTCAATCCTTATTTGTTCCTTGTGCTAGATATATTTACTAATGATATATTGGTATTTTTTTTTTATTAAAAAAATGTTATAATTTATTTCACCAATTTTAAAACGGAAGTTATGTAACTTGGCCATTAAGAATAAAAAAGTATTTTTGAAAATAAGAACATAATGAAACTATCACATAGTGTATAGAAGAAGATGTATAGAAGTTGTATTTTGTAAAATGGTATCCTTTTCTGTGCTTAGAACTGGAAGGTATATATTAATAAAAGCTTTTTATAGTTTTCTAATGTCTTTCAATCAATTAGTTAGTGGAACTCTTTTTTTTTCATATCACATACACACACAGTCGTCTGTTCCTATGGTAAGCAACTTAATGCTTGTGTTATAGGTAACAGCCGACTGTTTTAAATATTTTTTTTTGATAAACATACACAGAAATAATATATATATTATATTACACCCAGACTTAGGCGGGAATCGAACCCGCAACCCGCAGAACAGAAAGCAGGGCCACTACAAACTACGCCAACGGGCTAGTCATACTCATATGTCATATGGTAGACATGTGAATAGTTACTGATGATAGCTTCAGTACAATTGAAAGAGAGTTTAATGTCGGTTATAATGTTTGTCACGTTTTCGATTCCCGCTAGATACATTCTCGTATTTACATGAATATTTGTTAATATAACAAGGTTGATGGGGCAGCGGATAGAACATGTGCATCTTATACGAAAGATTGTGGTTTCGCAGCGTAAATTAAATTAAAAAAGGAAGTTTTACTTTTAAAATATCTAGCATTTGAAGGAAACAATTATGAGGAGTATATTTTAGGAGAAATTTAGAGAAATAGTTTTTATCCATCCATAGAACAGCAGCGTGACGTCACATGTTCTAACTCTACTTAAAAGGTCTTTGTACAGCAGTGGGATATTCGCATACACGGTGGCAGCTATGTATTGTATACTTAGTACGTTTAATTTTATTTTAACATTTTTGATATGAGCCTTTATTCTAGATAATTCTTTTCCATGGTTGTTAACATTATTTGGATTCGTTTTTTCGGGATTTACACCATGTACCTTTTTATATTTGAGGCTCCGATATTTCGGCGCAGTTGCATGCGCCATGGTTACGGAAGAACTGTTTCTGAAAAACTGAAAGAAGTTCTTCCGTGACCATGGCGCATGCAACTGCGCCGAAATATCGGAGCCTCAAATATAAAAAGGTACATGGTGTAAATCCCGAAAAAACGAATCCAAATAATTCTTTTCCAATAGCGTATAAAATGTTAAAATATTATGTAAAACTGCGACTAAGACCTAGTTTTTTATATGAAAACATCATTTTTGAGCAAAAATAACGTTATATATTCAATGCTTAGATCATACTCAAAAGAATAAATTACCAGTAAAAAGAGAACCATCTTCAAACACGCAACGTTAGAAAATGTTTCCCACGATATTACGCATTTCGATTTTATAAAAACATACGTAATGCAAATTTTAATTCAAATTAGTTCTCGACGTATTAGTCAAAATGACATAAGAGGCTTTCACTCCGAGAACTTCGACAATTCCCACCCTTTGATTAACATATAATACCTCAGAGTCATCAAATATATTATATAAATGAAATGAATCACTCATATGTATGTCGGTACCAAACATGCGACTGCATCGCATTGGATATTTTTATTTTATTGTTTTTTGTTTGTATTCGTTACTGGCAGTTTGAGGTTTGTGCAAAAGAAAATTAAAAACAAATGATGTAACGAAGTTCACTAGGTAGCTTGTTATATATATATACGTATATGAGAAAAAAAATGAATTGTTAAACATGTTGCATAACGCTATACTCGAAAACGGTTGTATCAATTCTGTTTTTAGGGTTCCTTACGTTAAAAAGAAAAAACGGAACCCTTATAGGATCACTTTGTTGTCCGTCTGTCTGTCAAGACCCTTTTCTCAGGAGCGCGTATCAAATACTCAAGCCTACTGTCCCTTATATCCGTGGAAAAATAAAAACTTTAAGCCAACGCAATAAAAAGATACAGCCGTTTATGTTGCTAATTTTCGACAATCGCAAGGGAATCAAACCTACTACCCGTGAACTCAGAATCCTGAAATTTGGTACGAAGCAACGTCTTATAGCACAAATTTTAGTTACATCATATGTATAATAAAAATAATTTTAATAATTTTAGTACGGAACCCTCGATCGGTGCGTGAGTCTGACTCGCACTTAGCCGCTTTTTTAAAAGTTTTCTTATACTCTTGAGGAATGAAAAATTAAGGAAGTTGTGGAGAAAACGAAGAAACGTCGTTTAGCAGTTCACAAGACAGAACAAGTGTCGGGTTATATGTTACAAATATCATTATTAATCATAATTGTTTTCAATATCATATCAAAAATCGACCGTGCCAGCGGGGATCGAATCTGTATCTCCGACTGACCGTGTCGGTACTTTTAGCCAATTAAACTATGGAATGGTGTACCCGTTAGATCGAAATTTTTCATATAATGATTTTATATTCGATTCTAAGCGAAATATAAAATCATAATATAAATTATTATTATTATTCATAATGTTAATAATTTGTACATAATATGTTCGTGTACGAAACTTGATCATTATTGGATCAACCTTCATATATTTTTTTTTTCATATATTTGAACGAAAAAATCTTAATTTGTATTCAATCGACGTATACATCGGGTAATATAAATAGGTATATACATAAAGAAATATTCAGTCAAAGAAAACTTAGTCCTTTTTGAAGTTATAAATAAACAAAATTTCCTTTTTGCTATTCGACTTCATAATGGTAACACGTTAAACATACATAGACACGTGTAATGTTAATGTGTAGTTAGGTAATACATTATAATGTTATTCGAGTTAGATAACTCTTGTAGTTATTTGAGTAGTGTACTGTTTTAGTGTATAACAGAGTTTTGATACGAAACGCACGTTTTCGGCATAAAACATCAGGTCCTTGTGTGTAATGAACGTATCGGCCACTTTCTGCGTGAGTCATATTTACGTAATTCTGTGACTGAAACTTAAGGTTATTCGTATGTTGACATATCATCTCGATTTAATGCTGTTTTTTATATATTACTAATAAGAGAAATCCATATAAAATGTTCTTTTATATTGATATTATTAAGAATAAGATATTTGTTTCCTTACAATATAAATTGCAATTATAAAAACAAAAGATAAGCTGTGTAGTTACGGCAGTAAAAAATATAGCCACCCCTATCTTTCCGTGGGTGTCGTAAGAGGCGACAAAGGGATAACACAGTTCCACTACCACCTCGGAACTTAAAAAGGCGACCGATGGCAGGATAACCATCCAACTGCTGGCTTTGAAATACACAGGTCGAAGACGGGCAGCGGCGTCTTCGCTGCGACAAAGCTAGCCAGCGTGGTGACTATGGGCAACACACATGATTTCACACCATTTTTGGCGCTAACTTATGTAGGCCTATGTCCAGCAGTGGACTGCGATAGGCTGGAATGATGAATGACAATATATCAGTTGCTGTGTAAATAAACAATTATATATCAGCCGCTATATTGTATTCAATTTAACACACGCCTAACTTTATTCCAGTTTAACGTTTGTTAAAACAATGTGGACAGTTTATGTAACTGATTCTGTTATCCTGTTTCCTGTTGCGATTTTCGATTGAAATTTCACTCTCTGATTTATATTCTGTATAAATTCATTTTGGTGTATGGGATGAACGGGTTGATTTGACTACTTTGTACTTTCACATCATTGTTGTCAAATGTGGTTGAGTTCATTTTTTTGTTGTATTTTATATTTGTGTTTTTTATGTTTTTAGTTTTGTATGTAGTTTTTAATTTAAGTGTTGTTTAGTATTGCGCAGGTCGTGGCATATGTTTATATATTTTTAATGGTATTGTATTAAGACATATACTTTACATAGATAATTACATTTCGTTGTTAAACGTCATAAATTGCCTTATATAACATATTATAATCATAATTAACATTATATAAAGGCGTAATTAAAGATTCGTGGGCTTTGTAAAACTAGTTTAAAAAGTGATTATTAAAATAATGTGCCGACAATTTTAAAATGTTATTATCAACAACCATTGTGAATTGTAAACTTTTTAAATTTAACTTTGATTATATTGTAATCCAATAACGATTTAAAAGTGATTTGGTATTTTATTAATGCAATTTTGTTTCATTTTATTACCTTTGACATACTGAGAATATTACTCTTCATATGTTTTTTTTGTATTACAAATACACATGCACACATTTGTAAAAGCAATAAGGTTATAAAGGCACCACTCGGTCTAGTACGTTTATTAAAATAATTGTGTTTGTAAAATAGTCTCTTATTTGTATTACAAATAACATTTTGGGTTTTCTCTTATATAAGATAATACCAATACCCAATACCCAACCCAAATCCCAATACCCAATACCAATACCCAATATATATATATATATATATATATATATATATATATATATATTGGGTTTTAATTTATTATTGACTCCGAAAAGTTAATAACTATAAACTCTTTAGACTCAAAAACCCCTAATAGGATGAGAGGAGAGTGAGTCCTATGTCGGTTGTCAAGAAACATAACACAATCACAAACGCCTAGACCATAACATCTGTATGGCACAAAACAAATATGTCATGTGTGGGAATTGAACCTACCACATTGTGGCCACTGAACGTGTCGCCAGAATACTGCGTATAATTTTCTACTAAGAGTGGCAATCCTTATCAGGTGTCCCAAAACGATGACATAACGTGCTATTCGAGTCACGATGGGTAAAATAAAAAGGGTACCACTTAATGCAGTAAGAATTTTTTATCGAAACACTGCTGTGTGGCTACGACACCAAAGAATATAGCCACACCCTTTCTTCCCGTGGGTGTCATAAGAGGCGACTAACGGATAACAAGTTTCCACTACCACTTTGGAACTTAAGAAGCCGACCGATGGCGGGATAACCATCTAACCGCTGGCTTTGAAACACACAGGCCGAAGACGGGCAGCAGCGTTTTAGGTGCGACAAAGCCAGCCCTGCGGTCACCAACCCGCCTGCCCAGCGTGGTGACTATGGGCAACACACATGAGTTCACGCATTTTTAGCGCGAACTTGTGGAGGCCTATGTCCAGCAGTGGACTGCAATATGCTGGAATGATGATGATGATGATATCGAAACACAAATATCCTCTCTGAGTCAATCTGCGATAGTCAATTTCAATGGGAATTTTATCACTTGTACACCAGAGCAATTTCGTTCATTTATAAATAACATAAATACCACATATAATTACGAAACATTTTCCACTAACTACGCATCAGTATTAGCAGATCAAGGCGAATGTACTACATTCTTCGGACCGTCTAGATTCCTAATAAGCCTAGGTTGTTTCTGATAGGGCAAGATGCTACTCGTTCATCTTGAACGACTTGATGATATTTATTTTTTAAAGTACCCTGTAAAAAATTGGACCTCATATGAAGTGTTATATATTATGTGTCCTTTTGAAGATAAGCGATTACCGTAGCTTATAGATATCTGCAACACCAATGCAATGCATCGCAAGCACGTTGCCGACCCTATCCCCGTTTCCCCTGGAGCTCTGGTCACCTTAGTCACCAACAGGAACATAAAACTGCTTGAAAACAGTATTATTTAGCTGTGATCTTCTGTAAGGTCGAGGTACTAACCTCAGTGCTGCTTTTGAGCAGGAAATTTCCTGCTACGCACTAATTTTAGGAAATAAAAATTAAACAAATAATAATTCGGTGTTTTGTTAATTTTATTGTGACATTTTTGTGGCTTCTTTTGTATAAAGATGAACTAAAACGATATATTATTTTATGACAAAAACAAACTTGCTCAGTCTCTTTGGAGTAAACTGTGAGCGTTTCATTTGATTTATGGTTTTCAGTAGTGCCGAAACAGCATATGATTTTCACTAATATCATCTAGGATGGAGAGGGCATAAAAAAGATTAGTGGCAGTAGCCGAGAATACAACCTTAAAAAATGTTGTTTAGCCCTCAACCTACTTGTATTATAAAAAATGTTAATAGCTATTGATATTTAAACGCTTTTTTCATTATACAAGTTGACCGCAATCAGACAATAGAATATCACGTCATTATTATGAATGTAAGTGAAGTTACGCAGAGTTAATTAAATAATTTATAATAATTAGTTGAGTATGAAGAGTTATAACAATACAGATGCGCGTGCGATCAAACGCGATAGTCACTGTTATACGCAATTTAACACATTATCTCATAATGCAACGTTTTAGCTCCAGCTGCTTATTAAGTAAACGTTATACTCGTTTTCAAGATCTTTTTTTAATTAGCTTCTGCTTGCAACTTCGTCTGCGTAAAATATATACTTTGGGCTAACGCTAACTTTAATAATTTGCGAAACTTTAACTGTTTACGCAGCGCACGCAGCGGAAGCTCTCAAAAGGAAAAAATCCCGCTCCATAGGGCTATCTAACACTGAAAGAATTTTTCAAATGGGACCAGTGTTTCCTGAGATTACCGCGTTCAAACAAACAAACAAACAAACTGCTCAGCTTTATAATATTTGTATAGATTGAAAAACTTTTATTTGTGAGTTGAGTGTGAAAAGTTTAGTCTCAAAATTTTATTAGTGAGATTTTTAAATTTTGTTTCGTACACCTTTATTTATATAGGTTAGTTATTATTGATTTTAGTTGTCCAATATTGGTTTTGAAAAATTATAATAAACTTATAGTATAAAGTTTCTATAAGTTTTATTATTATTACGATATATCTCGGGTCTAATTGCAAGGTTTTCGCATATAAATTATTGTCTATTTATTTAAATATATTTATAAAATATTCTACGTGCAAAAAAAGCTATTATAATATTGAAGAAGAATACTACGCATCTCGACGATAATAGCATTTTTTCTTGTTAAGAATTACAATTAATTGATTTCTATTTATCCATTATATTATTATGCTGTAGATTAGGAATAGGTACATCAGTCAGAATTTACTTTCAGATATACAGAAATGGCTAATGTGTTTTAAACACGAGAATTTAACGATACAAGGGCGCTGGTGCGGAGAAAAATATGCTATACTTCGTTTAAGATTTAAATATCTATACACTGGGTCATGTTGGCTCTAAAGCAATAATCTTCGAAATGTAATCTCTTTGAGTTTTGTGTATATTTATGATTTGATTTTTAGTTTCAATTTAAATATTTTGATACGAACGAGCTTAATAGTAAAATACAAGTCCCTATGATGAATATAACACGGTACTTTGTAATAATAATACTGGAAACTGGAACCTTTGTGGAATAATAATTCAACAAATATTGGATAGGAATGTTACTCTCTATGAGCGCAATCTTCATACGATAGTAAGTTCCTGTTTGAAGAATGGTCTCAGCGTGGGGAAGGCCATTGACACCGTCTAAAAACTCATCCGACTTCAAGTGAAACTTGCAACAATGCACACGACGTCTTTCCGGAGAATTTACTTCAGTTCGTACAGTAAATATAAATACTTAATCGTCTTATCTATTAATATGCGCGGCTACTGCCATATATATATTTTATTATATTATATTTTACTATTATATTTCCAAATTTTACAATTAATATGATAAGTTATAGTGACGCCGCGTTGGCGCAACGGTCACAGCCATGGATTGTGCCTATTGCGCTAGCGGTTGCGGGTTCGATACAGGTGTTTGCCGTGGTCTGGGTGTTTGTGCAGTCTTTGTGGGCCTCCCCACCGTGTCTCGGAGAGCACGTTAAGCCATCGGTCCCGGTTGTTATCATGTACACCTGATAGCGATCGTTACTCAAAGTAGGGAATATATTCGTCAAACCGCATTGGAGCAGCGTGGTGGATTAAGCTCTGATCCTTCTCCTGCATGGGGAGAGAGGCCTATGCCCAGTATAGGGATATTACAGGCTGAAGCGATGATAAGTTATTGATAAAAACTTCAGAACTTTTGTAGTGGTTACATCTAATACTTGAATCATCGGGTCTGCTTTGTGTAACATTAATATTAACGAAAATTTTACTAAATGACTTCCAAAAAAGAAGCAGGTACTCAAATCGACTATAAAATAAAGAGAAAAACAATCTTTCCTTTTTTTTTTAAATAACTAAACAAGAAATTTAAATTAGCTATAATAAAAATAGCCTTTAATCTATAACGATGCGACTTATTCTGTCGGAACAGTAGTCGTAAACATCACTTGTACTCGTAACTTGACGTGTAAAACTCAATAAATACAGGAGGCATTTATTTGTGAAAACTATTCATCCAAATATGTTAATTGACACATTGATATATCACCGTGACCATACTTACATAGTAAATTTACGTAATATACATATTTATTTTAGAAAAATGTACTTTGAACGCTTAATTTTTAAGGCCAATATCGTATTTCGAATCTTAAGGTAAATAAATTGTGAACAAGTTTTGTCATGGCATCGATGAGAGTGAGAGTGGTGCTTTCGCTACTACATATTATTAATGGATTTTTAATCCTATGTAAATGGAATAAGATTCATTTTTAAGCAATTGACCGAATATGTGATTTTTGTGTATGACGTTTGTTGTATGATGATAGCGCTATGGTTTGACTTACGTTGCGTCCTCGTTAGTGTTACAGAATATTTCGATATGGTAGTTTTATAGTCACAAAACTTTATTAAAAATTCTTATCATTTTTGTATGAACGGGGAAATGATTAAAAAGCTTAAATAACTTCAAGGTTCTGTCTTTAAGGAAAATAAAAAATGAGACCGAGAGATCTTTTTTTTTTTAAATTGATCTACTATCGTTATATAATAGTTAACCTCATTAATATGCAACGAATTTTATGATTATTTCTATATATTTAGTATATATTCAATGGCTTGGCTACATGAAATTATATAATACCTATATCAATAATATATCGATTGGCTCAGTGAAATTTTCATGTGTTTATACAGTGCAACAGTTACACAGCTTAATTCATAACCCTTATTTAAATTTTAAATACTAAATGTTATTCTGTCTTGTGAATTGACAAACGCATAAGGTTAAAATATTCGTAATTATTTTCAGATATTTTCGTACTTTCATTGCAATTTCCTTAATTTTTCATTTCATAAGAACCTTCTACAAAGTATGAGAAAGTTTTATTAAAAAAGTCTGTTAGCTAGCCGTTGGTTAGCTAGTAGCTGGGCTAGCTTGTAGAGGGTTCAGTAAGTCGACTTTAGCGCTTAGGAACACACTTATTGGGTTATTTCGTTCATATCAATAACTAAATAGCCATAGGTCTGCGCATTGTACTTCACAGTCTGTAACTGTCTTAAAATATGTTTAATGTGTATAATGTAGTTGTAGTGTACAATAAAGTAAAATAATAAATAAATAAACAAACAAAGTTTCACTTTTATCAATTTTAGCCTATCGCAGTCCACAGCTGGACATAGGAGTCTCCGCGTTCGCGCCAGTTCTTTTTTTTAACGTGGGGAAAATCTGATTGGGGTCATCAAAAGGTTATGTCAGACTTCTACTGACTAAAAAACCACCACGTGTTAGCAGTCGTCCGCCTGGGGTCCGCCTCATCCAGCCTACACAGTCTCAATCTCAGTTTCGCTATTATAGCGGGAAAAAATAATAATTAAAAAGTCTGTCTGGCAGACTTAACACAACAAATTCCTTTTATCGTTGATGTTCAGAATTTTTAAAGTTTCGAATTGAAAGAGTACATTTTTACTTCTATGTCTTTGCTGTTCCCTGCGGGTCCATTCGATATAGTATATATATATATATATATATATATATATATATATATATATATATATATATATATGTATCATAATCAGCTTTATTACTTTATTACTCCTTATAAAAAGTATATGCTAGTGAAAGTCTTATTCAAATTACAGCTACCTATTATCTAGTCTATTACATCTGTATATATTATTATTGACTTACTTATATGTACATTAGACTCGAATTGAAGCCCTAAAAAAAGAGTTACTCTACAGTTATCAGAATATAAATTTTATTTTTTCTCGTACAATTTTTACGCAATAATTTTGATTAGAATGAAATCGTATGCCCGAGACCTTGACATACATGTACATAGGGTGTATACACATTTTATTGTTAACGAGAATCATGACTATCCAAGTCTAGCAAACAAGTATTGGTAAGGTAAAGTTCCTGGGTAGGTCGGGGGTAAGGTTGGCACCATCAGTAGGTGTGTGATCCTCCTAATGTTAATATTATGTGTATGTATGTATGCATGTGTATGTACTACAATAACCGGGACTATCGGGCGGAACGTACGCTTGTTAGCCATGCTGATTGTATAAAAAGGATTATAGTGTTCCATATTTGTTGCTCTTTCATATTTTAATTCAAAGTGAGTAGTAACATATGATTTAACTATAGGCTTAACATAAGTAGATCAGATAAAAATCCTGTTGTATTCGGACGTCAAGACGGACGTGAAATAATGACGTTGGAACGTCATCTGACATAATACGCTTGGTACAATCTCTTTGATTAATGTAGCAGGTAAGTGCGCAGGCATACGAGAGAGGTTAATAAGAGATCATTATTGGAACAGTTTTGAAATCATTGCTATATCATTACGATTCGTTTTGATGATCTAGCGGTGATTGAATTTTGCAATGTCAGTGTTTATGACGATTTCATTTGTCGATGTAAGATGCGTTGGTATAATGATTTTATGTCCGGTTTGCTAGATTTAGTACTTTAAGATACTGTAAAAGAATTTTACTGTAAAGAGTTTCTGCTCATGAAAATTATAATTTTCTTTCTTAATATTTTAATATGGTAATTTTATGTTTATAGAAAAACTATCATTTGTTTTATTAGAAATGAAAAAAAAATATCCTATTATTATCCGCCAAGAGAAGGTTTAGTAAGATTTTTGAACATACGAAAATTGGTCGTATAAAATGGGAGTACTTTTGCTATAACTTGTGTACCGTTTTAACACCTGTATTTTTTGTGTGTTTTGTGTGTTCAAACGGAATATGAAACTACTTTTTATAGGTGAAATAATCTCTTCTAATACTATAAATATGAATGTAAGTTTGTTTGTTACGCTTTCACGCAAAAACTGCTTAACCGATCATCATTAAAGTTTCTACACATATCCTATGAGGTACTAGAAGTATCATGAGATACAATTCATTAAAAAAATATTCAATGCGAGCGAAGCGGGAGGTAAAAGCTAGTAGTTTATATTTTACGATTATATTATTTGTATACATTATATGTCCTATAGACTAGAAAAGCCTTATGTGACTTGATGTAACTTTTTTTTTTACTAAAACAATCAAAACCAGTATGAAAAAACATTATTACGTAATTGTAACTCGAGCGCGAGCGTTCGACGACCTTTTAAATCAGCGGTCAGAGCTTTGGAAATTATGACAGCTTTACGCATTGTGTTAACGAGCCATAGTATTTCAATAAATTGTATTTATCATACTAATGATCAAAATTTCGATATATTTTTTCGTATATAGGGTTATACGAATACTTATGTATTTATGTCAAGATACAGTAAATATGTAAATAAAATATTACTTAAAGATAAAGTCAATAAAGTTATTATTAAGATGGAATTTGATAATTTTAAGTGGTTTTCTATTAACTAATAGAATATGAAATTAAATGATTTATAGTTTTTATTCGTTTGTGATACATTTAAGATCTCAAAAAAAGCTACATGTCACATAGATTATACAAGTTTGTATTTTTTTTATAATAAAAATATTTATATTTCATTTTTTATATATATTTGGTATTATTAATATTTATTTATTTACTGTTAATGATTATAATTCCATTAATATTGTGAACCATATTAATAATAAATAAAGTTTTCATTAAATGTTTCATTAAAACTTGTATCGTTCAAGTTATTTGTTAAAATGCTTAAGTTACACGCAAAAGTGGTTCTAATTTAATCGAGAGAAAAATTTCCAAATGTCAAGGTTTACGCAATCGAATTGTCTAGAATGGGTGTTTTTACGTAATAATTCTTACCATATACAGTAGTGTGTTTTGTAAGGCGCTTCTTTCTGTTATGCAAGTGGGGTCAGACTGTCCCTGTGTGACGCAATCCGGAGAAAACAAGACTTTCTACCGCATCTTAGACAGGTGCTGTCCGAGTGCTAATGGATCAAGAGGACGCTATGAGACCTTGGAATCTCGTTGTTACGCAACAAATTTTTGTAACATCTCTTAGCTAATGTATTCAAATATGATTTCTTTTTGTTGTCAAATTTGAATATTCGACTTTATTTGTTTTAATAATTTAATGACTATTTAGATGATGTTATTATTCGTACTTATTGGTGGATGAAAATGAAAAACTGTAGTTCGTTGGTTTATCGATTTTTTATGCAAAAAGATTTTTATAATACAACTATAATTATACATTAAAATTACTATTTACATAAATACATTTAGGCACCGTAATTTTTTTCTCTACTTATAACTAAGTTTGTCGCCGGCTGAGCAGATATCACAAGTTAGCATCCGGTGCTGTTTAGTATGGGCCGCCGGAGTGACCGGGGGGGCCGTATGAGGAGCTGACAGAGCCCGAGGAGCCGTGACCGCCTCCGGAGATAAGACCACCGCCGATGCTTCCGCCGCTGATGCTACCACCAGAGATGCTACCACCAGAGATACCGCCGCCGATACCGCCGCCGATACCGCCACCGATGCCAGAGCCGAGACCACCGCCGATTGAACCACCGCCGATAGAACCACCCTCCTTCTGGGTCTTGTACTTGATGAAGTATACTTCGGGTTTGGAGGGTTGAGTGGGGGCGGCGGTGGGGATGGTGATGTCGGGTTGTTCGTCGGGTTTCTTGACCAGGACGTATACGAGGGTCTTCTCTTCGTTTTGGGCTTGAGCGGGGATGATGGGTGCGACTGGTGCGGGAGGTGCTGGGGCCTTAATGAAAATGATCTTGTAGTGCTTCTGAGGCACGGCTCCACCGCTGATCACTTGTGGGCGCTGTTCTTCGGGTTCTGGGGGTGGGACGTGGACGTAGATGTGCTTCTGGACAATAGGAGCTCCACCGAAGCCGCCTCCGAATCCACCACCGGATCCGAATCCACCACCGGATCCGAACCCACCACCGGACCCGAATCCACCACCGGATCCGAACCCACCACCAGCTCCGAATCCACCGCCTATTCCACCGCCAAGTCCGCCTCCGATACCGAAGCTGCTGGAGCTCAGACCGCCGGAGGAGAAGCCACCACCGTGACCACCGCCAATACCGCCGCCAAAGCCACCGTTGCCACCTCCATGGCCACCGAGACCACCACCTCCTGGCGCGTTGTAGGAGTATCCCGCCTCGGGTCTTGCCGAGCCGATCGCCGCAACGGCTGCTAATACCTATGACACAGAAATATAAATTCACAAATGTTTCTATTGACTCAATATGAAATAATTTTTTTTTAAATTAAATCTACTGCACTGAATATTCGAAATTTAAACTTCAAATGCGAGTGAACCCACTCGATTATCACTGAAACTTTCTGAAGTAAAAAATCGATTTCCATCGATGATAATAATCGCTCGTGTGTTCGCATCGCAAGCACTGAGTCACAATCCCATAAGGAAGCACGACTCTTGAGCGGGTCAGACACAGGTCACATCACTTTCACTGCACGAATACCTACCAAGAACGCTTTCATGTTGACTCGCGGAGGTCTCGTGGTTGTGTGATGCTTTGTACCTGATTCTGGTGGCTTTTATACAGACGGCTCGTCGACGCCTCTCTCCCTGGCTCTTCCTAAGATTCGAAGATTCGGCCTTCGGGCTGTACGAGAATTATGATTTTAATGACACCCGTCCGAATTCACCTTCGGTGAAAACAATGTGGATCTTCGGTCACCGTTGAACACTTTCACGGCTAACTTATCGATACATCGACGAACTTCACACATTTTTTCATTATTATAACAATAATAATATTCTTATGAAGTTTGAAATAAAACCACTATCACATTGATACCGCGTTAAAACTTTTCTTAACCATCCGCTTATTTTATTTGCTAAGTAGATATACGATATATGATTAAAAATTAAATAATAACGTGATAATATCAAAAGGAAAATCCAATCTCACTAAAATAAAACGTGCGAAAGTTCACACAGATAAAATTATTTAAAGAAATTTCATCACCATGTTTACTAAATCATTTTTCGCAAATTATACACAATATTAAGTATCCATGTACGCGTTAGCTATCATAAATACAAACATGTATGTCACAATTAAATTGATATAAATATGTGTTTACTTCATTGCAATCGCAATTAGAAATAAGACAATTTCTTCCTTATTCGGTTTTAAACTTTTTTCGCTAAGTCATAAAAAGACTATTACTAAGATATTACTTAATCTAGACATGTATTACTTTACTCTACATTTAATGCATCTCTTAACCTTTTAAATCACGTTAAGATGTCGAAAATCAAATTCGAAACTTGTTTAGAGCAATTTTAATTACACGCTAATCAGTGCTATTTGCAGTTAAAGTTCTTGAAATTTAATATTTTGTTACCTACAATAAAATAAATTTAGTTTTACTCTCACATTATATAAATAGGAAAAAACTTAGTAGTAATAAAACAATAGTACATCATTAATAAAACGTAACGAAACAAAGTTTAATTTTTATAATATAAATATTAAAGAAATATTAATTATGTTAGTAAATTACTAATGGTTATTGTTTAAATATATATAAAGTAAATAACATGTAACAAACTATATTTGCATAAAATTTTACTAAAGCTAAAAAAATACGTTTAACAAAATAATTACTTGGATTTTTTTTAAATTACTGTTTGTAAATGATTACTATTAATTTGTGACACGTTCTCTATTTTTAAATGTTTTTATAAATAAAATGTTTACTTCTTTTTTTTCTACGTTAAATACAACGTTTTTAATAAAAAACAAAATCAAAATATAGTTAATTAAAAAAGCCTTCAAAAGCAATGGTTTTTATTGATTAATTATAAAAATTGTAAACTACACTAATAGCTTAACTTATACTAATATGACTAAGGAAACAAAAAATAAAACCTTAGTATTTTTTGAAATACTTTCTAAAAATATAAAGCTTATGTATTTAATGATATATTTATTATTATATTACTTTCCGTACTATAAAAGTTTTCATTAGAAAAGCGTCTCCGAAGGCAGTCTTCTGACACAGGTATTTAATTAATTTGTATGGAAATTAATAAAATTTAATTTGATTTAATAAATAATTATTTTTAAGTTTAATATAAATTATAAAGACTGCTTTTAGACGGTATATTACTAATCGTTTTCAAAACCATACGCATATTGAACAGAACATAACTTAAATGACTAAACACAGTACTTGTCATGATTGCTTTTGTTCGATGTTAGCACGCAACAAATATTTGCGTGTTGCTAATACTGTTTTACGTATAATTCATCTGAAAATACTATAATACAATAAAAGCATGTTTCTGATATTCTTACTAAACGGTGTGATCGAATTCGATTAAAGTTACGTTTGAGACGGACTTTAGATGCCAAAGGATCACAGTTTGTGTATATTTTATTTATAATTCTTATGTAAATATCACGATTGTCTCTGAAGTTTTCCTAAAAGGTTTGACTGAATTTGACAAAGGTTATGTGTTTACCTATTACATTATTTCAGTGATGAAGTAATTGTATTACATGTTTATCAGACAGGACGACCGCTGGGTTCACTTGTAATACAACAAATGTGAAAGTTTTATGTTTTTATGTTTGTTACTCAATCGCTTTAAGCGGTTGAACATAATATTAATCTAGTTTCTTATATTTGTTTGATATATGTCTTAAATATTTTGTTGATACCTTGGTATTATATTTATGATTTTTAATCTGTGGTTGTCTGCAAAAAATTTGTGACTTTGTGATTCGTCATATTATCCAGTTTTGATTAGCCCGTTGACGCAGTTTGTAGTGGCGTTGGGGATTCGGCTCACCCTGAGTCTGGGTGTAATTTTGTATTTATATATTTATTTATGTATTATTTCTATGTGTATTTATTAATAAAAAATAGCTATAACAGTCGGTTGTTATCTATAACACAAGCATTAAGTTAAGCAACTTAACCTTAGGAACAACGTGTGTGAATTTTATAAGATATTTATTTAGTCAGTAGTCAGTCAGTACAGCCTAATTTTATTGTGAATATACAACCTTTTTTACTTTTTTTTTTATTGAAACCATGTTCTGAAAATTGTGAATTTTTAAATGTATCACAGTAGCAGTATTCAATATTATATTGTTTATAATATAAAAATTCAGAAGTAGTGCACAAAACAATTCATTCAGTCTCTTTTTTTGGTTGTTTGTCGTTGATTTACTCGGTTGTTTGTCGTTGATTTATGTGTTACCGTGTGGGGTCCTCCATTCAGATAATTGTATTGTCTGACATACACTTGTGACATTCAGTTGTACTGACATGTTGTTAGCCTCTGACACAAGCTGACACTTGCATCGATCGTAGATGATTATCTATACTAATATTATAAAGCTGTAATGTTTTTTTGTTTGTATGTTTAAGCGCCTTAATCTAATGTTACTACAACTAACCTTTCGAGTTGAAAAACAAAAAATAAGTGTGATTTAGAGCACACGACTGAAGTAAAACTTACGAAACGTAACTCTCTCTTTCTATCTTCACTAATTTATGTCTCCCTCTCAACTTCCGTTCGCCTTACCAGATCACACTTTTCGTTACGCTCTCGTTACGCATTCATCTCCTTACTCCCAAAGTCAAGCGTGCGTAAAGAGGTTTTATTTAAATTATGTTTGTGTTGGATAGCCGCCTCATTGGGCATTATACTTTTTTTTCTTTACAATTCTGTATGAAATTACTCTATGTGGTGTACAATAAAGAATAAATAAATAAATAAATAAATAAATAGCCCATTAGCCGAGGAAGGTTATAGGCTAATTTTTTTCTCAAACTAACCTAGTTGAAACCACAGGGTACAGCTAGTCTAAGATAAAATAATATCGGCAACTGCTCGATGCGCGACTTGTGCGCTTTCCTTTTCTATAAAATTTAATAATGTTTGCGTTTGGTTTTTTAGGAAACATCACGAGATAGCATGCTAATTTCGGAAGCGAAATATTATATAAGCACGCGGTTTTGTTTGTATTATTTTATCTTCGGTTTTGGACGTCCGTGCAAAATAGAATTAGAATTAGAATATTTGACTATGCGTATAATTCGTATTTTGTTACTCTAATGTCGTAAGTCTGTTTGTTGCGTAATGTCTATTTCAAACGATTTTCGAAGTCATACACATTTATGTTATCTTCTTCTAATTTTATTTGCATCCTTTTTTGTTCCTTTTCATTATGAGTTGAGGTAGGATCGTGTTATTGAATATGATGCATCAACAGGATGTTATAGAATAGTCAAACTGTCTTTTAAGACATTATTAGCATTTAATTATATAATTTTAAACGACTGCTTCCTTTAGCGATTTGTATCTACACAATTTGCACCTACAGCACTAAAATCCTTAATAATTACAGGCTGATGCGTTATTTCTCTCACTCTAACATACAACATGTAAAAAAAAAACTAATTAAAAAAGTTTAGTAAGTGGAAAAAAGTTAAAGTGTTGCTACAAATATGTATGGTGATTCCAGTAGTGTAATTATATATAAACATAATATTAAGAAATGAGAAGATTATAAATGATAATAAACGTTAGCTTACAAGGCACCTAGTTCTTTCTCAAGATTTAACTATAAAAATGGTTGCAATGTCACGACCAAGTTTCACGAATGTCATACATTAATCCAATGTTTTTTTCTATAAGAAGTCTTTATATGTTTATTTTTCTTAATCTAAAATACTTAATATTAAAAAAGAAAAAAAAAAAAATGTTCTATGGATTTTTATAATTTACAAATTATAGTTTTCCATTGTAACGATTGATAATGATTGATATACGTTTATTACAATGAAACAACTTTTTCGGTTTTTATCGTGGTTTATTTTACCACGGCGATCCTTCCGTGACCATGGTTGCTGTAAAGTATCTGAAACGTCGGCACCTAATAAACTTAAAATCCAAAATAGTTTTTATTGTGATGAGTGAAATTTGCGTAAACATTAGAAAACAGTATACGTTTATATCGTTGGTTAGATTGGAAGAGCTTATTACTATTTAGCGATAAGACTGGACTTAATCTTAAGCTTTTTGTTTAATTCTGAATATAATAATTTGTAGGTTGAATAAAGTTATATATCATAATAGGTCTATTGTGAAAATATGTATTTTTTTTTTATTTGAAAATTTACATCCACGGATTCAAAATGCCCATGCCTTTTGTTAAACATGCATTATACCTAATTATATTAATACCACAGGCGATTTATTATACAATCTACAGATCGACAGTCCTGTGACTGCCTAGTAAAACTAGGACGTGGTCCGACGCTGACGGTTTTTTTTCTCCTTACAAATACTCTTTGATCACTCATTATGTAAATATGTATTACAAAATTATACAACGGTGCTTTTCCGCCAACTTTTATTTTGTCAGAATTTCAACGTTAATGCTAGAAATAGTATTAGGGTAACGCTTGAAAAGTTGCTAATTCAATTTTACTGAGTGCTATAGTTGTGTCATAATATGGGAACGGTCAAAGGGTCATAACGTTATTTGCAACTTTCACATCTTAAAATACGTAGTTTAAGTTGTTTCCTAGCTATTACCTTTAACCGATTGCATTTATTAAACAGTCTTTGTAATGTAAAATTAATTTTTGAATTATCATCGATAAAATAGCTAATAAATTATTGTTTCATACTTTATAGCCATCAGGAGAATGAAAATTCTGGTCATTGTCCAGAAACGTTCTTAAAAATTACATTTTAATTACGCAATTCATACTTTAGTGTAAATTCCCAAAAGGACAGAAAGAACCGGGATTGAAATTTTATTTCCTGGTTCTTTTTGACTGACCAAAGACCAACCTTTTTGAGTACCGACAGAACCGGGATTTCTCTGTTCTGAACTCTAATCAATATAGCATGGCATGTTTTGATTTATTATTGATACCGAATAAGTGTACATATTATATGATTATATTATTTTTTCAACTTTATATCATTTTGGCTGACTTGTGCAAAATTTTCCTGTATTTTTTTTCCTCTTTATTCGTTCGTTGAATTGGTTTAACATGTGAAATGACACTTATTTGTCACTTTTAAGAGAGAAGGTTAATTTCAAAAAATAAATTACCATATGCGACATTTCGACGTTAAATAATTTCATAATCACTTTCTCTTGATATATGTAAATACGTAATTTAAATGTTTTTTGATATCTATACAAATAAATAAAATTGGAGTGACTGTTTGTAATATTTAAATGACCGCTTTTTCCTAAATGCATATGGTACATAATACTAAATGCATATGCATACATGGCACATATACCAAATTAACATTTACAATTTTTGTCTGTCTGTCTGTTTGTTCCGGCTAATCTCTTAAACGGCTGAACCGATTTTGACGGGACTTTCACTGGCCGATAGCTGATGTAATAAGGAGTAACTGTGACTACTTTTATTTTAGAAATTTATTTTTTTGTAACTCGACGTACTGAACAATATTTTTTTTTATTTCCACGCAGACGAAGTCGCGGGCACAGCTAGTAGAGAATATATTAATTAATGGATATTTAAAGTAACAAATAAATAAAAATCTTACTTATTTTTTTAAGTGACTTCAAAAAAAGGAGGAGGTTACTCAATTCGACCGTATATATATTTTTTATTTTTTTTATGTATGTTCGGAGATAACTCCGTCGTTTATGAACCGATTTTGATAATTCTTTTTTTTTGTTAAAAAGGAGATATCCCTAGTTTGGTACCATGATAAAGAAACCAGGATCTGATAATGGGATCCCAGAGAAATCGAGGGAAACTCTCAAAAATCCGCATAACTTTTTACTGGATGTACCAATTTTGATGATTTTTAATTTAATCGAAAGCTGATGTTTATCATGTGGTCACATTTAAATTACATCGAGATCTGATTACAACTTTTGGAGTAATCTTTGATAATGCGTATTTACTTGACTATTTTTTCGTCTACCTATTTTGTATTACTTGTCGATATAATTGAAGTCGGTTTTTCTTCGTTTGCCTGCAAACACAATTATGTTATTTATTTATAATCGTAGGTTGAATGTCGATAACCGTTTTGACGTGGTTGTGCGTGTCATACTGTAATAGCCTAGACACCGGCGATTCTGGTTCGAATCCTACTAGGGGTAGATATTTGTTTTGGTAAAAATATTTGCTTTCGGTCTGGTTGTATGTCCTCATGGATTTCGCCATCGTGCCTCGGAGAGCATGTAATTCTCTCGCTCCTGATACACACTTAATAGCGATCGTTAATCCTCGTACGAGAATTTACCAGCAAACAACAGAGGGGAAACGTGGTGGGTTAAGTTTTGAACCTTCTTCTGTATAGAGAAGAAGCATTTGTCCAGCAATGGGATGTTACAGGCTCATTCAGTTTAGTTTTGTTAAATATAAGTAAATTTCAAGTGACCTAATTTATACTCTTGTTGCAGGAAAGGCCGAGTAGTCCGAAAGAATCAACCTCCTTTCCGCACAGGCATCTGTGTTCAAAGCACAGTGGAGGTCCCAACCGGAGACCGACAGCAATTGTAAAACTTTCATTGTCTAAAGCACATTGTCTACTTGTGTATTAAATTTTAAGGTTTGTAATAATGTATTATTAAGCTAATTAGTTCTAACATTTATCATGATTACACAACCGTCACTAATTTAACGCATTGTTAAAATATATATTATAAGATATCGCAAATGTTTATATAATATTATACATAAAATCAACAGAATATATAAAAAAATAATCTTATTATTTTATTAATTAATGTTAAAAAATGTATTTATTTATTTTATTTATATACACTTTTGCACACCAACACAAAAGTAAAATAAGTTTAATTAGGTAAAAAAAAATAATAATAATAAATTTGCATTAGTTGCAACAGGCGGCCTTATCGCTAAAGCAGCGATTTCTTTCAGGCAACCTTTGGGCAGAGGACTAGAATTGATTGTTATTGGGGATATGGGCGCAAAATAAGTGCTATCAGTCATAAACATAAGTATATATTATATATTTACATACATACACATATACATACATATACCTACAAATACACAATGTAGTGCTGCAGTGTGGTAAATTAATCTCTGATCCTTCTTCTATATGGAGAAGAGTCACCCAATGCTCAGCAGTGGGATGTTACAAGTTGAATCCACGACTATCCTTAACTTGGTCTGTTATTTTGTTAGTTTTAACAATTTTTAACAGTAGAGCCAAAAAAAGCTGTTATATAAACAAAATCATGTCCTTTAAATTCTTAAAACGTAGGACCTACATCTTAACTACATTTCCCAAAAGTTCGTGCTTCTATACATAGATTATATTGTTTTGTTTCTAAGGCTCAAGATTTCACACGGATTTAGTTTGAATCCTCTATGAACGAAATCCTATTTCCGCCGAAATCTAAGTAAATTAGTATGAAAACACAAACGACCGCTGCCACGACACGATCGCTGTCAAAATCAATTATGAAGTTAGTGGCAGTCACGAATCAGCAATTGTGATATGGCTGGCTGGGGAAGTACGTCAACCCTACAGGAGCCCCAGTTAGAAAATGCTGGTCTCTAGTAGTATTGTGTTGCTGTGGCGAGTAAGACGACCAGACCTCCCGAAGAGGAGGGGAGGGGTCAAGTAAATGTCATTCATTACTCTATTCCTGTGTATTGCAGTTTTATTTTTTATAACATATATCTTATTGTAATAATTTATTTTTCATTTTACGTAGTTAAAGATTTTACAAATAGAGGCACAGCTCACGGTGTGCTTCACAAACATTGAAATGATTTTTTTTTATGTCACTAGGTCGACAAACAAGTGTACGGCTCACCTGATGGTAAGTGATTACCGTAGCTTATAGACGCCTGCAACACCAGAAGCATCGCAAGCGCGTTGCCGACCCACAATCCCCAATCCCCCCCCCCACGAGCTCTGGTCATCTTACTCACCAACAGGAACACAATACTGCTTGAAAACAGTTTTATTTAGCTGTGGTCTTCTGTAAGGTCGAGGTACTACCCCAGTCAGGTTGCTCCATATTTTAAGCAGGAAATTCCTGCTGTGCCCTACCTCAGTTAAAATGATTTTTTATCTCATTTATACAAATAATAAAAATATTAGTTTATATATTATTACATTACAAAAGTGTGATTGAAAAATTCTGCAATCAATACCCCTACGATTTGAGACTTGAACAAACACACATCCAATACCGTTTAAGCGCATTTAACTTTCTCTAAACACATGTAGACGATATTGAATATTTGAATAATTAATGGAGTTACGTTATAATAAAAGATGTACCCGTGATTTCGTTCGCAGTTTCAGGTTTTTGTATTGTCAGCTGATTGTCTCTTTCCAAAGATTGATGTGTAATATTTATCTTCAGGCACTATATACGCTTAAGCGTTTAAGGGAAGAAACCCCTGATTATAGGCTTAAACTTGCTTTTAGGAGAATTTCTTAAAAGCCTATTGAAGCCGAGACCGTGAAATGTTAATTTAGGTATTTTTAAACGAACGTTCGTACTCCTACGCAAGCAATGTCAACAACATCATATGAGTAAAATTTAAAGAGTATTTCAAGTGGTTGTAGAAAATTGACATTTTGATACAAAAACATATTGCAAAATCTAATCTATATAAAATTTTATAAAGACGAAAGATTTGTTTGTTAATTTTGACAGAGTTCTTGTTCTACAAAAACCAATTTTAATAACTTTGTTACCATTAAAAACCAAAAGAATATATTTGAAACATCACATAACGACGAGTCTTCACAAATTTTATACACATTTGCTAGTGGTAAAGATTCTTTGCACTATAGCGGGCTATGAGATTCAATCTCGTTCATGCCATATTATATATATCTGCAGAAGCTACAAGTTTGACGTGATCTGGATATTGTAGGTATACCGTGTTTTCGGGAACTTTAACGAAGGGTTTCATTTTACTGAGGGCATTTGAAAATATATAGTAGACACATACGCCGACATAGGTGAAGCCGCGCTGGATTGAAGTTCAAAATAAATTTATAATTATCCCACGATAGGAATAACGATTGCTAAACTTATTTCAAAGACTTAATATCCTGTTTTTTCCTTGGTATTGGCATTAAGACTCTTGACATTTTAGACGTTTTGCCACTTATTCAATTAATAGCTATCATACATAAGTATTGTAAAACTAGGTTGAGGATGTGTTTGTACATAAAAATATGTGAGAACTACATTTACATAATAAAAAGACATTCTTGATATATAATCCTATACTTATGTACCAGGATTATTTCAGACGTGTCTTGAAGTAAATACCGCATTTCGCTAAACGCAGTGTAAGGCATATTGTATGTAGTTCGTTGGATCAGTAAATAAGTGGAGTAATAAGTATATATGATACGAAACGCTCACTGAACTGGATTTGTAGTAACTATGACTTTATTATAAGCGTATAGTGTGTCTCACGTGGCTCGCCATTTTGCCTACTTGTACCTTCGGCAACGTACTTCATTTGTTAATCCTGGTTTTTTTTTATTAAATACTATTTTCATATACTTTTTAATGCTATATATGTTACTATATCTAGTTTTTAAATGTAAATCTAACGTCCTGTGCTGGCAGCATTTGTAAAGGTGCGGACTGAAAAGCAGCAATAAGCTGAGTCTACGACCTTTTCAGCAGCATTTTTTATTATAAAATCTCTGTAAATTAGACTAAGAAATCTTTTGTTTTTTTATGCTTGGTGAATAAACGTCTTTATTATATTATTATTATTATTATTATTATTATTAGTAAATGGATTTAAATATTGAAGTATTAATTTTTTATTTTAAGTGATAAATAAATTAAACGATGATGAATAGAAAAAAAAAAATAACGAACAGGAAATGAGATTAATAAATTTTAAGGACCTTTAAATTTGTATAAACTTATAAAATTTTACTTAAAAAAGGTTTGCCTCCAAATCTTTACATTTTTTTTCCACCAACTTTCAATGTATACTATTTATCGCAACGGGGATTCGAACCAGCGACCTTTGACATTAATATAGATCGCTAAACATGAAACCACTCATTTGATGAGCGAAAACAGTCACATAATTTATCGCAATCAAAATAAAAAACAATCTCCTTTACACAATGTGTATTATGCGCTAATGTTGGCATACTAGACAAACCACCTAGTCTCACTCGCGTTTGATATCACCTATAGCTGAACAAATGCCTCCTCCCTTTTACCTCTGTAGATCAGGGAATGCAAATAGCTTCTCAATAGATCTAATTGGAATCGTGGAATTTCACAAAAAAAGTTATTGCTTAGTTCACAGAGTTATAAAATAAATAAATTTCTAAAATAAAAGTAGCCTAAGTTCTAAACATAAGCTATCTGCCAATGAAAGTCCCGCCAAAATCGGTCCAGCCGTTGCAGAGATTAGTCGAAACAAACAGACAGACAGACAGAGAGAAAGAGACAGTCAGACAAAAATTGTAAAAAAATTTTATTTTGCACTCCAATTTTACTCTAATTTTATTTATTTGTATAAATAAATTGTGTAGTGAAGTTATATGTTGATAGTAAGAGTTTTAAAGGAAAAGTTTATTTTATTCATTTTAGCGCATTTAAATAAAAGCTTGTTTATTTTTAAAAAAGTTTTTTACTTCTAATTCACTTTGATATTACAAAAGTGTATAAGCGTACGGTTAGCCTGATTTTAAGTTGCTACCGTAGCCTGTAGGCGCCCTAAGACATTAAGAACATCAAGGGCGTTGTCGACCTTACCGTCGATCATCCCTAGGAGCTCTGCCTACCTTACTCACCTCAGAAACACAACACGAATTGAGATCAGTATTATATAGTTATGATCTTCTGTAAAATGGAGATACTTTCCCAGTCGGGCTGTTCCACACTTTGAGCAAGATATTGCCTTATGTGTCCAACCACAATAATTTTTTTTTCTCTGTAAAAAGAGAATTGGAACTTGGAACTTAACCCTTTATTATTTAACCAACTTTGCCTCCGAGGATTGGCCGCGAGTGAATTGTGGCTGTTCGAATTTCTCCCGTTAAAATATAGCCTATATAACTTAGTAATAAGGTAGCATTTCTCTAAGGAAGGAAATTTTTAGAATTTCGTTTAGTGTTTTTTGATTTTATACATTACAAACAAAACATCAAATATTTTTCTGTTTAATATTGGTGTAAATAATAATTATACGTCTAGAACCTCACATTGAATATGTCTGCTAGTTCGTTAAAATAGTAAAAGATCTTTTGTCTGTCAATGCGTTGCAAATGAGATGTTACCGTAATAGGAGTTGTATAACAGCCTATTCCTATTTCTTATGCGCGGGCGCAGTGTCGCGTTAGATATTCAAATCACATGTTATGATATCGATAGGCTGAGGGAAAAGATCTGGTTACGTGTACTAATGTTTTGTTTGATATATAATACGCAATGTTAAATAGAAACTTTTTTAGATTATTGGTTTTTTTTTTTTAAATTAGTTTCAGCTTCTTAAATAAAATTAACATCTTCTTGGAACATATTTAGTATTGTTTGGACACATCGTTTTGCGAACTGTAAAGTAAAATCTTGTTTCTATGTGTGAATGCGTGCGTGCTTATGTGTGTGATATAATAATTATCTAAATTGTATTAGTTCCAAACTAAATTGTTACAATATAATTATCGATTTGAAAATGATTTTTCTGTTTATATTCTTTATTTTTTAGTAAAGCTATCGTATAACTTAGATTATATATTTTCTTTATCATGAATATTCAAGCAAAAGTTATTGTGTCACTATCCAAATTGGCATTCATTGAATCGCAGTCGCGTAGGATATTACGTAAAAAATTAATAAATAGTCAATTATCAGATATTTTATGTTAAAATCGTAAAATGAAAGCTTGCATTAATTTAAAATACTTTTAATTCTCGATATTTATTCATATTTTATTATAAAAACTTTTTATAATCAACACATATTTATTCTCAAAAAAGATATGCTAATTTTTGCTACTATGTGTAACTACTGTTTTACATTTATGTATAACTTAATTTTGTTTGAAATATATGGGTATTGTTTGGTTTTAAATATGTTTAATGATTACAATACATAGGAGTCTGGTTTTAAGTCCTTATTTATAAGCATTTTTAGTATCGATGGAACCATAAATGTTTTTTTTTTGTTAAATGTATCACGGAGAGTGGTGGGTAAGTGAAAGAGAGTGGGAAGGGCGTAAGACAAGAAGTAGTCGATAGCTTGTTCTGATAGGGTTTTTAATACCGTTTTATAACTGTAATTACTAAATTCACTGAGGTAGGGCATAGCGGTAACTATCATGCTCAAAATCTGGAGCAGCCCGACCTGGAGAAGTACCACGGCCTTAGAGAAGATGACAGCTAAATAATACTGCTATCAAGCAAGTGTTTCTGTGGTAAGGTGACCAGAGCTACAGGGATGACGGTTATGGTCGGCACGCGCTTGCGATGCTGCTGGTTTTGCAGGTGTTTGAAAGCTACGGTAATCGATTACCATCAGGTGAGCCGTACGCTTATTTGCCGACCTAGTTATATAAAAAAAGACTTAATAGCCATAAGACAAATAACAGCGTACAAATTTTAGATTTTCAATTGTTTAAACGTAACATATTGAACACTACGTGACAACGAGACGAGGGAGGGTTCGGCATTAATTTTGGATCACATTTTTATACCGCTTTAGTGGCATGGTGTTTTATTTTTTTATTTATTTTTATCATATAACAAATAAGGATCAAACAATATTTCTACATTTAGGTAGTTTTACCAAAAAATCATTACTTTAAAGATTTTAAATATTTTTGTAGTAAAACTACTTACGCACGCTTGACCTAAGCTAGTGAATGCGTTACGAGAGTGTCACAAAATGTGTGATCGGGCGAGGCGAACGGAATTTGAGAGAGAAATATAAGTTGGTTGTGAGTCGTGTGGTCTAAAGTACACTCGTTTTTTGTTTTTGAAGTGAAATTTCTTTACGTACGCTTACGACTTAGGGAGTTGAGAGGAAGTTGAGAGGGAGATTAAGTTATTGAAGTTAGAAAGAGATATTACGTTTCGTATATTACTGTCGGAGCTTAAAAAGTTTTACTTCAGTCGTGTGGTCTAAAGCACACTATTTTTTATATATTCGTAACAGTCAAATTAATGCGACGGCTAGTTACTAGCACCTTCTTTTAAAAAAAAACTAGACATGCTGGGCTTTGAAATTAGTTAATCGATTTAAAGATTTAACTATAATACTAGGCATATTATTAATTATCATAGTTCAATGAAAGGCGTCTAATTGAATGGCTTTTTCAGCAAATTGACTGCAACATATATGACTAATGTATATGATTGCAATAGCCTTCTTGTTAAGTATCGATTGCGTTAGAATGTTTTATTTTGTGTTTTTTTTACCTTATTATTAAATTACACAATATGTACAAAAGGTGTTAGGCGTTGATAAGTTATTATAAGTTTAATTTTTGAAACAATAATTAATTAGTTTTTGGAAATTTAATAAAACGTAATAATAAAATAAATAATCTAATGAAATACGACTCTAATCCATTTATTAAAATACAACTTTTTATTAAAGTTGGTATTTATTGATGTTCTAAATTTAACAATGTTGTTAGGAAAGGGAATGTATAATATTACTGATCGACGAATAAAATTTTCCATAGAATTTGATTTCCGGTGAGTTATTTATACAACCGTAACCTGTTTTAAATAGAAAGGTATTTTATTTTATTAGTATGTAATCTGCAAATACCATGCAAAATAGTTTTATTAAAAACTGAAACTATATTGACCGTGCATACCGGGGATATCTATATTAATGTAATAAAATTATTTTTGATTTGAATACGATTATATTAAGATCGATTGGTTCAACTTAAAAAAAAATCGTGGAAAAAATGATGTCATAAGAAATACTGTAGACTATGAAACAAAAGTTGTGCTTCCTCGCAAACGAAAACAAGTAATACAACGTAATTAGACGCAAAAAATAGTCAAGAATAGAAATAGTCAAGTAAATACGCGTTATCAAAGATTACATACAAAAATTATAATTGTGTTTACAGGCAAACGAAAAAAAAAAAACGACTTCAATTATATCGAGAAGTAATACAACTTAGGTAGACGAAATAATTAATAGTCAAGGAAATACGCATTATCAAAGATTACTCCAAAATTTGTATATGTATCAGATCTCGATGAAATTTAAATGTGACCATGATATGACACATGATAAACATCGTCTTTCGATTAAATTAAAAATCATCAAAATCGGTACATCCAGTATAAAGTTATGCGGATTTTCGAGAGTTTCCCTCGATTTCTCTGAGGTCCCATCATCAGATCTTGGTTTCCTTATCATGGTACCAAAATAGGGATACCTCCTTTTCAACAAAAAAAAAAAAAGAATTATCAAAATCGGTTCATAAACGACGGAGTTATCCCCGAACATACATAAACAAAGATATGTACGGTCTTAGTTTTACGAAATTTAGTAACCTCCTCCTTTTTTTGAAGTCGGTTAAAAAGTAGTTATCAGGACTCAATCACATTTAAATGAGAGTAAATGTCATGTATCAGCTTTGGAATAAATCATTAAAATCGGTATACCCAGGTAAAAGTTATGCGGTAAAATACAACATAGGTCGACGAAAAAATAATCAAGTAAATACTCATTATTAGATATAACTCAAAAACTACTTGTTAGATCTTAATTAAATACTTCGAGCCAACTGGAATTAGTCGCAATGATGGCAAGAGACCTGATGGACTGACGTTGGTTCCCTGGGAAAGGGGACGGGCGCTTTTGTGGGACGCAACCTGCGTTGACACACTTGCTCCGTCTCATGTCAGGGAAACAGCCTTAAAAGCGGGAGCCGCAGCGGAAAAAGCTGAAACGACTAAACGGCACAAATATTCGTCACTAATTCCAAATTACATCTTTGTGCCGTTTGCAGTCGAAACACTTGGACCTTGGAGTAGCAGTGCTAAAAAATTTTTAAATGAGATAACACCTCGCCTTATTGCCTCCACTGGTGACAAGAGGGCTGGTGCATTTTTTGCCCAGAGAATCGGCATAGCGATTCAACGGGGAAATGCTGCCAGCATTCTTGGCACAATTCCACGCGGACATGATTTATACCAAAACTATCTGTAAATATTTAGTTCTTAAGTTGTGAATTGTAAATATGTATAATATTTTGTATAAATAAAGTCAATTTACAAAATTGCACAAAAAAAAAAAAAAAAAAAAAATTAAATATAAATGGGACTAAATAAAACGCACCACCTTTCGATTAAAATTTATATCGAAATCGGTCCACCCAATCAAAAGCTCTGAGGTAACATGCATAAAAAATACATTCGCATTGAGAACCGCGTTCTTTTTTTGGAACTCAGAAATACGAATTAATTTAAAAGTTTAGAAAATACCCCGATCAGTCTGACTATATATAGAATATAGATGTGAACAACACGCCTCATTCTTATCTCCATACGTAAATTATACTACCAAGAAACGTTTTACGAACAGAAGCGATTGCAATTCTAATTAAGTAATTGTACATTCAAAGGCGCCCTTTTAGTCCTAGCGACGTGAATCACTGTTACTAAATAGGTCACTTTCTATTATGTTAATTGTACGCACTAAATTTATCTCTTTTCCATTGAGTAAGATGATGTTTAAGATATAAATAGATCGTAAACAGTTGACTAAACAATACATTGACAATCTCTTCCTTGTTATACGGAATATGAGATACTGTGGAAAGTTATGATCTTTTCATGCGTAAATAGATTATTCAAATGGGAAATGTTCAATATTAGCTTAGTTATGGTTATTTATTAACCGATTTCAAAAAAAGGAGGAGGTTACTCAATTCGACCGTATATATATGTATGTTCGGGGATAACTCCGTCGTTTATGAACCGATTTTGATAATTCTTTTTCGTTAGAAAGGAGATATCCCTACTTTGGTACCATTATAGGGAAACCAGGATCTGATGATTGGATCCCAGATAAATCGATGGAAACTCTCGAAAGTCCGCATAACTTTTTACTAGGTGTACCGATTTTGAAGATTTTTAATTTAATCGAACCGATGTTTATCATATGGTCACATTTAAATTTTATCGAGATCTGATTACAACTATTGGAGTAATCTTGGATAATGCGTATTTACTTGACTATTTTTTCGTCTACTTACGTTGTATTACTTGTCGATATAATTGAAATCGCTTTTTCTTCGTTTGCCTGCAAACACAATTATTCTTTTTGGTGATAAATAGTATGGTACAGATGGTTTCACTATTATTATTTGAGCATATATTTGTGTTATTTGTTTGTAGTCTCGTCTAACTTTGAATGAATATCCAGAGGTAATATATGCAATAAAACGTCATGCTATGACTGTATTGGCACAGTCATAAATGTGTATCAAGTGAAGATAAAAATCTTAATAGACCTATACGGTGGACGTTTCTAAAATTTAGACAATTTCTTAATCAACGTGAAGATGTAAGCGTGTTATTACAGTTCGACATTGGTTCATAAATCATATATAACAAGTTCGGAGGACGCTTACGATCACAATCTCTGCTATACACCGAAGTGGGCAGTGTGGGCTCACGTGAAGTAAATTTTTAAATTGACAAGGTCCAACATATAGTTAACATTTTGACAATACATTTACTAAATGCTAGCTGAAAGCGCTTTAAAGTGCTTGGAAATAAACACGAAAATCGCTCTTAGCTGAAAATATAGACATTCAAAATTATACTTAACTTAATTTTATTACAGTACTTTTATTTGTTTCATCGTAAAAGTTTACACATGACAGTAAATTGTCTATACATCAATGAAATTTAAAATTAATTTAAAAATATCTTGTGTTTATCTAATTTGGCTATTTATATGTCGCAGCTACATACTCGTAGATAACAAAAAACTGTCAGTTAAAAATGCAAACCCAAATCCAATCCATATTGCCATCATAATCCAATCCATATTCCAATATTCCAAAATTAAAACCCAGTCTAATAACATTGCACTTATATAATCTATCAAATCTTTGTTCAGAACATTCGAAAAACATTATCTTACTCGAAGTGCTTAGTTAAGTTACGTTCAAGTCATCGTTTGTCTAGATCTTGATGTTCACGTTTTAAATTGAATTATATTTGAAGGTTATACTTTCATTTTTGTTGTGGCAGTCTGTTTTGTGGGTATTCTGTAACAGTAGAAAGGATACCTAACGAGGAAACATTAAAAGTGTAATTTCTTTTCGTCCGTCTTTTCCGTAATGATGTAATAAAGATGTCTCTAAAGAGAATTAAATGTATCATCTAATAATAAAGTGCCTTTGTCTGTTTGTTATCTTTATTTCTGATAATTTATTGAAGTAATATTTTTTTAAAATAACAAGAATTTTCATGATCATTTTGCGTTCATCATAATTTGTAATGTGGTTTTTAACGAATGTGAGTAATCAGCAGATAATAAATTGATCATCCATTCGATATTTCGGTCTCTTACTCATATTATAAAATGACGCTATCTATAATATCTGTTCGTGCCAATTTTCTGTACGTACTGCCGGGTATTAGAATAACACCATTGTGTTTCTTTCCTTGATTGTTAACTAATAATTTATGTTTTAGTTACTTTTAATGATATACTGTTTTTTATGTATGATTAGTTCAGTAACATTCCACTGTATAGGCCTCTTTCACTATGCATTTATAATAGTGTTCTTTTACCGATCAAGTTAGATACGACATATTGATTTGAGCCAATTATCTTCAGATAGTATTACCATCACGTTCTACTAGTTACGCCGTGACCTACTCCTCAATGCGAAAGTTTTTGTTGATAAATGTATGGTCACTCATAACTATCTTATAAAAAATTACAAATGTTTTTGTACGATCCTTACAATCATAAATAACAACATAATAATAACGTATGAACTGCAACTTTTACAGACATTTAAGCATGTGATTTATGTATATACGTCTTAATATATCTACGTGAACAAATTTGCGGGTATTTCGAAAATGAGAACTATAAGTGTTCCATTAGCTGATTCTATTACTTAACGTGTAATATCGTCGCAATCATCACAGTAGGACTTAAACCATAAACCTAAAAAGCTATATAATTTCCATTAATAATATTATATTCGGTAATAGAATAGTTATCTGTATTAAATGTTTATTTATTTATTTATATATCTAGGTCGGGAAACAAGCGTACGGCTCACATGATGGTAAGGGGTTACCGTAGCTTATAGACGCCTGCAACACCAGAAGTATCGCAAGCGCGTTACCGACCCTATCCCCAATTCAGGAACTCTGGTCACCTTACTCACCAACAGGAACACAACCCTGCTTGACAACAGTATTATTTAGTTGTGATTTTCTGTAAGGTTGAGTACTTTCCCAGTCGTGCTGTTCCATATTATGAGCGGGAAATTTCCTGCTGTGCCTTTACCTCCGTTAATAATAAGTAAAAGTTGATAGGTATATTATAGGTCATTGATTCGTCTAGAAAAAACTAAGTCTGTGTGACTCAAGATGGTCTAATTTTATCAACTTTTTATGTAATTTGTAATCAATCATAAAAATATTTTATCCAGTGAAGGGGTATCATTACAAATATTACCAGTAATCTTGTCTGCTTCCGTATACGCGATGACGAAATTTCCGGTAACGCAAAGGGTCGTGGATCTGATTATTATCGTTTGTTGCGAATGTTTTTGCTAGATTCGGGTTTCTGTTCTTGATAGAATCTTCTCCTCATCAAAACATCCTAATGAAGATCTGGTTAGTGTAATAGCTTTTTAACTGACTTCCAAAAGAGAAGGAGGTTCTCAAATCGACTGTATTTTTTTATGTATGTTACTTCAGAACTTTTGACTGGATGGATCTTGGATCTAACGACTACTTTTCGAGTTATATCTAATAATGCGTTTTTAATTGGCAATTTTTTCGTCGACCTACGTTGTATTATACCGCATAACTTTTTACTGGATGTACCGATTTTGATGATTTTTAATTTAATCGAAAGCTGATCTTTATCATGTGGTCACATTTATATTTCATCGAGATCTGATAACTACTTTTTAAGTAATCTTTGATAACGCGTATTTACTTGACTATTTTTTCGTCGACCTACATTGTATTACTTGTCGATGTAATTGAAGTCGTTTTTTTTGTTTACGAGTAAATACAATTGTTTTTAGTCTCGTGAACAAGACATTCGCAGTTAATGTCGAAATATCGAGCACCGCAAAATGAAAAAAAAAACACATGGCCCAAATATCCCGTTTTTGAATAATTTTAGTGTAATAGTTATAGTGAATCTGGATTCACGTTTCTGCAGTAGGTTCTCCTACCTATTATTTTAAGATTTCATTAATCTTTCGACCACAGTAATACAATTTCAGTCCACTGATTGAAGCTTATTTATCATAAAATGGTGGAAACCATATTTTTCTTTGTATAGTGCGACAAACATAAGTTCTCGATCAATCCATCTTTACAATCGAGCTTACAAGGGTATTATCGAAAATAATTCAACCTTATATTTCTTTTATTAAATAAATAAGCACACATGAAACATGATCCGATTATATACAAAAAATAGGGACACTCTGGTTCTCTTCATGACGACATTCAGAAAAATATGTAACTAATTATTTTGTTATTTGCGATTCAAATTCACACTCGAAATATACTTTATTTAAGTAGGCTTATATAAGGATTTTTGATTCATCTTTTTTATACTACAAATAAGCTTTTAGCAATGCCGTAGCTTATGGACGCCAGCAAAACTAATTAAAAATAATTAATAAATTGTAAATTAATAAAGGCTTCACACTCAACGGCCTACAGTAGGATTTTTTCCTGTGTTGGGGGTCCGGAATCACACACAATACACAAGCACAACGCCCAGACCATGACAAACATCTATATGGCTGATACAAATGTCTGTCGTGAGCGGGAATCGAACCCGCGACAGCCAGCGCAACAGCCAGTGCTATGACCGCTGCGACAACACGTCGTCAACATACTAGGAGCATAACAAATGCGTTGCCGACACTAGTCCCGACCCTCCTCAAGAGCTCTGGCCACCTTATTCACTACAGGAATACAATAATATAATAGTAGTTACAAAAATTCAAAAAAATTATATTACACACACATACAGACACAGACATTACAATATGAACCTATGTGTTAATATAATAGGCCCAAGTATATTATTCAACGTTTGAAACTGAACGATTACATAATGTGAAAGGTATGGAAAAGGTCAGGCCCTGGGCATAATTACAATCACTCGTATAAATCATAATAAAATGTTTGTAAGGATGTTGTCAAACGTATTTAACAGTTTCAGTAATTTCAAAAATGTCATTTGATGTATACATTTGTCATAAGTAGGTTATTAATCTTGTGCTAAGGGTAGCGCAAAAGCCTCCCGACGAGAAATTTGAATGTGTGACCAATAGGGTTCTCTTTAGGCTACCATACCATGTAATGCCCCGCATTGGGGGGGGGGTATTGGGAGTAGGGCCAGCAACGCGCTTGCGATGCTTCTGGTGGTGCAGGCGTTTATAGGCTACGGTATCCGCTTACCATCAGGTGATCGCTAGGCTTGTTTGCCAACCCAACTGTATAAAAAATAATGATTATTAATCTGGAGTTCCCACTTCGGGTTCTTTCGTGTATAGCCAAAGCTCACATGTGTGAGCCGTTCCTTAATATTCATTCGGTTATATGATGACCAAGAATTATGATTTAAATCAAGTACTAGTGGTAAATATAAATCATTAAAACTTCCATGACTATAGGTAAAGTCTTTTTTTTTCAATCAGGCTCTATAAGTACTGCGAATCGGGAGAACACAATGTTTTTTTACGTTTTCCGCTTAGATTAAATTGATAATCAGAGCTCGATTGGTAAATACCAGTTATAACTTTTATTTTTATAATATATTGGGATTCCCCACAGCGTCACCATTTAGTGTCCAGGTAGAATATACCGTTCCTACCGTACCTAACCTAACGTTATTCCGTTTATGTTAGGGTTTTCTAGTCTGGGCTCTGAGTGGGCTTTCGTAGGGATTTTCTACTGAGACCCTGTTGTGACTGGATTATAAAAAAAAATGAATGAAGCTTAACAAACAATGTGCAGTTACAACTCGATCAAAGTTAATTCGACAATGAGTGATGATGAGATTATTTATTATTTTGAAATCTTTCACAATAGAAATAAGTTCGCCCTTGCATATAATTTTCATCGTAACCACTAACTAATGCTGCTAAAGTGTAATTAAGAATAAGTAAATAAATAAAGCAAAAATAATTACATTACGATATATCAACAAAAAACATTAAAATTATGTAAAAAAACGTTATAAATTCTACCACATATCGTTTATCGAACTCGTTCTGTCTTGCAAACGTGTGACCGCTTCAAAACAATAGACGCTAATATATTATTTATTGCATAACAATAAAGACTGGTATGGCATGCACTTGATATGTACTTGCGTAAGTTCACAGTTCAACGAATCCTACTCTCTCTGTTGCTTCAATTATAATATTGACATGAAGGAAACAGTTCTTAAGCGCTAGTTACTTAACTATTGCTTTGCCTGATTACGCTTTCATTCCTCTTATTAAGTTAATACTTACTGATACTACTGACTTTGTTGGCATTGCTTATCATATGTGTGTACAAAACTACTGAGTTACCATTTTATTAAAATTGTTTATAAGTTCATCTAATCTACACCAGATTTAAAATTCGATCCCAAACTTCGCAGCTGTAGAAACTTCTTCCAATTCCGTGAAAAGGCATTTTGCATGATATGGGAACATATTTGACAAACATTGAGGTAGTTCAAATCTGATGTAGCTCAACTGGGAAATGTACCTTAGGCTTACAGAAGATCACAACTAAATAATAACTGTTCTTAACAATACGAGGTGTATTATTTCAAGTACTTTTGTATGAGTAGGGTAGACTAAGCTTGTGGGGAGGTCAGGAGTATGGTCAACAATGCGCTTATGAAGCTCTAGTATTGCACGCACTTATTCGCTATAGTGACTGCTTACCACCAGGTGGACTATACGCTTGTTTGCTACCATAGTATAAAAATATACAGATGGATAAAAACATTAAATATAATTTTTTAGCTTCTTGTTTTTTTTGTTGGATGCCCTGCAGAATTACCTATACGTATCCCTTAGAAAAATTTTCGTTTTAAGCGCCCAGCTTAATTATCTCTCGACCTTTTCTAAAATCTCACTTTATTAGTAATCTATACTAATATTATAAAGCTGAAGAGTTTGTTTGTTTGTTTGAACGCGCTAATCTCAGGAACTATTGGTCCGATTTCAAAAAAAAAAACTTTCAGAGTTAGATAGTCCATTTATCGAGGAAGTCTATAGGCTATATATCATCACGCCAAGACCAATATGAGCGGAGTCCAAGCGGACGAAGTCGTGGGCAGAAGCTAATATATAATAAATGAGCTAATAATATCAGGATTTTGATACCGAACCATTTAAGTGACGGTTTTTGTATAAGCCTGGAGCGACGGTTTTGTAATAAGAATATCTTGGTGTCGATTACTCATGCCTTGCTTGTTTTATCTCAATTATGTTTACGTAAAAGGAAATGATTACGTATGATATATTACTGGTATATGAATGTTTGTTTGATAATATTTTTTTTCCAAGACAGTAACAAAAAAGTCAACCTACACAGCAAAATATAATTAATAATAATAAAGAAAAAAAAAACAATAAATGAATTCGAAAATATTTTTTTAAATACGAGATTGTTCCGTCAACCTGCAGTGGAGCAGCGTGGTGGATTAAGCTCCAATCCTTCTCCTACATGGAGAAAGAAGCCCATGCTCAGCTGTGGGATGTCACAGGCTGAATCGTTGTCAATGCTTTCACTACGATTGTAATTGCAGAAAAGCGTTCCTGGTTTCTAAATATCTCTAAAATAAGATTAATTAAAACCGCTCTAGTAATCAAATGTATAAATTGACAATAAGTAAAAGTTACAAAACTTTTTCAATAAGGTATTAAGAGTTCGAATTGAATCTATTAATTTTTTATCATTGAAGATTTAATAAGTGAGTAAAGGTCAGTAATGCAAAATGTGAGTAATTGTGACACCAGCGCAACTAAATAGATAAACGATATATTATTTTTAAATATCAAGTGTTACATTCAGTATTTGTATTGATCTTAAGAATGTCACTTTTTTTTCTAAAAGTTCAAAATTATTTCATGTGTTATATTTATCATGAATCTTTTGGTGAAACACGAAGGTATGATACTTGTATTTGTAAGTAATTATTGTTTATGATACTTTGTTTAGTGACCAGATAACTTGATGCAACTTTGTTTTATTTGTTGATTTTACGTTACGATTCTTGACAATCTGTCGAATTAGATATAATATTTTAAAACCGAAAAGTTTGTTTGTGCAAACGCACTAATCTCTGCAACTGTTGGTTCGAATTTCAATATATTTTTTTGTATAGAATAGGCCATCGCGTGTGTAAGTCGCCCAAGTTATTTTTATTTTATTTTGTTTTATTTGTTGTAAGTTGCACATTAATGGTTTAAAAACATTTTAGAAGATTTTTTTTAAATAAACGTGCGTGAAACCGCGTGCACAGCTACTTACACAGCTTATATTAGTTTTTGGGTTATATCTCAACTAGCGACCCGCACCGGCTTCGCACGGGTGCAATGCTGTTACGATCAACTACAAAAGATACGTTAGAAACCTATAAAATTATCAAAGTCTCTATCATATTAGGCATGTTTATACTTATAAACCTTCCTCTTGATCAACCTATCTTTAAAAAAAAAACCGCATTTAAATTCGTTACGTATTTTAAAGATCTAAGCATACACAGGGACAGATAGCGTACATTAATATTTACTTCCCAAGACCAAACAATCCATTATTTATACTAGACTTAGAATATAGAAAACAAATTTTTAGTGACACAATGAACTGTTAAAAGATAGTAAAAAAAAAGATTTTAGACAATACTAAATATTCACAACTAAACTGGTAATAAGATGAATGATTGTATATTTGAGTCAGTTACGTGCTTTTTATTATCATATGAATATAAAAATCTGAGTATCTTCAAATACAAAAAAAGAAACTGCTTTCTTATATAAAATTTGTAATAAAATGTATTTTATTCTCACGTTAACAAACCTATTCATAACATAAAAGCATGAAACGGTTGAAATAGATAAATAATACGTTATTGTGAGTTAAAGCGTAGAATTTCTCTTTAAAGGAAACTATGACCGAAGAAAGAGCTAATTGCTAACGCAAATACTTGCCAAACGCGTCAGCAGCGGTATTGTACAACTGAATTGCTACTTCATTTGCTAGAGAAGGCAATATTGCAAGCTATTATGTATGTGTTACTGTGAAATTATAAAGCGATGGTTTCTAAGATGTAGCAATTTTTTTTTGGCATATATAGGTATACAATTTATCCATCTTGTGTCCTTAATTTACACTGGTTATAAGGTAATTTTAAATTATCCTAAGAAGACTTAGTTTCGAGGTTACTAAGTTACATTGTCCGTAAAGAGAAGTACCTTTTATTTTATTTATTTTAGGATACAAACAGCATTATGATACAAAAGTATAATATAAGATTATTTAAGCTGAATATGGCCATAACTGCTGTGTGGTTACGGCAGTAAATCATCCCCTCTCTTCCTGTGGGTGTCGTAAGAGGCGACTAAGGGATAACACAGCTCCACTACCACATTGAAACTTAAAAGCCGACCGATGGCGGGATAACCATCCTACTGCTGGCATTGAAATACACAGGTTGAAGACGGGCAGCAGCATCTTCGGTACGACAAAGCCAGCCCTGCGGTCACAAACCCGCCTGCCCTGGTTTTGGGGAGATGGTTGCGTGGATAAAGGTCGCCAGTGGCATCGAGCTCAGTTCAGGTGTAGCCTTTGCCTTAATTCGCTCTGCCTTCTGGGTCTCGATCCGTTGCTGTAGGCGCTCCGAGCCGCTGAGCGTGGACTCGTCGACAGCCGGAGATGCAGGAGGTGTCGGTGTTATGGATTTCGGTCTTAGATATCCGAGATCCTCCCCCCTGTCTTCGTAGACTATGACCTCACTGTACTTGGAGGCCATTAGGCAACCGTACCTATCAGATACGTCACCTCTATCATATCCGACCCTCATCGAATCCACGCTAATTCTTTTGGGGACTCCACCGGGGGTCTCGCTCAACCGGCGTAGCCACACACTAGACTGCGCGAAGGGGGACGTCTCTCCCCACTCGAACAACGCGATGCATTTGTTGTTCAAACGCACCAGACGGTAGGTCGAGTCGCCCTCCCGTTCTTGCGATAGCGCTGTGATTTTAGTGCGCTTTATACTTGTCTTTTGCGTGCTACCCTTTAACAGTAAAGCGAGCCCCGGCGAAATCGCCAGCCGATCGCGTCCTTCGGAACGACAGAAACTTATTCCCATCCTCTCTACTTCGCTACTATCAATTTACGAATATACGATATGCTATCAAAGACAATATGTCTCAAGTGGCGGAATTCCTATTACATTAATTGTTTCTCGAATGTAATTTAAATAATATTTTGACTATATTCAGAAATATTTATCTAAAATCCCGCATAAACGATTAAATATTAACGAATATTTTAATATTCTTAAATATCACTATACTTCACGATAAATTAATATGAATAAAGAATTATCTTATGTATAAGATTTTCGTGTCACAACGTTAGTTACAACACCCCTTCCGAACGGCTCGGAAATCGGTCCAATTTTTATGAAATTTTGTGTGCATATCGGGTCTGAGAATCGGCCAACATTTGTTTTTCATACTCTTAAGTTATAACTGGGGGGATTAAGAGGGTTAATAACATATATGGCAAAACAAAGTTTGCGGGATCAGCCAGTCTTATATTTAAAATTCTCGTGTCACAATGCTAGTTACAATACTTCTCCGAAACGGCTGGACCAATTTTTATGAAAATTTTTGTCCATATCGGGTAGGTCTGAGAATCGGTCAACATCTATTTTTCATATCCATAAGTCATAAGATGGGGAGGGGGGATTAAGACGGTTAATAACATATATGACAAAACAACGCTTGCGGGGTCAGCTAGTAACTTTATATTATTTGCAAGGAAAACACACATTCCATAATAAAAATAACAACAACTCGCGTGCGTAACAAATTTAATTATCCTCTTAAGAAACGTTGTTGCACTAGACGACCCTTCGCAGTTTCACTCTATTTTGATTTAAAGCAAATTGTTTTATATTTTACTTGAGCTTTACTCAGGTGATGCCGCCATATTTTAAATCCTATAATTTTCTTGTATAAACAGACCTCAGAAACAGACTATATACAGACTAAATAACGAAACAATACTCAAATAATAATAAACAAAATTATCTGAGTTAGGAGGATGTTTTATGATATGACTGATAGTTGTGTATTTCGTACGCCCGTCTAGAAAGGTGATATTGATTAAATTAAAGAAAACGGTGCTAGGAGGTAGAGGAGTAGTTTAAATATAAATTTATCTAATTTATTCAAATAATTGGGAATCTAATAATAGGTTTCTACCTCATATGATATATATAATATGCTAGCTAACTCGGAGAATTTCGTATCGCTGGATTTCCGTATGATACATTTACGAAACAAAAAGTTTTTGAAGTTATATTTCTTTTGGCGCGTAAGGGAAAAATGATGAGAGTTAATTTTTAGGATGCGCGCGCACACTGATATAAAAATCCGACACCCTGGAGTTAGCTAGTCGACGAAAAAGAAGTTAGCAACGTGAAGTTAGCTAGCCAATGAAATATAGCTTCTTACGGTGCATACGTAAGTACATCATTACAGCCTATACAGTCCACTGCTGGACATAGGCCTCCACAAGTTTACGCCAAAAATAACGTGAACTCATGTGTTTTGCCCATAGTCACCACGCTGGGCAGGCGGGTTGGTGACCGCAGGGCTGGCTTTGTCGCACCGAAGACGCTGCTGCCCGTCTTCGGCCTGTGTATTTCAAAGCCAGCAGTACACACACTTTTAATTTTTTTGATACAGATCTTGACTTCACAATAACAAACACAAAAAAGAAACATCCAATCTGGTGAATTCGCACGGAATTTTTGTATTAAATAAACATTTTATACAAACAAACGCATTCTTCATTTTAGATTTCTATAAATAAACAACTTTGTTAGTTTTATCAATATATGTGTTAACTATTTTTCCAATAAAACTTGTTTGTCGGTGATGACTGATAAGTTAATGTTCTTTACGTGTTGTTTTAATTAGAGAACCATTCGACACGCTTGTTTGTCATTTTACACTAGCGTTGAGAAATGTCGGAGGTAATGTTACATAAGATAGTGATGGTAGGTTAATCTATTCGTTTCTACGGTTGACTACTAATTTTATTAGACATTATTTACTAATTTTATTACTAGACATTTCTATACGCGTGTAATCTGTAATCCCACAAAATAAGCCTAGGTTAGACATTATATTATTATAGCTATGTTTAACAAGATTGTCTGATTGTAAGTCAATATTGACATCACCTATTAAAAACAGTTCGTGTATATATTTTTACAAGTTTTTCTAGTTCAATAATAAATAAATATATGCTATTTTTGGGTGGACGGTACATCGGACACAGTTTTGCAGAATAGTTATTTGGTGTTTTTATAGACGGTAAAATACATTCAAAGCTATTAGTTATTGGCTTAATGACAGTCGCTTTAAGATTTTTATTGATATACTAAGCTGACCCCAACAAGCCAACTACAAGAACCACTTGACAACTCATCCTAACCAGTTATCCAATCCAATCTTTCCATCCATGCTTTTGCTACCAAATCCAATGAGAAGACTCAAGAGAGCCGATGTGCTGCCTTACTAAGGGGAGATGGAGCAGTGGCTCTATCTATATCTATCTGCAGAGGAGCAGTTTTGCTATATACGCCCCGAACCCCACCCGCCCTTATAGCTTAGGGGTATGAAAAATAGATGTTAGCCGATTCTTATACCTACCCGATATGCACACAAAATTTCATAAAAATCGTTCCAGCCGTTTCGGAGGAGTATGTTAACTAACACTGTTACACGAGAATTGTATATATTAGATATTATAATTCCACCTTATTTATACATGGTCGAAAAAAATTGAGACACTGAAATAAATTTAATCCGTCGATCCTTTGTGAAACAGCCTGGTGATTTAAGTTATAATCGTTCTTCTGAACATCAAATACGATCTTCGTCAGTTATGGGAAATTTACATTATCATAACATATATTATAGTATCTAAATTTATTTTAAGTTGAATTGTTTATTTAAGTCCAAATGTAAAAACTCCGAAAAATTATAAGCATAACGAAAAGGTAAAAAGATTGCTTTGTGAACCGGATCAATGGTTCATTTTGAATGGCTTACACTGTATAGCAATCGATGAAAACATCTTTAGAAATCATAAGTTTTTCCGTGAATTCTTCTACTGTTGGATTTCTTCTTCTCCAAAGAGAAGTGGTAGAACTTTATCCATTTCGCTGATATTTTAATAACTATCATGCTTGCTTTCATATTTATATACAAGAATAAACTTACCAATACTAAAATCCAATAAAGTTAAATATATATATAAATTGTCAATATAGGAATGAATTTTATCAAATTTGTAGTACATTTCAAAACTTAAGCTTCCTAAAGAGGTATATTTGTCGCTCTAGTTAAGATAGGCGTGACGTATAAATAGAGTTCAACTTACTTTGTATTCAACGTAACTGTTTGCTGTCACCGGAGTTCCAAGACGGGGTGTCTTGGAGCTCCGGTGACCGGCTCCGGCTCTTGACGGTATTTAAGTAGGATTTTAAAATACTGTGTAATTTACAAGCTGTAGGATTTCTAAGAAACTGTTGAACTTGTTAAATTTTATTTTTGAAGCCAAACTGGTTTAGGATCGTTGTGATTTGAAACTCGATGAAACGTAAATGCGTCACAATAAAGAAGCAAATACATAAATGTATAGAAGAGAATGAAATAGAATACATTAGTGCTCAAAACGCGTAAGCGACGTATTTGCATGGCGCTTTCAACCCTTTTCACGAGTCCATGGTCATCGTCGATAAAACAAATCGCAACGTCCTACCTTCTTACGACTTTTCAGAAGTTTCACTTCTGCTGTTAGTGAAATGCACAAAAACATTTTTTTTAACTGATTTTTATTTACAAAAAGTATTTAAGCACTTCAAAATTCAAGAGATTCCCGTAATTAGACTGTTTTTTTTTTGTGTTTGGACTTTATATATTTTATCAATTTTTAAAGACTGTTTTTATTAATTTGTAATAATTTTTTGTAATTTTATTTAGATTTGTTTTAAAATTTTGTCATCTTATGCATATTTAGATTAGGCAGTAACATTAGTCATTTGGCAGCATTTCCCCGTTGAATCACTAAACTGATTCTCTGGCCAAAAATGGACCAACCCATTTTAAACCATAATATAAAAGCTATTAGCCGTGAGCTTAATTCGTTTATACTTTTCTAATTTCTTTTTTGTCGTCAACGCCATTGAAAACTGATTTTCAATTCTGACAAACATCTGATACGTAATGCTCGACCGTATTATTTTTTAGTGTGGAAAATAATTACGTTGCATGTTGAAGGAATAATCCCTATATAAAGGTATATTTAAGGAAACGATTAATTAACCCTATAAGGGTTAACTTTCACATTTACAACATTATTGTAGTTAAATTATGAAGTGAATATTACTAGAACGATACAAGTTCGTAGGAGAGTCAGGAACCAAGACATCAGTCAATCTGACAGGTATTAAATGCGGGTGAAGCAGAGAGGCAGGTATGTAATAAAGTTAAATCAAAATCATAATGACATTAGTTACATTCTGATTGTTGCTCGTCAATATTGCATCAATCATGACGCTGTTGACGATTTTTTAAATATTTTATAGATGCATACTAAATAGTAAGTCATTAAGTAAAGATTACTGTTTGACTAATGGAGTTTTATTAGATAACTTATTTTTCAAATTTTGTAAATAATAATAATGGTTTCGTTCTTTTGACTTTATTTTTGGGAATTTTAATTGGAAGTGTTATATTCAACTGTTTCAGACTGAGAGAAAGTTTTGGGAGAACTATCATTTTTAAAGATTAAAGAAAAAGTAATTATTCATCGCGAAAAGTCATAATTATGTAAGGCTGTGTTAAATGGACACACATAATTACATTACTTAAACACATTTAATACAAGGAATGAGGCTTAGTTTTAATTACAGGGTTTTCCACTCGGCTTGGTTTTCAGAACCTTCCTTACCTATCATAACAAAGTACAAAGCACTCAGCACAACGTAGCAATATTAACAAAAGTGTTAATATTAAAATGAGGTATAGCGTATTTACAGTATCTTAGAAACAGATAATATTACTTGAACTGCTTACTTTAATTAAACTATGATTAAAATTAGATTGAAAAAAAGAGCGTGCTTTAGACTACACGACTTAACTAAAACTCACGAAACGTAACTCTCTCTCTTTCTATCTTCACTAACTTCAATCAATCAATCAATCATCAATCACAATAGCCTTTCGCAGTCTACTACTGGACATAGACCTCCACAAGTTCACGCCAAAAATGGCGTGAACTCATGTGTTTTGCCCATAGTCACCACGCTGGGCAGGCGGGTTGGTGACCGCAGGGCTGGCTTTGTCGCACCGAAGACGCTGCTGCCCGTCTTCGGCCTGTGTATTTCAAAGCCAGCGGTTAGAGATGGTTATTCCACCATCGGTCGGTGTCTTAAGTTCCAAGGTGATAGTGGAACTGTGTTATCCCTTAGTCGCCTTTTACGACAGCCACGGGAAGAGAGGGGGTGGTTATATTCTTTGATGCCGTAACCGCAGAGCATTACACTCACTAACTTATATTTCCCTTATACTTCCATTCGCCTCGCCCGATCACACTTTTCATAACGCTCTCGTCACGCATTCACCAGTTTACTCCCCAAGTCAAGCGTGTGTAAAGTTTAACTTCAAAAAACAAGTGTGCTTTAGACCACACGACTGAAGTAAAACTTCTTTAGCAATAGGCCTGCACAATAGCCTGGCCTGCACTGTGTCTTAGATATACGAAACGAAACTAACAATGAGTGAAAGAGAAAAAAAATGTGTGCTCGCACCTCTCTCTTGCTCCATTCACCTCGCCCGATCACACTTTTCATAACGCTTATGTCACGCATACACAAACTAACTCGTACGTGAAGAAGCTTTACTTCAAAAATATGTTTTAGTTCCATACTGATACGTCTGTGATTTCAACTATTAGTGTGACACGGAGAGAGAATCATTGATGAAACGATTTAGAATAAATAAATTTGATATGGGTACTTTTTTTACTGTGTTAACAGAACCTTTGTCTGATGCAGCAAATTTGTTAGGTAGTTAATATGATCTTATATCATCAATGATTCTTTCTCCATTTCTTAGACATAGTGAGAATTAGGGTATGATGGGGCTGCATGTCTGTGTAGACAAAAGTCCCTAAAAAAATAAAGAATAAAACAAAAAAAAAAAAAAAACTATTAGTGCGAAGCATAGTACAAAATAATCAAAAAAATGTATGAATGATGCTAACATATCAATTGTCACTATCAAGTGAGTTACGATCCCAGTAAAAGTTGTTTCACACGTTACAAGTAGATCTGCGTAGGCGTTGTCTTGTTGTCAATAGTAGTTCAAAAGATTTATCATATTTTTTGCAATCTTTCACGTTATGAGACAAGATCTTCATTTTTTAGCCACTAGAGTTGCGAACAAGAGAAAAGTTGGTCCGGTTGTAAGCGGATACGGTAGCTTATGGATGCGTGCCAACCTCCTGCATGGCAAGCGTGTATTGCCAACCCTTCCTAGGAGCTCTGGCCATTTTACTTCTCACAGAAACATAATACTAATTAGGAGCAATATTATTTTAATGTATTCTTTTTTTTTAATTTCTAGCAAGATTTACCCGCTGTGTTAGTCAGCCCTCAGAAACAGAGGTCTCTAAGTATGAAGAAATATTGTGTTGGTAATATGAAAAATGTGTTTGTCTTCAAACATATATTTACATAATATATTGTAACGAAGCCAATGACAGTTTATATTAATTAATAGTAATTTTATACTAACGATCAGTCTCCTTCGTGTGTTATCTATGCAAAGTGACATTGGCGAAATCAGCTGTCCTATATTTTGGCACCCTTGAAAGCCTTTGAAATTAATGTATGATAAATTAAACAGCATATTAACTGTCAGTTTGTTTGCTTCACTAATATTAAGATTCAATTATTTTGCAATATAAAGCGTTTTCAATAAAAAAACACGAAAATTATACCACATTACGAAACATCAATTCAGTACGAACCCTTAAGAATTCTTCAAAAATCAGAATCAAAATGGAATATTTCGATATCGTTTTTCTCACTATAATAAATGTGTATTTATTATAAGTATTTCTATTGAAGAAATATTATTATATTATGGAAAATACAATAAAGACTTAGTATAATATATCTAGTCGTTCTAAAATGTATCTTCTTTTTTGTGTATGCAATAAAGTTTAATAATGCCTTATTAAGGCAAATTGTAGTGACTGTGTTTAGACTTTTAGAGCAATATCTAAGAGCATCAACACCTTTGAATTCCTTGTTATTTTTTAACAAATATTCAGATAAGAACTCGTCATTGTCACTATATTTCTACATGTTGACCACTTTTAGAAATGTATTAAGCAAATATGCTTCGAATCATCGAAGAAATTTACCTTCATTCATATTAAAATACACTGTATCCCGTATTTTTAAGGAGTTTCCTCAATTTACGCGAGAGTACACGATCGTATACAAATTTGGCGAAATGGGGAAAATCTCTAGAGAAGAACATCAAACAAAAAAAAAAGAAATATAGGATAGAATGGTAATGAAACAACATTCGCGACGATATTAGGAAACTGGCAAAATTAGTTACACTATAGTACATTTTTTCAGGTGATTCAAATTGTATATAAATATTTAAAATAACGAGATAATTCCAGCAATAGCGAATAGGTAAGTCTAGTGATGCGTATTGATTATTAACCGACACAAGTAGAACGACAAAATAAAGTTGTAGGAAGAAAAAAAATCATTATTTTGACTGGCGTATTGGCGTAGTTGGCGGTTGACAGAGTTACCTGTGTAATTCTGCTTTCTGCGCCTCTTCATTCCACCTATGTAAGAACATGTTTATTTGTTTTATTAGTTGTAACAATTGCAAGCAAACATAATTGTGTTAAGCACATTCAAATAACTTTTAACTCCTACGTTTATGCAATACTAATTCTAATGACTGCAAGTCTTTTATCTCAACGCCGTTATTTCAACAATAAACAATGATTCTTATCGACCAATCTCCATTTTAAAATTATGTAAATCTCATTCATGTGTTTAGAAATAATGTTAAATATACGGTTCCCTTTGCTAAAAGAATTCTTCGTAGCCGTATTTTAATGTTACGTTTGAATAGCCGCTAAATTTTGTCATATTTATACAAATATAGTAGTAAAATTATAACATATGCCATATAAAAAGTTTTTGAAATGACGTTCTATATATGAAATTAAAATTTGAAAAAAGAAACACTTTTTTTAATTTTATTTCCTAAAATTCCTTTAAATTTACTTGTTTTTTTGTTTACATTTAATTTTTAAAACTTATATTTTGTCCCCAAAACTAAAATTAAATTCTTTACACTAGTAGGTATATTATGTTACAGTATGTTAAATATAATCATCTGTTACGGATCTTAATACGACAACATTTTAACTTTTACACATGCAACTCGCGAAAGTTCAATTTTTTTTTGTAATACATAAAGAAAGTACACCCAACAGGTGTAGGAATCATTTGACCGATCGGTCGGTGACGGTGCATCAAGGAAGTGCCCGTTCACCTCTGAATAGATTCGCGATGCCGTCCGCATCTCACGTAGAATGTATACTTTCTAAACGGACAAAAGATAACTTCAAATAGTGGGGTGATTGTCGAATTTGTGTTATAGCGAAAAAATTGCTTTCGCAAAAACAATGCAAATTGCAGAAAAAAGTAAAGAGTGATCAACGCTTGAATTGTTTGTTCAAAAACGAGGTCTTCGTTTTCAATATTTACGAGTCAATTTTGGATATCTAACCTAAGTTCCTATATCCAAAAACAGTTCGTTTTGATTACGAACTATTTAATTTAGAATATGACGTTTTTAAAGGAACATATATCGTTTTCTAAACGGAGAAATTTGCATTTAAAGTCTTTCATTTTTTGTCATTGTTTGCCTAATTCAAATAGTAATATTGCTTATACCTTATTATTTGAGGTTTATAATTAGAAATTTCTCTGCGATAACGAGACATAAATTGTTGTTATACAGCAAAAAATATTTCCGAAGAACCATTAAAATAAAACGTAGATTATATATTTCAAATAAAAGCAATTAATATTCAATAATCAGCACAAAATGAGAGTTACGAAAGAAAACATCGAAACAATTTTATAGCGATAGCAACAGTATTCATTAACTAACCTCCAGATTTCAAAGATTTGTAAAACAAATCTCTCTCTGAGATCGTCTTTCTCACACGACATTCGAAATTCGAATCTCTTTAGAATTTTTAAGAGGATTAAAATATTTTAAACGATAACGTTTTTAAGCTCTGTTCAAAGCTGAGCTTGTTTAAATGAATACATTTCGAAATATCTCTGTTAATATTATAAATGAAATGTCTATATTTTTTTTTGATTTTTTTTTAAACCCTTACATTCACATTTTTATCATGTAGCTGTTAGCGGAAACACGTGAAGCCAACTAATTGAATACTTTTGATTTAGCTTGTAACATCCCACTGATGGACTGGTTTGGCGGATATATTCACTACTATTCCTAACAATATCGACTATATACATATACATATATATTTATACCTACTACATCTACCAAGAAATCGGTGAAATTCGGAGAAGAGAAAAATTCGACTCTTTTTGCTAACTTATGCGAAAGTGTGGTATAAAATAATTTATAGCACACCGAGGAAAAAAAAGAACAATTGAAATAAAAGAAGATTACGATTTTATTTTTGTCTTATACCTACACTTATTCTGCTTTTTGAGTCGTCCTTTTAACGAAACATTTATTTTACGAATATTTATTAAGTAGTCCATTTTATTAATTTAAAACAAGAACAACTATTATATACATTTTATTTAAATTAATATCCACGAGTTTTAAATGCCCATGCTTTTGTTGACAATCATACATTATAATACCACAGGCGTGACAGGTGATTTATTATTCGAACTACAAATCGACAGTCCTGTGACTGCCTAGTAAAACTAGAACGTGGTCCGACGCTGACGGTTGACGGTGACGGTCCTGTCTGTATTGGTGCACCATACAAAGTAAATATGTATATCCAATAAATGTAAAAACTATATTAAACAAGTAGACCCGGCAAACTTTGTACCATCAAGATTATTTTCATCAATACGTCGATTTTTTCATATTCTTATATACAAACTTTTTACTGAAAGTATAAAAACATCCGATGTGGTGATACAAATACATGTCATAAGCTTGATAAAGTATTTGTATTTTAATCTTTATTATGACCGTAAAACAAAGAAAATTATGTAATAAGCACACGATACTGACGTAACTACTAATCATCGTGATTAGTCTTCCACGGTGTTGTTTTTGCAGTAAATCTTTCAACAATTGTTAACGTCTAAACTCCTAGTCATTTAAATTGACCTTTCCGAAATGCAAGTTATCATTCTGACGTTATAATGTTACAAATACTATAATAAATGTGGACGCATACTACACATTTTTTTTTATGTGACTAGGTCGGCAAACAAGCCTGTGGCACTCACTTGATGGTAGGTTATTACCGGAACCTATAGGCGTCTGCAACGCTAGTAATAGCATCGCATGCGCATTGCCGATCCTACCGTCTACCCTCCCAGGAGCTCTGGCCACCCTATTCACCACAGGAACACAACACCGAAAAGTAAAACATACTTTTCTTATTTTGTTTCTCCTGTAAATATTTCATTTAATAGCTATAAGCTCAAAGTTAGTAAATATATTAATTGATTTTGCATCTTCGTATGCCGCTTTTCTATAATTCTTAATTTATAATGTAGATTATTATGATAAATAAAAATTTTAGTTATTTTTTAAATAATTAATACAATGGACTAATACGAGTAGGTATATTAATATAGTTAATCATATTAAAATTTGTTTTATATTTTAAAAAAATCTACCAATTAAAGTAATTTCATCTAAGGTAACTTATACACGGTAAACTTCTATATGAGAAAATTTCTCATGATTTTAGATATTATAAAAACTATAAAATTTTTGTTACAAAATATAATGAGAAAAATTTCTAAAGTCATTATTTTGATTTTGATTAATTCCAGTCATAATTAGATTTGCAAAATCAGATACGTTTTAAGCCAAAAACAAACGAAAACACAGCTAACAACCAATTTTTACAACATTAGTACAAAAAAACATTTGTGCAATGGCTACACAATACACAATGTTCTTAATTGCAACAACAAAAAGCCATTATTGATATGAAAGATTTTATTAATGCTTTGGACTATTCTGATCACATCACCTTTCGTAATGAAACAATGGCACAACAACAGGTCAAGATCAAAATAATTTAAGCGATTTAACACGTTTTTTGTAAGTTCTCCGAACAAACTATGCTCATATTATATTAGAGAGAGTCACTTTAAGGACTATTTTTTTTTAAAGATATTTATAGCTATTTAAAGATATAAGAGAGAGCGACTTTAATGACTTTTAAGGGGGTGATAGACGTGCGAGTAACTCCGCGAACTTGTGGCTTGACGACCTTTTTCGCAAGTATGTCACTATAAGTACGGGTACTTTATAACTGTATTGGTTCGCAAATGAAAAAACCGACTTCAATTACATCGATAAGTAATACAACTTAGGTATACGAAAAAATAGTCATAGCGATACATAACTGCGTTTGCGAGCAAACACAATTATGTATCGCCAGTCCGTGGACGCGCAACGCTTGTAGTATAGGTATTTGTAATTTTTGTTACTTTTGATTGAGAAATTACTCAAAATGAATTATTTCTGAATTTCGTCTTTTTTTTGGTTTCTTAAAATTTAATACGATACAATTCCTAAATAACACAAAGCTTCTTCTGTCGACGACATCGCAATACAGAATGAGTAAGCTTCACCTGTGTCACCGACGTCGAGCCGAGTAAGTTTGCGATCTTAAAAACCGCGCGTCTATCACCCCCTTTAGAATAATCTTGATAAGTAGTCCATGAATTTCAAATTATTATTTCACTATCGTAAATGGGTTCATGTACCGGGCGCATGTAATCAAATGCTTATTACTACAGAATTCATTTAAAACATTTAGTTATTTTCAAATTTTATCGACGAGGGGAAACCAGAGGATGTCCAGCACAATTTCACTACAATACGATAGGCTGGCAATACCAATCTGCCAATCATATAAAAAAATATTATTCGTGTAGAAAATATATAATTATAATAACTATAAGAAGTTAATGAATACTAAATATTTCTTATGGAAGCTCAGTTACCTAAGAAGCAAAATCATTAAAAAAAGTTTTGTAATCATTTCTGTTGCCCGAAAGTCGTATGACAATGAAAGCATTTGTTTAAAAATCAAAGACTTTTTTTCTATTATTCTCTCAGAAACCATTAATATCTGGAAACCATTGACATGTCAAGTTACTCAATAAACCCTTTTAATAACGTTTCTTAGCATTATAAGCAATTTAACACAAGTTAGCAATAACACCCCTCTCTTCCCGTGGGTGTCGTAAGAGGCGACTAAGGGATAACAAGGTTCCACAACCATCTTGGAACTTAAGAAGCCGACCGATGGCGGGATAACCATCCAACTGCTGGCTTTGAAATACACAGGCCGAAGACGGGCAGGAGCGTCTTCGGTGCGACAAAGCCAATACTGCGGTCACCAACCCGCCTGCCCAGCGTGGTGACTATGGGCAAAACACATGAGTTGACGTTATTTTTGGCGTAAATTTGTGGAGGCCTATGTCCAGCAGTGGACTGTATAGGCTGTAATGATTGATTGATTGATGATAGCAATAACATGCAAGGGTATTCTATTAGCCATCTTGCAAAGTGGAAAAAATATCACTATAACTGTGTGGTTACGGCAGTAAAGAAGCCTCCCACTCTCTTACCGTAGGTGACGTAAGAAGCGACTAAGGGATAACAAAGTTCCACTACCACCTTGGAACATGAAAAGCCGACCGGTGGCGGGATGACCATCCAACTGGTGGCTTTGAAATACACAGGCCAAAGACGGGGAGCAGTGTCTTCGGTGCGACAAAGCCAGCCCTGCGGTCACCAACCCGCCTGTCCAGCGTGGTGACTACGGGTAAAACATATGAGTTCACTCCATTTTTGGCGCGAACTTGTGACCTATATCCAGCAGTGGACTGTGATAGGCTGAATATTCGATCAACAGGAAAAAATAAATTCAGTAAATGGATTATTTAGAAAGATAATATTCTACACACTTACAACATTATTAAAAACAATATACCAGAAGTAAAATACTAAAGTTTAGTAAAGAAAACTTTAATTTAGAATAAAGGTGAAAGGGACAGAAAAGGAATACAAACATTATTCAAACAACGAGAAAATTTCAGATACAGTTTTCATATATTAATAAAACGCGAGGGTATTCCATTACCGAGAATTTTCAACGCATTTCCGAGAATAATAATAATTATTATTATTATTAAATTTCGCACACTTATAGTTGATATTGAGAATGAGTGCAGAATGCTAATATTTTAGTAAAATTATGCATTAAAGTACATTAAATCAATAAAAAAAAAACATTACACACACACGCATATATACATACACTTTTGTTTTATGTTCAAATTTATAATTTAAATTAATTATGGTCGAATTCCGAACACTGGGCTACTACTAGTGCATATTAATGCCATTAATCTGGTGCTTTGAGTAACACCTTTTTATAGCATTCCCTTATTAATAGACTGTTAACTAAGGGAGATTGAGATACTCTATCTATGTATATTGTCTAGACAGAAAGTAAAAAGTAAATATTTAGAGTGGTTTGAAATCCTGTTTTCATTACAGGTTTATTTTGTGCTTAACGTAACTATAGTTAGAACTAACTATAGTTAGAATTCATAACACATATCAAAGCTACCTATTATATCGGAAGAAATGTCGATAACTGACGTGTTTTGCCACCAATACGCAGTTGAGCAAAGTAGTAAATTAAGCTCTAAACCGCATTCCAAGTAGGAGAAGAGGCAGTGGTATTATCAATATTTCATACAATGAGCATTGAGGATGGGTACATCAGGAAATATCCTGCTCTAAATGGGAAGTGCCGCAACCGTACATATAATCATAGCTAAGTAAGTAGTATAAGGTATTTTAATAAGGTATCTCGGGTTCTTGGCATGATGTGTTAACAGCTGCGGTTGGCAACGCGCTTGTGATGCTTCTGGCATTGCAGACGTTCTTAGGCTACGATAAACGCTTACCATCAAAATTTACAGATTATTATTCTGCATGTCTGACGTTTCATTGTCCTTTTGCGCAGAAATCCAAGAAATGTGACGTCTTTTATGCATTATTGCGTAAGTAGGTTAATATCTTTATTGTAGACATCAAACAAAAAACTTCTCATTTAGCCTTTTTTGCGAAATGAAATTAATTCTAACTACAAGCCAACGATTTATTTTATTTCCAAATTAGCATTATCATACAAAATTATGGTACATAATTTTACATAATATTAAATATTACAATGTTAAGAATGAATCATATAACGTAGATATAAATCATATAACGTAGGTAAAATTAATTACTATTCTCGAAAAAGTAAGTCATAATTTGAAATTATAATTCGTATTATTTAACAGAACTTTATTATAAAAAAAACTTTGTAACAGATTAGAAATAAAGCATTACTGTTAAAGTATTATTGTTAAAAAGACAAGCCTAAAATTAAACTACGGTTAAAGTCACGCATACATTTTGAATGACTAACAAAATTTTCATTAGTAAATTCAGGGAAAACACAAATCATACTTTACAGCTAATGAACGTCTGTTTACCATGAAACCGCTTTTTATTACTCGTAACAATGTTTATTGCTACGAAAATTACGTTAAATCGCAATAAACATTATATACACTCTTTTGTAAGTACGCGTGGGTTATATAAATAGACATTTAAATCTACGCTCATTATAGAACAATGTTACCATATCTAATGGCACTTATTATCTAAATATGCTAATGTTACATATCTTTCTTTGTTTGTTAACTTTAATATTCTTAATTATTGAATTGATAGATATGATTTTGATAAACGGAGGAAAGAAAAATTAGCTTATCAAAATTCATGTACACATTAGTATCTATATACTTTATAGAAGTATTTTAGAAAAAACAAATTCAAGGGTTGTTTTAAACAGTAGTAGAAGTCAAAATAATTATTTTTAGTATTTATATTTATCAGTATATCTGTCTGTGTGTCTATTTCGACATCATGCAAAATCTACTGCGAAAATTTAACATAATTTTCAGAGTAGTAATCCTAGAGATCTAACTTAAAATCTCGTTAGCATTATATTACATCTAGCGAGGAGTTATCACCCTATAAACAGTTTTAGTATATTTGTACCGGTTAGTTCACACGTTCATTGTATGCGCATTCCGGATCACAGTTTGTAAAACTACTACTACTCGTACTAGAGAAAAGCAACCCGTCGTTACAAAACATTTTTTTTTAATTTTTTTTTAGCGAATTTTGTCACACATACATGCCAGCCCCATCATACCCTATTTCTCACTATGTCAAATTTATAAAACATTTACACAAACAAACTATTTAGTTATTAAAATAAAATAAAATAGAAAAGTAAAGAAATTAAACGAGGACGAAGTCATGTTGGTACAGTTATATTAAGAATATAAATATTTATTATTTCTCAATACATATGTATTCACTAACAATATGCACATTACACATAACATACGCATATAGGTAATTATTATGTTCGCTTAACATATAAAGTTGTATAGAATTTAAGACGTAACGATTTTGGTGTTTTGAAAAATGTTTAATCTCTTTCTATTTATCTATATCCAGGCTGTAAAAACTCTTGTATTTGTAAATTAAAATGTCGGTCTAGACAATATAATTAAACAATCTTGAAATATAATTTTATCATTGTAGCTTTATGCGAAAATATAATTGTGTTTACTCGCAAACGAAAAAAAACTGACTTCAGACTTTTGATTACATCGACAACGTAAGTAGACGAAAAAAATTAACAAACTCACTAGTCTTCACTACGATTTTCGAGGGTCAAGGGTTTCCCTAGATTTCTCTGGGATTCTATCCAGATTCTGGTTTCCTTATCATGGTATCACACTTGGGATAATATCTCTTTTGCAACAAAAAAAGGATTATCAAAATCGGTTCATAAACGACGAAATTATCCCCGAACATACATAAAAAAACATACACACACATATATATATATATATATACGACCGAATTGAGTAACCTCCCTCTTTTTTGAAGTCGGTTAAAAAACTCCAATGAACGAAATTATCCACTTTACGAAATTAGCGTATAACTTTTGTGTTACACTGTCTAATACAATATGTAAAGAAATATGAATATTTGTACAGATGTGTTAATACTATTAATACATCATATTACAAGGTCGAAGATATTGTTCGTTTGTTTAAGTGATTTTTATTTATTAACAATATTATTTACTAGGGAAGGACATAACGCTGAATGTCAAATTAACTAAAGAAGAATGTGATAAATTTTAAGACTTATTAGTATATAAAATTTGAACAACAAAATTTTGCGGCCTAACTTATGAAATTGAAACCTTTTTGGCAACGAATAATCTGATTTGTCATTTGTCGCTTTAATTTCGCTTCTATAAATCTTATTGTCAGATCACTTATGCGGTGTGTTGTTGCCTTGTAGTGTCATTTAGGCACAACATTGATAATAATCTTTTTTTTTTATCTTTTAACATACACACACGGTCGTCTGTTTCTATGGTAAGCAACTTAATGCTTGTGTTACAGGTAACAGCCGACTGTTATAATTATATATATATTTTTTTATAAATATACATAGAAATAATACACATATAAATATATAAATACAAATATTACACCCAGACTCAGGCGGGAATCGAACCCGCAACCCGCGGCACAGAAAGCAGGGCCACTACAAACTGCACCAACGGACTAGTCATGACGATTTTTAAACCCTACTTAAATGGGAAATAATTTTGGGTTTTAGTTACTCGTAAATAAAATTGTTATAAAATTAGTAAAATCAACAGACAAACAAATATTACGTCTTGTTTAAGTTGTTCATACAGAGGACTTTAAGTTTATAAAGAAATACTTTCGGAATATTTAATGTAATTTACCTTGCATTTGCAATGAACTCAAAACTAAATGACTAACCAATAACATTAAATCGAAATCACAAGGATTCAATTGATTTTAACTTTTACTTATTGCTAACGGAATATCACATTTTTGTAAAACTGTTTAAATTTTACCTAAAGAGGTGATTTAAGTTTGTTTTACTATACTATACACAGTTGATGCCTGCGGTACTGTTTACTATGGCTACCCCTATGAATTGTAACTTGATATCTACATAAATAAAAAAAAAAATCGCTGTAATGTGTGTTTTTTTATACAACTAGGCCCGTAAATAAGTCTACGGCGTTACGTCATAAAAATATAGTTATAACAGTCGGCTGTTACCTGTAACACAAGCATTAAGTTGCTTACCATAGGAACAGACGACCGTGTGTGTATGTTATAAGATATTTATTTATTTATTATTTATTATTTTACAAATTAAAAATATATTTGTTTTTAATTAATTAGTTATATCTGAGATAGATTAAGCTCTGACCCTTCTCCTACATGGGAAAAGAGGCCTATGCCCAGCAGCAGGATATAACAGGCTGAAGCGAATGTGAAACTACCACTGATCGGAATGTAGATTCTGCATAGAAGAACCGGCAAGAAATTTGCCATACATATTTCATATTTGATCATATGACCTAATCGTCTGTTGTGTTAATTACAAATAATAGGTTCAACAAAAACAAACACAAAAAAAAACTTGGCTTGGTTTACCTTCAAGTTTTTTAATAGTAGTTATGGTTTAAAGGCTACATTGCTAATACATGACTACAGATGATCAATGTAATAAAATTGTCATCTTTATTTTTATTCGTACTTTCTCTGTAAATGTTTACTTATTTGAACGTGCTTAGTACAGAGTGGGCGAAGGTCTACAGGTCCACATACTGCAGAAAGTTATGACGTCACGAGAGAGCGTTACCTTATGTAACATAATATGTTAGGTATGTAACCATCGGTCACAGAGATAACTTTCAATTTATTGATATAATGATTTTATTATGTATCAGGTTTTGTGAAGTTAGAATACAATGAGAAGTAAGAGTAGTGATCAAAAATAGTTGGTTTTGGTACATACATGTTTGTCAACGAGTCAGAACGGTATGGGAAATGAGTATAAAGTATCATATATTTTTGATGGAATAGATATCAAGCTATATAAATGATTTTAAAATATAAATGAATAGACAATAACAAATTCGCTGTGTGGTTACGGGCGCGTCAGTTAGAATATAGCCACCCCCTCTCTGCCCGTGGGTGTCGTAAAAAGTGACTAAGGGATAACACAGTTCCACTACCACCTTGGAACTTAAAAAGCCGACCGATGACGGGATAACCATCCAACTGCTGGCTTTGAAATACACAGGGAGAAGACGGGCAACAGCGTCTTCTGTGAGACTAAGCCAGCCCTGCGGTTACCAACCCGCCTGCCCAGCGCGGTGACTAAGGGCAAAACACATGAGTTCACGCCATTTTTGGCGCCAACTTGTGGAGGCCTATGTTCAGCAGGGAACTGTATTAGGCTGAAATGATGATGATGAATGATGACAATAACACAGTATAAGTTATTTTAATATTACAAACAGACACTCCAATTTTATGTATTTGTATTATGTATAGATGATTTGGTAGTTCGAAGTTCGTCGGATTAGGAAGTTTTCTATAGAAGTTTCGCTAAAAATTATATTCGAAATTAATTGACAATTGTTTTTTTTTTGACGCAGGCTGATGTGTTCTAAATTAATGTGATTATGAATAATGATTTAGAACAACAAAGGTGAATCTTAAATGTCAATCTATCAAGCAAGAAATAGAGCACAAATTGGATTGACGGTGGATTTTTGGCTATGTAGAAACTCGTCATTTCCTTAACACATAAAAAAGACGTATGGTACATCTGTTTTTAACCGAATTCCAAAAGAGGAGGAGGATCTCAATTCGATTTATATCGTATTTTTAGCCGACTGCCAAAAAAGGAGGAGGTTCTCAATTCGACTGTATTTTTTTTATTTTTTATGTATGTTACTTCAGAACTTTCGACTGGGTGGGCCGATTTCAACAAAAATTTTTTAATCGAAAGGTGGTGTGTGTCATTTGGTCCCATTTAAATTTATTTGAGATTTAACAACTACTTTTTGAGCTATATCTAATAATGCGTTTTTTTGTCGACCTACATTGTATTACTTCCTATTTAAATTGTATCGATATCTGATGACTTTTTTGACTTCTTGACTTCTCGATTTGACAAGTTTTTTGTGTGCCTACGTAGAATTACTTGTTAATGTAACTGAAGTTGTTTTTTTTTTCGTTTGCAAGCAAACACAATTATTTACAGTACAGTTTAAATACGGCTTCATTCGAAGCCCATTAAGCACCAATCAAAAGCTTAAACATCACACTTATTAGACTTAATAGATAATGGTGCAGTTCTCGAACTCTTGCTTTGGTGTCTAAAGTAATTATAAGTAATAATAATTTTCTTAATTAAGTTCCTTAGTTTCTCTCACACTGTTTTTAATTACTATGAAATCTTACCTCTGTACTCTAATTCAAACTCTATTAAGCAATACGTAGATTTCATTTTACGTTACCTTCCCGCACAATTAGTGCTAATGGTTCTCTTTCATAATTCAAGCGATATTAAATGTTGAAACAATAAGTGATGGATGTAAACTGACCACATTGTTCAAGATTGTTACTAATGTAAGTACTTTTTTTATTTTTTTTATAAGCTTAGAAGGTTTTACGGAACCAAAAAATAAAGATCGTTCAAAAAATTTTGAAAAATTTGTTCGTGTATTCACAAAATAGGACGTATAACGTCTACGTTAGCAAGTGTTGCAATAAAAACACTGTTTTCATAGGCATTACTTAAGTCTGTATTAAATAATAAAATGTTTGATAAGCCTTAGTATGGAAATTTTAAGGGAATCTATAATATTTTTTTAAACATTTTTGAATATCACATAAAAAATTGACCGCTCCAGCGGGGTTCGAACCCGCGTCTCCGACTGACCGTGTCGGTCACCACCGAATAGAATACCTAATGTGTGGGTAACACAAAAATAAAATCGTACATATTTTTTTTTGTCAAATAAAATAATCTTTTCACACGTTGGCGCAGTGGTTACAGTAAATGATTGATGTACTAGCAGATCCTGAATTTATTCCTGACACATTACAAATATTTGTATAGACTGAGCTAACTCGTAGTTTTAGATGTTATTACATATTTTTAAGTGGAAAAGAATATGTTTAAAAATGTGTCATTCTATTATAAGATGAATCTATTCTTATTCAACTTAACTAGTGGTACCACATGCCAGTGGTCGAAATTCCACCATAATTAATTTAAACCTTAATATTGTTCAAATTTATAAGTTTGAACATTAATAAGGTTCTATTGTCAAAGGCTATATTTCTATAATAATAAACAAAAGAGTATATATGCATGGGTGGTTTTTATTATCGATTTAATGTATACGTTCTATGCATAATTTTAAAAACATATTAGCACTCCTTCTCTATAATTGTAAACCACGAGTGTTCGAAATTTCATACTCCTACGTCCGCGTATTTTCGTAAAAAGATAAACAAAGTTTTTACTTTACATATTAATATATAGATATATAGTTTCCTTTACCAAAAACTTTATTAAAGCTCGCTCAAAAACAATTGATGTCACAGTTGCTATAATCACGTTTAAAAACCGACTCTGAAAGCGCAAAATTCAAAACAATATTTCCCTATTACGCGGTCGGTTGGACTTATATTATGACAAACTTTTAATCAATATAGCGGCGGTGCTGGGCTTCGTTTTATTCCCTTTTCGAACTGAAACCAATTTCCGTTGAAATATTAACAATATTCGTATTAAATTAAGCGGGAAACATCGTATTGTTCGTTAACAAGCCATCATCGTTACTTATGCCCCATTAACCACACCTTGGTTGTAACTCGTCCATTGTTCTGACGTCTAACGTATTCATGTATATGTTACTTCTACAGTCTGTCGGGTTCTCTTGAATATATTTAGGTTTATGAGTCAGTAATTCATTTAACGCGGCCATAATTCATTAAGATGTTTTGTAAATCTTATTATATACCTAGATCTGAACTTAAACTGCCTGAAAATGTCAGTATTCTATTAGCCATCTTGCAAAGTGGAAAAAATATCACTATAACTGTGTGGTTACGGCAGTAAAGAATATAGCTACACCCTCTTTTCCCGTGGGTGTCGTAACAGAAGAGTAGGAGATATCACAGTTGTACTACCACCTTGGAACTTATAAAGTCGACCGATGGCGGGATAACCATCCAATTGCTGGCTTTGCAATACACAGGCCGAAAACGGGCAGCAGAGTCTTCGGTGTGACAAAGCCGGCCCTGTGGTCACCAAACCGCCTGCCCAGCGTGGTGACTATGGGCAACACACATGAGTACATCCGTTTTCGATGCGAACTTGTGCCTATGTCCAGCAGTGGACTGCGATAGGCTGAAGTGATGTTATTATTACACGCGTGAGTCAGTTTGCTGGAGCGTGCTAATATGCGAGAATCGAACCCATAACAATGCAGCAGAAGACTGGGACATTACCATCCACGCCAACAATGTTCATGTGTTAGATAACTTATTTATAAATTGTTATAGACTATGACATTATGTTCCAACATATCACAAAAAATGATATACACGAGTCAAATTGCGCGATTGGTCCAGTTCTTTTAAAAACAGAAAATAAAATCTTGAAGAGAATAAAGCATTTCATAATACAAAAGAATACGAAGAGACTGTATACGAGAGCTGTTGCAAAAATTCATATCTCATGATCTTAATAGTAATGCGTTACTGCATTAAGATTTGTATTGTGATATTAAAAAGGAGCCATTCATGCTACCGTCCGTTCGTCTAACTTTATTTGTTTACAATTTAAGATGTCTTTTTTATAATTATCAATTTAATATATATCAATTATTTTTAAATATAGCCTGTTAGTTAGATTATGTTGTGTTTCTACACTATTTTGTTTAGTTTTATAGTGATTTTTTCAAGTTAAGTTTTTTAATATAAGCAGTAATAGGCGAAGCTTTGAAAATATTGGGTGGGGGAAAATATATGTTGGGTGAAAAAAAAAGGATGCTTATAATATGTAGAAATCAAAATTAAATAATAAGTTTTTTTTTAATTATAAGTACTAGTTCCCTATGGTTTCAAACCTTTTGTCTTTCAATACTCGTTGAATTTACAGTCCACTTCGATAGCTTGTATTGAGATATTTATACTAAACAAACAAACCATCTAATATTCATTTTTCTAACTGATAGTTTCTTTGATTTTAAAATAAAATTATTTAATTAAATTAGCGCTGTCGCAATGTCAGTGGGCGTTTCAACTTCTAGAGCATTTGTTTCAGCCTCGCGGACATGATACCTTTATGATTTACTTTGAATATTGTAAGTTGTAGAGTAATTGTGTGTTGCTATTTAGAAATTACGTATTTTCACACCAGCGTATGACTTGCTTGAGTACTGTTTCTTATTCAAATAATAAAACCATTGGTATAAAGGGTTAACCCTTTGCTAAATACCCTACTTAAAATCTGGAGCAACCCACTGGGGAAATACTGACCTGTACAAGATCACAGCTAAATAATACTGCTTTCACGCAGTGTTGTATTCCTGTGGTGAGTAGGGTGACCAAAGCTCCTGGGATTGAGATAGGATGACTAACCCGTTGGCGCAGTTTGTAGTGATAGTGTGGGTTCGATTTCCACCCCGAGTCTGGGTGTAATATATATATATTTATATAAATATTATTTATATGTATGTTTGTTGAAAAAAAATGTAGCTATACCAGTCAGCTGTTACCTATAATACAAGCATTAAGTTGCTTACTTTAGGAACAGGTGACCGTGTGTGTATGTTTAAAATAAAAATAAAAAAAAGCGTCTGTAAGCTACGTCCCGTACGTTGTTTTCCGACATATTATTATTTTTCAACAGGTTAATATTTTTATTCGAGAATTCTCGAAAGACAATCTATTTCATAGCACCTATGAGAATGTGTATTGAAGGCACTTAAATTAACTATAATATCCTGTAGTGTAGACTACAAATCCAATTAAAAAGGTAAATAGGAGGGAAAGGTGGCTTCATTTACCGATTATATTATACAACAGAATATTATGTATATCTTAGGTTACATAAGAGTTGGTTTTACGCGATCCTAACAATTATGAGTTGAGGCAAGTTCTAAATTTTTGAGATTTAAACCAGCTTAGAACTGGATTGCCTATAAATATCTAGTTTTTCTTCTACTGACCGAGCGACCGACTAAGGCGTGCGCCAGGCTGTGAGAATGACGTGTACAGACAAAGAATGCTCTAATTTACGCAAACATCTGATAACACGCAGCTTATATAAAACTGTACCACTATAATATAAAAATAACTGTAAATATACTATAAACTATAAAGTTTAATACTTGAAGCGCGGACATAATAACGCCATTTTTTACGTGAATACATCGATTAAATGTTCTTTTACACACAATCTTTTACAATCCGCCAACCCGCATTGGAGCAACGTGGTGGATTAGGCTCTGATACTATACTACATGGAGAAACTATGCCCAGCAGTGGGATATTACAGGCTGAAGCGACACAATCTTGTACCGTCAATACATAATTTACTAGAAATATCCAATTTGGTGTAGATGTTCGGGAGTTATGCCCGTACATACATCTCGGTGGTTTGTATTTATTTATATAGAAGATAGAAGATAGATATAAATATAGACATGTATAGATCTAGATAGATGATGTAAGCAAATATGCTATAAATATGTTTTAGTTTTGATCAACGGCTAATGGAGTTGTTGTATAAACTTTGACAACCTATTTCGTTTCGTTCCCAGAGGATATGGCGAGTCTTAACTTTGAATGAATATAAAGTACCAATGTTTTTTATTAATATTTGGTTCTGAGTAAGTATATATTTAGATTCTCTTTGACGCTAGATAGGTCTTACAAAACTAACGAGCTAAAGATTTACAGTTTTATAAAATAACTTCATGTGTTTTTAAATCCAATAATTACTTAAGAAAGTGTAGCTCATTTATCACTTCTTCAATAAAAAAAGTCTATTTTTATTATATAAACTCGAATTTCCAAATTTTGTTATTATAAGGATGAGAGAATAAATGAACATATAATATATAACGTTAATTTTCAATGAGATTCAGAAACAATACACTCATTGCATAAATAACCATAATTTAGAATACATTTGTTACGCCACGTTTAAATAAACAACTAACATTATTTCACTTAATTTAATCAGACCGATTTAATGCGATATCTTTAGAAAAGTATTTGAAATATCAAGTATTTTATAAATAGCAAAAAATTTATCAAAGGTTAAATTGCCAGTCAATCATCAAACCTCTTTTCAATATATTTATAATAAAAGAGATATTGACTTGTCTGATTATTGCTGTTTTTTTTTTTAATAATAAGCTAGCAATTTTGACGATTTTTGATTTGATTTTTTGATTTTTGACGTTTTTTGAAAATTAAAGCCGTCATATATATAATTTTAATAGTTAATTAATTTAGAAAAACAAAAGCAATGATATTTTTTTAGTGTGGATGCCGGTAAAGCAAGCAATTACCTATAAATAATAATAATAATAATTTATGTCGAGTAAATCGTCAGGTTTTTATCTAAAAAGGGAGGCAAACATCTTAACCTTAGCGTATTAATATATATGACTGAAAATGTTTGCACAAAGTTGTTAATAAAAAAAATATACTATAATTAGACTACTTAAGATTACATTGGACGGTAATTTTTGGAAAGTCTAAATAGAAAAATGATACTTTTCGGTCGCTGACATATTTAATAATAAAAACAATTTTTTCTGTAATTGTACGGTAAACGTAAAATATACACATAAAATATACTATGATTTTGATATAGTTATATAATGTAAGTAGTATGTGTTATGTGGTACTCAAAAAAAAAAACATCCATTTTATAGAATATATAATATTTAAATATAGATTTAAAAGGAAAGATAGGGTAACATTACTGATTACAAAATACACCACATAGGTACATGGGTATATCTGTTTATTGAAACGGGTTAAATTTAAGTTCCTATTTATAACAAATGACTTACTCACTCCTATTGTTTATAGATAATTTTAGGATAAAATTGTTAGGCATAAAGAGAATTTAATTTACTTATGCGTGGATACATTTTGTTCATTGTATATTTTGTAGGGGTCTGATCTAAATATTAATAAACGTTAATATTATTTATTGGTAAGAAAGACTTGAAAATTTGAATGGTTGTTTTTTCTACTCGTAATAGTCAAGTAGACTTTTCTGGGAAAGAAAAATCGTAAAAGTTTTCAGGCATTTTTTGAAAAATTAAGAAAGAATTGAACTCCTTGTTTTTTTTTATAAATAGTAGAAGTTTGTAAAATTGACGTTTATTCAAATTAGGTATTCCATTTTTAATTGTTGGATATTCCCAACTAGGATAAAAGAGGTTTAGGCTTCATTTAACGAGACGACGCCGCGTTGGCGCGATGATCACAGCCATGGATTGTACCCGTTGTGCTGGCGGTTGCGGGTGCGATCCCCGCTCATGACAAACATTTGTATTGGCCATACAGGTGTCTGCCGTGGTCTGGGTGTTTGTGCAGTCCTTGTGGGTCTCCCCACCGTGCCTCGGAGTGCACGTTAAGCCGTCGGTCTCGGTTGTTATCGTATACACCCGATAGCGATCGTTACTCATAGTAGGGAATATTCTCCTATATGGGGAAAGAGGCCTATGCCCAACCACTGATATTACAGGCTGAAGCGACATTTAACGAGGGTTAAGTTAAGGGAGTGAAATGGAATATTACATACGTTTAGAGATGCTACATATAAACATACACACAAGTACATCACAAGAATTAATTAAAATTAAAGCATTGTAATATGAAAAACAAACACACCTCATTTTAGATCGAGATTATTTTGTACTTGTTGTTTATCACATTTGTTTCGTTAATTTAATTAATAAATTACTGCGAATGACACTGCTTTGTATTTAACAAGGGTTGCTTTAGATAAATTTGAATCTCCTTAGAAAAGAGTGTCTATGTCAAATATTAACTGTTACAAATATTCATTTTTTTTAGTATGATTTGCTTTAAGTTGGTATACTATTCTGTACCGAAGTTTACATGGGTTGTCTGTTAAAACCTGGTTTTAATGATGGTTGGTGAAAATGATATAGCCTGGCCAAGAATTTTTCGCCAACCCGTTCGTGATTTATTTCTAGTATCGTAAAGTAGATACAATATAATTTGTATCCATTAAATAAAAGTGAGCTAGCAGAACTAATACCTAGATTTTTATCTATCATCATCCATAATATATGTTAATAATTGTGTTTGGTCACTAACGAAAAAAAAACGACTATAATTACATCGACAAGTAATACAACGTAGGCAGACGAAAAAATAGTCAAGGAAATACGCGTTATCAAAGATTACTCAAAAAGTAGTCATCGGATCTCGTTCAAGTTTATATAAAAATACAAGACAAGCGTCTATCTGCTTTCGATTAAAACTAAAGAATTATCAAAATTGGTATACCCAGTGAAAAGTAATGGTCGACGAAAAAATTGTCATGTAAATACAGATTATTATATATACCTCGAAAACTACTAGATCTCAATTAGATTAATATAAGACTAGGTACGTTAAGCGCATTACCATTCGATTTTTTTTTGTAATCTGTTTACCCAGTCAAATGTAAAAAAAAGATTAATAAAAAAAAAAAAAGATTAGAATACATAAAAAAATATTCTCAAAAATTTTGCTATTAATTAGATGTAAATGTCGTAAACGAACTTATTAATTGGATTTAAGAACCACATCTAAAATATATATTTAAAATAGGGAACAGTTCCAGGAATATTATAAAGGCCTCATTTAAATAAACCACGGTACGATAAAATTTACTCCATTCGGGTAAATTATTTTATCAATCCACATCAAAGTAAATTACAGAGACATTTAAATAATGTTCAAAAACATTTAAATATTATACTATTTCGGAATGAATATTTATAAAGAAAACTGTGATTGTTGTTACAAAGTTCTGAAATAACAAAATAATTATCAATACAATGTTTCGTACAAGTAATCACACTATGCATAGATTTAAAGGTCGTAATGAAACATTTGGGACTTGGGTAGGTTTACTGATGGTGTAAATGGATACAATTTATGTATTATACTCGCGGAATCTAGTGATTACGAATACTTTAGTAGAAATTGTCGTTCTAGTTCTATAGTAGGGATAAATAAAAAAAAAATCGTGAGTTTTTTCAGTCAAGTATCCTTAAAAAGTACTATTAAAACGATATTCTTCGATTGTTTTCTTTAGTATGTCAAAAATAAATCGCGAATAAGTTTGCTGGAAAATTCCTAGCTGGCTATATTATATTCGGCAAACGCCATTCAAACCAGACTTTTATCAAGCAACCTTATGTCATCGTTTTTGCAATAAAACCGCGCTCATTTTTATGTAAGATTTATTTATTAAAAATATGTGTAAAAGTTACTACAACAATATATGCTTATTAATTATACCTGTCTATATTTGCCACGAAGTAGTTATGCCAGGAAAATAATAGACAAGGTAGATAAAGCTTTAATACTAATTGAATACTATATGAAGGATGCGGATTTACTGCAGATCAGCAGAATTACAACAATATCTTCTAGATTTTCTTGAGACGTGAAGGTTTTTATTGTTATTTATCGACTACGAAATGAGCTTTTAATATTTTGCATTAGAAAAATCCGGGTGTTACTAACTTAGTGTCTGAAATGAATCGGTCTATTTCTCTCCTTGCTGGGCTGGGGTTTTCACGTAGAAAATAGGTTGGAGCTTAAGTCAAGCTGTTCCACTGTGGGTTAACGTAAAATTTCCTTAGAATGAGTAATGATTGCTATTAGTTTTCTATGGCAACAACTGAGACTGACGACAATACGTGCTTTCCGTCGCACGATGTGGTGACACAAGGACTTACAAAAGGTTAAACATTTGCACAAACCTAAATATCTTTCCCGAGTGGGAATCTAATTCATAACCAGCTGCCTTAAGATGTCAGATATCAGAACGGTCGTCCTTTTGGTATCATTAAGATAAAATATATCCATTGTATTATCTACTGCGATATTTCTGCACAGGTGTTGGTGGTATTATTTGTTTCTAGGATGTGAATTTTCTTCATCTATCTATTCATTGAAGTAATGTGTGGTAGGAACTATCTTGCTCCAAATCTAGAGCAGCCGAATTAGGAGAGTGTCTCAACTATAGATAAGATAACAGACAAGTAATACTGATTTCAAGTAATAATGAATTTTATTGGTGCCTAAGGTAGCCAACCCGCATTGGAGCAGCGTGGTGGATTAAGCTCTGATCCTTCTCCTATATGGGGAAAGAGGCCTATGCCCAGTAGTGGGATATTACAGGCTGAAGCGGGTAGCCAGAGCTCCAGAGAAGGATCAGGGATAGAATTTGCATCGCGCTTAGGACACCTGATGTCGTAAATGTCCATAGGTTACGGTAGTAGCTTACCACTGGGAGGACCGTAAGCTTGCCACCCTGGTGGTATATATAAATATAGTACCAAAAAAATCTAGTTTGATGACTAAATTTTTTATCGCATATATGTCTTTTCTGTAAAATATATCACCTTGGGCTTAGAACATGAAGCTTTGAGGTAATAAAAATAGCTAAGTAGTTCATTCGTGATTCACTTGTTTTCATCACTATTACGTTACGATGTGATTAAGTCGGGCAAGGCTTAGTAAATAATAAGAACTAGGTCGGAGTCGGACGCTTATTTCCTTGTTTTGTAAACATGGAAATCTAGCTGTTGTAGTGTTTTCTTTAGCAAATAACTTAATTTTTAGTAGTAGTACGGTAGTGTATAGTCGTAACAATATACTATAACTAGTGTATGCCTTAACAGACCACGAGAACCGCTGGGTTTTTAGAGCAATCTATGGTCTAAAAATTTGTCTGTATGACAGTATTACTAGGACAGCAAAAAATTCTCTGATAAAAAATTTGTATGTACTTGTGGAAATGTTTGCAGTCACCTTATATATAATACTATTAAAGTTTCACATAGTAAACAGCGTCAATAAAATATTAAAGATTAAACAATCTTCATTCAGTTTTCTATGCTACCGTAATTTTTTCAATTACATTACTACCATAGTAATATCAAGTATTGCTTTCGTGTACTTATTGCAAAATCTGCAAACAAAACTTGTTATGGATACTTCAAATCATCTTGTTGCTCTCTAAGTGTGACTTATAAAGCTCTTATGTGCCTTACGTAGGATGTGCGTGCATGCGTTCGTAAATGTGTGCAAGCATACGTGCATGCGTGTGCGTGACATGTGACAAAGTCAATACTCAAGCGTCAGTCAATCGAGACAAATTTTTGTTTATGTATTTCTACTTAAAGATTATACAACCCAAAGGCTATATGATAATAAAATGCATACAAGTATATTATAATTATTTTGTACTTGGTACTTTTAATTTCGTCAAAGAAATTAAATTAATAGTTTACATATGACGTATAATTAAGTTCATTGCATATCATATTGACCCTTTAACCTTCTTTAACGCATTACTTCTCAATTGTACGCCATTTTTTGTGTATTCGTCAAATGTTATTAAATGTATTAAGAAATGATAGTTGAAGGTTGGATAGAAATGAACATTAATTGCTTGCTTAATATTTGTAAATGTAATTGCGATGAAATTCAAGGATTTTTATGGATAATCTCTGTTTGTTGAGAAATTTTACTGAGACATGCTTTTTTTAGTATGACATACTGTATGCACGTAGAGCCACTATTTATATTTCCAATTTGTAGACGTATTAAACACCAGACTCACAAATATGTGAGTTTATACTTAAAAGAGTATATATAAACGAAATTTAAAAAATTTTAACCAAAAATAAGAGTGCAGATAACATTTTTAATGAAAACTAAAAAAAAAAAATTCAATTTCTAGATATTAGATATTTTGCTACCAACCTCTTCAATAAAAAAAGTGCAGCTAAAAGTTTTTATCTATATATATACTAGCTGACTCGGCAAACGTTGTCTTGCCGCTAAACGCTATTTAAAAATAGGGGTCGGTTGTAGAAGGGTGAAAATTTAGGGTATTTTTCAACGCCAAATCATAATAAAATAAAAAATAAATATTTATCAAAAAATTTAAAAAAATATTAGTGTTTGACTACCCTTAATATTCAGGGGGATGAAAAATAGATGTTGTTCGATTCTCAGAACTACCCAATATGCACACAAAATTTCATGAGAATCGGTCAAGCCGTTTCGGAGGAGTTTAACTACAAACACCGCGACACAAGAATTTTATATATATATATATATATATAAATGAACGTTTGTCTATATGTTCTTAATAAAATCGTAAAGTATGCACTTAACCGTGTCATGATCTGTGTATTCTGCTAAGTATTGTGCATGAGCCCATAAAGGTTTCTGAGTTAGTACGACCAAAAAAAAGCGTAGCAACGCGCGCAGGTTTACAGCTAATAATTAATACAATTACACACATGCATAAAAATGAGATAAATTTAAGCCTGATAAAAATAACTGAAGCGATACCTAGTGAGTTTTCGTAAAGGTATTTGTACTAGTAGCCACGTACAAAAGTACATATAGCTAGGTAGTAAACATTTATAATAGCCATAAACAATTATTATTAGCTTTTACGGACTGTGAAAAAGAATTTGACACAGTAGCGTATAATAATATACGGAAAATACTGGAAAATCATTGTCAGAGATTTATTTAAAATTTAAAATGTTTTACTCAAGAAATCTTCAAAAGCACTTTGGAATCTTGAAATTTAATTAATTGTAATTAATATGAAACACGGATTCGGAAAAGAGATTCTGCTAAAAGAACTAGCAAAAAAACTAAATACTTCACTTCAGCCTAATACAGTCCACTGGCCATAGGCCTCCACAAGTTCGCGATAAAAATGGCGCGAACTCATGTGTATTGCCCATAGTCACCATGCTTGGCAGGCGGGTTGGTGACCGCAGGGCTGGCATTGTCACACCGAAGACGCTGCATCATGCCCGTCTTCGGCCTGTGTATTTTAAAGCCAGCAGTTGGATGGTTATCCCGCCATCGGTTGGCTTTTGAAGTTCCAAGGTGGTAGTGGAACTGTTTTATCCCTTAATCACCTCTTACGACACTCACGGGAAGAGACTGGGACTTACTGTTTTATAATCTTCACAGTTGCTTAACTTCAAAATAAATAACTATACATGTTTATCATTTATTTAATCGTGCACTGAAATTGGCTGTGAAAGACTTTTTTATCGGAAGCTTTTATCATATAAGATAATAAAATGAGAATTATATACAGCAAGAAATTGAGCCGTGTAAAAATAGTTTGAATAGGTTCAAAGATATAAATAAATGGGTACATAAGAATAAATTGTCCATGTAAGGAGATTAATATTCAACAAATTAAAATTTATTTTATAAATATATATATATATATATATATATATCCATCCTTAGAGAACGAGGAGGTTTATTTGCTCTTTATAATCTATTGAAATTCACTTAATAACATTCTCATTGGTACATAATACAGGTACACAATTATTATATTGGAGACTAGGCAAAGTGTGTGTTTCAGGACAGCCGAAAATCTAACAAAATAGACACTTCTAAAATACTTTGTTGGAAAGAATCTCTTGAAAAAACTATGAAGACGTAAAAGAGTCAAAAAATAGTAACATAGATAACATAAAAGAAATTTTAGAAATGTAAAATAATTACATAATATTAAAATCTTTAATGAAACGTTTGTAGTGAAAAAGTTATATCCCGTGTACTAAGAGAGAGAAGACAGAGCGATCGATATTACAAACACAACTTAATTTCAAATACCGTAGAAATTGTATGTATTTTGTATATAACCCTTAACCTAAAGCAACACAAACATTCAAAATACGATTAACATACACAAACATTTGTTAGTCTTTGTGAAGCTTAATGTTGGAAGATTCTGATAAAAAGTAGTTTTTTTATTTTATCGGATTCAAGTAATGTATTCCGTTACAATTATAAATCAATCTTGAAACACAAAATGTAATTTTAATTTAAATCAACTTTCTAACTATATTATGTTCCTATTAATATAGAAAAATTTGAAATAAATTAAAAATCTGGTAAAATTAAAAAAAAAATTTTTATGAACTTTTTTCATTTATATAAACCTCCCAATTAAGTACCTACTTCCTACGCCAGTCGAACGATACCAACGTCGAAAATTCAAAATTATTTTAATACAAATATTACGGAATTTACAATTTTGTTGTGATTTCTGAGGGTAATAAAAGATAAATTGGGTCTTATGGTAAAACTCTCGTATGTAACCGAGTTTAATAATATAGATAGGTTATTGACGCCAGACGTAAGTGGACAAAACAAAAAGTAGAAATAATATTATTAGAATAATGTTATTTTGTACTAGTAAATAAAAATAGTACAAAGTAATTCCATACATAGTCTTTTTTTCCAGACAACGTTCCATACATTTAAATGTTTCTTTACCTTTATGTTTCTTTAAAGAAATCGAAAGAAGTGAATCCAGTACTGAAATAAGTAATGAATTGTAATCTGATAATACGCAGGTGGTGGCATAGTTTTATGCACAGGTAAAAATAGACTTCTGTCAGTATTTAGCTTCATATAGAGGTATAGGGGTTATTGATATCTAGAGATTTATATTATTCGGTACAATATAAAAGTGGAAAATATGAGTTTCGTATATTTATATTAATTTGCAAATGAAAATGTAAAAACATTATTTATAGAAATACTTTATTCCATCAATCCTCTTTAAACATAAATTTAATTAATATTTTGTTGAACATCATTTGAAAATAATGCAACGGTGCTTTGAAATTCTTTTAATGAAATATATTATTCGGTTAACCTTCAATTGCTAGTTATAAAAAAAGTTGATTCTTTTATCAAAGTTTTAAATTACTTTTTAACAAAATGGTTTATTGAAATTAAGTTAAGCAATGCTGGTAACAATTACAAACACAGTAAGCTATTAAGCTATAAGTTTTCCACGGTTGTAAGAATTAACTTCTAGTACACAATGTGTGTAAAATGTAGAACAGTAAACATACTCATATCCTACGTACATTATGTGAAAACACATTATTACGCCGCTACTAGAGCAAAACGTGCTCGCGACTTAGATAATATTATTGAAATATAGGTGGAATATAAGATGGAAAAAAAAAAACCGGCCAAGGGCGAGTCGGACTCGCGCACCAAGGGTTTCGTTCGTTTTGATTCCGTTGCGAGTGTCGAAAATTTGTAGCATAAACGGCTGTAAATCTTTTGATTTCGTTAGCTTAGAAGTTTGATATTTCACCAAGAGACAGTACATTTTAGTATTTGATATAAATTTCAGCTTGATACCGTGATTGATTCCGTTTGAGAAAAAAAGCTAAAAAATTAGATAATCTTTATTTAGTTGGACTCAGGTTCAGTAGTATCAAAAAAGTGCTTAACTGTACAGCGCGTTTACGGAGAGATTTTCACATAATTACAATATTCTGAAATTAAGATATTTTTGTTTTGTTTAAAAGCGTATTATCCAAAGAAATACAATTTCTAAAAGGTTAAGCGAAACTATTGATAATTGATAAAAAGAGAAAGAAAAAAAAACTAAAAATAAACGAAGGTGACTCAGGACGAACGACGTAATTTTAAGGCATTGTGTCGACAAACAAAGCGCTCTCAAATATATAGTGTCTAAGTTGCGCTCTAACTACATAAAGTACTAAGTTTCCCATAGTAAATCTATACTTAGCAATCGCTTAAGTAATTATTAAGCGTGTCTGAGTGGCCGAAAGTGAAATAAAATACCTCAGTAGCAAAAATATAGCAGAATATTTAAATGTTTAGTTTTATTCAGCTGACCACCAATTTGGTGTAGTTATTCGAAAATTCTTTGCGTACATAGAATTCGTGCAATTCATTTTTATTTATATAAAAAGATTTAAATTTATATAAAAATATACTTAGAAAGTAACGGAAATTACAACATAAATTGATTAAATATTATACTGATTAAGAATGTGACAATTACAAGAGGAAACGATAAAATACACTTATAGTTTGGAATTTAATTAAATTTTTGTATTTATTTGATATCGTATGTAAAATAAAAAGCGATTCTAATTTTTATTTTATACGGTAAAAAATATGTTAGAAATCTATAATACATATTTCGGCGATTTATTTTTATTTATATACATTACATGCACACTAGTTGCGCTCTGCGGTTTTACCCACGTTACTTTGAGGGAAAACGTACTTACATATTATATAGCCTATAAACCGACCTCAGTAAATGGACTATCCAGCACAAAAACAATTTCTCAATTCGGATTAGTAATTTCTGAAATTAGCGCGGTCCAACAAACTCTTCAGGTTTATAATATTAGTGGGTATATATATATGGGTATATAATATAGATTCTTATCACTGTTAATTTATTATAATGAAACAACTTTTTCGGATTTCATCGCGGTTCATCAAGTGTTTTAAATGTCCAACGTTTCGGGTACTTTACAGCAACCATGGGCATACGGGATGACAGGTGTCGTCTGTGAAAAAAATCGTTTCATTATAATGAGTGAAATTCGTGTAAACATTAGAAAACTGTTAAGAGTGTATGCTATCTCAAATTGCTTATTTTCTACTCGGCAGGATGTACATATCTTCCAAACTACTGAATATTTAAGTTTGAAATTTATGTATGGTAAAGTTTAGGACATAAACTATCTTTCATATGTTTCGAAAACATGATTCCATAAAATTTTCTCGATACAAAAAAATCGCAAAGTTACCTCTATTTTTGTATTAAAACCTTAATATCTCAGTAAATATAGAAGTTATTGACTTGAGATTAAGCATGGTAATTGAAATAAGTATGAAGAAAATTTTATATGTTGCGTTTTTAAAAAAATAACTATTGATAATGTTTGTGGGGAGAAAATACATATAATTCGCGCGATGAACAACCAAGCGCTCTCAATTCTCATGTCTATTTAGTACGGGTGAAATCTGTATTCGAGCTGAGGTAGTGTAGCCCCTTAATTTAGTTTAATGACGGAACGAATACTCATTGGTATCATACTCGGACGATAGGATATGATCTTAAAGCATATTAAGTTACAAATTATATTAGTCATCTCTTTCGTTACGTCAATCGTCAGTGTGATAGTCTCTTAACCTTGCATAATTAATCGTAGTGGCATATAAGAATGTTTTGTGTATTCACGTGTTGCGAAAAACTACTTATTTTACATTTTAGAACGCGTCTGTTACGTGTTCGAATAGTTACTTTTGTTTATACCGACTGTTAACCCATATGTGCTCAACTTTTTTTTTCGTAAAAACTGATATTTTTTTCGTTATATTCTAAGTCCAATAAGCATAAAAATAAAGGTATTCTGAAAATTAAATAAAAAAAATATGCCGTTTTGGACATTTTCACCGCCCCAATTTTGGGGCGCTGAGCACGGCAGATCACGTCTATAACCACTCCTTAATTTTTTCAATTGCATTTATTTTAAAGAGTAATATTATAAAATAACTGTTATAGAGGTTGTAAAGAAATTTTTATTACATCTAAGAACATCTATACACATCCACACATCAGAATAATACCACTTTTTTTATTTATGCTATTGCGGTAGCAGCCTATATTTTGATCTAGACGATCTACTCCGCCCATATATTGATTATACATTTGAACACAAAAGGGCTGTTAAATCGAGGGTTCTTTTACAGCACTTGACCATCGCTTGCGGATCCAACTGGAGAAACACCTTCACAGCTCGAAGCTACGGTAACGACGTTACTGACGTTGTATCGCACTAGGGACACGCCTGATGTTTCATCAATGATTTGATGAAACATCAGGCGTGTTGATCATAGCTCCCTCGCTGTTTTTTCTTTATGTCGTCGATTGACTCCAGCAGCGCATTTTCGACCCTTTGGCCCGTATTGTTCATGTCCCCTGGTGACCAAAATCCTTCAAAGCGATAAGCAATCTAAACGATGTAAAGAAATTGTCTATGTAAACATGAACTCGAAAATCTGTAGGCAATTTGGCCGCCAAGTTCGTAATGACAGATCCTCCAACACCTAGATCGGGATTAGTGTTACCTGTACTACCTCTTTTTGGCGCAGAAGTGGATGTTTCTGCCGATAGGGATATCTTGTCGTCATCAATCGAGTCCACTTCTATAACTTATCTTTGTAAAAGTGAACCCAATTTGCGCACACATACAAGCAGCGCCTCGGCTCGATACAAGCAGCGCCTCGGCTCGTAGTTGATTGCCTGTCAGGTGATTGATATTACCTACAAGCGCATTTACTTCGTCACTATCGCAGTCTCTCGTCAACATTTGGTTGCTGGGCTATGTGTAGATAGTGTCCTCATCTTCCGTCTCCAATAAGTCGATAATTTCTGCCAAACTCAACCTAAAACAACATAATAAATATAAAAGTATAACATATAAAGTACCAATATAACTGGAAGTTGCTATAAACAATGTAAATAAAATATAACACATATACTATGAAGTTTGAAATCAACATGCAAGTACGTGCCCAGCGCCCCAATAATGGGGCGCTATAAATAATGCCTCTAAAAAACTAAATCTCAACCGAAAGAATTGATTTTTATCACAAAACTAATCAAATATAAAATAATACATATAAAAAAACTGCTTTACACGGTTTTACTTATAAATAAATAAAAAATAAACTTACTTTTTATTCCCGCCATCGTGAACACCACACTTGCACTTTCTATTCTTCCAAAAAACAGAAAAAATGGCGCCAGCAACTTTTCGTTTTTTTTTTTTTATAATGTCAAAATGTAAACAAAGCGAACAGTACCATTCAATAATCAAACCACAGTTTTAGTTCGACACAGAAAATAAATAACCTGCCGTTTTAAAAATGGGGCGGTGAGCACATATGGGTTAATATTATACTATTTGAGTTTTTGATATTTGTGAATTGGTTATTACGTATGTCGAAGTTTTTTGGCATGTTTTTCAGATATTTTGTCAATTTCTAATTTATGTGACTTAGAATTACCAGTTACTTAGAGTTACCAGAAAACCATTTAGTCTTATATAATTATTATATTTTAAGCTTAAAATTGTGACCTCCTTGACTTAACTTTCCAAAATCATGTTATTCTCATAAATAAGATTTAAAAAAAAAAAACAGTACGTGAGAAAAACCGTGTGAATACATACAAATGAGCTTGAAGTATAGCGATAGTATCGCGCAGCGTCGAACCGAATACAATGAACTGATCGTTTCCGCTACCGATCCATCATGATGCTATCTTATGTAATTGCAAAATCATTGTTGATGACATAAAAATTAAATCAAGTTATATAAATAGTTATAATGATAAGATGTGAATAGCTGATTTAAATTCGGTTTACAAATGGTCAGTTATTTCAATAATATTTAATTGATTGTTTTTTGGACTACAAGAAAATTCAAAACCAATATTATAACAATGATATATGATTCACGGCAATGTATAAACTATAAGTATACATGTATTTTTACGTGTATGATGTGTAGCTCAATATCAAAATTTTATTGTAGGTATTTTTTATGTATCGGAATGTACTGATTATAACTGTATTTTCCTTTTTTCTGTCAACGATATCTCCATAATGCCAATGTTAACTTTAGGGAAACCTGTTATTGGCTATATTATTTGTTGTATGCTATATAGTAAAAAATTTATGTATAAGCTGTTGGTTTTATAAATAAATAGACTATCTACGTTGTATTAATTTTATGACGATGTAAATTGAGATTCCAATCAAACACAATTATTAATATTTTGTTTTACGGTGACAAGAAACATGGAATACCTACGTACTTCGGAAGAAATTCTAGCATATACAGATGTACTCGCCAATAGTTATCGTATCGTCACTATGATTTTAGATAAAAGGTATTGTTACTGTTAAGTTGTTATATGCAATCGAGTTATTTTTGATATTGTGAGCGTATGATGTCGAATGCCGGTGTGCGGATAAACCAACAATAATTTTTGTCACATCGTTGAATGCTAATGCTTTCAGTAAATCTTCTTCGTATTTTAAATAAATAAAAAAATATGTGGTGTCATGGGGCACCAGGTAGGAACGAAGTTCCTTCGGATAGTATAGAAGCAACACAATTTGAAAAAACAAATGTTTAATTTTAAATAAATTTTCTAGTTTTTGATTTTTTTTTTTATTTTGTTGATTGGTTTTTAATTAAGTACATAAAAGTATTTAGAAAATTTAGTATTTTAGAAAATAACAAATACCGTAAAATAAAACAAATCAAACAAACTAATAATAATAATAACAATAATTCAAACTATTAAGTGAAATAAAAAAAACTTATGGCTTTATTTATTTTCGTCGACAGTATAAAATTACATAAATAATTAAAAAAAAGTTTACTAGTAATATTTTAGTTTTACAAACGTCATATTATATAGTCGTGTGACTGATATTACGTCACATCCGTTATATATTTTTCTTACGGTTTTAGAATCACACTTTTTTCAGTTCGCTCGTCCAGCCAAATGTCAAGCCTGCCGTAAGGAATTTCGTTCCAATAAATAAATAAAATACACAATGCTAATTTGAGGTAACAAGCACTTAAAATAATTAAGGTCTACGTCTATTGTTAGAACTTTAGAAGACGGTAATTATCGTTTGATTATTTCAAGATAGACGGAGGTACTCGTTGGCATACCTTTCGTTTATTGGATGCCTGTTCCTGTTGAAAGTAAGAGCCTCATTAATTGCGTAGGACAGACCTAAAGCTTGGAGTACTCTAATGAATAAGAGGGCAAAGAGAAAGATGAAAGATGGGCGTTTGTATTAATACTTTCAACAGATTTTTTTTTTACTCGAACATTAGTTCCATAATATGGCCTAAACATTATTACACAATACAAACCCCAAATAGGCTAAGAAAAAATATGGTGCAATAAAATCTCGCTCAAATTTTTGTCCTATCGTTGAGCAACATCAACTCTATCTTTGGACGGTCAAAATTTTTGCGTAATCCGTAATATTGCATATAAATGGTTATTAAGGAACCGCCAGGAATGACTGAATCAATTTAAAATTCTTTTGGATTGCATTAATGTTAAGACAAATACTTTACGACAACGCATCGAAAAAATATATTTGCTAATAGGCCAGTTTTAGACTACGAACCTACCAATAAGATATGCTTACTTTAATCTAAAAATCTAAAAAAAGTTAGAACACTAACGCTTGTTATCCTCAGTAAAGATATAATATTAAATTTGTCACGTACCTAATTTCAAAAAAAAAAAAAAAAAAAAAAATGACGAAATTGACGAAAAGAATATACATTTATCCTATCGTCATATATTTCAACATACTAATGTGGCTTTCCTAACAGTGTACACGTTTGCGGTAAGATAAATTTTAAACATAAAATTAGCACTTACAAGCGCAGTACTGCTTACTTGTTTGAACGTGTGCCTATTAGTTAAGCTACATAGATTCTTTAGGGAATCACGTCAAGTTTTGCTCAGTGCGGCTTAAAGAAGAGCCAGGTTTGCTTGCATGTAACTTAAATGTATTTTTATACCACTATTATCAGACAAAGACAGCCCTGCGGTCACCAACCCGCCTGCCCAGAGTGGTGACTACGGGCAAAACACATGAGTTCGCGCCCTTTTTGGCGTGAACTTGTGGAGGTCTATATCCAGCAGTGGACTGCGATAGGCTGAAATGATGATGGCAATCATCTAGATGACGACGCGTTAAGCTCTGATCCTTCCCCTGCATGGGGAAAGAGGCCTATGCCAAGCACTGGGATATTACAGGCTGAAGCGTATTATGGCAAACAAGGCTGCGGTGCGCTTGATAGAAAGCAACAACCAGAGCATCGCAAACATAGCGCACCCCCATGGATCTGGTTGCCTTACTCGTCATAAGAATTTACTAGGTACTTATGAGCGCTTGAGCAGTGTAATTTGGCTTGTTTGGCTTTGCTTGTTCGTTACCTATTAAAGTCGAGCACAATAGGAAATATTTTGACTGGGGAAGCCCATAAGCCTTACAGAAGATCACAGCTAAATAATTACTCTCAAGAAGTGTTATTTTCCTGTGGCGTGTAAGTCCAGAGCTCCTGGAAAGGGTCGGTGGTAGGGTCGGCAACGCGTTTGCAATGTTTCTGGTTTTGCAAGCGTCTATCAGCTACGGTAATCGCTAACCATCAGATGAGCCGTACGCTTGTTTGCCGACCAAGTTGTATAAAAAAGGATTAAACAATGATTAAAAATGAAACAAGTTATTATACTTTTATTCTTGTCACAGTTCTATTTTTTGATATTGAAAAATAATTCTGGTTTATTTTTATCTTAATTAATTGCTATGCCACTGAAAATATATCTTTAAATTTATGAGAAAAAAATAATAATCAACGCCTTCTCCATTCTCTTAAATTGCAGTGGGTATTTTACTGGTTAAAACGCTATTAGGTTCTTCTAACTATATTTTACTGAGTAGATTAACAATAAGAAAACTTAAAAACTGAAATCCGAAAAAATCGTACAGATTCGTTAGCATTTAATAGAAAAAGTTTTTAATAATGCATTATCCATATCGACGATCGAAAAAAAAAAAATAGGTTAGAATGGATATTCAATGAACACTAAAGTTGTTTCTAAATTATGAAAGTTAAATCAATACTTTACAATATTTGAATATTATATAGCTTAAAACACACAAATTATAAACAGCCGTTCCCGCATTTGACCTTTGACGAGTTAAATGTGAAATTCGCGCCCACATGAAGCGGAGTGAGACCTTCATAGGCTTCATATAGTATAACGATATGTCTTAAATAAAGTAACAGTAATATATACAGCTATTAACATTAAAATATTCTAAGACATATGTATTTCATTCATAATAATTAAGTAATTATTAGTAACACTATAATTAGAATTGCGCCTGTAGACTTATTCATAGCAATGTTACTGCTGTGCTAATAAAGTAATACTTATTATTTGCAGGATCCATCGCCAATATAGCAATAAAAGATGGAAAAAGTTAGTTTAATATTTTCCAAGAAGAACCAGTATTTCATTTAACCTATCAACATTCAATGAATGGTAAAAAAAATTACAACTAGTAAAAGATGATACCGTACATTTACTATTTATGGTGACGTCTTTTTAACTAGAAATAAGAATGACAGTCGAATAGTTATTCACGGAAATTAGGCTTTTACTTTTATTTAGAGTGGACTAAATTTTTTCCAGTACACCTGTACTGCTGTTCTTCCTAGCCATGTTAATAAGATAAGAATACTAGACGAATTTATATGTAACTACTTTTCCTGATTTACACATTCAGTATGGTTAGCGGTATTTTACTATTAACTGAAATATTTATGTATTTAGTGTAAATATTATAAATTGTTCAATAGTCGATTTTTATATCTTTGCAATTGGGATTACTTTCAAATTGATCACGATTGTGATTGAGCGTTTTGACATTTTGCCCTTTTCAAAATTTCGTTTCAAGCACACTTCTTTGCAAATTACGGTAATTCCTGTCCCGGCAAATAAAATTTTTCGCTAAACGAACCGAAGATTTTTTCTCTTCCATCATTTTTTTTTTAAGATTTAGGAATTGACGTATTGTTATGATACCCTATGCTTGTTTACTATATATACGTTTATGTATGTCTATTACAACTTTCTATTTATATATGCCATGTATGTACGTATTCTTTATTTTAATTTTTTATTTTTTTTTACATTATTTATTTGTCTAAATATATTGTATATGTTTAGGTAAAACTGTACACCTAAACCTGGAGGTTGCCTGGAAGAGATAGTTCATTAGCTATAAGGCCGCCTTTTGCACTTATCTCCCGTTTTTATTTTTGTAATTTTGCTCACTCATGGTGTACAATAAAGAGTTTTTATTATTAATATTATTATTATTATTGTATAAAATACTCTTTGGGATACAAGTGTCGTCTAAATGTTTAGGTAGATCGGAATTGTGATGCTTTGTGATGAAATACAATGTGATACATATCACCGATTTTTAGAGGTTGTCTAGAATAGAAGAGAAATCTAATCGTATTGAATATAAAATTACGTTTGTAATATAATTGATTACGTCTGTAATATAATGATTCAGTTAAAAAAATATGTACTCACGGGCTCACTGCAAACCAAAGAGGCCGATGACCTAAAGGTTGCAGCGGAGAAGAGGCGGCAGCGGGGCGGAATTTGTTCAATATCGATTTGACCGCTCGTGCGCTAATTGCTAGCACTGCGACCATCGCCAATACGCAGGCTCCTCCAAACACAGCCCATAATGCCTATCAATGTTATAAAATAAATATATATAGACTAAGATTAACAATTTTGAAGAAGATAGTATATACTCGTAATTATTGATTATTCGTACTTTTGTAATACTGTCTTAATGTTATTGTCGATTTGGTTTGGTAATTTCTGTTTAAAAAAAATACTAATTTATTTACAGAAAAAATACAATTTATGTGATACACAGTGCAGCAAAAACAATTAACAGTTTAACAAGCTCAAATTTAAACAACGTTTTAAAACAGGCAAGAAATATACTTTGCATTAAGTGTGTCTTATGTGAACAAAACAAATATAAAATTCGATGTAAGCTATGTTTACAGACGGAACCCTTAAATTGACTTTTTTTGTATGAGTATTCTAAGTATTTAAGCTTACAAACTTTATTTCAAAATATTTAATGCTCTGAAAATTCGCAGTCTTACAAAGGTACAAAAGTCAAAGTGACTTATAGTTTTGAATTATACGCGGTAACTATAAAATAAAAATTAATGAAAAAAATACAAAAAAATTAAAATGAATGATTGAATGAACTGCACTAATGACAGTTATACTAACATATACTGAGACATTACCTTGTGAAACTGTATTACGATGGTATAAATATGACTTCTTTATAAATAATCTTATTATAATAAATACAATAAATACACACAATAAATACACACGGAAATTATATAATAACCTGTTTCTTTTTGTGGATTTCGTATTAAATTTGCTAAAATAGAATATAGAATCATTAATGCGAGCGTTAAGCTGTTGTTTTCAAAGTTACTAGAAATAAAAATTTAACTGTCTAAAACAAGTACGTTAGTTAGTTATACGTTAGTAAGTTGCATTTTACTAGTGAAATAAAATTAGAGTTATTTTTATAAGTTTAAATTACCTATTTTAAATCATAATTATGTAATACATACAATATTGTTTTAAATCGTTTTTACCAGTGGGCTTATAATGTATAATTAAGTAGGGATTTCTGTAATAATATTATTTTGACTTGTGTATATTAATTTAGTGACTAGTACTATGTATTTATACTTTGAAAAATCTTATATATTGTAACACTTTGTTTTTATTTTGCTTTTTATTTTTTCTTTCTTTTGGCACCCTATTTAAAATAAATTTTACAAACTTATTCCGCTCCAGGGCTTACAAGATCTGACGTCTCTGTGATACTAAATTTGAAATTTGATATGTAATTCTCATACCTAGTCCGGTCAAACTTTAGTGATCCAATGAGAAGCGCTACAACGCCCAATCTCGAGTCATTATAATATAATTTTATATGTTGTACATTACTTGATTACATATATTTTGACCCGCATTCCTTATCTTTATCAATATGGAAAACTTAATTTAAACTTGTCGCATTCAAATAAATTGTATACTTACGAATGCTCCTACCGGAGACCTTGAAGAGACAGCCGTCGGGTCTAGCGAAGAAGAAAAAATATAAATAGAAAGTGAAGTCGAAAGTATAAGTTGGTAAGTATGAATTTTTATTTATTAAAAATAAATAAAAAATTTACAGCGATTTTTTTCTAAAGTTACATATTACAAATTGAGGTATTTCAAGTTTAGATATTTTAATTTATCGTATTTGTTTAAAAAAAAGGAAATGTTTTATCGTATTTATAAAAAAAAGGTAAAAAATTGTAAAAAAAAATAATTATATCAAGTATCATGTAAATTACAGTAAGTAAGTAATAAAAAAACCTAAGGAAAACAATGACCATCAAAAACAATTATGAGCAAATGATATTTATTTGTTGCAGGAAAGTATAAGAAGAAATCTAACGATAAGTGTGTATTTGCTGACTTGAGAGATACTTAAGATTTCTCAGTATTGGAACGTTTACAGGTGGTTAAAATATGCATGTAATCCCTTATATTATGTATTATTTATATAATAATAGCTTTTAAACTTGTTGTTGGAAAGAAATTCGAACTTTTCATTCACGTGTCATTAGCATAGCTTAAACCCTATTGTACTATAAATTTAATAAGTATGGGGAAAAACAAGTAGAAACACATATTTGGTACACAACCTACCATACGCTGTAGCATTTCCCGCTGGCCCGACGCATCCACGATCGTCAACCAAACTGACTCTCGCTAACAGTTTGACGTCAAGAACGATGTGGTGATCGCTTCGCCTATCATTGCGTCCGATATTACGCTCCGTTACCGGTAGCAACTGCCACCGACTACTGTCCGTTTCATCGACGAAACCCACCGCATCGACTCTACGGGATATGGTATGCGCGAACCAAGGCGCTAGATGACTGTCGGTAACCATTTGTTTTCCAATGCTGTGGACAATGTTTAAGGGAAATAATTCATTGTAGTTGTGTTATTTGTGGCGTACATTTTAGTTACCTAATTATGGTATGGGTGTCAATGTTTTTCACCCTTGAAATATGTTTAATGTAATTAACACATAACCTTAATACATAATATAATATATTAAAAATAAAAAATCACTATCTTTCATTGTTTCGCAAACAACAAATATAAGTAGCATTATGTCAGATACGTAAAGTAGGTATCTATTCTTTATTTTGTTACCACACCCCAGCACATACCGATCATACTCGTAGCAACGAAACGAATAAATGGGATACTGAAATGTGATAACGGCGCTCATTTTCCTCATTTTCCGTTATATGATTCTTGAACTCTAGATATATAAAACGACACAGAAATAGAATTTTTTTATTAGATTAAGATTGAACTGAATACGCACGGATACGACGGAATGAATGTGACTTCAATCAGATTTGTTTAGTTATTACTCTTGAATACTGTTTCTTTAGTTATAATTTGTAATTTACTGGCTTTTAGTCATATATACATTTATATCTATATACATAAAAATGAATGTTTGTCTGTATGTTCTTTATATAATCGCAAACTATGCATTTGATCATGTCATGATCTTCAGCAAAGTGTTGTGTATGAGCTCACAAAGGTTTCTGAGTTGGTACGACCAAAACAAAAAGCATAGTAACGCGCACAGGGTACAGTCATTATATATGGATAACATAGATTTTTTGTGTACCATGAATTTTTAAAATCAGCGTCTGCTACAATTTTAGGGTTTCGCGAATATAAATTAAAAAAAAAAACATGACAAAAAATCTCGGAAAAGACCCTTTTCTTAATTGTATGTATTATTTGATAATTAACGTCATCATATTTTTTTTTTAATAAATGTTTAAAATAAATAAAAGAAAATATTTTGCTTAATAGAGAAATGTTATTTAATTATGTCACTCTGTTAAAGAATAAATTAACACAAATTATGCCTAAATTTTTTGTGATTTGCCACAGTTTATTCTTCTGTTAAGCGTTATATATAAATAAGCGTACATTCTCCTGTAAAGCGTAAATAGATTAAGTTTTATGACATTCATGAAATACAAGCCGAGATTTTTTACCTTATTTCTAGAATAACGCAAAAGCGGGCTTAATAAGTAGTAACTAATTTAATTTTATAAATTTTCTTTTAATTTCCTGCAGCTTAAATCTCGGAATTGGAAAACTTTTGTAGCAAATATTATTCAAAAACTTTTTGAATTGAAAAATATTTTAAGTTACTAAAAAATGCGTAAGTAATTATACTTAGGTAGGTTATTATGCCTATATATATTTGGAATAATCTACGTATCCGTGAATGATGATAACTATATAAAAATTGTACATGTAATAATATTTTAATTTTAAAATTCATTGAAATTTACGCCAAATAGATACGTTCAGTTAGTCTAAAATATTAGCACACAACTTAATAGAAATAAGAAATGAATGTATTTATTTTATTTTCATTTTTATTAATTTTACGGCTAAGCCTGCAGTGACATTTATTGTGTTATGAGGCGTAAAACGATGTTCTGTAACATAGTTTTGAATAAATTTTAATTAATAAAATACTTGTAATGACAGTATACTTATAACTAGCGACCTCTGTCCGTCCATATTTTTTACACGATAAGTTATCACCCACATATCATATACAAAAACCTTTTCCGAAGCACGCTGCATATTACGGTATAAGCATTATTGATAGTATAACCGATCAGATGAGTAGCTTTCGCAGTATAACCTAACAAAAGCACCGGCTCCCCATTTATTAGTATATATTGATTATGGAAGAACATGCTTTTCTTTATTAAAAAATTTTATAAAAAAAATATAAATTCTCATAAAATAAAACCCGTTTTGTCTGGTGTCAACTTCATACTTCTTAATCTACTGTCACAACTGTAATAAGAAATCCAGAGTGAGGCGAGAAATAAAATTTTTATGAAGTGTATCAGTCACTCTCAAATTTAGTTGACGTATAAAAGGAACTTCGACGATCCTCATTGTGGATGGAATCGTGTCGACATTTACTTGTTTCGATTATTGACTCTACAATATAAAATAGTATTTTTTTTTCTTTTTAAAAATACAAATCTATACTGATATTAAAAACCTGAAGAGTTTGTTTCTTTGTTCGTTTAAACATGATTGTTTTTAACCGACTTCCAAAAAAGGAGGAGGTTCTCAATTCGACTGTATTTTTTTTTTATGTATGTTACATCAGAACTTTTGACCGGGTTGACCGATTTCGACAAATTTAGTTTTAATCGAAAGGTGGTGTGTGCCAATTGGTCCCATTTAAATTTATTTGAGATCTAACAACTACTTTTCGAGCTATATCTAATAATGCGTTTTTACTTGACGCTTTTTTCGTCGACCTACGTTGTATTATACCGCATAACTTTCTATTGGATGTACCGATTTTGATAATTCTTTTTTTGTTGGAACCCTATATCTCTAGATTGGTACCATGATAAGGAAACCAGGATCTGATGAAGGAATCCCAGAGAAATCGAGGGAAACTCTCGAAAATCCGTAATAACTTTTTACTGGGTGTACCGATTTTGATAATTTTTAATTTAATCGAAAGCTGATGTTTATCATGTGGTCATATTTAAATTTTATCGAGATCTGATAACTACTTTTTGACTAATCTTTGATAACGCGTAGTTGCTTGACTATTTTGTCGTCGATCTACGTTGTATTACTTGTCGATGTAATTGAAGTCGGTTTTTTTTTTCGTTTGCGAGCAAACACAATTATTGAATAACATTGTACTTGACATCATTTGATTTCAATGAATACCCTTTAAGGTAGCGAGAAGCCCCAGGAGGCTTCTGAGCTTTTGAAAGTGAGTATATTTTGAAGACTACATTTATTTATTTATTCACATTTTTCCACAGCAATACAAAGTTTTAACAATAGTACAGATGATATAAGAAAATAGAAGTTGCATCAGTTGCATCAGGCTCTTTTCACGCATAACGGATCACCTTTGTGTCTAAATGCGGAAAACCGAGCCCACAACAATACAATACAATACATACCCTTTAAGATAGATATCATAGTTTTAAAATAACTCTGTAACGAATTATTAGATCACAAAAAATAAACATTTGATTTTATGGCATTGTTGTCAGCCAGGCATATGAATCCTTAAGAATAAAAACTATTTCATTATCAAAACGATTTTATGAAGATAAGCTTTGTCTTTTATAGAATTTAATTTGGTCGCATAAACATTTTTGAATATCATATCAAAAATTGACCGCTCTAGCGGGGTTCGAACCCGCGTCTGTCGCGTGTGTCGGTGCGTTGGTCGCATAATTTAGAAGATAATATAACATCAAATGATACGACGCAGCGTCGCGCCTCGCGCCTGTGTAAGTCTCTCATAACAAGCAATATCAGATATAAACCTTCCTCGAAGTATTGTAAAAGAACTCGTAAATAATAAATTAGACTTCGGAAGAAGTTTGTAAGTCAACATCACAGTTATAAATCCCATGTCAGCCAGTTACCAAATATATAATTGTTTTTATATATAGACATCAGTTTTTATTGAAGCACTAAATTTTTTGTATTAACTATATAGACCTTAATCTAGTTATTCTAGAATATAAAACTATAAGATGCTCACTGTTTTTATTTTGAGTCACTCTGGCTATGATGAAACTGTACATTTTGAAATTTATTATTATTTTTTTGATAAAACGGTATTGACAAAAACGATATACACAAATTTTAATCGATTGTAATATTCGACAAATTAACTTATTCGATCACGATATTCGATCGATTGCTGTGTGGCTACGGCAATAGAGAATATAGCCACCTCTCTTCCCCTGGGTGTCGTAAGAGGTGACTAAGGGATAAACCAGTTCCGCTACCACCTTGGAACTTATAAAGCCGACCGATGTCGGGATGCCCATCAAACTGCTGGCTTTGAAATGCACAGGCCGAAGATGGGCAGCAGCGTCTTCGGTGCGAAAAAGCCAGCCCTGCGGTCACCAACCCGCCTGCCCAGCGTGGTGACTATAGGCAACACACATGAGTTCACGCCATTTTTGCGCGAACTTGTGGAGGCCTATGTCCAGCAGTGAACTATGATAGGCTGAAGTGACGATGATGATGACTTATTAGATCCAGTTGCCAAGCAAAAATCTTATGTTAAATTAAGTGCTTTTTTACAAACATTAATTAATTGTTCTTGTAATAACTTACCTGACAAAATAAAACAGTTTCTTCAATTTAGGAGGAAGTCGTTTCGGCTCTCTTGGCGTCGGTAGTGACCATGTGATATTGACGAAAAGTTCACCATGTATTGATATGGTTTTAGCTGATACTATAGGAGTAGGTAGCCGTGGGGAGTGGGCGCAGGAACACACCCCAGCCACGCATTCTGAAAACAAACTTTATTTGAATGATGTCGTCCTCTTGTATTTACATAATAATATATCAATGTATATAAAGACTTAAAATGTCTTCTATAATTGTCTTATTTATTTTAATCACAGTAAAAACTTAGTAATTTTTTTTTTCAAATTTCACAAAAAAGTATCTAATGTTAAAACTGTTAACTTCCAGTGAGATAAGAAAAAAACATTTTAGTGTTTAATTTAATATATAGTTTTAGAGCAATGAGTTACATAATGATGATTTTGGCAATTATCTAAAAACAAGCCTATATCTATGACACAGTATAACTATTATAGAACTTAACGCTAATAAAGTATATAAAAAATCAAAAACGGACTATTTGCAAATTCTTGTTTGTAATTAATACATTTGTGACGGATTTGTAACCCAAAGAACTAAGCACCAAACAAACATAAAAAGAAAAAAAATATGGTACGATAACATATTTAAAGAATTTTGGTAGTTTGACTTTTATATGACAAAATATTCAGATATCGCGCTTCAGCCTGTAATATCCCACTACTGGGCATAGGCCTCTTTCCCCATGTAGGAGAAGGATCAGAGCTTAATCCACCACGCTGCTCCAATGCGGGTTGGCGGATATATTCCCTACTATGAGTAACGATCGCTATCAGGTGTAAATGATAACAACCGGGACCAACGGCTTAACGTCCTCTCCGAGGCACGGTGGGGAGACCCACAAGGACTGCACAAACACCCAGACCACGGCAAACACCTGTATGGCCAATACAAATGTTTGTCATGTGCGGGGATCGAACCCGCAACCGCCAGCGCAACAGGCACAATCCATATCATCATCATCATCCATAGCTGTGACCGTTGCGCCAACGCGGCGTCATATTCAGAATACGGAGTTCTATAGTTTAATACAACAATGATTTTAGTTTTATCTATATAACTTATTTAATTACGAATTTGGTTACGTCATGTCAATAATGGCTAGTTAGTATTTACATAATCAAATAACCACCCAAAAAAGTGGATAAAATTTCGTTATATTGTGGAGAAATGGAAAAGTTTAATATATTTTTAATCAATTTATTAAATAATTTAATAAAAACGACATCATGTACCTAATAACGCTCCTCATAAAAATAGTCCTAAAGTCTTTTGAGTCAGAACTCGTATTCGTCGACAATAAAAAACAAATAAAATATGGAGGATAATACAAGTAAATTGTTCGTACAACATATCAAATATTATTATGAAATTATAATAGAATGTTTCTGAATAAGGTACAATAAATTGAATGAGTTTGTCTATTCTTATGTGGTTGCTTGCTTCTTTCTATGTTCGTTTTTGAACGTTGAACTCTTGTTAAACCATATTAAAATAATATTTTTAGTTGAGAAAGATTTCCTACTAAAAATTTGTGATTAAGACTTGTTAAAAACAGCTATCAATTTGTTGACTTTGAAACCCTACCATAGGCGTGACTAAAATAATTAAATATCCCATTTATGGACAAACGCCTTCACGCTACTAGGAAGAGTGTTACGCCGCTTCATCGCGTGTTGGCAGATACTTCTCTAATCGATACTACGTGCTAATTACAACAATCTGGATTATGAGACTTACAGCTAGAGTAAAAACACAGAAAAATATCCGCTCTAAGCTAATATTAAATTCACGACCGTCAGGCTTAATGAAACTCATATATTATAACAGTCAAAACACAGAGAAATCAGCAAACAGGAACTTAACTAATGAATATACCAAACACCTATAAGATTTCATATTAATTATTACCACGCTGTTCAATCAAACGAAATTGTGTGTGCTTAGTATCGTATTACTTCGTACATATTGTTCGAGCTTCGTGTGTCTGGATGCATTAGGTAAATATTATTAGAGAGTGAGATCCCAGACCCTTCTTATTTAATAAAAAATAAATAAATAAATATTTACAACATAGTTATTTTGGACCAAAGTATGAGAACAATAGAAGTAAATGCTTAATCAGCAGAATAGGAGAATTCATATTGTCTCATGCTTTGGTATCATATGTCTTGGGAAAGTTTTTTAGAATTAAATCGTAGATTAATTCAGAACATGTATTTCTGTTCGGACGTGTCCATTGTAATTTTCAAATAATTTTTAATCGACTTCCAAAAAAGAAGGGAGGTTCTCAATTCGATTTTTTTTTTTTTATGTATGTTACATCAGAACTTTTGACCGTGTGGAGCGATTTCGACAAATTTTCTTTTAATCGAAAGGTGGTGTGTGTCATTTGGTCCCATTTAAATTTATTTGAGATCTAATAATAACTTTTCGAGTTATATCTAATAATGCTTTTGACGCTTTTTTCGTCGATCTACGTTGTATTATACCGCATAACTTTCTACTGGATGTACCGATTTTGATAATTCTTTTTTTTTGTTGGAAAGGAGATATCTCTAGTTTAGTACCATGATAAGGAAATCAGGATCTGATGATGGGATCCCAAAGAAATCGAGGGAAACTCTTGAAGATCTGCAATAACTTTTTACTGGGTGTACCGATTTTGATGATTCTTTTTTTCTTGGAAAGAAGGTATCCCTAGTTTAGTACCATGATAAAGAAACCAGGATCTGATGATGGAATCCCAGATAAATCGAGGGAAACTCTTGAAAATCCGCAATATCTTTTTACTGGGTGTACCGATTTTAATAATTTGTGGTCACATATAAATTTTATTGAGATCTGATAACTACTTTTCGAGTAATCTTTGATAACGCGTAGTTACTTGACTATTTTTTCGTCGATCTACGTTGTATTACTCGTCGATGTAATTGAAGTCGGTTTTTTTTTCGTTTGCGAGCAAACACAATTATTGGGACGAAGTTCCTTACGGCAGGCTTGAGTTTTGGCTGGGCGAGCGAACTGAAAAAAATGTGATACTAAAACCGTAAGAAAAATATATAACGGAAAGACGTAATACCAGTCACATGACTGTATAATAATGACGTTTGCAAAACTACTACATACTTTTTAAAATTATTTATGTAATTTTATACTGTCGACAAAAATAAATAAAGAAATATGTTTTTTATTTCACTTAATAGTTTGAATTATTATTATTAATAATAATATAATATAATATATTATTTTGTTTCATTTATTTTATTTTACGGTATTTGTTATTTTCTAAAATACTAAATTTCCTAAATACTTTTATGTACTTAATTAAAAACCACTCAACAAAATTAAAAAAAAAATCAAGAACTAGAAAATATATATAAAATTCAACATTTTTTTTTTCAAATTGTGTTGCTTCTATACTATCCGGAGGAACTTCGTACCTACCTAGTGTCCCATGACACCACATAATTTTTAAATAGTTTTAGTTTAATTAATGTAATATTTTTTTAAAAATCCCTTTCGCGCTCCCGTAATCTTGTCTACATACACACACGGTCACCTATTCCTAAAATAAGCAACTTAATGCTTGTGTTATAGGTAACAGCCGACTGGTATATACATATATATAAATATAATACATATATAAATAATAAATATGTTACAGCCAGACTCAGTACAAACTGCGCCAATGGGCTATATATAATAAATATTTATATTTTATATAATAATGAAACAATTGTATTTGTAAAAAAGTTCTATAAGTTTAGCAGCTGATATCTGAGGGTTGGCATTGGGTAAGTATAAGTTACTACTAGTTACCGTACTCACTAATACTACTCTATTATGTACATTTTGTTTTATTGTATTTTTTATTAAATATTTTATTCTTTAAGAACCTTCCAATCTGAGCTAAAGTATAAGAATATTTTAAAAGCTGTTCACCACTGTCGAGTTTTACTTATAGCAACATATTCTTTGCATTATTTTATTTTTTTATAAAATATTAATAAAAAATAGTTTTTAATTAATATATCAATTGTAAGAATGTACCTTAAACAGTTTTATTTCAGTCTGTTTTGAACTAATCTATAAAACAGTATCGGTCTGTAAACAACCTACGCTTTTACTTAATACCTCAAGGTCCATTAACGTGCAAATACCTTTTCAAATACCTTATAAGATTAATACAACCTTACAAGACCACTAATTGGGATTGTCCCTGCCTGGGGTAATTAAAACAAGGATTAACACTGCACTTTAGTTAAAACAACCGTCTGTGAGGTTCGACCCTTAGATCCGGATTATGTCAAAGCTTAATAAGCCCTATTAAGCCCGTAGTGTAATGGGCCTAATGTTCGAATTTAATAACGCGTTTTATAGATTTTTTTTTTTAGAAAGTAGACATTTATTTATTTGTATATATACAAAATATTATACATATTTACAATTCATAACTTAAGAACTAAATATTTATAGATAGTTTTGGTATAAATCATGTCCGCGTGGAATTAGAATTATTTTTATAGATTGGTTGACATTTTATGGTTTTGTTTGGATCACAATGTGACGATTTATAGCCAATTTTAAGTTTCCTCAATAAACATACTATCTAAGAAAGTATTACAATTTTAAACTTGGCTTAATGAGCTCAGAGATTGAAGCATACCAAAATAATTTGGTATTTTTGTACATTAACGATGAACAGCACACAGATAAATTGTGGAGATTCTATTTTGATATAAGTTGCATACGAATAATATTAATATCTCCATTGTTCTAATTTTCTAAACGTTATAAAATATAGCGATATCAATCGTGTCTAGTTTTCAACCATCAATGTGATTTATATAATAAATAATACTGTTTCATATGAATCAAAGCGTTGGTTTCTCATAACATTAAACGAACACAAACTATATCTTATACGAAGATATATTTTTAATCATCCTTGATAAAATTACTTCACTTAACCAAAGAAACAAATAGGTACGTCGCTTTATTGTATTAAATATAAAGTATGTTTTTTTTTGTCTAAGAATTTCTTGTAATTACGATCTCAAAGATATTGATAATAATTAATGAATTATATAATTACTGTTAAAAGTTAAATCATGTACGTGTACACACACGGTTATCTATTAAGTAACAGTTGACTAATATAGCTACATATTTTTTACATAAATACACTAGTACATACAGATAACACATATGAAAAAAATCAAATTAAAATTAAATTATAATGATTATTTATACATTATCATTTTTGTAATCGAAACAATTAACTTTAAAAATTTCTATGAAATATTTAATAAAAAATAAAATTAATATTAATTTAATAGAATGTAATCAATTGCAAATATGTTCATTAAATTATAAGAGAAGCGATTCGACTATTTAAACAACGTCGAAAATAATAATAAACACGTTGCACGTCATTCAGTCATAAAGTACTGACTGTTAAAATAGAGTGTGAGTTGCTCAACTGCGTTATATCATTTTCATCAGTATGAACTGGAAATGGTCATAATATTCCCAAATGAAGTCATTTAGGATGCTTACAGGTAAAGCATACAAGACAGAAGGTAAGTTAGTTTGGAACTTTTTACTTTATTGGATAGTCGACATCGGGAATGGCTTATTTTATATTACTTCCAAACTTCTTATACAAAACGAAACTTTTAATAACAGCAAATTTTCATATAATAATCGAGTTTTTTTAATGTACTTATTTATAGATAGTAGATATGCGTAGATAGCGTCTTCGGTGCGACAAAGCCAGCCCGGCGGTCACCAACCCGCCCGCGCCTGCCCAGCGAAACACATGAGTTCGCATCTATGGGCAAAACACATGAGTTCGCGCCATAATATTCGGCACGAACTTGGGGAGGCCTATGTCCAGCAGTGTGGATTGTGATAGGCTGAAATGATGAATGTAAATATAAAATAATTTTTATCCATTAAATTAAACACAATATGGGTAAAGATCGCATCTAGTCTAGATCGTATCTTAGCCTATAAATTATTAGTGAAATTAGAAAAAAATATGTCACAATGAGTTGAGAAGACGTATCATTAGCATTATCATTTACCAACGTCATACATTAATTAATGAATTTTAAAAATTATACTTAGGCGTATTATATAAGTGGATGCTATATATTAGGGACATTTTTATCTCTTTATGTAACATTTAATATGTGTGTGTGCCTCTAAATCGGATTTAACGTTACTTTTTAATATATTAGGCACTTTCAGATTCATTAATTTGATAATGAAACTCAAACTGTTATTTTTTTTATTTCCATCTGTCAGTAAATCAAGTGAAAAATACTGAGAGCATTTGGATGAAACTTGGTTATTATTTTAGCTAATACGCCAGATAGATACTCTTTAGCCAAAAACTTAGATCGGCTGGTTACCTTGAGAGACGACAGTAGATCAGTATTTGTAATCGCGAACGAAGTCACGGGTACAGTTTGTGCTAAATATTATACGACGGTACAAAACCTTTATCAGCGACGACTCGAGACGATAAAAGCAGGCGAAAATACGCTAGTCGTATAGTCAGTCAGTCAGTTCAGCCTATTGCAGTCCACTGCTGGACATAGTCCTCCCCAGTTAACCGACTTACATTTTTTTAACAAAGAATATGGGTATATGTAAATACAATGTTCACTAAAATAATTTGCCATTTGACTGTACCTAATATTTATTTTTAATTTATTGTTAAGTTTAGATTTACATGTGTCTGTTTAATAAATTGAATAACGATTAATAAATGTTCTGTTGCAAGTGAATGCTCTATTTAATGGATACTGGAGTCTACTGAAATTACTTTCGTTTTATATGTAATGACGTTAAGGATATTCCAAATTAAAAACAACAGATTTTAGTAAATCTATAGATATCTGTTCTATACTAATAAATAAAATTGGAGTGTCTGTTTGTAATATTAAAATAACCGCTTTTTACTAAATGCATATGGATGTATACGCGGTACATATACCAAAATAACATTTTTTACAATTTTTGTCTGCCTGTCTGTCTATTTGTTCCGGCTAATTTCTGAAACAGCTGAATCGATTTTGACAAGACTTTAACTGGCGGATAGCTGATCTAGTAAGGAGTAACTTAGGCTACTTCTATTTTATCAATTTATTTATTTTATAACTCTTCAAACTGAATAATAGCTTTTTTGTCCAATTTCACGCGGACGACGTCGCGGGCAGCTAGTTTTAAATATGTTTGTGATAGTCTACTCTGTTTTACACATAGTATTGTATTTTAAATGTATGTTGTATTTTTAATTAAATTGATTTATTTTTAACGTATGTTATTGTTGTTTTAGGTTACGGGATAAACGAAAACATTATCTACTGTTTGTAGGGTTTTTCAATTTCTGTAAAGGTTGTAGGTCTTAACGGCACCCATCAATCGTGCTCTCTCCATTACATTCTTTGTCTACACTATTTTGGCACTTATGGAAGCCATTCAAGTGTATAAATGAATGAATTAAAAAACACATGTTTGTGTTGATTTTCGAATCGATAAATAGTTATCTATGTTTATTGTATCCCAATTTTTTTTATTTAAATGATGTTTGGCAAATTAGATGTGTTTATGATGTCATGTTTGTAATACTAATTAGTGTAATAAACCTTGATTTTAGTGAGATCCATTACTATATTGCTATTTTAGTTAATTGCGCGATGTTGTATACATATAACCAGTTATTTGTGTTTGGAACTCAGTTTTCACTATCACATAATATTATATTGTAGGTATAAATTATACAGGATAGTATAAATCCTTACAAAAGTTCAATATGCGAGGATTTGATAGAGCAGTATAATATATTCGATTAGCCCATTGGCGCAGTTTGTAGTGGCCCTGCTTTCTGCTCCACGGGTTGTGGGTCGATTTCCGCCTGAGTCTGGGTATAATATTTGTATATTTATATGTGTATTATTCCCATGTATATTTATACAAAAAATATTTAGCTATATCAGCCGGCTGTTACTTATAACGTTGTTTACCGTAGGAACAGACGACCGCGTGTGAATGTTATAACAGATTTATTTATTTTATTTATTTATATATGCAATAATATTCAAATTACTAAGAGATATCAAATTCTTGAACACTGATATTTTGTTTAGGTCATACCCTCTTCCGATTTTTAGAAATTACGTCATAATTTTCAAAAATACTATGACGTGTTTATTTTATATACACCAACATGTTAAAAATTTAGGCATTATCTATTCACTCAATACAAGCAAGATTAATTGTCTTTGCTAGCAAACGATAAAAACCGATTTCAGTTTTCATCGACAAGTAATACAGCGTTACCTACATTACGTATGTCGAATGTAAATAAAATATTCAATTGAATATATAATTAGGGATAACTCAAAAAATATTCGTCAGATGTCGACCAAATTTAAAAAGGACCACATGAAAAGCACCAGTTTTTGATTAAAAAAGAATAATTAAAATCAGTACACCCAGTTTAAAGTTGAGAAATACAGTTAATTGAGAACGTCCTCCTTTTTGTTTTGCCATATATGTTATTAACCCTCTTAATCGCCCCCCTTTTTTTTAACTTCGGGGTATGAAAAATAAATGTTGGCCTATTCTCAACTACCTAACCTAACCTACCCGAAATGCACACAAAATTTCATAAAAACCAGTCCAGCCTTTTCGGAGGAGTATCGTAACTTAATATTGTGACACAAGAATTTTATATATAACAATTTTATGATAAGGTCAATATCACAGTTTGAATAAAAATCTTACAATAATAAATACACAATGTAATGGTTACATACTCCAGTCGGGTTATTCTAGAGGATCGTAAAATGAATGGACAGTGGATTATAACATTTTAAGAGCAAAAATAGCGATAGTATTTATAAAATTCCATTTAACGAGAGTTCTTTTCGTTGTTATTTTGTATATTTGGGTCTATAAGAAAAGGAATTTGATTTTTTATTTCTAAAACTAAGTAGTCAGATCACTTGATGTTATTGATTATCTGTGACAATTGAAAGCGATAATATAATGTTAATAGGACCCTTCGAACTTTTAGACTTATACTCGTATATGTGAAGTGACTTTGTAATGATATTAATGATGATAGTATGAAATCATTACATAGGATAAAACAAAGTCGCTTCCCGCTGTATGAATGTTTAGACCTTTAAAACTACGCAATAGATTTTTGATGCGTTTTTCTTTAGTAAGTAGAGTGATTCCAGAGGAAGGTTTATACGTATAATACATGCATAGTATAGTAGAGAAACATTGATAGTTTTTGCAACCGTGCGAAGCCGAGGCGGGTCACTAGTATTAAAATAATTTAAACTTGAAGTTTATGCACTTATAGTTTACATACCCTTACAGAAAATGGCAGTAAATACGACTAAAGTTCTGCATACGTACCATTCTAGTTTCAGTAGTAGCTTAGGTGTTACAAGTCATTACTATAAACTAATAAAAAAGTATGACCAAGAACACAACCTTGCAAAATCCCTGAACTATTTCTCGCACGTATTGACTGAATTTTCTACTCTATGTAAGATTTTAATATTTATTGTTTCGACATTTCCTATACTATTTATTTATTGATAAATCGTAGGAATTATGCTTGAACAGTTTATTTTTTGAGGACAACCGTTCTGGTGTTGTGGTGTGAGTAGTCACCTAAAATACCGATGGTTTGCGGGTTCGAATCCGGCTCGGGATGAAAATTTGTGTTTGTACAAATATTCCTTTCCGGTTTGGATGTCTATCCTTGTGGGTCTCTCCACCGTGCCTCGGAGAGCACGTTAAGCCATCGGTCCCAGTTGCTATAGTAAATATCTCATAGCGATCGTTACTCATAATATAGAAACAAATCCACTAACCCGTAGTGGAGTAGTGTGGTAAATTAAGGTCCAATCCTTCTCCTATGTGGAGAAAGAGGCCTAGGCCCAGCAGTAGGATGGTACAAGCTGAATATATATTGTATGCATTAGCATACACGAAAACTTTAGCAAAGGTTTAAACAACGAGTTCTTAAAAAAAAATTTACTTACCATCAAGCTCTACGTTGAGATTAGCAACTGTATGACCATCCCACGGATGTGCAATTAGCTTCACTAGATATGCACAGCCTGGTCTGACGGCGCAGCCTTCATGTACAGGGCTCGCATATGTTGGGATTACACTCCAAAGCGATTCCTAATCAAATGAAAAAGAAAATTTAATTTAAATTATACTGTGTGATAAGTTATACCACAAAAATACAAATAAACTTTATTCTATAAAGCTTTAATCTTCTTAAATAAATGTCTGTTATTATTACGAAACATTTACTCAGACTAAACCTCTTACTTCTGTTATTTTTGCGTTCAGATAAACACACTAATGTTTTCCCGGTAACACAAGTTAGTTTATTAGAATAGTTAAAATTCAACATTGCCAATCTGGGTAAAGTTTTGAAGCGATTGACGAAATCCTTTATTATAAACAGTTATATGAACGCAAAATGATTACATTCGAAATCCAACACTGAAGTTATTTCCATTCATACATTTTAACTTGTCGCAGTATTAAAATAGTCAATCGCTATACTTGGCTATTATTTGGCTTACTGATATCAATCTAATATAGCTTATGTATATAAAACAGCATTTATCAAGTTTGGATCACATTGTCGAAGAAATTCGGTTTTAAGTAAATCATATATGTATATTATACATATTAAAAGAAGTTACATACAACATATGTTAAAAGGGGTTAAACGGCTGACAGTTTATATCTCCTTTTCACTTTGCCATCTACTACCAATTTTCTGGGACCATAAACAAATTTTTAACATCTTTGTTAGAAGTATTTATGGACAGCGTTGATCGTATCTCAGATCGTATATGGCTTTTGTACTTATTTATTATATCTTCATATTTCAAAACAGTAGGAGAAACAAAAGAGATATATACATGGGCCTTTGTGGGGAGATATGGGCGGATTTATATATCATGGATTCATTTTTTTAATCTTCGGTTTGAAATTCTAATCGTTGTATATTAGTTACGTTCTCACCCCTGGAATGTCGGATTCGTAACACAAGTTAGAACGGCAGTCTACTGTATCAGTCATGCTGTGGACCTCCAGAGAGTATTCGCGAACATGAGGACCTGAGGATATAATTTCTATATGTTATCAACTTGACAAAGGTTCCGCCGCAAATTAGCAGTTTTAACTTCATTTTCTGACAAATGTTAGTTTAGGTCATTCAGATGTGTATCGTGGTCTGCGAATTTTTATAGCATTGTGTACACGGTATTAATATATAAATAGATATAATGTCGTTTGTGAATTTCTAGGATCTAACATACACAAACGTTATACATGAGGAGTTATCAGGGAAGCAGACATAGGTGCCAATTAAAATACCAATTGTAAATTCATGCGACGTTTCAATCTTATATTAGATCTCCTTCAGGCATAATGCAGCACAAATTTGTTCACACGTGAAAACTGCATATATGATTATTAATGTATATAGAATAATAATTTATTTTATTTTATTTACCTTTACATGTAGTGTATAACTAACATCTTCACAATTCTATTGCTACTATGCATAATCATATAATACTTTCTAAATTTTAATTTAAAAAAAAAAAAATTATACACAATAATAGTTATACATGAGTTTCAATATTTCTAAATTAACTTGGAAGAATATGAATACAACATAAAAATGCAATATAATTTGCACCTAAGTGCGTGTGTGTGAAAAATGACATGTATCCCATAACTTCAAATAGATTAGCTATAGACCTATAAAACATATACTACTATACATGTAATATTAAATTGTGCAGTCCATTTTTTGCAATAGATAAAACAGAAACGCTGTCATGTCAGGGTTTTTCCTGCGTTTTTACCACGCTTTATCATTGCCAATAAATGCACGTGTTTTCGTTGTGTTAAATAATACTCAGTTTATCTTCTTCGCTGTGTTGATGCTGTTTAGATGTTCGAGGATTGTCAACCAAATATCATCTTACAATACACAATACACACTTATACACAGTGTTGATCTTATTATATCATAAGGCGTTGAAATTTTATTCTACTTTATCGTTCACCTGATATAATGAGTCAAATAAAATAATGATATAAACCATATTACCTATGTCACAAACCTAGAATAATGAGTTAGACAATTGGTCCATAACTATTAATTTTATCGATTGCTGTTTTACAAGTGAAATATATTATAATTAGTCTTATTTTTTTGCGTACCAGTCGGTGGGTCCCATGTTACATTGAACATCAATTCGTGGTCCGAGCCAGCGAGTGGTTGTGGGATCACTCGAACACCGCTAGGTAGAGCTGCGTGCTGTACTGTATATCGTTCGCTGGTGACTTCTACAGGGTCCTGAAACAAGACGATATTACTGTCAGTTATGAGCTAAAGACATACTTCCAGATGAAACAATAAGTTAGTATATATAGAGGTAGTATTACAAAGAACGCTTACAGTATTATGTTTTTATTTATATACCCTTTTTTGTAGTAACTTGATCTCATTCGTTATTTAATTCTGCCTACACCTTTTTATTTTGTACACATATGTCAGATTTAATTAAAACGTGCATGTCTAAAGTTAAGCCTTACTGTGAGAAGTAGAGAAGTATTTTAGAAGAATTTTATACACAGTGTAGTATATTATTCGTTGTAGGTACACAATTAGTTACATTCATTGAAAACCCTCTCACTTACATTTTGTTTCTAATGACTATTATCATTATAATTCCAATTTAATGTATTATATATGCTTATGTTTTTGTACCAATGTTATTTAACTCAAAGTTTAAATATTTCTTGAATAGACGTATGTGTTACAATTGTATATTCATCCGTTACCTTGCGTTACGTGCTATTGACAGATCAGTACGAAAAAAAATGTATGCTATAAATATAACACCGCTGAATAGCTATAGAATCATATATGATCACGGTATGATTTGAATTAGAATAGCGTAAGAAACTATGGGAAAAAACTAATCAATAAACTAAACAATAATAATTTTAGAGATTTCCCCATAAATCAGTCAATTTGTTATTGATCCTTTAATAACTAACCCATTGCATTGTTTTGTTAATTTATACATATGTTAAATAAACTAGTATAGATTAGTTAAAATTTGATAATTACAGCAATCAAAATAGCAGTTCGTTCGGAGTATCAAACAGCCAAATTAGCATAGGTAAGTAAAATACCTAATAAGTAAGATGTTAAATTAAAAACTTAAACAATTATTTGCAGTAAAAATTATTATTAAAATACAACAACGCAACACAACCAAACACACACTACGGACACGAATTTATTTTCTACGTTAAATAGTGGTATTATTTAAAGCGACACTTGTACTTATATGTTATATCTTATAAGTTTAAAGAATTCTAATTCTAACAAAACAAACTTTTACACTTTAAATAAAGATGAGAATATTAATACAAAAAATAGAAACAATATCAAACATTTTGTGCTGTACATTTAAAATATATTAATACGGTAGTCCTTCGAAACTTGTTGACTTAAGCAGTCATATAAAGTCATATTCGTCATTGTTTTAATATAATGAAATTATTATTAAAATTATTTGTTTGTATTTGGTATTATGTATTTGTTATTGATTTTATTAATGTAATTGTAAATTGGTGTGACATTTATTAATTTTTATTTGTAATTTTAATAGTATGTTTTTTTTTAACCATTGTATTTTATTGGAAAGGCTACACCCCGAAGTTGATCGTCGCCTACGAGGCGAGTTTGGCATGGCATAAAGGCGTGGGAAAGAGCAAAGTCCACATTTTTTTAACTTTAATATTGTATTTCTTTATTAGTATTACGGTAATAATAATCATGATATACCTTTTTAAAATCCTTCTATTGTGCCCTTCAATTTGATACCCATATTGTAGTATTCGAGAAAAAATTTTTTTTTTTTATTAACTACAATGGCTTCGCGCAGCCGCCATGTTTGATTTTTTTTAATGTCACCTATCTAAGAACACTTGGGCAGCTAAGACGAACCTAACGATACCTCAATTATGTAAATCCGTTCAGTGGTTCTGGAAATATGAGGTAGTAAAGAATATTACATACAAATATACATACATACAAGATACGCGCGAAAAACATAACCCTTCCTTGGCAGTCGGGTAATAAGAATCCTTTACTGTTAGGTACTTACTGTTTGTAACAAGTAAACAGTAGCATTATAATAATTAAAGGGAAGGAAACAACAAACAAACAGTGAACAACAAAAGCAAATTATCACAAAGAAGATAATGTGTTGTTTTATCTAGACATGTCCTAAAACAACATTGTTGTAAGCTACGAATTGTTTGTTTGATTTAAATAATAAGATCAACATTGTTTTGTGTTTCATAACACATCGCCTCGGGAGCCCAACAATAAATTAAACATACATTACATATGTACATGGAACCTAATGAAACATTTTATTTGATAAGGACTTTGTCGGTCTAATCTGAAAATGTGTTATCCACTTGTAATTATCACACTTTTTAAAATCTTTTATTTTACTTGCAATCTATGTAAGTGTGTATGTATGTTTGTAGGGTGGAATCTTGCAACTCAATTTTGAAGCATCAACTCATTGAGCGGATAATTATTTTCTACACGTTTACTTTGGATGACATTGCATGGTAAGCTGTGTGACGTCATTCTAATCCATCATGGCGGAACACACACGATGATGAAGTTTTTAAGTCATATATGTATATTGTGCGATAATTTTTCATGTTGATAGTAAATGATTTAAAGGAAAAGTTCATTTTATTCTTTAAATCATAGCTTGTTTTTTTAAAAAGTTTTTTACTTTTAATTTCTTAACCAAATAAGTTTTATCATTGTGTTAGCAGGTGTCGATAGGTATATCACCTTAAAAACGGTGTATAATTTTTATGGTTTCTAAATTTTATTTAAAATAGTATCATTAGATTTAAATTATTTAGAATTTCGTTGTATGCGGTGAAAGAAATATGGCAGTCGGTCCTAGTTGTTATCATAAACGTGCAGCAGCAGCAGCAGGAGCAGCGTAGTGCAATAAGCTCTAAGCCTTCTTCTACATGGAGAAAGAGGATTATGCCTACGTATGCTACAGGTTGAATCTAATTTACATCAATATTACTTTCCAATCTAAGAAAGGTCTTCGTCTAGTACAGTAGGTATGCGTGAAGTCTGGTACAAAATTTAGATTGCCTTTAAGCCTTCGTTAATGTGCCTGCCACTATGCACCACAAGGTAACCATTACTTACATCATAACAGAAAGGTCATGTGAGTTAGAATTTTGGTACGGTACTACCCCAGTCGAACACCAATTTTTGAGCAAAATATTTTCTGCTAAAAGCACGTTAAGATAAATTGCTCGTTGATTTTTATTCATGGCCGACTTCAAAAAAGAGGTGCTCAACTAAAAAATATTTTTTAATTATTAATCGTTGTGTCCATTTGTTATAAGTATTCTTTGACGGTTCGCAGGAAAGTGGACATAATGTGCCAATCAAACCACTAATTGCAAATTTATGCGACGTTTCGATCCTTTATTGGATCATCATCAGGCTTTGACGGTTCGCAGGAAAGTGGACATAAGGTGCCAATCAAACCACTAATTGCAATTTCATGCGATGTTTCGATCCTTTATTGGATTAACTTGCGACTAACTTGGACTAATTTGCAATTAGTGGTTTGATTGGCACCTTATGTCCACTTTCCTGCGAACCGTCAAAGAATATTTTTTAATGTTACAGAAATGTCATTTATCGGTATCAATAAATAGAAATTTTTTATTTTTTGTGTAGTACCTACTATTATAGTTTTTTAAAATTACCGTTTCTTAAAATTTAGTTTTTTACCGTTTGTCTTCAACAAACACATCGAGTATTTTTCATGTTTTTTAATTTATTTTGTGTCAATTTTACTGTTGAAAAATAGTTATTTGTCTACTTTTATTTTTTTTATATTTTTTATGATTGTTGATGTTAAAATTTAGAAACAGAAACTAGAAGGTACGTTATTGAAGACCAATAAATTTTTTTTTCCTGGTTTCCATCCAAAGCAAAAATTATATAAAAAGGAACGCCTAACTTTATTTAAAGTCAACAGAAAATTATAAGGTTTTAGTTTAAAAAATTTCACAAGTAATAAAAACAAGTAGAAAGTAAAAAAAAGAAACAAATATATTTACTATATTTAAAATAAAATAAAAAACATTTAAAACGAATAATAAAATATACAATTTATACTTACGTGGATCGTAAGGCAATTGCTCTTAATGAACATTACTGTGAACTGAACTGAACTGTTTTAATACCCCATTTTAATATTTATTTATTAAAATTATAAAGATACTGCCGTGTGTTATTGAATAGTAGGTGAGTTTTACAATCGTATAATGTCCGGTGACAAATTTGTTTACTATAGAATCTATTTTTAGAGCATTTTTAACATTACAAATGCTATCTACTTTACATACATACTAATATACAAAGATTAGAAATAATAAATTTTTATAATGACACAATTTGCTTGAAATAATTTTGTCTTCTCAAAAATGAAGTTTTGATGTTTCAGTATTTAAAAGTTTCTTATCATTAACATGTACCAACTTATGTGAACAGCTATCGGAAATTATTTTGTTTTCGCAATTTAGATTTTTTAACATTTTAATTTATTATTATTAGTAGGTAAGTTTTAGAAATTTTATTTTTAATTTATTTGCATTATATAATTTATAATACAAGATAGAAGAATGAATTATAACATGATGCAATGATTTTATCGCTTCAATCTTTAAGTCTTTTTTTATAATAAAGTACACAGATTAACTAATGTTTAAAGTCATTCGATAGCTGTGAATGTTTTTAAGGTACTCTAGTAGATAACTAGATAAGATACAAAAGCTTTTGATAAATAGGTAATCGGAATTTTTTTTATGACACAAAGATATGAATATTAGTCAACGGACTTTACTATGTATGTTTTGTACTTGTAAATTTAAGGTTTCTATTCACTATTGACTTAGAAAAAAAACTCCTTTCAAAAGTCCTTGATAATAGTATGAGATTCACATTAATAACTCTGATACTAAATAGATGGTATATCAAATATGAAACGTATCTGTACGATTTATGGTTAAATACATTTCCGTAAAAATCGCATTGAATATTATGGAGCAGTTTTTGCGTGATATCGGTACAATGATTTTGAATTCTGAATTTCATTTTTACTGAATATATCCTATGATCAGATTTCCTTCAGTTTCTATTATATTGTACAAGTATATTCTGTATGTAATACATTTATTTATTTATTACTTTCTTGCATAAATATAGTCAAACACTTTTATATAGTAAAAAAAGGAAAAATCAGCAGTCATCATTATCATTACAGCCTATACAGTCCACTGCTGTACATAGGCCTCCACAAATTTGCGCCAAAAATAACGTGAACTACTAGGCAAGTGGGTTGGTGACCGCAGGGCTGGCTTTGTCGCACTAAAAACGTCTTCAGCCTGTGCATTTCAATGCCAGCAGTTAGATGGTTATCCCGCCATTGTTCGGCTGTTTAAGTGCCAAGGTGGTAGTGGAACTATGTTATCCCTTAGTCGCCTCTTACGACACCCATGGGAAGAGAGGGAGTGGCTATATTCTCTTTATTATTTTATTATTCTGTAACCACACAGCAGAAACACAATTGTACTGTACATAATGTTTGATATTGTTTCGATTTATTTCGCTGGCTCTGTGTAATTATTTAATTTTTATCTTGTTCCAACCTTTTCAGTTGATTATCAATCAGTTGTTCTTCACTCAGGCGGGTTTTTTGTTTGTTTTTTTATTTTTGTTTTAATTTATTTGTAAAGGGATATATATTTGTTGTATTTGTTGCTGTGTGGCTACGGTACTAAAGAATATAGCCACCCCCTCTCTTCCCGTGGGTGTCGTAAGAGGCGACTAAGGGATAACACAGTTCCGCTACCACCTTGGAACTTAAAAAGCCGACCGGTGGCGGGATAGCCATCCAACTGCTGGCTTTGAAATACACAGGCCGAAGACGGCAGCAGCGTCTTCGGTGCGACAAAGCCAGCCCTGCGGTCACCAACCCGCCTGCCCAGCGTGGTGACTATGGGCAAAACACATGAGTTCACGTTTTTGGCGTAAACTTGTGGAGGACCAGTAGACTGTATAGGCTGTAATGATGATATATTTGTTATAAAATTCATGTATATTGATATTTGTTTAGTAGTTGTCGTTGTTTTTCGTGCTTTGTTATTGAATTTCGCGACAAATTTTCAGTATATTTTTCACGTTAATACTTATGTATCTAGAGTTATATCCTTTTGAACCCGAAACTTTCATCAACTGGTAAAGTTCGCGTAAATTACGTGAATTGGAGATGGATAACAAAAAAAAAAATAGTTTTTAGGGGTTTTGTTTTTTGTTTATCTTTTCTTTGGTGAGCATTAAGCTAGGATCATTATTCTACTACTTACACAAAGACAAGTTATAGGTGTAAAGTAATTTAACCGCACAAGTATGATTTATCACATAATTAACCACTTAATAATTGTGAAAAAAAACTCTTTTTTTTAAACTTTTTTTTTAACTTAATTTTTTTAAATATAGACCAAAAAAACTTAAATTTAAATTTAAAAAAGAAAGTGGTAACCTTACAACCTAGCCCATTATAGTTCACGAACAATCATTTTTTGAAACTTTTTTTTGCTCTCCTATAAAATGATGATTTCCGACTTTGTATCACTTGTCACAGGAGGAACAGATTCATGAACGCGTTGTTCTTATGAATCATAGTTAGTCATACAAATGTGTATAAATGTGTATGTAATGTAACTTACATGACTTTTCAAATAGGTGGAGCCATATACTACACTTTCGATCACATATGGTGGGAAAAAATATTCATATATACTTAAATTGTACAACATAATTGTGTTTGCTTGCAAACGAAAAAAAAACCGACTTCAATTACATCGACAAGTAATACAACGTAGATCGACGAAAAAATAGTCAAGCAACTACGCGTTATCAAAGATTACTCAAAAAGTAGTTATCAGATCTCGATAAAATTTATATGTGACCATATGATAAACATCAGCTTTCGATTAAATTAAAAATTATCAAAATCGGTACACCCAGTAAAAAGTTATTACGGATTTTCAAGAGTTTCCCTCGATTTCTCTGGGATCCCATCATCAGATCCTGGTTTCCTTATCATGGTACCAAACTAGGGATATCCCCTATCCAACAAAAAAAGAATTATCAAAATCGGTACATCCAGTAGAAAGTTATGCGGTATAATACAACGTAGGTCGACGAAAAAAGCGTCAAGTAAAAACGCATTATTAGATATAACTCAAAAAGTAGTTGTTAGATCTCAAATAAATTTAAATGGGACCAATTGGCACACACCACCTTTCGATTAAAACAAAATTTGTCGAAATCGGTCCACCCGGTCAAAAGTTCTGATGTAACATACATAAAAAAAAAAAAAAAAAAAAAAAAATACAGTCGAATTGAGAACCTCCTCCTTTTTTGGAAGTCGGTTAAAAATTTATTGGACGCTACTCACGTTGTCAGATTCTGCCTGGCTTACACTAGATTCATCATCAATAACAGAGTTATCGAAACACGAACACAAGAAACTACACAACAATGTTGTTAATAAAAACACACATGGATATACACAATTACACATTTTAAACGCACATCCATCATACACTTATAACGGAACACTAATAAACAATTCGATAACTGATTTGGAACATGAATCAAAGGATATGTCGATAATTACTTTATTTTAAACGCAAAACACGTAAACAATATTGAAAACAAACGTGTACCTCTCGCGTATAATTAAATTTATAAAGACTTTTTGTGATTAGGAACTATAATGTATTAAGGGACAGTCACACTTACACGGAAAACGCGAAAGATAGGTTGTCGCTTGACGCTTATCTCAAACTTATTCTTTGGGCAAAACTATCTAATACGTTTAATAATTATCGTATTCACTGCTAATATTATTTTGAGGTATATTTAAAATATGATTTACTTATACGCATTATTTAATAATATTATAAAAGAAACGACGCGTTACTTTAGAAATAAAATGCGCGCGAACCTTGAGTTTTCTGAAATAGTGTATCCTCACCTATTTAGATATCGGCTATCAATTTCGATATATTATCAATAACATACGTATAACACTTGAAGCTGAATGATATTGCGTCGATACGGGTATAGATTGGACAATCGGATTACCATTTTACTTTTAGCCTGGCGATGTGGTGTTCGTTGAAAATATGAAATCAGCGCAGTGCCAAGATAAACTATGGTTTATGTTTAATGTAAATATGACGGTATACTATAAGGCCGATACTGGTTTATTGCTCTTGTTGTGTTACAAATTTAAAATGTAATATAATAAATATTTTGAAAGCTGTGACACGATTTAGTATTTTGATTTTAATTGAGAAACTATCGATCGCGCGAAAACGAAATTAGTCATCGTCTTCTTATAACGGAAATTATAAAAGTGACTTTGACATAATTTGGGAGACAAACGTACCTCTGGGAGTAATTTGAATAGTTAGGTAATATAATATATAAATAACTTTATTATTAATTTTTATTAATATTAATTAAATTTTTGAATAAACGTTCAAATAAAACTAAATAGACATTCTGAAAATAATTTTTGATAGAAAAGTAACCGAATGATTCTATATCAATGCTTTTGTTATCGACAGCAACTAGGTTAGCCGTCTTCTAGGATATCATACCAAATTTCCATTTTGGAGTAGTGATCATTTATATTAGATAAATAAGAATATACTTTCAATCAAAATATAAAAGCTTGGCCACATCTCCAGGGCAGAATACCGATACCGTGCTTATGTTTTGCCGTATATACTTCATATGGAAAGGTGTTATACGCTTCAGCCTGTAATATCTCACTGCTGGACGTAGGCCTCCTTTCCCATATAGGAGAAGGATCAGAGCTTAATCCACCACGCTGCTCCAATGCGGGTTGGCGGATATATTCCCTACTATGAGTAACGATCGCTATCAAGTGTACAACCGGGACCGACAGCTATAGATCTACAAGGACTGCACAAACACCCAGACTACGGCAAACATCTGCATGGCCAATACAATGTCTGTTAAGTGCGGGGATCGAACCCGCAACCGCCAGCACAACAACCACAAACCAGTGCGGTGACCGTTGCGCGAAGGTGTTATGTGACCTTAAAACTTAACTTATCTTGATATAGAAGTATTACTTACCGTTACGGTGCTCACATGTGAATTTCGAAGATTAAATAAAGTGGAATGCATTTCGAGTAAAGATTCATCAATATTCAGACTTCCAAGGAAGTGTCTAGACTTCAAATCTGGTGTAGGCGATGTCCTCATATCTTCGTCTTGTACTGACACTGTAGTTTCTAGACTTTCTAAAGTATTGATTCCAGTAAAAAATGTTTCTGTTGATACATTTCCGGTAGGCCACATTAGAAGTATTATACAGCACAATGTTGATTGCCATTTCATCGTGCAGTAAACATGCTAGAAGCAACTGATCTTTAAAGTGATCACCATCTTTCTTCACTTTTTGAACAGTCTTGAATGTGAAAAAATAAAATAAAATGTAAGGTTTTCTTTTGTCATTTTCATTCTAAAAAAATTAATACATACGGTTTTTGGATTGAAATAAACTTAGATTTCGTCAAAGCAACACTAACTAGATAGTATAATTTTGAAGATAATTTTTTTTTTAAGAATTGAAGTGAATTATATTTAAAATAAATATAGAAAAGAAAACTAATTGCAACGAGGATCAACAGATGTCCATATAGCTAAAACGACGATCACTTTGTGTGTCGTATCTGTTAGAGATCTTATAAATTCTTTGAAATTTAATACAAAATTCAGGAGTCGCTTGTATACGCTCGTGTTCGTGAAAATAAATATATACGTGTTAAAAGATGATTATTTATTGATTTATTTATACAGAAAACCAACAGCTTATACATACTATTTTTATCATAAAGCATACAACAAATAATATAGCCAATAACAGGTTTCCCTAAAGTTAACAAATTGGTATTATGGAGATATCGTTGACAGAAAAAAAAAGAAAACAAGCGTACAACCAGTACATTCCGACACACAAGAAATACTTATAAGAGAATTTTGATGTTGAGACACAGTTAACTAACACTTAGCAATACACATACATAAATACATAGTAAAAGACGCATATATAAACACATCATACATATACAGATACATAATATTATTACATAGTATAAAACAAAGTCGCTTTCTCTGTCCCTATGTATGCTTAAATCTTTAAAACTACGCAACGGATTTTGATGCGGTTTTTTTAATAGCCTAGAGTGATTGAAGAGAAAGGTTTGTATGTATAATATATGCATAATATAGTATGGTCACCAACCCGCCTGCCTAGCGTGGTGACTACCCGAGTAGAAATTTTTTCGTCTTCCTGAGAAGGACCGGACCAGGCACGCCTGATCAGGACTAGATAAGGCATGTAACGCAGATGATTGGTCTGGACCTGATCAGGACGAGATAAGATTTCCTGATCGGGTCCAGATCAGGAAATCTCATCTCATCCTGATCAGCTGGTTCGGTCCAGTCCTTTTAAAAAACACGAATGTATATTCTTGAAAAAATTGTTTAACAAAAAAAAAAAACGACTTGATATTATAAGTGTTACTTCACATAATTATTATGATATTTATTTCCGTTTATTTTTTCCAATGTATTATTTATTTATATTTTTACTTTAAATATTAATTATTTTTATTTATTTTTATGTTATTAATTAATTATTATTAATTAAATATTTTTTATAACTTCTAATATTTAACTACTAATTAACTATTTCCTATTACTTACGACTGCTCCACTGTGTAGAAACCGACTCCCTGCTAGACTGTCCTAATAACTCTATATATACTAAGTGCGCTTAAAAACTTTAATAGCGCGATTCAGGCTCAGTTCGCGTAATTTCTTTCAGGCTATCCTGATCTGGACCTGACCGGGTCCTGATCCAGTATGCCTTACCATACTTGATTATATTTTATATCAGGCTATCCTGATCTGGATCAGACCGGGTCCTGATCCAGTATGCCTTACCATACTTGATTATATTTTACATCAGGCTATCCTGATCTGGACCGGACCGGGTCCTGATCCAGTATGCCTTACCCTACTTGATTATATTTTACATCAGGCTATCCTTGTCTGGACCAGACTTGGTCCTGATAGAGCTGGTCCTGATAGAGCTTGCCGGATCCGGCATGCCTCATTGTATCCTGATCCGGTCCAGATACCTGATCTGGTTTAGCCTGACCTTTTTTCTAGTCGGGTATGGGCAAAACACATGAGTTCACGTTATTAACGGCGTAAACTTGTGGAGGCCTATGTCCAGCAGTGGACTGTATAGGCTGCAATGATGATAGTAGAGGAATACTGGTAGTTTTTGCAACCGTGTGAAGCCGGGGCGGGTGGCTGGTATACTTATAGTTTATAAACTATTGTAAAAATTGTTACGGTGACTCAGATAGTATTTTTATTATATTGGTTTTGAATATCCTTTTAGACTTTGTGAAGATGTCGACGTTTTAAAATAATGTGTTTTACGTATGAGGGAGTAACAGCGAGTTTTTAAATAATTCGAATAATGTTGAGGAACTTCTAACATAGATGTATTACGGGTACGAAATTTAGGAGTTACTTTGGTCTTTTGTGTTTGTGTATGTTTCTGGACGGCGTTTACTGTTATTAATATTAATAAAGTAATGATTTTCTTTTTTAGAATTTCCCATAATATTACCATTAAGTATGGAAATTCCGTAAAATATAATCAAGTTTCGTGATAAAATAAGCTCAGTGACCCTCATCACGCATTGGTGGACCTGCCATTGATTCGGAAAAAGACTTATTATTGATGCGGAAACGAATTTGAGTCCTTATCGGTTTTAAGTGTAGTCCCTGTATCTCTGTAACGAAAATACTTTCAAGAAATTTCTTTATTTCTAAAGTTTGTTTTTATTTTTGCTTATTATATTTCACATTTATGATTATTTATTCGTATTTTTAATTCATATTATTAATCGTTATATTGTAGATCACATATTCGACCAAAGTGGTGTTTTTAGAAATCGACAGTTCTAACATAATTAAAGTTTTTAAATTGGTTAGTATTTTGTTATCAATAGGAAAATATAAAATTTTAAAATATCTTGGCAATTGGAGTCTGATATGTAAGTTCATTTTTGAAAAGTGGTCTCATGACTAAAATAATTTTGGAATCCCTGGGATAGAGTATTCTTTATAAAAATTTATTTGTATTACCTATACATAAAATAATAGTGCTTTTGTCACAACTTATATCATTAATGGGTTAATGTATTGTTGTCTTATTCTAATCAATAAACTGTGAAACTTCTAAACCAATGTTAATAAATAATTTATTGTATTTTATTTTAATTTAATGGGGTCAAGAATATAAAGGGCGTCCTCGGCACACGGTAGCGGATCCTCTTTGAGAGTCAATATAATTTTTTATATAATGAGGAAAAAGAAACATCCTTTTTAAGGCTTTCAATCTTTACTTCATATAAAATGATTTTCTGAATAGAAGCTCTTCATTTTTTTTTACATACAGGACATTTCATACCGGGATATGTATTATTTTTCAGCTCTACAAAACTTGTGATTTTTTGAATTTATTTGTGAAAACTTCATCAAATTACGGTGTATACGTTAACTAGACATAATATGTGTTAATGTTTCTCGCTTCTCCTCAAAAACAGATGTTTTAAAAATCTATTTTAAATTAGTCATATAGTCAAAGTTCATTTATATAATACATATCACACTTTTGTTATTAATTTTAGGAAACGCTACGGTAATATGTCTATAATAATAACTAGGTACCTCTTACGTCTAGATCAAGAATAAAAATTAAATTATATTTGAATAACTCAAAGTTGCAAAGTCAATTAAATTAATTATTTAATATTGGGATAAGTAGGTTTGTAAGTCATTACGTTAATAGGCACCTAATGAGCAGGTTTTTTTTTTGTATATTATGTACAAGGTCGGCAAACAAGCGTACGGCTCTTTGATGGTAAGCGATTACCGTAGCCTATAGACGTCTGCAACACCTGAAGCATCGCAAGCGCGTTGCCGACGCTATCTCTAATAATATAATAAAGTAATAAGAATATGGATACATATCCAAAAATATTTACCTACTCACCTAACAAAAGCTACCATGGCTACTAAAAATAACTGAACAAGTTAGGGGTAACTAGGTAACTCGCCTAGTTACTTGGATAGTAACCGCATTACTTATCAAAGTTATTGAAATAACGTAAATCTGAAAGAGCCTTAGTAAAAATAGATTAGAAACATCTAAATTGTGGGCTTTTCAATTGAATTTTTAGACTGTCAATTACTTTTGTAATTGATTTTCTAGATTTTCAATTGATTTTGTAAATTATCAGACTATTTTCTTTTGCAAAACTAGTATGAAGTTATGTAGTAGCAGCGTCTTCGGTGCGACAAAGCCAGCCCTGCAGTCACCAACCCGCCTGCCCAGCGTGGTGACTATGGGCAAAACACACGAGTTCACGCTATTTGTGGCGTAAACTTGTGGAGGCCTATGTCCAGCAGTGGACTGTGATAGGCTGTAATGATGTTGATGATGAATGATGAGTATGTAGTTTGATTTAAACTTATCTGTGTCTATCAGTTGTCTGTGTACTTAATTTTAAATATTACTATTGTAAGTATATAGTATACAATTTACCACATTCTAAATAAAAATTCATTTGAATTAGAATATTTTCCATTAAGAATAATGATAAATTTCTGCTATATTTTATAAAAGTTTTCAATCGATATTATCATACGTGATCAGAAAGCACGTAGGGCGGATTTCCAAGGTCGTTGGGACAGCACTATAAATCTTCCTACAAATATAAACATACCCCCTTGACGACTGTGAGTGACGAGTATTCTAGTGAGCCTTTCTTATCAGTATTCATAGAGTCAAAATACAATTTCTGTTATTAATGAATCCAATCACAAGTTTTTGGGCGTTGTTTTAGGAATATGACCACTTGTTGCTTCTGAAACAGTATGGCTTCTGCCCTAGGTATAATAAAAATGAATTATAGCAGAGACAGGACAGTTGAAAGCAAATATTTGCAGAAATTTTGCTATAATTTCAGCTTGGATAAACACTTAGTACTATGAAACTTCTACACTATGAAACCATTCGAGCAAGTTTTCGTGTAAAAAATTGAACTCGTTGTTTTGTTTTGAACGATAAATTTTCAATATTGTGTAAAAAAAATATATAATATTGGAAATATTATTTAATTAATTATGTAAAGTTAATCTTAAATTAATTTAATGTTTATTTTTGTGTCATATAACGTATAATGTATGTGTTTTCTTAGTAAAATGGTTTCTATTACTAGAACCTTGGTATTTCATGCTACATATTCTTGGATTGAAAATATTAATATTCCACATACCAAGTTCCGACTTTATGTGTAGGAGACCTTGATATGTTTTGTCAAATCAATATGGCACCGAGCGGTACATATAAGGGGGCGACAAAATCACCACAAATTTTTCAAAAAATTTAATTCCTGCCTACCGACAGCGTAAAAGTACGAAACAGAAGAAGCGGGATGAAGTGCCACCGAAGTGCTGAAACAATTCCACGTTCTCACTAGTATTCTTTAGTAAAAACTTTAATACGATCGTTATCATCAACACTCACAGCGTGTTCAGGTTAATCTCTATTACTATATCGGCATTATGCACATTAATCAATAATATAAGTCGATACAGTTTGAAAGCTTGAAGATTTTCGACATGTTTATTGTATTGTATATTGTGTGTACCTATTATGTGTGTATGTAAAAAAAAAAACAATAGCGTTTCAATATTACAATTTCAATAAAAAAAATCTTATTTTTGAACTAATACTTCCTTTGACGCGTTGAGAGAGAGAGAGAGAGAGAGATATGTGAGAGTAAAAGTAAAATTAGAAGCTGAAGAAAGGTTTTCTCCTATAATATATAGAAACATTGGACATAAATACTAAAGACTGCCAAGGAGAGTCATAATTGAACCTGTTCTGCCCATTAATAAATTTAGTGGCAGCTGCAGCTACCGAATCATGTCAGTTCATGTTCATCAGAAGCTTATCAATTTATCATGGTGCTACAGGAAATGTAGCATTATTAGCAAGCTTGTCACAACGCTGGCAACATTTAATAAGTAAATTCGATAAATGACAAAACAAAGAAGACAGTGAATCTGACACGTAAATCAGATAAAAGTTTCAGAGATTCTTGTTTCAAGTTCCTTAAAACCATAGAACCGATCAAGGTTGATTATAATTAAAACCTTGTTACGTGTCGAGAAGCAGCAGGAATAGATTTGGATTAAGAAAAATTAGAAATGGTGGTAACGGTTGTTGTGTGTTGAGCGGAATGATTTTTAGAAAGTATAAACAAAGCGAACATTCAAATTTACGTATTCAACAACAAGTTTATTCGCTGTAGCCAATTTTACGAACCACTCTGTAAGAATTTTTGTAGATGAACGAGAGAATTTTGAGTTAAAAAAAGCGATAGTTTGATACTATTGCTTTTTTCCAAAATATATATCAAAGCAATATACAATAAAAGGAAATAATTGTGTTTGCTCGCAAACGAAAAAAAAACCGACTTCAATTACATCGACAAGTAATACAACGTTGATCGACGAAAAAATAGTCAAGCAACTAGGCGTTATCAAAGATTACTCAAATAGTAGTTATCAGATCTCGATAAAATTCAAATGTGACCACATGATAAACATCAGCTTTCGATTAAATAAAAAATTATCAAAATTGGTACACCCAGTAAAAGTTATTACGGATTTTCGAAAGTTTCCCTCGATTTCTCTAAGATCCCATCATCAGATCCTGGTTTCCTTATCACGGTACCAAACTAGGGATATTCCCTTTCAAACAAAAAAATAATTATCAAAATCGGTACATTCAGTAGAAAGTTATGCGGTATAATACAACGTAGGTCGACGAAAAAAGTGTCAAGTAAAAACGCATTATTAGATATAACTCGAAAAGTGGTTGTTAGATCTCAAATAAATTTAAATGGGACCAATTGGCACACACCACCTTTCGATTAAAAGAAAATTTGTCGAAATCGGTCTACCCGGTCAAAAGTTCTGATGTACCATACATAAAAAAAAAAAAAAATACAGTCGAATTGAGAACCTCTTCCTTTTTTGGAAGTCGGTTAAAAAGACAGAAAAGACTTGATGAAATACCCGAAGAAGATATTAGTATAACTTCAAGTTTAAGAAACACCAAGGATTAACACGTGCCTCGTTCTTATTTATTGACTCATTTCCGAGATAGAAATGCGGCATAAACAGATTGAACTAGAAGTTTTTCAGCCAAATCAGTAAGTTCATACCATCAATCCTGACGGAACGCAAAAAAGAATTTCCTTCGAACAAATGTATCTTAATGATTTAGAAACTAACTTACTCAGGTAACTAAACTAACTAATTTTCCAGAAACCAGAGTTTGGATTGTTAAAAAGTCTATCTTCGTTCCTGCGAAAACAAAAATGGCTCTATGCAAACTAGTGACAAATTTTTCGGATAAAGTGCTGTGTAAGTGTGTGTGTGTGTGTGTGTGTGTGTGTGTGTGTGTGATAAGTGTGTGTTTTTGCTTATATCGGAAAAAAACATCAACGATCTACTTTAAGTCGAAAAAAGTTAAACGCCTTATCTCTTTTTTACTCAGAAATAATGAGAAAGATTTCATACGATGATATAATTAATGTTTTTATGGATTTTAAATCCCATATAAAACTAACATAAAGCTTTCATAACTTTAATAATTTCATTATTATCACTAACTGAATCTTTAACATAAAGTTTAATGAAGATACGGTTTGGTTTTTTTAAACTACAAGTGCAATAAAACATATTTAACATTATTTTATGTAAGTTGTCGAATTTAAGAGGCGGCAAAAATATATTATCCTACTGGAGGTAAATTTGTAAATCCTCCATTGAGTCCTATTTGTATTGACGTAAAATTGATTAAATAAATAGTTCGGTCAATATAGACATTTTTAATAACAAATATATCGACAGAACTGCATTTTGGTAGAGACGTTGGGTAAGCTAGCAGAAAAAAGTGCCAAAAGTCACCATAGATTCCATGTGTGCTAAAAAAGCTAGTCAAGGTCAACGGCCGGTAATTTCGTCTTTTTTCTCGAAAACTGTGACCTTAATTAAAAATATAGATCAGGTAAAAATTGTTAAGAAATAAAGAATGGGGCGGCCAATTTTCGGTGGGCCCCAGGTGGCAAAACTCACCCTACCCCACTGCGTGTTGTTTTCTATCAGCGATGGAATTTTAACATAATTCGTTTGACTTTTATGACAAAATAATACTATGGACAAGTTAAAAATTTGTTGACATTTTCCGTAAAGTTAATTTAAGTTAGTTTAGATTTAAGAGTTAGTTGCATAGAACTACGATGTGTTTCACTTATAAAGAAAAAATAAATTAGTTTTACTTATATACGTTTCCTAAGACTTTATCAATATCACGACTCTAATTTGAATGAATTTTCCTTATATCCACGAAAACCACGAACTTTGTAGTAGTTCAACCCCTAAAGATTACATTTTTCTGACACACAATGCCGAATATCTTACAGTTCGATTATGGACCTTATTCATAGACCTTAGTGCCCAATATCGAGCATAGACAAGCTTTTAAAAAACCTTTTTTTTCAGTAACTGGTCATAGGTATCTTGTTTCTGTACAATACTTTTTTTCTATTAGAATAGTTTATTTGATTCTGATCTGATAAATAAACACACTATCCAAAATTGATTTATAATGATTTTCTAAATCTCATCGATCGATCATGTTATGATATTTGGTTTTTTCTTTATATGATGCTTATTTATGTATATTTAAGTATAAATAAATACTAAATTATGTGTATTAGAAATTAATACTACTTTCTTCTAAAACTAATAAGAAGTTTTAAGGCTGCATAAGTAAAGAAATTTTATTTGCAAAATATCACACTGTGTATTAACTATCTGTTATTACCATACGCTTAGTATATCATCAAATTTCCAACAATTATGATAATTTAATTTTAGTTATAAACATATAATTTAAATTTAGCAATAAACCGTCTACAGAACACAATTTTCACAACAAAATAACAACACTAGCAGGGCACTTTATTCGATGTTCTATCTAATTCTATGATTGTCTAACTAATTTATAATCGTTTACATAAGCGATCATAATTGTCGTGCGATTGTTTATGTAAATAACCACGATTGCACAGTCCACATGGTGCAAGCGTCGACGCGTTTGACGCTGGGCGGGCGCCCCAGCGACTTCTGTAGCTCGACTGCCCCGTAACAAACGTTTCTCGATTATTACGTACCATTTGCTCCATATTTCATTTTACTACAAAGATAGTGGTTTTTATTGGTTCATTTTGATTTATTCAGTCAATAAGCGATTACGAATAGGCGGTTGTATTTTGTTTGAATGTTATTTAGTTTTATGTAATTCATTTATTTGATGTAATATCCGAATTGCTTTGTTGCTAACTTGTATTTAGAAAATATAAATCGTTTTTAGTAATTTTTATAACAAATAAAAATAACGAAATTATTTTTGCTTTAACAATCCACAAATTACAGAGTAAAGTGTAACTAGTGAATAATAATGATTTAAATTTCAATTTTCAGACGTGAAATACGTTCGAATTCAAGTAGTAGTTTTTCGTCGTTACATGAAAGATGGCTGATTTCTCCACAGAACACGGGGAAGCGAGTCGTAAAATTAACTTATCCTGTGTGTTTCTACAAACCTTAATTATGTTTTATTTATTTGTCTTTTTCTTAATATTTTGTTTTATTACAATTAAAATGCTTTTTTTTTAAATTTTATTTTGTATGCCACAATTACGTTGTAAATATTATTGTATGTATACATTTATATACATTTGCTAGTATTTTGCCAGGGTAAAATGTCGTGTGGATTTTCCTTCTGCCATTATTGTATCAGCGAATCGTAGAGGTGCTGTTAGATGTTAGTGTTTTATGATTGCTAACTACTACATAATCTTTAGAAGTCTTCTCCATGTTCTTAGGTCTTTCTCAAAGGTTTTATTACGTTTTTGACCTTCTCGTAATATTTGAAACCGCGTCCAGTGTCATTAGTTATAGGGTGGATTCCTCTGTATTAATTAATTTATTTATTTAGTAAGAATCACCAACAGAATTACATGTTTAAAAAACAAACTTATTTTAACACTTAAAACAATTTTATTTTATGGAGGGATGTCAAGTTTCAGGCGGGAAACCTTAAAACTTCAACTTTCTGGGAAGTTTGAAAATTGGTATAAGTCCAAGTTGAAAATTGGTATACATTAAATAAAAATCGCTTATACATATTCCGTTAAAGCCATTTATTTCTCATAAAGAATACAAACTTTTGCTTCAAAAAAATAAGTATACAATACAGTAAAATTTATTGTAAAACTATTACAACTAACCATCATTAAAAATAATTGTAAGACTTAGCTTACTCTATCTGTATGTATTTAAACAAATAAATAGATGCCTTACGCTTAACGGCACCCCATAATATGTATACAGATCCAGAAACCCATACGACACACAAACACAAACTCCCAGACCTTCACAAACATTTATGGCTTATACAAATGTTTGTCAATACTTACCTACTCGTTACTTTTGGCAAATGATTCTACTTTGAAAGATTATATCCTTGTTGTCCAGTACTGCGGAAAAGATGGCGTAGACTCTTAGAGAAATATATTAAGTAGAACACTAGTGAATACATTACATTTACAAGCAAATATTCCTGTTCATAAAATTCGATTATTGAAAATATGTACTTGTTATAATTATTGCGTAAACAAATCTAGTCTAGCGGTGTAGGAGTACCGAGCAGAGGCGTAGCGCTGAAAACAAACAGATGCGACTGTTACTACGCAAAAAAATATTTTTACCGAATAGAAAAAATTTAACCTTCATCGATAGAAACATTCGCTTATTTATTTATATTAGTAAAATAATTTCGCATTTTAATTTTAAAATTCTAAATAAAAATAATTTTGAAAAGTCCGTCGGTACAGTTTGCTGTGACCAGTTATTATAAAGGCTGTAGAAACGATTTCCACCTCGTGTCAGGGTTTAATATTTGTATACCTACATATTATGCATCTTTTCGTATATTTTAAAAATATAATTTTTTGTCTGTCAGCTGTCACCTACACAGGCCACTTCGTTAGCTCAAGTCCCCTGTGTAAAAGTTGTTCTATAGGAACAGACGACGACAGACCGATGTGTTTGTTAAATATATTATTTGGCGACGCGTTAGCGAAGCGATCACCAGTCACGCGATCAGTACCGACTATTGCGTTTGCGGTTGCAAGTTCGATCCCTACTCATAACAAAAATTTGTATAGATGTTTGTCGTGATCAAGGCGTTCGTCTTGTATACTTTCGGACACAGGAGAAAATCCTACTCTGGGCCTTTGAGTGTAATCATTTCAGCCTGTTGCAGTCCACTGCTGGACATAGGCCTCCACAAGTTCGCGCCAGAATGCATGAACTCATGTGTGTTGCCCATAGTCACCACGCTGGGCAGGCGGGTTGGTGACCGCAGAGCTGGTTTTGTTGCACCTAAGACGCTGCTGCTCGTCTTCGGCCTGTGTCTTTCAAAGCCAGCGATTAGATGGTTATCCCGCCATCGGTCGGCTTCTTAAGTTCCAAGGTGGTAGGGGAACCTTGTTATCCCTTAGTCGCCTCTTACGACACCCACGGGAAGAGAGGGGGTGGCTATATTCTTAGGTGCCGAAGCCACACAGTACAAGAGAGTAAAGCGTTTATTATTTATTATTTTAATATTAAACATATTAACGGTACAGTATTTTCTCGGTACGATTTAAAATTCGTATCGCAAGATCACTATTGCAGTTCTTCAGTTTAATGAAGTCAAGAGGTAGCTCTTAGCTACATTAGACTGAGTGTACGTATGTCTACATATTAGTGATCAACGTGTAGGTGAAATTTCTAAAGTGTAAGTAAATTGTTATTTTTACAAAACATTGAAAAAGCTATTTTGTGTGCATTTTCTATAATTAGTCTCTCTGATTGATGTTTTCTCTCGTATTTACTATCCAATGTATTATATGTATAATATGTGTTATATGTGTTATTCCAATGTATTATATGTGTTATATGTTATAATACTCTACAACAAACAATATGCATAAAAACATATAATATGCATACAAATCTATAAAATACACAATATGCATAAACATATCATAATCAAATACCTAGACTTGGATGGAACCACGCGTTCAGGTGTTGGAAACATAAGGCCACTGCAAACACACACCCAGACTATGTAATTAAATGTATGTAAAAAATAATAAATAGGTAATTCTATATATAATTCTTTATAAGCGAGATTTGAACCTATAATCGAAAACGCAGCTCAATTACCGTCATTGCCATCAACTCATCGTTAAAACACATTCCAGATTTACGTATAATAAATATTTCAACGTTGCCGATATTTACTAAGAGCTTTAAAGAAAATGTAATTATAATATGCGGTTTTAATGCATTTTGTCGTTTTCATATTCATCATTTCAATTAAATCGTTCAATCTTTATACACAGCATTTAAATTTTAATGATGAGTCACCCGCGACCATGGCGTCTGCAACTTCGCCGAAATATCGGAAGCTTAAAGATGACAAGCGGGGTAAGTTCCGTAGAATCAAGTGTTAAAAGAAAAGCCTTAGAAACATATGTACTAAGTCTTTTTGTAACTCTCAGATATACTTATGTTCACACACAAATATATTTTCTAGTCGTAACCAGATGTTTATAAAAATAGGTCATTATTTTATTAAGACCGATTTAAACTTAAAATAAAGAAACGTCTGTACATTCCGTGTTTATTCGTTACTATTATTTCGACGTAAATACACTCACGCCCAAAGAGTATAATAATAAAATACGGAACTCACGCCTCTAAAATCAGTTTGAAAGCGAGGCATTTAATTCATCTTCTATGATCAGACTATCAAGATTTAAGTACGGCAATTTGATTATCTTTTTAAAAATCGAACGTCTGCCTTTTTATTACACAACGCTTATTTATAAATAACGGCTTACGTACATTTAGTTTATATTTCAACTGACTTTTTTAACGATAACTAGGCACATATAAGACTTTTTTACTGGGAAAGTTCCTACTAGTAGAGCCATTTATCATCTGTGGAATTAATTCAGGCAATATCTTGTTTACTGTGGTGTGGAATGAAACTAGGGTTGCCAACCATACTTTATAATAAAGTATTTTACTTTATTTTTGGTAAATATACTTTATACTTTTGCATACAAATAAAGTATATGAAAATACTTTATTTTCAATCTTTACTGTGATGCGTGAAACAAGATACTCATTATGGGTACTTAACTATTTAACGGTACACATAAGGTAAAACGGATGATGGAAAGGATTTAAAATTACTGAACGAAATGTTAGATGACAGATGTGGTGTTTTGAATGTGACAGGACAGGTGACAATCTGACATTTGTCACAGATGTCACTACTCACTATCAACGATATTGTAGAAAAATTGACCGTTGGCTTTGTTTATATGCAGTTAAGGAATCAATGGTTGGAAAAATTGTTTGACCTTAGCGAAGATAACTGGCTTTCAATACTCCCTAACGTGTCCTTAAAAAATGCGGTTAAATTTGAAAATTTTGAAATGATAATTATAAAAACTAAATTACAAGACGGATTAAATGTTAAGATGCAGGATATATATTCCGAATGTATAAGACAAAAAAAATCACTAATGATGATAAAAAAATTTCAGTGAAAAGTACAGTTGAAAAATGGCAATATATACTTAAAAATGCACCTGATAGCTTACCAAATATAAAAAAAAATTCTTACTTACTTTCTGTTCCCACTACTTAAGCTTTTACTGAAAGGGTTTTTTTAGTAATGAATCTAAAGTAGCGAGAAGAGAGAAATATAGCGTCAATAAATTTAATTAGAAACGAATTTTTATTTATATAAATTTAAATAATGATTTTTAAACAAGTTTGAAACATTTAAATATAACAAAAAATTGTTAGCATGTGCTAAAGGCACACAAAAATACGTTTTTAAAGCAATAAAAACATAAAATTTGAAAAATACTTTTTTTTTCTTCCAAATACTTTATTTTTTCCTATCCAAACCATTTTATACGTTTTTTTTTGTCAAAAAAAGTTGGCAACCCTAAATGAAACAGAAATGAGTCTTTAAAATAATAATAATAATAATGCACTTTCTTAACACCTTAACAAAAATATTGCATAAAAAAAACACAGCTAACTATTTATTCTTATTAATATATATTATATTAAAGTTGGTAAGGGCGAACTTATCCCAAGAGAATAACAAGAGCACGGGCATTATAAGCCCGTGGATATATATTGTTATAAAAAAAAAAAAAAAAAAAAAGAGATCTCTACCAGCCTACCCATGGTGATGAGAATTGCTGGTATCGCGGTAATTATTGTAAGGTACAAGGTGGTCTTATCTCTGAAAAGCGATCATATTCATCATGATTTTATATCGGTATCAGCTGGTCTCGGGAATATTCTAATTAGTACAATTTATAAATAATAGATAAAACTGAAATTTTAGTTGCATTTAAAGTCATTTGAATTTGTTCATAACATTTCATATAAAAACTACATTTTTTTGGTAAATTAAATTTAAATACTTGTATAAAGTTATATTTAGCGAGTAAAAAATTAGGGGGGCGTCCATAAATTACGTGAAGTGTTTTTTTAAATTTTCTGTCCCTCCCTGGTGAGATGTCGTGAGATTTTATTCAACCCCCTCCCCCACCCCCCAATCTCACGTGAGATTTTTCAAAATGTGGGTTTCTTACGTAAACGCATTGGATTGTTATTGTAAAAAGAAAAAAAAATACTTCGTGATTTTATTTACAGCTAGTTAAGACTAGTAATCAATATTGCTGAGAGTTTAATTAAAAGTGTGATAAAAATTTAACAATAGAATACTTAAATAATACTTTTGAATCAGAAAAAAAATTGCGTGATATTTGCCGAGCCCTCTCCCCTCTCCAACGTAAGATTAGATGAGACTCGACCCCCCCCCCCCTAAACATTTCACGTATTTTATGAACGCTCCCCTTATATGTTCGTGAAATAAAACAAAAATATTTTTTTTATTTATTTTTTATTATTTTTGTCACAGAAAAATATGCACAGCACTGTGTAAAGACATCACTAGTTAGACAATATAACACTCCTCTACGACGATTAGTCCAAAACACTCTAATAGTGCCAAGGGTCACATAATCACAATATTTATTACTACAAAAATAAAATTTGGTTAGTCTCGCACACCTTTTTTTTTAATTCGACATCGGTAGGCAATAAAAGGGAACGTATATATTAAAGAGTGCACTTATAAAATGTAATGAGAAAACCATCCATGAAATATGTCAGGCGAAATATCGGAAGTTTCAAATCTTAAACTTACAAATAGAAAATTTTGGACGATCGTCGTAAAACTTTATCTACATAAAACAAACTAAATACGTTTCACACGAAACGAGACAAGTCTCAACTTGTTTTATAATCAGTAACATATTGATCATAAATTTGTTTGATTCAATTTCGTTGTTTGGCGTCGTTTGAACGAAACGTATTTTTACAGTAGAAAACCTTAAAACTCTTATATCTACGTCAGTCATTCGCTCATATTCATTGTTATTCGCTGGTGAGGCCCGTTCGCTAAGTCAAATACAAACCGACAATGTTATGCAACAAAGCATAACGCAAATTAAAATTAATGTTAACAGAACTGTACTTAGTTTTACTAAAATTTATTATATAAAAATTACAACAAAATTTTTGACATAGCGTGACTTAAATTTAGAAAATATCTGTTAGAAAATTGTTTTATACAAACGAGTAATAAATAATTCTGTATGAAATAGGAAACAATTATTTCATGCTATGACGAACTTTTCCTATAACTCCCGATACAATTCGATTTTAAAATCATAATTTACATTTTTGACTCTGGTTCTAACGTATTACTCCGACCACAATAACCTATAAAATTATTACAATATTTTTTTAATCTGGCAAGATATATAACATATTATTTTATGTATGGCAAGTTAAAGAAAGTTCTATAGCTTATGAAAATGCTATAAAATGATTACCTACTTTTTTGTTTCTCGACTATCGAAAAGGGGTTAAAAAGTTAGAAAAAAAAACTGTTGTATATTTAAGAAATCTAGTCAAAGTATGGATTAAGCTCCGATCCTTCTCCTAGATGGAAACAGAGACGGATGCCCAGCAGCGGGATACTGCAGGCAGAATTAATGAATATAAAAGAGACAAGGCTACACAACTGCATAACGATTGACAAGATAATTTATATAGAAAAGATTTCGTATTTGATTAGGCTGATAATTTTGTTATATATTATGAGTTGTAAAGACTTCATCACTCGCTATATTAATTTTATGCAACCTTACCAATTTTATCTATTGTTAGTAAATTTATAGATAATTAAAAAAAATTCAAGTTAGTAAAGGGACAAAAATGTATAAGAATGAAACATAGACAAACGAAATAGAATAAATTAATAACAAAAATATACATCGCTTTTATTGATATATTGACTATATTATTATTTTTATATAGGTACCTATATATCAGGTCATAGAGTTGTACATTAAATTGTTTAAAGAATAAGATAGTGTTTCAAAGATAATTTAAATTAAAACAATTTCAGAATTGTGAATCTTAATGTCAAATAAAATGCATCATATAAAAAATTAAAATCAAAAAATAATCAAGATGATTATTTAAAAAAAAAAAAATTATATTAATTTTGTGCGCTTTTTCTACAAAAAAAAACCTAAATTAAAACTTTTTAAATGTTAACAACTAGATTATTATTTATGAAAAATGTTAAATCATCATAAAATTGTATTCATAGTTTGCATTACTCCTACGTAAAGTATAAACATATAAATATGTGTATTTATACGTGTTCAAGTTAAAATGCAACGTGCAAAAAAAAAAGCACAAACATTTTTGTAGTTATATATTTGAAATAAACCGTTCATAAAAAAACAATTTTGCACTTTAATTCTACAAAAAGAAATGGACAATAATTACGTCAACAAAGAAAATTAGTATTGAAATTTGATGAAAAAAAAATTTTTTGGAAAATTTTTTTTTTGCTCTGTGATCTATTTTTTACTATATGTATGGAAACTTCTTTTTAATTAAATTTTTTGTTTATTCCCATAAAAAAAAAATACAAAGATACAAAATATGCATTAATAAAATACACTATAATACAAAATATAGGAGCTAGTGTACAAAAAGTAAGTGTAATATTTAATATTACAAAAAATTCAAAATAATAAAACTCTTGGTTCTTAAGAGAAATTTAGAATTTATATGACTAGTATCAAAACACATTATTTCAATAACGAAAAGCATAGAGAAGAAACAATACACCTTGCACTTGCGACGTTTTGTTCACATATTCTTGTTTTATTTTACCGGGCCTACATCGGAAATATATCGATATGTCTTAGTTCTATACAACACTACAACACTACTAACGCTATATTTATAAACTGGGATTCTTAGCTTTAAGTAGCACCTTTTAAGGTTGCAAGAATATGTACAGTTTAAAAGAAAAGGAAATTCGAGTTGAAAACGAAATATGAAAGAACTATTCACTGTAAAAAAAATAATTTGTGACGATTTTACAACATAATAATATTAAAATTTATGTGTTACGTGATTTTAAAACTGAAATAAAATTATTACACAATTACACATTTCCGAATAAAAATGCTGTCAAAAAATATATGTATGTCACGAGCACTATATTGTAATTTTTACTTATTAAATTTTTATAAATCAGTCTACCTCCTTTATGACTTTTTATACATTGATTAATGATTAATATTGCTGTCTGAATATTCGTCTTTATTTCTCCATGTACGGACTATTTATTTATAATTACAATCACAATAAACTCGATATGACGTCACGCTTTGTACTGAGCGCAACGTTATGAGGTCGCGTTCAGTATAAAGCGTGACGTCATAAACCATAGTACATGATAATTATACTGTACTGAGCTAGTCTATTATATCAAGGGAAGTTTACTCGAGGTATCACATAGAATTTTCTAGAGATATATACGTTTAATAAATCTTCTAATATGCCGTACAATCTTGTTCACATTACTTATGCTTAGAACATCAAAATGTTGTTAAATGTGTTGTTGCAAGGCACACGTTTAGTGCAGTGTGACATCATAATACATGATATACTGGTACTTAATGGATAAGAGGATCTTGATCTGAACTATCAAGCAGAATTTTCTAAAGAAAGAAATTGTTTAATAATTCATCTTATACTCGTTATAACTGGTGATGTATTGTGACACATTATCTGCTTAGAAGAATATTAAAAACTGTTCAATGTATTGTTGCAACACACATTTTTAGTTCTAAATATGACGTCATAGTACATGATATACTGCACGAATATTTAATGGATTTATATCAGAGGCTCAATATGTAATCCATCTCGGTAGAATTTTTAAGAAAAAGAGCTGCTTACTCAATCGTTAGATACTTGGTGGAATGATAGTGTTGTATTATATAATTATACTTTTGTTTAAAACTGTATTATCCCAAAAGTATGAATATAATATTTCACATATGTACATATGTATAAGAGTCTATGTACGTGAACAGACTATAAATTTAATAGACCATACATGGATTTTATTTTGAAATCAGACGAATTTATATATGGCGTCTACATAACAGTATATGCATGATAATTACGTATTTACATATGACCTTGATACCATCGATTTCGTCTTATTTCGGTCCCTTTTTCGAAGAACACTTTTGTGTGTATCGTTATATACTAATCTAATACTGTTTTAGAAGAAATTAAATAAAAATATTGATACAATTAACGGACTTATTATTAAAATAGGAGTTATGATACAACTACATACATACATATGGATTTTTTTAAGCTGTAACAACTGAAATAATGTTTAAAAGTATAGTCTTTACAAAATGAAAGATGTCTGTTTATGTGTGTTTTACAGATAAACAGACAGATATTAGACTTAAATTTTAAAATAATACTTTTTATCACTGAAAATGAAATAATTTGCTGTATTTATGAAAAATCATTCATAGTTACAGTTAATAGGTATTTAGTTAGTAATAATTGTGTATGACATGTTAGTGAGTAAAAAAAAAAATATCTTAACTTTAGGTTTCTTCTATGCTTAAAATTAGAATAGATAACATAACAGTTGATTATTTTAATGGCACAGATAATATAGAAAGTTACAGATAAAATACATACATGTATGGAACAGTCTATGGTTGAGTGAGTGATGACATGTGAGTTTAAGATTCAACGCCTTTTTGATTGACTTGTACGAATCTTCGTAGGCGTAAAACTCACTATCGTACTGGGTATCCGATCCTTGTAGGATATTATCTATTTGCAAGTGCAAAGCGTCTATTGCGTTCCAGCGCGTTTGTATGTTGCGAAACTCGTCTTCCAGCTCCCATTTGTCTTGGATTTCATCTACTTTCAAGCGATTAATTTGTCGATGAAAAGCTCGGAAGTTTGTTCTTTGGAGTGACATCAATTCTGTTGCCTGACCTCGATCCGTCGTTGAGATCTTAGTGGCATTTGAACTTGTTGGCAATGTGAGTCTTGGCTGCAGTTTTGGCGTTGTCGGAATCGCAGGTGATTCTAGTGGTTTGCCAGCTCCTGGTGTCGGTGACACAGAAGTCTCCCTTGCTGGCGAAAATGACGCTACCTTGATGCGTACAGAATCAAAGTATTCTCTTGCCTGTACGTATTGATTTTCTTTAAAATAAGGATCAGTATCGTTATGGTAGAGCGACAACCGTTGGACGTTACCTTGGAACTCAGCCCATAATTTGTCAAGGACATCGAGTCGCTCGTCCAAGTATTTACGGGTCTTCCGGGATACGGAATCTTTGTTGAAGTTCCTCTCTATCTTTTTTATAGCTTCGACAATTTCTTGTTGTCGTTGCAGGATATTTTCCATATTTATTTTTTAATGCTGACGTTGATGTAAAATTGATAGGACCGTCTTCAGGGGTCCAGGCCAATCTATCAGTGGATAGTGCGACCTTGTTTGCGCCTTCTCAATTTAACTGGTGGAACCCGCTTCTGGGAAGCCAGTCAACCGATTCGCAGTCACACAAATTCCACGTGAGCGTTGTGGCCACTGTATCTGGATTCTCCAAATGTCGATGGAAATCCGTAGAGTTTATAGTCTTGATTGACTGTTTTCTTGAGTGATTTCTCGAAGAAATATTTATTTTTTCTCGAAGGATCATAACGACTGTATGTATCCTCGAAGTAAGACTGTTGTCTTCTAGCCTGCAGGTTCAGAATGACTGCGCAGCTTGTCAGCAGCATGGCTGTATTCTCGAAGGACCAAAAAACTGTTTGGTCCTGTCTGTGTGAGTGAGAGACGACATGTGAGGGAAGGTTATGAGGGAAACCAAACCCAATGAAAGTCGATCTAACACTCTATGAATCTTGTCAACAGCAAGGCTGCATTCTCTGTATGAATCCTCGAAGGACCAAAAAACTGTATGGCCCTCGAACTGGACCACGCAATAGACGCTTTGCACTTGCAAATAGATAATATCCTACAAGGATCGGATACCCAGTACGATAGTGAGTTTTACGCCTACGAAGATTCGTACAAGTCAATCAAAAAGGCGTTGAATCTTAAACTCAGATCGACCATTCATCATGAAAAATCGACACCACAGATCGACTTGCCTACGTTTACAGGCATTTGCCTGTACGCAATGGCCTACGTTTTATGCTTATACGTAGAAAGTATTCACAATGACAATGTTAGACTCAGCAATAACAGATAGTTAATGTATATAAAGATGGAGGAATATAAAAAACTTTTTGAAAGCAAACATAAATTAAATAGTTTGGTGTCCTGCACATTGAGTAATTCTGGTAATGACAAAATAAAAGAATTAACAATAAACCAATCATATATAACACCAGACTCCACCAATGGGCTTCACATGATGAGCGGTACATATCTTTACACGAATCCACCACCATATGGTTACGGAAGCCCAGCCCCCTATGTAGCTGCTACTGTAAATAGAGCTTATGAGTACAATAGAAAACCTATTGAAGAATCCACTGAAAAAATAAATGATCATGAAATAATCAATCCGCAAATTCCAGATTTAAAAGATTATCCTAAGGATGGAATAACAGGGAACTTTAATCCATCCATTGTATGGTTGTTTTCTCAAATATTCCTAGTAAGAAACTTTAAAGCAATTACTGATTGCATGGAGGATGTAATTAATTATTTGAAGAACAGCAATTCAGATATAATGAGTAAGGGGAGACAAACATGGGACCCTGAAATCCTCAAGAGTACAACGTGCTCCAAAGCATTTAATTCTTTTTTGTTCTTGCTTAAAAGGAATTTAGGCAAAACACCTAGCACTCTTATAGAGTCCTTAATATTTTGGTATGAAATGTATGGATTATCTGACCTTAAGGTTAAATACAAAAAAAGAGTAATAATCACTTCAAAAAAGTTTTTAACAAAATTGAAGATGAGGGTAAATGTTAGTAAAGTAAAATTTGTGATAAGATCAAAAGTCATAGAGAATAAGAGCGAGTGTAATAAATGGTTGGATGACTATGCTCGTAGTTTTTGCTCCTACATAAAGCATGCTGAGAGAGGTAAAAAAGATCGAAGGGCAATAGCTTCCGGATCAATAGCTTTAAGATTACATTTGAAAGTAATAGAGGAATTTCATTTGAAGCTTGCAAAAAGCATACCTGGAAGCACCATTAGCATTGGTGGGGAAGAGAAGAAGAGGAAAATTATGAATGAATTACAGATGTCATCTCTTAAAGAAAATTTTCTAGAGAGCTACAGTCTCCAAGCCACAGAAGATGCCACCAAATGGAACGAATGCTTGAGCCCCATTCTCTTTTCATTGGTCCACAAGTGCTGGGTAGATCCTGAAGTAAGGAAAAAGAACAATTTGCCTCTCCCCACAAACAATCAGCTTGCTTTTGAAAAATCTGTAAAATGGGATTCTATTATTTGTTAATTAAACGGATTCATTAGGAATTGGTTTTCTCCTTGAAAATGATCACTTTTTCACCAGGTTACAATGGAGTGACACTAACCCAAATATGTTAAATGAATACAATAAAGTGTGGTTTGATAAAATAAAAAACAAGATTGATAAAGAAGACTATATCCCTGCATCTCCAGGTTTCTTGATGGGTATGCTGAATGCAGGATCAACTACAATTGGTTTAGTAGCAATATCTGGAGTAGAAATTAAAAATACAATAATAAGGAGTCTTAGGTCAAGCGATGACTCCATGACAGTTTTTGTGGCTGATAGAATACAGTCATTAGCAACTTTGATAAGTATTACTTATAGTGTATACCGTCTTTTTGGGATTAATCCAAGTAGAGAGAAAACAATTCTGTTTCCTGAGTCATATGGAGAATACACGAGTTGGTATCAAGATGGAGACTTTGTTGGCCAATATGGTGTGGAAACAAGCTCTCTAAAACCCATGGGGAAGAATCCTCAAGATGATTTCAATTCGATATCCTCTAATACGTTACAATTGATGAGAACTAATGTAATAAATGTTAAGTTGGGACCGCCCTCCTCCACAAGCGGAGGCAAGGCAGCGAAGTCGACCTTGACCTCAGCAAACACACACAAACACGGGGGTGGTGCTGCCAAGGTGGCGCCACCACACAAAAAACGCAAGTCCGTGGGTGGCCGAGGGGAAACTGGGAAACCGGAGGAACCTAGGCCGTCCACGTCGACGGCGTCCTCAACAGAGGGTGCCATCCTTGTTGCCGACAGGGCACCGGGGCAACCCGGAACCCGGACGGCGGAAGAGGTGGCTGCCCTCCAACGCTTTGACGAGGCGTGGACTCTTGTCGACCGACGACAGGCCAAGGGGAAACCCAGCAAGTCGGCGGGACGCGTGGGTGGTACAGGGTCCTCCCAACCAGGGAGCGAACCTAAGCCTAAGCGCAAGAGCAAGAGGCAGCGCCAACGTCAAAGAAGGGCCCAAGCCAAAGAACCCAAACCCATGGGGTCCGTCAAGTTTGCGAAGGGGGCGGCAGGTGGCCAGGGCAACCAGGCAACCGGTCGCGCCCAACGCGGCGAGGCGCTGGCGAAGGTCAAAGCGGGGGATGGAAGTACGTCCCAGGCACCGGCCAAAAGGGCTCGCCTCGACGACTCTCAGTCGCCGAGGGGGGACCCCAAAAAGCCGAAGCTAGCGGACGGAACCCATGTCCCCTATGCTGCGGCTGTGCAGTCGGACCTACTGGTTGCGGTAACAACTGCGACCGGTGAGCCCTTGACTGCACAAGCCGCACAAGAGATACAGGTCCTTCTACAGGAGCGCCTTCTCAAGGACTCCATAGAAGCGACCGATGACGAGCCGGTGTACCCTGTCTTTCAGGGTAAACCGACCTACGCAAACGGGGCTCTGAAACTGTGGTGTGGTGACCAGGATACCGTGGGATACCTCACGCGCATAGTCTCGGAGCTCACCTTGCCCACGGGTGCTAGACTGACGGTCAAGCGACAGCGCGACCTCGTCAAGTTGGTCCGCTGCGGCGTTCTGCTTCCGGGTGTACAACCGGACATCTGGAAGGTGGGACGCGCGCTGCGGTTCCAGAACAAGTGGGCAAGGGTAGACAGCTGGGTCCTCCACAAGGTCGATAGACAGGACGGTAACACGTTCCTGATCTTTAGCGCTCCTGAGGATGTGGTGCAGACCCTGGTTGAACGCGAACGCCGACTCTGCTATTTGCTGGGGTCGGTGTACGTAAAATTCCAGGGTCCAAAGGGCAAATTCGCCGAGCACCTGCCAACGGGGCGTGAAGACCAAATGGAGGGCACAGATGACAGCGTAGGGCAGGCGAAGGAAGAAGGGTCAGGAGCAATCCCGGCCATTCCTGAGCCGCCCCCTACGAGGCAGTCGAGCCCCAAACTCCAGACCTAAGAATCGGTGGTCGTGGTAGAGCCGCTTCGGGAGTCGGAGGAAGGGGCTTGTTTAACTGGCCTGGACAACCTGGCCATAGGGGGGACAGGGACGGAGGAGGCGGGGGAGAGGCTGTCTGAAGATGGCTCACCCGACTCACTCGTCCTGTAAGGTCCTCCAAGCTAACCTCCACCATAGCATGACAGCGACGGCTCAGATGCGGAAATGGTTGGAGGTTAACACAACAGCCATTGCGCTGATCCAAGAGCCGTGGGTCAGAAATGGCATGGTATGCGGACTCCGGAATGCTGGAGGTAAGCTCATTGCACATACGGGCCCGGAAAACACCAGGGCCTGTATTTACATCACTAAGGATATACAGGCGCAAATTTTGACGAGCTTTTGTTCTAGAGATCTCTGCGCCATTAAGCTGCACAGAACGCAAGACCACAGCCTGCCGGAGATGGTGATCGCGTCGGCCTACATGCCAGAGGCTGACGCGCCACCGCCGCACGACATGGCACGGCTGACAACATACTGCGAAGAGTCCGGACTGCAACTGATTGTAGGCACTGACTCCAATGCACATCACATCCTCTGGGGAATGAAAACAACAAACGAAAGAGGTAAGCTCTTAGTTGAATATCTGATGACGACTAATCTACAGATCGTGAACGTGGGCTCCGAACCCACATTCGTGAACAGACGTAGTAGGACAATCATCGACCTAACACTAGCCACAGAAGCGGCCTCTGGAACCATCTCCAACTGGCACGTATCCGATGAGGCATCGTGCTCAGATCACAGATGGATACGCTTCGACGTGCAGGTAAACACAGTCCCAGCAGTCCCTAGGCGTAACCCACGCAAAACCAACCGCGTGCATTACGTCGAGAGACTGGAGCAGCTGCTCAGCGAGCAGACATGCCCAGACAGACTCGAGGGAACAGGACAGATAGAAAAACAGGTAGATATGTTAACTAACAATATTATAGACTCCTACCAAACTGCATGTCCCTTATCAATCCCACCGGAGAACAAAGTGAACTGGTGGGGGCCTGAACTGGAAAGACTCAGGAAAAAGGTAAGGCGACCCCTAAACAGAGCAATGAATACATGCGCCGATCTGGACTGGGACAAGTATAAGAAGGCCAAGTCCAGATACAAGAAACGTTTAAGGTATAGAAGTACCGACTCGTGGCGCAAATTCTGCAGCAGCGTGGAAACCTGCGAACAGGCCAACAGGGTAAGGAAGGTTCTCGTTAACCAATCTAGCCAGTTGAGGGGCTCCCTGAGAAAGCCGGACAACACCTTCACGAGCACGCTGGAAGAAGCTGAGACCATTCTGGTGCAAACGCATTTTCCAGGCTGCCGCATTATGCGGTTGGTCGATTGGCTCGAAGAGGATGTGACCCCAACAGAGGAGCAATGGGAGTATGCACTCAAGGTAGTAAGTCCACCAAAAGTTAGATGGGCTATCAACAGCTTTGACTCCTTCAAATCCCCAGGGTTGGACGGGGTCTTCCCAGCACTTCTGCAGTGGGGAGGCAACCAACTGACCCATAGGCTTACCGCTGTCTTGGTAGCGTGCTTAGCTCACAGGTACGTGCCAAAGCAGTGGAGGGAGGTAAAGGTAATCTTCATCCCCAAACCGGGAAAAAGTGACTACTCCGAACCCAAATCCCACAGACCTATCAGCCTAACATCGTTTCTGCTGAAGACCCTCGAAAGGCTGTGTGAACGGGATCTGAGAGAAAACGCCCTGGCTACAGTACGCCTACACTCACACCAACATGCGTACAGCCAAGGTAAATCAACAGAGTCAGCTCTACATGCAGTGGTCAGCAAAATAGAAGAGGCCATTGAAAACAAGGCAATGTGTCTCGGCACCTTCATCGACATAGAAGGTGCGTTTGACATGACCAACTTCACCAGCATCTCGTCGGCCCTGGTTAAGCACGGTGTACACCCGGTAATGGTTGACTGGATAGGTAACATGCTCAGTAAGAGTCATCAGACTTACATCATCTGGGACACAACATGCACTGGTGGTTAAAGGATGTCCACAGGGAGGGGTGCTCTCCCCACTACTGTGGAACGTGGTGGTGAATGACCTTATAACCAGACTGAACCAGCACAACTACTTCACGATCGGGTATGCTGACGATATTGCCATTCTAATTAGCGGCAGAGTCAGCAGTACCGTGTGTAATGTTACACAACAGGCGCTACGGATTGTGGAGAGATGGTGCATAGACAACGAACTTACCGTCAATCCCAGAAAGACGGAACAGGTAATGTTCACTAACAAACGACTACTGGGGAACTACAATCCCCCTAGACTGTTCGGAACGGAGCTGCAGTTCAGCTCGGAGGTGAAGTATCTAGGAATCATTCTAGATAGCAAACTGAACTGGAGCAGCCATCTCAACAGCAAGATTGACAAGGCCACAATAGCCTTCTGGCAGTGCCGCAGAATGATAGGTAAAAGATGGGGTTTATCCCCGAAAATCACTCTGTGGCTGTACCAGTCCGTCATCAGGCCAATTATCAGCTATGGCGCAGTGGTTTGGTGGCCGAGAACCAAACTAATCACCGGCGAAGCAAAGCTACAACGACTTCAAAGGTTAGCTTGCATGGCGACTACGGGCTGCATGAGGACCACCCCGACTGCGGCCCTGGAAGCCCTACTGAACTTGCCGCCGCTGCATCTGTTTATCCAACAGGAGGCGGGAGCGGCCGCGGTAAGACTCAGGAAGCTAAACCTATGGAGAAACGTAAAAGTAACACATACAGGTATACTTGGAGAACTGGCGAACAGGGAACCGCTCATCGAAGCGGTCACCGACAGAATACCCAAACAGTATGTATTCGACAAAAAATATAGAATACAATTACATGAAGACCCAGGGGAAGGCATCAACCCCAAGGAGCTGAGAATCTTCACAGACGGGTCGAAAACATCAACAGGTACAGGTTCTGGGGTTTACTCAGAAGACCTGAATATCAACATGTCATCGCCATTGGGAATCCACAACACCGTCTTTCAGGCGGAATGTATGGGAATCATAATGGCTGCAACAGCGATCACGGCTAGAGAGGTACAGGGTTTTCCAATCCGTATTCTTTCCGATAGCAGATCGGTCCTGCAAGCCCTACAGAGCGACACCATGACATCGGGGCTAATATACGAGTGCCATCGAGCTCTGACGAGGGTAAGTGAAACAAACACCATTATCCTCCAATGGATAAAGGGCCACAGTGGATCGCGAGGCAACGACGCGGCTGACCGACTGGCGAGGAATGGATCGGAGATGAGGGTCTACGGACCCGAACCCATTCTACCTCTGCCTTTCGGATGGCTGCGCAGCCAGCTGCGACACAACACCAAGGTAATGCACCAAGAATATTGGACAAACCTAACCACCTGCAGGCAGACCAAGGAAGCTCTTCCGACGATCAACCCAGGATTGTCCCGCAAACTTCGCGGCTATGGGAGAGCCCAGCTCCGACTACTGGTCGGGGCTGTTACCGGACATGCCTTGCTCAACAAACACTTACACAACTTAGGTGTTACAGACAGCCCCCTATGCAGAGCGTGCATGGAGGCAGAAGAAACGGCCACACACATCCTGCTGGAATGCGGTAGTGTGGCGAACTACAGGGCGATACACCTCGGGACACCGAGGTCGCTCCGGGAAGTCGTCGGCAACGCAAGGGGTCTGCTAGGCTTCCTCAAGGAGCTAGGCTGGCATGAATGAAGCCCCCAGCCTACCACGCAAAATAGGCGCACTAAGTCGTCGAGTTGCGGAGAACAGCCCGTTGAAAATCAATCAATCAATCAATCAAATGTTATTGGAGCTCTTTCCAGACTGATTATTGGGGTAGACAGTGTTAGATCGACTTTCATTGGGTTTGGTTTCCTCATAACCTTCCCTCACATGTCGTCTCTCACTCAACCATAGACTGTACCATACAGTTTTTTGGTCCTTCGAGGATTCACACAGACAGGTCCATACAATACAATTAGAAAATAATTACAGAAATTAAATTCGTTGTGAAGGCAAGAAATACCTACTTAGTGTATCTAGTTTAGTAAATCGAATATGTCTAAAAATAAATAAAAGAATTAACGAAAATAAATTAACATAAATTTTATTTTAACATTGATATGTTTTTTCGTTATCTATTTTATTCGAGTTTATCATATCTTATTAAATAAAATACGTATCGGTATTATTACAGTCATTATTACAATTATACAAATTGCACAAAATTATTTTTATTTAAGACTTTTTAATAATGTAATTTTAAACGGGGCTTATAATTTATTGTTTTTAGTTTATTGTAAGTCATAATAAAATTTTATTACATACAAAATAATATACGTGTATGATGTATGTGCATTTAAAATTTGATAAAACTGAGAATTAATACAAAATGTATTGTTGTTTTTTTTTCTTCGTTTAATACCCATTTTATCCGTTTTTAACAATGATCGTAAGCTATTGGTTAAATTATTAAATTAAATATTTTTACAGATTTTATAAAGAGTTAATACATATTTCGATATAAATATTACAGTATGTAATAAAATCATTTTATTCAATTGAAACTTTGCAGCAATTGTAAAAATAATAATACTACAAAAGTATTGTATGATTAAACTAAACATTTAATTCTTTAGTTAGTTCTCAAATATTTACAAAACTGGTGACACAACACGCTGTAGAATTTATCTAGAAGTGGCGCCTATATAGGTTTTACGTATTCAAACATAGTATGATATTGAGAACTTACAAATATGTTGATTTTTAATGACTTTAGACAATTATCGGTAAAATCCTGTTTCGATTGAGCACGATATAACCATTTACATTTTACTTAACACTTTGCTTCACTATTTACAGGCACTGGCTGTGGTTATATGGCTGCTCTGTATGGAAACTTCTAGAATATCATACAGAAGAATATATTTTTATACACAGTTATAGTTAATAGACGGGTTTGCAATAGAATACCGAAGTTACCTTAGTACATATATGAGCTAGTGTATCATAAAATTCCCCGTAGGGAATGCTTGGTCATCAGTTGGATGGGTCGGTGAGTCCCATAGCATAAGCCGCTTGTATGCTCTCACATACGAACTTGTATTGACTCTGTGGTAAGAAAATACACATTTTTTTATTTAATAAGAACCATCAATAGAATTACATGTAAATAAATTTTAATGAGATATATGCTTAGGTATTATATATATAATTCCTCTTAAAGGTAGTTACAGCATGCGCTTTAGACAATTAAGTCGTCTGTCTATCATAAAATAAACATTCAGGGTTCAAGAAAAAAAAATGTAAAATAAATAGTTAAAAATAGTATTTAAGCAAAATTGGGATCATTAAAATTTCAGATAAACTTGGTTTCAATTTATTTTTCAAGAGTGTTTAATTATTGCTGGTGTATATGTAGTGGTTTGAACTACAAAGAACCATAAATATATCTTGTTAGAAAAAATATATGAGTCACAGATCGAGGGTGAAATTTTTGACACAAAAAGCTTACCCACAGAATATAACCACAGATTGCATGCAAATCCTTATTACTGAAATTTAAGTGTATTTTTCTGTCCAATAGAAACTCTAACCATTTTAAGACTAATATTAAAAATAAACACAAGGAAATTGTAATATATTGTTACACTGTAGAACAAAAACGATGTGAGAAATCAGTTAAAATTTGGGACCATAAATAGACAATTTATACTCACAGCATTCTGTATACACATGGGTCTCTGAGTCCTCATAGCCCTCACTAAATCCAAGGGATACAAGGGCTGTCTCCTTGCTAATAGTTCTAGAGCGGTTTCTGCCAATATAAGGGCACCAGTTCTGCCCACCCCCGCTGAACAATGTACTATCATAGGAGGGTCCAGTACTCGTTCCTCTTCACTGTTCTGTTCTTCGACCGTTGTTGGTATAACTGTAAGAAAGATAGGTTTTAGATATTTTTTTAATTCATTTTTTTATATTACTGGTTTGGCAAATAAGCATACGGCTCATCTGATGGTAAGCGATAACTGTAGCTTATAGACGCCTGCAACACTAGAAGCAACGCAAGCGCGTTGCCGACCTTATCCCCAATTTTCCAGAAGCTCTGGTCACCTTACTCGCCAACACGAACACAACACTGCTTGAAAGCAGTATTATTTAGCTGCGATCTTCTATAAGGTCAAGGTGCTACCCCAGTCGGGCTGCTCCATATTTTGAGCAGGAAGTTTCCTGCGGTGCCCTACCTCAGGTTCTCGTTCACCGAACGAACTGCGATGAGCACCGCAATGAGCACACAGGGTAGTTACCGTCGCGCCGGGCCCGCAGGCGCGCGCACAGGCGCGTGAAGGCGACGAAGGCGGGCGCGTCGTCCGGCACGCCGTGGTCCGGCCAGCCCGGTACTGCAGCTGCCACACCGCAATGAGCACACAGGGTAGTTACTGTCCGGCCAGCCCGGTACTGCAGCTGCCACACCGCAATGAGCACACAGGGTAGTTACTGTCCGGCCAGCCCGGTACTGCAGCTGCCACACCGCAATGAGCACACAGGGTAGTTACCGTCGCGCCGGGCCCGCAGGCGCGCGCACAGGCGCGTGAAGGCGACGAAGGCGGACGCGTCGTCCGGCACGCCGTGGTCCGGCCAGCCCGGTACTGCAGCTGCCACACCGCAATGAGCACACAGGGTAGTTACTGTCCGGCCAGCCCGGTACTGCAGCTGCCACACCGCAATGAGCACACAGGGTAGTTACTGTCCGGCCAGCCCGGTACTGCAGCTGCCACACCGCAATGAGCACACAGGGTAGTTACTGTCCGGCCAGCCCGGTACTGCAGCTGCCACACCGCAATGAGCACACAGGGTAGTTACCGTCGCGCCGGGCCCGCAGGCGCGCGCACAGGCGCGTGAAGGCGACGAAGGCGGGCGCGTCGTCCGGCACGCCGTGGTCCGGCCAGCCCGGTACTGCAGCTGCCACACCGCAATGAGCACACAGGGTAGTTACTGTCCGGCCAGCCCGGTACTGCAGCTGCCACACCGCAATGAGCACACAGGGTAGTTACTGTCCGGCCAGCCCGGTACTGCAGCTGCCACACCGCAATGAGCACACAGGGTAGTTACTGTCCGGCCAGCCCGGTACTGCAGCTGCCACACCGCAATGAGCACACAGGGTAGTTACTGTCCGGCCAGCCCGGTACTGCAGCTGCCACACCGCAATGAGCACACAGGGTAGTTACCGTCGCGCCGGGCCCGCAGGCGCGCGCACAGGCGCGTGAAGGCGACGAAGGCGGGCGCGTCGTCCGGCACGCCGTGGTCCGGCCAGCCCGGTACTGCAGCTGCCACACCGCAATGAGCACACAGGGTAGTTACTGTCCGGCCAGCCCGGTACTGCAGCTGCCACACCGCAATGAGCACACAGGGTAGTTACTGTCCGGCCAGCCCGGTACTGCAGCTGCCACACCGCAATGAGCACACAGGGTAGTTACCGTCGCGCCGGGCCCGCAGGCGCGCGCACAGGCGCGTGAAGGCGACGAAGGCGGGCGCGTCGTCCGGCACGCCGTGGTCCGGCCAGCCCGGTACTGCAGCTGCCACACCGCAATGAGCACACAGGGTAGTTACTGTCCGGCCAGCCCGGTACTGCAGCTGCCACACCGCAATGAGCACACAGGGTAGTTACTGTCCGGCCAGCCCGGTACTGCAGCTGCCACACCGCAATGAGCACACAGGGTAGTTACGGTCCGGCCAGCCCGGTACTGCAGCTGCCACACCGCAATGAGCACACAGGGTAGTTACTGTCCGGCCAGCCCGGTACTGCAGCTGCCACACCGCAATGAGCACACAGGGTAGTTACTGTCCGGCCAGCCCGGTACTGCAGCTGCCACACCGCAATGAGCACACAGGGTAGTTACCGTCGCGCCGGGCCCGCAGGCGCGCGCACAGGCGCGTGAAGGCGACGAAGGCGGGCGCGTCGTCCGGCACGCCGTGGTCCGGCCAGCCCGGTACTGCAGCTGCCACACCGCAATGAGCACACAGGGTAGTTACCGTCGCGCCGGGCCCGCAGGCGCGCGCACAGGCGCGTGAAGGCGACGAAGGCGGGCGCGTCGTCCGGCACGCCGTGGTCCGGCCAGCCCGGTACTGCAGCTGCCACACCGCAATGAGCACACAGGGTAGTTACCGTCGCGCCGGGCCCGCAGGCGCGCGCACAGGCGCGTGAAGGCGACGAAGGCGGGCGCGTCGGCCGGCACGCCGTGGTCCGGCCAGCCCGGTACTGCAGCTGCCACACCGCAATGAGCACACAGGGTAGTTACCGTCGCGCCGGGCCCGCAGGCGCGCGCACAGGCGCGTGAAGGCGACGAAGGCGGGCGCGTCGTCCGGCACGCCGTGGTCCGGCCAGCCCGGTACTGCAGCTGCCACACCGCAATGAGCACACAGGGTAGTTACTGTCCGGCCAGCCCGGTACTGCAGCTGCCACACCGCAATGAGCACACAGGGTAGTTACTGTCCGGCCAGCCCGGTACTGCAGCTGCCACACCGCAATGAGCACACAGGGTAGTTACCGTCGCGCCGGGCCCGCAGGCGCGCGCACAGGCGCGTGAAGGCGACGAAGGCGGGCGCGTCGTCCGGCACGCCGTGGTCCGGCCAGCCCGGTACTGCAGCTGCCACACCGCAATGAGCACACAGGGTAGTTACTGTCCGGCCAGCCCGGTACTGCAGCTGCCACACCGCAATGAGCACACAGGGTAGTTACTGTCCGGCCAGCCCGGTACTTCAGCTGCCACACCGCAATGAGCACACAGGGTAGTTACCGTCGCGCCGGGCCCGCAGGCGCGCGCACAGGCGCGTGAAGGCGACGAAGGCGGGCGCGTCGTCCGGCACGCCGTGGTCCGGCCAGCCCGGTACTGCAGCTGCCACACCGCAATGAGCACACAGGGTAGTTACTGTCCGGCCAGCCCGGTACTGCAGCTGCCACACCGCAATGAGCACACAGGGTAGTTACTGTCCGGCCAGCCCGGTACTTCAGCTGCCACACCGCAATGAGCACACAGGGTAGTTACTGTCCGGCCAGCCCGGTACTGCAGCTGCCACACCGCAATGAGCACACAGGGTAGTTACTGTCCGGCCAGCCCGGTACTGCAGCTGCCACACCGCAATGAGCACACAGGGTAGTTACCGTCCGGCCAGCCCGGTACTGCAGCTGCCACACCGCAATGAGCACACAGGGTAGTTACCGTCGCGCCGGGCCCGCAGGCGCGCGCACAGGCGCGTGAAGGCGACGAAGGCGGGCGCGTCGTCCGGCACGCCGTGGTCCGGCCAGCCCGGTACTGCAGCTGCCACACCGCAATGAGCACACAGGGTAGTTACTGTCCGGCCAGCCCGGTACTGCAGCTGCCACACCGCAATGAGCACACAGGGTAGTTACCGTCGCGCCGGGCCCGCAGGCGCGCGCACAGGCGCGTGAAGGCGACGAAGGCGGGCGCGTCGTCCGGCACGCCGTGGTCCGGCCAGCCCGGTACTGCAGCTGCCACACCGCAATGAGCACACAGGGTAGTTACTGTCCGGCCAGCCCGGTACTGCAGCTGCCACACCGCAATGAGCACACAGGGTAGTTACTGTCCGGCCAGCCCGGTACTGCAGCTGCCACACCGCAATGAGCACACAGGGTAGTTACCGTCGCGCCGGGCCCGCAGGCGCGCGCACAGGCGCGTGAAGGCGACGAAGGCGGGCGCGTCGTCCGGCACGCCGTGGTCCGGCCAGCCCGGTACTGCAGCTGCCACACCGCAATGAGCACACAGGGTAGTTACTGTCCGGCCAGCCCGGTACTGCAGCTGCCACACCGCAATGAGCACACAGGGTAGTTACTGTCCGGCCAGCCCGGTACTGCAGCTGCCACACCGCAATGAGCACACAGGGTAGTTACTGTCCGGCCAGCCCGGTACTGCAGCTGCCACACCGCAATGAGCACACAGGGTAGTTACTGTCCGGCCAGCCCGGTACTGCAGCTGCCACACCGCAATGAGCACACAGGGTAGTTACCGTCGCGCCGGGCCCGCAGGCGCGCGCACAGGCGCGTGAAGGCGACGAAGGCGGGCGCGTCGTCCGGCACGCCGTGGTCCGGCCAGCCCGGTACTGCAGCTGCCACACCGCAATGAGCACACAGGGTAGTTACCGTCGCGCCGGGCCCGCAGGCGCGCGCACAGGCGCGTGAAGGCGACGAAGGCGGGCGCGTCGTCCGGCACGCCGTGGTCCGGCCAGCCCGGTACTGCAGCTGCCACACCGCAATGAGCACACAGGGTAGTTACTGTCCGGCCAGCCCGGTACTGCAGCTGCCACACCGCAATGAGCACACAGGGTAGTTACCGTCGCGCCGGGCCCGCAGGCGCGCGCACAGGCGCGTGAAGGCGACGAAGGCGGGCGCGTCGTCCGGCACGCCGTGGTCCGGCCAGCCCGCTACTGCAGCTGCCACACCGCAATGCGCACACAGGGTAGTTACTGTCCGGCCAGCCCGGTACTGCAGCTGCCACACCGCAATGAGCACACAGGGTAGTTACCGTCGCGCCGGGCCCGCAGGCGCGCGCACAGGCGCGTGAAGGCGACGAAGGCGGGCGCGTCGTCCGGCACGCCGTGGTCCGGCCAGGCCGCGTACTGCAGCTGCCACACCGCGCGACTGGCGCCGCTCGAGCTCTCCTGCCGCGTCAACAGTACTAATGATAAAGCCTTTCTTATTTATATTCATGACTTATTATAATGAAACAACTGTTTCAGGTTATATCGCGGTTCATTGAGTTTTTTTAATGCCCAATGGACAGTGGAGAGGGAGGAGCGTCCTCCCTAACTTAATAAGCCGCGATAAAATCCGAAAAGGTTATTTATGGTTAGTTCGCGTTTAACGAGAAATTAATACATTTGATCTCTAATTACTCCTGGGGGTATTGGGGATTGGGTCGGCAACGCGCTTGCGATGCTTCTGGTGTTGCAGGCGTCTATAAGCTACGGTAATCGCTTACCATCAGGTGAACCGTACGCTTGTTAGCCACGCCGTTTATCACTCACTTTAGCCTAATACAGTCTACTGCTGGACATAGGCCTCCACAAGTTAGCGCCAACAATGGCCTGAACTCATGTGTGTTGCCCATAGTCACCACGCTGGGCAGGCGGGTTGGTGACCGCAGGGCTGGCTTTGTCGCACCGAAGACGCAAGAACTATTCTTGAAATAACCAAAATCTACAACATACATTCCAACTTTGAACTTATACCCAAAACTTGATACAATACTATCCTCATTATCTCCTTTTGATGTTTTTGTACTAACTTTGGGATTTTGGTAGTGTTAAAGACACCTGACGCGATTTCATTTAACCAACACTATTAACACATTAGTAATCAAATGCAAATCAATATATATTATGCTCACCTTTATTGTCATCTCTCTTCTGATGTAATGACCAAAGTTTTGTTCGCTATTCGTAAGGACGGAAAGAGTACTGGTGGCTTTCAAAGGTGTGGTTCCAACTTTGGGCCAATATTGGTGACATTTCGCTCGACCCCGTTCTACTAACACTGTTAACATAACTATTAAACTACTCTCGCTTTCCCAAACCATCTGCCAGAAATCACCAACTGTTGATGCTAAGGGACCTAAAATGCACAAAAAGGTTTTATTTAAATAAATTTCTAGCCAAAATCATACGTAAAAGTATATTAAATTATCATTTTAAGGAAAGTAAACAACTATAATTTTTTTTTTTTTTTTGTTATAGTCGAGGTAATTGCAAAGATATAAGAAAAAATATGAATGATCAAATACTATTAGGTTACGGTATATCAACTATCATCGTTAAAACAATGTATAGCTTAAAATGTATTAAATATTAAACAATACTACAATATTACCTTGAGTAGCGATGTATGTCAGTACTAGATCTGAATTGGGTATTTCCATGTTTATGTACGATGCGTTTATGTAGTCGCCAGTCGGTCCATTTTTTAATATCACACGTGTTGAATCATCTATAAAAATAATTGTGTTAAAATGAATGTACTTATAGAAATTCCAGATAACACTTTAAATTATTAAAGGTAATGGAAAAACTTTTTTATTATTCCTGCTTAATTTCGTTATTTTCAATCAAAACCAGGAAAGTTGTGGGAGGTTGGACTGTTCTAAAGGTTTCCTTTAAATCGATCACAATTAATTATTATGAAACATACAATTAGTCCCTCTAGGCTTTAAGGATAAGACGGATGAATATTTGTGTCCACAATCTTGTAATAAACCTTCTAAAAGAAATCAGTTTTGAAATTGACGGAAAATTGGCATTTTTGGATATCCTAAAAACTTAGAAATACTTTTTCAGAATACTTACAAGGCGCTATATCCCTGTATCTGTTCTTATTAACGTTCTGGGGCAGTTTGGAGACTGAGGAGCTCTCATCAGCTAAACGTCTCAGTAGAGTATCGTACTGTCTCAAAGCGGCTCCGCTTGCCAGTCCATCACCCAGTAAAAGCATGGACTGTTCCAAAGCATCGCCTTCGAACTTGCCCGACCCTATGGGTACGAAACAAACCGCCGGTTCTTCTGGCCCAGTTTCCTCTGCGTCGTAAACCGCTGAAATAAATAAATATAAAATAAACACTATACACCTAATGGCATCCAGTACGATTTTCTCCTGTGTCGAGGATTCGAAAACACAATACACAAGCACATACGCTGAGACTACAACAATCTATATGACCATTACAAATGTTTGTCATATGACCGCTTTGTTAACGTGTCGTAAAATGTAAATATAATGTTGCTTGTTTGATTAATTCAATCTATCACATTGCTGGGAATAGGCCACTTCCTCCATGTCGAAACACACACAGAAGATTTATTTATTTGATATATGATTACACCATTATAAATATGTATACTCGGATAAATTAATCCCTTTTAAATAGCATTGTTTTACTATACTAATAGTTTTCGATAAATTTGATTTGTGTTCAAATAAAAAGGAATAATACAACAAACTCATTCAAACTCAACTTAACAACTACTCACTCTACCACTCAAACTCACTCAGGACATACAAGTATTACGTTATTAACAGATTTACTACAAAAACAATCTTCAACTTACCATTAGGTTTCACTAGTAAAGTCAGAACGCCTTTCGTATTTCTAATCATTTGGACGACCTCCTCGTGCGTCATTTCATCCACATCTTTACCGTTTATTGATATGACCTGTGGAATAAATTAAAGGTAAATGACTTAGCTCTCGAGCAATTTATGTTCTTTGAAAACATTTTGAGGTGACAACGTCTAATCGATGAACGACAGCGTCATGCACGAAAAAGGATGACTCGTTGCGTTACGCTCGTTGTCCCGTTACACTCAGTGATAGTATATAGAATATACTATCACTCGATTGGACTGTACGTCCGAGGAGACGTTTTGTTATGACGTTGTCACGTTAAACTATCGTCCGTAAACCAACTTTACAGACAACCAATTTTTTTAAGTTTTATAAAAAGTTTGCTAACCCAGCATACTTTGCACTGTTTAGCACGTTAGTTAATGTGCAAAATTAAAAAAAATGTTTAATTTGTTAAAATTTTAAAATTTTTTTGCTCGTTTCTTAATTTTTTATTCCTTAAGAATCAATAAAATCACGATTAGTCTCTCTCGAGTAATACGCTTATAACAATGATTATTTTTTTTTTTTTTTTTAGATTATATTTAATTATTTATACTTTAATGTTTTCTATATTTTTACCTATTCTTTAGAGTTAATGGCTTTTAATACGCTTCAGCCTGTAATATCCCACTGCTGGGTATAGGCCTCTTTCCCCATGTAGGAGAAGGATGCACAATCACCCAGATCACGGCAAACATCTGTATCGCCAATACAAATGTTTGTCATGTGCGGGGATCGAACCCGCAACCGCCAGCGCAACAGGTACAATGCATGACTGTGACCGTTGCGTCAACGCGGGGTCCGGCGCCAATAGCTTTCAATAGTGCCAAACTATTCCGTAAAAAGCTAAGAACATTAGAAATAAAATATGATCACATTTCGTAATACATTCGCATTGACGCCAGCCAAAGAATAGAGTATTGTCACTTGTTACGTCACGTAATGGCCCTAAAGTCATCACAAATTAGGGTCGTGTGACGTCATCTGGTAGCCCTCTTGCATATGCGCGACAACAAATTAGAAAGCAATGTAAATGCACGCAGCGTTAACGCCCTAGTCTATGAATAATAAGAGGTTGAAGATAAATAATAACGCGATAGTCTATGAATAGCAACGCATAGTCGTATGCGGTGTGATGTCACCTGATCGCTTTCAAGCAGGCACACATGAATGGCTACGAGTGTGGGCCTTAATGTATAAGGTATAAGGCTTAGAGTCGCTAAACAAGTGTGTGAAGTCGCCTGATAGCTTTACATACGCATGAACAACGACGAGCGTGAGCCTTAATATATAAGGTATAAGGCTTAGAGTCGCTAAACAAGTGTGTGAACTTACTTGATCGCTTTACATACGCATGAATAACGAGCGTGAGCCTTAATATATGAGGTATAAGGTTTAGACTCGCTAAACAAGTGTGTGACGTCACTGATCGCTTTACATACGCATGAAAAACGAGCGTGAGCCTTAATATATAAGGTATAAGGTTTAGAGTCGCTAAGCAGGTGCGCGTCGTGACCTGGTCGCCCTCCTGTAGCTGCGCGCGCGTGCGCGGCGCGACGCGCGACACGAGCACGGGCGCGCCGCCGCCGCCGCGCACGTTGAACCCGAAGCGCCCGTCCGCGCCCGCCGACAGCCGCACCGCCACCGCGCCCTCCGCCTCGGACACTGCGACCCAAGCGTTTATTATTATACATACACACATTCAGCCTGTAACATCTCACTGCTGGCCATAGGCCTCTTTCTCCGTGTTGGAGAAAGATCAAAAAAAAAAAAAAAAAACTACACGTTTCGTTTATGACCCGATTTTTTTTTAAATATAACCGGATTTTAGACCATTAATTTTGTGCTAAAATATTGTCTGTGTGTTGGTCTCAAATTAATAATAAACTGCTACCCATCTCACAAACGTTAATATTTAAAATATTAGTAGTTTCATATTTATATTATGACTTACCACCATCACCATCACCATCACCGTCGCCGGTATCGCCATCTTCCCCTCTTTCCGGCGCCGATTCAGACTCAGATTCGTCTACATACGTGAGCGGTACGCGGAGAGCTCGTTCTAAGAAACCACCGTCACTGCTATTGAACAAAAAAAAAAGGTTAAATTAAGACAAATGCACATTGCTCCTATTCGATTTTTTTATTATTACTTTATTTACTTTTCTTGAGTCTCTAAAAAAATTCAAAATCATGAGAAATAATCTCGAGACCCATTATAACTTTATGTACAAACGATCTCCACAAAGTAAATTTCATAATTAAAAACGAAAAAAATATTATTAAAGTTTTTCCATAAAACATATCTTTCTACGGAAAAAAGACAGCACCAATTTAAACATTTGTCATCCCGTTTGCCGTCAGTTTCGTCATTTTTTCGTGATTCACTTCACTTGAAATACCAAATTCAAATAAAATACAACAATGTTAAATAATTACGAAAAACCGAAAACAAAAACTTCATTATGAAATATTTCGAAAATGGAACGCATCAACTTATACGTCGCGCTCGCCACAAATGATTTTGAAAATGGAACGTATCCACACACACGTCGCGCTCGCCTCAAATTATTTTGAAAATGGAACGCATTGACTCAGACCTCGCGCTCGCCGCAAATGATTTTGAAAATAAAATGCATCAACTCACTCGTCTCTCTCGTTGTCGAGGGCGTCCCCCCAGGCGGCGCGGGGCGGGGGCTCCTCGTGGGCGGTGACACGCGCCCCCCGCGCCGCCCCGGCGCTCTGTGCCGGCGAAGCCCCATTTGATCGTTCGCGGGTACGGGAACTGCTACGGCTGAAATTTCAAAATGGGATTTAGAAGTAATTTTGACATCGATATTATGTTCTATTTTTAAAATTAATAGCGATATTACGATTTCATAACCTGATTTGTGAACAGAAGTTAATTTTCAATGAACTCTATTCTAAATTTAAAAAAAAATGTCAATAATTTTTTTTTGTCTCTGCAGTAAAGCAGCTATGCTATGTTATGCAATAATGAATCGTCACTGATCACTGAATGATAAGTGATCGTTAGCTTAGTTAGCCACGACCCTTGACCAATTAAAAGTCAATAGGCCAATTAAAATTCAAAAGGCATAGCTAAGCTTACTTTCTTAAAATTTATACAATCATTTCTAAAATTAAATCACCAAGAAAATTTTAAAATAATTTTAAAATAAATATTTTATTCATACAAACAAAAGACAATGAAATATTACCGAACAAAATTCCTATTACTCGATCGAGATCGTCTCGCATCTTCCAAAGCCTGCGTTTCAGTCCTCGCCACAGTGGGGGCAGTGACCCCCGCTAGGGCGCCCAGGGCCCCCAATAAGGGTCGTCGTCGAGGGGCCCTTAAACGGAAGAACCCATGTCTCTCAACGCTACAACGCCAAAGGGCCTTCGCTGCACGCCCTGAACGCATGTTGAAACCCAGCACTGTGTCGTAGGATTCTGACTGTATGAAAAATGTTAAGGATGAAACTATTTATTAATTTAAAAATATTATCAAGTGAGTATATTTTAAAGACTACATTTATTTATTTATTCACACTTTTCTCCACCAATACAAAGTTTTAACAATAGTACAGATGATATAAGAAAATAGAAGTTGCATCAGGCTCTTTTCACGCATAACGGACCACCTTGGTGTCTAAATGCGGAAAACCGAGTCCACAACAATACAATAAAATACAAAATACATCAGGCGGCTTTATCGCTAAAACAGCGATATCTTCCAGGCAACCTTTGGGCAGAGGAATAAACACAGGGAGTGTAGGATGTGGCGCAAATATATTATGTAACAGAAATATATACAAATACATATATATCTATAAACAACTTGATAACTTTTAAATGAAAGATTAAACGTCATAACATAAAATATTGATATGAAAACTACTCATTTTAGAGAAAGTAGAAGCAATTAGACTAATAAAAAATTTACAGAAGAGTTAGGAATATGTTTTAATTACAAGACATTAAAGCATGTAACATTATTGTCTTCTTTTTAGAATTTTACCAATATTATAAATAATTATAATGATATACACCCACGTACAGTACTATTACTTTTTATATTGTCCTTTGCTTAATTGGCTTGAAGATATTGGTCTACTAGAAAAGGCACTTAAACTAGACCTTTTGATTATGTAAAGCGTTTTAGTGTTTTATTGTTCTATTTTAAATAAGAAATTAAAGAATAGACTCTGTCGGTACTATGTCTGTGTAGTCATTTGTATGTTTTTTTTGGTAAAAATCTATGGAATAACTTCGATTTACAAGTTATTTGTTTAATGAGCTGGAAAAACCCTTTCTACTACCTTAATAAATAGCCGTGAGAAGTGAGATCCTATGAGTTGTATATACTGTAAAATTAGCTTACTGGTTCTCGTTTCAGCTGAATAAAGAACTGCTTCTTCTTGAAAGAAATCTTGACAATTTTGCTCCAAGAAAATGTGTTCACTCTGATATTGTTCTGAAATACGACTATACCGATTGACGTTACCCCAATCAGTATGTCTTTTCCATTATAATCCTGAAAAAATTACCAATTAAAATGAGTATTCACTACTTAAACATTTTTAGAATAAAGAAATGATGACTTTATTTTGAAAGTTTTTTTAAATTTACTAAAACAATATTAGCTCTAAATTGTATTTTTTGTGTCTAACTTATTATCAAAAATTATAATGTTTTTTCTTTTAATAATTAAATAGAATTTACCTCAAGATATCCAATTTTAATTCAATAAAACAAAAGTAATTTTGATTAATGTATTATTATTAAGTTATGAAAGAAATTTAGCATAAAATTATTATTGTTGTTATTATAACTGATTTACCTATAATTCGAATGATTTTGTCTGTATTTTACAATATAATTTAAATACAAAAACCACACATTGTCACAAGACTAGTTTCTTGTCTTTGAAAATACAAATGAAAAATAATTCTAAAAAAATAAATTAATATCACAATCTATACAAATAATCCATCACCTTTGCAGGATGCGATTCCACACCATAACAGTCTAAACGTTTCGCATGTTCTAGAAAATTAGCCTCTGCGTCAGCGGGTGACTGTCCTTTATGCAACTTATGTAATTCTTTTATACGCCTCTCATCTTCTGCGGTTTGTTTTGGTAATAAACATAATTCAGACAAATAGTTTGGTTGGTGTTCTGTTCCATTATAATCTCCTAATTCCGCTGTAAAACATGAATGAATAAATGACATATGCTTCATTGTACAGCATAAATCATAAGTATATAGTATAAGCTTAGTATACAACCGATGGTCTTATTATACAACTGATCACTAACAGAGCGATCTCTTCTAGGCAACCTGTGTGTGTGGAAACCAAAATGTAATTTGTATACATATAAGGTAAATAATTGATTTATAATTAATTATAAATAAACAGTACCCTCTCTACTTTTATTATGTAGCAATAATCTTATTATTAAATTTTTGATTAGTGTGTAAAAAAAAGTTATATGTATGAGTAAGTTACATTTTTGATATGATATTTAAAAAAAAAAGTTTAGAATTCCTAATGTGTGGGTAACACAAAAATAAAATCGTACAAATTAGTTATATCGCACCTTCGGTGGAACAAGGGCGTATCTTACAAAAAATCGTAAAATGAGTTAAATATGCAGAAATGCCCAAAAAACACTTCTGGACACACTGGGACAAAGACTCCCATTAGATTCACTTTAAAAGTCCCTACACGGCAATAGTGTCTTTGTCATTTTGGATCGAATTGGTGGGCGTTTTGGCGCGACATCGTCTTATTGGTCAGTTGCGCCGTTGCCCCCGCGCGCAATGTTTTTATCTTGGAGCGCCAAAGCCGCGAAGGTAAATATGCCTTTTGATATTTGATATTCCTGGAGAGACAAAGTCATATTTACCACACTTATGCCTTTTTCGTGAGCAAATGTTTGGAGAGACAAAGCCATTGCAACATTTGTGACTTTGTGCTTCCAACATTTTTATTATTTTATAGTGTTATGAACAAATGTGGCGTTGTTATTCCAATACATGTTTTATAAAATAGGCATAAAAACAATTTATACTTTCTCATACCGAATTCCTTTCTAACTCTGAGTAGTTACACATAATAGTTGACAAATAATTTTTTTTTTAATTTTAAAATGGTGTTGCTGTTTAAACTCTGAAGCTTTATTCTAAGTTATACAGTTAAATTTTCAGGGAAAAATGGGATCCCGAAGTCGAAAAGTTTTGATGATGTTAAATGATGACAAAGACATTCAGAATATCGAAGAAATGCATGTGCCTCAAATTGATAGCATCCCAGCCATCATTGAAGACCACCAAAATAAAAAAATCATCATCATCATCATCATACCAGCTCATGGACGCCCACTGCTGAGCATAAGCCTCCCCTAATGCTTTCGACGACGATCGGTCCTGCGTTGGTTCTTTTTTTTTGGCAGCGGGTCTTGAAGAACTTAGACACCACCGCACGGGCAATTTCCACCAGCCCGTCGTGGAGCTCGTCCACATCTACGCAGTCGGCCAGGCGACAGGCCAAACCGATTTTGGAGTTCGAGTTGAAAGCTCTCGGGGTTTTGAATCTGAGCAGGCGCAGGTCGGAGCGCAGACCCTATAAGCCGACCCCTCTCAAACTTGACATCGATATTCAATGTGCCTCGGACAAGTCGGTGATCACTTCCTGTTTTCACAGCATTGATCATTGAGACATCACTAAATATGTGCTTATCCGTCGACATGATAAAATCTATCTCGTTCCTGACGGTGCCGTCGGGACTCAACCAGGTCCTTTTGCGCCGTTCCGGCTTCCTGGAGAAGGAGTTCATTATAAAGAGTCCCTTCTTCTTCATGAAGTCAGTCAGTAACCAGTCCCGGGAGTTCCGTTGCTCGTATCCAAATTGCTCCACTCACAACTTATCACCGCATCGTCTGCTTAGCTTCGCATTGAAGTCCCCCATCACAGTAGTGTAGTGGCATGTAGAGCTATGTATGACTGTAGAGATTTCCTCATACATAGCTTCCACTTCGTTATATGGATGTGTCCAGGTCGGTGCGTAAACCTGTATGACCTTTAGCGAATACCGCTTGGATATTCTGAGTATAAGGTACGCCACCCTGCTCGACACTCTCCTGACGACGTCGATGTTGTTGACGAGAACCTTGCGGACGAGGAACCTGACACCACCCTGGGACTGTTGGTCGCCCTCCCGATAGTACAGCAGGTTGCCAGACTTGAGACATCGAGTCCTTTCTCTCTCTCCGGACCTCAGATAAGCCTATAATATCCCAGCTCAACCTGCTGAGAGCTTCTTTCAACTCAATGAGCTTCGCGTCGGTCCGCAGCGTCCTAGCGTTATATGTTGCCAGGGCCAAGTCTCGTCGTTGGGTGTGGTGGCCTGGCTTCTGCCGGAGATTATAGCCTCCTGCCCCGCCGTTATCTAGGCCTCCACCGTAGCCAGGACTAGCGGGGCCGCCGGGGACTGGGGGACAATTTTTTGTCGTGTCTGCCATTTAGGGGGATTTGGCGTAATCGCCACGCTTGCTAGGCTGTGCTTAGAAGGCGCTGCTGCCCACCCTCTAGTGGTTTTTCCTCTATCGCCTCTTACGATACCCACGGGATGAGATGGGGTGAAATTACAGATGCCTTTTTAAGGGATAGATCTCGTGCTACGTTATTCATTTGTTTTCTATGAAAGCATAGTTGCTATTATTATTTTAGTTTCTTACATACGTTTTCTTTTTATCGTTTTTTTTTTTTTTTTGTTAAATATTTACTGTAAAATGCCAAAGTGGTCTGTACAACAATAACTATGAAGATTGTTTGTAGTTTTATGTTTGTTAGTTTTGATTTATTTAAGTGGAGTTAGTAAGTGAGTTTAATTTGTAAGAGTAAAGTAAAAACGGACTGATTACTATGGACAAAGATTTTATAACGTTAATATTGACGCTAATTTTAAAGGCAAGTTCCAAAGAGTTTCGCTAGAGTTTTTTAAGATTTTTCAACAGAAGTTCCTAAAAAAGATGTTTAATTATAAAATAAAACATTTTTTGCAACAAATAAACTAGTTTCTATTTTTCAAAATCTTCAAAACACGAACGATAAATATGGTCATAATTACAAAACGATTTAAATGTTGGTGGAACAAAGGCATAAATGTACACCTTATTTTGAAAAAAATATTAATAGTAATTAACAAAAAATATTTGGCACTTGCAAACTACATGGCCATATTCACAAATAAATAGGTCGTATTTCATACAAAGAACAAACACTTTGAAGCAGTACAAAGACGAATAATACGACTCGGAATGTAAAAAAAACTTTAAAATGGCTCTCCTGTAAAATTACAAAAAGTGGAGTTGAGCCCTTGTTCCACCGAAGGTGCGATATGTATGATTTACTACAATCATATCAATCATATTCACATAAAGTACTATTGTGACAATTAAAACTTATCTTAATGTGTGTTAATTTATTTCCATACTTAAAACTATAAATTAAAATATTAAATTATGATATTACGAACACTATAATCCATAAACTTTCAATATCATATCTTGACATTGTACCTACTTTCGTAATGCAATTAACAAAAAATTTACCCAATAGTCAAAATTTACCTTGTACAGTAAATGAAGCCAACAAAAGAGCAGTGTTCTTCGGAGCTGACATTCTACCATCAAGTAATAGCTTTCTCAATTGCAAACACAGGAGATATCTCGTGAACTCTTCTGATAAACGACAAGGTTCAGGGGGGTAAAAACGTACTGCCAACCAAAACTGAGCATTGACACCAACTTGTTTCTTGACCGATTTACCAGCATCTAGCCAACGCTGAAATAAAATAAAAATAATAAGCTGTACCAATATTATAAGCAGAAAAGGTTTGAATTTTAAAACGTTTGTATAAAATAAACTCAAAAATGACACAATTGATTTCAAAATTCTTTCACCATAAATACTATATTATCACTAAGTGACATAAGCTATATTTTAATCGACGAAAAGGGTACAGCGAAAATCATCATTACAGCCTATACAGTCCACTGCTGGACATAGGCCTCCACAAGTTTACGCCAAAAATAACGTGAACTCGTGTGTTTTGCCCATAGTCACCACGCTGGGCAGGCGGGTTGGTGACCGCAGTACTGGCTTTGTCGCACCGAAGACGCTGCTGCCCGTCTTCGGCCTGTGTATTTCAAAGCCAGCAGTTGGATGGTTATCCCGCCATCGGTCGGCTTCTTAAGTTCCAAGGTGGTTGTGGAACCTTGTTATCCCTTAGTCGCCTCTTACGACACCCACGGGAAGAGAGGGGGTGGCTAAATTCTTTAGTGCCGTAGCCACACAGCAACAGCGAAAATATGGTAATTTAATTTTAAAAAAGTAACAAATAATGATAAATACATTAAAAAAAAATCTTGTACTAAACATTGCATGTGAATGCATTTACAACAAACTTAGGTCAGCAAAAACTGTATAATTTATGATTGAAACATGCAATGTTTTCATGTATTATTTTCAATTAGAAACTTGAATATCATATCCACGCATAGTACAAAAAATATGAATCAGAAGACTTCAAATTTATTTACCATAAAATATTTAGAAAGACACCCATTTCTGTTTTATAACAAGATTATTATACAAATAGTTAAAAACAAAAAAAAAAAAAAACATACCTGAATGACTCACAATGGACAGTACAAACAATAAAATATAGAAACAAGAAAACTTACTATTCAGTGAAGCATTATAAGTCATATGGTTTCACTTAGGGGTCAAGTAATGAGTCACTCTTGTTTAGTCTAAATGATAATAATTGCAGTGAATTTTGACATTGATAAGCTGTAGTGACTATGACACTTGTAATTACTGATTACTGACTGATTAGGAGGTAATCCTTATAGGTACAATAGGGTAATTTTTTATTAGGAAAGAATAGGAGTTTATTGTCATTTTAGGAAGTTTCTTTTTTACTAAAATTATTCCAAACTTTGCCTTTATTGACTACTTATTGTCTTTAGAAATGGGTGTTTTATGTGCAGTGCACTATACAACTGTTTATCATTTTTTGTTTTACTGCTTATCATAATTACTTGTAATTTCTTTATATTAATAAATAGTAGTTTTTTCTAATAATAAACAATATTGAAAATATTAGTCCATTATCTATAATATATAATGACAGTATTATTCCTGCTTAAGAGCAGACAGACATTATTTTTCAGAAAATTATATAAAAATATAAATTACCGTTATTTCAGTATTTGTCGCATTGGGAGGTGATCCATTTTCTGTGAATTGCAAACCAAAGTAGTCTTTTTCCACGAGTTCCAAGTGTTGAAACACATGCTCAAGTAGCACACTCCCTTTTGCCTTTTTCTATAAGTAATATTAAGCCATTATTTTAATTCTAATAAGCACAATAACCTATATTTGGTACATTTTCATTTAAAATTATTCTGACTTAACATAATAGGAACTATGATCCAATTTCCAAATTATTTATAGTTATTAAGGCAAATGCCTTAGAGGTATTCGAATCAAACCAGTAATGTAAATATATATCTGTGCCTCCTGCGACAAGTGATACAAGTCGAAAATTATCATTTTACAGGTGAAAGAAAACAAGGTCTCAAAAAATTCTTGTTCTTGAACTAAGTGGGCTAGGTTCAATTTGAGTATTTTCTTTTGTAGAGTAAAACACGCTCTTTCAATATATGTTTAAGTTTTTTTTTGGCAAATATTTAAGTTTAAAGGTAATTTATGAAAACACTTTTGAGTTACAACTCAAAAGTACTTTACACACATACTTTTTCACAATTATTAAGTAGAATATTCCTCAAGCAAAAGATAAAAAGGGTTATAACCCTTTAGATTTTTTTTGTACTCTCTCCTATTCACATAATTTACCTGAATTTTACTAGTTTACGAAAAATCTAGGTTCTAGGGTATAACTCTAGATATTCCCAAAAAATGTACTAAAATAATTGAGAAATTCAATATAATTGCACTTAAATCACTAAGCACCAAAAATAATGAAGAATATATATAAAAGAAAATAGTTACTTTTTTTGAAAGAAATCTCTCTATTAACAGTAATATAAAATAATTATTTCAATAACATTTTTAATATTTATAAGAAAATCACACAATATTTTTATATTATATGAAATGATTTGGACATACCTCAATTTGAAAAGATTGCTGTGTATCGTCCAAGAAAACTACAGTAACGTTAAAGATGTTTAGCTTGCGTTCTCGCGCTAGCTCCGAGGCGCGAACGTTGTATGTACCGCTGGAGCTGCTGAAGGCGCGACGCGACACACTCTCGATCATTTCATCGAATTATACACTACCGGATTCCTAACAGATAAGTCAACACCGCTGTTATCGTCCACTTAAAAAACTCAATTACGCATTCTCGTAACCTGCAACCTCGTGAATCATAGCCCTAACAATTAGCGACGTGTTTGCAGTAGGTATTATATCCTCATCTTCCCTAATGTTGACGTAACACGAACACTAAATCATCATATATATAATGAAATTTAACATTTTCATGTATTTATTATTGTTTTAAGAGTTATCAACATTTCATATAGCAGCGAAAGATATCGTCTTTACTTGAGTTTGCTAGATTAACACGAGTGTTTTGTTTTGTGTTATATTATTTACAAACAAGTGTATAATTTATGAAAACTACAAATAATGATTATCACTTCCCAGTCTTCTAACTTGACGTAAATCCTGTTTCGCCATATTGAAATTCTGACATTGACATTTACTAATATTGAAACGACGTTTTGTTTTTGCATTACGTAATATGATGCATACAATATCTCGGCACTGCACTGTAACTACTGTAAGACTAAGTGCTTTTTGTACTATTTTCATTTTTTAAAGACAATACTTATAATAAAAAAAATTGTCATACAATTAGAAGAACCAATTTAATTACCTATCGACAAACCTTTTAAGCCGCCTTTATTATTCAGTCAGCCTCTGAATTAATTGAAAGTTTCTATTGCTTGATAGTTTTATTCAACCTGTAATTTCCCACAGCTGGGCATAATCATCTTTCTCCATGTAGATGAAGGATCAAAGCTTAATCCACCACGTTGCTTCACTACGGCGGCGGTTGGCGGATTCCCTACAACCGAGATCGACAGCTTTACGGGCTCTCTGAAATACCAATTATGGTGGCGAGATCCGCAAGGAGAGACAATGAGATCAAAAAGGAATATTGGTAAAAATACAAATAAACCTACATTCCTAGTGGGAATCAGACCCACCACCGCCTGAGTTTAGCTATATTAATTTTGTTAACTTCTTAAATGTCTAATAACTTTAACTACACGTTGTAATAGATTGTAAACTAACTGACATTATCTGCTATTTTATTTTACTTTATATATATAATAATATACAATGCGCACATCATTGATTACGTATTATTTTCATAACGTTATGTACCTACCAACAAAATAAAGATATTGCAATATTTAGATATTGCATTATTTATAATATATTATCTTTAAGGATTTGTTTTTTGGTGCTTTATGGTATTCCTATTTATATATTTTTTATGAATATATTATAAGACTAGCGACCCGCTCCGGCTTCGCACGGGTATAAAATATAATTATAGCCTATGTCATTCACTGAAAAAATGATTAAAATCGATCCAGTAGTTTTGATTTATTCATTACTGCCTGTGGCCCGCACGCGTTAACTTAGAGTAAAAGCCGGCTGGAACCGCCGCAAACGCTACGTACCGCGATTTTTAAATCTGTAATATCTTCGAAAATATTCATTTAAATCATATGCTGTAAAAGGCCATATAGATCTATATTAAATAAAAAACATATTTAAGGTATTTAATTGGATAAGGATTAATGCTGTATTGGTTAAAATCGCTTCGAAAATTAGCCATTATTTGTCGTAAAAAGTAAATGACAAAAAAATGTTATTGTGGGATATCCATAAGAGATAGGTATATACCATCGCGGAGTTTTCTGTAGACCTTTTCAATGTGTACAATACTTAGTACATTATTTTGATAAATCTCGTAGGGTTCAGCCTGCGTTTGCAATTTAAGCGAAAAAAAAAATTATTATTTACGACATAACATTAGAAAACTCAAAAATAACAGTATTTCTCCACTATTTAATGGATGTTATTATACATATAAATCTTCCTCTTGAATCAATCTATCTATTAAAAAAAACCGCATCAAAATCCGTTGCGTAGTTTTAAAGATCTAAGCGTACATACATATGCAGGGACAGAAAAAGCGACTTTGTTTTATACTATGTAGTGATTTATAGGACTATATGCAACTGTTTATAGAGTGCTTTGTCTACAGTAATATTATTATTAACGTCTAATACACTATTAACAATTAGAAATATTAGAGACTAAAATAAAAATCTCAGATATAAATCAATAATAACCAACACAGACTTACACACGTTAAAAGTGTTAAATACACCAATAGACCAGTAGAAGCATATTTATGTAATTACTTGTTGTACTAAAAATACTACAAAGGAAATCGTGTGACCGTCTTCGCTATCATGGTCGATTTACTCGGAAACTACTTACTATTTACTACTTTTGTATACACAAAAGTAACAAGCATCTGAAGATATTGTATAAAAAATATGAAATATTGAACTTTGTTATAATCTACATCTATACTAATATTATAAAGCTGAAGAGTTTGTTTGTTTGTTTGTTTGCTTGAACGCGCTAATCTCAGGAACTACTGGTCCTATTTGAAAAATTCTATATAATATATAATATCTTAGTACGTTTTTTCTTCAAGTGGGTAAAACTATAAATAAAATATTAGATTTTGTCTTTTTTTTGTAGCCACTTCACACCAGTCACTTTTACTAATTTGCAAAATCAAAGCTTAAATTTTTGAAAATAAAAACCATAATAATTAATAACAATAAGTTAAGACAAGTACTATTTTAATGATTCTGTGATGATGTCTCCTTCTATTTTTTTTTTCTATTATAAAAGAACATCTTATTATGGTGTCGTAAGAGGCGACTAAGGGATAATACAGTTCCACTACCACCTTGGAACTTATAAAGCCAACCAATTGCGGGATAACCATCCAACTGCTGGCTTTGAAATACACAGGCCGAAGATGAGCAGCAGCGTCTTCGGTGCGACAAAGCCAGCCCTGCGGTCACCAACCCGCCTGCCCAACGTGGAGACTATGGGCAAAACACATGAGTTCGTGCTATTTTTGGCGTGAAGTTGTGGAGGCCTGTGTCCAGCAGTGGACTGTGATAGGCTAAAATGATGATGATGATTATAATGAAACGAAAAAATAGTTTTGTTTTTGAAAAAGTTCGGACTGGAAAAGGTTTTTCATTAAATACGCAATTGTGAAATATGAAGGTCTTGAAAAGTTCTTTGGGTTATTGTGTTGTAAATTTGGTCAAAGTGGTCATTATTTATTTATTAATTTAAGCTTGTGGCAACGATTGATAGTAATAAGTTGATTACGCTGAAGGTATGTGAATAAAACAATCATTCAAACAGTTATCTGCCTTTAATCTGCGTCTCTTCATATTCCAGCAGCCATAGTCATCCATTCGGTACCATTACAGGAAGAAAAATTAATACACTATTAGATATTGTTACAGTTTGGTTTGAATATGTGTTACAGATGAAGTTATGTGTAGTAGATTTTTAATAATTGTATTTTAAACTATTATTATTATAAATACATGCGGATCATGAAAACCAGGGTGCAACGCGATTTTGCAATGTAATCAAATTTAATAATAGGTTTTTTTATATGTAACGGACTAGCAGTTTATCGTTAAATTAATTATTTGTACTTAGCATTCTATGCTTCGTTCTATTACACTAAAGTTTGTTGGGGATCAGATATTTCGTTACTTATAATGTATCGACATGAAAGCTCGTTACTATGCGATGCTTAAAATCGATTCCTCATAGCTGATATTTATAAAATGTTTGTATCTATCGAAACACAGAATATGTATACTTATAATCCTATGGTATCCATTTAGATCTAACATTAAAAATTGAATATTGGAGTACGAGATATCTGATTCCGTTATAAGTACATTACGTGCATTATCGCATTGCACAATTTTTCTTAAGTCGCTGTTTACCGTACTGCTTGTTTGTGGGTGTAGTGGTGTGCTTCGGTCGATAAAAAATCAGTACTCGATAAATTTTGATTATGGCCAAACATTCCTTTTTTTAAATACACGTTTTTTTTTGCAATTGTAATAATTTTTGAAAATATAAATTTTGATAATATTTTTTTTTTCACTTTGTTCCTAAATATTAATCCAAATAGTTTTATTATCCTTAATATTGTATTTACAATTTTTTCAACAGCCGAAAAATATGTTCAATTTTTTTATAATATTATTTTTTAACGACTCTTGTTAAGTAGTAGGTAACAGTACAAATATTAATGATCACAAGTTGGTTTTCATTGGTCATTAACATACGTTAAATTACAGCCTTACAACTAACAGTAATACAGTTAACAGTAGGTCTTTTTAATGAAATTTTCATTTCAACTATTTACATCAATAGTTACTCTGTTTATTTATATCTCTTATGGAAAAACTTTAGTTATGTATTTAAATTAAAACAAGAAAAAAAAACAATTCTTTCACTATAAAGGTTTTGTTATTCTGTGATGATGAAGTTGCGTGAAAAAAAAAGTTAAAAAAATGTGCATACTTTTCGGGCACCTTCTCTTAAAACATATATAATAATTTTTTTATTTTTTGAAAATCTATATAAGTATATATTTCGAAATCTACTTTCCAAATGCGAGGCAATTTTATTAGTTTTTTTTTCGTAGTTACCCAAATAATATGCACAGATAAGGTAAATCAACACTTCAATTTAGACCTGCTGTTATTTGTATTTTACAATAGAAAATTCCATTTAATCAAATACGTATTCTGCAAATACGGAAACGAATGCGTACTTTTGAAAGAACTCATTTAATATTGCAACAAATATCCAACTTGAATACTAGACGAACATCTTACAAAGCTAAACTTATATTTCAGTTATAGTTACATAAAACTAATAATACATTTTAATAAACTAAAATTACGAGAACAATATGTACAATTTACGACAATGCATATAATTATTTATACATATCGCTTTTAAACCTATCTATTAACAGAAAAAATAATAATAATCGAAAATTATAAAAATGAAGTAGGCCACTAAGATTGACGACATTTTAACTACTTCCAAATATTGTTAATTAATCCTAAAACTATAAAGTGCAACATTCGCTAGGTAAAACGGAACAACTCAGAGTATTTCAATAAATTAATGTGTCTATAAACTACATTTCTTTATCGCCATGAGTTCGGGTTTCAAGTGTTGTACTTATTTACAAAATGCAATTTTTTATTTAAAAATGAAAACGGCCTCATAAATTAGATTCTCATAAGCGTCAAGATTAGATTAATAATTCATCGCGTTCGATGGTTCCCATCACTACGTTTAAATGAAATTTGTAAAGAGTATATTTTTAAATCGGGATACTCGTATTTTTGTTAATTTTGTACTAAACACCTATTTTATACTACCATTTATATACCATTGTAAAAGTAGCTACGTCGAGACGAATATATCAGTCGAAATGTTTAAATTTACATTAATATTTTAAAAAAATCGTATTACTTTACTAGACTTGGCTGGAATCGCATCAAGATTCGAATAAGGCCAGTATTACATCAACCCAATCAAAAATTCACGTAGCATGCTTGTATAGTTTTGCAAATAATGACAGAAAGACTACGTGTCTTCACTTGCGACATAATCTTTTAGTTTTTGTGTAAAACCATATAATTATTGTTAATTTATTTAATTTATCAAATTACCAAGTGTGATACCCGTGTACTGAAAAACGGTTAGTAGTGTGACCAGTTGTGCCACCAACATTTAAAAAGGCATACGTTATGAATAATGTAAAACGCATTTAATGAAATTATAATGAGTACAAGTCGGTACTTTGTTAAACGTATTCTTCAAACATTTAATTTTAAATAATATATTTATTATTTTAATTTGATCGTAATGTATCAACTTACATGAAAAGGACCGCATTCATTAAGTGTACATTATAAAGAAACAGTAACACCTTGTCGTACCAAATACATAAACACGTGTAACGTGTTTTTACATTATATTATTCATTTTGATTAATTACGTTGGCATTGTCAAGGTCTAGGCGAATGTCCTTGGCAATGTCAGATATTAAATAAACATAGAAAAAAAATGACAATTATTTTGAATAAATGACGAACGAAAATGTATTTAATATCACACTTGGTACTTATCAGCTGAGGTTTCATTTTTTAATATATTTCCTATAGATGTTACGATAATCCGATGTTATCTAAATGTCCTACTTTATTTTTAGACCATTCCTTTTGACATCATTCTAACGGTGTTCTTTAAAGCCTGCCGTTTGTTACAAAACCATATTCTGATGACTTCTCGCTCGTAGCCCAGCTGATGTGCGAGACCGGTTATTTCGGTGCCTGTAAAAATAGATATATGTATGAGTTCGATTCGAATTTGAATGTTTGAATGAAAAACTACCGCACGTTCGATTTTCAAACACAAATAGATAGAAGTTACGAATATGTAAGGAGACGGTTACCTATCGTAATAAATTTCGAATTCACAATTTTTGAGATATCGAAAGTAGGCACCAAATTACAAAGTATTAAGTTGGGTTGGGATGGGTATTTAAATTGTTATTTTCACGCCCGTTTTTTAAATAATCGTTTTTTATTTTATTTCATAGAACTTACCAGAAGGATGAGTGTTTCTTTCGAAGTGTGCGTTGAGTAGTTCCAGAGCTTGAGGTGTGAAGGAGGTCCGCCGTTTGCGTTTCTTACTCGGTTCCATGCCTATGAAGTCTGTTAAATGATTCTGTCCTGATGCGTACCTGGAAGAAGATATTTTAAAATTTATATATTTTATTAACTGTTTACATGCATAAATTAAACGCTGCTTAAACGTTCGGATAAGGTTATCTACAGAATTAACTAATACTGTTTGATGTTGGTCCGGGTTTAAAAGACATTAAGTGCTTATTTCTAAAGTAACAAAGCCTTCCATCTATTTAGCAAAACAAAATTATCTTACCGTAAAAATACAAAAGTATTTAAGTACCTAAATGTGTTAAAAAAGACAAAAAAAAAACAAACTAACGCATACAAATATTACGGCACATGTGAAAGATACGTTTATGAAAGAAAGCCATTACGATGTTATGCATTGAAGTATATAAAATATGAGTATACCTAAATATAAAATATATGCAATAAAACATGCAGTTCTTAACTAGAAATAGATCAGATTTAGTTTCTTTTCAAGTTCATATTGAAAAACAAAATAAGCTGATGATCGTCAAATGCAAATAGTACACCTTGGTCTGGTTTCATAATGCCAATGACATTTGAATCTCCTTACATATATGAATCCTGAGTCACGAATAACTTACATGTGATATTGTCTGGCGACAGGAGAACATAGACATACATATATAGGTATAAATTTGGAGGTACTTTTCAAAAGAAGTCATCTTAAGTTTTTGAACAAAATATTTTAAAATTGGAACCAATTTAATTCATTTCACAAAAAGGCTGTATATAAATTCTTAAAAAAATAGCTGTAAATTTGCCTGTGTTAAAAAAAGCAAACAACCTTACTTTAAAACTTAAAAAGTGAACTTGACTATTTTTGGAAATTACGCCCTGAAATGTTATCTTAATCTTATACTTATCGAAGTCGGAAATACAAATATATAATATATAATTTATTTTGTTAAGAATAAAACGAAAAGTCTAGAAAACCATAAACTGGGATGATTTATTCACAGTTAGATACAAGAAAATGTTAATCAATTTTTTTTTTAAAGATAAACAAAGTTTCCAATTTAGTAATAATTTTAAACGAGTATCTATGTAATTAATATGTATCAAATTAAAGAGGAATTGTGTGAGAGATTAATTATGATTCAACAATTAAAAATTGCGACAAAATCGAATATGTCGATTCAATTTGCGGAATTGGTAAAATCAAATGAACCAACAAATGACACCCGCTATTGTGAGGTGACAATTAAAAACTTAACAAGATGATTTGCTAGTTACCATTAATGAAGATGAAACGGGTGGTTACAGTTTTATTAATTCAAGGACTTTCGTTAACCAAGGCGCTCGTTAAAAATTACCACCAAGAGAGAGAGAGCCGATTGCAAATTCAACGCACCATTTGCAATGTTAAACCCGTCCCGTTGCATCCAGATAATGCATTTTAATGATGGAGAATGTAAAATCGATAGATCCTAGTGGTCCTTACAAGATATTAAGTGGTCTTCGGGGATGTAAGCGACACCCGATTTTCTTATAAAACTTAAAATATTAACGTATAACTAATAACTAAAATTTTGTTACTGTTTATTATTTTCCATATCGCCCGTCGATGTGTCGTAACAAATAAGCAACATTGTTGTTGAATTTTAAATTGAATGTATTTAATTAATAATGTAATCAATTATGTATTCAATACACCCAATATACGTGAACATGAATTATTAAAAATATAAGTTACATGTAATTACATTTATATAATATAATAAAATCACTTATATACTAATATGTGTAATAATGTGATGTAAGCATTCAGTGTAAAAATATAAGCAATTCGAAAGTAAATAAAAGTTTTAGCAATAATCGAAATGTCAACAATAATACGTGTGTAAAGGTAAGTGTGAATGTGTTAGTAACATCATATAAAAAATAAGGAATAGACAAAACAAAGCATATAAAGGTGCACAGATAACCTAACCAAAGCTCAGTTAGTCCAGATTTGAGAAATATCTTTCACGTTGCTAAGCGTTAAGGCCAAATGTGACACGGACACGATTGCACAATACGCACATATTCACTCAAACAGTAATAGTTACCTCTCTTCGGCTTCCTTCATCCAACGTTCAAGCACCGGCTTGATTTTCTGCGCACTTTTTGGAGTTATATCCAATTTCTCAAATCTGTATCGAACATAAATTTTTAATGTTAGAAAACTTGCACGCACCGAAAAAAATTTAGCGCGGTGAAGCGTTTACGCGATAAAATTATCCCAATCCAAATTAACAGGCACAAAATACAGGACATTGACATTGCGTTAACGTTTAGACATACAACAACAAAAAAAAAAACAATAGGCAATTTAGGCCGGCGAGGTAATCAGTTTGATTAATACCGTACATGGTAACAATAAAATGAATTCAATTAGAAACGAAAGGTAACGTATGCCAATGCCCTGGCTTTGAATTGCGCTAAAATGAATTATAAAAGAATAATAAAAAAGTAATGAAATAATACATCATGCTAGATAAGATGGAAAGTTTGAAATAATTTGAGACGTAACATACAACAGATTTAATAAAATTCTCACAACGATCACTCATAGCGTCGAACAGACTGCATGTGCTCGGTACATTAGTGTTGCGCGTTTGTCTTAACATCAAAATGTGATTCGCCTGATGCATAACGCCTTACAGTAATTACTCGTATGTAAATACGGTGTACGTGTGAAAAGGAAAAGAAAAAGAACGCCAAAACCCGCAATTAGATATAAATGTATGCGGCTTACATTCACGTGGTATGCACGGATCGCCGATCGAGATTAGATAACATTAAACAGCGTTGAAACATTTTGATTTAAAGACAATCGTCGTACGAATAGGATCGTCGTCGTTTAGTGTGTGGAAGCGTGTGCTTAATGTATGTAACGGGGTAGTATCGTCGAAGCTGTCGTTTTTTACAATAGCATAATATATATAGCGGTACTTAGTGAAATATTAAATTGTAATCAGTCAACGGTAACTTCGAGGATACTTGGTGTAGGGTAAAGAAACAAAACACATACATGTTTTGTTGTTGTGAAGACAGCTGAGCTGCTAGCATCTGCGAAGCCAGGGCACTGGGGACGGTAACAAATTATATGTTAGAGTATTTTCTGTGAAAGCACTCCTCGGAATATCTAAGGAGCACAACATATTATGATCAATGTAAAGCATAAGAGGAAATCGAGTCGCACACTAGGTTTATTCTTTTATATAGTTATGAATTTTAAAATAACCAAACTTTTCTATTTGCGATTAAATAACTGTTACGAAATGTTTTCATTTGAAACTAGGACATTAGACGTGTCGATCGTAGAATAAAATCAATTTTAAATGTTAGTAAACAATACCTCTGTTACAAGCAGGAGATGCGTTGACGCAGTCTATCTAATATAAAATTGTAATACCAGCGCCCATGCTTAATTCAATATTTGTCGACATCGACAATGATCAGGGGCACATTGACCATATAAATATGAAAAGTTATTCGACTCAACGGTATTCGTAAAGATCAATGACAACCTAAAGTGTCGCATGATGTATAAGTGGAACGTGCACATATAACTATATGCACAATAAAACTTTTTCCTTTCAAAATATGAAAATATACGTTAATCATTTCTTATTAAACAGTTATAAAAAAATAATAGATTCCTTTGCCAGCGCAGCCGACAGCGTCATCAGGCCCGTCTAAGTGATGCATAAGGTGTATTCAGGAATAATAAATTTTAATTATAATGCAAATTAATTGAGTCCAGCATAATCAAAGGGGTAGAGACCGTGTAGCAGCGTCACAATAGCAAATTGGGGCGAAAGAAAAATTAATGGAAAATGAAATCACGACGGGACAAAGACAGGGGAATTCTACTCTTTTAATTACACGAAAAAAGTAATTACGCCAAGATAATTAATTAACTGGAACAGAAGTAACGATTAATGATTTTATTATACGAACGAGGTCGTTGGGGCCGAGTTGAAATTTCTTTCGAGTTGTCTGCCGCCTTGCTCGATCGGTCCAATCGTGAAAAACGTTTTTTGAACGTTTGATTTACTTTCAATTAAACGTTATTAGTAAATCGAAGCCTGTGTAATGAAAACAAGGCTGTGTAATAATTGTTGATTACGGATTGGTCATCAAAATCAATACCTTTGACATTACCGTATTTTTTATTCGCTATAACTAATTTAAATTTAATTTGTATCGATTTTATGTATATATTTCTACACTTTATTTGTATAATACATATATAATAAGTGAGGTCTAAAAGAGGTCTTAGTGACCTTAATACGAACAAAAATTTCATTAATGTTCTATAACAGAGCAAACTTTTATAATAAGCTGTGTAAATAATTTATTAAAAACTATTTTAAGTAAATTTTTCATTATTAATATGTTAAATAATCTAGAATACAATATACAAAAAAACTATGTAATATATTATAGTATAATTGTATATATTTTATTAATGAAGTCAAACCGAGGATCGTAATCTGAGTTATGGAACGCGTAAAACATATTTCGATAAAATTAACTAATTTATCAAACGTTCAAATGACCACCGTCGTAATATTATTAATGTTATAGTTAATTACACTTATATTCTTATGTTGATGAAAATGAAATTCTTAATGTATGTACTGTTTGTTGGTGTAAAAAAAATGTTTAATTACCAGGCCCGTCTGGCCTTAAAAAATCGTAGGCCAAGACAGCGTAACAGAACGGAAGCCGTCCAAATGGTAATTAATTAAACGAATTGTAAGCAATGAAAGGAGTCATGCTGTTTTACAAATCACTTCAATTAACGTTATTAAAAAGTTATTGTAATATCTGCGTGACGACTGACCGATAAAATTTGTTTTTAGTCCCGCAGGGCACGGACTCAAAAAGAGTCACGTTGTTTTGACTAAAGTATGATTTGATGACCCGACATTTTAATTAAATACTTAATAAATTTATTATTATTATTACATATTAGCTACCGACCGTTATAAAATAATACAACCGAGCGTGCCACTCCATTTCGCTTTTAATTCAACAGACAAAACATTTGATATTGGCAGGTATTTGTTCAAAAAATTGTGTCATTATTGAGACTCATACAAATGAATACTAATAAAAATAACAGGTGAAGTGAGCAAAATAAACGAAAGTGCATTATTTAATAAATCCTTACCTGCAGATAGCGCTTTGGCTGTATGCCGGCCCTTCGGTGACAGAGAGAGCCTGCCCTACTTGCGTCTGCGTTAGCCCGAGACCTAATCGCCGCAACTTAAAAGCTTTGGCGAATTCTTTTATGTCTTCTAGGTTAATGCCGTCCACTACGTTGCCGGATGACTGACTGATGGTAGGTTGATCTAGTAAAAGAAAATATATATATGTAAATTAAATGTGAAACAGTTAAAAAAATATTAACCGATCAACTTAACCGTCAAGAGAAACAAGATTGGTTTAATAAAAAAGTAATAATTTAATGCCATTACAGCGTCTTCGAAGTTAAGATTATAGATAGGTTTAGTGGGCGATTTGTGTAATTAGCAGATGGTGGCGGTGCTAATTATGCGGAATATCATTAGTGAGGAGACGTACCGCGGCAGCGTCCCCCTGCTTAGCTAACCGATGACAAATTACTTCCCTGCCTTACCCCACTAGTTTGAGCAGTAGTCTGCACCAATTAAGACAAGGTAGGGTTGGTAAATTGGCAATCGTTCCTCCATTTACCGGTGTACGGTGTACCAAACGCAGACGATTCGTAATTTCGTTTATGTGCCGATGAATTGTTATTGTGACAGCCTTGGGGCGTGTGTAGTCGTCTATAATTACAAGAATTTCGCAATCTAAGAAACTAATAAACTAATATTTCGCCAAGATGTGACCTAACTATTCGATAAATGTAAGTCATATCAGAGTAAATTAAGAGAAGCTATAAATCCGATGTAAAATACATCCTTATTGAGTATTGTTCATATTTTTACAATACGAAATGATTGCCTTTTACATTGTGTCACAGTGTGTCCGCTATTATTTTGACTAATTAATACGTATTTTTAAAAAAAAGTAATTGAAATCATCAAAGTAATGAAAATAATTGAAGTGATCATTCTTTGGATCATATAATTTCACTTGACAAAATACGGAAAAAATAATAATAATGAAAACAATTGGAAGTATGAAGTTTAATGATTTGATTGTCGTAATTATACTCGACGAATTTTAACAATGCAACTGTTCATTACTCTTTTTTTTAATTTTTCATTTATACGATGTCTTTATCTTATCTTCAAAACAACTAAACAATTGTGAGTTTGTTTCCCAATTATCCAGTATCGCGTGATGAGACGCACCCATTAATTAATTTACAAAGATAAGTCAATTGGCTAAAAGCGATGGTAACTATGGCGAGCCGAATTCAATACTAATGCATCAAGATACCGTACTCTTAATTGTTTAATACATGTTATAAATTAATTAGATACAATTACAGTTTGCGTGTTGTTCTGTCCGAACGTTTATTGACCCGCGTTACATGTAGGAGAACAATTTAAAAGTAATGCCAATTAAGTATTTTTGGCAGATACTTTCTTCGGTATTTGCGTGTTTTAGATAGGTACGTTTTTAATTACGTTGAAAACTTTTTTGATAGGTATTACCTGATTATCAGCCTGTTTACATGGTTACTGCTGTTTAAATATTAATTGTTGAACATATTTGTATTGAGTTCGAAATTATTTTTGGAATTCTTTTATCCTAGTTATACCAACATTATTTTAAGTAAAATACATGAATGATATTTTAAAGATTGATGAGGATGTGACCCTAATCACCTATATTTAAGATTGAATAAAAAAAATATTATTTTAAAATTTACGTTACTTTTAAAAATAGCGCTCTTAATTTAAAAATAATTTTAACACTATTTAGATATTAAGTATTATGAAAAATACGAGTACACTGAAAACCTACCATAAAGTTAATTTAATCTGAATATAATCTGAATATACCCAAAATAGTTTTCTCTTCAAAACGATCCGCTAATATTGGATTTGCGTTTTTTGAAGGGCGGTTAATGCCTCTTTCACATGCTAACAACGTGATGTAAAACTCAACGATTATAGAAACAAGTCGTTACATTAAAATTTTGTATTCAACGGTTGATTATCCTTAATAAAATTTGAAGTGATTACATTGATCATGTAAAGTGAAAATTGTATAGTTTTCTATGCGAACGTTACAAGAAATATTATCGCTCGCACATTATAATCGGACACGCAAATTAAAAATATTTTCGAAACATAGTTAATAGATCAAATTATCCGAACCGAATCGACATATTTCGTGTTACGATTACGATTAAGAACGGTATAGCTTTTGTATCGATTAATTTTATATTACAAACGTAAACCATTTGAGTGCTTTCAAGAGTTTATTGGAGGAATAAAGCCGCGTTCGATAAGTTTGACCCTCATAATATTACCGAAGTTTTCGTTTCGATTCGTAATTAAAATCCTATTTCATTATGAAATATCTATTATCAACGTCGAATGAGAATTAGCTAATTCTTTTTTAATAAGTTACGGTATTTTAAGATCAAAATTATGGGATAAAAACAACTATTTTATACTAAAGCTTTCATATCGCATCTGAAATCTTTCCTTGCTACTAGTATTTTTTATATAAATGCCGGACCTACCTCGCCTGTATTGAGATTTCTATTGTTAGCGAGTAAAATGATGAATTGTTTATTTATGTAAACCTATACTAAGAATTTATGTACACCGATAAGTAAGACTTTAAAAAACTGGCGGTTAATATGTAACTTGTATTAAATTATAATAATGGGTTGTCTGGAAGAAATGGCTAATTAGCCATAAGTCTGCCCATTGTACTTCACTGCAACTATCTTTATGCTTTGTTTGTAATATATTTGTGGTGTACAATAAAATATAAAATAAATAAATAAATCTGGTTACAATAATTGTATTTTAAATCACTAATTTCAATTGGTAATATTGTTTATATAGCAGTGGAAATCATTAAACAGAAAACACAACAAAATTTTTAATCCTATTTAATATTTATTAAACTGTAGCCTTGCACACGCATTTAGCCTGTAATATCCCGCGGCTGGGCATAAGCCTTTTTCTCCATGTAGGAGAAGGATTGGAGCTTACCAAGCTGCTCTACTACAGAATGGCGGGTTGTTCCCTACTATGAGTAACGATCGCTATCAGGTATTCATGATAACAACCGGACCGACGCCTTAACGTGTTCTTCGAGATACTCATAAAGACAGATATCCAAGCCGGAAAGAAATATTTGTATAATTACAAATATCCATCCCGAGCGGGAATCAAAACCAACAATCGTCGGCGTTTTAGTCGACTACTCGCATCACTACACCAGAGCGGTTGTTGTGCCTTGATATAATAAAATTATTAAATAGTAAACTTACATATATACATATACTACTCCGTAGAGTTTATTTGATATATTTATACACAGAAATATATAAATATATTATATATATATTTATTTAAACACAATGACTACACCTACATAATATATAACAGAAAGGGCGACCAGATTCAGATACACTTTTAAGGGACCTGTTTTCTTTGTTCCTTTTATTGATTGTGCTCAATTTTATCGACTACGTTAATTATTTGTAATGGGTTTTAATTAGTTAATTAATTAATTTAGTCGGAGACGAGAATGCGGCGCGAGTCGGCCCCTTTGATGTCGCCACTTAGGCTTTATTTTGACCGCTTTTGTAAATTTTTAATTCAAGATTAAAATTCTGGGTAATAGTTGTTGTCGAACGTGAAATTCTTTGAATTTTTCAAACGAAAATAATAAATAATTTCAAAATATATTTATATTATAAAACGTTTTTGAATGGCATAAATGTACCACATTTTTCTATAACTAGGGTAAAGAAAAAACCTTCAAAATATTTTTTATTATCTATAGAAGATTAGAGAAGATAGTAGAATTGAGTAACCTCCTCCTTTTTTTGAAGTCGGTTACAACAAAGCAGATTTATAGGTATGTTTACTAAAAAAGTATATAGCTTTAGTGTTCAAAGTAAATATAGATATACTTAAACCTTACTTATTTAAAGTGTAGTGAGGACAGCTGTACAAGTTTTTAAACAAAAGACAAACGCCTAATTCTTTTGTCGAAACATTTATTAGACTTTCCAACTAAGGGAAACGAATCTTTTCACCCTAAAGTGATCTTAAGCAGACTTTATATACCTTACGAGGCAAACTGCTTGCCATGTAAAAGAAGAATTATACCACCACCACGCAGCTCTACTGGGGTTGTGGATAATATCATTACCATAAGTAACGATCCTTACCAAGTGTTTAAAAAAAGCAACGAATTTCAATGTTTTTGAATGAAATGAAAACAACCATACCAGAAAAAAACGATTGTATAAAACCAAACATTTCCTTCTCCAAACATCAACTTGCTCCACTAAACCTGAGGCTCGGCGTTAATGGAACTTTCGTGGCACTACACCATAACAATTGTCTATTCACCCTATCTAAATGTATCCTATCGATTTAATATAGATAAATTAGTGCTGCCAGTAAACAGCAGAGGAACTGAGTAATTTAGTAATTGTATCAACTAACAACGAATTAAATAGTAATCAATAGAACTGGGGCCTCGGGGAAGACCGACGACGCTTTTTCTGTTAACGACACGGATACGATAATATATTGATATTATATGACTAGCTCGTGGCCCTGGACCTGCTTTTAGCTCCGCGGGTTGAGGTTTCGATTCCCGTCTGAGTCTGGGTGTAACATTTGTATTCATATATTTATATATCTAATATTTATATGTACCTACGGCTGTTACCTATAACACAAGCATTAAGTTGCTTATCGTAGGAACAGACGACCGTGTGTGTATGTTATAAGATATTTATTTATTAATTTATTGATCAACCTATTTACAAACACTTCCTTTAAAAACATATTTTCGCAAACTCAATCAAACACGTGTATTACATAAAATGTAATGTATATAATGTTATTTAAATATATCCATTTAGTTTACTATTTCCTGTAAAGTTTTCTTTTTAATTTAACGAAGTTTGTAAACTCAACCGCATCGATTGATCATTATCGTGGTAATGTCCATTCTAGGTGACATTAACGAAAGAATCTATGCTCTTTTGTCTCCATTGGAAACAATTATTTTAATAGAAGAAGAAGAAAAAAAAACCACATATTAGTAGGTATTACTACACACACACGTATGGGTAGTAGTAATACCTACTAATACTTATTATAGAATTTTTGACGTTTTTATTTTAATTCGATCAAATTAGTCCGACAAAAATCTCTATTAAGTAAGCATCATGAGAGGCTGAAACTAAAAAGGGGTGAAGTAGTAAGCTTAAACATCATAACCAGTGAAATTGCACACAGTTTTTAACTGACATCAAAAAAAGGTTACTTAATTCGACTGTAAATATCTTTATATATATATTTCTTGTGTGCGTGTGTATGTCACTGAACTCCTCCTAGACGGCTGGACCGATTTTGATGAAATTTTTTGTGTGAGTTGAAGGGGATTCGATGATGGTTTAGATTTACAATTTGGTCCACTGGAAAATGTTTATTTAACTAATTTTTCATTTATAAATAGTTGTAAATTTTGGAATGTTTTACATTGGATCCGGTAGACTGCGCTACCATTGCAGCATCAAATATTAAATATTATTCTATTTTCAGTTTGATCCGATAGTTGGTGCTGCGATCAAATTGAGAAAAATATTTGAAATTTTGTGTTATGGCAAAACATCGTTTGCGGGGTCAGCTAGTGTTTTTATATGTTCGAGAATAACTTGTCGTTTATGAACCGATTTTAATAATTCTTTCTTTATTGGAAAGGAGATATCCCAGGTGTGGTACCATGATAAGGAAACCAGGATCTGATGATGGTATCCCAGAGAAATCGAGGAAAACCCTCGAAAATCGTAGAGACGACTAGTGCGTTTGTTAATTTTGTTCGGCTACTTACGCTGTAATACTTGTCGATGTAATTGAAGTCGGTTTTTTCGTTTGCGAGCAAACACAATTATTCGATTTGGAACATTGTCTTTATTTTGATTCCTTGTACTTACACACATCGCATTAAAATGTATACTAAGTATTAGGTATAAGTATATAAATAGCAGATATTTCCGTTGTATACTTATTGAATATTAATTAACAGGAAAACTACAAAAATTATTAAAAAATTATAAAAAAAATACATTATATACCAAAATACTTTTAGTTTATTAGTAAATTTATTGAATGTAGTAAAAAGGTTTTTTTCGTTGACAACAGATTATTGTATGAGAATATCTGAAGGTGTGAACGAGGCTCTGGCTTTCAGAAGCTATTAACTCCTAACAAAACCGTGACCTATCGAGTGAGGTTTAAATATCATATATTGTAAATAAGTATTACGATGTTTTATACTTTATGAGACGAAACATTAGTTTCCATTTAGGTTATAGTATTTAGGATATTTATGGTTATATATCTATTTTTTCCTACACTGAGAAAGCTGCCTTTGCCCAGCAGTGGAAGCAAGCTATTTCAAAAAAAAATGTCCATCTCAAAAGAACAGTAAATACAAAACTACATAATTATACTACTTCTTTCTTCAACTTATATGGTAGTTAGGAGATAAAGTAATGAATCAAGATCGTACGCTATTGATAACGCTTAGGTAATTTTTAAAGTCAGTTGTTTGCAGCCTTGCGTAATCCGAAATAAATATTTTGATGGTCTAAAAATATGTATAAAAATCTATTTAAGTAAAATAGGTACGAATGAATGCTCGCTGAATGAAAAATATTTTTGAAATACGTAGTGATATATTTATAATAGTACCAGTGAAAGTTATCAAACATACAAAGACACATTAACGTTCTGTATTAGGACGAAAAATACGAAACCATCTTAACATATATACGTATAACATTATTTCATAAATACGAACAAAAAGTATTTAATCAGGACAAGAAAAACCATAGGCATAAATAAGTATACGAATCAAAATCTATGAATTTATTTATTAATTAATAAACAAAAAAGGTTATGTTAAGGTTAAATTCGATAATGTTATCACGACATTAACCTTTTCGTAATATATGGAAATCGTAATTCGTGTGTTAAATTTAAGAATTTAGAGTTACACATTTATGGTTTCAATGTATAGGCATGTCTGGATTGATATAAATAACAATATAGTTTTATTTACAGTGCGGTTTGATATAAAAGTTTTTAATTTAAATAAATACTAGTATAATGGACTGCGGTCGCGACTGTTAGGATGTTTCATCGTGGTTTCAAACGGATAACATAGAGTACTTCTAAATTTGAAATTGCTTTGTAATATATAAAGTAAAATGTTATGACGGAAAACTACAATTATAAATACTTAAGTTTCATTACATATGTATAGTTGCTATTGCTATTATGTACACTAATAAAATAAAGAGAAGATTTGTAACTTTGTGAATTTGAACGTAAGTAGTAATCTTCTAATGTACGTTTTTGATTATTGAACTATTCCTAAGATCCTGTGTTATATCCTAAGGGTTATAAACTGTATGTTTATTCTAGTAAACGTTTTCTATCAAGTTACAGTTTTTGCAAATTTAGTGATAGACATTTTGCTGCTCTACCAGATTTTTTGAGTGTCGCTATAAGCTAAGTTTTTTGTCTCGAATATAATACGCAAAGTCCACACACTGTAAACAGAACTAGAGATTTTTTATAAATAAGAAAATATATATTCTCTCTATATATACTTTCTGTTTTATAATAAAAGTTAACAAGTGTTGATATATCGATAAAGAACTGACACCATCAATAAAGATTATCGCCTGTTACATGTAACATCTTACGTTATAGAAGACAGCGTTAAATCAATGCACTCATCACTAAACAATTACCCGGTTCAGAACTTCTGTCGCACTACGCGGTAAGCACGTGATACTATCCTCTATATTTCTACTATATATACTGCTATCTGACGTATTACGGTATCCAGCTGATAAAAGTTTGTAATGTATTATTGCATTTCACTATTGAATTACACTTTATTTGTGTGACATTTCCAGTTACCTGTGAATCTAAAACTTGTAGTTTATTAATTGAGGCAAACAGGTCTTCATTATCTTTTTAGCTTCTGGTGTCTTCTGTTCGTAACTTATGTTAAGGATAAACTTTTTCCGAAACCGTGAAACAGGTCCTAAATACGGTCACAATAAGAAGCTGGAGTGACACTGATAATAAAAGGTTGCTGATTAATTAAACCATTGTTCCATACACCTCGAGTAAGAACTAATTACGCACGTAACTCGGTCCTCTGCCGTATTGTCAATACGTATAACACGCAGTATCCAAACTTAGACCTGTTTTACCTAAGAACGAAGACGGCACTTAAAAAAGAAATCAAAATGATGCATTTTTCGTAGTATTATCAAAAATATTCAAAACCAGCACCTACAGATTTATACACAAACCCACACTAACACACCTTCGTCTTACATGCACACACCTACACGAACACGCATTCACCTTTTCATGTCTTACACTCACCTCTAACTGCAGTGGAGGATACGGAACATAGCCGTTTACTTTTCATTACTTTCTGTTATTTTTTAAATATAGTGTCTAGTTATGTAATTTATAAAGAATAATATTTTTATATATCAGTGTGATCCTATTTTGGCCATATTTGTAAATTATATTGTAACATACTATTGTAACATAACGCTGTCGGATTGCCTATAAAATAAATAAATAAATAAATTATGAAAGTTTTTCAAATAATTACCGTAACAGTAAATTTCGCTCGCTTTAGGAATAAAAAATTGATTATAAAAACATTTTTGCTGTTGTGTCATTATCCTTTATAAAATCGTAAACTGTGCATTTGATAATGTCATGATCTTCAGCAAAGTGTTGTGCATGAGCCCACAAAGGTTCTGAGTTGGTACAACCGAAAAAAAAATTATAAAAAAGCGTGGTAACGCGCGCAGGGTAAAGCTAGTATTTGATAAACGCAAGAAAAACATTCTTACGACGTCTAGACGAGATATTGTACCAATGTAAGTATAATTGTACTGTAAATAAAATTGAAAAGACCAATAAACTTTTGTTTCAAATAATTAAAACGAACACTTTTTTAATATGAAATAGTTAATTGCTGTTTTGTAGTTTTGAATATTCTTTTATAGTATACGTGCAATCAATGTAACTTTTATGTATAGTACAAATTATTATTTTTTAAATGTTACATAACGTTTCACTAAGCAATTTCAACAATAAAAGCTAAACGACATTGTTCGTCCTAAATCCAATTAAAAATCCATAATTTAGTGAAGACCTAGAATAACAAATTAGTCTAAGTCAAGTTTTAAGGTCAAGCACCAGAAATAAAAGTCTAGACCAGACGGTAGGTTAATGGCTGAAGATACACACGTTAAAAGTTTTATATAACAAAATTGGTGAAATGGGACAATGAAAATAGTCAACTTTAAATAGAATTCAAGCGAGACGTCTGTTACTGAATTTAAATTAAAAATGTAATTATATTTTGTTTTATTTCTGGACCTCCAATAATTTCAATACGCTTCAGCCTGTAACATCTCACTACTGGGCCTCTTTCCCCATGTGAGGACCCTTCTCCCCAGGAGAAGGATCAGAGCTTAATCCACCACGCTGCTCCAATGTGGGTTGGCGGATATATTTTTAATATCGTCTATCAAATATTTTGTTATCCTGTTGTTCTGTTTTCAAAAAAGGGAGATCTATTCATATAGATATTATAAAGTTTAAGATGTGGTTTGTTTGAACAATTTAATCGTAGGATATATTGGTCTGATTTTAAAAATGTCTTTGTTTTAGGGCAAGCTAAACTATGTTATGTTTTCATTTATATGGTAGGGGTATAATAATTACTATTATTTCCAATGAAAGCGAAGTAGATATGATGATATGATATGATCATCTCTTAATCAATGAATTTAATATAATTGACCTTTTACTGACGTAATTTTCGCAACCACAAATCAAAGCACACATTCTTTTAATTTTGAGTTAAGCTTAAGTCAAGTTACAACGCAATCAGAGCAACTTAAGTTGATGCAACCGTTAACTCATTAGTTGATCAATCTGTAATACTAACTAGTGTTTATAAAACAATCAAATACTAGACTTAAGTATGCGAATATACTAAAACATACATTACCTTACGCGTAATCGACTTTGCACTCCGCTACCGACAAAGTGACTAACTCTAAACATTGTCTGACTTTCAACTCTTTACAGTATTAGTTGAAATAACTATACATTGTTATAGTTCGAGTCGGCTAATGGATCGCCTATGCTTAGAACGGGAAACTTTTATGGATGAGTACAATCTAGTTAGAAAAGTCTAAAATAACTTGCAGTTTCTAATTGACAGTTACGTTTTGTTTTAAATCGGTTGATTTAAAATTTAGAGAACAAATGCTTAACGAAGATTCAAATAAATAGGGTCTAAAATAAAATCGAATGTTTTCAATTAGGATTTATCATATACGAATGATTATGATCTTTTAATATTTTACCAGTGAGAACCTGCGTTACATGTTATACATACTTTATATTGAGAAGCGTATGTTTATAATTTCATAATATATTTATTAGTTCATACTACATCGACACGACGTTATCAAGGAAAATAAATTAAAAAGCAACATAAGTTGACAGTTGCGTCAAGTAACCGTTGACAGTTGCTTATTTAACGGTTGCATATTTTTTAAAATAAGAATATCATAAACAGGTTTAAGTTGGTTCGCTTGGCGAAACTGGCGCCTAGGATAGGCGAATGGGCTACAGGTTGCCAGTTTTCATTTATTAACATTGTTGCTTTATTGGATGTTAAAAAGTTCTACTTACTTGGCGAATCAGCCAGTAAATCTCCATCATCATGGGCCGGTGACTTCACGGAGCCGGGTGACAATTTCACCGGGGGGTGCGGCGAGGCCGTGGGCGCGGAGCCCACACTGCCAGTGCTGCTTGTCGTGCCCGCGTTCGAATGAGATGTTGTGATTGTTATCTCGCCGTTTGATGCTGCGAGCCTGATAAGTACAAGTGCAATGTAATTTCCTTCCTTTCTAACCGACTTCCAAAAAAGGAGGTCCTCAATTCGATTGCCATTTTTTTAAATTTGTGTATGTTACCTCAGAACATTTGACTGGATGGACCGCAATAATAACAATAATCTTTGATAACGTGCATTTACTTGACGTTCGACGTAACTGATATCGGGTTTTTTTCTTTTTGAGCAAACCCAATTATAACCGACTTCAATTCGATTTTTATGTAGTGTACCTATTTTGATAACTCTACTTTATTTGAAACTAGCGACCCGCTCCGGCTTCGCACGGGTATAAAATATAATTATAGCCTATGTCATTCACTGAAAAAATGATTAAAATCGATCCAGTATTTTTGATTTAATCATTACTGCCCGTGGCCCGCACGCGTTAACTTAGAGTAAAAGCCGGCCGGAAACGCCGCAAACGCTACGTACCGCGATTTTTAAATCTGTAATATCTTCAAAAATATTCATTTAAATCATATGCTGTAAAGGGCCTTATAGATCTATATTAAATAAAAAATATATTTAAGGTATTTAATTGGATAAGGATTAATGCTGTATTGGTTAAAATCGCTTCGAAAATTAGCCATTATTTGTCGTAAAAAGTAAATGACAAAAAAAAATGTTATTGTGGGATATCCACAAGAGATAGGTATATACTATCGCGGAGTTTTCTGTAGACCTTTTCAATGTGTACAATACTTAGTACATTATTTTGATAAATCTCGTAGGGTTCAGCCTGCGTTTGCAATTTAAGCGAAAAAAATAATTATTATTTACGACATAACATTAGAAAACTCAAAAATAACAGTATTTCTCCACTATTTAATGGATGTTATTATACATATAAACCTTCCCCTTGAATCAATCTATCTATTAAAAAGAACCGCATCAAAATCCGTTGCGTAGTTTTAAAGATTTAAGCGTACATACATGTGCAGGGACAGAGAAAGCGACTTTGTTTTATACTATGTAGTGATAGTGATGATGATGATGCGTATTGAGATTCGTTTTTTTTTTGTCAAAAGACAAACACAGTTATGCAGTAATATTATTAATCTCTTTAGCTTTGTATACATCAAGAAGGTAATTTTTAAAAGAGTTAACCATCTCTAAATTTCCAATTGTTGAAAAAATTGTGCTGATGCTTCTGCTGATCATCGAAACCAATTTAACCAAGTTTAATTATAATACATATAAATTACGCGTTACGTTATTTGTCCGCGATGGACTCCTAAACTACTTAACCGATTTTAATCAAATTTGCATACCATGTAGAAATATAGGCTGTATTTTATTTTGATATATATAATTATTATGTTTAAGAAAAAAAATAAGGCGGTACGAAGATCGCGAGGTCAGCTAGTGGAATATATAATATTTTCGTGTCACAGTGTTAGGGGTTTTTTTTTGTATATTTGGTAGATATGAGAATTGGTTGTAAATTATTTTTTCAAACCACTATGTTATAAGGTTGGGCACCCCAATTTTTTTGTGGCCAAGATTTTTATTTTTATTTTATTATGATTTCTGATATTTTCTTACTCTTATTTCTAATAGCGTTTAGCGGCTTACTTGCTAATAAATTAATTACTTATGAAAGAACAAAAGTATAAGTTAATTCGTAATTGTTATATCTGCTTCTCTATTACTTTTCGTTATGTTTTTATTTTTAATTTTATTTATATTCAACGTATAAAGTATGTTATCGAGATATTTGAAATGAAATTGACGAAATAAGTTACCTCTAGATAAAACATCAAATAGCGAAAAATAATCGAATGTCTTCTGGACATTAAAATGTCAGTTCAGGTTGAAATTATCTGTTAAAAAGTTTTTTTTTTTTCAATAATCTTTTTTTTTATACAAGTGCGTGAACGAGTCGAGGTACTTCCTCAGTCAGGCTGCTCCAGATGTTGTGATTTTATGCTGTGCCCTACGTCAGTTAAATCTATTTTGCACAAAAACCACAACACTGTGTTTAATGATACGTTTGAAGTAATAACACATAAATAGTAAAGGTGATTACAGGAATTTTAATGATGAAAAAGGTTGATAGTACTTTAGTAAATTTTAAGTAAAAACTATAATATGTCGTACATTCTAGTTTTTACGTTTAGCAGATGTTTGTTTACCCGAATGTAATAATGTAATACTTTTATTTAACAATCGAAGTTTCTTAGGAGTGTAACTTTTTTATAAGGCCTATTTGAAAAGTAATTTACTTATTTTATTATTAAATACTTATAAGATTCGTAGAATTGTATTAACTACCACGTTGGTTTCTTGCAACTTTATTCGCTTGAATTACCTCATTTCTACTTAATACTTATTAATCGTCAGTTATATAAAAGTAAATGGCAAAAAAATCTGTAGTATTAATGCAGTTGGAGCATCATATAAATATTTTAATATACTTTTTCGTAATGCATATGGATACACGGTACATATACCAAAAAAACATTTTTTACAAATTTTGTCTGTCTGTTTGTTCCGGCTTATCTCCTGGACCGATTTTGACGGGACTTTCACTGGCAGATAGCCGATGTAATAAGGAGTAACTTAGGCTACTTTTGTTTTAGACCTCTATTAATTTTATATATCTGCGAACTGAACAATAACTTTTTTGTTAAATTCCACGCGGACGAAGTCGCGGGCACAGCTAGTAATTATATCATTGGATGAAATATTAATGTATAAATTATAGAAGAAATGACTCTTTGTTTTTTTTTATATCACTAGGTCGGCAAACAAGCGTACGGCTCACCTGATGGTAAGCGATTACCGTAGCTTATAGACGCCTCCAACATCAGAAGCATCGCAAGCGCGTTGCCGACCCAATTCCAATCCCCCCCTCCCCCCGGAGCTCTGGTCACCTTACTCACCAACAGGAACATAATACTGATTGAAAACAGTATTGTTTAGCTGTGATCTTCTGTAAGGACGAGGTACTTCCCCAGTCGGGCTGCTCCATATTTTGAGCAGGGAATTCCTGCTGTGCCCTACCTCAGTTAAAAGTGTAGTAGTTGTAGTCTTTAATCTTTCACTGAGGTAGGGCACAGCAGGAAATGTCCTGTTCAAAATCTGGAGCAGCCCGAATGGGGTAGTTACCTCGACCTTATAGAAGATCACAGCATAATAATTCTGCTTTCATACTTGACACGTGTTGTGTTCCTGTAAGGTTGCCAGAACTTCTGGAGGGGATTGGTCTGGGGTGGGTCTGCAACACGCTTGCGATACTTCTGGTGTTACAGGCGTCTATGAGCTATGGTAATCGCTTAATACCAGGAGAGCCGTACGCTTCTTTACCGGTCGGTAACTAGGACTAGTTGTATGAACAAAAAAGTCAAACCAAATCTCAACACTATCGTTGTGAGGACAGTAGTCACTTAGTGTTGTAACAGGTGTATGATGTTGTATGGGTATAATAGACAGTGTTGTAGTTGAATTGTAAGATACTACTTACGTTAACTTCAATTACAATATCTAAGATAAGCCAATTATTTCACTTAAAAACGGTAAAGTGCTAATCGACTAATAGTAAGATAGTAAAAATGTAAGTATTGTTATACTTAGTACGTGTAGAAATCATTGACACACATCTCATTAGCATTGTGTATAATATTAATATTACACAATTTATAACTGTCAATGTTTTTTATGTCTTATGTTAAAGTTTTAACGGCTATTTCTTACAAAATATATAGGTAATTATATTTTCTTATATTTAATAATTAACGTTTCTAAAAACACAAATCAATCAATAGGTCATGATCATTGGTATTTACAATTCATTAAGCACAAAAAAGCGACTAAAACACTTATAGTTGAGCTAACTAATGGCCAGTTTCAATACTCTATCTATCTCTAAATTTGCTTACTAGCGATAGATTTTTGACACAATTTATATGGAGTTAACGTCAAAATTCTATCTCTAGTAAGCAAATTTAGAGATAGATAGAGTATTGAAACTGGCCATAAGTTGACATTTATAACGATATTTAATTGTTAATTTAAAATATCATACCATATACGACGAAATTACCACGAAGAATGAACGTAAAAACAACAATATAATTTCAAAGAGAAATTTAAATTAACAAACGTAAATCACGTAAAAAAATAAAAAACAAAAGACAACAATTTTGCAACACTGTCATTAGTGTCATAATTTATACTTAAAGCATAACTCGTTTTAATTATAAAATGATAATACTAAAACAGTGTATCCTTTTAAAGGAACGTTTTATGAAAGCAGTTTTTTTTTATCTCTAAGTCCTCGCTGTTAACAATAGTGTTGCAACTTGGTCGCGGCTCGTTCGCGGCGATGTTTAAATGAGGCACGTTTCATTAAGTGCGTCGTTGCATTAGTGATGTTTGCGGGCTAATTAGGGCCTCATCCGTTGCACACAATAAATACGAGTGACTTTTAATGTCGATATGCGTTGACACAGTGCGCGTTACGAATTTTGTTTAGTTGTGTTTTAAGTTAATTTTTTTATCCTAGTTTTATCACTTTTGTGTTTTTGTTGAATTGATATTTTATGAAACGATGTTTTTTATTTATCGATTAATTTTGATGTACAATATTTCGCGTCTTTATTGTGTTTTAATGAAAAATATTCGGTGATTTATTATTCAAATTAATTATCAATAAAAGCTTAAGGCTTCTAAGCTATATAGTTTTCTCCCTTCGGATAATCTACTCTCTGTATCGTTAAAAAATCCTTAAAACTGTTTATGTAATATTCTATAAAAGTAATTTATTAAAATCGTTTTAAAAGATAAGTGCACATTTTTCTAGCGAACCAATTTCCTTGACACACACGTTTCCACTAGAACAAAACCGAGCACACCTAAACATGTACATCTATCATACACTTGAGTCACTCACACTACGGCGCAAACATTAATTGTTTCTTCAATTTATCAACACGTTAGATTCTCGACGAGACTACGCTTTTCGGAGATAATTATTTTGTAAATAACAGTTTGGGTGAAAAAAAATTCAATATCCCGACATATACGACCTCGTTTTGATAAATAAATTAAAAAAAGATACCTGATTAATTTTCTTATGAAAGAATGTTTAAGGTTTATTTTGGTATGTGGTTGTGAAATATATTGTATTTATAGTTTAATTTCAATAACAAAGTATAATTAATTAATAAACAAAAAAAAAAAACAAATACACGTTTTTTTTGTGATAAGATCACTAGTACGAAACTGTACCTACTAGCATAATTACTAATTATTACACTTATTTCCGTCACCGGTCTCATTAATTTGACATACGTCAGAAACGTATTCAACCGCCATTAAATTATATTTTCATAATTAGAACTAAGTATTAAATAAAAACACAAAAAAGGTTTTTTATAACTCAATTTTATAAAAAAATAATAGCTGTTCATAGGTATCATATTAAATCTAGGGGTAATACCGTAATTGCACGTTTGTAACAGATAACAAACATCATAAGTAATTTGTAGAAAATTATGCTATGACGTTTTTAATTACGATATATGTATATTATATGCACCGTATGACGTACTTCCGACTTTGCTCGAGAACTTGAACTTGAATGTTTTATGACAGCGGCTCTGTGGTGTGGTGTAGTGGTCATAGAAGCTACCTGCCGTGCTGACCTTGATTTTGATTCACATACTTAATCCAATGAGCTCTGAATACCTCACTAACCAAGGGAAAAAGTAACTATTTGAGTACTCTATCTCTATTTTAGCACAAGAGAGTTCTTAAAGAAATAAAGAAATGGCACTAGTTTTTACAAAATAATTCTCTTTAATTTTTTTATTGAATGAGACACCTTAAATAGTTTAGAAAGTTAACAAACCGCAATAAAGAAAGATTAACACCTATTTTTTACATTATATTCTATTTAAAATAATAAATCAAAATCATAAATCATTCAAATAAAGAATCAAACGAAAAACAAAAAACAAAATGTAATAAAAATAAATTAATAAACTTCGAAATAACATGCCTATTATTAAGAAAGAGCTAACTTTCTTATTAATATAAATTTAATGGTATGTCGAATCAAAAATTGGCAACGTCCGTGTTTCCATGTTGAGTAATAAAACGCATTATAACGACTTACAAACTGCACAACGCAATAATTATAAACGCCTAAGGCTCTCAGTTCGTTCGTTCAAACCTTCAGATATTTAAAACGTAATTATGTTATAGGATAGGTAATGTGTAATTACTATAAGGTATTTTAAGAATTTTATTCGAACTTAATGTGCAAAAGTTCGTGTTGGTTAAAATTTATAGTAAAGTTTTATATGGATGATGACAATTATTATAGTTTATTATAAAAAGTGTACATCAAATAGGATTACGAAGAGGCCTTAACACAGCAAATTAATGTACGAGAATATATGCATAGTGAAATTTGTTAAGAATATCTATAAAAGTCGTAAACATTGATACGAGTCAAACAAAGACCAATCTTTTATATTATTATAATCTAAAGCAAGCAGTGGAAGTCAAAACTAGAATGGTGAGTTATGAGTATATTTTTAGTAATATTTCTAGGACGTAGTTACATCATTGTAACTGTCAAAATTTTTATACTTCGTGAACATACTTTTAAAACAAATAAGCATTTAAGAAACATGACAGGATAATTTTTGTTTCAAAGGTTATCTTCATTATAATTAGCGTGGATTTCCGATTGTTTCACACGTTGTAACTCTCATTGCATAATTTGAAGATTAAAAAAATGTATAATGTATGTCTAAATATGAATTGAAATATACGCAACGATTTTTGTACATTATACGCTGAAAGTTAACTAGAATTTCGCAGTATTTTGAAGTCGGTAAGCTTGATTAAAGCTTAATACTAATAGCTCGAGACAAAATAATAAATTGACTGTCAAATTGTTACAATAACGAGAATCCATATATTTTTGTTTCTTTTTTTAGCAATTAAAATAGCTGTTGAGAGTTTTCTTCTTTACTAGTATAGTACAATCTCATAACTGCAGCAGCAGCAAGAATTTTCTGATCAAAATATGGAGTAGCCCGACTGCGGTAGTACCTCGACCTAGATATAGAAGATCCCTAAATAATACTGTTTTCAAGCAGTATTGTGTTCCTGTTGGTGAGTAAAGTGACTAGAGCTCCTAGGGGGGAGGGGGATTGGGGATTGGGTCGGCAACGCGCTTGCGATGCTTCTGGTGTAAGCTAAAGTAATCTCTTACCATCAGGTTAGCCATACGTTTGTTGCCCGATATATAAAAAAAGCGATTTGTACCGACAAAAATAAGTAAAATAGATACTCCTTTCATCACAATTTTTCTATCTATACGTCACTAAATTTAAATCCATATCGATATTAATATAAGATCATTCTCATGATTATTAATAAATTTATACGAATTGCCAAGAAAATATAATTTATCATTATGTTCCATATACTTATTTCTAAGAAGTGCACACGACCACATTACCGACTTGTTACGTCATTGCTATAGAGCGTGCGTTACGTTTAGAAACAATACAATTTAACGTATGTTTCCAAATATATTCAAATTCGACCTCGACGGTACGTATATTGTATTCTCAAAAAATATGTATGACTTTTCGTTACACCCGTATTTCACAATGATTCAACGATTTAATGTAACTTTAATAGACGCCAAATGACATACAATATTTATCTAGATTGTAGGCCAACAGAAATGAGGTATTAAACTTAATTATGGATGCGAGAATTAATGCTTCCAGCCAGTAATTATGAGGTCGCATTAACTTAATGTCTTTGAAGTACCTACGCGCACACATATAAATTCACTTAATGGATGCACGGTACAATCGAATAGTAAAATCTTACTTTAATAATTCCATTGTTACATTAGCGTGTAAGGAATTAAATAACAGTCGTTATGGGCTATTATCTAAATAAAAAATATGTAATTTAAAACATAATTAGTAGCATCAGGAACTCTTTATCTATTCCTATTTATAATATAATACTATGATAAAATTTGAATAAATAATGTGCTCACAGAACTTGTTTTAAAACATGTTTAAGATATGTTCTGTTAATAGTGATATTGTTTCACCTATAAATAAGATTGTTACGAAAGAGAGTGAATTTTTATATTTCACTGTACTCAATTATACAAGGAAAATTGATATTTTTATACTAATTAAATTGATTGTGGTCACGTTGAGTTTGTTACCTAGATATGTATTATTGTATTAAAGCGTAAAATTGTTATTTACTAATATGTGTTGTCCTAAAAATAGTCTCTGTTTGGAAAGATTAATGGTTAAAACAGAAACGAGCATGACGATATTCTTAATGCAGGAATTCATTTAGAAGTATGTAATACCTAATAATTGATAAGCATTCTAATAACTTCATATAGTCTAATTTATTTATGACGTAACTCTCTATAATTGTTATATAATGTGAGAATTGGAAAAAACTAATCAAATTACAGCAATTCATTTCAAAACAAATCAAATCAAATTTCGACAAACAAACTCATCGCTATATACAAAACGGAAGTACGTAATACGTCAAAATTAAATCATAACAAAAGTACGAAGTTTCAATATAAATTAGAAAAATCTTGAACATTTAAATACGCTACATAATACATACGTAAAAAACAAGATTATAAATCTAACTGACTATTTATTAACCTTGAGACTAGCGCACTGTGGTTGTCAATCTTTTCGAATACTAAACTTATTAAGTTAACTACAAAAATATTACTAAGTACAATGAGCTTTCAATTAGGTCATTAGCTTTATAACCGACAGCAAACAAAAGAAGATTTAACGGTCTTCTATGTTCCTTTATATCGAGTCTCTATTGAACTTATCTGGATGATATTGTATTTAAAAATGTTTATGGTGCGTTAAAAATATTATATTGGTACTTGAAGAGCTTATATTTTCTTTTTGGATACATGGATTTGGATACAGATTGAGAAGTACTGTCGCATAGTACAAGTTGCACTAGTAGACAAGGCATCGTAAACTCTAATATATTCAAACACGATATCGCATAGGATCTATTTATCACTATTACTCGGATTAGACGCGTCACGGGCGCTAAGGTAATTATACGCTGGAATACTTAATGCCTCGAGCGTACCTAATTATATGTTCGCATTAAGACCTTCGGTTAAACAGACTGCGGCTTTCGTATTTGCGTGACCATCGATTTTATTTAAGTTGACTGTTAATCTATCGTTGAAATTTTTGATTGTGTTTATGTAAGAATACGGTACACGCAGGGCCAGATTTAGGGGAGGACAACCGGGGCTACAGCCCCGGGGCCTTCATAAAAGAGGTGCCTCGTCAATAGAGACTTAGAAAAAAAATTAAATTCAGACTAGTAAACACTAGTAAACAACTTTTCCTTTCGCATTTTTTTTTCGCGTTTCACCCTTTAAAAATTGTCCATGTTATTCGGAAAATAACTTGGGGCCAAGGGACCTCCACTCCCTTATTGCCTCGAGGACTCCAGACCTCCAAATTCGGCCCATTATAAAACCAAAATGAAACTATCATCTAATAGTACAGTTGGTTGATAGTCAGTCATATAAAAAAAAACTCTTATACTTATAGTACTATACGTTATAAAAAAGGCTTATAAGTCTATATCAATAAATCTACCTCGTTTATAAGATAGTATCTATTGAAATATATGTTTATTTTGAATTTTCAAGAGCTACTGATCTCATTTGTAAACTTTGAATTAGACAGCCTTTATTGGGATTTTTTTATTGGATACAATAAACTTGAAAACTAGTAAGTCTGGGTAATATAGTTCTCGGATATTTTTTGTTGTTGTATAGTAACTAATAAAATTATGGTATACGTATACAAAGATAAAATTAATAATATTTAAGTATACATACATACATTATGACGAGAAATTTGAAAATAAGTGAAAAACCGGTTGCAATTTGGCAAGCCCTTGTTTCTAAGCGAGGTTCACGAATTACATTGCGAACATTATATTTGAATTATTCATTTATTTTAAAGAAAAAATATAACAATAGTAAAACTATATAATAAATATATATTCGTATTATATACATATAGGGTAACAGTATGTTTTATTGTCTTATTGTGCAGGATTCGAACTTAATTTACACACCTTTTTAATATACAATTGTGCATTAATATGTCTCGGAAAATTTTCAAAATTCAGTTTTCTGATATCTCTCTGATTTTTTTTAGATGCATTCTTAAGGATATTACTTAAAAATTGAGCAATGTTTTAAACCGACGATCTACGGTTTACACTACTCAATCAGATATTTTTATTGAAAACGCTAGAAGCCAAAAGAATTTAAAGTGAAATAGCTTTCGCTTGTCACACCTTCTGATAAAGTCTCTGATAGCTTAACAATAACTTATATGCGAGCAAAAAACTTTATCTGAGACCCGTGAAATTGGTTCTAAATCTTCCGTAATGTTACACGTAATGACTTCTATTACAAAACATCATGACACACTGAAAATCAAGTTGTCGTAAAGTGTAACTACTTGTATATTTTAATATTTCCGCGCGGTCAACACCAGAAAATTGTTCACGAGGTACGCGAATAGAACACTACTTATGTAATTATATCAAAGCAGCGTTCGTATAGTACATCCTGTCTGTAATTAGCATAAAATATCTCATTAAGATAGATAATGGACTTCGTTTTCCTTGTTCTACTTGTAATATGAGATAAGTGTTTACATATTCAATTTTTTAATACTGTAAAATTGTTTTATTAATAATTCAAGTTTTGTTCAAACTTTTACTTCGTTTATAATTTTTGCTCGATTGGTATATCAGAGGTTAGTTAATATTACAGAGTAAAAAGTAATTTTAATATTGTTGACGTCTCATTTAGACTGGTTTCGTCTCAATTATTTATTAGGTATGTATCTTGCTAATCGTGAATCACAAAACGATTAGTAGTAGAATCCTAAAAATATTAATCTAAAACTGTCGCACAACTTAGATTAATCTATAACTCTTTTCTTGAACGCGTATAAAAAAATTAAGATACGAAATATGACGTCACTAAAATTCTTGTTTATTTAGTTTTGCTAGTAGCTGTTACATTTTATGAAAAAATTACATTTTTTTAATAACTAAATTTTTATTCAACAAAGTTATCCTTTATGGTAACGATATAGAAAAACGTGATCAAACTTCAGCAGTTACTTAGAAGAAAATAAAGCACAACATTGAAAAATGATAATTAAGTTTTGATGTGTCGTCATTACTAGACGTTACAAGTAGTAAAGTAAACATTTCTATCTTTTAATAAATACAGTTGTATTTCAGCTATAAAACAACATCATTACGATTATTACATTCAGTACAATAATGACGTGTAATAAGCAAGGGACCTCACCCCTGAGCGATAAGATCGGTATCCGTGCCTTTTTATTTCAAATGAATTAAAATGCTAATACTGTCATTGCACGATGTTCATTTATCATTCAAAATGAATGGAATGAAATTAGAAACATAATAAATAATGAAATCGCGTCGATGTTCAATGATTATGAATCATTAAATTAAAATACTTAAATCGTTGATATATGATTGCGATGATAATGATTCGTGCTATAAAAAGTTCGACTTTTTTGTTATAAATATTAATTATACAAATTTAATTAAAAATCATTATATAATAAGTTGGATTAGACACGGATATTTATTTTGACGTTTTAGGCGTTAATAAACGCATGTTTTTATAATACATAATTGGTTTCTTTGTATCAAAATACTTTCATAATAATAAGGTAATTATTATATAATTGTTATTCGTTATTAGCTTAGGAAACGGTGATATTTTTAAAACTTAATAAGATTACGGATGGTCAGTAGATTTTAAGCTAACAGGAGATAGTTAAAACTAGTTCAATTCGGATATGGCACCAATAACTTTTTTAACACTTCTTTTATTTAACACTCAGAAATCAATGCCTTCATATACAAATGGTTTAGTTTGGTTTTTAGTTAGTGGAGTTGTGATGGTTTAGGTTTGATTTTTTAATGGTTTTTACGTAATAACTATAGTATTATAATAAAATTAATCCCATTTATATAGCTTAAGCTGAATAATTCATAGAATATATTCTTAATAATGATTTGCAATAGGAAAACATATGAATGTGATTCATACCATTGAAATAGCATACTATATTAGGTAAAATAATGTCTATCAATTCTCAAAACTGGTAAAACAGCGAGCCTATTGTATAATTGACATTATTCAAAACAATTATATGTTCTTTACATATAAATAGTATTATTAGCTCTAAAAGTAGAGTCCTCTCGAATTCCGTCTAAGCGTACTTGGCGATTCCAACACAAACCGTTGATTAGTAACGTACACAGAGGGACTAATTGCACTCATTGTCACGTAATTACAACCAACATTTGTCATTGGGCCGCGCTGACTTGGTGTTATATCGGTTAATCCCTCAAGGGCGGTCATATTTTATTTTATACCTAGCTCCCTTTACTACTTTGTGGACTCCTGACTTAATTGTGCTTGATACCATTTTTAAATTTGGTATTGGAAAGTAACTTTTTATTAATTTTAAAATAAATAAATATAAACATTTTTGAATATCATATCAAAAATTGACCGCTCCAGCGGGATTCGAACCCGCGTCTCCGACTGACCGTGTCGGCGCTCTAGCCAATTAAGCTATGGAACGATGTACCCGCTAGAGCGAAATTTTTGATATGATGATTTTTATTTTAGGTTTAAGCGAACCGTGGCGCCGTCTATAGTGAGTTCTTTACAGAGACCCGTAACTATTCAAAGTTTCATATTACAATGAAAATCTTTGACAGGAGACGACACCATGCTATTTTTAATAAGTACGATTTTATTTTTGTGTTACCCTCACATTAGGAATTCTAAACATTTTTGAATATCATATCAAAAATCGGTTCGCTTAAACCGAAAATAAAAATCATCATATCAAAAATTTCGCTCTAGCGGGTACATCGTTCCATAGCTTAATTGGCTAGAGCGCCGACACGGTCAGTCGGAGACGCGGGTTCGAATCCCGCTGGAGCGGTCAATTTTTGATATGATATTCAAAAATGTTTAGAATTCCTAATGTGAGGGTAACACAAAAATAAAATTGTACTTATTAAAAATAGCATGGTGTCGTCTCCTGTCAAAGATTTTCATTGTAATATGAAACTTTGAATAGTTACGGGTCTCTGTAAAGAACTCACTATAGACGGCGCCACGGTTCGCTTAAACCGAAAATAAAAATCATCATATCAAAAATTTCGCTCTAGCGGGTACATCGTTCCATAGCTTAATTGGCTAGAGCGCCGACACGGTCAGTCGGAGACGCGGGTTCGAATCCCGCTGGAGCGGTCAATTTATGATATTATATTCAAAAATGTTTAGAATTCCTAATGTGAGGGTAACACAAAAATAAAATCGTACTTATTATAAATAGCATGGTGTCGTCTCCTGTCAAAGATTTTCATTGTAATATGAAACTTTGAATAGTTACGGGTCTCTGTAAAGAACTCACTATAGACGGCGCCACGGTTCGCTTAAACCGAAAATAAAAATCATCATATCAAAAATTTCGCTTTAACGGGTACATCGTTCCATAGCTTAATTGGCTAGAGCGCCGACACGGTCAGTCGGAGACGCGGGTTCGAATCCCGCTGGAGCGGTCAATTTTTGATATGATATTCAAAAATGTTTAGAATTCCTAATGTGAGGGTAACACAAAAATAAAATCGTACTTATTAAATAAATATAAATTCGAAATATAAGTACGCGCATAAGTTCTAAGCGTCTTCACTAAATTGGTTGTCTTTTTGTGTTCAATATTTTTAAACAAACCTTCTAAAAAAAAAATAAAGAGAAAAATTAACATAATGACGATAAAAAAAAAATAACGTTAAGTTACACATATTGTTGAAGTAAAACTTCTTCTTCTTTTCGTTCTCTATTTTTTTTTTTTTTTTTTTTTTTTTTTTTACTTTAGAATAATTTAATCCATATAATATATTTCAATTAAATATAATTTAATTATGTGTATAACATTTTTAAAGGAATTCCGAAGATAACCACGTACCTAATTTTTTCAAATACAAATTCATTCAAATATCATTGTAAGATATATAAATTAACATAAAAAAAATATGATCAACCATACTTTCATTAACAATGACACTAATAATAGTGAACGCGTAATTATAATAAAAAACACAATTAAATACCGCTTCTAATTCAATAAAGAATCATCGAGTTGTAATTGATAGAAATTATTGCTACAGACGCTTCGAAGCAAATAATTAATTTTATTGAACATGCTTTTTAAATTTATTGAAATATACTTACAAAAAGTAAAACTACGTTGTTTCATATTTGATACGGTTTTGGTACGGTTTGGTTTATAGGTACATATACATTATATATTATTGCTAGTTAAAAAATATTTGAGATCTTAAATATGATATTTGTATTAGGGCTTATTTAGTCTATACGTGCAAGATGACGTTATAACATTTTTAAAATATTTAACACTTCAATCATCTTTTTTACGAGTTGTTATCGAGAAAAATAACATCTTCGAATCGATCGTGTTTTAGGGAATTTTTAAAAAATTCAACCGTATAATAACAATTTATTTATTTTTATTTTATCGTTACGTAATATTCCTACATTCCACGCTTGTTCTACGAACCCTAGATTCTTGAAAAAACACACATGTACTGCCTCAGTTTTTATTATCGTTGAAACAACAAAAAGGTACATTAACATGAAATTAATGAGTCTTATTGTATTATAATGGTTTATCGTTAAACGTTACGTTAAAATTTAAGAATAGCTCAAAATAAAAACCAAAATGAGACCTTTTTAGATGCAATAATTATTTTTCTTCTTTTAATTTCTTCAATACATTTTCTATGAACAAATAAACGCGTCACACTCAATTATTGTTTATTTATAATACATTTTCTAGGAATTGCTTTTTGAAATATTGTGATCAATTTTATGGTATTTATTCATTTTTTGATTATCATATTTAAGCGCAAACCATAATTAAATTTTTAAATCGTTCGTTCATATTTAATTTAATTTATATTTAGGCATTTTTGTTTTGGTATTCGTTTGAGCGTCTTTAACTGTGAATATCATGTGACAACGACAAAATCTACATATTATATAAAAATAAATCCATATTTCCCTTGGTCACGCCATCGCGCGTGAACTGCTGTACCGATTTGGCTAATTCTTTTTTTTTGTGTTTGTTATTATCAGGAGAAGTTTCTTATGAAAGAAAAAAAAAATAAGAAAATTACGCGGAAAATCAGAAAATTTGAAAATACTTAGCCTGGTGGCTAAGTATTTTAAAATTATATCTAATCAAACCTTAGCGCTTTGGACAATATAAACTCTTAATGTAACCTTATGACGTTTGAGGATAGAATTGACAAAATATTGGTTATAACGAACGAATATTTCGTAGCTAAGACGGAATAAGGTCTGTCGGGTCAGCTAGTTTTAAATAATTCTTATTATAAAAAAGAAAAACGTGATTTGATTGGTGTGTTGGAATACAAACAGTATTCGAAATTTAATAACAGAAGATTTATTTAAATTTCGACTAATTAGATCTAGACATTGATAGCGAGTCCAGCAAAGGTATTAAAACATGCGAATACATTAAATAGCTTCTTAAGGTGTTTTTTCTTAACATACTGCTTTTACATGACAGTCTGTTTTTCGAAGAAGGTTGTAGGCTGTAATACGCACAGCTTACTAATAAAGCATACATAATCAAGCAACTTCACTTCATCAATACAAAGCGGGTGAAGCCAAAAATGGTGATTAGTTTTACAATACTCTCCTAAGAAAACACGATACTTATTACTCCTTTATATCACAAACAAAAAGTTTTGCGAATGTATTCCATTAAAACTTTTATAAAACAAATTAAAAAATGTGTAGCACTTTTATAACTAAACTCGCGCATTTCATTTTTTGTTTCAGAACATTTATAACCATAAGTTAGTATCATGTGTTTTTTGTACCATATTTCATACATTTTTATATTTTTATTGTGTTAGTGCAAACAATGATATTTGCCATATTAAATACGTTATTTTAATTACTTTTGCGAATATAAACATTATACATTGATATGTCTATAATGAGACGTCTTATTTGAAAGGTGTTTATTTATTATGTGTTTCTTGGTAAATTTTAAATGCTAGTTTTTTTTAATTATTTAGGTCCTTGGTCCGTAGTGGTTGGAACGTTTAGTATCGGTTTCACCTCGAATTTAAGCATAAACTTTACGTATTTCCTTCACCGTACTGAAGCCACATAAATATTACATAGCTAGATGTATCAAATTTAATTTGTAGTTCACGTTATTAAGTTTTTAGTGGTCAGTTGTGCTACTATATACGTGTGTTACCTAAATAGGAAAGCATAAATTATTATAGAAAAAAAATACAAAAATGCAATATCACTAATTACAAAATGGAAATATATATTAAATTATTTATAAAATATTAATAACAGCGAAATATTATTGTTTTAAGCAGTATTGTGTTTCTGTTGGTGAGTAAGGTGACCAGAGCTCCTGGGGAGGATTAGAGATAGGGTCGGCAACGCGCTTGCGATGCTTCGGTTGTTGCAGACGTCTATAAGTTACGGTAATCGCTTACCACCGGGTGAGCCGTACGCTTGTTTGCCGACCTAGTAATAAAAAAAAATCTGATTATTTAATATGACTTACCTGTTAATACTGTTAAGCGCTGATGATCCAGAATTCTCCCTTTCATTCCTTTCCCTAGAGCCTCCTGCGAACCGCTCGAAGTTTTCTCTCTCCTTATAATGTCTGTCAGGTCTCGGCGAAGACGATCTTCTACCTTTGATTAATAAATGATAATTCAATTTGAAGTTCTATTTATATATTTATGTACATGTGTATATATTTATATGTTGGTAATATTACATACATACACATGTATGTATGTATAATTGTTATACTTTTTAATCAATTTAATTTATTAGCCAACGGGCTAGTGATAAATTTTATATTTAAATTAATAATTAACCCATTGGTTCAGTTTGTGGTGAACCTGCTTTCTGCTTCGGGGTTTGTGGGTTCGATTCCCGCCCCTAGTCTGGGTGTAATATGTTTGTGACGAAAAAAAATATGTGGCTGTACCAGTCGACTGTTACCTATAACACAAAGCGTTAAGTTGCTTACTTTAGGAACAGACGACCTTGTGTGTGAAACAAAAATACATTTATATACCACCTGCCCACCAATATACATAGCAATATTCCTTGCATTATCAGGTTGTCTGGAAGTGATTGCTTTTTTAAATATAAGATCGCCTAGGTGTACAATTTATGACAATAATTGCGTGTGTCGTTAATTTTGTTCTTTATTTTAATGTGTAATAAAGTATAATATTATTATTGTTGTTGTTATTATTACCTTGCATTTGCTGCGACATATTATTCTGTTGAACCGTTTGCAGAAGATTGTGATTCGTTTGCGGTTGTTGTTGTTGTAGAGCCTGTAGCAGTTCTTGGGCATTGGTGGCGCCGTTGGACAAAAAATTTGGCAAACCCTGATTTAGAAGGGCATTCGACAGCGTTGGATTTAACATGTTTGGCCGAATGTTTGGCGTCTGTTGCTGGTTGGAGTTCAGTAACTGGTGAGGTTGGGCCATCGCTTGGAGATTGGCTAGGGATGTGGACACTACTTGGCCGTTGTTCAACGCTAAATTCACCATTTGGTCGTTCGAGTTGACGTGATTTACCGGGATCGTTAAGATGGTCTGCGTCGCTATGCCTGTTTTGAAAAATACATTTATTTCACTAAATTGAATTATTATAATCAGAATATCTTACTTAATTAAGTTATTTAAGAGCAAACATACTTAAATAGATATTTGTTAAGCTCAACCATTTAATTTTAAATAAATGAACTTTTCTTAGTTAAAATCTCAAACTTGGAGTTAACTTCAATCTATCGCAGTCCACTGCTGGACATTGGCTTCCACAACTTATGTGTTTTGCCCATAGTCACCATGATGGGCAGGCGGGTTGGCGACCGCAGAGCTGGCTTTGTCGTTTGTGCTGTATTTCAAAGCCAGCAGTTTGATCGTAATCTCGCCATCGTTCGGCTTTTTAAGTTCCAAGGTGGTAGTGGAACTGTGTTATCCCTTAGTCGTTTCTTACGACCCCGCGGAAGGAGAGGGGTGGCTATATTCTTTACTGCCATAACCACACAGCAAGTTGGAATTATGCAGTTAAAAAATACCGGAATATTTACTACTTAAATTTGAGATCTTTTATTTTATTTAAAAAAAAACTTTTTCTAACTATTTACTGACCTTGAGATGTCGGTATCAATAATTGCGCGCCCTGTATGCCCTGAACAAGCTGTCCTGACGCCAATATAAGCTGCGGCATCGGTGATGGCATGGCTGGCGGGAGCATGTTGCTGTTTCCTACTGGGTTGGGAGAGCCCATACCTAGGTAAAGGTATATGATATTTTACTATTGATATACCAAAATTGTGAGATGTAATATAACATTTTAAGCTTTTTTTATTGTCTCATTTGGTAACTTAATATATTATTATATTTTAGTACGCAAAAGTGTTTCTATTAAGATGAATGTGAGTCAAAAAAATAAAGACGTTACGAAAAGGTTATATACAAAAATTTCCTATCGTTTTTATTCGTAAATACAATTTGTTTCTATACATTAAAAAAATCAATGAAGCCGCGGTAATAAATTATAAATGTAATAATAATTTCGTACTATTTGCTTTAGGATATATCATTCGTCATGGCAACTAGTTACTGATGAAACAATCGTGCATCGAACATAAGACTTTCTACTCATAATTATAAACAATAAAATAATATAGTAATTAACAATCCCCTACAGTACGCGCTTAATAATAACGATAGAAATTTACACAAAACCCATCGGCAACCGAGCAAGACTAATTTACCGCGAACAAAACGGTCTCACAAAAATCTAAAACATTATCCGCATGCCTTACAAGCCCGTTAAACTGGCATTAACATAACGTATTCATTTAAACCATGACATTTCACATTTTATAATAAATGCTCTCTCCTACGGCGCGTCAATTAAGAGCCGAAAAAAAATGTATAATAAGGTCTATTAAGACAATAAAACTGTTAATGATACCGCAACAGAGGTTATATCCGTGCGTTCGTGAAAAAATACTGTAATTATTCTCATTATTTAAATAGGTTTTTTTCAACCATTAGACTAAGGTATAATGATCGGTACAGAGGAGCCGCTATCTTGGATTCATTAATCGATTGGTTTCGGTAATCACCTAATTATGGACGTGATTTTCGACTTAAGAGCAATTTTAATGCATAAACCGTGTCTCTCTGATTATCCCATTCCGTCTAATTAGTCGTCTACCCTCCTGACCGTCGAGTGACCGTCTGTCGCGAACGGTTCTGTGCTGAAAAAGACGAATTAGGCGCGTGAACCGACGCGCTCTATAATTGAAAAGGTGAGCGGTGAACGGTTTCGAAAAGGCATTAAATAATAAGTTCCCAGGCGGTGTAATTATAGCCGATTCACGTATTCTTAAAGGTTACATTCGGATATTTGCATAGCATTTGGGAATGTATATGTATATATAGGTAAGTATTACTATCTACTATTAAGTTGTAGTATTTAGTTGTCACGATAGTTGATTAATAGGTGATATTAAATATCTTATGACTAAAATATAAGGTAGATTTATCATTTTAATCTACTCGTAATACATAAAATGACCCCATAGATCGCAGGATAATAAAGGACGGATCGGCTTATATTGACGATGCATATTTTAATTTATTTTATTTTAATATGTACGACTTTATTTTTGTGTTACCCACACATTAGGAATTCTAAACATTTTTTGAATATCATATCAAAAATTGACCGCTCCAGCGGGTTCGAACCCCGCTGGAGCGGTCAATTTTTGATATGATATTCAAAAAATATTTTATTTTAATTATTTTATTTATCATTAAATACTTAGAACTAGTGAATATATTCCTGAAAATTTTAAGGTTTAAATTACCTGGTGCACTAACGCTCAAGTTCAGCGGTGAGTTGATGACAGGGTTGGATGGCATGGACGTGAGGCCTTGGAGATTGGCAGCCAATTGAGACATTTGTTGGGACATCTGTTGCTGTGACATTGGCATGCTCTGCTGCATGTTGGCCAGGTTTTGCAGGTTTTGAAACATCGATGCCACTGTGAAGAGAGTTCACGTTTAGCGACACTATCAAATTATCATTTCGCTAACCATCTTAAAGAACATACATTTACAATTAAATATTGTAAATTATTCTTATTAAGAGATATTTACAAATTTACAAAAAAATATCTAAGTTTTACCTTCCTAAGCTTACGGTCCGCCTTACGTAGCTTATGGTCGCCTACAATGTTAGGAGTATTGCAAACTCTTTGCCGACCTTAACCCCCTACCCTTCCCCAGAGGTGTTTGGTGTTCCCAAGTAGCTACCTTCTCACCTGACCTTTTGTAAGACTGCGGTCCTTCCCTAGTCGGTCAATTTCGAGCAAGAAATTTCCTACTGTGCTCTACCTACTACTGTTCTAACTACTGTTTAGTTTGAAACCATTAATCCAAATGAGTCATTAAAAATAGTTTAATAACTATATATAATACATATATAGTTATTAAACTATATAACTATATATATATATATATATATTTACGTAAAGTAAGTTTGACGATGCGTTAGCGCAACGGTCATCAACATGGCTTATGGCTGTTGCGCTGGCGGTCGCGGGTTCGATCCCCGCACATGTCATACATTTGTATTGGCCATACAGATATTTCTGTGCTCTAGGCTTTGGAGCTTGTGTATTGTGTTTCCGGAACCCCGACACAGGAGTAAATCCTGGGGGCCATTGAGTGTGAGTCGTTTAATATAAAAAGTAAAATAAATCGGTGTTACGAACTCACTGGAGCCATTCAAGTGCGGTTGGTGCGGGGTGCGCGCGCGCGGCGACGGGGTCCGCGGCTCGGCTAGCTGCGCGCGACCGCCGCCGCCCTCCGGCGAACTCGCGCCGCTTTCACGGTCCGACTCCGCCTGCTGGACGCGTACATCAGTTACAACACAGTACAAATATCTTTTACTAGTTATATCTACATATCGGTTGTACTCGATCCCGTAGCAACGTGCACTATTTGATTGAGTAGTTTTACGCGAAAGTCCTACAAGAACCGCTCTGGTGTACTGGTGCGAGTAGTTGCCTAAAACAACGACGGTTTGCGGGTTCGATTCCCGCTAGGGATGTATATTTATATTTCTACAAATATTTCATTGCAGTTTGGATGTTTGTCCTTGTGGGTCTCCCCACCTTGCCTCGGAGAGCACATTAAGCTCTCGGTTAGCCATCGTTACTCATAGTAGAGAACATATCGCTAACCCGTAGTGGAGCAGCGTAGTGGATTAACCTCTAAAGTCCTAATTATCTATAACAAGTAGATTGGTAGATGTGAACTAAAAATGTAAAAATAAATCTATTTCGAAAATGTTTATTCTAATAATAGAAATTTAATTTTTGATGACGATGTTTAACTTGATATATAGAAAGGTATAAATAAGTATTGACGAATAATAATTTTCATAATAAACAAACCAATCAACTGATAAAACATATCACAATAAATATAACATATACAATTTAAAGACTTGATGAAAATTTGTTTTCTAATTAAAGTGACACAAGGCTTGATAATACTTAATTATCTTTGAACGTCATATCAAAAATTTCAACGCAGTCATAACCTAATTGGTTAAAATATTCAATTTGTGTGTCACGCTTAAAACATACACATATTTTTTGGTCTAACTTTCTACGGGACTAACAATATTAATTTCTAGTAATTGTCATATCCATGCAATATCATATCATCATATCATGATATCATATTATGGCTCTTTACAATTCTGCTACGCTCTTATTGCTTTTTAATATTTTAATATTTCCTACTTTGTAAAATTAATTATAAAAATACATTGAATAATTATATTGTCATGTAAATATTAATAAAAATTTAAAAAAGTCAAGACAATGTCTGTCAAGTCAGCTAGTAGCAACTACTTGCATATTCGTAAGTACCACGGTAAGATAACAATACATTTTATTGGAACGAAGTTCCTTACGGCAGGCTTGACATTTGGCTGGGCGACCGAACTGAAAAAAATGTGATACTAAAACCGTAAGAAAAATATATAACGGAAGTGACGTAATATCAGTCACACGACTGTATAATATGATTTCTTAAATTATTTATGTAATTTTATACTGTCGACAAAAATAAATAAAGACACATGTTTTTATTTCACTTAATAGTTTGAATTATTATTATTATCTTTGATTTATTTTATTTTACGGTATTTGTTATTTTCTAAAATACTAAATTTCCTAAATACTTTTATGTACGTACCTACCTAATTTCTTTTATATATAAAAATATGTGGGATTATATGTTATAAAGCAAGACGATTAAATATGTAACGATTTAAATTTTTTATTGAAAGAGTATTTGCGGAGTTTCTTGTTCATCGTTTTTAACATTCATCTCTGCGGAATCTAAATTCCGATTTGGTAGAGGCAACACATTAAGTATAATTAATTTATAAAAAACGAATACAATTTTAATTTGTAAAATGTCAATTCAAAAATGTTTTTAAAGCCTACTTGAATAAGTAATTTTTTGATTTTTATGCACCTAATTACATACGCCTGTCACTAAAATTATTTAAATTCCAGCAGTAACTCCAAAAATTCCTTAGTACTCAACTTTCTCAATTATCTTTGGCACAACTGAATGCTGTAAACACAATCAATAAATAATTTTTATTTAAGTAAATATTAAGGTATATATGTATGTATGTAAATATGTATATCAATTTGTTTTTGTTTGTGAGGCTGGACATTTTAGATTCACAATTGACAACAATAGTAGATAGATGGCGCTGCTGGGTTTTGAATTTTTTATTCGGACAGGAAAAGTTTGTTAGTTCTGCTTATCCTGTTAAAAACTTTTAATAAGCTACTAAAAAGGTTTTAAATACTAATATATACATAATTTTAAATTTGATAAATTAATACGTAATAGATAATAACAGTAAATCGGACAGGAACACTAAAATATACTTAAATACAAATTCAATAATCAAAAAATATACAAGTTTAATAATCTCAAAATCATAATTTATAAATATTATCTAATTAACTCATATAATGAGATTCATAATTCGATTTACAAACGTAATAAAAACTAGCAACTTTCAGAGTTGGTTAGGCTAATTAATTAGACCTTGGTCTAGACATAATTATTGTGAAAGACAAGTGCTTCCGTAATTGATATTTTTTTAAATTAATTACTAAAATAAGTACAAGTGCTCTAGTTCTGAGATAAATGTATATTTTAAAGGTCGATTCGTAGGTAAGTAATTTGACTGAGTAATATTTTATCATATTATGCTATGTTAATAGGTGTATCAAAGATAATTATAAAAAGTAGAATTACAAATTTTTATTTCTATGATATTTTCTGTCCATTAACGTGTCTTTAATAATAATAATATTCTTTATTGTACACCAAAATACAAACAAACAAAGTAGTAACTAAAAATAAAGATGTGAAAAAAACGTGGTATCATTATATCATAATCGATAATAATAAGGAAAACATATTTTATAGCTAATTATATAGAATTATCGAAAAATCTTCATTTATTGTTTTTTAATGAGTTTTCTAAGGCAATTGGAAAAATCCGAATAAAAATTAATTTATCCGATATGTATTCCCTAAGTGGCGGTTTCCCTTGTTAAGTTTTAGTACCTGTCAAATTATTTGATATTTACAGCTTCTACTCCATTCCTGTATGTCACAACGTGTTTATATACAACCTATAACATTATTTATAATAGGATTATTTTACGATAATAAGGTAATTTAATAAAGTCGACTTGGGACGGAAATCTTAGATCTCAGCTCTGTTACATTAATATAGATGTTATCTATACGTCTTTCTTTTGCATTTATCATAAGCGTCTGTAGGAACCTACATCATTGCAGGTGACATACTGTTAATATATTATCTTATTATATACATATTTAGCTGTTTAGACTATAAAATGGGTAGTTACTAATTAGTTACTGTTTCATTATAGATGATTACTGCAAATGATTTGTTTTTCTTATTGGATAATTTTGAATTATATTCTTATTTTGAATTATATCTTATTATTCAGTAGTAGAGATGTTTTTGGATTTTTTAGTAAATATATAATGGTTTAATTTATGGTAAAAAGTTATAATATTGTTTGCGTAAAATGTCAGATGTATATTAACATAGTTTGTGTTAGTAACGATTAGAAAAGTTTACGATACATTTGAAATGTGTAAGGGTTTGTGGACAGTTTGGTTGTTTAAAAAACAATAAAAGTAACAATTGTGATATGTATTTATTTAATAAGACCTAATATTATATAAGTATTTTTTTTATATTTTTAAATTTGACGCATTGATATTCCGGAAACGTATACTATATATTTTTAAAGATTTTGACGGAAAAGCTTTTGAAATTTTAAATTAGAACGTAAAAAAAATCATTTTACTCTATTTTTCTTTCGACACGTTTCTTTATTCTTGACTTGAAGGACATACCCGTCAGATTTATAAGTTACCTAAAGAAAATTACAGTTAAATCTTCATACTTATCTACTAACTGTGCATCGCGGTTTCACTAGCGTTAATTTGAGGGCAAAAAATAGCCTTCCTCCTTCTTCTACTTCCTCGGTAAATTTATTCGAACCAGTGGTTCCTGCGATTAGCGCCTTTAAACAAACAAACTTATCAGCGTCATAATATTAGTATAGACTAGCTACTGCCCACGACTTCGTCCGCGTTGAATAGTTACTTGAAAAAATAACTCTATTTTGAAACATTCTTCATTAGTGCTCCGCTCCTATTGGTCTTGCATTATGATATAGCCTATAGCCTTCCTCAATAAATGGGCTATCTAACACTAAAATAATTTTTCAAATCGGACTAGTGGTTCCTGAGATTAGCGCGTTCAAAACAAACAAACAAACAAATTCTTCAGTTTTATAATATTAGTATAGATAAGATTTAGGATTTAAATCTTAGATCGCATAATTACTAGGATCTTCGTTAATAAATCTGCGAATCGGATGAAATTTTTAAATTCTGTTAATTCCCTAATCCGCATTAGAACAGCGTCCGAATCTAAATTTTTCTTTCCTTAATAAGACACCTTCGCTTAAGAGTTTAATGTTCTTAGGGTACATACTTAGTGACTTAATATTTCACTTTTATAATTATTTGGTGATAATTCGGTGGGCATATCACGATATTTACCCTAGGATTATAATTGTGGAGTTTGTCTAGGGGAACGAAATCGAGGGTATAGTAGGGGTACTAATAACCACAATACTGTACTATATGTGTACATGCTCACGAAATCTTTGTTCCATTTTGTAGTACTATACAATACTTCGATACTCGAGTAGGTACTATTCAATATAAATAAATAAAATAAAATACTATACAATACTATAATACTAACAGTATCTTTCGTAATATCATTGAAAGGCCATGTCGGTATGTCCGTAATTATTACAGTCATTAAAAACAGTTTATCGAATTACCTCAAGGAAATATGTTTTATATAAAAACAATAATGTACAATTAACTAAGATATAATCTTAAATCAATACATATTAATGAGATTAATATTATATTTTAATATTAAACGAATCGTTTTTTGATATGAGTTTTAAGATTTTTATATGAATATAATGTTAAGATAATTTATTTTAATTGTGGAAAAAATTATTTGTCATATAAAAATAATACAAATTTTGTTGCATAAATGTTTTTAATTTTGAACATTTAGGCGGCAAGAATATAATTTATATGCAACGGATATTTGTTCTAAAACAGACGTAGTCGAAGTCTTTAGCTAGTGTTTTATCGGTAATTATATTATTCTATATAAAATTATAAATAATATTCGATATGAATTATTGAAAGGTAATTAAATATATTGGCCTTGATAAATTAAATAAGGATACTGTTGATTACATTTAATATGCATAATTATTTATAGTACAAAGAACACGTATAATGGGTATAATTAAGGTTAAACATTACGTCTTAGCGTTAATTTTTATATTTTCAAGCAATCATGTAATTATAAACTTGTTTTATTTAATTAAACGTACGTATGGCCTTTAACGGGTGTATTAAAAGAGAATCACTAAGTATTATTTATACAATTATCCTCAAAATATTAAGATGTAATAAATATTATAGTTATTTTATTATTTTAAAATACTTACGAAAGACAATGTCATTCTCCTCGAAACTTTCAGATTTTTTTCCACTCTATTTCAATAAAATAGTCGTTACAACACTATAGTCTCATATATCATTCTTCGTGATCGGAATGTGGGATAACTTTCCGCCGCCTAAACTTGAACGAACTTCGGAAAACTTCGGACAAACTCACTCGACCAATAAAAACGTCCGATTGCTTATCACCATGTCAAAGGACTCGGGTAATATTTAATAACGTAACTTATTAATTATTAATTTAATTTGTTTTATAATTATTATGAATAATAATATGTTACTATTTATTATTGTTATTTGAATTTTTTTTTAAATATATCGGTAAACAAATCGCGTTAGCTCGACACTTTTGAGCGCACTTTTTTTTTCTAACACTTAGTTTCGCTCGGAAGTTGTATTGTTCATCAAGTTATTTTTCGAGGGCAAAGCGGAGCGAAACACAGACGAGATACCGCGGCTAAAAAGTAACACCGACACTATCGACAAAGCGCGCACATTTTTTTTTTTTTTTTCTATTTATTTATCAACGACCGGCACACATACAACCGCGCGCCAAGTTGCACAGCGCAGAATGAAAGCGCGTCATCAGTTTAAAAAATCAACCCCTTCGGTGGTGGCTGGAAAAAATGCGGCCCCGTGGGAGGTGGGTGGTCCCTCCGAAATCCTTGCCAAAGCGATCGCCATCGGCCCGACTTGTCACTTGTCGAATAAGCATAATAATTAGAGTTTTCGATTAGCGTTTTAATTGTGTTCAATTACAAAACTCGTCTCCGCGATTCGTTCTAATTTTAATTATAAAATTCGTAGATAATAAAGTGAGTTTTTTATTATTATTTAGTGTTTTATTTTATATACGTGTTAGGTATCTTTAGTGATGTTTAAATGTTCCATATAGAATGTAAATGATACAAATTTACTGGTAACCACGTTTTGTTGAAAACGTTTTTTATCAAAATTTTATTCTGATTATTTTAAATATGTTTTAATTGTTATTACTTTATTCATATATTACATAGTTCCTATGAAAAATTTAGTAATTGTAGTTTAAATATTTTTTTAATTGACAAACGTTTATTAATTTTTTCGTAGTCAGTAGGTAACAACAGGCTGAGTTTGTCATTTGACATTGAATTTCTTAGTGCAAACAAGGATATAGTTTTGCTTTAAAAAATATTATTATTTTTTTATGTTCTCATTGTAATTATATTAAGAAAGACTTATCATTATCTTCAAATAATAAAGTTTATAAATAAGTTGATAAATTCTATCACAAAAGTTTACAACAACAAAACGTGTTTCGGTCCTCGGTGTTTGTACATTTGTGTACAGAGGAGAGAATTTGTGCGGGCGAGCCGAAACGAACAAACGGCGCGGCGGAAAAATTATCACCAGCAAATAACATTCGAAATAATCAGCGGTACACGAAAAAATCAGTAATTATTCAGATGAAGTTGGACGAACGAAGGGGGTAAGGGGGCAAAGGCCGGCCAAAATAAAAACGGCGTTGCGTAGGGGTGACACCCCCCTCCCTTCGCCTCTACAAATGTTATCTAACTGCGTTCGCTTCGCACCGCGGCGCCGCTTCGCTCGGAATTAGCGCGCCTGAACCGACGAATTTTCAATTTGAACTCCAATTTTTTCTCGGATAGTTGCTCCTAATGGAAAAGGCTAGGCGAACACGCGCTCTGTCCGCCGCGAGGCGGCTCGCGCTAGATACCATCGGCGCCCGCGAACACCATTACACGTCATTATTTGGTTCGTTAAGTGGGTATTATTGGCGAACGTTCACACACGCATAGTCGTCCTCGTGGGTGTGTGTGTAGATTTTTACTCATTAATTTTAAAACGCTCCGGATTTTTTTCAGGGCGGGTGCTAGGGGGTACGTGGGGGGTTAAAATTGGCGATGGCCGCCGGGCGGGGTGTCACCGGCGGGGGTTATTAAATAGATTGGTCCGCGGCCGAACGGAGCCGCCGATCTGCACTTGTACTCGCGTCATTAACGGGTTGAGAACCGATTTTAAATCGTGAAATAACAGCCTGTTACAGGAAAAGTTGAGCGGGGCTTATCGGACTCTCGCAGTCGTATTCTACAAGCTTAATTGCATTAAAATGTCTAAGTGTATTTTTGTTGGGCGACTCCGGCATTCGTTATCAGCGTTAATTGTTTCGTCGCGGCGCTCTCAAGACGCGCCCGCCGCGCCCGAGCGCCTCTCCGCGCCGCGCGTGTAGCGCTGTCCCAACGGTCGAGCGTCCGATACACACACGCACGAAGCTTTTTTTTTCTGCGGCCGTTCGGTAGGGTGACCGGGAGGGGTGTCGGGGAGACGAATTGTGAAAAATACTCGAAAAAAGGCAAAATTGTAGCAGATATATAATTAAAGTCCAACGTACAGTAACAGCGTACAGCGATGTATTATGCAGGCGCGCTCTCGGGTGTCGCGAGCGACTCGATACGTGAACGGGCCGCAAGCGGGCGAGAAAAATTAATTGAACGGACATACATTCGTACGAATGAGGCGATATTACCGGGCGGTCCGTTGCTAACGAAATTTGATTAACTTCCTTCATTTCGCGCACTCGCCGAAACTAGGATGTTAATGATGCTCTCGACGACTGATTCAGGTTTTTAGTACCGCACGCTTCATCGCTCTCGAGCGTTCGATGCTATGAAAAATCCCTATAATGAGAGTTAAAAATATTTCGTATTAAACATCACTGGTCCTTTACATTTTTTTTTATTAAATACAAATTTCGAAAAACATTCTACTCGACGAATAATCAATCAATCAACCGTTTATATTTTAACAAATTCGAAATCTCAGATTTCGATCGAAGTATCGTAACTAAATCGTACGAGTCGAACGTCGGCGGCTTTGATCGTAACGTTAACAAATGCACTTAAAACACAACAAATAACATAATAAAATTCATTGTTGAACGAGCATCGGCAGCGGGGGGCAGACGCGACAGATGGTTAGAGGGGCCTCACGATTAATTTGACATTAAATTCAATAATATCCTCCCATTTATTGCGTAATTTCCTACCAATTACGTTTCATTTATCGTGCTGTAACGAGGTTACAGTCGGGATAAGTGTGAGACAGTTTTTGCCGATCTGTTACCAAATTCAATTATAACAGAGGACAAATATTTTAGGCCCAATGAGTTAATCATAATATATTTCATAAGAACCAAAAATGTTTTTCCACTTTTTTTATATAACTTGGTCGGAAAACAAGCGAACGGCTCACCTGATGGTAAGCGATTACCGTATAGATGCCTGCAACACCAGAAGCATCGCAAGCGCGTTGTCGACTCTATCCCCAATTCCCCACAGGGGCTCTGGTCACCTTACTCGCTAACAGGAACACAACACTGCTTGAAAATAGTACCTATTATTTAGCTGTGATCTTCTGTAAGCTCAAGTTACTACCCTAGTCGGTCTGCTCCATATTTTGAGCAGGAAATTTCCTGCTGTGAGCACAGTTCCTACCTCAATTCAAATGTTAGTAGAAAATATTACTTAGTATGAAAATAAAGTTATTATTTTATTTCAGTTCATTCCAAACGACATATCCAATAGGTCTAAAAAAACCTAGGATAGAGTCATTTTTGTAATCCCCTAGCTGTCATAGCTAAGCCTTAGTTACGGCTGTAATCGTAACAGGGTGCCTAAGACTACACTCGATGGTTTAGTTTAATATTATTTATTTATTTTTTAACTTTATCTATTATGGAAATATATAATCTTTATATGCTAATTTTTATTTAAAAAAATTACGTTTTTTTTTTATAATCACTCAAAATCAAATGTCTTTATTTTTAACTGACTTCAAAAAAAAGAAGGAGGAACCGATTTTGATAATTCTTTTTTTGTTGGAAAGAAGATATCCCAGGTGTGGTACCATGATAAAAAAACCAGGATCTGATGAAGAGGTCCCAGAGAAATCGAGGGAAACTCTCGAAAATCTGCATAACTTTCTACTGGATGTACCGATTTTGATAATTCTTTTTTTGTTGGAAAGGGGATATCCCTAGTTTGGTACCGTGATAAGGAAACCAGGATCTGATGATGGAATCCTAGAGAAATCGAGGGAAACTCTCGAAAATCCGTAATAACTTTTTACTGAGTGTACCGATTTTGATAATTTTTAATTTAATCGAAAGCTGATGTTTATCATGTAGTTACATATAAATTTTATCGAGATCTGATAACTACTTTTTGAGTAATCTTTGATAACGCGTAGTTGCTTGACTATTTTTTCGTCGATCTACGTTGTATTACTTGTCGATATAATTGAAGTCAGTTTTTTTTCGTTTGCCTGCAAACACAATTATGTAGGTTTCTAAATTATTAGAATTTACGAATTATAATTTATTTATTTAGTCTTTAATAAATAAATTAAAGGTTTTGTCAAACTATCATCGATTTCGAATGTAGATTGTGCTTAGAAGAATTAGCAAGTATGAATTTCTTTTTCAGTACATTTTTGGTAATTCCTACAAGTATCATAATTCTCTAATGTTTTAGGAGCTAATATAAAATGAAAATACTATTTTTTTACACAATACAAGATGCTCTACTTTCAACACATATATCGACATATCCCCGTGTAGATATATTTATATTCTAAGTCACATTATTGTAGAAGTGGAACCTATTTTTCCCTAATAATTACGCTTGAATAAAATTTAACACAGGCGCGTGTGCGTTATATAATCGACCCCCTGTAGAGGCGCATGAGCGCCACCATTCAATCTATTTCCTATAAATGTTCGAGTACTGAATTCAAATTTTATAAATTTCTATTGTCGTAATCAATTTAGGGTTGTGCAATTATCGATAATTACATTTGAGGAATGATTTTTTTGATGGCCCTTAATGCTTTTAAAAGAATTCATATATTGTTCTCCATGTGATGTTTTGAATATTACATCATATGTTACAAAGAAGACGGTCAAGATATTTTAAAAATTATGTACATATATAAGCTTTCATGCAAATTTGATTTAGTTATAAATAAAAAAAAACAAGATATTACTATTTTGACAAAACATTTATAAAACCATTACAAGTTCAAGTATGAAAAACAAAATAGAATATATGCATATACCTATTTGTATCACTAAAACAAATAGTACATATTAAGCGTGAATACGTAACAATATATCCCGAGATATATCCGCAGTTAGTATTGTCTGTGTGCGTTGATATTTCCATACGCGTAAAAACATTGTGATGTTGGAAATCGTTTAAGCTTTACCTCTTACTGGCAAACCCTTTCAGCGTTCGCTGTATAGAGGCAAACGTTTGCGTTTTATATCCAATTTTAAGAAAGAAACAAAATAATATTACGAACCATTTCCGTTACTGTCTAAATTGGGATTTTAGTTTTAAAAATATTTGACCTTAAGTTTTTAAACTCGTTCATAGTTCAGTTACTTAAGTTTGTGTTAATGAAAGTTAGTTTTAATTTTTGTTTATTTAGTTAGTTGTTTAATAATCGGAAGTCGTGGTGGTTGAGAATTGTTAAATCAAACTTAATTGAGTTTTGACTCGGCTGACCTTAGAACGCCAATTGAATAAAACTGATAAGAAACTAGTGTATAATGCAGTAAATTTAGCACTATTGAAAGTAACGAGATTTAAAAATTACAACTAAAAACTGAACTTGCGAAACTTTGAACTATTTTCTTGATACAATTGATTAGACGACATTGTACAGACTACTTACCTACATAAATAATATCATTCTTTCAATGAAATTACAAAACAGATATAAATTTTCACTAAACATTAGAAAATTTACTAACAAAAATGTGATGGAAGTAAAGAAAAATTTATGAAAATCTATGTACAAAAACTTATAAAAACCCTAACATATTTTTTATAGATTATCCTTACAGGAGGTGAAAAAATAAATCATTGTACGAACGAAAGCAAGCACCGATGACCGCACCCACCGGTTCAATCGACGTAGGTACCTCCGAGTAGTTTTTCAAATATGCAATTTACTGATTTCACAGGAAAAAAAAGAAAACGCTTCACCGTGGGACGGGTCGCCGGGCCGTTCCATGGAAAATGACGTGAAAAAGGATCTAAAAAAAGCCTATGGAAAAATAGTAGACTGTAGGTATAGTAAGTAGTATCGAATGCCGCTCTCCCTCCTAATTTGTAACGTTACTGCATTTCAAAGGTACCGAGTTATTACAGGCAATAAACAGTCTTTGTTGTTCCGACGACTCTCGCAACGTTTTCAATAGAATTCAAAACGAGCGAAAAAAATGTTGGCATTTTTAGTCGGTTAATATTTTATATTATATAATCAAAGAACGTAGGTATTAATGTGTGTTCTTTAGTACCTGGATTATCTTCTACGCGTTTTTAAATTACGATATTAATCAGAAAATTAATATTATTAGATATATATTTAGAGCACTCTTGTATATACTAATATTATTTTCAAAAATGCTATGCTTTTTATACTTACTTAGTTGTTAGTTTCTTTCATTTGTTTCACTTCGCTTCTCTGTACCGCAGTTCACTGATGATTGTGTCTCTCAAGTTCACACCTAATGTCCGCAATCATCATCCTTATTTCAGCCGTATATAATTTATTTGTTCATTTTGAAAGAATTAATAAATAAGGCTAAATTCGCCACAGACACCGTAAGTAAATATGTACTATCTTAATAATATTTTAGGGATTTCACTCATATTTGCGTCAAACGTTAGTGTTTTGGAAACAAAAACATATTTTCATTAAAACATTAAATAATTACGTATTTCTTGTTTTTATTAATAACGCATTAAGCCTGTAACATCTAACTGCTAGGCACATGTTATATGTTCCCTACTATGAGTAACGATCGCTATAAATAATATAATAGAAATATTTGTACGAATACAACTATCCATCCCGAGCGGGAATCATCAGTGTTTTAGGCGACTCACACCACTATACCAGAGTAGTGGTGGTTGACAAATATTATTATTATTAATTCACTGAATGTCACTCCGCCCGCCCAATACATAATAGATACATATATTATAATAACTACTTATATAAATAATATAGTAAATTTACTTATACTTACATATATAAATATAAGCGGGTGGAGGAATACGCCCCGGCAGGGAGATCAAACGGCCGGGGGTTAGGGCTGTAGGCTGAGAAACCGGCGGACAATCCTAGCCGAGTCAAGTAACACCGCCTTCTGCATCCTGGCTGCGAGCGAACCGTCCCGGATCCCCAGTTGCCTCAGATGGTGAGCGAGGCTAACCGGGATCAAACCGTTGGCAGATACTACGATAGGGATTATTTCAGCAGACCCCACACCCCACATGTCGACAATCTCGTGCGCCAGATCCAGATATTTACGTTTTTTCTCAGTCTCGGCTTTCACGAGGTTTTCGTCATGCGGGACGGTGATGTCCACTAAAAATACCCTCGACCGTGCCCTGTCCATCACCACGATATCAGGCTTGTTCGCCAGTATCGTCCTGTCTGTGGCGATAGGCAGGTCCCAGTAGAGCCGGACTCCGTCGCGTTCGAGTACTGGCACCGGTGAGTATTGGTAATACGGCATCCTCTGTTCCAGGAGACCGTACATAAGAGCAAGCTCTTGGTGGAGAATCTTGGCCACTTGGTTGTGTCTGTGCAAGTACTCAGTATTAGCAAGCGCGGAACAACCCGAAAGCACATGCCTGAGTGACTCACCGGGATGACGACAGGCTCGACAGAAGTCGGGAGTGCCATCCTTCAGGATGTGCTTTCGGTAGTTGTTCGTCTTGACCACCTGATCTTGTATTGCACAGACAAAACCTTCGGTTTCCCCAAAGAGGTCGCCGAATCGCAGCCACTGCACGGAGGCCTTACTGTCCACGTGTGGTGCGTGAAGCGCCTTGTAGAACCGTCCATGCAGTTCCTTCTCCATCCATACGGTCTCCCGGTCAGAGGTGCTCAGTACGACCGGTTTCTGCCAGTTCTCTTTGGCCAAGGCTAGGGGGGTTAGTCCTTTGTCACACATTGAAACGTCACCATGCAAAGCGCTGTCCCGTCTCGTTTCAAAGTAGGCCCTGAGGCTGCACACCTCGCGGTTATGCATAGTCTTAGCGCTTAACATGCCTCGACCACCACACTTCCGCGGGATGTACAGTCTCATGACCGACGACTTAGGGTGGTGCATGCGATGGTACGTCATAGTTGTGCGGACTCTTCTGTCCAGGGCGTCAAGTTCGGTCTGAGTCCATCTGAGTATGCCAAAGGTGTACAAGAGAGTGGGCATGACCCAAGCGTTATAGGCTCGGACCTTGTTGGCTCCAGACAAGTAGCTCCGAAGAACTTTTGTCAGCCGTCCAAAAAAGATTTCACAAACTGCCTGTTTCATGTCCACTTCCTTCACCCCTATGCATTGTGACATACCCAGATACCGGTAAGATTCAGCTTCGGAAAGGGTCTTGAATGATGTTAATTCGAGACTAAGCTGCGACGATTGAGTCACCTGACCCCTGTCCACATGCACGACCGCACACTTATCCACTCCAAGCTGCATCCTGATGGAACTGCTGAACTCCGTAGTGATTTTCAGTAGTTCCTGCAGGCGTGCAGCGTTAGGTGCCAGCAATTTGAGGTCGTCCATGTAGAGAAGGTGGGAGACTTTAGTACCTCCTCTCCGAAACTGAAAGCCTGTCCCCGAACGCTCCAGCAGGGTGCTTAGAGGGTTCAAGGACAAGCAGAACCATAGTGGACTCAGGCAATCACCCTGGAAAATACCCCTCCGTATCCTGATTGGGTCATCCGCACCCGTCAGTCGCTCGCCCTGGAGACATAGGATCGTGCTCCATTGCCCCATACATACTCCGAGGAAGTCTCGAACTGCCTGGTCAACCTTGTACAGCTCGAGGACCCTCAGGAGCCATGAATGAGGTACCGAGTCGAAAGCCTTTTTGTAGTCGATCCAGGCGGCCGAAAAGTTCCGACGGTTGCGTCTGACAAGCTGGCCCGCCACAGAGTCGATGAGAAGGAGCTCCTTTGTACCGCGACCGCCTCCACGACATCCGTTCTGAGCTGCAGACAAGATATTAAACTCACCAATATGTCGTGAGATCTTACAGCTCAGAACGGACGTCAGTGTCTTGTAGATGGAGGTCAGACACGTTATGGGGCGGTAGTTGGTGGGATCTGCGGTGTTGGTGGACTTAGGAGCTAAGTGAGTGATCCCGGTAGTGAAAAGGTTCGGGAGTGTCTTCCGATCTATTGCCTCTTGGTATTGTCGAGCCAAGGTCGCATGGCAGACCGAGAGCCCTTTCAGCCAGTAGTGATGCAGACCGTCGGCCCCCGGACTTTTCCAGTTCGGAGCCCGCCGGACCGCAACACTGACGTCCTCCGTAGAGATGGCGATTGGGTTCATCGGTTCGATTTTAGCACATGCGTCCTGAACCGCCGCAATCCAAGGGCCCTCCTCGTGCTCCACCTCCCCTGACCATATTAATAATAATAATAATAAAACCGTGAACATACTTGCTAAACAACTATTCTAAGGTACAAAACGTCCTTCGATGTATGAAATAATAATTGAATTCAATAGAAAATTCACACTGTCATTAACTTGACAGAATAAACACACTCAATTTCGGAACGTTTAAAGTAGTCACGTAAGCTGAACTATTCTTTTAGCCCCAAACCTTATATTAACTACAATAGCAACTTCGTAGAGCTAGCATTAAACTCTCACGCGCGACATACGCCCATCGTCCCTTATAATATAGCACAGAATTGTGTGCAATCATAACAAAACTAGCAATTTGTGACATCGTAGAATAAGCAAATAAGAACGCCATTATATAATACATTATAGGGCGTCATTAAAACCACATAGAAAGAAATGTAAGCAACAATTAAAGCTACAGTTCGCAATTAAAATAATGGCTGTCACACCTATAAGACAATTAGGTGGTAGAAAAACGTAGTAAGTAAATTTTATGTTTTGGTAGTAGTCCATTCGTTAATTAGGGCTAATCAAAAAATGTATCGTAATAATAGAAAATTCGTAGTTTTTAGCGAGGTCTCTTGGTGGTACGTAATAATAGCTGATTACGTATGCTTTAAAATCGAGCCCGAGGGGAGGTTTTGATAATTAGCTGTTGTGTTGTTTTTCTTTGAAACCATTACAATATTTTAATTGTTCATTTATTTTTAGTAACTAATACAAATTAATCATGAATGGGAACACAAGTTCTGTTGACACGTAAGCTTGGTATCACGTGCTGAATTCATTGAGTCATAGATCTACGCTGTCAGTTAAAAATTTCAGATGAAAATAAGCAGCAATCAGATGAGAGTTAAGTATTTCAGAATAATTCATGAAGTTATTCTTAAATATCGTTTAAATGTGTCTATATAAGACTTGATATTTATGATGTGTAGGCAATGTTGTATCTTCTACGATAGTGACTATTTGTGCTAAATTCGGACTAGAAGGTACTATATTAGTAGTCGGTTATAGATTGGAGATATTTTTATTGTAATGAAACCGATAAATTTTTTGTATTAACGTTTATGCAAAATGTAATTTGATTATATTAAGTTAAAAAAATAAAAATAAAACACCATTACTATTTATATAAATAATATAAACGTACAAGTTTTAAATACAGTTTAATACACAACTTTTAACAAAGAATAAAAATATTTTCATTTATATTATCTTATGTTACTTGAATAGTAAAAACTATATACAATAATTTTTTTTTTTATATCGGTCGGCAAACAAGCGTACGGCTCACCTGATGGTAAGCGATTACCGTAGCTTATAGACGTCTGCAACACCAGAAGCATCGCAAGCGCGTTACCGACCCAATCCCCAATCACCCCAGGAGCTCTGGTCACCTTACTCACCAACAGGAACACAATACTGCTTGAAAACAGTATTATTTAGCTGTGATCTTCTGTAAGGTCAAGGTACTACCCCAGTCGGGCTGCTCCATATTTTGAGCAGGAAATTCCTGCTGTGCCCTACCTCAGTTAAAAAAAATAAATTTATAAAATATTTATTCAATTGAAATAACTTCATCACATCGCGTTATTGCCATTGCAGAACTAACTCCAAGATAGATTATTGTGTATTTTTAAAATTAAAACTAATCATAGTATATAGGTAGGTAGGTAAATTACTTCAAACAAAAACTTTCGCGTACCGTTTGAAAATAAGATATAGAATTTAATTTGATTTTTACGTAAACGGGCATACCTGAGCCGCTATTATGTTAAAACTATTATTCTGTAATTATAGATCGGTGGAACTCCAAAAATTTTAACACTCTCATGATAACACTAAAATGGCGTTTATAGTTTTTTTATTTATTTAAAAAAAATCATGTAATAAAAAAATTCTTTTACATAGAAGTTTGGAATTCGGTAGCGATATAGAGAGAGCAGAGTATAGTAAATAATAAGAAACCAACATTTCCGGTAGGATGTCGTATTCCGTTAGCTTAATATAAGTTTCATACACTAATATAGCAGGGTTGGCATTTTAAATTTTCTGTAAAAGTATGGTACCCGATTTAGGCAAATGTAATCTAATTGTAAAACTAGTTTCTAGAACGATAATACACAATTCAATCGTACAGTTACAATAACTGGATTTAGAAACGAATTAACCCAAATGACTAATATTATTATTAACAATATTACGTTTCATTGTTGGCCTACAAACGTTTACGATTGTGCGTATGTTTAACACGCATTTTAATTATGCTTATTAACAATTAAAGGCAATACGCGAATTTGGGTCAAGACGGTTAAAAGGAATAAATCAAGTGGCAGCTATGATCTCATGTATTTGCGGCTATTTGGTGAAATATTTCGTCGCTTTTGTCACACTGCGATAGGGTCGAAATTTGTCGTGTCGAGTGTCGAGTTACGCTGGTCGTATAAAGGCCAACTTCGTCATTACATTATTTTGAGATCATTATATTGCCACTATGTAATTCGTGATTGATACCGCGTAAGTCGATAGTGATTAGCCTGTAGATCACCTGCGGGCTTAACAAGATCCTTATCGATATACTAGACTACAAATCGTTTTGCCTTCGAGAGAAAAGAATAATGATGTATGGATTTGATTAACATGACCTTGTAAAATGTTTGTAAGACTTGCAATTAATATTACCTCCAATCATACTTTTTATTTAAACTAATTAATTAGTAATTACTTAAATAAATAAAACAAACTTAAATTTTTTTTTGTTTTAAGATTTAAAGGGACCATTCGTAAGATCTATTGAATCAATTATATTTAAATCGTCTGGATGAGGATTTTTATTAAATTTATTTATTGATCTAGTAAAAGAAAAAAAAAACCGTACGTTTAAGATATTAAAAGTATTGTAAAATTAATATCAGCATTAAGTAAAGTATTAAAAAATTCAACTTCGCCGTTAAAAAAAACAATCATAACAAAAAATACACCGAATACTAATTTCTGTTAATAGATTTCACAGTCTAAATGAAGTAAAATATGTTTATAATTTAGTTCACAGTAATTATGTTACAATCAAAGCAAAGAGGAACAATTTGAAATGTAATTAACAATGAATATTAAACAATGACTGCAATTTCTTTAAATATTTTATGGTTATCGACGGAACTGTACTGAGTGTGTTATTTACATGTTACTAGTGTTTGGTCTTTACTTCGTGCGGTTTTTAGTGAATAAATAAACGTATCACACTCCACGGCCTCCACTTCTATGAAATTCTTTGTTGGGGGTCAGGTGACATACGCAAAAAACAAAGAAATAGGCCACAAAAAATATAAAGGAAATTATTTAGAGACAAGATGAAGTACTACTGTTTCATTATAAATCTTTTCATCATTTGAGTGTTTCTTGTAACTAAGGAGAAACGCAATAAAAATAACACTGCATGAGATTATTATTAAATTTTATTAATTATAAAGTTATAAATATATTATCTATAATGTATTCAACTGCATACCTTAAGAATCGTCTAATGCTGTCGTACAAGTGTAAGTGTTAAAAATGTTAGAATCAGAACCATAAATTATTGCACACAGACGCAAATTCAAATAAAGAATAAAAAAATTCGAGATTCAATTCTAATTTAATCAGCAGTCGTATTAAAAAAAATCATCTATGGTTTAAGGCGACGCGTCGGTTTTTTTTAAATTTCGAACAATAGTCAATCGTTCGGAATCGGTCCGCGTGGCTACCTCCAAGTCGCACCCAATTAGTTTTATACCCGCTTCGTTACCAAGCAGTGTTAATTATTATTGTGTTCACTCCACACTCGAAGACCTAATTAGAACGGCATACGTATTAAAAATAGTGGTTTTTTTATTAGTACTAAATAACAAAAAAGTAGTGGTTAGATTAAAACTAAGTGAATTTAACTCGTATTATAAGGGGAAATGTCTATCTAAAAAGTGATGTGTAAGTTAATTTTACGTTTCTTCTGTCAGCGCTTTTCTTTTAGGAAAAATAACGAAATTACACGTGCATTGTTGAATTATAAAAAAAACCTTCCCGCGCATTCACATTGCGTTCCTCAGTCTCAGTCGTAACCGCGCCGTGTGCGAGTTACTTTAATAAGCGAGACCATAAATTCACCCACTAATTGGTGCGATTAGAAAATTTTAATCATTTTATAGATTTCTTTTGTAATTTTATCGGGTTCTTTATAGCTGGCCGAATCGTTTTCTATTTAATAGTTAGTTAAAATTGATTGTTACCATGTTATTTGGTTGATTTCACCAATTACAAATTTTTCAACGATTATTAAGCACGATTTTTAATATCTTGAATATAATCAAAAATTATCAGCTTCAAATGTAAGGGAATTCGATGTTAATAATAATGCACTTTTGAAGTTGTTTTTTCTTTAAAATCTTATTGGATTGTTTCTCGTTTGATGTTAAAACGTAGAACTAGTTGTTGTTGTATTTGAGTAAATGCTAATTGAGTAGATTTGTATTTATTAAAAATATTTATAGTTTGTTATATTCTTATATTTTATAAAAATAGCTATCGGCTTTACAGGTGCAGAAATGCCTCATGTATAGGAATGTTCAAAATAAGTGAACTTAAGTATTTTAATATATTTCTAATTTTATTTCACATTTATATGTATTTACTATTAATACTTTTTGTTTTTATAAGTGCAAATATCATTAGTTACAACTGATGTCAAATACAATCATTTCCTATCTCACCTTTTGAGAGCAAAACCGAATACAAAGAATTCTAAAATGAATGTCGTTAAAATTAAGAAACTAACCCTTTCAAAAACCCTAATGGTTGAACGCTAATGCAGTAAATTCAGGCAGTATTTTAAATCGAAAGCCGGCTGCCGTCGATCAGCTAGTTGAAAAGGGAAATCAGTCAATAATGCACTAATTTCCCCTCCTTAATGGCTCAGTCCGGCCTCTACTCAGACACTATTACGACACTGCAAGTTGGCGTGTAATGAAATAACTTAGCGCTTAGTTATATCAACTGTTACATGTCTGTTTTTAAAGTTGGTATGATTCTTCTGATTTGGTCTGATTTGTTGTGGTCTGAAATTAAGAAAATTGATTTTTTATTAAATTTATTTTAGCCATATCCGAAGTATAGGTAATATTACTTCAACAATGCAAATTACTGCAATAAGTTATTTTTTTTTATTAATTTGTCGTACACTTATATATAATAAATAAAAATACATAAACTTCTAATATGTGTGTATAATAATCCCCTCTGTTACCGTGGGTGTCGTAAGAGGCGCCTAAGGGATGACACAGTTCCACTACCACCTTGGAACTTAAAAAGCAGACCAATGGCGGGATAACCATCCAACTGCTGGCTTTGAAATACGCAGGCGGAAGATGGGCAGCAGCGTCTTCGGTGCGACAAAGCCAGACCTGCGGTCACCAACCTGCCTGCCCAGCGTGGTGACTATGGGCAAAATACATGAGTTCACGCTATTTTTGGCGTGAACTTGTAGAGGCATATGTCCAGTAGTGGACTACGAAAGGCTGCTGTGATGATGTGATGATGTGTTTATCTGTTAATTTGCTTTTTCTTATGGAAAAGACTGACACTACAAATATATACGATTCGGTACTACTACTCCTTCACTAAAAGAAATTATGCCATGAAGATAATACATTAATACCTACCTTTCTGTTAATAGTTACATTTTTAATTTTTTTTTACGATTCAATGTTAATCAACCTTTGAAAAGGTGTTAATTGAAATTACCACTTTTCGAAACAGCGCAAGTTAACCTGTTATAAAAACGAGCTTTTAGTTACTTTAAATGTTGTAATTTTTTTTTAATGGAAAGATTCTAGGATATCCAAACTTTTAACAAAATTGTATTATTTGGCAGTCTATTTTTATATGATTGTTAACTATGTTGCGTTTTATAAAATCTATACGTACTATTCGATCCCTGCTCATTTTAGTGTATACAGTTTAGATTAATTGTATAAAATATTAAGTAAGATAGTTAATGTTAATTTTATTTTGTGCAAACAAATAATTGCTTAAAGTATTTACCTATTTATTAATAGAACTAAAAATACTTGATCTACTAGCTTCTTTAGTCATTTGTGTGGATGTATGTCTGTTTATTGACTGCAGTAACAGGTTACAAAACAACATTTTACAAATATATATTATTATTATATACTTTACGCTTTGATATTTTCCCGGCTTTAAATCTACTTTGTCATCCTTTAAAGCTAACATTGAAATGATAACAGCTACATACAAGATTTTACCGCGTAAGCGTAAGCCTTTACCGCGGCCTATACTTATACTTTTTCTAAGAAAAACTGAAACTAACGTGGTTTCTCCGACGTCAAACAAACAAAATAACACACACGTCACATAGTCGTAATAATGACGGCGAAAATATAGTTTTCCTTACGATAAACTCTTGTACATACCCGACGCTTGCGACAGTTTGGGGGCATTCCCACTTGACTTATTGTTCGTATTACAACGTTTATAAATACAAGTTTTATATAAATAGTTTTTATATCTGTTATGTAATTTCATTCATACAATAATTTTATAATAACTTAAATTAATATTATTATATTTTTTTAGCTATATCTAACAGTCGGCTAGAACTAAAACAGAATTAAGCTGTTTACGTACTTTAGAAACAGACGACCGTGTGCCCACGGTGACTATGGGCAAAACACATGAGTTCACGTTATTTTTGACGTAAACTTGTGGAGGCTTATGTCCAGCAGTGGACTGTATAAGGCTGTAATGATGATAATGATGATGATATGAGATATTTCTATTCGCATTAATAATCTTAAAGTTGCAGTTTATTAATTAAGGAGAAACTGGTCCTACTGGCCTATTCGCATCCCGTTGTCAAAGTCTATTTGTATCGTAATCTGTCAAATAGTTCAAAATGGTGAAACAGACCCTTAATATATTAGTAGACGAAGGTACAGACAAACAAGTTTAACACTTCCATTCTTTCAAGTGAAATCCTTAATTCATAAAAGTCGAAGCTTACTTTTAGATGAAGTTGCAATATTTAAAAAGGGTGAAATATTTATGTTACCTTACAATGTTACTTTAATTTTTGTATATTTTATGAATTTTATTTTTGTAAATTATATGAAACTGTAATAAAGGTACTAAAATTGTATGTAATAATTAAATAAAATATGTACAATAGTGATACTCAATAAAAACCTCCTTACTTATAAAATAAAGACAAATTAGATCAACACTAATTTAAAAAAAAAAAAAACAATTTAGGTATTTATTGACGTAAAATAAGGTTTTTATATTGAAAACTTCACACTTTAGATCGTAAAACAGTTGGACCTTTTATTAAATTTTACAAGCAATTATCGATATGTGCTGATTAACGTCGGTATCTGGAAGTTGTAATTTTATATTTGTAATTATTAGTGTCGTAATTGCCGTTGAAAGAGACGTATTATCTAGTGTCTAGGTAATTATGAGCTAATATAAGAACCTGTTTTACTTCGAAAAACCTTGTGAAATTTACAACTAATGCTCGCTTGCAGCTTAACTATATAATTTATTTATTTCAATACAGCATTTACTACCTCATTTCACTTTTATAACTCAGAAATGCTATTTTTGTTAATGTTTTGATGACAGATTTGATTTTTTTATGATGTGCTGTTATACTGCGGAAATTTTATAATAAAAAGGCTGAATAGCTTATTAATCTTCTACTTTTTACATCACTAAGTTTTTTGGTTCAGTTTAGTGTGAACGAAGCATTCATTTATCTATTTATTTTCACAATCGTTCGAAGACATTTTATTTTAGCCAGATTTTTTTCCGCTATCAAATAAGCGGCTTCCCAGGAACTTGAGCTATCTCACCACATTAACACAACACTCCTTGAGACAAGTATTATTTGGCTGCGATCTTATGTTCTGTATACGAGAGAAGAGAACCAGTGTAAGTTACGACACGATAACCTCACGATTATAATACGATATAAATGTCGTTAGGTAGCAAGTAGTAGTAAAACGTCATCAATACATATAATAAAAATGTAACGGATCGCTGTCAGTGCATTTAAGATATATGAGAAAAAATATTATTGGGACCTTTCATCAACGCAAATAGCACTTTTGTCTGTTTGTCTGTGGGGTTGTCCACGCTAAAACGGCTTATCCGATTTACATGTGGTTTTACTAATATATTATGGTAAGCTTAGCATAACATTAGTGTTTGTTTCATGTCAATCGGTTCATAAATAAAAAAGTTATGCCAATTTAAAGAATCACGTTGAACATGTAAAGACACTATTCCATGCGGACGAAGTTGCGAGCACAACTAGAATATAATAAAAAGCTAGTTTATTGATCTGAACCTAATAATAAATAATATGTCGATGATAATAAATGTCGTATTCCTATGGAAAAGTATTTCTGTTTTTTTTTCTTTTTATTTAGTGTCTCAATTTGATGAATAATAACAAATACTCATACTTTATTATACATAATTAAAAAAAATACAAGTAAAATGTACAAAGGCGGTCTTATTGCTGAAAGAGTGATCATCAATTATAAAAGTTGGAAGTATCACCTCCCATGTTATAATCTTGTGGATCATAGAATAACTTGCCAGCCACGAGTTAAGAACTTAGTTACACTTTAACTATCACTAGCTGTGCCTGCGACTTCGTCCGCGCGGAATTTAACAAAAAAGTTATTAAAGTAAATAAATTTCTAAAATAAAAGTACCCTAAGTTACTCCTTATTACATCAGCTATCTCGAACCTACGACCATAAATGTAACTTTCATTAGGTACTAAAAAAACATCAGAGCAATTATTTAGTACGTCCATTTCATTACGATTGAAAGTAATTTTGCACAGACCAATTTATATATAAAAATGTTAAATACTTATAATTAGGTAGTATATATTTAAAATGTCATATTTACAGGAAATATATAATGACAGGACATTTGCAACTAAACAGATTTTTAGTAAAAGGAAAAACTAATATAATATATCCTGATCTAATTTAATAATTTAATAAAAAAGCATATTAAAAACAACACTTCCGTGCTAACAAGGTCATACAAACAAAACAACGTACCTAAACAAATGTTTATGTAAGAAAATATAAAATTAACCATTAGCTCCAAATATGCATATCATTGGATTATTCAATATGGTTATCATTGGACGTATTAATAAAAAGATGTTGTATAAAATACCTACTAAATAAGTATATGACTTCACTCGCTATCTTTTTGCTCCTGCGAATTTTAAATGGATGTATGTAAGTCCTTAAAGACTTTCTTACCAAAAAGATTGTTATTTAATTTAAAGTATATTAGGTATACATTTGTTGTGTAACATTTTAGTCATATTGAATACATTTATAAATAAATAATCATCATATATATTAATACGCTAAGATTAAGATGTTTGCTTCCCTTTTAAGAAAAAACTTCACAATTACTCCACATAAATTATATAATTATTATTTTATAGATAATTGGTTGCTCTACCGTCATCAACAACTAAAAGATTATTATTGTTTTTGTTTTTGTAAATTAATTAATTATGAAGGATTGCGGAAAACTGGGATGTCTGGCGCGAACTTTGGGAGGCTAATGTCCAGCAGTGGACTGCAATAGGCTGAACTGATGACTGATAATTATTAAAATTATAGAGCTTTAATTTTGAAAATACGTTAACATGATTGACGGCCGGTAAATTTTTTGGTTCAATTTCAATTCAGCTCACATATAAATACTTTTTTATAATTCTTTTAAAATGTAAATATTATGCTTATTTAGTGTGAATTATTCCCACGGATATAGCTCGTATTAAGTAAACGCTTAGCTTCCTAGTAGGATAAAATACCGTCCGTAGGGTTTTAAAATACATTACTCAAAAATTAACGCCCTAATCACAATAAATATCCGATTGACATAAGACTTATACAAATCAATTCCGCGACAGCCAGTCCAACAGTAACTTGATGACCGATGTGTCATAGAATGCTTAATTAATAAATTTGTTTAACACACAAAGTAGACAACTTAATAGGTGTATTATAGTTTTTTATATAATGTTCATATACATAAAATGTATAAAAATATTATTGGCAGACTAGAGGAGCAATTATATCCCGTAAGGATCTCGTACTGACGCAGAGAGCTCCATCTATTAGTCTGGAAAGGGTCTGGAAGTCTTAGGGAAATTTTAAATTGATCATCATTACATCATCATTACAGCCTATACAGTCCACTGCTGGATATAGGCCTCCACAAGTTTACGCCAAAAATAACGTGAACTCATGTGTTTTGCCCATAGTCACCACGCTGGGCAGGTGGGTTGGTGACCGCAGGGCTGGCTTTGTCGCACCGAAGACGCTGCTGCCCGTCTTCGACCTGTGTATTTCAAAGCCAGCAGTTGGATGGTTATCCCACCACCGGTCGGCTTTTTAACTTCTAAGGTAGTAGTGGAACTGTGTTATCCTTTAGTCGCCTCTTACGACATCCACGAGAAGAGAGGGGGTGGCTATATTCTTTAGTACCGTAGCCACACAGTACAAAAATTAATTTAAATTGATGTAGGAAAGCATTGTTCCAGGAACTTCAACACATTTTTATAAATCGGTCGATGAAAACTTACATCATCAAAATGTACGAGATAATACCGTATCCCAGGTCTTTGCCCTTTGTTAATAGACTATTCATTAACTTTTACTTTTATGCGTCCCCATGACACAAACATTAATAGAGTATTAATTTAGACATGAATCATCGTATTATGTTATGGCCTCTCTAAATGACTTGTACAAGGACGCAACAGCACTCATTATGTTATGGCAAGTTATTAAAATGCTCGAGTAATTTACAATATATCATAATAATGAGATTAAAGCATTAATTCGTCGGAATATTTTGCGTACAAATTGTTGTATGTGTATTGTGTACTAGAGAAAAAGAGATTCATTTTTAATAACTCTTTTTATCTCCTTTAAAACTGTAAGAAAAGTGTTTTATTCTGCATTCCTTGTCATCAATTATGAAAAAAAATAGTTTAATTAATTGATCTTGATCCTTTTGCGAACCGTTATTGCGGAATAAGGTTTTACTCTGTTATATGAAATAGAAACGTTAGATCGCAAGCTCCTCTAAAACCGCAGCTTTCGTGAATAAATAAGCAAGCATCCACCGTCAGCTTGGCTAACGCATGCATTATCGCCTAATTACGCTTCGATTATGATCGCGACGCGACACTGAATATTTCATAGAGGTATTGTTCGGAGCGCGGAGCATTGTGAGCGCTCGAACATCGCCTTTATAACATCGCGCTCGTAATAATAGCTTGTTTTTGTATGTAGCTTTGCCCGTTATAGCTTAGAATGTTATTTCGAATTTTAAAGGTGCGAGCCTTGGGGTTTTATATTTAAAATATATGTATGTATTATTATTTTTACATCATCAATAATTAAATTACTTATTTAGTGATATAATCGTAGTTGCTTTCTCAAACATTTTAACTGCATATAAAAAAAAATCATTATACCTTTACGAAAAATATGATAAATATTCCATACGTAAGGTACACAAAATTTGAAAAATGAAATGCGATAAGTAACAACCGCTAGAAAAAATAAAAACCAAAGACCAGCGTATTGGATTAAATTCCAAACCAAACTTTTCCTTACACGCTGATTAGTTCATATGTTAATTCTATTACATGGTCATAACGTCTACATTATCTGGCCAAAATGTCAGGAATTAAAAAATAATAATCGTGCTAAATAGTCAAAGTCGTTTAAATGAAAGTAATAACAAAGTTACGACGAAAGGAGACGCGGGTTCGAATCCCGCTGGAGCGGTCAATTTTTGATATGATTTTCAAAAATGTTTAGAATCCCTAATGTATGGGTAACACAAAAATAAAATCGTACATATTAATAACAAAGTGTTCAGTTCAATTCAGAATAACGTATAACAACAAGCAACAATATGTAACAAATGTTATTTAACGTTACCTTATGTTATTATGATGCATAACGTTACCCCTTACTTCCACAGGTATAACAGCATGCATCGTACGAGTTGAAGAAATTTATAACTTAAAGATATAGTTTTTAATTAAAATAATTTTAACGTCAGTAAATTCTTTTATATATAAATATTTTTAAATTAAAACTTATTACTACTATTATCCTTATTTTAAAATAATTACTTCCTGGAAGGATACGAAGTTTAAAATTATTTATTAATTTTTATACTTAAAAAATAAATTACTTAATAAAATATTTGATAATTTAAAAAGTAAGAGTAGCTCGGTTCATAGATTCTTTTTTGTTTTGTAATATTTTACTTAAAAAATAAAGTTATAAGGTGTTACATAACTTTGTTCATATCCTTTTTTAGTTTTAAAACAGACTGTACAACCGAAACCCTCACAATGACAAACTACACGGATACATTACACACATTACCGCAGCCTAATTATACATCATTATTGCTAATTGTACAATACACCGGCTAAGAAGTATTCGCGTCTATTAATGACAAAAGCAATTAGGGTGCACTCACACATTCACACAAATGCGTGTTTATAGTAATTGTGTGGGTTAGTTTTCCTCGAAGCGAGGCGTCTGAGTGTAAAGGGTTGAGTAAAATAATATTTTCTGTACAAATATATTGTACTATTTTATATTTAGGTAATAATTATGGTAAAAAATATACTTAGTAACTTGTAAGTACAAAAAAAAAATCATTTTTAAAGTGAAAGGAAGTGATAATGTATGTTTCGCTTAGTTTTTGCTGTATGTTGTCGGAAATATATGTTAATTTTATTTGTAACAGTATATGTATATGTAAATACATAGATATACGTATTATTCTAAATGTGTAATACTAAATTTGTAAAATATGTCTTTTCATTTTTTTTGTTACTAAAGACTTGCAAGAAACTTATTTCTTCTTGAAATTTTTGAACAATTTGTATAAGATATTATGGTTAAATATTAAAACAAAAATATTAATTGTGAAACATGCTCACAAATATGTAAAAGTTCGATTCCAACAATGTTGTACAAAAATAAGAAACGCACACTCGTTTAAAGCATTAGACCACACGACTGGAGTACTTTAGATACCACAGTAATATATAAAAAGTAACTCTATCTTCACTAACTTATATCTCCCTCTCAACTTCCGTTCGCCTCGCCTGATCACACTTATCGTAACGCTAAAAAATAAAAAAAGAGTGTGTTTTAGACCACACGACTGAAGTAAAGCTTCTTTAGCAATAGGCCTTCACTGTGTTTTAGATATGCGAAACGTAACTGGCTGTGAGAGGAAGAGAGAAAGAAAATGTGTGCTCGCACCTCTCTTGCTCCGTTCAATTTCAACACAATTTTCGTAATGGTCAAGTAACGCATTCACTAGCTTACTCCTCAAGTCAAGCGTACGTAAAAACCTTACTTCAAAAAATTGTGACTAGACCTAATCTGTGCTTATGTGGGGCAGAGAGCCTCTACAGTACTTCGCCATCACGTTTTATTCTGGGCAAGAAAGCTTGTAGTAAAAAAATATTATAGACATACACCACAAGTATTAAGGTATTAAAATTAATCACAAATTCGAATAAAACCATGTAGTTTCTCTAGTATTAAAATAGTTCAAGAATAATCCGATAAATTAATTATACAGTAGCAGATATAATAAGATATTCTTAGACACGCGAGCACATTCTTCATTACTGAGAAGTAAAAAAAGTAAAGTAACGACTATTGACATTATTAATACACATTAACCCTTGCGGTGGAATAAGGACGCTCGTTAACCTTGCGATCGGTTTGAGATATGTTTTTTGGAATTTATTATAGTTTTTTAAAGTGTGAGTACAAAAGTATAATTTAGTATTTATGTAAGTTAATTTATTTATTTAAGTAGGCTTTAAAACAACTTTTGAATTTTCAGAATTAATTAGCCTATCTTTCTTTATCATCAATGTAATCTTGAACCAAATAATATGCCATCGAAATTATTATAAGGACAATTACAGACGCAAATTGAAGATTTATTTATGGTAAATAATTTTCCTCTCTTTTTGTTAATATATTTTTAATTAAACCGTGCGTAGGCAGTACCGATACAATATGTTCGTTAACTTCGATTATGGTATAAATGGTTCGATTATGGTAAAAAAAACCAAAACATCCGAAGGAAAAATACACCTTGTTTATAACACTTTTTTTGTAATAAATATACGATGCTTATAAAAATCATCGTTATTTTAAACCTTAACATTATATGAATTAAGTCTTAAAAGTATTTATAAACTAAAGCTACATGTGCGAGAAACAAAATATTAAACTTGTATTCAGCCTGTAATACCCCACTGAGCATAGGCTTCTTTTCCCAGGTAGGAGAAGGATCAGAGCTTAATCCACCACGCTGCTTTAATACGGGTTGGCGGATACTATAATATTTTATATAGGAATACAATTATTATTATTTTTGATTGTAACGCGATAGAAAAAAATCTTAGATTATTGCTAAACACAGAAAATAAAGCAGTAAATTACGGTTAGTATGTCAAAAGCTCTTGTAAATTTTCCCGCTACAATGTGTCTACGACATAGTTCTGCCGTGTACGAGTATCTTTATCCTTATAACATTTAATGTGCAGTCGTGAGCTCTCGTCGGCTAGCCGCTTAATGCTTGTTGCATTGCTTATACGTTCCCTCCTAGTTACGATATTACTTACAATATGTAACCATATATTGTTACATCCTTCCTTTAACATATGGATATTATATTAAATGGACGGAAATTATAAATCTAAAATGTAACGTAACATATAAAAAAGTAAGCTAGGGTTTTAAACATATCTTTTTTTTGTATATAATAATGTGTTTTATAAATAAATTTTAAAACCTAACACATTCAAAGACAAAAGTAATTATTAATCACGTAAAATAATGTAACGTGTTTCGATATTTAAGTAAGTAGGTATAAGTCTTTTGGGTACTTCATATTTTTTATAAAACTATATCTATGTGATTTGATAACGTTTGTAATATTTTAAAATTTAGGTCACCACTATTGAATATCCTTATACGAATGTATGATTTTCTAACATGTATCGTACATCATCATACATCAAATGTATGTATAATTTTCTAACAAAGATTTTGTGAATTATTTTTATAAAGCTCTTAGTAGTAGTTGCAGTATTTCTGTTTAATTTTTAAAACTCATTTAATTCAATAAACGCAACGACACATTAATATCTTAAGAAAGTACACAACCCATAAAAACAATATTAGAATGACATATTTATTCAATAGAACTCACTGACATTAAAAATAACAACCACTCAATACAATACAGTAAATAAAGAGTAATCCACTGTAAATAGAAAGTAGCATTGTTTGCGATCGCCCTAACGTCCTACAACATTGGTATAGTCATGAGCTCTCATTAGTGGGGCGCTTAATGGTGCTAAGCATGCGGGCGAGATCGGCGCACTGTTCACTCGCACAACATACTATTGTTACTTATGATTGCCTACATGCATGTAAGTTACATTATAAGGTGTATAAGAATTGAGTTCTTAGCATCTTGATAACTTTTTATTCTAAAATAATCAGCTTCGATTTAACTTATATGTATGCAATTGTGAAATTGTAAGAAATATTTAAATTGAGTATATTAGATAATTATTATATGCGCAATTATTATTCATTAAAGTTTTCAATTCAATATTAAAGCCCTTACTGTGCCTGTAAGCATTTTGGTACTCGACATAAGAAGGAGTTTGGTACACTTAGCAAGTCTAAGTTTTAATGCAAATTTAAAAATAAAAGTGTCGAACTACTATTACGTCTTGATCATTTAAAATTCAAATACTAATCTTCAGTAAAAAAAAATGTCTTTGTACGTCTTTTGTTGAGTGTAATTTATGTGTGACTTACACAAACATGTCTCTAAATCAATAAAATAAAATTGATAGTACAAAAATAATATGTAACAACAATCATCAATGTAAATAATCGCCATTAAAACCAAATATAAACGTAAAACAAGTTCATAAAAGCTATTAGCGATTTTGTAAAGATTAGCCGATTCGTGTCATTACAAATTGACAACGCCACCCCATTGTTCTTACATTACGCCTGTTTGACGACACTTTATTTTACCGCTATTTTGGTAGCAAACATTTTGTCCAGAGTCACTACAACTATTTATTAATATTTCGTATGATTTAGCTACGGATACACTAGTGCAACATTTGTGATAACTGAATATTCTAAATATTAAAATTACTGAATATTCTAAATGTTCAATTATATACTCAAAACACCAAAAAGAAGTGTGAGTAGTAATATTAATAAAGCAAAATTGTTTACCATAAATATTTCATCGTGTTGCATTACATGATGATACAATGCGACAATGTTCATAAAAATATTATTTCAATAAATCATTTGAAGATCATTTATGTTTTTAATGGACAATCTTTCATCATTCATCATTTCAGCCTATCGCAGTCCACTACTGGACATAGGCCTCCACAACTTTGCGTCAAAAATGGTGTGAACTCATGCGTGTTGCCCATAGTCATCACGCTAAGCAGGCGCGTTGGTGACCGCCGGGCTAGCTTTGTCGCACCGAACACGCTGCTGTCCATCTTCGGTCTGTGTATTTCGAAGCCAGCAGTTGGATGGTTATTCCGCCATCGGTCAGCTTTTTAAGTTCCAAGGTGATAGTGGAACTCTGTTATCTCTTAGTCGCCTCTTACGACACCCACGGGGAAAAGAGGTGGCTATATTCTTCATTGCCGTAACCACACAGCAATCTTTAACGCCGGCAAATTTAAAAAGCAATTTTCATCGTTATATTATTTACAATAATATAAGACAAGAAATATATATTTCAATATGAATCTACCGAGCAGTGCTACATTGGTACATTATTTCTTTCTTTCTCAGTTTATTGAGACAACATCTAAGCTATAAAACTTCACGGTGTCTTTAAAAAAAAACTAAGAATGATAAATTAAAACCTTTTTAAACTTTAATCAACGCGGGTAAAACCGAGAAGGTCTATTTGTATATAAATAAAGCTCAGGTACTTTGGCATACAAAAGACATTCAATCAGAAGAGGTGCCAATGCGCTACCGACCGTGAGGATATGTTATCCAGTATGTGAACATACTGGGACGCCTATCTACACACCAGAAAAAAAATATCAAGTTTAATATGACTAATAAACATTTAAGGATGGTTCAAACACGTAAATGAACAGAAAATTCAGCTTATTAAAAAAAATCCATTCTAACTATGTAATATACCTACGAGTACCATACGAGCACACGACATAAAATTTAAAGTCAAACGATTTTTATTTAAACAAAACAATTTTGATAATACATTTCTAGATATAGATAGAACATTTATTCCTTTAAACTAATGAATTTTCTTTCATGTTTATTCCAGTTTTTTCTAGTTTGGATTTTTTCAAAATCGACATAATTGCAGTAATGAAGTACCAACTCTGTAACCTAATGACGTTCTTAATTCGTTCCGTGTAATGATTACAAAAAAAGGCCGATTACAATAAAGGGTCACACATACGACATTAGCACGCACACAATCAAAATTAAAAAGCCTAATCAACATGGATTTTCAGAAATTCGGATCGCAATCAAGCGAACGAATTTCCACAGCCACGGGCGGCAATCGGAAAAATATAATTACCAACATAATCCTCGGCAAATTGGATTAAAAATGAAAAAAAGTAGAAAGTGTTTTAGGGTGCGTCATTATTTTTTGCCGAGGGATCGCGGGCTAATTACGACAGATGGATCGGCACAGTATGTAATACGCTAATTAATCGATCGGCGTGATATCGCGTGAGTTTTTTTTAATGCTATCTGTACGAATGTTTTGAAGTTGTTTGAATCCCCGTTGTACATTATTTGTGCTCAAGTACACAGCGGGATAAAAAAAGTGCGCGAAAATAAAAACCTCTCGATTGTGTAGACTGTTCGATGTTTTGAATGAGAATTTTTTTTAACGAAAATACTTTTCAAACGCTACACCTAATTTAAGTACAGCAAATTTAGTTTTCAATTTCATTTTCAAATATTTTAATAAATCTAATGTTATAATAAAACGTTGCATCAGATTTAACAATTGAATAATTAACAAAGGTGTTGAAATAGTTTATATAAATTGTACGATGTCGAAAAATTGTAAAGTTAAATGTCAGTGAAACAAGTGATGTATTTGCATTTATTTCGCGCGCGTATTTTACGAAGAGGAATCTTCAATGAGTTTATTTCGAGCATACCCGTACACGTATTAAATATATTATTATTAAAATCAGTTCAGGAATTGGTAACAACCTATGAAGTGAAAGACATCAACAAGCGAGGGGCGCTCGAATGGAGCCACTTTATTTCGCCCTTCTACCCTTCATTATAATCACCACCCGCACACAGACACTATCGATCGAGCCTATACACATTTATACAAGTGATTAGTGTATTTAATTTGAAAATGCTAAGTAGTTGCCTTGTTCTACATCTGTGTGTGTGTTAATGTGTGTGTGCGTTGTGGGGCAACCCTTTGCCTCGTTTCGCGTCTAAAACTAATCGCGATCGTAATTTTGCGATTATATTTTCTGTTTTTGTTGTTATTGTTGACTACAATGTATATTGTTGCGGCTGAACCACTAAAATTAGTACGTTATTTATTACATTTACTAATAGCTTGGATAGTTATTACTCATGTTTATTGTAATATATTTCGTAGAAAAAGAAACGAAATGACATTTAGTGTTGTCAAATTCATATTAATTATTTTTTGGATTATACCTTTATTAGGTTTTGGATTTTTTCTATTGATAAAGTTGTAAATTAACACTGGCAGATATAAAATAATAATTGAGGTAAAGTTTCGTCAAAAATCATCCACACTTCCATAGAATTAGTTTGAACTTAGCTGACACATGAATTGACTACGTTCAAACAACGAAGTAAACCTTTCATCTTAATTATATATTCGTAAATGTATTGAAATTATAAAATAACAAATAAACACATCATACAAGATGCAAGCCTTTGGAATTGTGTCACGAGTAATAGCAAACACAGTGCAAGAATAAACACCCATATAACAAACATATTTTATGGTCTATATAAACCATAGGAGACCGAACCCATTGTCGTTAGACTAGCAACCAGTTCCTCTAACCACCGTGCCAAGTCGTCCGCAAATAATCAATGATTAAACATTAATTTCTTATTTAAATGTTGATAATAAAAACTTGTTTACAAAATCGCATTACTAATCAAATGGTAATTTCATTATGACGTGTGTTATAAAACCTCTTTGGAAAATCCTCACAAGTATAAATTAAATTATTGAATAACATTTAATATTAAATTATTATCTGAGAATGTTTTTAATATTAGCTCAATTAAAAACAATATACATAATACTGCGTAAATCCCGCTGTACGCCCCGCTGTTTCAATGGTGTCGAGTTTACATATCTGACACAATCTGACACTTCGAGTTCCATTTTCATAACTCGTCGTACGATATTTTACTATAGCCCTCATAAAACTAAGTATCTACCACAAATAGTGCTTTCGAAATAGGGACAATAAAACAAACAACAAGGTACGCTAAATGTTAATTAAGTAATTATATTAATGTAAAAAGATAGTTAGGACTAGTACCGATACGCAAAACTTACTAGAAGAGATAATACTAATTTAGTTATTCCTATATTTCTAAAGTATCTTTCATGGAAATTACCATAGCTAACAATTAATTGCAAAAGTATAAACACAAACACCTAATAAAATATACATAAAGCTAATAAAACAATTGACGACGCGTTAGCGTAACGGTCACAGCACTGGTTTGTGGCTGTTTCGCTGGCGGTTGCGGGTTCGATCTCCGCACATTGTAAACATTTGTATTGCCGTGGTGTGGGTGTTTGTGCAGTCCTTCTGGGTCTCCCCACCGTGCCTCAGAGAGCACGTTAAGTTATCAGTCCCGGTTGTTATCATGTACATCTGATAAAGATCGTTACTCATAGTAGGCAAAATATATCCGCCAACCCGCATTGGAACAGCGTGGTGGTTATAGTTCTGATCCTTCTCCTACATTGGGAAAGAGACCTTTGCCCAGCAGTGGGATATTACAGACTAAAGCGTAAGCGTAATAAAACAATTGTTCAATTACAGCAATCGATTATTTTATTAACACAAATATCATTATTAATCCATACATATATACATATATATGAATAAAATTTAAATGTTTGTTTATCTGTCTTACTGATTATCCGGGCTAATCTCCGGAAGAGCTAAACTGATTTTTATGAAACTATCACTGGGAGATATAGGAGGTTGTGGAGCCACATATAAGTTACTTTTTATCCCGTAATTGTCACAAAATTGGAACTATCACGGGAAAACCAACTATATTGTTTTGTATAAAAACGTTTTTAAATATATGTCTATATGTCTGTTCATCTATCTCTGAAATGACTTAAATAAGATAAAGGAGGTCACATGGTCAACATATACTTTTTATTCCATAATTCCCACGGGATCAGGATCACGATGTCGTGGGTACAGCTATTAAATATCTAAAATGATATTTATTGGTCACATACGAGTATATATAAAGGAACTTACTCAACATGTTAATAATTATACATTAGGATTTAGAAATACACACTACAGAGGTAGCATACAAACATTTCCATTACACATATACATACATTTCTAAACTACAACGAGAATTCCTTTTATTTAAGACTAAGGTGCAAATATCATGAATATTTAACGTTTACTGGGAATCATGATTCGGGAATTCGTAAATAGGTACACCCTACACGCCTATCAAAATTATCGTATGAATAGAACTGAAATAAATACGCCTAAATCAAGCCACTATTAGGATTATAGTTGTACGTACTTTACGTACGTTACCCATGAGGACAAACACCTGAACCAGAAACACATATTTAAACAAATATAATTCTCGCTCCCAATGAGTATTTAAACCACAATTGCCGTAGCGACACTCGGCAATGCTACAGAATACTGGTTATCAACATTAGTAACCAGAATTAGTCAAATATCTAAGGACATTTAATCCAACACATCGTCTTAACAAATAAACACATTAAAAAATTAATTATTCATCTCAATTAAACATATTAGCACAAAATGTAGATCAAAACACGAAGAAATTTAATGAATAAATAGATATTTACCCATTCGTTTAGCAACTCCCAAAAGGATGAGAATCACACAAGTCTTTACTGGTTAGTTTCAGGTTAATAAGACTCGGGCTAGCATCATTAACATTCTGCTAGAATTTATATAAATTCAATCACAATCTTGCGGAATACTATATTTTTTATTCTTTACAATTTTCTTTGTTATTTTTGTATTGTTTCTTAAAACAAAAACTAATACAGGCACAAATAAGTGTCAATTACAAACATAACACGTCATAAATAGAAAATAAAGTTATTAATTATTAAAATTCTGGGAGTCGTAAACCCTGTGCGCGAAAGTAGAATATGTCATATAATCTCTTTTCTTGTAATGGACTGGACTATGAAAAAAAAGAGATTTACACAAACCCTTTTCTGGTTTTTAATTTAAAGGCCTGTTTTGTAACTTAGCAAAACATATCTTATTTTTTAAATTAACTCACTATAATTCAAACGAAGAACCACTTACTAAACTAAGTTAAATAACTTAAGCCTATAGATCTTAAAGCGCTGAAAGACACACCAAAATGACCGGTGCGAAAGCGTCCTTAAGGCAACAATTAATTAATGTGTAAAATTCTAAAAGCAAAACATTAGCAATTCGCAACAACACTTACACAGGAGTAATGACTCGTCTGTCCATATAATCATAGAACGGCCATTACTTCGCCCGGACCGGGTGACGACGGTTTTAGATCTTGAGGGATATGTTATTAAATATTAATTTTTATTATCCAAACTAAGTAGTTATAAAACAAATCGATGTACTATTCTGATAGAAAGTATGGGCGTAACGTACGAAAAAAGTTAACTAGACAGAACTTAAGTTACGGGAAAAAAATTTTTTGCCCATACTTTTGTTTTCGATACAAAATATCCAAAATCTATTTCGAAATGAATTAATTACAACGCACTATTTGTGTTCTTATCAACGAAAGTATTTAATAAATATAAAATCAAACAAAATAGTTCAAAAAAATTACTCGTTGGTTTGACCATGGTTGCTGTAAAGTACCCGAAACGTCGCGCATCTAAAAAAACTTAATAAACCGCGATAAAATCCGTAAAAGTTGTTTCATTATGAGTGAAATTCGCGTAAACATTAGAAAACAATATACTATGATTTGGTTTCAAATTACCGTAGAATAAATACCAATACTTTGAAAATTGTAACGTACAACTTATTATGTTTATAAGTATTATACTAACTCGATATAGTGAATTTAATACTTATAAAAAGTAACTGTTTAACAAAAAGTAATGATACATATGTTTTACTGTCTTATCTTTTGTAATACAAGCGATCGCCTGATCATAAAATACCAACTTCATTAAAACGTCAGATTCAATGAGAATGTCCGAAAAAGGTTTGTTCAATGTCCACACTACATCGGGGTGGAACTCTACGACATTAATTTCGTGAAATGAACCTAATTTACATTTAAATAAGGAGTCGCCTTAGCCGGGATAAGTTGTGAAACTAGCGGCCGGGGGCTCTCTGTGCCCAAAGCAACTCGGTATTTCATTACTATAATTCAATTCGAACGATATAATTTATATCGCACGACTATGTAATACACCCCTGTATATATATTAAAGTATGAATCATTAAGACGTTTATAATAACACAATATTGCATGGACTGTTTGATACGATGATATTTTAATGACATCGCCTTATTTTCTTTCTTTTTTAATTAAACGCCAGTGCTTGAATTATTTATAACTGAATATTGAATTTTTTTTTTCGTAATCAAAAAGTTAATCTTTTTTCTTAATGATAAAAGTATCTTAAGAATGAATTGCTTTGTTGAGACGCAGTCAATTATTTCGTGTGGAGCGAACCTTAATATAAATAAGCGTATTATTAACAAGAATCACAGCTAACTTCCCGGGAAGTTTTTAACAAAGTTCAATTGAATCGGACCGCGGGAGAGGGTCATCAATAACAAAATTAAAAATACCCCAATTTGAATTTTAATTGCGTCCGATTATAATCGCAATCGCGAAACACGGTTGCCTTCGAAACTTTTTTGAACCTCTTAAATAATTCATCCTCTCTTGCTGCAACTAGTCTGAGCCGGATCGAACTGCTTTAAGGCGGTAAGGGAGTAACTTTAATCCTTATAAATTTCCTTTTTACACAAAGCAATATAAGTAATTAGCATAATTTCGTTGAGTAAATGAAATATGGTAATGAGGGGGTACAACCCCTTCTTGGGTGATGTGGGGGGAGGGTGGAAAGGACCCTTAGTCGCATCCTCATTGATACTCGTCAACGCTCGATGTAGTGATGATTACAATTAAATTATACTTCGTTCGTAGACAGCCATTTTGTTTTGATTTGTCTGCAATAACTTATTGTTAGATGTTTTATTTAATATTAAATTTTTTAACAGAATATTACAACAGAATATTTGGAATTCCCACAGATAATAACAATTTCATTCGATCTAAAAACAGTCTTATCTTAATATCGATATCGTATTTTTTTTAATTTTTAAACGAAGCGTTGTAGTTTTACGCCTAAATATAAGTTTCTATAATATTCGAAAAAAAAGCTCACTCAATAGAAGTCCAATTAAAATCTAAGTGCTAATAAATTTCGAAAGGAATCGAACCGACGAATGCTCCACTTCGTGAAATGCCTCCGCGATAAAAGGTCTTCGAAAACACAATACCGCGTTTCTACCCCTCGCCTCTATGTCAGAGCGAGACGGACATATCCAAGACACTACTAGCGTGACAAAGACAGAGACCAATTGGAATTAATTAATTATAATTAAGTTTTAAGTTGACGCGCCGGTTACGAGTAAGCGTACTTTCGTTTAGATTGCGCTTGTGTGTGTGAAATAGTTTGCGTGTGTTTTGGTATCGATTCGGTGCTATGGCCAGAGATAATGAGCAGGGTAGGGCGGATTGTAATAAGTTTTTGAGGTCGATGTTTCAAATGTTACCCGACTAAGGAGAGAGATGTCTTATTGTATCGACTCTAGTCAATTTTAACGACGGTTCGATTTGACCGAGTAATGCATTTTCGTTGCAAATTAAAACGTTTGCATTATTATTCTGTCTATAGTTATTTATCGGAGCGAAATACAAATAGATTCGTTATTTTACAACCTTTTCTGTTCCGCGTTTAGAAAATTTGTAATACATAGATTTCCGTGTTTGCCGTATTTGCTATTTCGAATTCAACTACTATTTTATTATTTGCACAAAAAATGTATTGTGTGTTCGTTTTAAGCTTAGTTATAATTTTTTATATTTATGCAATGCTGCGTAAACAATTTTTTTTTTATTAAAAATACCTTATTCGATTGTTGTTAAATATGAAAAAGGGGAAACTAATTGTTTAGAATTTAGTTTGTACAATGCAATAATATACAGTTCAATCAATTAATATTGTTCTATTCTCCTAACTCTTTTATGAAAAAAATTAGAGATTTAAAACACGGTAAATTCAATATTTGACTGCAATTCAGTGTAGTTATTGATGGTAAATAAGTTTTCTATTTTTTTTTTTTTTTCGATAGGTACGTTTGATAGCGCTTGGATCCTAACTAGCACATTTCTAGTTTATATGAGAGAATGGCACTTTATAAAAATTGTACGTAGTATAACAAAAAAAAAAAAATGTGGTTTTGTTTGTTATTGTCATTTAGTTACTTATAGTTACATAGAAAAAAATAATGTTCATTTTTTTCTAAGCCAAGTTATTTAATGGAGTTCGATTTGGGTATCATTGCAACTTAGAAAATTCTCAAAAAAAAAATCCTAAAATCAATTTATTGTTATTCAGTTCTTTTATAGAATAGAATTTACTGTTTTTTTACAATTAAATAAAAAATAAATAAAAGCATTTGTGAGAGTTAGTTAGAGGTGTGTTTCTTATCTATTGCTTTACAATTAGTTATAAAATAAAGCATTATAAATTGTTCTTTACCTAAAAAAATACGTATAATGGTAAAGCAGAATAAAAAATTAAGAATAACCTATTAGAGAAAATGTTTGCGATAATGTATACAGTCAATTTTAAATTAAGAATATAGAATGTTACAAGTTTAATTGTATTTGACTATGTAATAAAACTATTTGCAAAAGTAATTTCGCAACTATTACTGAAATTCAGGAAAATACATTGAAGTAAGTTATATTATTATGTAGTCCTTGTGGGTCTCCCCACCGTGCCTCGGAGAGCACGTTAAGTCGTCGGTCCCGGTTGTTATCATGCACACCTGATAGCGATCGTTACTCATAGTAGGAAATATATCCACATTGGAGCAGCGTGGTGGATTAAGCTCTGACCCTTCTCCTACACGGGGAAAGAGGCCGATGCCCAGTAGTGGGATATTACAGGCTGAAGCAGCAGGTTATATTATTAAGAAAATCACCACGGATGTATATTTCTGTATGATTTCTGTGACATGTGAAGACCACAGTGTATATATTACGCGCCCTTCGACATAATTATTTAACTATAATTTAAGGTAGGTACTTACATGTGCTACTCATAAGTAAATGGAATATCAATGTATATTTCACCTAGAATACACCTTTCGAAAGTCCATTAACAAAAATAATCCGATGTTAATATAAATATTATAAAAACAACAATTGCTGTAATGAGCATGTTTTACACAACATTTTGACATTAAAACAACGGTCAGCACGTCACGCAATGAACGATCGAAAGAACGTTTCTGTATAAAACCGATTACGAGTTCGCGATATGTTTTATTCTTTCAAGAAAATATTTATAAATAAAATATAATATAAATGAGAACCTTTTATTGAAGATACTTTGTACTGCGTGTGTTGATAAGCGTTTAATTCGATAACGGCTAAAACAATTCTAACCTATTTTTCGGAGGTTCTTTTCAAATGAAAATTGAAGAAAAATTGCAAAAAGATTTTTTTTTAAATTTCGGCGATATAATAATGATTTAAATTTCACGCATTAAACAGTTCACAAGAAAGAAGAATGGCTGTGGGTCAGCTAATACACAATATAAAATTGGTAACGTAAGGTAAGCGTCCTTTGTTTCACAGGTCAATATCGCACGTTTTGGACATATTGTTTTATGGGCAATGGTTAAGGGATAGCAACAATCATAATATAACGCTAAATATTTATGACGTTTAAACGATAGTTACTTTACTTTGTAATTGTTAAACTTCAATTTCTTTCGATAGTTTCATAATGCCAAAGATGCACTGTGGTATCAACAAAGAACCGATAATACGATGCATGTGTTCTATGCGATGCAAATTAGTAGATATATATAATTTTTATACAAAAATACTAATTTACGTTACATACTCCTGCAAAGTAGTTATCTACGATGCAGGATCGTGAACGCTTGCTCTGATATCTATCTTAAAATAACTTAAAAATAAGCTACATTATTAAGGTATATATTTAAAACTATTTCTAATTTGTCATACATCAAAGAGATACTGTTCTTTTTGAAGTCCGTTTTTGGCATGCATCTCATTGATTTTGTAAAAATTGAGAAGAAACTGACATATAGAGCGAAAAATAAACAGCTACAATAGTTCAAACGTCTTAACACAAAAGATTTCGATTATTAAAATGAAATCAAAATATACTTCATTCAAGCCTTAATCAGATAATTGTGTTTGCTCGCAAACGAAAAAAAAAACCGACTTCAATTACATCGACGAGTAATACAACGTAGATCGACGAAAAAATAGTCAAGTAACTACGCGTTATCAAAGATTACTCAAAGAGTATTTATCAGATTTCGATAAAATTTATTTGTGACCACATGATAAACATCAGCTTTCGATTAAATTAAAAATTATCATAATCGGTACACCCAAAAAAGTTACTGCGGATTTTCGAGAGTTTCCCTCGATTTCTCTGGGATCCCATCATCAGATCCTGGTTTCCTTATCATGGTACCAAATTAGGGATATCCCCTTTCCGACAAAAATTTTTATCAAAATCGGTACATCCAGTAGAAAGTTATGCGGTATAATACAATGTAGGTCGACGAAAAAAGCGTCAAGAAAACGCATTATTAGATATAACTCGAAAAGTAGTTGTTAGATCTCAAATAAATTTAAATGGGACCAAATGACACACACCACCTTTTGATTAAAAGAAAATTTGTCGAAATCGCTCCACCCAGTCAAAAGTTCTGAAGTAACATACATAAAAAAAATACAGTCGAATTGAGAACCTCCTCCTTTTTTGGAAGTCGGTTGAAAATCACAAACGTAACAACAGAAATAAAAACAATTAGTTATATCTAATGTGAAGCTGTTTCACTAGTTTAATATTTAAAAATAAATATTAAAAAAAAGATATTTTACAAAATTGAGACACTAATTACACTATTAAATAAAATATATTTATTATATAAATACAAATAATAAGAAAACATATTCTAACTACGGTTATTTCTACTATTATTCCAATTTTACGTTACAAAAAGACAAAAACACATTTTTACACGGTAAACATACAATTAATATTATAACTTAAATAATCATCAAAGCGAAACTGTGTTCAGTGTGCACGTAAAGGTTATCTCGAATTGATATTAAGCCTTGCATGTCTCTAGTCCAGTTTCTCATCCAAAATCGATACCCCCCTATCCCCCTGTTGTTATAGCGGCCGCTCCTAATTCGTACCCCACAGCACACGTATGCCGATCTTTGTCGTCTGGTACCTGCGTGTTAAATTTGGATGTGGCATTATAATGATTTACCACGATTCTCTTGGACATAGCTTGAGGTATTTTATGCGCTTTTAATTTTTATTTTTTCTGTGTTTGTATGTGGTACAAAATTTGATACCTATTGACATAAGGTTGGAAGGATTAAGGTTGATATTGATATTGTTTTATCATGTAGATACCTTTTTAGAGGATAGACTGATTATTATTATTTCTCTAGATAAATATATTAAGAAATGTTAATAAATTATGTTAATGATGTGTTTTTTCTTTTGATTTATATGTAAAATGTTCAGAACTTTATTCTAAGTAATAGGTAGTTCGCATAAAGTATCTTGATATCTTTTTAGAGGCTAAAATTTAAAGTAAATAATAAGTTAAACTTATACCTCGTCTATCATGATATAACAATTATATTTACGAGCTCAAATGATTAACATACAAAATATATATGACCCTGGATATTACCTAACGTAACAAAGAAAATTATTAAAATCATAAGTAAAACCTGCTATTTACATTTTACAATGTTATGACGTCTAAACACACAAAAGTATGCAGACAAGTACCCTATTGTACTATGAAAGTATCAACTTTTCAAGTAGAGTAGAGGCGATGAAATCACGCGAAACTCTTAAATCACAAAAACAGAAATACACTGACAAGTAAGAGTAAAGTGTGCGGAACCAAGTGGCGCTCCGGGCGTCTAACGTTCGCGCCGAACGCTAATGAAAAAAAAAATACAAAAAAAAATCAGACAAGTGCGAAGAGGGTAAAGGATTCCGTCGGAGGGTTGAGAGGCTGAGGAGAACTAATTCATTTAGACTACGACTAAATTATACACTAAATGTTAACTAAATTTATTTTAACTTTTGTACTTTTTATTACTTTTAACTACGTTTTAGAATTTCTTAAGCTTTTATTTTTAATTAGAAAACTAGTTGGTTATCGTATATCTACATAATCGTTGTTTTCTCACTAATAATAAGTTTCAGGTTTACTTTGCGTGTAGTATAATTTCTTATCCACGATCGCGCTTAACTCAAAGAAATTTAACAATTATAATCACATTAAAATGACCTCAAAATATATAATTAAAAAAAGCCACAAACTCGTAGAATAAAGAGTAGAACCAAAACATCTAAACAGGGCATGTAAAAAGGCGTATAAGAGGAAAGAAAAACGACAGTTCCCGAGTCGGATCAACGCGGGATCAGACGGCGCTACCGGCCTGTAAGCACATATTTGCTCGCCACGATTTTGACGTTCCTACACCGCGCCAACTTTTCTTAGGGCTGGTAAGCGCTGTGATGGCGCTTTATCTTTTATTCTATGTTCATTAGTTTTTATTTAAAGACTAAAGTTAAAGCGTTTTAATCTTAAAGAATCCCTTTGATTATATTTTACACGAAATTAGTTTTAGAATACCTATGTTAGTTTTAAATTTAATGCTTGTTATTTTTAAATGTGTTAAGAGTTATAACGTTCATTAATTACCTATGATTTTTTTCTTTGCGTTCGTCAAATTTTTATTCTACTTAGTAAATAGTAAGTACTTAGTAATTACCGCTTTAATTATGTAAAGGTCATCCGTCTTATTATAAACTGATCTCCGCCGGATCCGTGCAATGTTAATGATCAATTGATTATACAAATACATTTAATCATTACGAAATTGAAATAATTACCATTCGCCTACATATGAAACTATTAGTGCCGCTATCAGCGTATAAAAATTATATATGCAGTTGTAAAAACAATTAAGATTATGACTTACATTTATCAAAAGTACCGGCGGAATAAACGCGCGAAATAGTAGCAAGAAATAAGTCGTTAAACTAATTTACACGTATTATAAAATCCGCTGTGCGACAACCCTAGCGAAGGCAATGAAAAGTCGGTTAAGCTAATGTTATCGAGAAATAAAAATGTATAATAAAATACAAACACGCCGCGTGAGGAAACAATTTGCCGCAGGAGACTGGAAGATTTCGTGCCGCTAACAACGGCGGCGATCGAGCGAATAGCGACCTTAATCGGATGTGATACGATTCAGATTGAAATAGAGCAGAGAGGCAGAAAATTCCTTAAATTTTCTCAACGGATACAGTTACGATTTAGTTCTAAAAGCCGCGGTGATAAGGTTTACTCTCGAACGGTGGGTTGTGTCAACAATTCAGGAAGAAAAGAGAGTTTTCCGGTTCGTCGGGGCGTCGTGACATTTGTGTTAAGCGGGGCCGAGGGAGACCCATTCATAAAGGACGCTCACGAAGCAAGCTTCTACTTGTTTTATAACTTGTTGGATATAAAAAGTAGCAGCTTAGTTTTGTATTGTTATACTTTTTGCGACCGTGTATAATAATTTATTTTTCCTTTTTTTCCTCATTTTAAGTGGTAATTTGTACAGTTAAATTATGTATTTTTTGTTCTCCTATAGGTAATTTTATACTTAAATACATACTATATATTCATATTCTAATCTTATATTTTCGTTAGTAAATAAGTCTCTAGAAAACAAATTTCATGTGTTCGAGATTAAATATTTCCAAAGATGAGATAAGACGCATTAATTTGATACTTGTCTTACGCGTCATTGACTTTTTAAGCGTATTCGTGCTGTCCGCATAGAACACAGAAAACAAAAAAAGACAACAGACCGGAGGCAAAGTTCCAAATTCGAACTCGTTGTTTTTTCTAATCCAAGCAAGGACACGCTTACGGCGCCACCTGTTGCGCGGGTCACGTGACTTTTTTGCTCCAAGGACGCGCGCCTCCTTCGCTCATTCATGGGCGGCTTTCCCCCGCTCCTTGCGGGGGTTAGAGATTTTTTGTTCCCCTACATGAATCCCGGGGCCTTTCACCTACGTTTTCGAGGTCACGGCGGGATATTTCAGTGTTTTGTTTGTCGTTTTGGTGCGCCTCAACTTTGTTTAGGTTTGCGACTTTCCTTCACTGGGCTACTTATTTTAGGACGTTGGCTTTTTGGAGGTGTGGTTGAACATTTTAAATTGCATACAACTTAGATACGAGTTAATTTTTTTTATAGAACTAGGTCGACAAAAACAATATTGAATAACATTGTGACTTAACTGTCATTTTTGTGCAATTATAGGCAAAGCAATTAAAAATACATCAGAAAAGTTAGATCGTAGATTTATTGATTATTTCTTAACTTTTGAGAAGAGAGCTGTTACGGAATCGTATGTTTTAGTTATGCGAACCTAAATTTAGTTATTGACATTTGAGCATTAACTTTTTTTTTACATACAACTAAGTCGGTAAACAAGTGTACGGTTCACCTGATGGTAAGCGGTTACCGTAGCCTATAGACGCCTGCAACACCAGAAGCATCGCAAGCACGTTGCCGACCCTACCCTCAATTCCCCAGGAGCTCTGGTCACTTTACCCACCAAAAGAACACGACACTGCTTGAAAGTAGCATTATTTAGCTGTAATCTTCTATAAGGTCGAGGTACTTCTCCAGTTAGGCTGCTCCACATTTTGATTATATTATGATAAATGTGCGTTGAATGTTTGCATACGTAATATGTACGCCAATGATTGTCCTACACGGTTTTTGTAAGACAGATTAATCGAGTCATCAGTAGATGATTCACATATTAAAGACTGTAACCAAGCTCTTTTTTAGCACCTTTTTTGTAGATCTGAAGAAATCGTTACAAGATTAGGCACAAACGTTTTCACACTAAAACACGTAAATTATTTTAATACTGTGAAAAAATGATTTAGACGCGTCCAGTACAAGATTATGAAATCCATATTTCATAAAAGTAACGTGTTTTATTAATACGTTAACATTTCATACTTGGTTAAGCATCGAGGTTAAATATTGCTTTCGAAACTGTTAGAATAGTTAATCGATTAAATAAAAAACTATAATCGAACATATGCATACCTTTTGAATTGTTTAATACTGTAAACACGTAACGTTTCACGTGTCCGTATTTTGGTAGTCTACATCTCGGCATTACGGCTTAGTTAAAAAAAAATTTCGTTCATCGCCAGCACTATTATTAGAATTAACCGGATTCTAATTAAACCCCGTCCTGATAGTGCACCGTGGAGCTGTAGACTGCGTAATTTACATTAATCCAATAATTGCATGGAGGTTTCCTAGTTAGAAATTCAAATGAGATGATGTACTGAGGGGGCAGGGCGGTCTTTAGGGAGGAGGCGAGGAAACGGTGCGGATAACCTGCGATTATCTGATCTACACACGCCATTATTGCAATTTTTCAACCGACATCCTGTACGCTTTTTTTCTCTTTTTTTTTCTATAGTTTTGAAACGATCGTGTATTGTCACTTTCTATAGATCTGAAAGCATGGACAAGACTTTTGATAAGGTTAATATTAAAACCGATATAATTTTTTCAAAATACCATTAGGAATATTAAAAGAAATTCCATTTTTCAACTGATTTCTTACACTACTTAGGTGCAATTTAAATTACAGTTGTTTTTTTTTTAAGATTTCTTTTAAATAATTTAAAAAAAAATGCAAAATAATTTCGTGTCTGAATTCATTCAGATACTAAATTGCGCTGTCAACATTAAAAATACACTTACACAATATGAGTCTTTTTGTATTTATTCAATAATTTTACTATGATTTCTGAATTTTAAGAGTTTTGAGTTTAATTCCCACTCAAGACAGCGAGACATCTATGACACGAACATCCATAAAATATAAACATACATAATATTAAAATAACTTAACGATAATTTAGAAATAGAGATTATAAGCGACAATAGCGGAAAGTTATTGTGCCTGTAACGAAGGGACTTGATTAATTAAATTGTTATGGTAATGAGCGTCGAGGATTTTTGGTCGATATAAGCTAGACTGCGTTATTGTTTGACCGATTTCCGAGACGAAGGATTCGGTTATATTAAATAATCACTGTCTTCACTGTATATATAACTAGCTACCCGCCCCGGCTTCGCACGGGTGCAATGCTGATACTAAATATAAAATATAAAATAAATATTTGCAATGTAAGCGAAAAAAAATGTGTTTATTTACAACATCACATTAGAATCCTCTAAAACTATCAGTGTTCCTCTACTATATTATGCATGTATTATACACATAAACCATCCACTGGAATCACTCTATTTAGCATCGAAATTCGTTGCGTAGTTTTAAAGATCTAAGCATACAGACATCGGGAAGCGACTTTGTTTTATACTATGTAAAATGATATATACAATATTAATGTCAAATATAACGCCAGGTTTAACCTTCAAATAAGATTAACAATGATATGCTAAATATTTAAATAGACGGATTATAATAATTATCATTGAAAAGTTGAGTTAAACAATGTTAACGAGAAAAGTATATGCGTTTAAATACATTTTTGTGTTCGATTTATAGCCCTAAAGAAGTTATTACTACAAGATTGTTTTGAACTAACAATTTTAAAATTAAAATTTAAAAAAGACCTAAAAAATCAACTTCCTATTTTAACAAACACCAATTAGAACGTAATAAAACGAATTGAACTGTTAACACAACAATTTAATAAAGGATTTATAAACAAAATGTGCCTATGTAAATTGTCCTATTAAAATTTATAGGGTAAACGTAGTGATTGACCGTCTAACCGAGACGCAAGGAACGGTGGAATGAGGCGACGTCGACGCCTTAGTAATTTCCGAAATCGCTTGTCGACAATCAGAGTAGTGATGCGCTGGCTACGAATCGAATCCGAATAATTAGATCCCGGTCTGTATCTAATCGCGATTATTGTGATTCGTTTCAAACGATTATCGATGCTTTGAGACGATTAAATTTTGTAAGTTTTTACGCGAACACATTAGCTTAATTTGTCTGTTAGAGTTTTTAACGGTACTTTTATATCGATATACTATTTGTAAGTTAAAATTTATTTAGTATACAGTTTGATAAGTCGATTTTTTATTTTATGTTATTATAAAGTAAATTCGAATAATTTCATCGTGTCTCTTATTCGATACATTGTCGTATAAGCTTCAATCCGTCGACACCAGGCCAATCAGAAATATAATTAGATTGAGGCCGACGCCTAATTGTGATAGTCTCAAGTTGCGAACCCCTAGATACAAGCCGTACTGGGCGCATTGACAAAATCAATAGTTGACCTATCGTGTGACCCTTAAGGATATCAGACACTTCTACTCTACAATAATTTTAGCATTTGCATAAAGTTTCCCGCTAAAATTAAAAATTAATAATTGTTGTAAAAAAAATAGGTTTATCATAATCATAAGTGTTTTAAGGTAATACGTAAGAAGTTATTACTATCTTCAAAAATTGACAGTAAAACTAAGAATATAAGTTGTTATCGAGACTAAATAAATAGCTGTTATAATAAAATGTCGTGATAAACTTCGCCAGAACTTAATAAAACATTGCTATAGATTTCCATAAAAGTCGACCGTTAAACAAGATAGGCGGCCGAGGAACCGATAACTGTTCTTTCAGCCGCTAATCACCTCATGAATTCCGCTGAACCGACGGACAGTCCGTCATAATTCTGAACTTCAAAAGTAATACCATCAAGTCGGTGTTAACTTAATTTGAGTCACTTTAACAAGTCCAATTAAAGGAATTTGTGTTTCTCTTATCTTCAATATAACATTGAGCATAATTTCAAATTATATTTCAAACTTTCCGATAATGAAGGGTGGGTGGGAGAGGGTTGGGGCGGGCTGCGGGGAGCGGCACTTCGCTTATTTCATTAGTTACATAAATTCTCCTATTGAGGATGGCTGGCAGAAAGGGAACGGTTTACCCTTATTACGAGAGTCTCCTTATCAATACAATTATTAATATAATAATATTATTATTGTAATAATTTCTGAGCGGAGTGGAAGGAGGAATCGTAGCTTAACTTTGCCGGCAATAAAGGGTGGCGAGAGATAATGGAATGGAAAACAGTTTGAAGTTTTATTGGAAAATTGGTACTTACTAATTGGTAGCATTATCGATTTGTTACCGACTTCGGAGAGAATCAAACAAATAACATCCTTTAAAATTAACTTAAGAGAAAAATAAAGTTGTTTACGAATCTTAGCGAGGGAAAAATAAATAAAGAATCTCCACGTTGATACCTTTATAATTCCATCAACGGAGCAAACTCGTATGAAATTAAATAAATAGCGGTATTGTTATGAATATATGATATCGTAGCGTGTGTGTAGATTCATATCTTGTATCGTTTAATATGATATCAACAACGCGATCTAATGAAACCTTCCATATATAGAAATTGAAACTAGGTTGGAGGTAATCCCGACCCCAGAGGCCCATAAGTATAGCCATAATTCCTAAGGGCCACGTCTCATTATAACACTAATACAAGACTCATCCCGAAGTTACGGTGAATACATTAAAGGGTTCAATCCTTACTGATGAGACATCGGTCGGGTGAGGGTGCCTCCCCCCGGGCGGGGTCGCTTCGGGCACTGGCCTGGCTGGGGGGAAATAAGGCAGGCATTATAGGAGATAGCGTTCATTTACATTGTCCAATAACTCCAAGTAGTGTCCGAGCGAATATTAGTTTATGGCATGCGGTGTTTCTCGTTCCGAACGTATATAACGGAATACGAATTAGTCCGAAATACCTTGACCGATTTTTTTAAATCGAGTAAAGGGCGGAATAATTTCTTCTCAGTAATTAATTCGATTTGGTTTTAATTAACGGGACGCCAATTTCAATACTGGAAAAATTAAAGTCTCCGAAGGCTTTCTGATTATTTAACGTTGGTGAGAAATTGACGGGTCTTCGAGACAAAGGTTGGAATTGGATAGATTTTATATTGGAAACGGTCGAGTTTTGGCTTGCAGCTAGTTAATAAGACGGGGCAGCGTACGCACTGACGGAAATATACGACGTTAGTAGTAGACAGCGGCATGTAGAGGACGTGCCTGCTACAGGAGCAGGGCTTTAAACAAGGAAACTGAACATTGTAAGAAAACTACGTGTGACAATTTTAACATCATACAGCACCTATCACATTTATACTACCTCTGATATATACTTAACAGGACATGCCGAAAACACTTCACACACGTCTTATTTATATATTCAAAATAGCAAGATTTTTTTTTAATAGGAAACGTACAATAGTTGTTCTATTATTAGTGTTTTATCTCGTCTTCAATATTTTATAGTGAAGAAATATAAGGAATAATTACGTATTTTATATTATACTTTACACAGGCAGTAGACGGGCAGCAGCGTCTTCGGTGCGACAAAGCCAGCCCTGCGGTCACCAACCCGCCTGCCCAGCGTGGTGACTATGGGCAACACACATTAGTTCACACCATTTTTGCCGTGAACTTATGGAGGCCTATGTCCAGCAGTGGACTGTGATAGGCTGAAATGATGATTATTCTTTGACCTTATAATACATAAATATTTTTTTATAGTTTTTGTACACGACAAATCACTCGCAACAATTCATTATTTCGATAACAAATATGAACAGTGTCTATTTTAAAAACGACATACGGTAAAACAGTTTAATAATTTGTTAATATAAAATAAGTTACAACCCTGAAAGCCCACATAAATACCAGAATCAAGATGCATGTATAAACCTGCACGCACACATACACACACGGACAGTCTTCACTCACAGCCGTACAAAGGATAGGCTTTATTCTCATTCGGTTCGGAGATGCACTATCCTAATTATTGAGAGGCCAGAAGCAAGACTCGGATACCTATTGTTTGGTAAAGGTAATATTATTACCGAGAATACAAGGTTTATTCTTGTGTTAGATAAAGCTTTAACCCGCCGTGTACTAGGAATAGGCGCCTATTCTTAACACAATTATATCGCTTTACAGACTGCAAAAATAAACTGAGACAGACAATCGGGAGCAGTTTGTTTTATTTTGTTGAGTAATCGATCTGTATGACTTATGATTATGTAACTAAAAGCGTAAACTGTAACTAAAGACGGAATATTAAATACGTAGTAAGTTCATGTAATATTATGTTAAATAAATTATAATTCTCTGTATGCAACCCCGCGAATAGAAATATAGCACCTATATATAAGAAGAAACTAAAATGTAGCAAAAAAAAAAGTATTATATTGACGACGTGTTAGCGCAGAGGTCACAGCAGTGGCTGTCGTGCTTGCGGTCGCGGGTTCGATCCCCGCTCACGACAGACATTTGTATTGGCCATATGATGTTTGATGTGGTCTAGGCGTTTGTCTTTGTCTTATCTTTTATATCTTATTTTGTACTTTATTCTTTATCATTATAATAAAGAACAAATACACACAAACAATACAATGGAATAATTATAAGAAGACGTAGTTTCTTTGGCTTGTTCGCACATGATGGTAATTTGATCAAATAATTTAGTAACTAAAAAATATTTCCCACTTAAATCGCTTCTAGTTGGGAATATATTGTTTAATATAAGTGTTTGTCATTTTACAAGAAAATTTTGGTGCAGCTAATAAACTCGACTAAAGCCAAATTTCTATATTTCCAAAAGCCTTTCGTTTCCTAACGAACTACCCAATTTTGAACAGGATTTTGAAACTAAACAGCTCGTTAGTAAAACGAACCTTTTCCTAAATATAGGAACCTGTTATAAAACTATTTGTTTGTATTTGTATAACCAGCCTCCTATTGAACAGTGATGTATGGTGGGGTGGCTACTACCGGAAAAAAATGTCTCTTTGGCTCACCACGACAATATTACTAACATGACTAATTTTCAGTTTTTAGTAACTAAATCACTTGCTACTTGACTATTTGGTTGACCAATTTTACTAGCTTAGTACAAACAAGCCATTTGGTTAATATTTGCGTCAAAAGTTTGAAGTTTTGACAGGTCGGGAACGACATCGATGTTAGCTGATATTATGTTCATCGTCGCTGTAATTAAACGCCTTCAGAGCAATTTTAAGTGACGACTTTGTTTTATTAAATTTATTGAACAGCGATTAATAAAATACTAAAGAGGTTTTGTTACACATAGATACGTTTATATTACGCAAAAAAAAACTATTTTTCTTTAATCATTTAAAGTTTTTTTTTTTTAAATCGATGTGACATTACTTTATTACCGCGCTTTTAAAGGATCGCTACGCCTAAAGACGATAAGAAATGATGTAAAATAATACGGTTAACACATCCGCGGGTAACAGTTATTATAAATATAGTGATTACGTCACGTTGCATTGTGCCACCTTGTTCCCTACCAAGACAACGAATTACGTACTTTGTACATTTTGATTACAAAGTTACTAAGTATTGTTAAGCGAGTTAGTAGTTAGTTACTAGCAGATTTAGATATATTAAAAGTAATAACTATAAAAGAAATTCCTACTACTTCATAATATCAATTCAAGTTTAAACTGAAATTAACAATTATTTACGTTTCAGAAACTAAAATTTAAAGTAATTTTCTTACGAATAGTAAAACTTTATTATTACTCGTTTGGTAACTGACAAAAATCTACAGTTTTCGATTTAAAAAAATACAATTATTTTTATACAAACTATTTCAATATACCCTTTTTTATTATAAGAAAAATATGAATTTTGATAAAAGATCAAATGAAAGCAATCAAAGGGTCGCAAGTTGAACAGCTACTTCGCGTAATTTTCACTGTCGATCATAATTCTATCCTAGGATGTCGTCTAAGCATAAATTCATACGTGGCCGCACGCACGCATCGTACCGTCAAATAAACTGGCAGTTTAATCAAAGCCATTAGACAAGTGAGCCAAACACCGTCAACCGATATAAGCTGACCCGTGAAAGTTAGCCCAGCTTAAAGTAACGATAGAAACGTAGAGAGGTCTAATAGTTGGTGGGTGGCCGTAGCTGATGCCTTTAACGCCTAGCTGGCTGTTGACCAACGCCAGGAGGCGGGAGGCCATGCGTTCTTAATAAAGATGGCGGAAACAACATGGCCGTTTTGGCGGGAGAAATTTGGAGGAATTATGAGAAAACGTGTAGCTTAGCTTCTAAGCTAGATTTTGAGACTAACATAACACACACTGTGCAAACCTTTATGTAACAAGATTTATGTACATTCCGTACACACATGGACATGTAACGTATTTCGATTTGTTACGAAACGAATACATTATTGCTTTTGCCGAGTGCTGACATTTGTAAATTAAAACAACTGAGGCTGTTTTAGTATACGAATATCTTTAAGAATTAAAAAGAAATTTTGCTAATCGCAATTTTGAGTTAAAACTTTACTCGTTGAATTCCAAGATCCTGACCCTTTTTTAAAAAGATATAGAATTAATTAAAAATCACATACATTTATTTCAATATGCAATCAGTAACCACAGACACAAGTGAAACCTCACGGAAGGTTTACTCGTATAGAACGTCTTTTCCATGTTCTTATAAGTTTGTATAGCCTACCGTTAGTGTCGGACCACGTCATTACTTTCAAGGCAATCCTGGGTTTGCCGATCTGTAGTAAAATTAGTAGATCACACGTATAATAAGCGTTACAATAAAATGCATGGAAAATAGATATTCTCAATTAGAAGCCCGTGAATGTTTATTAAAAATTACGTTTTTCTATCCAAGAAAAGCAAGGCCTTGATTGCTAATTGTATTATTTATTACCTAGAAATAAATTAATGTTTTGAATGTTAAATTATGTGCGGGATATTTGGCGCGAACTTGGGGAGGCCCATGTCCAGCAGTGGACTGCGATAGGCTGAAGTGAAATTAATTAAAACCGGTACATACTCGTACTCTACATGCACATATTGTGCTTGTGTAGTGTCTACGTATAAGTTGTGCAACATAGACACAACGATCGACCCAAGTATTTTAAACATATAAACAAAGTTCTTCAGATAAGTAATTATACTAAGTTTTGCGATTCCTAATAGAGTTTAACTTTTGCTAACATCTATACAAAGATGAGCTACTTTACGCGTGTATTTGAATTCGTTTCCTCTATCAAATAATAGGTATAACTGTAAATTTACCTAATAATTTAATAACTGTATAATATATTCCAAAACGGTTATAAGAAGCGAGGTCGTATTCAAACTAGATAGTAGTAAACTTGTGATCCTGAAAACCGTTTATCTAACACCGAGTCCCATACACATTACAGCGGCCGATACAATGCCATAATGAGAGGCCACCATGTATAACTTACCCCGGCTTCCCCTTAAATTATTCAGGAGAGAGTAATCTTATTACATTTACATATTAATCAACGGATTTTAATTATCCACCTTACCCCACCGCGCCTTGATAATTTGCTTTCAAAATGCGACTCGCCTCGATTAAGGAATGATGCAGACTATAACGAAGACCACACAAACACGGTGACTATGTGTGTTTTACATAATACCTTTGAGCTAAAGTATAAATTCGAAATACATTTAAAAGTATGTGTAATGACACTTTAGTGGTAATTGTAAGTTTGTTTGAGAAATAACTAAGAATGCAAATTTGGACAGTTGCGACGCTGACATGCCAAAATTAAAGAAGAAGAAGAAGAGTGCAAATTGACGTAAACTATTCTTATGAATAAAAGCTCGCACTATTTCAACCCTATCTATGTTACTGCTTCACATCTATGAGAGGTTTTAAGACTAATATAATATTTGAACACCTACCCATAATAAGACTAAAAGAAGAAAATTACTTATTACTAATTACAATAACGTATAATGAGAATAATTTTAAGTGTTACGACTTAATGATAACTCCGCAAAGATATGATGGCCTATTTTAATCCTATAATACTTAAAATAGTCTTTTTAATAAAAAATACATTACTTATCTGTCTAAACTAAGCCTAAACAATAAATATATATTTGTGATATAACTTTCGTTGATAGTTTATTTGTATTACAAATTCCCTGTTCAAAACTAGTTATGATTTAATGAATGAATTATTCATTTGTAATTTGACTTACGCTGATTACGTCGATCTCGAGACTTACCTGAAATTAAACAAACGGAAATTTAATGTATGTTCAAATTACGAAACACATTTATAAAATAGAATAATAGAAAGACTGAAAATGATTTATTTGTGACGTTATCTAATCTAATAAATAAGAAAATTGTAGTCAGACCAATTCTGTAATTGAATTTTTCATTATAATAATTAATACGCGTTGCATTCCTTAATCTTGAAGTAATTTAGTGTGTATTTTATATAAAGCTTATAATCTAGGGCATGTTTTAATCTCTCGTATTAACTTATAAAAATGTTAATAATGTATAACAATTTAAACAAGTGACTAAATAGAAGTTATTGTGTACTTGAATTCCTTTCTCAATTTTTAATCAAATGAATGGTTGTTAGAACTTTTTATTTATTATCATTTCATTATTTACCATAAATTGATTTTACAATTTACTAATATAACCTTTGAGGTAGAAATAATATCTACGCTGCAGGCTGTAATATCCCATTGCTGGGCATAGGCCTCTTTCGCTATGTAGGAGAAGGATCAGAGCTTAATCCACCACGCTGCTCTACTGCGGGTTACAACGGGTACAACTAAGCTACTAGATAAATATAGATAATTTTGATCAGACCTAGCAACAAATTGCGTGTTGCGTGTGGCGTGAACTCATATATTTTGCCGATAGTCACCATGCTGGGCTGGCTTTATTCACCGAAGACGCTGCTTCCCGTCTTCGGCCTGTGTATTTCATAGCCAGCAGTTGGATGGTCATCCCGCCAACGGTTGGCTTTTTAAGTTCCAAGGTGGTAGTGGAACTGTGCTATCCCTTAGTCGCCTCTTACGACACCCACGGGAAGAGAGGGGAATGTTTGACTACATTATTTTTTAAATGATCGTTGCATTGAAATCAATGTATTGAAAGACTTACATCTAAACTATTTTATATTGTCCCGTATATTTGTAAATTTACTTTTAAATTAATTACTTAGTATTTTTTAAAGGACACGGCTTAAGCTAATGCAGATATTATAAACATAAACGATAAACAAACCCTCCCTTCCTTTTGACAAAGGAACCCTAAAACCACAAGCAAAATACCTCATCACCGATTCTCGATAACAAAACAAAATTACCAGGATATCATAAACGAGAGGCTGTTAAACTGAAAAGAAACAAACATAAGTGCATGGTTTTAATCAGTGCGCTCATTTGTTTGACGACGGAGGCAACGCATTACGTTTGCACTCGAACGAGCGTTGGGCGGGGTAGACCGTAAAGCATTGATATATTATATGGCTACCAGGCCCTGGAGGCACTTAATAAGTAAGTTAATGCGAATGAGAAGCTATACTATTAAACTCTTGAATCTCTTAACCCCTATATTTTTTTGCTGACGTGTTTATAAGAATTGGATTCTTAAAGATTTCCTTTTTCGTTCCTAAAATCCATATTACATTTTGGTACGTTTTTGTTTTGCATGATTGACAAGAAGAGATAATTATCATATATAAGATAATTATCATATATATTAATACGTTAAGATTACGATGTTTCCCTCACAATTACTCCACATAAATTATATATCATTTTATAGATAATTGTTTGCTCTACCGGCAGCCACGACTAAAAAATTTATTATTGCTTTTGTTATCGTAAATTAATTAATTATTAAAATTATATATATGACGGCTTTAATGTTGAAGCAACATTGTCAAGATTGAATGTCGGTAATTTTTTTACTTATTTAGTGCGAATTATTCGCACGGATATTGCTTGTTATATTAAAGTCTAAATTAATCAGATTTATGTACTTCAATTCCGATGCATTTTTATTCAAGCTTGTCAAGTGTATTTTTTACCAAGATTTGATACATTTAAATTATGGTTTTCTTGTCTATTTCATTTTCAATAATAGTGATGAATTTCGATCATAGCAAGAAAATATTTGTTGTAAAAGATGCTATAAATTTATTATCCTTTTTCAATCTCTATAATGAAGCGGGTTCTCCATTAAACGTATCAAAGAAAGATAAACGTTTTACGAAATTAATTAACGAAATTGCATTCATAAGTGTAGAAGGGAAAAAGGGTATAATTGGTGAGGAATCGGCAGCTCCTTGATTGGCTGCAACCCGTTTATTCCTGTTTACCTACCTTATTAAATCTCGGGGTAAAATGTTGGCGTACTTTTACCTGACTCTAGTTATGTGATGTTGTATAAGTGCAGGTTTATATGTGTGTATTGTCACATGCAAGAGCAGAAGCTAGACATAATTATTAATTACATTTATAACTAACTTAAAAATAAGAAATTTTCATTTAGACTTATTATTTTCATAATTATCTATGTAACACGGTGGTTTGACCAATCAGAAACTAATTCTAATACATTTTTAACCAGTCAATGCGTGTGTTTCTTCTATGCAAATTTTGAGGTGAGAATACTAGACCAGACATTGTTTCGATAACATTTGTGATATTTTTTTAGATTTTTTCATGCATTTTGACTTAAAATAAATATAATAAAAATCAGTTTAATAAAATGCATACACAGATAGTTATGATTCATTATTAATATACCTAGGTACATCTTAAACATATTGTTACTATTTATTTTGTAATATTTTGTCATGATGTCCTAAAACCGAAATTAAGAGATCCTATATATCAAATTAAGATAAATTCCAGACAACTTTCATTCTTCACATTATATTTTGAACAAAAAACTCATTATGAAATCAATCTTATTAAAATAATAAAAAAAAAAATTACAAACACGTTTCGTTAAACACAACTCTTTATAATTAAAGTAAAGAATGTATTAAGTTAATTAAATAATAAATTATGTATACAAGTGCGCTGATCAGGCAAAGATATAAATTATATTTTAATTGACAAAAACTGGTTTTACGCATACAATCGAGTTTAGTTTTGTTAATTAAGCGAAAATTATAAATATACAATTATATATTTAATAAAGGCCAAATGAAAAACTATTCGAACAGTTTTGTGAAACAAACAAAGTAATTGTAATTTGATCTTGATATTGATAACATAGTCATTGTCAGCTCCTTTGATAATCGTGAATTTGTAATATTAATAATTAAGAAGGAACTGCCGAAATGTATATATATACTTATATGAATGTCTTCTGAACGAGTACAATGAATTAGATAATTCTTTTAATTTAAATAAATACAGCGGTACCAAGTATGCCGTGACAGTGATAAAGTAATTGAATACGAAGGACAGCCTTAATTTATTTATTGAACAAATTTTTATTTCCAGAAAGTTCATAAGCACCCACAAATCTTCTGAGCCCCGTATCATAACATTAACAGTATAAAAAAAACGAAAGTAACGCAGTTAATTAAATAAGAAGTGGGAACGACCGGCGCGGGCGCACGCAATCTCTTTGCATATTGATTAGAATCTCAGATCGGACAAATGCAAACTTAATGTTGTAATACCTAAGAGTATCTAATACTACAATATAACTACGTCAACGAATTTAGAAACAGATAATTTTCAGCTTGATTTGTTTTATGTATGAAGCCTTAAAATGAATAGACAAAAGAAGCATTTGTCAATAACTTAAAAATTAGTAAAGAAATCAAGCTAATTTTATAACGTAAGTGATAATTTAACCCAAATATGTGGCTTATGAATTAAAATATTATTTTTGAAGTGTTAATTTGAAATATTTTGGCATAAAATACAATTTTTTATTTAAGAATGAATATAGTTGTCATGATTGATAATGACACGAATTACTGACTGATTGATTGAAATCAACGCGATGTTTGTTCTTTTACTTGTCCTTGACATTGAAAAATAAAAAACATCTAAAATATACAGTACCTAATCTTTTACGTATGCATGACAGTAATCTTCATAATTATGATGTTTTCAATTCCAATCATAAAACTTATGTTGTTTCGAATAGTTTATTGATTTATACCTACTTGTATAAATGACAGTCCTGCGAATTACAGGAGAGTGGGTAATAACTAGAAAAGTTATTAGGTAACCTACCGATATGTACTGGAAATTTTGTACAACGTTATAAAGTAAACAAGGAAATGTGTTCACTTCAACATTGTTGTCTTAAAATGTGTTTTCGGTTTTAAGCAGATACGGATATAACTGATTGAATTTTTATTCGAGAGCATTCTACCAAGTAAGGCAGTTGCATTTAAGGGGAACGAGACTTAATTTTTATAAATTTATTAAATTAATTATTGCAAATATTTATTTACATATTAATAAATATTAACTCTTGTAAGGTAATTTACTGTAAAATGTTTAATCTTATTATTCTAAACATGACAAAAACAATTTAACCGTTAATTCTGAATGTTTTATGACTCAGTAGGTTTTATTAGTATTACAAAATATTAAACGTGTAAAAAATTTATCTAAATGAAATATATTAAATATATTACGTCTTGAGATTTTAAAGTTTCGATTACAGTAAATCAAAATTATACGTATATGGGGATAGAAAACAGCCTATGTGTTTTTTTGGAACCTCTATCTACGTACAAAACGTGTTATAATTAACGTTTTAGTACTTTTGCAAAAGAAAGATACTATTCACATCCATCGGGACACTCTTTTAAATTTGAACTCTTTTTAATTTTAAATTTGGACAACGAAGTAAAATTACAACAGTACCCACAGGATAAAATGTTAAAACACAGTTTATAACAAAAACATTGTTTTCTCAGGTTCAAGCGATTGCCCTTTTATATGATTTTGTAATAAAACACTTCTTGGAGCGTTAATTTATGTACAGTCGATTGAAGTGAAGGTTTACAACACAGCACTAGTTTCCTGAGAGAAACGTTCGCATGACTTTAATATCGCTGATTGGGTGCATAATTAAAATTTCGATAAGAAATTATCGACTTTTATTTTATAATCACTTCCCGAGGCCTGTAGCGAATTCTGACGTCACTGGCTGGACTACTTCATTAAATGTTCTTATGTTATTGCAAAATGTTCCTTGGATATATTTAATCTCATTTAGTGACAGGAAACCTCGTATCGGCGATTATAGTAACGGAGCGTGGGTAGAAATTATGATATTTGATTATGAATTTTATTAACTAAGTACGAGCGATGATATTACATCGACGCAGGCTTTCTAGAACGTATTTAGTTCAAGCTGCACTGTTGGACCGGTAGATAAATTAAGACAAAATACATAATAGGTGCTTTTAGCGGTACCTCATTTCTTATCGTTACCGTATTACTTGTTGGTTTTATCTGCTTATAACCATGAAAGCGTTTGCAATGAAAATTGTTGCGTGTTTTAAATGCAATCATTATTATTATGTACCGATCTCTCTTACTAATGTAAAATATATGAATATATGCGAATAAGTATCGAAAGATGTTAAGCACGAGTGTATATATTAAAATTAAACTATATTTTAAAAACGAATTCGTGTTAAAAGATACTTATTAAAACATATCATACTAAAAGCAACGTGAATATGAATAATCTATAAATAATATATATTAAAAGCCATTTTCTGACAGTAACAATGCGTTCCTGGCCTACGAAGTGGCTCGGAGGCCGGCACAATCTTACTTTAATTGCGTGTAACATAAATTACCGGCAACTTATTACAATCCGCTCCTGTTCTGATACACGGGCATGAGGTTCTGTACATGGTTATGTACAACACATTATAAATATGAATCTTAATACGACAGCGATAAGAACGATAATTGTACGAAATGTCGTACACTTAACTCGTTTCCATTCTAAACGATGTGAGAATTTTAATATAATTATTCTAGAGTAACGGCGTGTTGTCGTATCATTGTATATTTTATTAATATTATCAATGTATATCTGCTTAAATAAACATACTGCTATAGATGTTTATAAGATATCTTTTTTGTTGAATAATACGCATTACATTTATAAGATTACAGATGAGCATGATTATTTTTAGGCAGCCTTTAAATTCAAATGTCTGGATGACTTGCAGTCATTTAGTATGAACTATTTCTTGTATGTAAATGTGTGATGTTCCTATGGAGTGGCGTAGTCCTTATGGGCTAAAACTCGTTAAATAAAGAGCAAAAAAAAGCTTTCAGAATAATAAACATATATAAAATTATACGCTATAAAATATTTGAACAAATTAAATTTCACAAGTAATTTAACATTTTCGAAACAAGCTCCTTATTTTAGCAATAAGGAGACTTGGTCGAAGTAACCTATACGTGTCTGAAAACAAAACTGTCCTTTTATGGAAAGTCGTGTAAAATAATCGTTTCATTGCAATACTGATTTATTAAAACAAAACACATACATGACAACCTTCATTATGTCTTGACGAAAGCAAGTATTCAAGAAAAACAATTTAAAAAAAAAACAATAATAATTGTGTCTGCTCGCAAACGAAAAAAAACCGACTTCAATTACATCGACGAGTAATACAACGTAGATCGACGAAAAAATAGTCAAGTAAACTACGCGTTATCAAAGATTACTCAAAAAATAGTTCTCAGATCTCAATAAAATTTATATGTGACCACATGACAAGCATCAGCTTTCGACTAAATTAAAAATTATTAAAATCGGTACACCCAGTAAAAAGTTATTGCGGATTTTCAAGAGTTTCCCTCGATTTCTCTGGGATCCCATCATCAGATCCTGGTTTCCTTATCATAGTACTAAACTAGGGATATCTCCTTTCCAACAAAAAAGAATTATCAAAATCGGTACATCCAGTGGAAAGTTATGCGGTATAATACAACGTAGGTCGACGAAAAAAGCGTCAAGTAAAAACGCATTATTAGATATAACTCGAAAAGTAGTTGTTAGATCTCAAATAAATTTAAATGGGACCATTGACACACACCACCTTTCGATTAAAAAAATTGTCGAAATCGGTCCACACGGTCAAAAGTTCTGATGTAACATACATAAAAAAAAACAGTCGAATTGAGAACCTCCTCTTTTTGGAAGTCGGTTAAAAAATAACAATATATTTATAACCTATCTGATATCCGTGACTTTGTCTGTATCTACAGATTTTTTTAAATATATAACTAGGTCGTCAACAAGCGTACGGCTCACCTGGTGGTAAGCGATTACGGTAGCTTATAAACGCAAGCATCGTAAGCGCGTTGCCGCCCCAATCCCCAATTCCCAGCCAGATCTCTGGTCACCTTACTCACCAAAGAAACACAAAACTGCTTGAAAGCAGCTTATTTGAGGAGTTTCTCTTGACCTCTACAGACCTCGTTAGCACTTCTAAAATAGAATTGTATTATGTAAATCAACCCTTATTTTATAAAGAATGTTAGATACTGGTACACTCAGATTGGTACATTCTAAGATCGCTTTTACATTTAATCCTACTACAATAATATTCTATTAACTAAAATTGCAAAAGAACTTCTAAAACGGTACCTAAGACTCCAGTCTCCATCTATACATTAAATAAATTAGGAAATTTAAAACGTTTATAATATGCAAAAAATCTTTATTTCTGTAGCTTCTATAAGAATAAAATTAAAACAAAGCTTAAAATTAAATAGCTTGACTCAATACAAGGAACCGGTTTATTTTGGCAAAAATCTTGGTATTAAACGGAGTAAACTGTTAAATACTGCTTAGACATGTAAATTACAGAGTTACTCTTGGTATGCTGGATGATATTCTGCATCGTATTTGACAATTTCTTTTCATAATATTAGTTATAGACGTGATAAGCTACGTAAACACGCAGCAGTGAAGTTAGCAACATGAAGTTAGCTAGCCAATGAAATATAACTTCTTACGTGCCTACATAATAACACACACTTTTTTTATATTTCTACATAGTTTGTTAGCCTTTAAATAAAAGAATTTAAATAATGCAGACTCAATATTATTAATATACCCCTGCTTAGACTATGAACCATTATTTAAATATATCTTCAGTTTATCTTGTTTAAATTTTTAAAACGTATAAAGTTCGTCTTATAAAAGGCATATCAATCGGAAACTTATGCAATAGTTGTCTTTATAAGTATATCGAAGTACGATAAACAAAATCGTGCCGACAATTTAATTACTTCCGTAAATGTAATTAAAATTAGAACTAACTAGACTACTAATTCAGACTAGGATAAAGTCTGACTTCGTATATCAAAGGCTTGCAGAATAGCCGCAAATTATTCATAGGCTCATTATCATAAAATTAACGATAATAAATCATGGCGGTTCAATTAAACTGATACAGGACAGTGGACTTAGGAACGCGGAAAAATCGCTTTAAGTAGCCAATTACAAGTTACATACTTTTTGCTTTAATACTATTTACTATAAATTATGTGATTTTGTCTTAATATTGAAATCAAAGACGTTGCTTACGGTATCAGCCTCAACAATAGGCTGATTTTCCTCTTCTATTGGTCTGATATGTTCTTTATTTTACTTCTCTACCTTCCTCTCTATCACAGAATCTGATCTCAATATAATGTCTATATGTATTTTTATCTTAGAGTTTTAAATGCTTTTAAACCCACTTCAAAAAAAGGATGAGGTTATGAATTCAATTGTATTTTTTGATATATGTTACCTCAGATCTTTTGACTGGGTAGAACGATTTTGATATTTATTTTTTAATCAAAAAGCGTGTCTTATGGTCCTATTTAAATTCAGTCGAGATCTGATTACCACTTTTTGAGTAACTAATCCTTGATAACGCATGTTTATTTTGTCTACTTACGTTGTCGATAGCCGATGTAATTGAATTCGGTTTTTTTTCGTTTGCTAGCAAACACAATTTATGTTCTAGTATATATTACTTTGGTAATTGTATTGCTTACTACTTTTAGAATTAATTAATTATCAACAAACAGATCCTTCCTTTCTACTACTATTATTACTATGGATAAACGCTTAAGGCATATCAATAATTGACTTAGAGTTGCGAAATCATTTATTGATAAGTTGTGTAATTTTTTACTCAGGTAATTTTTTTTAGTATTTTCAAGAATTTTCACTTGTCGATATAGTCTTAATACTTATTGTATAGATGTTTGGGTTGTCTAAATTTAATTAAATATAATATTGTAGATCACAAAAACTCTTTTAAAAAATCCCGAGCTAGTTAACGGAGAGTAACTGTATCCCGGTAATAATCTAATTAGGCTGATTAATGAAGCACATTTATATCGTGGTAAGTACGAGACCATCCCGGGCTATTTGACACCACCGAGAAATAATCTATCAAGTCTTGTCTTCTGACGTTTATTGTTATTATGTTTCTATAAAAGTCCACCATACAATTACAGTTAAAAATTAACTCAAATTAATCTCTCTTCTATATAAATATAAATTTCGCTAAGCGCAAAACTTGAGAGGGACTGGACCAATTCGGTTACTTTTTTAAGTTTTATAATACCTTGTAGAAGAAAGTTCTTACAGAATGTAAAATAAGAAACATTGTACTGAAAAATGCAAAATTTCAAAAAACGTGAGGTTTATAAAATTTTTATTTTTTTCGGAAGACAGGACAATGTCACAGACAGGGGGAATGTTTAAGGCCATAATAATTCAGTAGATAGGACTGGACTTAGTTTTAAATTTAGTGCTGCTTTTTTAATTTTAGTGCGTGGGACATATCATTTGCTAAGATAGCTTGATAAAAAATTAAGATATGTATTAACCGTCGGCATGTCTATATATTAGAGTGGCGAGCTAAGACGCAATCTTCAAAACTTTCCTGGAGAGGCAAAGAAACATCTGCAAAGCAGAAAGTCAAACAGATACATTTGTACATTAATAATATACAGTATAGTACGTTATTGGACTCTTTGTAAATGAACTTAAAAAAAGCATTAGGTTATTAATTGTTATATAATATGTGTGCATAACATTTGACTAGGTGTACCGAAATACTTTGATGATTCTTTTTGTAATTGAAAGCTGACGAGAATTGAGTTAGCTCTAATAAATTTTCATCGACAAGCTATACAAGTAGTACAACGTATTTCATCACCATCATCATTTTAGCCTATCACAGTCCACTGCTGGATACGGGCCTCCACAAGTTCACGCCAAAAATAGCGCGAGCTCATGTGTTTTGCCCACAGTCACCACGCTGTGCAGGCGGGTTGGTGACCGCAGGGCTGGCTTTGTCGCACCGAAGACGCTGCTGCCCGTCTTCGGACTGTGTATTTCAATGCCAGCAGTTGGATGGTTATCTCGCCATCGGTCGGCTTTATAAGTTCCCAGGTGGTAGTGGAACTGTTATCCCTTAGTTGCCTCTTACGACACCCACGGGAAGAGAGGGGGTGGCTATATTCTTTACTACCGTAGCCACACAGGGAGTACAACATATTTACTTGTCGATAAAAAATTAAGTCCGTTTTTTTAATGGTTTCGATCAAAACACTCGCTTATCGATAGGTACTGCCTTCTCTCTTTCTCTATAAATTTTCTATATCATAATGTTTTTGACACATCACAATTATCATAAATTAACACATACATTACCATAGAAGTAAATAATAGGGTACACAAGTTACATTCTTTTAGCAGAAATAGTTCTATGAGTAATTTGTGAACGCTACTTGCTTTAAGTGATATTATCTTTTCTTTCGGAATGACTTCTTTGTAGTTCTAATTACAGCAGCTTGCGTTTTAATTATATAGAAGGGTGGACCAGTAAGTAGTGCTCGGGGCGAGGCGGTTACTGCACGGTTATCATTTTGATCGCAACGGCTATCAAACTATTTCTTTTAATTTTAGATTCATTAATTATTTATTTATTATTTATTTAGATTGGTAGTTATATCTTAGCTATCACTTAAATTTTGTTAAGATCTTAGATTTATATTTAGTAAAACCTCTTATTTTTTTCCCGTAAGAATTTGAGTTTTTGAGGATTATCTACTTGTTTTTTTTTATATTATAATTTTGGTAACCAAAAGTATTTAACAGATAATAAAATTTTTGGTCTGAGTATAGATGAAAAAATTAAAACAATGTTTATATAATACTAGCTGATCCCGCAAACATTGTTTTGCCATATATATTATTAACCCCCTTAACCCCCTCCCTTGTTACTTAGGGGAATGAATAACTGGTGTTGGCCGATTCTCAGACCTACCCGATATGCACACAAAATTTCATAAAAATCGGTCCAGCCAATTCGGACAAGTATTTTAACTAAAATTGTGACACGAGAATTTTATATATAAGATGATGATAAATTGTAATATATAAAAATGATATGAAATGTAGCGTTCTGGTTTTTACTACAGCAAATGTGTACAATTTTATTCACGACTCAGAGCAGATACAATATTCTAATCACATAGATTTCGTTACAACAAAAACAAGATTATCTTGATTTTTTTGCACGTTTTATGCAACTTTTTTTTTTTTAAATTGACAAAAAACTTTGTGTCGTTTGATTTTATTTAATAAATATTATAATTTATAATTTAATCAGAAGAATTTTTTTTTATTAATCCGTAGCGTTGGCAGGCCTCTCACGAGGTGGACCGACGATCTGGTTAAAGTTGCGGGAAGCCGCTGGATGCGTGCTGCGCAGAACCGATCATCGTGGATAACATTAGGGGAGGCTTATGCCCAGTAATGGGCGTCCGTAAGCTGATGTAATGATGACGAATAACAAAATTATATTACCCAATAAATTTGTTTATATAACAACAAAAAACTAGAGTGGGAATAAAATTAATAAGGAAAGTTTTAATTGTATATTAATTAAATCAATTCACCGTTGTTAACTAAGATATCCGAGACACAGTATATAATAAGTAAGTCTCAAATTTAAGTAGTCCTACTACGAACTCCTTACGATTATCCGTCGCCGCTTAATAATCGTCTTGGCGATATTTATTGCCATAGCAGGCTAATTATCAGGGAATTTTGATACTTGAGTTATTGGTCTGCGCCTGTACTCTGTTTATTATTTTAAATACTAATTACTTGAGGTTTTGAAAGTACTGGAAATCCAAGATAATTTTTCATTAAAAATGAACGTATAAAATTACATTCCTTAGTTAAATGGAATATTTATTTTATCAATATACAACTCGATTCAAATTAAACCCAGTGATCGAATTAATATAAGAATGGGTAAAAATTATTACATTGATGTTTTGATTTAAATTTTAACGTTAGGTATAAAAACATTTTTCACAGTAACGGTATGAAAACAGATAGGTAATTTGTAGGTAAAATGTAAACTATTTGGTTTTTCATTGTAAGATTCCTTTAAGTGAAACTTTTAGTTTACAAATCCAAAATGAAATATTAAACTTCATTATTTGACGTATCATTTTAATCACAATATATAACTTGAAAATTATCAAACAAATCGTTATTTTTGCTATAAATTACTGCCTTCCGTTTTAGTTCCGTTTATTTGCAAGAAAAAATATAGATGTATTTATACATATATGTAGAATTTATTCTAAAATAAAGCTCTCACCTCGCATACAAGATCAAGAACTCTTACTGACTCGCGGTGTTTAAAAAAACAAGTCAAACAGTTTATTATTTTTTTTATTTTACGCAGAATTTAATTTCCGACATCACGTGTCACGAGCTTCAAAAACTATTGCGCATCGCTCAGACGGTAATACAAAGCAATCTAAATTGGAAAATAGGCAATGCGCAGTGTGTGCTTACCAAAAACGACCATTCTGAATGCGACGCGATTAAAAAAAGAAGTCCGATGCCGATCGCGCCGCGGGAGGGTGTGGGTACCCATCCCCACGCCCCCCTTTTTTCCTATTTTTTTTCTTTTTTTCGGGAGGTGGGCGAAGCACGGGTGCATGCAGCCAGTGCCCACCTTTGTTTCGCATAAACAAATTAATTTCGGCCGCTGTTTTTGATGCCTAATTCGTCGGGTGATCGTGAACCAACAACGTGGAATAAGCCTTAATCGTGAACATTTTCAAACGCGATTCTAAGGCGAGATTAACTTTTGTTATACTATTTTTAAATGTCAATTAAATGTATTTAAATTTTGTAATTAAATTCGGAGTTATTATTTACGTATCGAAAACATAGTCTTTGGTAAATTCTAAATGGTAAATAAATAAAGCTGATATTTCGCAATAAAGCCCTCTAACGTATCTCATTCCGGGCTATGTTCAATATATCTGTCATAGCACAAAAGCCGCCAAAAAATATGATACGGAGCGCTGATGGAATCAGGTGATAATCAGGCTCTTCGGGCACACGTCGCAGCGGGCAGGGCGCCACCACTCATTAAGGGGGCGGCAGGACAATGCATGTTTGTACTGCTTTTTGCCCATTTTTTTCATTATTTCATTTCATTTCGCCCACCGCCCACACATCCGCGCTCGCGATTGTGCGCTACGTTTTTTTTATAATTCGTTACCTTTTTTATCGGTCGCTCCATTTTCAGAGTATGAGCCGGGTGCGTCGCAGGCGAGCGGTACGACAGTGCGACGTCGCGTCGCGAGCGCTCGGCGAGCGGTTATCATCATCACTATATTCATTTAAAAATTAATCTCAAAGGCTTTTTTTATTATATAAAGCTAGGTCGGCAAACAACCGTTCGGCTTACCTGATGGTAAGCGATTACCGTAGCTTAAAGACGCCTGCAACACCAGAAGCGTCGCAAGCGCGTTGCATACTCTATCCCCAATTCCCCCGAAAAACTCTGGTTACCTTACAAATAGGAACACAACACTACTTAAAAACAATATTATTTAGCTGTGATCTTCTGTAAGGTCGAGGTACTACTACCCCGGTGCGGCTGCTCCATATTTTGAGCAGGGAATTTCCTGCTGTGCCCTACCTCAGATAAGGCTTAAGTTATTTATAACTAATAAAGATTTTAGTGAATTGAAGCCGACTAATACTTTTATATGATAGCATTTATTTGTATTCAATGGAATAAATTTCATAAATAAATATTACAGAAAAAATATCTTTAACCAGAATAAGAAACAGAAATTAAAGGAATAAATACATTAGAACAACTAAACAGATCTAAATGAAAGCCACAGATAAAGCTAAACAACCTGGAGCAGCACAAAGCTATTCCTATACCCCGAAAAATTATAAGCGTGGAACATATTTTTTTATGTTCTAGATTTAAATAAAGTCATTCATTCACAATTAGAAAAAAAAAAATACGTACATCTAATCGTAAGCTATAAATGATTGTTCTTAGTTGTTCATTAATCCTAATAGCCTTATTGGGTGCACTGGTAGGTGACAATCCTTTCATATCGTGCTCGATTGAATCTATCGCATACGAAGGAGATTTTTCATTTGCGTTTGTAATTGTATTATTCATTCTTATTTTAAAACGTTTGTCGTTCTAGAAAAAAGATATTGAGTCATTGATTTTGGTTTTTTTTTTAAGTTCAGTTATGTGTGATGTTTTGTTAATCCGATTTTTTTTTGTTCACTATGTAAATTAAATGAAGGTGTTAATTTATTTCCTAATAGGATTTCTTTTTCTTTAAAATTAATATTATTTTTAATTTATATTTAAATATTTCTAGTTATTAGAAATACGAACTTTATTTATATTGTTGCCGCTTAAAATAAATTGTTTTACAGTAAAAAGCTGACGAATCATTTTAGCTCTAATATCTACCAGCAGATTTTATAATTAATGATCATTATACTACATATTATGTATAATTTTATATCAAAAACATGTAGATATCAATTTGTTTAATATAACAAAAACGTATTCATACTAGTTATGTATTGTTATAACAGCTTAGCGATAACGCATAATGAAAATTTTTATTTAAATAAATTTTTAACGTCATCAAATATCGTTACAATCGATTGGAAGGGTAAATATTAATTGGAAAGCTCTCTTCACACCACAAACAATCGATATAAGCACTGGGAAAAACATTCTAACGGGTCAAATATTCGTGATACGGAATTTTAATTTTCTGTAATTTTTTTATACTTGTGTATAATATTTTTAAAGGATTTAAAAAAAAAATAACAATAAAACCTTTTAATATGTATAATATGTATATATATATATATATATATATATATATATATATATTATACATATTGATATATTATACGATTGACAGTACGAAAAAAAAATGTAAAAAGTTTTTAAGCCGTATTCCAAATAAAATATAATAAAAAAAAAAATATTACCTTTCCAAATTAAACATCACAATCCCAAAAGCATTGCCACCGCGGTAATTAAAACTAAATTCGGTCGCATTAGACGTAGAATCACGTGCTAATAGCACAGGGCTAGCAGCCGCGACGCGAGCCTGACAAACGACTTTGATCAATCACCGTCTCTAGCCAGCCCTGGCCTGCGCGATTTGTTTCAACCCTACCTCCGTTTGTATTATAACGATTCTAATCTCTATTTTTATAATCATAAGGGACAATTTTATGTTTCTATATGCGTATTTTCTGCGAATGACGTCATCCTTGTGAAATACGATGTAGGATTCTTTCGTAGCCAAAACTTATTTGACGATTTTGTTCCTGTATGGATAGATATAAACATAACTATAGAATATACAAACAATGTAACAAACTATTACATTGTTGGTTAAATTGAATTGATGTTATGTAATTTTGAATGAGAAGAGAATAGAATACAATATTTTCTTTTCAAAGGGGTTGAAAGAAAAAAAATGTATTTTTATTAGAATTTTTGGGTAGACTCGAAAATGCGTAGGGTTATTGTATTCGAACAAAAGTCAAGCAACAATGGTTGTACTCAAAAATTTATTTTGTTTTCTAGATCGGTGATAAAAAACCAAACACTAACTAACTATTCATTTCTATAAAAAAATACCTAAAAACTTATTATTATGTTTGACCGCAATGAAGAAAAAACCGACTTCAATTACATCGACAAGAAATACAAGGTAGGTAGACAAAAAAAAAGTCAAGTAAATACGTATTATTAGATATAACTCAAAAATAAGGGAGTCATCAGATCTCAATCAAATTTATATGGGACTACACGGCGTGCACCAACTTTCGATAATTTTTTTAAAATCAAAATCGGTACATTAAGTGAAAGACTATGAGGTAAACACACAAAAAAAATACAATCGAATTGAAAACCTCCTGCTTTTACGAAGTCGATTAAAAATTAGTAATATAAATATTTATTATTAAATATTTATTGTCTATCGTGTTTGTCATATTTTACTCTACATATACTTATCATTACTATAAATTGAAATGGGGGATAACTATGATTTATTAACATTGATTTAAAACCAAATAATTGATTTAATTCTTGTTATTTTCCTCATACACGAGTGGTCAAGTTGCGTTCACTTTGATAATTTTACTAGTATGTCTCGTCTGTTCAGTAAAATAATAATAATTTAAATCGGGAGTGCAAATACCTACTTGTTTAAAGTACTAACCGATTTATAAGAAAAAAATTGAAATATGTTTTGAACTATTTTTAATATCGACTCAATTTTGATTCAGCCTATAACACCCTACTACTATGTATAGGCCTCTTTCTCCATGTAGGAGAAGGATCGCTTAATCCACCACGCTGCTTCACTGCAGGTTGGCGGATATGTTCTCTCCTATGAGTAACGATTGCTAATAATCTATGATAACAGCCGGGACCGATAGCTTGACGTGGTCTCCGAAGCACAATGGGGAGACCCACAGAGACTAAATACACATGAACATTAATACCAGTTGGACTGATTTAAGAAACAAGAACTGTCGAAATATGTGTGTACGCTTGAACTTATATTAAAAAACTTATTTTTTCACTTCTTTGAAGACGTAATTTATCATTTCAATTGTTTTTCGATTCTAGTATAATCTGTAGAAAACCTCTCAATATAAAATATTACATAAAAACGTTACGTAAAACTACATACATATATATTTACACTAATACAATTATATTAATACATAGTGCATAAATATTAGGCTAAAACAATTTTAAGTATATTTTATATTTTTAATAAATTAATTAAATAACAATACTTTGTTCAAAGTGTTGGTTGTGATTATTAAACATTTTTAATCTATTAAATATTTCTCCTTTGCTGTTTATTTACATTATATAATAGGTACTTTTTAAAATGAGTGATTATGTATATATTTTTATAGTATATTTATGAATTATTTGCTCGTATATATAATATAACGATTGCCACTAACGTTACCTTATATTTCCTTCCTTTTTTTCTTCTTAATGTGAATTTTACTAATACTCAATTTTGCACACCTACAAACGTCTGCACGTCCTGTACGTCCTAAGGTGGGCTGGTAGAGAAATGCTTTAAACATTAAGCCCGCCTTTTCTACAATTCTTTAATGTATTGTGCAATAAAGTATTAATAAATAAATAAATAATCTGCGTGGTGGTTACTCAACTAACGTACTAAGTTCACTAACTTTTAAAACAATAATAAATTTAATTTAAAATGTTATCTAAACTTATTAAGAAAACCTTTTTTCAATATTTAAAATTTTTTCCGGCTATTATTATAAAATAAAATGCTCAGAAAATAGTATTAATTTAAGAGGCCAAACAAAGCTTTACAATATGAACAAGGTTTGCTTTACAATATGTAGTGTTTATGTTTTTGTACTTTTAGAGTGGTCTGTACGGTGATAAATAAAGTCTAATATTAAAACACTGTCTATACTTCAGTCCATGACTATGTGGTGTTTTTTTTTTCTTTCTCTCTGTATTCTGTAACTATAATACGTAGGAGGATGTAGTAATCTTAACATTACTTTGTAAACAGTATACTGTATACATTACACAGTATCCAACAGATAAAGCTTACAATATCTATGTCTTTATTTTTTACTTACAAAACTAACTTTGTCAGTCAAACATTTCTATTCGCCATCTGTGTATCAAAATTGTAGTTTATTATTTAAGAAAAAATATCCCTTAGTGCCTGTACAAGAGGTACCAATAAATGAAACAATCTCTAACATAGATAAACTCAATATACGAATTCTTACACGAAAATAATTATTTCACACAAATTTAAAATGTATGTTAAAATCTTGTTTTCATCCATTACGTTTCACTCATAAGCTCGGGTGAAAACGCTAGAAGTGATCGTAAGCAGAGTTAAATTGAGGAAAATAACTCAGTTATTTCATATGTAATGAAATATGTAAACTATTTTTTAAATAAAAATTTACTTGTTATTCGCAAAGTTTAATGATATAAAATATCATTAAACTTATTACATTTGGAATGCTGTTCTTAAACGTAATTTTGGAACATATAAATCTATAGTGTCTAATAATAGTGTGGAAACATAGGTAAATAACAAATATTAACTTTTTAAAAGTTCATATAAAATAAATAAAAAAGATTTTTAATTAATGTCTACAAAAGAGGTTTGCTAAAAAGACAAATCGCAGATTAAAAATGTGTCGTTTGATGGAAGATTGGAGATAAATGAGTTGCGAAATTAAATGAAAATCTTCTATCTCTCTCGGACCTAGCTAGAAGATATGTATGTCTCTTACAGCGTTAATTCCTTCGTCATATTCATTCAATTTCTTTAGGACACTGATTGCTATGCTACTTTTTTAAGTGAGAATCATATTGTCGATCAGTTTATTTTAGGTCTTTGATCAATTCAGCACAGATAAAAAAACATTTTAAATGACATTTTAAAGTACAAATTATAAATAATTTATCAAGTTACGTATATGAGTTTATTACTTTTTCTTTTTTTTATAATTTAATGTTATGATACCATGAATTTAAATTATGAATAAAATAATACATACAGATGTATAATTATTTTTTACAGGTATCTTTAGAAAAAAAACACTTTAAAAATAAAAGACCTCTCATAAAAAGATTTCTGGAGCGTCCAAGGAACCCCAACCTACGCGTTATAAAAAAGTGAATTACCTCAACATTTTCACTATAAGTTTGTAAATTTACAAGGCAATTAAAATAAAAAATGGGATGCACCCCACCGCCACCCCTTTAATTATGATTTTTTGCATTTTTTAATGATAATAAATTTGCGTGGCTGCGGCGTACGCTCATAACGGTATTTTTTTTTTTTTGTAGAATCTGATCACCTCTGTAGGATGTCGTGATTTTCTTGTTTTCAAAGGATATTCATTTCATTTAAATTTTCATTTAAAAATTACAAAACAGACGTCTATTGTTGCTAAAGATATTAGTATCGAATATATTGTTTCAGTATTAGTGTATAGTACAATTTTATTTTATAAATAAAAATGTATAAATAAATTCTATGCAGTAGCGATGTTAGCATAAAACTAGTCGGAGACACTGAAAAAAGTTCACGCGTTAAAAGTAAACAGGCAGACAAATGTACACAGTGCGCGATGGATGGACGGGCACATACATAAATGGATGGATGAATACCATAAAACACCGTGAACACAATCACTCTTGCTCGATACATAACGCATAGGCATCGCTACGAGCTCACACAAAACCCCCCTTAAAATGTAGTTAATTCATTGAATTTTATAATTTAACGATCCAGGTATTTCAAAAGAAACGCTGATTCAAATTGATACTATATCGGAGAGGAGATCTCGCAAAAAAGCCCACCGGTTAATGAAAAAAAACTACACGCAGTCAATATTTGATGAGAGCCAATTTAAATGTTCGTCCACTTGTAGACATCGCATAGTTCGCTGTAGCTGTATCGCACATGTGGGGGGGCAACGCCCGCCGATTTCCCGAAAAAAAGAAAAACGAAGAAAAATAAACATGGCGGCGCCTCCGTGCGCGGGAAAAAATGCAGATATAATGCCAGTAATAATAATAATAATAGGCGATCGGCCGCCGGACCGGGCCGCCCGCCCCCACCCAATTTTCATTCAAATGTGCTTGCGTTTTTTATTTTTTTTTAAATTTTTTCCCAATATTTTTCGGGATTTCCATTAGTAAAGCGTCTGCAGGGATAGTTTCGGGGACTAGTTTCGATAACCGCTTTAAGGATAACTTCGTGTATAAATTGTTAATGTTATTTTGCAATTTTTTTATACTGTGACTAAATTACGGAAAGTCTTAAGTTTACCACAAACTAAGAAAGATATTATAGAATATTTTATAAATATGTTGAAAATATAACGAAATGTATCTAATTGTTATTAAACCTTCTAAAAATATTATTTAGGATATCGGATACAATATTATTATATGTATATTCGTACTCATACAAGTATTTAAACGAGGCGTTACTTGGAATAGGCGTGTTTAGAATTGGCGCGAAAATAACAGACATGCGCGCCTTAGTGAAGAGTTTATCTCACATGTTTGCTAAATACCTAATACAATATTATTTAGATCGACTATAACTTAAAAATCTATAGGTTTGACTTTTAATATCAAGCAGTGCTGTTTTAATTCGTTATACTCAATTTTTTAGTTAGATAATAAATCTTTGAATATAGCCTATATATTTTTTTGAACTAAGCTGTATTTTATTTTAAAGAAAAATGAAATAGAAATTTTTAAGAAATTTTTATTTAAATGGAAAAATAAAAATTTATGGCCCAGTTTGGTATTGAGTTCGACGCGGTAAAAAAAATGTTACAATTTTTTTATAAAGAATAAATATTGGCGAACTTAGGCTCGCAGTCGACTAGGAGAGAAAACGTCGGAGGACACGCAACATAATGCGACATGACATTCAATTTAAACCCGGACGACGGACCACGCGTTCAATAATTAACATAATGTACTTTTTCTCCTTTTTGCACTTCCCGTTTGACACTCCATCACTCATGGAAATTCCATTTTCAATGCTGGTACATGAGGGTAGGGGTGCGGGGTGGTCTTTGCATCCGCGCAATGGACATGGCGGTTTCGGGGGCGAGGGTGGTCGAAAAAAAGATTGTTAAAAAGGCTGGCCCCCGCGACGGCGGTGTGTGAGTGCGTGTGTGTAAAAAAAGCTTACTAATCGATACTATAGATTCTGAGGCAAGTAGGTTGCGCCGGTACCACGCCGATTGGTCGGTTGCGATCGTTTCGAATTTTTTTACGGAGGCCTCTAACGAAGCGGTGGATGTTTAGTCTTTCGGCGCAATCGTGAGCACCTTTTGAGCCGAGCGCGGCCGAGTCGTCTTTTTACCGCCCGTTGCTGCCTAACTCGTCGGTCAACACTTGAAAATTAAGCGTGCATATTCGCACTTAACTTTGTCCTTGTTCCTACTCTTTCAGCCACGTGTTTATAAAGAAAAACATCGCTACCTATTGTTTTCGTGCGATTTGCAAACTTTCGCTTAGCGTAATGGGGTTATGTTTTGTACTTGTTTTTCATTAGTTTTAACTCAGTTTTACTTTGATAATGGTATTGAATTTTAAGAGAATTTGTTTTGGAGTCATTATATTATTTATTATTGACATTTACTTTATTATATTTTTATATATATTGCAACCAAGTTAAGCCAGTCAGCAAATATTACAAATTACTTAATACAAATACTGATATCAAAAGTACTTATAGTTTCATAACGCTTAAACAAATGTAAAGGTGTGACAATTCATACCGATGAATTTGAATAGGAAACACAATATTTTGGTCATCTTCAGCGATTTTCATGACAAAGTAATAGTCAAATGTTATTTGGCACCAAGAATCGATTTCGGTTCAGAAATAGTTTATATATATACCTACTGTCTTTCTTGTGTTATGTGCTTAGCGTATGTAACACTATAAACTCATAACTATTTATTCATTATATAGATACTTTTTATAATAAAAACACAGTTAAAAAACAAATACTACAAAAAATGTTATTATAATACACACATTCAAACACAAATACAAAAAAGTAACGAAAAAGTGGATAAATAAATGCACAACGCTTAAAGAAACACATGTAAAGCACAGACCAAATAAATGACTCGAACAATCACAATATCAATTCGCGAGCACACTGCCAAACCGATCGCATTCCTTTGAAGTTGGCTGCATTGTCTACCCATTTCACACTAAAGTGCCCGGTCTAACCCCGATTCTTCTTTTGACATCGTTTGTACCGTCCTTATACGGATTAAGTGTTTATAATACTCCTATCACAACCTTTGTGGATCTAAAGTGTGCGGGCTTGTTCTTTTTAATTTTATCTGTTGTCGTTTAAGGATAATATGTATATGTGTGTGTGTTGTATATTATTTTAAGGAACGCATAGTTTTTTCTTATTTAAAAACAATATATACTTGTACTAGTGTGAGAGTGATATTTAGAAGCCTAATTTATGACTAGTATTTCTTAAACTTTTATTGATGATAGATCCGTTGTTCAAGTTAATACAGACAGAAATGAGATAGAATTCAAAAAGTGGAAGCGGGTTAAAGTCATTCTATTTCTATAAATCTAAAGCCATTATAAATAATAATATATATATAAAATGTTAACCAAAGGCCATCTAACTATTTGTCTAAAGTTCATCATTAGCTGCTATTTTCTTCCTCAGATTAATTTTCATAAGTCTTTGACGAATTTTAAATACAAATTATATTTTTAAAACTAAACTAAACACATTATCACAAACATGATGTAATCACAACACAACATTTCTAGCCCTTAAAATATAAAAATATGTATATCTAAAGAACCCTTCCCGCAAAGAAGCTAAGATAAAGAGGAAAAATGAAAACAATGTGCTGTAATAAGTAAGAGGCAGTAGGTTAAGAGGCTCACCTCATTCTTTAGGTTGATGGGCTCTTGCTGCGGCCGGGGCGGCGAGTGCCGGCCCCCATCCGCGCCCTCCAACATATCAGCCTCGCATCCCGACTCGTCTGGAAATAACACGATTAGATTAATCCATATGTACTATTGTATACCTCTCGGAATTGATTTAATTTGTTTTGTTGGAAGTTTCACACTTTTTCTCGATTTAATCTTGAGATGAAATAGTGAATTAGCAAGATATGGTTAATTATGTGTAAAGAAGTAAAAAAAAAGATATATTCAGTTGTTTGAATTAAAATACTTACGATTAATAATATTATTTTAAATAGAATAACTTGGCAATTTTTTTCTTTCATTTAAAAATACTGCATTTGCTTCCAAATTTATTCAATCCATTTTACTGTAGTTACTATCATCGTATCCTTAATTCTTATAAACAATGATTTTCAAAGTATATTTAATACTAACTACATATTACATATCATTCAAAAATTACAGGAATTATTCATCACTAAGTTTAATTTACTAAATGGATAAAACTTGACCGAATAAACTAGCGCATCAAGATCTACAAGCGAATAACGTAACAAAACAGAAAGGGCGAGACACACAGAAAAAGGATTTACAAAATCGGGGACGTAGCAAAAGAACGTGTAGCCATGACCAGCTATAACATCTCTACGGACATTAGGTCAAGATATGTCTGGCGAGGGCGGATACAGGTCTTCCTTTATTCGTAAGGGTTGGGAACATTCCTAAACACGTTTTAAAACAAAAAAGTAGCTTCGTTTATTTAGACTATACGTTAAAAATGATGACGAAGAAAAATATACATTACTGTAATAAAACTTACTCAAGATGATAGGATCTCGTAAAATTGGAAATATAATTCTCATTTAAATACAGAGATCATATTGCCAGTTAAAAGTTTTAATAATGCGTCGAGAAGATCTTTTGATATTTTAAATTTAAAAGGACACTTATAGATAAGAAATGATTCAAGAAATGTTTAATTAAAAACAAAATTAAGAATACTGTTTCAACTTCGCAACTATATAAATTAATAATGGAAATGTCAAAACGCAAAAAATATGTATTTCTATCGATTGGTTGTTTTACCTAAAACAAAGGCATTAGTTTCTTAAATCAGGAAAAGACGACCGTGTGTAAGTATATATTAAACATATTTAAAATGAAAAAATATAATTAAATATTTCTGTGTGAGGTCGAATAAAAGTGTGAAAAAAATAATCTACATACTTCGATAAAGATCTCCAATAAATTAAGATCTAATCAACAGATAAAAATTTATCGTGTCGAGAAATTTGCTTTTTATTATCCAAAGTACAGAAAAGTTATGTAATGTTCATTCACTTATAATAAAAGTGTAAGAAAAAACATCAATCATTTAACACGAAACCTTAAAATTTTGAAAAACAACGTCATTACATGTATTTTCCCCCAGAAAATACATGCTAATTCAAAACAAGCTCTGTAAAAACGCACATATCGAACCGAAATTCCGACGTAAGCTAAATAAAGGATAACACGAGGCAAGATTCACACACCCAAATAAAGGAATGTGGCAAAAGAACGCGCAACCATGACCGCCCTCAACTCGTCTGCAAGTAGGTCAAGATCCGACAAAATTTGAAGGAAAATTCTCATCTATTTACCTAGGGGAAACCGTAGCGCCGTCTGATGTTTAGCAACACTGAATACTTTGCGTAAGCTATGTACATTACCGCTATTTATTTCAACCAATGTTTAATAAATCTTAGATTTATTAATAGTTTGATAATTCTTACTATCGATATTAACAATATACCATACCCTGGATCTGCTAAGATCTGCTGGTTTTAGCGATACATACATACATATAACTTGAGTAATGACGTCATCGTAGCAAATATTAGTTGTTTATTTATTGTATCCATTTCACTAGAAACCCTAGCAAGATCTAGAATACGTAGAATTATTATCGAATAATAGTCGGTTTAATTTTGTTTGCTCTCTGATACAAATCGTCGATACTTCAATTCCTTGTAACCAATAAAAGTCAAAGTAAATATAGGTAGTAATATTTTATGACTTTTTATGTTTAGAAAACATATAGGGTTTAGATTTAGTATGCCTATGTTAATGGCTATATCGAATGATGAGCCTGTGTATTTCTGAGTTAGCTATATTACTCGTATATGGATTTAGCGTACGATGCGGTCATCACCTGAACATGCTAAGAGTTTTATTACTCCGAGAAATTGACAGTAATTATTATTATTATTTTTTGAAAAAGCACTATAGTTTTTATACTGTGCCAGTAATGTATTTTAAACTTTCTCATAATAAAATCGTAGAGGTGGCAGATTTCCAAGCAAAACATGATCGATGTAAAGTTTTTCACTTAAAACAAACACTAAAAGTGTACGAGCACCACAATGAGCTCGCCGGCAAACAAATCCGAACCTTAACAACATTACAAACTAAGACACGACCGATCATTGTTCTGCAAATAGCCGACCGGCCTAAGCAATAGGAACTGATGCCAAAACGTAGCAGCCGTCGAATATGATTGCTCCTAATGCGGCGGGCGATAAGGGGGTGAGGCTAGGTTCCAGAAGGGAAGGGGGGCTACTGCGTCGCGCCGTGTTTCTGACCGAGCAGTAAGTCTGGCTTAATCCTATCGGAAACGCGGACCCCCATTGAAGATCGGCGAGGACTCAATGCGGGGCACCGATCCGTCGATATATCTCGAGATATCGGTTTAGTCAACGTTGGTTTCGTGATCGGTGGCTGTATCCGAGTGAAACGATTTATCAGTTAAGAGCTGCTGTTAATTATACGCCGTATGTTGCAAATCATTTTTGCGGATGTTTGCACTGCTATTAAAGATCGTACAAATTGCGTACAACGAGTGCCGATAATGATCGATACACATATATTATAATTGAATACTGATTAGCCTGGCGCCGATCGAATTTCTATTCAGATTATTTTTATTATGAAATCATTAAATAAATTGTTAATATATATATATATATATATATATATATATATATATATATATATACAAAAAAAAATGTACAAAGGCGATCTTATCGCTGAAAGAGCGATTTCTTTCAGACAAGTTTGAACTCCTATTATATTATATATAATAAAACTCCTATTATAAAAAACAGTATAACTTTTTTTATATCTATTCTAATTATTAATCTCACATTTCTATTAAATCAGTCAAAAGTAACTTAGATTTGATATTTAAAGCGTAACCAATAGTCGATCGACAATCAAGAGTCGAGAATTATCCTCCTTCCGCTGGCCTCGTGCGCACAGTTGGTAGGGGGGACATTACAAATTAATAGCACAAAGACCGGCCGCAGATCGCCTGCGAAAATTTACAGGCTCCAGACACTTATAGTGCACTGCAGACGATAAAGGCTGTGTACGTATTATATATTAAGGTGTCGGCTATTTTGGCACTGGGTTACGTGTTAAATTTGTGTCGCTTAACACTTTGTGACTTAATCTTGACACCGCATTGTGTTATGACGTAAAAGAGAATCTCATATTTTAAGTAATATTTCTCGTTTGAATTATATTCAAGTACTTATTAAGTGTCTATGTTTGATTCTGTTTTATGCGTCAAGTCAGTCATGATATATTAAAGAGTTTTGAAGTAAAACTTCTTTTGTCTCTTCTTTTCTTCTTTTTTCTTCTTTCTTTCTTTTTCCCTTGACTTGGAGAGTAAGCTGGTGAATGCGTGACGAGAGCGTTACGAAAAATGTGATTGGATGAGGCGAACGGAGCAAGAGAGAGAGGTGCGAGCACACATTTTCTTTCTCTCTTTCTCTCATAGCCAGTTACGTTTCGTATTTCTAGGACACAGTGCTGGCCTATTGCTAAAGAAGTTTTACTTCAGTCGTGTGGTCTAAAGCACCCTCGTTTTTTAATTTTATAGGTTTTAGTTTCGTAATGCGTTATTCAAATACGAGGTTTCCCGCATCAAAAATCGGAAGTGGTAGTAATTGTACAAATCTACCATATTCGTTTAAGGTATATATTTAGACTCGTCTGCAAAAGGTTCTGTTTAGCTATGAATCAACATTTTTACAATGGAATGATGAATTTTTTACTACCGTTTAAAAATACTAGCAAACTAATGAATTGAGATACTAAATAATCGTTATGCGAATAGGTATTCGCATAACGATTACAGTCCACTTCTGGCCATAAGCTTTCTCAAGTTCTTACTTATAATCATAAATTAATAAATTATTTATTTATTTTATTTATAATTATAAGGATAAGTTCGCTTCAGTCTGTAATATCCCACTGCTGGGCATAGGGCTCTTTCCCACGTAGGAGAGGGATCAGAGCTTAATCAACCACGCTGCTCCAATACGGGTTGGAGAATATATTCCCCACTATGAGTAACGATCTCTATCAGGATAAGATATCGAAACATAGTTTTCGATACTTTACTTAATTTCGATGCTTTATTTAATTTATGTTTATCTATATATCAAACTTAGTAGCAGGGATTTAAAATATCGATACCTTGAGGTGAATTTGAATATAATATTTTTAATTTATTTTATCGATATTGAAGAAGAAAAATGATGTTCGTCGTTTTTTTAAATCTAATATTTATAGTTATAGTTTTTTTTTATATATATAGACTACCGCTTGACTGCGATCTCACCTGATGGCAAGTGAAGATGCAGCCTAAAGTGGTGCACGCTTGCCTAGAGGATGCCTATTCACTCTTGATTTAAAGATACCCAAGTTATAGTTTGTTGAAAAAACGGAAGCCGGAAGGGCATTCCAAATTTTTGCGGTGCGTATTAGGAACGAGGAAGCAAACCATTCAGTGCGAGATCGTGAGATTTCAACCACATAGCGGTACAGATTCATGCGATGCCTAGCGGTTCGGTGTTAGAAAGGTGATGGTGGAACCAAATTGTATAGTTCTAGAGCACACTCTCCGAAATATAACCTGTAAAATATCGACAAACAGGCAACATTGCGCCGATGTTCGAGACTTTGAAGTCTAGAGCAAGCCAGCGATTCGTCACCGATGAGCAAGCTGGTACTTGGCAGAGCCATCCCATAAGTGGCTGCAGTACTCCATACACGATCGAACTTGTGCTTGGTACAGAGTAAGAAGCTGTTCCAGTGTGAAGTACTGCCTGACTTTATTAAGGATACCAAGTTTCTTACCAGCAATTTTTGCCTTGGATTCTATGCATTGTCTGAAGTTCACATTAGACGAAATATTTATGCCTAGAAGATCAATACTATCGGTGATCGGTACAGATACACCTCGAAAAGTCGGAATTAATGGGAATGGACTCCGTTCAGCGGTGAAAAGACACGCTTGCGTTTTGGAAGCATTAAATTTGACTAGGTTGGCATCACCCCAATCGGATACTTCTTTCAAAACCAAATTCATACGTTCAACCAGAGCCTCTCTATGCTCGAGTTTCAGCCCCACCAGCTCGGGGACCAGACACGTATATCTCCGTAACAGTGCTGTAATCCGCGTATCCAAAGATACCGCGCCTGAGGAGGTCATTAATGTGAATCAAGAAGAGGGTTGCAGAGAGAACTGATCCCTGAGGGACACCGGCATTAACCGCCATCAAGTCAGACGAGGAGCCATCTAAGACCACCCGAAATTATCGCCAACTCAGGAAATCTGATATCACAGATACACAGGCTCGGGGGTATTCCGTAAGCTGAAAGCTTGCGCAGTAGGCTCTCAGCCAGACCCGACAGACACAGACAGACAGAGAGTATGACAGTTTCGAAACTTTATGTCAAGAATAAAAAAAAATGCTTGATAAAAAATAGTTATGTACTAATTTTTTATATATCACAGAAAATTTTAATATATATATGTATAATCAAGACATTGACTTCTGGTCTTAATTCTAACCTACGGGATACACTCAATTTTGAAATACATTTTTAGACAGAAAAAAAATCAAATTTAGAATATCTTAATGAACAAATCAAAGATGCCTTAGTATATTATTAATTTAGATTCAGTTAAACATTGACTATATCATTTTTAAATAAAAATCTACAAAATGAAAATAATAAGTTGCGAAATTTTGTTTATTTAAAGGACTATAATATAAATGTTTACTATATATTTGTAATAATAGAATTAATTTATTAGTTATCTTAAAGTCTTGTTTACGAAGAATTATCTAAAAATATCCAGTAATGCTGTTATTTATTATATAAGGAAATTCCCAGGGAATACCCAATAAATGTATTTAGGGCTGTGACTGTGCGACATTTTAAACTCTTATTGATTACATATAAACAATATAAGGAATATGATTGCTAATGCAATACATTTGGTAACAATACTACCTGCCAATAATAATTAAAAGTATTCATACCGGTTAAGTTGCATACTTTGTTTTCTTGTGTTATATCGAAACATCTACAAAAAAGATGCAAATAATTCCTACGTTATTTAATAATATATTTTATTGTATATCCATCTCCTACATGAAAAAAGAGGCCTATGAAGCAGGCTATGTCAGCAGGGGGATGTTAGTCTGAATCGTCATATACGATCGTAACCTTTGGGGACAGGGTACGATATAGTAGCGACTGATAGATTTTTTTTTATAAGTAAGTTCAATCTAGCATACGTATATTTATTTATTATATGTATATTTTTAGAAATATCATTATTAGTACATGAAAAAAATCAAGTACATTTTTTTTCTACACCCTGTTAAGATGGATAAAGTAGATATGTTACAGGCAACAGCTGACCGTTTAAAAACGATTAAAAATACCAAACGTAATGTGAAAATTTATCGTAAATGATTTCAATAATACAATAGAATGGATTAATACATAAAAAAAAAAAAAAACGAAAGAGTAAAAATATATTTTTTTTAAATTATTAAGGTTAAATAGGACATGTGATTAAGGCGCGTACAAATCGGCGCGGAAAATAATAATTTATAAAAATGAAAATATCAAACTAAAACATTTCATATAACATTTTAACTTTACTCAGTGTATCTGCTAAATATAATTCCCAAAGGGTCGGTAATTTGTTGCGTGTCCCTTGCGCCCTTTCAGGTCAGTCCGCCACTGTACTACATCCGATAACTGTGATAAAGATATTTATATTTTATTACGAGGAAGCCCATGCTTGTCAGACTCGCTGTCCATTGCGGTTCTATTCGTGTTGACGCTTGTCTGTTCTGTTACAAGTCATGTAACATGTTGCCTTTTTACTTATGAATACTGTAGCTTTGTATTAAAAGTATTACTAAACTAGCTGTGCCCCGCGGGTTCAGCTACATTAATTTTAGAAAAAAATAGCCTTCCCTGTCAATATTTAAGGAAAGCTTAAAAAATAACAATAATACATAAACATTAATGACGACAACGGGAAAAAATTAAATAATTAACAAAATTTTCATGAGATGAGTTTTGCTAAAATTATGATAGTCTTAAATTGTATTTTATTTTTGTCAAGCATAGGTATCTAACATAAACGCTAGCGGTATAAAAAAATCATAAAACACGCCGGCATTCTAAGTTCAGTCCTCAGCGCATGCAGCCACAGATTGAAATCGTAATAGCGTATAGGTTTCAGACAAACGGAATAACGACGATCCATTAGGAAGGATCGCTGAATACTTAACCGAGATTATTTTAACAGTGTACCCTTTTCGCTTAATGCTTTTTTCTGTTCGACTCGAATATCATTTGTCGAAGCTTTAACGAATGCCTCTCTACAAAAGTAAGCGGACAAATTGCTTCTAAAACAACAAAAGCCGACCGGAAAAATTCACAATCGTACCGAATCATTAATCTCAGAAACAAATGGAAATCGGCCGACATCTGCTATACTCGGAAAAAAAAATATGCCCGCCATAGTCGACAGTTGTCACGTTATTCTCGACGGGATTAATTAGAAATGCGATTAAAAGCAAACAAAACAGGGAATGGTGAACTTAAATTAATGAAAAATTACCACCCTCCGCGAGCACTCGTCAACTCTTTTTTTTTAACGGGGTCGCTCCCGCGCATTAAGCGGCTTTAATTTGAATTCGAAATTAGAATTACGCGCGCTTTATAATTATTGTTTTTTTTTTCGGCCGGCGACGGTTGATGTCTAATTCTAAAAACAGTTGATTATACAGCCATTATGTGTTTTTAATTCTATATATTTATGCGGCTTCTTCGAAATCATCAAAAAGTCGAATGCATTATAAACGAATGCAATATTTAATGACATTCGTAGGGATGTAAAAGGTAAAAGTACTTTTAATGTTCACGATATGATGAAACTATAATGTTTTTCGTTTTGATTTATATATTGAATAACCAAATTAAGAAGTTTTGTAAGTAGCAAAGTGTTTTGCGACTATTTACTAATCAAAATATCTAATAACTTAATAAGCAATACTAACGTTCATCATTAGTGTCTTGCTTGTAATCAATACATACCTATACCTAATAAAAATGTAAGGGATCGCTGTCTCGATAGTTGTCATGGAAGATATATATAAGAAAAAATATTATTGGGACCTTTAACAACGCAAATAGCACCCAAAACAATCATTGTTAGAATATTCGTCTGTTTGTCTTTGCGTTTGTGTATTGCACGATAATCTCAGAAACAACTTATATAATTTAGATGTGGTTTTCACTAATATATTGTGCTAAGCTTAACTTAACATCTAATGTTTGTTTTACGTCTATCGCTTCATAAATAAAAAAGGTTTGCCAATTTAAAAATCATCTTGTACGTGTAAATTCCCAATCGACAGTATTTATAATCCAAAAAATGCTGTCCAAAGACTATTTTATGTGGACGTAGTCGTGGGCACAGCTAGTGTAAAAATAAAACTTGTGCGAATTTTATATTTTTTTAATGTTGCCACATAATTAATACACCTAAACAGGCATAATAATAAAAAAGTATAATGACGCTCACGCACGACTTTACCGCGCAATTTAAATTTAGAACAATGCTGTTCGGAAATAATAAGTGATCGGGACACCCGAAGGGCAATGATGAGTGCTTTTGTACGTCGAGTGCGACAAGGGCTCTCTACGTACGCGCTTCGAGGAATCCAGAGAGATTTTTTTTTTAATTTTATATTTTTTCAGTGCCGTGACAATGTTTCGTAAAGAGTTTCAATAATTAATAAGGTTTAAATGAAGTGAGTTTTAATGTGAATCAATTAGTCTTCAATTATAAATGCGTTTTGTATTTATATTATTCAGAACGAGGGCTACTCTGTTTGAGATGCGAGCCCTGGAAAATGCTATTGTAATTTATGGCAACATTATTTCATCATTTAATTTTCGAATGAAAAATTATTGTGCTTATTGTATCAATAATATAAAATGATTTTTTTTTAAATTTTGTTTTTAATTTTAATGATGTCCTTTTCGACACGACGAGAAAAGTTTCATTCATATAGATAACGTATACAGTTTGTACGTGTAACAAAAACTAACTAAATTATAGTACAGTTGGTTATTTTGTTTCATCTAATACTGCTGCTGTTTTCTCAAAGAAAAATATATGATAACGAAAACTGTGACAACGAAACGAAAGTGACATTTCAGTATCATTTTCATTTAGGATTTTATTTTAAACTAGCGACCCGCCCCGGCTTCGCACGGGTGCAATGCTGATACTAAATATACTACAGAATGTCTTTATTTATAGTATGAAGCTAGCTTATAGCATGGTTATTAACATAATAACAACATTCAAATATGGGTCGTTAGATTGCACGTTGCTACAGAATGCGTTGAAGAAATAAAGGTTCACTGCTCGTTCCCCGTAGGTGATAGCATGATAATTTGTAGCCTATATGTTGACCCGACTTCTTAATAATATTCTTGCTAAATTTAAAGTAAATTCATGCTTTTTGAGTTTATCCCGGACATACATACAGACAAACAGACAAACAGACAAAAATTCTAAAAACTATATTTTTGGCTTCGGTATCGATTGTAGATCACACCCCAAGTATTCTTTAAAAAAAATATTCAATGTACAGTTTTGACTTTCCTACCATTTGATTATAGATACTAGCTGCCCGGACAGACTTCGTTGTATGTACAATTTTATTTTTGTGTTACCCACACATTAGGAATTCTAAACATTTTTGAATATCATATCAAAAATTGACCGCTCCAGCGGGATTCGAACCCGCGTCTCCGACTGACCGTGTCGGCGCTCTAGCCAATTAAGCTATGGAACGATGTACCCACCAGAGCGAAATTTTTGATATGATGATTTTTATTTTCGGTTTAAGCGAACCGTGGCGCCGTCTATAGTGAGTTCTTTACAGAGACCCGTAACTATTCAAAGTTTCATATTACAATGAAAATCTTTGACAGGAGACGACACCATGCTATTCTTAATATGTACAATTTTATTTTTGTGTTACCCACACATTAGGAATTCTAAACATTTTTGAATATCATATCAAAAATTGACCGCTCCAGCGGGATTCGAACCCGCGTCTCCGACTTAACTTAGACTCACTATAGACGGCGCCACGGTTCGCTTAAACCGAAAATAAAAATCATCATATCAAAAATTTCGCTCTGGCGGGTACATCGTTCCATAGCTTAATTGGCTAGAGCGCCGACACGGTCAGTCGGAGACGCGGGTTCGAATCCCGCTGGAGCGGTCAATTTTTGATATGATATTCAAAAATGTTTAGAATTCCTAATGTGTGGGTAACACAAAAATAAAATTGTACATATTAAGAATAGCATGGTGTCGTCTCCTGTCAAAGATTTTCATTGTAATATGAAACTTTGAATAGTTACGGGTCTCTGTAAAGAACTCACTATAGACGGCGCCACGGTTCGCTTAAACCGAAAATAAAAATCATCATATCAAAAAATTTCGCTCTGGCGGGTACATCGTTCCATAGCTTAATTGGCTAGAGCGCCGACACGGTCAGTCGGAGACGCGGGTTCGAATCCCGCTGGAGCGGTCAATTTTTGATATGATATTCAAGAATGTTTAGACTTCGTTGTGTCAAAAGTTAATAGTATTTTTTTAAAACTATTTTTTCGCAATTTTTTTAGTATTAAAACCTTCCTTGCCTTAAGGAACAAACGAAAAATAAATTAGCCGAATTGGTCGAGCCGTTCTCGAGTTATGCGCTTAGAAACACTATTTTTTTATATAGAAGATTGTTTTTGCGGATATTAATTAATACCTTTTTTGAGACTTTTGTAGGTGATGATGTCAATTTGTTTGCCTTTAAATATGCATAAAAGATTCAATGCAGCATCGCTATACAAATCGCCCGAGGAATAGAGATGGGACGAGAGCTATTTAGAAAATAATATTACATTTTCTACCTATGTTCCGGAAGTAATATACTTAGTTATGTTCACTTAATGCACCTTTAAGTATAAAGTATTGTATAAATTGATGTCTTATTTTTGTAGGTTAAACAAAATGGAATCGAAAAATCTAACGAAAATAAAGTTTCTTGTGTACATTCAAAAAAATATCGAAAATATTTATAAATTCATTAAGTTTTGTTAATTTTTTATAGTAAACTAAATTGTTATATACTCACTGCAATTGAAACCGTATAAAATAACCTACTGTATTAATAAGCGCATAAAATATCACGCAAAAATACATAACACAAAAAAGCTATCTCTTTCTATAAAATTTCAAATTAAAATAATAATTAAATAAAAAAATCAAATAAAAATTCTTCATAATTCGTAAGTGCAAAAAGGACGAAACTACATGCTTTGTTCATTTAATATGATAATAAACATCACATTCGTCTTTGAACTTTATTAATAGTAATGTGGTAATAACAATTTTGTAGTAACATTTTATAGCGACAACATCAAGAGAACTAAATTATGAAGGAAACTTGGTGTAAAATGCCCTAATGCGTGAGTTATGACCGCTACACATTGCAGTATATGTGTGACGTATACGTGTATATATGAACGTATAGTGTGTTGGTATTTATTTGTGTGTATTTTTGCGTGCATATATGCTAGTGCTGGTGCGTTTCTTTGTGCGTGTGTGTGAATGGGAAAACTATTTATTAATCGGTACCTGTATATAATTTAATGTAACAAAATAGAAAAGAGTGCGTATAACCTGTATGTTGTTCCCTTCGAAAACCGTTATCAGTATTAGCATACCTATAGCTTTCTTTTTGATCGATGATAGATTCACATTCAAGATAATGAATTTTATTGATGATTAATATAATTATAATTATAAAATAACGATTCTAAAGTATTTTTGAAGCCTACTTCAATAAAAAGATTGTTAATTTTGAATTTTATTTCTTTAAAATATGTGAATTAGTATTATCTCGAATCATAAAGTATCACCTTAATTGTATGCGAATCACACAAGCTAATTACGTGTTTTACGATTGTATGTAATGCAGCCTGACTTGGCAAATATATTATAGCTGTTTTATTACTGTGTGACCGTGGCTTTATGAAGATAATATGGGTGTAAAACTTAAAAATATGTTTTAGCAAAAATGACAATTAAATTACTTGTAATGAATGTTCTAGATTGCTATTGCGTATGATTTTGGAGGCGAGGGGGGAACTAATAAAGTAAATTTACAGAAAAAAATGACATGAGCACCTTATTAAATTTCATATCAATATTATTAAATACCTATAGTCTTTTGAAATTAAAATAATCAGAATAAGTATATCGTTTTCTCCTATAGCACTAAGCTGTGTGGCTACAGCATTAAAGAATTTAGCCACCCCCTCTCTTCCCGTGGGTGTAGTAGGAGGCGACTGAGGAATGACACAGTTTCACTACCACCTTAGAACTAGTAAAGCCGGCGATGGCCTGTCTTTGTAATACACAGGCCGAAGACGGGCAGCAGCGTCTTTTTGGCGCGAACTTATGGAGGCCTATGTCCAGCAGTGGACTGCAATAGGCTGAAATGATGTTGATGATGATGGTGATGTCTCCTATAGTTAAGTTTACACATATCTTGTAACACATATTGCGTTTTTTATGTTACTCTTATCCAATATTTTTATCTGCTGTTTCCAAAAAATTTATACCTAAAAAGACTAAAATACTTAAAAGGTTCTGTCCTATGTAATGGGAACTAAACGCGTAGGTACATGTAGATTTACATTCACTTGCCCGAGATAACCTAATTGATAACAATTAGTGGCGTATTAATTAATAGGTATTAAGCTCCCACTTGGAGCACCTTATTTCTTAAACTTACACGCCCTGTTGGTGTATTTTTGAGACATTTAAGATCTTGATATTCATCCTATATCATTGATAGGTCCGGAAAGCAGTAAAAAATTATTCTAATGTGTGATTTTTTACCTTATTTTTCTTGTTACAAAAAATCTCAAATTGTACCCACATTTTATTAGAGTTTGGATAATCTTTTTGTACTTAAATATTCCTAGTCAACTAAATATTTATCATTTTTGTATCTTTAATTCATAACTAACAAAAAATTAAAAGTAAAGTTGGACGTAAATTCCATCTAAATAATAGGTAGTGTATGGACAGTACAGTAATAAAATAGTATCATGATTAAGCAACGCTATCTATAAGAAGGCAGAAGACGTAAAACATCTGCTTTATATTGTCCTTACACGCACGCTGCCCACAGAACAATATAACGAAAATTATTAACTAGTGTGCAATTTCCACGAACAGTCACCAATATCCCCGCATTCCGCTCCATCAGAAACTCGCTTTAAACACGAAATTAACCCCGCGAACATTTACAAATATCGGTCAATTAACCGGCGAGTGAGATAACAATTGAAATCGGTTTCACTTTCATCGAGGCCCGGTTAACGCGCTAAATATAATAATAGATCAGTAGATACATCAATGGTCCACGGCGTGTACTCTTTATTTTCGTTGCATTATAGCTCCTATACTGACGCAGTAAGGCCCACGCTCCCGCCCGTTCCGCCACTTTCAATTTTCCGAACGCTGGAACCAGATTAAATAAATGTTCGTATATTCTGTTGACGCGCGCTTTGACCGCATGTTTTGTTACGGAATACTTACTGGTTTTAATAAATAATAGACTAAAAACACGCTTTGAAACGCTCAGATTCATGTGAACTGTTGAAATGAAAGCTTTATATCATTTCGATGTTTAATTTTAAATGTTTTATTTTTATTATTATTTTTTTTTAATATCGTTTTGTGAACGTATTCGAATGTAATGTTAGATTGATAGTTTCGGTTTAAATTGATAAGTGACAGTTGCGAAATGGAACATTACAACTAAATGTACACATACGCAGGCAGGTTTTATGGAAAATTTTAACATATTAATTGTTTTCTATTGATATTTGTACAAAAACCAAATTACGTATCTATCTATTTTTTTAACCGAATTCCAAAAAAGGAGGAGGTTCTCAATTCGACTGTATTTTTTTTTATGTATGTTACATCAGAACTTTTGACCGCATGGACCGATTTTGACAAATTTTGTTTTAATCGAAAGGTGGTGTGTGTCAATCCCGAGTAGAAATTTTTTCGTCTTCCTTAGCAGGACGGGACCAGGCATGCCTGATCAGGACTAGATAAGGCATGTAACGCAGATGATTGGTCTGGACCTGATCAGGATGAGATGAGATTTCCTGATCGGGTCCAGATCAGGAAATCTCATCTCATCCTGATCAGCCGGTTCGGTCCGGTCCTTTTAAAAAGCACGAATGTATATTCTTGAAAAAATCTGTGTTTCCAGAAAATTATAACCTGGGGATCTTTAAGTCGCGAGTGAATAGGTTACTTCTAGGTAAGCGTGCTCCATCTTAGACCACATTTTCACTTATCATCAGGTGAAATAGTGGTCAAACGCAAGCCTATCATTGTATAAAAAAAAAAAAAAAATTGTTTAATAAAAAAAAAAAAAGCGAATTGATATTATAAATATGTTACTTAATATAATTATTATGATATTTATTTCCGTTTATTTTTTCCAATGTATTATTAATTTATGTTTTTACTTTAAACATTAATTATTTTTATTTATTAACTTCTAATAATTAACTTACTAATTAACTATTTCCTATTACTTACGACTGCTCCACTGTGTAGAAATGGACTTCCTGCTAGACTCCTGATAACTGTATATATACTAAGTGCATTTAAAACATTAATAGCGCGATTCAGGCTCAGTTCGCGTAATTTCTTTCAGGCTATCCTGATCTGGACCGGACCGAGTCCTGATCCAGTATGCCTTACCATACTTGGTTATATTTTACATCAGGCTATCCTTGTCTGGACCGGACCTGGACCTGATCCAGTATGCCTTACCATACTTCCTTATATTTTATATCAGGCTATCCTTGTCTGGACCGGACCTGGTCTTGATAGAGCTTGCCGGATCAGGCATGCCTTATTCTATCCTGATCCGGTCCAGATACATGATTTGGTTGAGGCTGACCTTTTTTCTACTCGGGATGGTCCCATTTAAATTTATTTGACATCTAACAACTACTTTTCGATTTATATCTAATAATGCGTTTTTACTTGACGCTTTTTTCGTCGAACTACGTTGTATTATACCGCATAACTTTCTACTGGATATACCGATTTTGATAATCCTTTTTTTGTAAGAAGGCGATATCCCTAGTTTAGTACCATGATAAGGAAACCAGAATTTTATGATGGGGTCCCAGAGAAATCCAGGGAAGCTCTCGGAAATCCGCATAACTTTTTACTGGGTGTACCGATTTTGATAATTTTTAATTTAATCGAAAGCTGATGTTTATCATGTGGTCATATTTAAATTTTATCGAGATCTGATAACTACTTTTTGAGTAATATTTGATAACGCGTAGTTACTTGACAATTTTTTCGTCGATCTACGTTGTATTACTCGTCGATGTAATTGAAGTCGGTTTTTTTTCGTTTGCCTGCAAACACAATTATAAATTGTTCTGTTTGTTATATTATATCGCATTATACGAAATGAAGATTTTTGAAAATGTCATAATAATAATTAATCTTATTTCTTTTCATATCCTTCAATTAAGTAAGATTCTCTCTGTGTTGAAAAAAAATGTTTTACTTAAATAAGCAATCCCCAATATTCCCGAATATTAAGTGGATTTAAAGTAGTTCCATGACCTAAACAGTTCTTAAGTAATCAATGTCTACTTTAACAAACATTTAGGTAGAACCTTAATAAAAACATAATTTTAAAGTTCATTATTTAATAAACAGAATAATATGAATAAAATGATAGAGGCCGTATACAATGATATATTTTGTAATTGCGGAAAAAATACTAAATAGAGTTCAATAAGATCGTCTAATTTTTATTTCTGAGACTAAAACTTTAATAACTGTAAAAGCTAGTAACATTTAAAAAAATAATGTTCTTTATACGCACCATGTGTGCATAAAAATTTGTAAGCGACAAATATTTTCGCTTCCGAACTTTTTGGTATTTTCTTCTGAACATCTACATATTTAAAAATAAATGTTTGTCTGTATGTCCTTTATATAATCGTAAACTATGCTTTGATCATGCCATGCAATGCAATCAGCAGTGTTGTGCATGGGCCCCCAAAGGTTTCTGAGTCGGTAAGACATAAAATAAAAAATAAAACAAAGCGTAGCAACGCGCGCAGAGTACAGCTAGTAAAATATATTGTTGCTATTTAATAATCCGCCGCGTTGGCGCAACGGTCACAGCCATGGATTGTACCTGTTGCGCTGGCGGTTGCGGGTTCGATCCCCACACATGACAAACATTTGTATTGGCCATACAGGTGTTTGCCGTGGTCTGGGCGTTTGTGCAGTCCTTGTGGGTCTCCCCACCGTGCCTCGGAGAGCACGTTAAGCCGTCGGTCCCGGTTGTTATCATATACACCTGATAGCGATCGTTACTCATAGTAGGGAATATAATTATCCGCCAACCCGCATTGGAGCAGCGTGGTGGATTAAGCTCTGATCCTTCTCCTACATGGGGAAAGAGGCCTATGCCCAGTAGTGGGATATTAGAGGCTGAAGCGTATTTAATAATTACGGACGAGTTACACTTAGTTCGATTATCGCTCATGACAAACATTTTATTTCAGCCATACAGACTTTTAGCGGATCCATTATGTTTTTCTAGAGCTTCGCAATAGAATTCACTTCTTACTCTTCTTACTCAGAGGGCCATTTTATAGAAGGAAATAAAGAAAAAGATCTCTATCTATACTTTCACGTTTCCCGTCAGCCTATCGCAGTCTACTACTATACATAGCCCCCTTCAGTTTACCGGGTCAGTTTAGGCTAGTCGTAATAAAGGACTTTCTTAATACATTTACATGCATTTAAAACTATTATTTTGAAAACAATGAAGTAATTAATATTTACAATCGGCGACACAAACACGGAACTGCTTGCGACGAAAAGATTTAAACATTTAACAACAAACATCTGTACAATACGTGTACAATCATAAAAATTGCTCATCCATAAACGTTGCGTATAATAATATGATTTTTAAAACTTTTCAAACGTTTATCGGCTTTATATTTATATCTATAAAGTAGTTTTTCGTGTATATATTATCGATTCATTAGTGATTTGAATGAAAGGGTTGGCAAATCCGAGCTCTATTGTTAATAGTCACGCGTCGTTGTATTAAACGTAATTATGTTTTATTATACGTGTAGGAACTATTGCTAGAAACGTCTGTGTGAATATGAAATCAATAAAGATGTATTTGTATGAATGAAAAGTGCGTATTAAGAATAGGAGAATCGTTTTTTATTACATCAAAAATCGTTACGATATTAATATTTTTGTTTTTGTTATACTTATTATCTGGTGCTAATATTACCTGTGGTACTTAGATAGAGTAACTGAAAAGGTAAAAGTGGACGTTATAAATACAAATAAAAAAATAAAAAATAATATTATAGGTACTTTTAACTTTAGAACAAATATAAATTTTAAATTAATGTAAAAATTCTTAAAAATGTATACATATAATACTGTAAAAATTCTTACAAATTTATAACACTTTTTTGTGATATTTATTGCTTTAAAAAAAAATATTAGATTTATTTTTTAACTCTTAGCATTTTTCGTCAGATTTCTATTTACTCGCATTATCTTTAAATTCTATGTGTCATCACAATTGGCTAAGTAATGTCTAACGCACCTGCCTCCAGCGGTATTAGTATAAAATGTATCTTACTCTTATCCCATCGGTGATAACCTGACAACAAAAAATATTATATAGTTCGTACTTTTTATGTAGCGATGATTTTTAGTTTGATTAAATTATTACAAATACCAAAAAAAGGTAAATATTAAATATAGATTAAAAATATTGGATTGTATACACATCGTTCGATAAGTAAATAATTTTAAAAAATAACACATAATACATTTATTCTTATTTCATTAAATAACGCGAACTTTTAAAAATTAGATTAAGTACTCACAAAACGCTTGCTAAGAAGTAAACCAATACTAATCTTGAAATGTAAGCGTAACGACTCATTCCTCGATAAGATTATATTTACCATAAAAAAAAAGAAAAAAACGTCGGTCATCTTGTTACTTCGATTCTAATTAACATTTAATGTGGTTGTTATTTTTTGAGTTTTAATGCGCTACCGCTGTAAAAAGATAATCACAAAAATAATTGAAACGAAATAATAAAGGGAGCAAGAAAGGGGGGTGGGCGATTAATGACAGGGGGAGGGGTAGTCAGCGCATTACGACCTAAATAATCAACATAATTACACTTTGTACCCAGACTTCCCCTTAACTCTTTAAGTGCTAGTAGAAAGACGCTTATTGTGTTTTTTTTTAAATGACAGTTATATCTGATCTAGCTTTTTGATTTTCATTAGATCTTTTATAAGTTTATATCGAGATACTTCAAAAAGTTATTACTAATCAAAGAGACACTCAAAAGTACTATAAAACGGAATATTATATTTTTAAACATTTGTTATTATAATAATTATTATAATAACTTAAATATTCAAGTAGACATTATCTGAAAATTAATTATTTTTTATCTATTTGATTAACGCACGGAGATTTTATGTCAGGTTATATTTAAATCAAGCCTCATAAACCAAAAATGATAAAGATACTCGTAACGAAATAACACGCTTTCAAATGAATTGTGTGAATGCAAATATAGATTATACCTGATATAATAAGAACTGACCAATGTGTGTAGTTGAGAAATATTTAATAAAAATGATTAATTGTAAGTCTACAATATACAAGTAGGTATGTATACCTTCACGAGTATTACAAGTAAAATTTAAGCTAAAACAACAATGAATAGAATTTTTGTCTGACTTGTAAATGCGTGTTCTGATTTCACACAAAATCTTCCTAACCTATACGAAATTGGATGCGGCTTAGTAGTATTCAAATTGTAACGAAATAATTGTGTTCGCATATAATAATAAATGCAAACAAAATCATAAGCTTATTTTGAAAAAAAAAATATAAGCTATTTTTTCTTAAAAAATGTTTGTTTATATTTGTTACTTAACCCTTCGAGCGTAAGGTTAGAAAGTGTAACACGGAGGTTGGTGTAGCACACCGTGATAGTGATCGTCTGGTTTTAATATAGCATTTATTTTATTTGAATCATCACTTCAGCCTATCGTAGTCCACTGCTGGACATATGCCACAAGTTCGCACCAAAAATGGCATAATATTGATTAATTGAATTTTATATATATTTTTTTCTTTATTAAAGAGCTTTGCCGCTACTGCGACTATGTCGCTCTGTTATTATACATTTATGTTAATACAATTACATGATTGATTGAACTTCATCGACCAATTTATACAATTTCTTTGCCGAAATAGATTCTGGTTTTGTCAATATACTATTACATTCTCCAACATTCGTATAAAACAGTTTATATGGGAAAAATTGGCGTCTTCTGGTTTCGTTCTTAACACATTCCATTAATATATGATAGGCATCCTCTACTACTCTACAAACTGAACAATTAGGGTGTTTAGTTATACCCATCAAATGGCCAAATTTATTGAATGGAATATGTCCAGACCGCAACCGTAAAGCGGTGACAACGTCTTTTCTGTTCAATAACACTGTGTCTATCCAAGGTACATTGGGTGGGTGAGGTTGTATGGTCCGGTACCAGATGCCTTTGTCTTTCGACCTTTTATCAAAATATTCTCTCCACAAATCAATGCATTTATTTTTAACTATGTGTAAACACTCGGAAAAAATAGGCCTAACAATCATTTCTATACCATCGCAAGCGCCATACTTTGCTAGAATATCCGCTATATCGTTACCTAATAGGTCAATATGCGATGGAATCCACTGCAAAAAAACTGTTTTAGACTTTTCTCTCAAACTACATATTTGTTTTAAAATTATGTATGCTACGGGAGTACTTCTAGCGTTAGATGTACATCGAGCTACATGTTGAAGAGCGCACTTAGAGTCTGAGAAAATAACAAATTTGTCGTAATCAATGGAGGATACGTATGATAAAGCTTCAGAAACAGCCAATAGCTCAGCGTGCATGATAGAAATATTACTACTAATTTTAAAATAAATTGAATCTGAAGATTCGGCATCAAAAAATGCTGCACCTATGTGTAGGCCATCCTTAGAACCGTCAGCGAAAATTTTGTAAAATCCGTTATACTGTTCGTTAATAAAGTTCTTACAGTGGTTATTTAAATATGATGTACTATAGTTTCTTTTAGGTTTATTAATATTCATTATATCTATTTTAATTAAATTTGCTATTTGAATATTGTTCGAATTTTATATTAATATTTACTTATATTTTGAAATATATTTAAGGCTGAAATTAAAAAAATAATTCATTAATTAAATTAACAATTGAAACTGAAAATTATTGCTTAAGCCACATGCTCGTCACGTTTTGGCCAAAAATATGAAAACAAGATTTAATTCAAGAGTATTTTTAACCGACTTCCAAAAAAGGAGGAGGTTCGCAATTCGACTGTATTTTTTTTATGTATGTTTCATCAGAACTTTTGACCGTGTGGACCGATTTCGACAATTTTTTTTTAATCGGCAGGTGGTGTCTGTCAATTGGTCCCATTTAAATTTATTTGAGATCTAACAAATACTTTTCGAGTTATATCTAATAATGCGTTTTTACTTGACGCTTTTTTCGTCGACCTACGTTGTATTATACCGCATAACTTTCTACTGGATGTACCGATTTTGATAATTCTTATTGGAAAGGAGATATCTCTAGTTTAGTACCATGATAAGGAAACCAGGATCTGATAATGGAATCCCAGAGAAATCTAGGGAAACTCTTGAAAATCCGCAATAACTTTTTACTGGGTGTACCGATTTTGATTATTCTTTTTCTGTTGGAAAGAAGATATCCTTTTAGTACCATGATCAGGAAACCAGGATCCGATGATGGGATTCCAAAGAAATCGAGGGAAACTCTTGAAAATCCGCAACAACTTTTTACTGGGTGATACCGATTTTAATAATTTTTAATTTAATCGAAAGCTGATGTTTGTCACGTGGTCACATATAAATTTTATTGAGATCTGATAACTACTTTTTGAGTAATCTTTGATAACGCGTAGTTACTATACTATTTTTTTCGTCGATCTACGTTGTATTACTCGTCGATGTAATTGATGTCGGTTTTTTTCGTAATACTACACAAAAATAATACTTTTACTGTATCATAAAAGTGATAAAAATAACCTAAACATTTTTGAATATCATATCAAAAATTGACCGCTCCAGCGGGGTTCGAACCCGCGCCTCCAACATACCGTGTCGGCGCTCTAGCCAATTAAGCCATGGAACGATGCACCCGCTCGAGCGAAATTTTCGATATGATAATTTTTAATTTCGGTTTAAGCGAACCGTGGCGCCGTCTATAGTGAGCTCTTTACAGAAACCCGTAACTATTCAAAGTTTCATATTACAATGAAAATCTTTGACAGGAGACGACACCGTGCTATTTTTAATATCTAAGATTTTATTTTTTTGTGTTACCCACATTAGGAATTCTAAACATTTTTGAATATCATATCAAAAATTGACCGCTCCAGCGGGGTTCGAACCCGCGCCTCCGACATACCGTGTCGGCGCTCTAGCCAATTAAGCCATGGAACGATGCACCCGCTCGAGCGAAATTTTCGATATGATAATTTTTAATTTCGGTTTAAGCGAACCGTGGCGCCGTCTATAGTGAGCTCTTTACAGAAACCCGTAACTATTCAAAGTTTCATATTACAATGAAAATCTTTGACAGGAGACGACACCGTGCTATTTTTAATATCTAAGATTTTATTTTTTTGTGTTACCCACATTAGGAATTCTAAACATTTTTGAATATCATATCAAAAATTGACCGCTCCAGCGGGGTTCGAACCCGCGCCTCCGACATACCGTGTCGGCGCTCTAGCCAATTAAGCCATGGAACGATGCACCCGCTCGAGCGAAATTTTCGATATGATAATTTTTAATTTCGGTTTAAGCGAACCGTGGCGCCGTCTATAGTGAGCTCTTTACAGAAACCCGTAACTATTCAAAGTTTCATATTACAATGAAAATCTTTGACAGGAGACGACACCGTGCTATTTTTAATATCTAAGATTTTATTTTTTTGTGTTACCCACATTAGGAATTCTAAACATTTTTGAATATCATATCAAAAATTGACCGCTCCAGCGGGGTTCGAACCCGCGCCTCCGACATACCGTGTCGGCGCTCTAGCCAATTAAGCCATGGAACGATGCACCCGCTCGAGCGAAATTTTCGATATGATAATTTTTAATTTCGGTTTAAGCGAACCGTGGCGCCGTCTATAGTGAGCTCTTTACAGAAACCCGTAACTATTCAAAGTTTCATATTACAATGAAAATCTTTGACAGGAGACGACACCGTGCTATTTTTAATATCTAAGATTTTATTTTTTTGTGTTACCCACATTAGGAATTCTAAACATTTTTGAATATCATATCAAAAATTGACCGCTCCAGCGGGGTTCGAACCCGCGCCTCCGACATACCGTGTCGGCGCTCTAGCCAATTAAGCCATGGAACGATGCACCCGCTCGAGCGAAATTTTCGATATGATAATTTTTAATTTCGGTTTAAGCGAACCGTGGCGCCGTCTATAGTGAGCTCTTTACAGAAACCCGTAACTATTCAAAGTTTCATATTACAATGAAAATCTTTGACAGGAGACGACACCGTGCTATTTTTAATATCTAAGATTTTATTTTTTTGTGTTACCCACATTAGGAATTCTAAACATTTTTGAATATCATATCAAAAATTGACCGCTCCAGCGGGGTTCGAACCCGCGCCTCCGACATACCGTGTCGGCGCTCTAGCCAATTAAGCCATGGAACGATGCACCCGCTCGAGCGAAATTTTCGATATGATAATTTTTAATTTCGGTTTAAGCGAACCGTGGCGCCGTCTATAGTGAGCTCTTTACAGAAACCCGTAACTATTCAAAGTTTCATATTACAATGAAAATCTTTGACAGGAGACGACACCGTGCTATTTTTAATATCTAAGATTTTATTTTTTTGTGTTACCCACATTAGGAATTCTAAACATTTTTGAATATCATATCAAAAATTGACCGCTCCAGCGGGGTTCGAACCCGCGCCTCCGACATACCGTGTCGGCGCTCTAGCCAATTAAGCCATGGAACGATGCACCCGCTCGAGCGAAATTTTCGATATGATAATTTTTAATTTCGATTTAAGCGAACCGTGGCGCCGTCTATAGTGAGCTCTTTACAGAAACCCGTAACTATTCAAAGTTTCATATTACAATGAAAATCTTTGACAGGAGACGACACCGTGCTATTTTTAATATCTAAGATTTTATTTTTTTGTGTTACCCACATTAGGAATTCTAAACATTTTTGAATATCATATCAAAAATTGACCGCTCCAGCGGGGTTCGAACCCGCGCCTCCGACATACCGTGTCGGCGCTCTAGCCAATTAATCGCATCGTTCCATGGCTTAATTGGCTAGAGCGCCGACACGGTATGTCGGAGGCGCGGGTTCGAACCCCGCTGGAGCGGTCAATTTTTGATATGATATTCAAAAATGTTTAGAATTCCTAATGTGGGTAACACAAAAAAATAAAATCTTAGATATTAAAAATAGCACGGTGTCGTCTCCTGTCAAAGATTTTCATTGTAATATGAAACTTTGAATAGTTACGGGTTTCTGTAAAGAGCTCACTATAGACGGCGCCACGGTTCGCTTAAACCGAAATTAAAAATTATCATATCGAAAATTTCGCTCGAGCGGGTGCATCGTTCCATGGCTTAATTGGCTAGAGCGCCGACACGGTATGTCGGAGGCGCGGGTTCGAACCCCGCTGGAGCGGTCAATTTTTGATATGATATTCAAAAATGTTTAGAATTCCTAATGTGGGTAACACAAAAAAATAAAATCTTAGATATTAAAAATAGCACGGTGTCGTCTCCTGTCAAAGATTTTCATTGTAATATGAAACTTTGAATAGTTACGGGTTTCTGTAAAGAGCTCACTATAGACGGCGCCACGGTTCGCTTAAACCGAAATTAAAAATTATCATATCGAAAATTTCGCTCGAGCGGGTGCATCGTTCCATGGCTTAATTGGCTAGAGCGCCGACACGGTATGTCGGAGGCGCGGGTTCGAACCCCGCTGGAGCGGTCAATTTTTGATATGATATTCAAAAATGTTTAGAATTCCTAATGTGGGTAACACAAAAAAATAAAATCTTAGATATTAAAAATAACCTATTAATATTTTATTATATTTTCTTTTTATATAATTTTAACCTGATATAGTGTGTTTTCACAAATAAATTTATTTAGTATTATTTATTTATTTATTTATTTATTTATTTATTATTATTTAGATCTTATGCAGTTATCACGGACGAAAATGGCATGTTCCATACATAAACATCAACTGCATTGGTAAGAATGTATTAAGTTTAGCAGTCCTTTTATGTTTTATATAATTCACGTCTCTCTACATGTCTGTTTAATTTTTACCAAGGTGATGTGAGTGGTCATGATCTTTAGAGCATCCATCGTAGAACATTTTACGAAGTTCTATTGGTAAACAAAGATTTCGAGGAGAACACTGACAGTATATCTTTTCAAACGACGTTCCTTTAGTAAATGTATCAATAGTGGATAGTTGATAAATCAGTTATAAAAGATTACGTTATGAATAGTCCTTGAAATTCGAGCTTAAGTCGACTGCTTTATTGCAGAGTGCGTACGGACTCGTTAGATTTAAGAATTAAGAAGATTGATAAAGTAGAGCGACCTCCAATCCACTAGAGCGTATTATAGCGTATTTGATGGGTTTGTTCGGCATCTACTGGCGAAAACTGCAAAGGGAAAGAAACGAGGGAAGTTGTTTGTCAATATCGTTACCGGATTAATCAGAAGAACTGGCTTTAGCTTTTTAAAAACTCATAATAACTTGCTTTGATAATAAGTTAATAATATAAGTAATAGTTACTAACGACTTTTTTCAAAATTGTTACACGGACAACTTCAACCCTTTTCACACAGTTCACCAGGTGGTTGTCGACTATGGATGCCTTGCTTTTTCTTACTCCGCGCAGCTACTCAGACGCACATAACATAATAACAATTCGGTATTAAGATATTGATCGACTTATCTTAGTCTGGGTTGACCACACCCAATCTTGCGCTCGCCGGGTTATACATCTAAATGCGTTTTATTAATATTTTATTTTGAATTACTAATTATTACTCATAAATTCCAAATAGATAGGGATTAACCCACATGACGACATAAAATTAATGTTATCTGCACTATGTTTTCCGTATTATATATTATATAATACATAGCATTATATAAATACATATATATTCCTGGGTAGAGCACAGCAATATATATCCCACTCAAAAACTGGAGCAGCCCGTCTGGGGAAGAACTACAACCTTACAGAACATAATAGCTAAATAGCATTGCTCTCAAGCAGTGCTGTGTTCGTGTGTTAAGGTGACCAGAGTTTCTGGTGAAGGAGCGGTAATGGGCTTGAGATATTTCTGATGTTGCTGGCGTTTATAGGCTTTTTTTTGGTATCGCAGGGGAACCCATTTACGGGTGGGCGTTTATAGACTACGGTAATCGCTTATAGTTACGCGGGCCGTACGCTTATTTACTAATCTAGTAATATAAAAGAATAATAGTGCCAAATACATTGACACAGGATATACATACGTAATAGATATAGTATATAGAAAGCAGACGGTTGAGGTTATGTGTATATTATTTTTTTAGATATATAGAAAGTGTAAGCTAAGGTACGAATGGAATAAGTAAATAATAATATAATTATTATAAGCTTAAAACCTCACGGACAAAATCACTTACCTAAAGTTGTTAAATTTAAAATTTAACCTAAAACTTTCTAAACAGCTTGATATCAAAATCCATCCAGAACTAATCAAATTTAATAATTAACATATTTCAATTAATATTTGTTTCGACATTCGAAATTACTTCTTACTGGTAAATCAGTTTCAGTCGATGAATTAATTAAGCTAAACTAAAAATGGTTACGGAATATTACTTGAATGTTGGTACAAATAATATTATTTAAGATCGAGAGGGTACCGAAGAATCGGGATATAATTAAAGATAATGAGACGACATTCAAGTGTCCGTCTGAGTCTAAAGAAACGATGTTCGAATAAAATGGAGCGTCCAACTTTTATATGCTATAAAAATTATAAAATTGACAATAAAAATATAGTTTTTAATTATTTATTTTAGACCATACCAAATATTATAATAAAATATCAATTGTAAAAATTATTTTTATGTAACTTTTTTTTTTTAATTTTCCAAAATAATAAAATGAAAATAAGTCGTCTCATCTCAATATCAACGGTCCGCAGTAAGATTTACTCCTGTGTCACAGGTCCGGAAACAAAAAATACACAAGCACAAACGCCCAGACCATTACACATATCTATGGCATATACATACGTTTTATAAAATATAATAGTTTAGGATTGATTTTCATAATGTAAATAGTTAGGTTAGGTTAGTCAGTTATAATCTAAACAGACAAAACTCATGCAATAAAATAAAATAAAATATATAAAAAAATGTATTTTAGATCTAAGTGAAGTATAACTTTTAAGAATGTATAATTAATATCGTTAATGTTCATTACAATCAACAAAATCTTGTATAAATCTAATATAAATTTGTAACAAAAAACTTCGTAGCTCTGCGTCAGTCTCGACTGACTAAGACAGACCCGAAATGAATGGGTTTAATTCAGTTAAATTTTATATTAAGAGACTGTATAATTTATAACTTATACAAATTGTATTTGGAGTTAAAGCTTATTTATTTGAATTTGTATTAGAATATAATTGCCTTATTTCATTGATTTAATCAATTTAAGGTTTTCATTCGCTTCGGGAATATTCCGTGTTTATTTGTTTAATTTTCAAATTAATTCATTTTATTTTATATTGTTAAGGTGAGGTGATGATTGAGTTACACATCAGCATAATCAAAATAATAAAAATTCGTTGCAGAAAAATACTTATCATAACCGCGTGATGATCAATAAAGATTGTCACTATTATATGATCAATTGTATGTACTGCATAGAGGTTTGTATAAAACCATACAGTTAGATATAAAATTTCATATTCGTAAAATTTAAATTCTTATTTTATTTAATATAACATATTAAATATTAGAATTATTATTTCTTGCTAATAATTGGTGTGAAAGTAGATATAATACTAAGAAGTTCTGACTAATAATAATGATTAGTTTACCAAGTGGTAAGTGAGAATAACCTTTACTGTGAAGTGTTTAAGATAAGATTTGCAGTGCTATTAGTACTGTACACTCACCGAAACTAATTCCGAGATCTTAGGATTTGTGTACGAGACAGTTTTAAATTATCATGATACATTGCTCTTTCTTAACATAAAATATTTTGTTCTTTTTATATGTAGAAAGCAATGTACAACAAGTACAGTATTCAAGACGGCATTCCAATGATACAAACCCTACTCAACAAAAAAAGCGTTACAAACAAAAACGAACGCCAACTTCTAATTAAAATGATTAACTTAATGGTTAAAGTCATTAGCGATTTTAATTTCAAATTGCATGTTTTTTCCATGTCCAAAATTGAAACAGTTTTACGTTTGGCAACGCTTATAAAAGGTTCATTTAATATGGAAAATGTATTTTAATGTTCACGAAAATTGCAAAAGTATTAAATAATACACTTTTATTTAAATTTAAAATATTGTAATTTGCTTTGATTTATGGTGAGATTTAAAATTCAGAAGTCATCGCGTTGTTATTTGGAGCAGACAATCGCCAAACATACTTAGTACTTTGTAAGTACCCAGTCTAGTTCTTAGAATGTAAACGCCTATTCTATAGTTAAGATTATTTTGCAATTTTTAACTTAGCCTCGATAAAAAGTATGATGGGTGTCTATAACAATTTACTTTTAAGCTGGAGATATCGTTTCTTTTTTTAACCATTTTTACAGGCGTTGTTTTAGATAAGCGACGCGAATCAACATGATACAGGCGATTATCTTCTATATACTTATTAATACGTGAATCAAAAACTTTGTACCCCTTTTTACGAAAAATGAGCGGACAGAGAAGTATGAAATTTCGTACACTTAGGTATAGAGGAGTGCAGAATGCTAATTTCTTTTAAATTAAGCATAAAAATATATTAAATCAATAATAAAAAAAAACATTACACACACTACCGTGTTTTTGACACACACACACACGCGTATGTGACACCCTTTTGTTTATTGTCAAAGTCTGTAGTTAAATAGATTTTTTTTAAGGTTCTTTATTTTCATTATTTTGTGGTGTTTTTTAATTTAAATTTTTAATTATGGTTGAATTAGGACCTCTGGGCGACCACTAGTATTTATAAATACCAACATAAGCGATGTTTTACCACATTGGTCATTAGTACTGGGTTGTTTACATAGGCCGCGGGTTCTATAATAGTTCGACGATAGTTTTTCAAAATCAAAATAAAATGTAAATAAAATGTCAATGTAAATTGTACGTCCTAAGGTGGGGCTTGTAGAGAATGCTTTAAACATTAAGCCCGCCTTTTCTACAATTCTTTAACGTATTGTGCAATAAAGTATTAATAAATAAATAAATTAAAATCAAAAGTAGCTTTATTCAAATATGCTTCAAAAGTACCTTCGAATCGTCAGTTTTCATCAAAATTTTAAATATTTATACAAATGATAGCTTTTTCTGTGTGTTTGCGTCCTATATTGCGTGTACTTGGATTACAGATACAAAATTCTCATCATACTGGGAGCCGTTGATTGTTATTTTATTATTTGAATATTAGATGACTGTGTTAGTACATTACTGTGTGCGTCGCGTAGCGTTCCACGGTTGTCGGACATGTGAACTTTTGATAATATTTGTTTAAGAGTCTTCAGACATTTTCATCAGTTGTCATTGATAAAAATTATGAACCGTAAAACATGTAACAATGAAAAAAATGAAGGTATTACGATAAAAGCAGGCCCAATATATTTATAGCCAGTTTTTTTTTATATAATAATGTTGTAAAATTATATACCTACCTAATTATATATTGTGTTTGTGTGTGTGTGTGTGTTAATACAAGAATTACATATTCTGACATTTATAGAGCAAGAAAATATTTTCTAAATTCATACATCAAATGTTTTATCTATTATCCGTAATACCTACCTAATTAGTTTTTTTTTATTATTTCTCAATATAGAACGTATACAATATACATGCCCTTAACGACATTAATCAGACTATAAAAACCAAAGAAGGTTATATTATAATTAATTTTACTATTTTTGAACAATTTGAAAAATTACTCCATTGAGAGTAAAGTGCAGAATATGATATAAACAGATTTTAATTGTTGAATGTCACAATTTTCTTTATTATTATTAGAGATATTAGATTCTAGTATAATAGTCTTGTAACAAAGGTCATTGGTTTTCGGTCACGTGTCACTGACATTTACGTCATTTTGTTGAAATATTGACTCGACGTCTTCTTTATAGAGTTGTATACATATATATTTGTATCAACTTTAATATTTTTTTAAAAATAAATATCTACACAATTGAAGTATTGTACAATTGTACGTTTAACAACTTTTCTTTCTTAATTCTTTATGCTATATTACTTTTTTCTTTTATTTTGTATAATAGTTTGCAAAACATAACGAAAACCTGTAAATAGCCAAATTCCACAGGTGATGTCTCGTGGATTAGCTAGTAACGATAAATAGTAACGCAGCTAGCTGCACCAGAATATTAATAGACATTTTAATACATATGCGTTTGATGTCATCTAGTTGCTAATGAGGTATTAATTACTAAATTAACCCTGTTATCGTAATAAACACCTTAATTAGAAGTTAATTTGGTAGCACATCATATACAAACGTTTACCGACCATATCGTTTAGTGGAAACAATGGGTTTTTATTAGTTTGTAGAATTTTATGATTTTCGTAAATCATATCTTACGTATTTATCTAAATAGTAAAACTTAAAACAATAGAAGGATAGTTACCCCACACACATACATACAAATTAAGATACGTTATAGTACATATGATTTTAGTACATCACTCATCATCACTTCAGTTAATCGCAGTCCACTCTGGACATAGGCCTCCCCAAGTTCGCGCCAGACATAGCGCGACCTCACGTGTTTTGCCCATATCAGATCCTTATCAAGGTGGGGAGGATTGAGTATCTACCATTTTTTTTTTAAAAATCTTATGAAAGAATCATGAAGAATTCTTAAAATGAACGTATACGTTCAAACACAAAAAAAAAACAGAAAAATTTAAGTTTTTATTGGTAATTATAAGGTAGAGCAATGTAATAATTAGAATAGAGTTGAAACTTACTATAAAGAGATAGCAATTATTTATGGAATTCACATGAACATAATTTTTATACTAAAAAAAATCTTAAATAAAATTGTAGCAAAGGTTTCATATTTATAAATCTTAATTTACGAATAGGTCATTTTTTTTATATATTTTGTTTTCATCAAGAAGGATTCATATTTGCGTTGCGTTATAATGTAAAACTGCGCTTGTCGTTCAGAAACTCAGTTTGACGTTCTTTTACCGTTACAACAGAAGACAACATATTTTACAGTAATCTGTACCATAGATGTTATTGCTTAAAATTACAGGTCTGGTTTTAGATAAGGATATATGAGTAATATTATACCAGTTTGAGTTAGGTTACGTTGTATGGAAAATATTTCCGATTATCCGCCACATTCGGATAGTATGGGATACGGATTGTAGAGTTTCAAGTTCAGAATCATTTTTTTTTTTTTTCCTTATTTGGACCCAAAATTTTCGGGTAATTATGATTTATTGATAGATTTATTTCAGATATCCGATGTTTTCGGTTTCCGCTATGGAGCTCCGTAATATACCCAGTCGGTAAGCGACAGTAGCGTGCTTTAACCCGTAAATAAGCGTCTCGTTCGACCAAGTCATTAGTGCACAATAATGCCTTCAATTGTCAGATACACGTCTGTCATAATTATCTTGAAAGCGAAAGTGTCCGACCCGGTTCCTGCATATTAAAAGTATTGTCATTATTAACACATTCAATTGGAATGTATTTCATATAAATATTATGAAAGGGAAAGTTTGTGAAAATGTTTGGATGGATGTGTCTTTCATAATTAATGTGGTTATAACACTCAACCTTTTAAATAAAATTACACGCCTTAAATACAACGTAATAAATAAATAATTTTGACATAGATACACGATTGACTATTACTAAAGTGTGCAACTTAATTGTGTGTGTTTCAGGAAAAAATGACTAATTAGCACGTCGTATACACATTTACCACGTGAACTAATAGAACCTTGAGTCTTTCTCTCGCCATTCAGCTATTGTAACCACCGTTGTCATATGCCAATGAAACTGAACATTTTAATAGTTGATAACCAGGGTTATCATTGCAACATTTTAATTACGAATATCAAACCGGATATGTGTTAGGGTAGGTAGGACACAGGCAAAACCGAGCGTCATAGCTATATTCGTAATCCAATCATCAAATCCAACCCTAATAAAAAGAAATTGCAACAAAACATAATTATCATAAATATATTTATCATACCCGAAGTTGCTTTAAGCAATCTAATGATGTAAATTATTTTAATAATTAAAGTGCTTTGGAAAATAACTTCTTAACACTCGGCACGACCTCGCCGCCTTAATTAGTATGAGATAAATAAATATTATAATATGGTTTATTACCACTTAATAGCAGTCGTAAAGTGTAAAATATTCAAAAGTTGATACGTTGTTTCATTACGTCTCGAATATAAAGATATTAAATAAATTAGTGGATGGATGATGATACAATAGGTACATAATGATATATTAAATATTAAAAAAAAAAATCAGTTTACTTGACTTTCGGGGTAACGTCTCCATACTCGTATAATTCGTAGTAATTTAAATATTTTCTTTATTCGCCAATGGATTGCAATCGTGTCAAAGTGTTAGACCGATTAAGCAAAATGACAATTGTTTTTAGGTTTTGAATTTTACCTTTGACCATGGCGTCAAGAACGTCGCTGAAATATCAAGTCTCAAAATGACGATCGAGGTAAGTCGGGTATTAGGAAAAGCAGTTAAATATTACAGTTAGTAATTTTTGTCGTATAGTTGTTTTGATGGCTTGGTAACAAAATTTCAAAAAAAGGATTTGCATCAAAAAGATCACAAAACAAATGTTACTAACAAACCATTGGAACTCTATTATAAATCGTTAAAATTGTTTTCGACAGTTTTGGTATTCTGATATTTTAATATCATAATTATATTTTGTTTAAATTTAATAAATGTCATTTAAAAAATTATGTTCATATATTTGTTAATAAAACACTTATTTTACTCATGAAAATAAAATACAGAATAAAATAAACATTAACAATGTCATATCATTCTGTTTTACAAGCAAAGAACTAATTATGATTCTGTATCAGATATATATTTTATTTATATCTTTTTTAAATCAAAGTATTTAATAAACTTTATTTTACAAAATTACTACAAAATCAGATAATTTAATTATTATTAAACTAAATTGGATAAATATCAATACTATTATAAAATAATTACGAAATAACAATATATTAACAACACATTTTTGTCGTACGAAATAAAAACGTAGGTATTATACAACTAAACGCAGAAGACACCATTCTGACATTTTAACAGAATATCATTAAAGCAAGTAGTCAATCGAATTAATAGAATACAAAAACTGTCGACAATGATCATAACATTGATAGCATCTAAAAGAGCGCTTTGAAATATGCTGTTACTTAGAATATACTAGCAGAACGCCCAAACTTCGAAATGATATATTTACCGTCAGTGGATCGCATTCTTTTATCATCTTCTATACAAATCTTATCACGACAATTACGAACCGTCGATGCAGTCGTTCGTAATTTGTGCGCGTATTACATACATTTCAACGATTCACTTTTATTGATTTAGATGTAAGTTAGAATTTTTGGTATATGAAAAGCAACTGTTTTGAACCCGATACTCGTGGGAACATATCAGCAATATCAAACCTCTGCTTCACCTTAGCTCCTTGTATTATATAATGAAAATAAAAGGAAACAACCTCTTGTAATGATTGTCTAAACCTGCCCCCCATTTATAGTTGTAAATTTAACCAATTTAAAAACGAGTGCCGTCTTCCGCGTAGTTAGCTAATTGTAACATCGAATTACAATACGCACTAAATTAAAATTACGATGGGGGCTTTTTATTCTATTCATTTAAATTATATCTTAATATTTTCATGTGAACAAAATTTATTACAAAGTCTTTGATAATTCCTATTTGTACTTATAGTATGAACTGATGATTTATTCATTCTGATTGATAATATATCTATTACTGAAAGGGTTTAAGTTAAATATTTTATTATTGTCCTAAAGTCATCTTCAGTATAAAATCATACTTCGGTACATAATACACCACGACGTACACATGATACTACTATAACTCAAATAAGGAAAAGTAGTTATATAGCCACGCAAGTAAAATCGGAAGGAATATCTTGTTACTCGTTCTTTCACTTTTCAATGAAAAACAAGAAAATATTCAATCATTCTTATATGATTTTTATGATGGTCTACAAATATTTTTACAAAACGAATCTAATTCCACAATGGCTCGTAATAGGTAACTTAACATCTCGTTAAAACTTTACACAAGCTCAGTGTAATCGTTAAATAAAGAAATTAAACAAACGAAAAAACAAATATCGGCATATTTGAAATAGCAATGCACTTAGCTTAATTGAAAATACAAAACACTCTATTACACCCAAGGTCGCGCCGGGCGTAGAGACAGAAACAAAATTATTTGCAATTTTTATTTTACTATTAATCTTTTTATTTTGTGAACTTGCGAGATTCATAAAATTACTTCAGTAGTCGATAGCATATTTATTAATGTTTGCAATAACGAATATAGTAAGACAACTTAGCAGTAGATTAAGACAATGATGGCATTATCAAAAAAAACCATTAATCAAATAATGAAAATTACAAATAAGATCGAGTTAGATTACTTTTAATTTACTAAAGCATATACTTAAGTTATTATTTATATATAAGTATAAGCTATCGATAACTTCAGTGTTACAATTTATTACTAAACACATTTTAAGTTTTTGTACGAATTATCGCTGGAGGCGATGGTACAACGCGACTCAGGCGCACGTCGATAAAAGAGCACTTACATTCCTGACATCGTTTAAAAATTACTATCTTTATAATAGATATTTATAATTTAATTACGGTTGTAAATTAATAATATCTAGTTCTAAATAACTCTACACACCTTATGGTAATAAAGTGCATAAGACATTTTTTATTTCATATCCACGACAATTACTAGAAAATGCTTTTTTGAAATTGATACTCGTAGAATAAATAGTTCAAAGTTTATATTAAAAACAGAAATGTATCTATTAGTTTAACTAAATTAATGGTAAGATAATGATTGGTAATCACGATTTGGAAATGTAAAATAAATAAAAAGTAAGTAAAAAGTAGTTATTAAATAAAAATTGTACACAATTTCCTCAGTTGTAATGCAGACCGTACCGCCCGAGGCGACGCTCAACACCGCGCGGCTACGTCGGGAAACGAATTAGCAAAAACTGTATGAACTATTACTTGTATCCATTGCATTGCATTTATTGTTTCACAGGTGAACGTATTCGCATGTTTAGACTTTGTTTTGTTTTGTAATTTCGTTTTATTGTAACCTTATTTATTTAATATCGCTTTTTGGTTATAACAGCTGACCTGGCAGACGTTGTCCTGTCTTGCGAACTCTGTAAACGCGTGCAGTTGTAATTATCGTTATATTTTTTTTAAATGTTTATTAGAATTCTCTACTTAAGTGTAAAAAAAAAATAAAAAAATTCGCCTAGAAATTGTCTTCTAATTTAACGCTTAGCAACACATTCATTTTATCGAAATAGTTTATACATAGTTTATTTTGTAAGAAATTGCAAAATAATGAATATCCGACTATACATCAAAACCAGTTCTGTACTTTTGTTAGATGTCAAGTCTTACTGTCATGTCGTTTATGTAGACGTGACTGGGCCGTTGGCTCAGTTTGTAGTGGCCCTGTTTACTGCTCCGCTGGTTGCGTTTTCAACTCCCTTCTGAGTCTGGGTGTATTATTTGTATTTATATATTTATATATGTATTATTTATATGTATATTTATCAAAAAAAGATATTTAACTAACATATAACAGTCTGTTACCTATAACAAAAGCATTAAGTTGCTTACCGTAGGAACAGACAACCGTGTGTGTGTGTGTGTGTGTGTGTTTGTGTGTGTGTGTTTGTGTGTGTGTGTGTGTGTGTGTGTTTATGTGTGTGTGTGTGTTTGTGTGTGTGTTTGTGTGTGCGTGTTTGTGTGTGCGTGTATGTGTGTGTGTTTGTGTGTGTGTGTGTGTGTGTGTTTGTGTGTGTGTGTGTGTGTGTGCGTTACGGGATATTTATTTATTTTTTAATCTATACAATTTTCGAAAAGCAATAATAGACACTCGCTCCAGCATATGGTTGGTTGATATATACTATACGTATGTAGGTTTTTAATTATCGCAGAACTAGAGTTTATAAAATCTCATTTCTCCGTAATTATATGAATACAGGATATAATTGGATTAAGCTTAAACAGGGCTCGTAAAAAACATAATTATGCATGCGCTAAATCGATCCCATTCATCAACGTCACCGCGATAATGCTATTTTCATCGAAAAGTAGGCTCAAGCGTTTTCAGACGATTCGCAAGCAATCCCACCGTACCTAATAACAGTATCCGAATGAAGGGTTGGGAGAGCGATTCGAATTTTAATGAAATATTTGATTTATACGCGCCGAGAACATCAGGTAGCTTATTATAAGGATATATCATTAAACATTACCTATATAATTAAGTTCCGACTTAGCCTCGAGCTACCCCAATTTGACCGGCATATAATTTTAATAAAATTGCCCGTCGACCGATGAATAAAAAAAATATTATAACACATCTGATTGATGTATTATTTGGTAATTTATTGGCTGTAATTACATCGTGTAATAGTTGATAATGCGATGGTGTGGGAAGGATTTATTAGTATTTATTAAAGTATGAATTATCGTATAATTACTGGGATGGGAGCTTCCAAACTAAACAGAGCGGTTGTGTCTGGGATTTATGAGCGGTTCTCGGAGGCGATCTAATCGTGCCGGTGCGATGTACGGCGCGGTTCGGCATACGAATTGATCTCTACAAACAATTCTTCTTAACTCTCGACTCGTCTAATAGCAACAGTAACTAAGCGATTACGTCATTCGGATATCTTACTTTTATAGATCGGCTGTTGAATGTTATAAGTGGAATATTTTTACGAACGCATTTAACAATTTAAATCCTAGTTTTTTTTTTTCGGGCACACCTTTTTTATTAATTTTTCAATAATAAGCGGTAACTGTAATCTAGGAACGCCGGCAACACCGGAAACATCCTCCATGGGGTAGAGTTGGCAAGCGTGTTGCCATCTCTACCTCAGACCATCTCCAGTAGGTTTGGCTAACTTACTCACCACAGGAACTCAACACTACTTACAGAGCATTATTTGTCTGCAAATTTCTGGTCTGGTCTAAGGTTGTGATTCTTACGCAGTAGGGTTTACCCAATTTTGAGTAGGATATTTCCCACTGTGCCCTACCTCACTACTACCTACTCGTAGAATTGACTTAATACATATGTATGTGCACATACTATACTATCTGTGTGTATGTGAAAATCCGTAGCATGGTAGATCGTAAGATACACTGGTAAACATTAATCAAGCTTACTTCGCAGTGCGTGTTCCTTTAAATTTACCATTATATTGGGACCTAAAAGATCACTTAAACAATTTTTAAATATGTCAAGTTGGACGACAATATTTTTACTTCCTATGTTTTACCGCGATAGCCATTTGAAACAAACGACATTTGAACAAAATAACAATCCATATTAAATTAACACAAAGATATTTACACCTTTGACATTTCAGTTTTAAGAGATATATATATATATATATATATATATATATATACTAGCTGTGCCCGCGGCTTCGCGCGCGTTGAAATCAGTTTGTCACTAAGTTTTCCCGGCATACTTCCAGTGAAACTCTCATCAAAATCGGCTTAGCCGTTCCGTAAACTTTCCTCTTGAAGTCCTTTCTCTATTAGTGAAACCGCATGAAAATCCATTCCGTAGATTTTGAGGGAATCGATCACATACGCTTTTGGGGACTTTATTTTATAATACAGTAACTGTTGCCCGCGACTACGTCCGCGTGGTTATGAAGATATGCATTACTATTAAGATGCTTAACGCAAATTATTTTTTTATTTCAGACACTTGAAATGCTTATCACTCTGAGTAACTTTTTCAAAGGCACAATTTAGTATAATTCAATAGTTATTTTTAAAAAACCTCTCTATACACCACATTTTTGGATTTATTTTCAGGCTGCAGTATAAATAACCTATCAGGCGAACTTATAGCTGCTGTATATGTTTCATACAAACTATCGTCCCCAATTAAACCCCCTTAGCGGTGAAAGATCGCAAAATCCGGACGTCGTCCGACGTCTTAGCGGACGTCTACTAAATATAATATACGTCCCTGCCAAATTTCATCGTTGTCCATCTTGGATGGATGGAGATCATCCAGCGGTTTTTGAGTTCTCGTGATGAGTGAGTCAGTGACCTTTCTCTTTTATATATACTTCCTCACCATCTTTAGAGCATACATTTTAAATTTCAAGTCTCTTACCGTAATAACATAAGACTTTCATTCAAACTTCCAACCCCCGTTTTACCCCTTTAAGGGCCGACTTTCGTAAAATCAGTTCTTAGTAAATGTTCACGCCCTATAAGGAACCTACCTGCTAAATTTCAAGTTTGTAGCTGTTATAGTTTCGGAGATTTCGTGATGAGTGAGTCAAGCTACCATCCCCCGTTTTAACCCCAAAAGGGAGTTGATTTCTAAAGATACATTATTTGAACACCTTCTCACTATCTATAGAGCATACATTTTAAATTTCAAGTCTCTTACCTTAATAACATAGGACTTTCATACAAACTTTCAACCCCCGTTTTATCCCCTTAGGGGTCGAGTTTCGTAAAATCAGTTCTTAGTAAATGTCTACGCCTTATAAGGAACCTACCTGCCAAATTTCAAGTTTGTAACTGTTATAGTTTCGGAGATTTCGTGATGAGTGAGTCAACCTACCATCCCCCGTTTTAACCCCAAAAGAGAGTGGATTTCTAAAGACACATTATTTGGACACCTTTTCACTATCTATAGAGCTTACATTTTAAATTTCAAGTCTCAGACTTCAAAAACATAGGAATTTCATACAAACTTCCGACCCCCGTTTTACCCCCTTAGGGGTCGAGTTTCGTAAAATCCGTTCTTAGCGGATACCTACGTCCTATAAGGAGCCTACCTGTCAAATTTCAAGTTTGTAGGTGTTATAGTTTCAGAGATTTCGTGATGAGTGAGTGACCTTTCGCTTTTATATTTATTATAGATTATAGATATATATAATTAATTAATTTACTATTCATATTTAAAATAATTGGTTATTTATTTATTACCTTCCAGACATTTTTATTACTTGATGTAATTTAAATAGGGTCTATTGAAATTCTTCAATGGCCTCTTACCGTTTTTCAATATAATCATAAAGCCTTCTGTAGCCGCAACATTTTTTTTTCAAATTACTACTTGTTTATGCACGACAATTAAACAGCGCACCTGTCTTTGTCACGAGCTCTGTAGTACCAACTATTGCGCTTTCTTTATCGGGTACAAGAAATAAAGATAGCCAATATTTTTACAATGTAGATACTAGTACTTAAAAATCATATATATTAATACGCTAAGACGTTTGCCTTCTTTTTTAGAAAAATCTGCACAATTACCCCACATAAATCTTTATATATATATATATATTTATTGTGTGCGTGTGTCACTGAACTCCTCCTAGACGGCTGGACGGATTTTGATGAAATTGTTTGTGTGAGTTCAAGGGGATTCGGGGATGGTTTAGATTCACAATTTGGTCCACTGGAAAATGTTTATTTAACTAATTTTTCATTTATACGTAGTTGTTAATTTTGGAATGTTTTACATTGGATCCGGTAGACTGCGCTACCATCGCAACATCGAATATTAAATATTATTATTCTATTTTAATTTCAATTTGTCCCGACAGTTGGTGCTGCGATCAAATTGAGAAAAATATTTGAAATTTTGTGGTATGACAAAACAACGTTTGCTGGGTCAGCTATATATAATTTTATAGATATTTGCTTGCTCTACCGGCATCCATAACTGAAAAGCTTTTTTTGCTTTTGTAAAGTAATTAATTATTAAAATTATATATATGACAGATTTAATTTTAAACCAACGTCAACATGATTAAAGGTCGGTAATTTTTTTACCTTTTTAGTGCAAATTATTCGCACGGGTTGTTGCTAGTATACTTTTAGAATTAATTAATAAATAAGAATGGAAACGAGGGCACAGCTAATAACATGACATTATGACACAACAAATAAACTTTAAAAAATGTCAAATAATTTTTAGATATATAAAAACTCAATGCAATATTATTCCAAACTACAAAAAGTAAATATTTAATAGTAAAAGATTATTAATGTGGTAGAAATAAATTTAATTTATATTTCTTTATTTATTATTTTTTTTTATTAATACAGTTACACATAAAATGATTCAATAACAAATAAACGATAAGGTGCTTCATTTTCTATAAGTCCAACTTATGGCTCAAAAATTTTAATATAATTTATTGAATAAACAAGGGAAACTGTACTGTGCTACAATATGATAGAAAAGCATATTACTTATAACAAATATATGAAAATAGAACTATAACCAGATGACTTTAATCCTTCAAATCACTAGGTATCTAAAACTTTAATTGTTTTTATACTTAAGACGAAGCACGTGATTAACGCACATATTCTTGTGAACAAACAAACTAACATAATTTTTTATAGCCCTATAGCCCTTAAACTATTATAGCAACATAACCGGAGATTAGGTGGAAATATTTCACAGATGCTATGCTATCATTATCGTGTATATAATTTATGCATTGACGTTATAATCACCATGAACATGTGTTTGAATCACTACCGTCGACAAAAAACGATTTATATATTAATAAAATAAAATGTTCGTGACCGTGTCTTAAGAATGAATACTTTTTTAATTGCGTATTTTTATAAATTAATTATTTAGCGAAAAGTCAGGAATTAGTAAAAGTGACGGAACTCAATTTATTCCGCAAGTAGCAATAGTAAGTTGTTATTGCATTTAGAAATATAAAAATGGTTGTAAAAATGTTACAATATTTTTTTTTCTAGTGTAAGTATTTTAGATATAATCTGTTATAAAATTTGTAAATTAGTACCTCATAGGTAGTAGTTTTAGGTAGTCAAATAAAAGATAGAAAAATAGCATCTCTATATTGTTATTCTTAAAACTTACCTCTAGTAATGCACTAAAAAAATTTGGACCTTATTATCGTTTGATTTAAAAAAAAAATATTAACATTTTATAGCTTGTCTTTTATAAATAATATAACAACACCTATCACTCGGTGTCAAAAATTTATCACCGCTATGAAAATTGGGGATAGTTTTAATTGCACATCAAAAAACTTATCAATTAAGTAATTGTTACATCAAATATATTATTTCACAGCAAGTAAACCAATTGATTATCAAAGCTAACGTTACAAGTAATTCGAACAACCAAGTAATATGCATTTTATAAATAATGCTTAGGTCGGAATACATAATTATAATTCGAATTTACTTATCACATTGCCTCGACATTATGAATATCGCAATGTGGATTGCAGGGCAATTGTTATTGTGTAATTAGATAATTGGTTCGAGGGTTAGGTTATCTTGTTTTTTATTTATTGAATGGGTATATTTTTAAAATGCGCTGCTTGAATCAATGGTCAAGATCGGTCTGCTTTCCTCGATTACAAATGAAATTAATATTTTGTTATTGTCTTGTTCAAACTAATAACCACCACCGGGTTGAGTGGCAAACGTATCTGCTGCCAATTCTTCAAGAACTGTGTATGTAAAAAAAGGAAGCGTAGACATTCTATTAAAGCAAAACCTGTTCTGAAAATTTAATAATATTACGGAAAAGTAGAAGTTTCTCACTGTTTTGTATGCTTCTTTATAAACTTAGATAAACTGCAGTATGTAATAAAAAAGAACCCTTGTTTTATAAATAAAAAAATTAAGCAATAAGTTAATAAATATAAATAAATAAATATCATATAACATACACACGGTCGTCTGTTCCTATGGTAAGCAACTTAATGCTTGTGTTACAGGTAACAGCCGATTGTTATAACAATATGTATTTTTTATAAATATACATAGAAATAATACATATATAAATACATAAATACAAATATTATATTACACCCATCAGGCGGGAATCGAACCCGCAAACCGCGGCACTGAACGCAGGGCCACTACAAAGTGCACCAACGGGCTAGTTTAGTTTACTGTGCACTAGTCATTATTAGATGTGCGTTCATAAAAAAGCTCTACATTTAAATAAACATCGATTAGCCACGAACATAAATGTATGCTATGGGTATATGTAACATAAAGAATATTGACTATATTCCCCCTCTTGCCGTAGATGTCGTAAGAGGCGACTAAGGGATTATTTGGAATTTATAATGCCGGCGATGGCGGGATAACCGTCCAACTGCTGACTTTGAAATACACAGGCCGAAGACGGGCAGCAGCGTCTTCGATGCGACAAGTAAGGCAGCCCTGCGGCTACCAACCCGCCTGCCCAGTGTGGTGACTATGAGCAGCACACATGCGTTCACGCCACTTTTGGCGCGACTTGTGAAGGCCTATGTCCAGCAGTGGACTGCGATAGGATGAAGTAATGACGATGATGATGATGAATTAATTATAAACAAACCACTCTTAAAATTGTAAACCGTTAAAAATCACGTCTAAAAATTTTTTTATTAGTAATAGAGAAAGCTAGCGTTAAAATTTTTCCTTCTCAATCACGTTATTTAAGAAATTAACATTAATTTCATTGATTATAGACTTCGATGAGTTATTTATTAGGTATATAATTAAATTTACAAATCAACAAAGATACAATTATGTAAGTCTCTATAAAATTGATGAATTTTGAACCTATTTACTACCAACCTAAGCATTTTTTTCATATGCGACTAGTAAAAAACAGTGTGCTGTGTGGCTAGGGCACTAAAGAATTTAGCCACGCCCTCTCTTCCCGTGGGTGTCGTAAGAGGCGACTAAGGGATAACAAGGTTCCACAACCACCTTGGAACTTAAGAAGCCGACTGATGGCGGGATAACCATCCAACTGCTAGCTTTGAAATACACAGGCCGAAGACGGGCAGCAGCGTCTTCGGTGCGACAAAGCTAGTACTGCGGTCACCAACCCGCCTGCCCAGCGTGGTGACTATGGGCAAAACACATGAGTTCACGTTATTTTTGGCGTAAACTTGTGGAGGCCTATGTCCAGCAGTGGACTGTTTAGGCTGTAATGATGATGATGATGATGAAAAAACAGTTTTGCTTTTACAAACTATAGACAAAAACAGTAGGTACTGTAGATATTTAATAATAGCGAAGTAATTTTTAAAATATTGACCCGAGTGAAACGTAATTAGATCTAGAAAGTTCCAAATATAATATCTTACACGAGTACTTATCATGAAGTCTGGATATTAAAAGTTTTAAATGTTGTGATTCACCTTTCTTTTGTGTTATAACGATCAGCTAAGAACCGGTTTCAAAAATTAACTCTTAGAAGGGATTTGGATTCCACAATTTACGATGTACATTTCGAGAGTGTATGCTTATGAAAAATATATCAAGACTTAATTTTCATGTCTTGATTTTCGTTTCAGTCGTTATCGTATACTAACATTAATTTAAAATAAAGAATGTGGAAGAGTTTAGTTTGTGTTGTCGCGAAACTAGCCGAAAGTAAAAACTTTTCCAATTATTAGGTTGCAAGTATATTCTTAAGTATTCTGCGTCAACTTATAAAATTATGATCCTATACAAAGTTGCCTATTTTGACTCTTATGAGCAGAACAATACACACATCACACACTTTTTAAATTATATTACTACTATTAACTTTTACTATATATATCCGAACGAATATATAATACTTGTATATATATATATATATATATATATATATATATATCTATATATATACATTCGTTCGATGGTTTATTTATATATATGTTCTCTAGGTGTATACAAAACAAACACACAAGCTAAAATAATCTTCCTTCATATGCCCAAGCATCTTTGTACATTTTAACTTTAAATGTGAAAATTATTTTTTAAAGCAGGTCATGGTGAAAAACGATCTACACCTGTTAATGAGAAAGATGGGAGGGAGAGCTTGTACCATGGTGATCTACTGTGTATCAACTGATGTCCCCTAAGACATGTAAGTCTCAGTCCTCCATAACTAGATGTACGACTAAATTAAAAATATTAAGCATTATAAAATCCCTCAATTTTTGATGTTCGTTATTGATAAACGCGTTTTATCAACTGGTCATTGAGATATATGTGCCATTCACGACGATCATTTTGATTTGTCTAATGAATTTATAAAAGATTATCGTTAAAATATTTTAGAATTGAATAAAAATGACAGAAATTAATTACAATAAAAATGTTTAATATAAAACTAAAGACTTGTACAAAGTCAAAATCTTCTTTCTATGCTTAAGTACTCTTAGCCCTATTTCATTCATTCAACCAGCAACGGACTTGTGGCTCCCCTGGTGGCGCAAGTGTTAATTAACCGCAATTTTTAGTTTATCGTAAAATTAAAAACTTGAACACGAAGGTTATTGTCCTATCCTATAATAAAATAACACTGATCCTATTGCTGTTATCAAATTTACACTCGCTCATATCACTCATCTTTTCGTCTGTTTGTGTTTAGTATTTTCATTGGAAATTCATGTTGTTACCAATAAGTTGTCTTCAGACCTAGTGTTTACACTGTTTACATTATCACTATTATTTCTAGGTTATGTATTTTGTTCTGTTGGTAGACTAGGCTTAAACTGCAAACTCTGAGGTATGCTACTTAAATATTAATCCGATCGAAATAAAACGTCTGAGAATGCTGTGTTATTTTCTTACCTCTGCTTTAAAATGATATGTTCTGTAATTATAGACTACAAAAATATTATACTACTTTTAAAGAAGCATTTAAGAAATGTATTTATTTATGCACAGATCTTTAAGGCTTTGATATTTTAAAGTTGTGTAAATGATCCGAATACAACTTATCTCCGCCCCTGAACTACTATGTCATATATGTCAAACGCTGTCCCAAACCCCTTCTGTGATACGTAATAACATTTTTTCAGATATAATATTAATCTATTTAATTTTTTTTAATTAAAAAAAAATAAAATTTAGAGTATGCGACTTACCGGAGCCACTGGCAAAAAGGAAATCCCTTTGTAGGGAGGACGTTTTCAAGTAGGGGTAAAACAGCTTGCCGCCGTCCCGGAACTAGCGCCGCGACTACGAGAAATAAATAAAATATTAAATATATTATGAAGAATTAAATACCTTTTATTTTTATTCCGTAATGAAATATCACACATTTTATTATAAAACAAAAGAATATTAATGTACCAATAATTTTCGATTAAGCTTTAAAATATCTTAATAATGACATTATAATAGAAGTGACTTATTAACTAAAAATAAAATAACTCAGCATTAAACGAAACATATTGCTATCTCTAACAAAAAAGTTCCGGAAACAATTTTTTTTCGGATGACCCTTTGTAACTTTATTTGAGCAGAAGGCTTATTAAGAGATTTTTACTCAATAATTACTTTGATTTACAAGTAAGCAGTCAATTTTATTCGTAAAAACCTTCAGATACATATTTATTAAAGAAAATTATTCACATACATAAGTCTTACACTATTACAATAAAATTAATAAATTTATTTCTACAGTCCTGTTACCTAAAATCAAAATTACATTCATGATTAATATTGAATAAATGAATAATTATTATCTTTAAAAATACAATAAATACCATACAAGTTTTATCAACATTTTCTAATTACTCCAGTTACAGTTCCAGTTCAGGTACGAGTTAACTTTTAGATTTAGAACATATGACTTCATAATTATAAAAATATTATTTATTTATTTAAAAAATATATTAACAACTTTTTCAAGAGTATAAGACCCGATTTGTACCAAAGCGGAGAGGAGAGGATATGTGTTTAGAATAATCAATCAGATTTCGTTATTTCCAGATCTCCTCTTAGCTTCTGTGAAAATGGATCAAGCGGATAGGAGAGATGTCATTCTTCTATAGAATTTCGTGCCGCGAGCTAGCAAGCGGCGCGGCAGAGCGGAGTTTTCGTTTTTGCTTTCGTAGACAGCACTTGATTGATTTCGAGCTCTCCATACTACGCTACGCATCTCCGTATTCGTGGAAACCGGGTCTTAGTTTTAAAACTGTTACCATTTCTACTTAGCAGACTCTACATTGCAAATCCGGTATCAGATCTCCATTAACTACAGTACATAATTGAACAATGACAATTCGAAACAACTTTTAAAGCCTTCTTGAGTACATACAGTATAACCTGAATTCCTGTATAGTTTTTTTTTGTATACCTATAAAATAATAAGAATAAAATTTAGCATTCTGAAGGAATAAGCGAGTGATATAATAAATAACAAAACAAATTTGTATCACCACGTATCATACAAATATAATGCATTACCTAATTATCGTTACCAACTTACCAAAAGCAATCATTTTCATATTCACGAAATACCATCGAACCCATAAATAACTATTATATATTATTTCATTATTATGATTTTTAATTATAAAATTCGCAATTAAGTTTTTAATATCGCTTAATTATACCCATCTGAGATGTTTTATAGAAACAAATTAATTTTAATATGCGAGTCTAATTTGGTGATATCATGAGATTAGCTTAATTTAAAAGAAACAATTAGATTGAGCACGTACAAGGATATTAGTAAACTGTTCATTATTTAATTTAAAAACTAAATTTGATTATTTAGCTTATTGTATCCAAATGTCTGTTTACTTTTGGGATTAATAAAATCTTAAAAAATGTCGAAGGTCTATTGAAGTTAGGAAATTTAATTGAAATTGTTGTAGTTCAATTAGTGAAGGTTACATCATGAATTTATTAAAACTATTTTTATTGAAAAATTATTACAATAAAATGCAAATGCACGAACATTAGTATATTTATGAGAAATTGCATTCATTTATGTAGCATTGAATAAAAAACGCACTATATTCAAGGTTTTTAAGCAATAAAAACAAATTTTATTAAATTATTCTTAATAATTTTATCAAACATTGCAGCCATCATTTAATTCATTTATTTTATTCATGAATTTCAAACTATGATTGAATTCATTTACAAAACTCCAAATTCAAACATGATGCAAAATGAATTTGTAATACGCTCATATTCGAAATTCGAACTGGCAGTCGCGTATCTTCCCGCGGTTTAGACCGCGCGGGGAGTGAGCGCGGGGCTGCGCGTTTTTCGCTCGCCACGTGTTATCCACGTGCGTGAAACTTTTCGCTAAGTTGCTCCATGTTTTTCCACGCTCGTACTTGTGTACGTGTTAACGTTTAGTTCATTATGAAGATATATGTTTTAAATTTGATTCAATTCGTGAATCGAAATTTTAAATAAAGTCACTGTAATATGTATATAGTATTTTTTATTATCTATTTCAAAACGACATGTATTTTCTTTTAGAATATTTTTAAACAGATATTTATTTTTGAAGTAAAAATTCTTTACACACGCTTGACTTGGGGAGTAAGCTGGTGAATGCATGACGAGACCGTTACGAAAAGTGTGATCAGACAAGGTGAACGGAGCGAGAGAGAGAGAGAGAGAGAGACGTGCGAGCACACATTTTCTTTTTGTCTGTCTCTCATAGGCAGTTACGTTTCGTATATTTAAGACACAATGCAGCCCTATTGCCAGGCCACGAAGTTTTACTTCAGTCGTGCGGTCTAAAGCACACTCACTTTTTTTAATAATTATAATTTTCTAGTTGAGGTTTAAAATAAAATTTACCAGTGTACTTAATTCATTTTTATGACTTTCTTAAATATCATCGGCAATAATATTTAAAAATTCTCACAGCAACAACAGAAAATGTTTATGGTTGTAATTAAATTTCAGTTTCTTTGCGCATTTCAAACCGTGACATAATTACATAGAGGGTTGAGATCTATAATCGTTTTAAGATATTCGTTAATTATGAGTATTAAATAATTTAAAAACCTCGATTAGTTCCATATTATGTATCGATCATTAATATTGATTGATATAAACCGTGTCTAATAAATTCAGTATTACCATAATCGCTATAGAACATAACCCATAGACAAATTCCTTGTTATTTATACCTTCGTAGAAACAAAACGCCGCTTTCTCAACAATACTTCACTGTTCGAAATCAACATATCAACTATACCGTGTCTAGAAAATTCTTAATTGAACTAATGAGAAGTAATTACAATTTTTATTGCGGCCATAATGATTACGATGCCTTAAAATAATAAAAGCAATTAGACATTGATGGGCGTAGCGGAGTCGCTATGTTCGTCTCGTTCTATAGTATCAGTAGAAAATGGGAGAAAAAAAGAGGGGAGAGCGGTCTGATTAGATGTAATTGTTCGAACGGTTATAAAAGTTGATGTCGAGACGGTGTTCAAGTTGTCGTAAAATGGTAAGATGTTACTGCTTCTTTACGTTATTTACGTCAAAAAAATCGAAATGCTCGATTTCCCCGTAATATTAGCACCAGTATTATTAGGTCACTTTTGTATAATTACGTTTAGCTCATTTTATATAAAGTTATTATTATAACTTTTTTTTCATTATTATTTACTTTATGAAGGTTGATAAAAAAACAAATAATTGATTTTGGAAATATTTCAACTTGTAATCGCTTTTCAAAAAAATTCAATACTTTTTTATTTATAATACCTAATTGCATTTATCATTGTTTAAATTAAAAATATATTAATTATTTAGTTTAGCGATACAAGTTAAATAATTAATAAAATTATTAGTAAAATGTTTAATGTTTTACGAGCATTGATACTTTGGTTATATTAAATTAAATTAAATTACAGAAATTGAATTAAAAAGGCCAGTACCCAAGCCCTCTTCTATTTCACCCATACACAAATGTATGGTATGTGATGTTACTTTCCAGTTTATATTTAATTTTATACTTTATTTAATTTTCTTAAGTATCTAAATACAGTTAGAATTAAGTATACAATGGTATGGTACTTAAAAATAATTTAATTTTCATTTTTTGTGATACAAATAATGTCATCATTTAATTTAAATAAATGAGTTGAAATGGTGATAAACAAACAAATATTGTGATTTCGCAAATATTATATAGATTATACAATACATTATACAATACATTATAATATTATAGTGAGTTGTGAATGAATACTTAATTAAATTATGAAGATATTAAAAGAATTAATATTGACATTTAAATTGATGACAATAAACGTAATTATATTTTGGTACTATTGAAATAGTACATACTGGAACGTATGAATTTATAGGTATATATTGGAACTTATTAAGTGGTGTATTTTGGTACAATCGAATAAGTATATTTTGGGTATTATAAATTAGTATATTTTGGTACAATCACCGCGTCAAGGGGACGGCGTACAATTAAATGATTCAGAGCAATGAAGATGAGGACTCATGTGTGATATTAATTAAGCGCAATGAATGAAGAATTTAGATGAATAATGATGTGATCGGATAGAAATAGAATGAATAGAAAAAATTAGCACTATCATAAATATGAATTAAAATTAATTTAATTGTTTTATTAACAGTCCTTTTAATGCTTCAAATCTTGATAAATGTTGATATAAATGTATGAAATTGAATATAAGACATTTTATAACTATAAAATTTATATAATTATGTATTTAATTAGATCTACTTAATTTCTTACCGTTTTTTGGTTCCTTTAAAGTGTTTTTTTTTTTTTATTATACTTATTTAAAATATTAATTTTTTGTTATTTATTACGATAAAAATACTCTTTAACCAACTTACAAAAAAGGAGGAGGTTCTCAATTCGATTGTATTTTTTTTATTATTATGTTATCTCTGAAAATTTGACTGGGAATAAAATTTGGGGGTATTTTGATGATTTTCTAAATCGTGGTGTGTACTTTCGATTTTTAGATATAACATCTAATGATGCGTAATCGTATGTATCTACTTACCTGGTTTTCCGTCTACTTACGTTGTATTACGTGACGATTTTTTAATTGTATTTGAATGTAATTGTATTTGAATTGAACACAATTATATTTTGCATTATTTATGCTTCAGTTTTAAAATAAAATATATGTCAAAAAAACTTATTATTATTAAATTTATGCATACAGATTAAAAAAATATATATTTAAGTATTAGCAATCATGCATATCTAATCAAAATTAAGTTATTTATAGATGTCTGTATGCATGCGTTATAAACTATTTTTATACATCTCTTTAGCGATATCGATACTTGAACAATCGTTTATTTTTTCAAACACATCTTGTTACTTTGATTAGTTTTTACAAATCCAAGTATAATTTTATTAATATTATTTTTTGGTATATTAACAGTATTTTAAATCTTACAAATATATCCCATATTTGTAGGATTTAAAATACTTTTTTTGTGTACATAATAGTAATGTTCTATTTTTATGTAAGTTATTTATAATACACAGATATTCCCAAAAAATATATTTATTAATAGGTATATTTTATCACAAATAAAAATAGATACTTAATACCTTTATTTTGAGAGTAAAAAACTAGGTATAAGTATATATATTATTTTCTAGCAGCTGCTAGTTAGTAATAATTAATTTATCATTTTCTTTTATTTAATTTTTATCTCAAGAAACATTTATATAATAGACAAAATTATTAACATTTTTATAATATTATAGAGTAGCATTAATTGTAAATACTATTAATCTATCTATAAATTTTACAAATATTTTCCCAACTTATAATTATATTAAACTTTGTTACAAATAACTATACTGTATTATTTAATTTAAGTATAAATCTTTGTGATTAATAAAAAGTACAATAATACACATATTATTAAATATCAATTACAAATATTTTTTTTATAATCATATGTGGGTATATATTACAAATATTTTATAATTAATTAATTTGGACCAATGGATTGTATAATCATAAGTATAGATTAATGGAAATACCTATATTAATATAAAAGGACGTATACATACCATTAGTATATTATATTAATAGTAGGTATCTTACATATTAAATTAAGCAATACTACGTTCCCGATAAACTACAAGAGAACTTTCAGTACATAGTTCTTATATACACGATATTAAAAAATTTCACATCGAACGTGAGTTCCACGTGAAAACAAAAACGTAAAAAAAAATACCTACAGAAAAACTGTACACATGACGACCGAACCAATCAGCTGGTGCCGCTACGCCCCGCCCAGATACAAGTTTTCCTTTATCGCGAAAAACGAAGCCTCTCTTTTTTTAATACGAAAAATTAACTTATACTAACTTTTTTTCCGTTCATATTATTGGATACTCTCTACGAAATATCTCGGTTGATTTTGTAATTGGTTTCTCATTGTTTATGATAATATCTTTTTTCTATAATTATATGTAGTTTTTATTTTGTGTGTGTCAGTTGGGATGAAAATTTTAATATCGGTTTGTAAATATTTCAATCGCTATACAAAAAAAAATATATAAAAAACTTGTCTTTTTTCCAAGAGATTCGTATCTACAAATAAGATATGTTTTAATTTAATACTTAATTAATGTCTAAGGATTGGTGTTAAAGTAAATAAAAAATAAATAAACGAATACTTACAATATTCAATATTTAAGATGTTGAGGTGTTCGGATTTGTTTTTGTAACAATGACGTTGTTAATTAGCCGGCGTTCGCTGATTCATCACTTTATAGCGTTTCAACGGCCACTCCAAGCCGATTTTAATTACACTGCAAATATATCTCCTTTCAGACAAATAATAAACCACACTGATATACTCTGTCCGATTTCCGCACACACTAAAAAGTTTAATATTATCTGTCAAAAGTCGCGCGAAATGTTTTTTTTTCAGTGACTGTCAAACGAAACAGGCGAACGCGTATACAGCCGTCCACGTCAGTACGCTGACGTTCACTAGTCGCGACTCGGCGTAAGTCGAGGAGAAGAAGGCAGCGGTCTCGGCCAACCCGCCTTTCGTTCGTCTCTTTCTCGCGCGGCTTTACCCGCCCGCACCATTTTTACAGTTTAACCGACTCAATTCAATTCAACTCAACTCAATTGTCGTGGCGCGAATGCCTTCGCACTGGACGCTAGAGTGAGATGTATAGCGTTCGCCTTCTTTCAGACGTCGTAGTTTTTAAATTAATATAGTTTTATAGGTAATCGTCACGCGTGATATATTTCACGCATCAGTGTTAAGTCTCGAGAGCAAATATCGATGTTCGATGCGTTTCGAAGTAGAATTTATATTCGGAAGAGCGGAATATAGCCTTAATCTTGGTTTAAGACGCAACAGCGGGCGCGGCATGTCGTTTCGCTCGCGCCACTATCGGCCGGCCAGCTCGGCAACGGCGCGCGAGCGAGAAATCCGAGCTCCGATAGGCGTTACCGATTCTGTCGGCTCGCCACTGGGTGTGTAAAGTTTTAGGCCGAAACATGTAAAAATGCATCTTGAAAAAAAGTTATGTATTAAAAAAAGAAGCTTAGTGCGCGGTGGGGGGGCATTAACGCTAGCGGGGGTGGCGAGGACGGTTTTTTCGCATGCTATATTTTCGGGGGTGCTCGCGTAACTGGACAATGCATTATCGGAGTGAGCCGGCGATTCGAGCGCATCACCTTAGTGGGCCATTTCCACTCCAAACTACTCGATTTGAATACACTATTCGGCCATGCACATAGCCTTTATGCGAATAATATTTAGCTAAGGATATTTTTAGAACTTAACCGAACTAAATAACATCGCGCAAGCTTAATATTGAGTATAATAGAGGAAAAAATATACTGAACAAACATACGAAATGTTATGATTCATAAGTAAAGTAATGGATCTATTTAATCAATCTACTTCTTTCATAATATTAATTAAACCATAATTTGAAATATCTACTACTCATTTAAAAAAAAAAAATCAAAATTCAAAACCGGAGTAAAGTATCTAGGATACGTAATGTCGTTCAAAATTTAAAAAATACTTGTACCTATTTAAAACCTTAAAATGAAACTTGCAAAGAAATAAGTGTCTTCATAAAAGATGTTTAAATGAAAAAAAATAAAGTGGAAACGTTATGTTTAGTTTGATTTTGAATTTTAACATTTTTAATTAGTTCAATAAAATAATTTATCCAACACTGTATCACTTTTATTTGATACTCCTTTTTTAATTATTGACAAAAACAATATATTTTTTTTAATTAATAATAGACAAAAATATGTACAGACCTAACGACATATATTTGACTGATAAAATTTATTTAAAACATATTAAGATATTACAGTTCGTAATAATACATAATTGTAAAACAGAAACATTCCTTAGAAAAAAAAAGTACAAAATGTCGTCAGATACATAAGGTGGCAAAGTGTTGGTTGAGTATTGTCGAAAAGCGATTTCTATCATGCAAACTTGGGGCAGAGGTAATCATCTCAACGTATGTTAGGTTAGGGTAATAAATCATAGCTTATCTAATAAGAATGTTTAAATGTTATACCTACTCAAAATATTACATACCTACGTATGCAGACAGTTTATTTCATTCTTATATTTGACAGAAACAGGCTATGCTTGGGGTTTCTCTCAAAGATAGGATTAGAAATAAGGCTATCCGCGAGAGAACGAAAGTAACCGACATAGCCCACAGAATTAGCAAGTTGAAGTGGCAGTGGAGCAGACTAGAGTGGAGACCGCGTCTTGGCAAACGCAGTGTGTTACGTCCTCCGGCCCGTTGGACCAACGATCTACGTAAGATTGCCGATGTAGGCTGGATGAGGATTGCGGAAAACCAGGATGTCTGGCACGAACTTGGGGAGGCCTATGTCCAACAGTGGACTGCTATAGTCTGAACTGACTGACTGACTTGTATTTCTAATTTGTTATGTATAGCTATACATAACAAATTAGAAATACAATTAAAAACTAAAAGCCATTTATAATATTACATTTATATTATATTAGATATGCCATATTTGTGGTGTTTTTATTTTTTAATTTTCAGCTTGCTATGTATTCTATAACTTATTATAAGCATTTGACTATTCTGCTCTCTTGTGAGTGAATAGAGTAAGTAAAAGCCACATTTAAATTAATGTTAGTAATTCAGATCTTGACCTAAATTATAATATATTTTTTTATTATAATACTTAATATAAAATAATTTGATGGCATTAATCATAGTAATTGAATTTAGGTCTAGTATCCGTTTAAAAAGTGATGTATAATTTTGTAAATAAAGTCTAAGCTGTTCACAAATTATACCTCTATAAAGGCAGAAGTATAAAAACATATTGAAGTACCTACCTACATATAATTAGAAAAAAAAAAAAATAACACGAAAGGAAAAACCAGACAAATGAAATGTTTTTATCAATTCCTTTAAAATTAAAACCAGCTATTTTTAGAAAATTCTTTTCACTTTACTGACATACTACACTTGCGAATCTTTAATCCCGTATGTAAACGAACGAATAGATTTTGCGCCAGATCGTCGCCATATTCGTTAGAAGACTATTTTTAGTTATCATAATCAAAGCCCCTAAATAGAACACTGTCGTTAGTATTTATTGTATTGTTAAAGCCAAAAACAGAATTCGTTGTCCTGAGAGCTCTTCGTGTAATTATGAAACATCTAAGCAATTAATAGGTCAAATTATTTTCTAAAATTATTATTGCTAATTGCTCACTGAGGGATTGAAGGTGGATGATTTCATAGATTTTTTTTTAATTATAAGATTGTTAACTTACTGAAACAACTTCAAATGAAATAGATGGATGAGTATATTTTATTCTTTTTATATGTATATAATTTGGTCGGCAAACAAGCGTACGGCCTACTTGATGGTAAGCGATTACCGTAGCTTGTAGACGTATGTAACACCAGAAACATCGCAAACGCGTTGCCGACCCTATCCCCTATTCCCCCTAGAAGTTCTGGTCACCTTACTCACCGACAGGAGGTCTGGTCACCTTACTCACCAACAGGTGCACAACACAAGACGCTTGAAAGCAGTATTATTTAGCTGTGGTCTTCTGTAAGGTCGAGGTACTACCCCAGTCAGGCTACTCCATATTTTGAGCAGGAAATTTCCTGCTGAGCCCTACCTCAGTACAGTTATTTTTATATCAACTCTTATGAACTACTATGAACATAGACTGACATTTTATAGAGGCATTAAATTTGTTTTTTTTCAAATTCACTATATGCTTTAAGGTGACCCGAACACATTAGAGAACATTACAAATTGTGGGAAGATCTATAGCGCGTTATAATTCTATGGAAACAATTGAGAAATTTAGATTTCAGTGTAATTAAGTGCATTAGTTTAGCGCAGTGGGAAAATCATCAGTGGGGTAAGACAGGGGGATGTAATATCACCGAAACTGTTTACCACTGCGCTAGAGGATGTTTTTAAGACCTTGGATTGGGGGGAACGGGGCATCAACGTCAACGGTGAATTCATCTCTCACCTTCGTTTCGCCGACGATATTGTCATCTTTGCGGAGACGCTGGATGAGTTAGGCCAAATGCTGGCCGGCCTAAACGAGTCCTCCCGACGTGTCGGTCTCTGTATGAACTTGGATAAGACGAAAGTTATGTTTAACAACCAAGTCATACCGATACCGGTATCGGTCGATGGTACCCTTCTCGAAGTTGTTCAGGATTATATTTACCTAGGCCATACTATCCAACTAGGCCGCAACAACTTCGAGAAGGAGGCCGATAGGAGGATTCGGTTGGGCTGGGCGGCGTTTGGCAGGCTCCGTCGAGTCTTCACTTCGAAGATTCCGCAATGCTTGAAGACAAAAGTTTTCGAGCAATGCGTCCTGCCTGTGTTAACATACGGAGCCGAGACGTGGACACTGACCAAGGGACTGGTCCACAAGTTTAAAGTCGCTCAACGTGCAATGGAACGGGCCATGCTTGGGGTCTCTCTCAAAGACAGGATTAGAAATGAGACTATCCGCGGGAGAACGAAAGTAACCGACATAGCCCACAGAATTAGCAAGTTGAAGTGGCAGTGGGCTGGTCATCTGTGTCGCAGGACCGATGGCCGTTGGAGTAGACGGGTCCTAGAGTGGAGACCGCGTCTTGGCAAACGCAGTGTGGGACGTCCTCCGGCCCGTTGGACCGACGATCTACGTAAGATTGCCGGTGTAGGCTGGATGAGGATTGCGGAAGACCGGGATGTGTGGCGCGAACTTGGGGAGGCCTATGTCCAGCAGTGGACTGCGATAGGCTGAAGTGAGTGGGAAAATCAAATCTAGGTGTTAGTTATGTTTTTTTTTTTAAGTATAATAACGATTTGTTTAATTTACATTCAAACATTATTGGAGACTTACAAAAAGAGAATATTCCCTCAGCAACACCATCCATACTCGTTAGTATATATAACAAACGTAAAATACAAAATACAAATTTTATCTCATAGCTCCCTTAGAGACATATCCTTAAAAAATATTTTTCGTCCTAGTTGGAATCATAACACACAAAGCTACAAGTGTAATGATCAAAGTAACTAAATAAATTTCGAAATACTGGTAGTATTCCTAAGTTAAGGAGATAAACAGTCTATTTGGTCTTTCAAATCGATTTTTATAACTGCTAAATTTTTAATGTAGTCTGTAAATATGATTGGCAAAACAATTGAATAGGTTGTATTTTCTAAGCCACTTGCAGCCTTATTTGTGTCCATAAAACGTTTAATAAAATTCAAACTACCAAACATTAACTATTCGAAAAATTATCGATATCCAACTACGTTGTCTCCAAAGTGAGCTGTCTTATTTTTAATTTACGCACATAATTTTTCCATGAATAAATTATCTCCTAAAGTAAGAGCTAGTAATTATTGTGTGACACACCACGACACTGTCATGGCGAATTAATACACTGAGTCATTTCTCACGGAAATATGACAATGTTTTATTTCTTTTATGAGTTTCTTTTGATAGTCAGATTTAATTGAGCGATGATTGTACCATACATTTTCCTTTGTCAGTTGTGGAAGATACTGAAAAAGAAGGTATTTTTTTATGTGGTAGTCACACATACGCACACATATAACCTAGGCTCAACTTTGCGTAAAATGAAATGACCCTAGAGTCTTAAAACAGCGGTAAGGACAGTCCGGGTGAAGAAACTTAGTTCAAGGGGAGAGGTGTCTAGGAGTCTTCGACTCACTATCAGTCAGGATGACCCACTCGTATTATTGTGTTAGATACTGACTGTGGTCAATTTTATCTATTTAAAGAGAATCGGTGGCCACGTTAAAATCTGCTCACTACACGTTAATGTCACCTTTACTTTTTTAGCTAAAAAGGCTTTTACGGCTCCAATGAACTATGAAGAGCAATAACACAAGTACAGTCTACAGTCTTGTTATTTAAGTTAAGGGCAACGAAATTTAATTTATTCATTATTTTCTTATTTTAATTTATTCATCAATGTTTCAGTTTACAACTACGTCAACTGATGTAAATAAGTATTTACGTAAACAAGTTAAAATTCGATTAAGCACAACATAATTTTTCTTTTTGTGGTTTAATTAACTATATTTTATAAACTTGCTAAGGCTTTAAAGCTTACCGCGTTGATAGGAAAAGAGTTTATGTAGTTAATCAACTATAAAAAGAAAATATATAAGTTAGTATAATCACTATAATCTTTCCCATCATCATTCTAGCCTATTGCAGACCACTGCTGGACATAGGCCTCCGTAAGTTCGCGCCAAAAATGCGTGAACTCATGTGTGTTGCCCATAGTCACCACGCTGGGCAGGCGGGTTGGTGACCGCAGGGCTGGCTTTGTCGCACCTTAGTCGCTGCTGCCCATCTTCGGCCTGTGTGTTTCAAAGCTAGCGGTCAGCGGTTATCTTTCCCATATATGTATTCAATTTTAATTAAAATGTTTACATACACAAAAATATTAAATAGATGCACGTGTAGTGTCTCCACAATATGAGTCTGATATTGTTGTTAAATTATCATATACAATAAACGATATAAGTGTACAACCAAACACCAATACATTTAGAAACAAATCTATATCAATGTAACGAAGCTATCTATTTTCAATGCTGTGAGCTAGACACATCCTTGGAAACATCTCGTGTACTTAAATAAATAAATGACGTCACAACTTTAAATCCGTCCAAGTTGGAGAGGTCGAAAGTTGCCATTCGCTAAATAATTGGTCATTTACCACTATTACGTGTATGCATTATATGTTATACTTATCGTATAATATCGATGCAAAAATTGAACTTATAACAAATTCAAATAAAAATTAAACAATAACGAATAATAAGTTGTAAACTATCAAAACCTATGTATTGAATCAAATAAAAACAAAAGGTAATGAAGTATTAAAAAATTAATTGCGTTAATAATAAGCCAGACGTAAGCTATTGTGCTATCATTTTTTTACACACTTTAGATTAAGAGACTGTACCCATTAATTTTCAGACAAAATACTTAAGAAAAGAAAAATTATTTCTCTTTTGCATGAATTATTTATAATATTGTTCTTATAAGAAGTTGATTTGATAATAGCAATAGCGATTTCATAAGAATTCCTTTGTAACAAACACGTAATTGGCGTTATATTAGACCAACTTTCATATCTTTCTCTCATAACCTAGGTCATTTCTAAAAATAAGTAGATCAAGTAAAAGCGATAATTATCGTGTACATGTTTTTACCCGCATCTGCACCTTCATTTCAGTTTTTGAAGATTAGAAACGTTTTTATTTTTAACCGAGTTCAAAAAAAGAAGGGGGTTCTCCATTTAAATTTTTGTCTTCTTTTGTTTGTTGCCTCATAACTTTTTACTAGGCAGACCAATTTCAATGATTGTTCATTAATCAAAAACTATGATCTTTTAAATTTGATTGAGATCTGACGAGCACTTTTTCAATTATCCCCGTTTTTTAATTCGTATTTCATTGACTGTTTTATCGACTACCTACGACGTATTTTTTGTCGATGTATTTGAAGTAATTTTTTTTTCATTTGCGAGCAAAAACAATTACATACTAGCTAAATAAACTCACATCATTATTTGTTAAATGCGTCTAACACACGCCAAACACACTGTCAGCTATCACGTCAATCAAAATTTTTATACCGCAATGATGGTAAAATGCTTCCACTATCTGCAGTACGTCCTTGTATGTAATACAACCGCGATGCCAACCTTAATGACCGCTTTGAACACACACCGGCACCGCCAGGCGCTCTGGATCCCTTTCTCGCTACAGGGACACAACTCTAGATGAGAGTAATATTACTTGTCAGTAATCTTCTACAAGGTAAGGTACTTCCATCAGATTTTTGGTAATTTTTGTTTTGCGTTGCGGTCAATAAAGTGCATCTAATGATGACTATGCGATGTCTAGTCGGTTAACGTTAAGTATCGAATGATAAGATAAACACATTTCGCACGTAATAGCGTTACTATTCCATAGTAAGTAAAAATAAGATAAATATCTCCAATAATTTTTTAGCTCTTTCTACTTTCTTTCTCAGAACTACAAAAAACAAAACAAAACAATTATAAAAGAGAAACATTTAATAGAAAGCATGAAACGACTCAGCGTTTCCTAAAGTTCATCAGTTAGTAAGATTTTGTTGAACTTATTCCTATTTTCACTTTATATGCAAGTAATAAATACTAATTTATATAACTGTATGATTTATTAAATATTATGTTCAAATTTTTTTTTACAATCGATAATAAAATTATACTAACAATAATAATAAAAAGGCTACTAATAATAATTCTAATCTACAAGCTGTTACGTCATTGATACTATTTATCGAATGAACAGTTACAAAATAAAAGAAACGCCTCCTTAAACGGTATTAAGTACAAAATAATATTCGTTAATGATCATAATGAATAAGTAACAATTATAAATATCAAATTATCCTATGCTACTTCTAATACCTCCAAGAATATGTGTACAAAGTTTCATGATGATCGGTTGAATAGTTTTCGCGTGAAAGCGTAACAAACAAACTTACATTCACATTTATAATATTAGTAGGGATTTTGTCACAATACTAGTTACCTTAGGTAAAAGAAGAAGAAGAAAAATAGGAAAACTGAAAATAATACTTCATGGATTGCTTAAAATTAATATTTGAGTGATGTTTTAAAATCTGAAATATTTTTTCAAATCCGTCTCAACAAACATATTATTAAATATAACAGTATTAAATTTGTCTTAAGAATTACTCAAAATCAGCTTATTTAAATAAACAACCGTATACTTAGTTCTGTTTTATAAGAGAAGGTAGAAAACAAACACAATTTTATGACATATAATTATACTGTTCATGATAAAAATGATACAATACAAAATTATTGTCACCATAAAATTTTTATTATACTCACAATGACACGAAACAATTTGAGCCGTTCTTTATAGGTTTGTTTTTAAAAACTGTTCTTGTGTTGTAATTACGTTGCACGTACAGCTCATTATACGTATCATATAAAATAGGTCGGGTACATTAGGAAATATCCTGCTCAAAATCTGGCGCAGCCCGACTGGGGAAATAGCTTCAACCTTACAGAAAATCACAGCTAAATAATACTGCTTTCAAATAAGACCAGAACTATCGCAAGCGCTTTTTCGAACCTATCCCCAATCCCCAACACAACACTGCTAGATAGCAGTATTATTTGGTTGTGATTTTCTGTAAGGTTGCGGTACCTCCCCAGTCGGGCCGCTCAGTTCCTGCTTGCAGTAGGATATTTTCTCAGTGCCCTATCTCTAAAACTGCTTTCTATCTCAATTGGTTTATCCCTCTATAGTAGTTTCATCACTTTTTTACCGTTAAATTTATATATATTCTTTATTGCACTTAAAATTTTTGTATAGTTATTTATATACAAATTTAGTTAGCAACGGTGGACTTATCAACAGAAGAGATCTCTTACAGCCAGCATGTGATAGTGAGAACTGATGTTATATTATATAGCAGACTAAGAGAGTGCAGTAATATAAACAATATACAGATTCTTGAAAATAAAAAGCTGATTAAATAATATTCATAACTAATAAATGCACATAAATGCACTATATATATAGTGCATTAAAACGCATAAGAATCTTTTATTATTTATAAACATTTTTAAATAAACATTTTCTGTAAGCTGTCACTATAACTTAAATGGTAATAAAATAGTAAAAAGAAGATGCGCTTAAAATAGACGAAAAACTATTTTAAGGAATGGACTACACTTGGTTTCATCTACAAGTACCATTTTTCACTGGACAAATTATACAACAAAAAATAAATCCTATATTTAGTAAATCGTAAGATTAAGGCAATTGATTCAGCTTGTAACATCCCGCTGCTGGACATACTTCTCCATGTTAGTTTAAGGAAGATTGGGACGTACACAATAACAAAAATACTACATAACATTCGTAGAGATTAAATCATTATATTAAAGTATGTACTGAAAATGATTTTATGAATGTCTGTTCAAAGTTTTCATCACAAGCATTAAATTGCTGTAAATATTTTTATTCTCCTTTCAGCGGTACGTTGACAAAATAAACAAGAAGTTCGTATCGCGAGGCGTGAATAATAAATGAGATTCGGAAATAACAGTAACACCATTATTTGTCTTTAAATATTTGAATAAAAGTCTTATTAATTTTTGTAATTGTCTTTACATTTGTATACAAGAATAAAAGTATAAAAAACAAATTAAAATTGTATAGGTTACATACATAGCATTAGCTAGATACATAAATTGTAACTCAACTAAAACTTATCTTTACTCCTATTATTATATTGATAAATATCGGAAATTAATAAAAAGAGATTTTTCATTTGCATACACTTTTAAAAACAACAATTTTAGAGAGATATATGTATGAGAATTGTATGTAGAACACAACTGAGAACACTCAACGAAACACTTATTTCTCACTTCTAATATACAGTTATTCATTCACAATACACACTTTTAACTACATTGAATAAGTTATTAAACTAACCACTTATACGCCACGTGTCAAATAGCAACGTCAGCCGCACAATAATTAAACAATACGCTCCTTCACTTACAAATTATCATATTTATAGAACAACAAGCCCGTCAATAGATGCAAAGATTCTAACCAATCAGAAAATTATTAATTATTCGGAAGATGGTGTCTCCATCTTTATGCTTTTGTGGTACTTCATCAAATAATAATAACAGTAAGAACAATACAATCATATAAAATTATTAGAAGTATAAATTTAAATGATAACAGCATTTATTGTGTAACTACCCTGCAAAACAGATAACAAAGATAGCGACTGACTAATCGTAAATGAATATTAAACATTCGGAAGGCGGTGTCACTATCTTTGTTACTGTTCCGGTACTAAACAAATAAACTATAAGAGTAATAATAGCACAAATCCAATAATTTAATAATTGTTAGAATTTAAATGCTAACATGTATGCAATTGACAGTATAGAAATTACTATTTTACAACCTTCGATATAGTTTTCAAGTGCATGAAATGACAATGTACTGTTCTTCATAAAAAGCATCACCTTATCGCCGACAGATTTTAAAGTGAAAACATTCAGACAAAATAAACTTTGCAATATTAGCATAGACGTCAAATACACTCTAATAATAAACAGTTGAGATCGAAATAAAATCATCAATTTACTTACTTTTGCAACTCTAAGACACAAAAGCAATGGCAATCAGATAAAAGTTGATTAATCTACGAACGGAGTTCCGTTTCTTATTATAATAAACTAATTAATGATGGAGCCGAACAATTCATTATAGAAGCAAAACTGCCTTCCGAACAATAATGATAATGAGTATAATTAATTATAGGAAGTTCGTTCGAGACGTACCGAGGAGGACGGAGGAAAGGAGGGGAGAAGATCTCGTGATGGATAAGGTATTCGAGGAAAGAAACAACATAAAAGAGTTACGTGTGTTTCTTGGAAAGTGCAAGAATTGAGTTATCACTTTTACGTACTTATGAAGAACGGTGATACGATAAAGTCTCATATCTTCCTTGACTAAACTTATTATTTAAAGTTTTTAAGGATTAATATTATTTTGTAAACGTTGTACTATCATCAAGTATAATCCACTATAAGTTCAAAAAATGTATTTATTAACATCAGAAGCTCAAAATGTTATCTTGTAGTAATGTGTTGAGTTATAACTTTTATAATTAAACACCTAATTTCGTTTCCAGATACGGCGTCAGGTTCAATGAGGTAACACAGGTACCCGGGTCTAATTAACTATTTTTTTTTCTGTTCTATAATTTTATGCCAAAAATTGCTTTATTTTAATAGTACAATTTTTATTGCTTTTATAATATTTTACGTTCTTTATAATGTTTTTCTTTTGTAATAGTATTTTAACTCTAATAAATTATTTTTATTATTGAATCATTATCACTTAGCATAATGACTAAAAAATAATTAACGCCTTTATTTTATTTTAAAGGCAATATTGAATTGTCCCTTTGTAATAATGAAATAATTGCTTTTTCCTATTGTGGGTAGTCGTTTATTCCTAACGTAGGCAATTTAAATCTTGCAATAAATAAACTTATAATTAAAATCGAACCGGCAATATTAACGACATTTGAGCCTTAAGTGTACTGGCTTTTTAATTATATTAAATATTCTTTATTGTACACCAAAGAAAAATACAATATATTAAGATTAGTGTTGGTTTTGTACAATAGGCGGCCTATCGCTAAAAAGCGATCTCTACCAGGCAACCGTGTGTCGGAGGATATTATGACCAGTGAACACAGACAGACATAGGTGTACTTATAACATAGAATAATATTATTGCATAATTATATAAATATATAAAAATATAATAAAAAAATAGACATAACGTACATATTTCTTATAATACATATGAGTGACTGACAAATATCTATATTGAAACACAGATACACTTAACTAAAGGTAACGTAGGCCTTAATAAGTGACACAAATGGATGGGTTGTAAGTATATTTTTAGTGTGAAAAAAAAATCAGATACTATATAGTTCATACAAAAATTAAAAAAATATATATATATGAAAATAAATATCTTTAACACGGCAGTTGGAGCAGACGGGTCCTGGAGTGGAGACCGCGTCTTGGAAAACGCAATGTGGGACGTCCTCCGGCCCGTTGGACCGACGACCTACGTAAGATTACCGGTGTAGGCTGGATGAGGATTGCGGAAAACCGGGATGTCTGGCGTGAACTTGGGGAGGCCTATGTCCAGCAGTGGATTGCAATAGGCTGAGCTGTAGTTGTACACACACGGTTGTCCGTTCCTATGTCAAGCAAACTGCTAAAAATAATGCTTGTGTTACAGGTAAAAGCCGACTGATATAGCTGCATTTTTATCGATAAATACATATAAGTAATACATATGTATTATGTATTTATGTGAATTAATACATATATTACACTCAGACTCAGGCGGAAATCGACCCCACAACCCCCGGAGCGGAAGGCAGGGCCGCTACAAACTGCGCCAAAAAGCTATTCAAATAAATAAATAAAATACTTTAAAAATCGTTAATGAACAAAAATATTATTATTTTATAGCAATATAAATTTATTTAACGTGTTTTATATTTACGTGAACAGTGAAAATAATAAAAAAAAAACCTGAACACCCCGACTTTTTTCGAACTATATTTTTTCAAGCCATTTTAAACATAGCCGCTCAACTATTACGCGCAGTTGCCGCATCCATATCTTATGTCGTGAATGTTGTAAAGGGTGCTAGGAGGTCAGCCGTTGTCGTGCTACTGATGGCTTTAATCATTATTACTTATAATTAAAATTTCACGTTCACACCGCTATCTTAAATACAACTTACATTGTTTTACTCTACTTTTTTGAGATCAGATTACATTCGCTTTTATTACAGTTTAATAATTTAAATTTTAGGGAAATTTATATTGTTACAAATTTGTTATTTAAGTGTAAAGAAATTAAGAAACATTGTGGCACTGATCGGTTCATTTGTTGATGAGTGTGCATGTGTGTGTGTGTGTGTGTGTGTGTGTTTGAGTGAATGTGTGCGTACATACGTATAAGTTTTTAAAACAATAACAATAAATTAAGTAAGATAAAAAGCGGAAAATTCATAGACCGAACTCCGAAGCCAGTATCGAGAGAACGGATGAACCTCCTTCATGTATCATCTACAGATAATAGATCATATTTTATGTCATCCCAAGGTTAGGTACCGCTATGTCTATTAACTTGTAAATGTGGTTTCCTTGTAAATACCTGGACTATGAATACGTTCAGTGAATGTTGGACGTTTTGATTTACCGTGGTATATTTTTATTTACAAATTGCTATGACGATTTCGCTTAGAATTTATAATTGTTTTTTATAATTTCACCTTGTATCGCCTTGGTGTCTGAAAGATGCCTTAATTTGTTTTTGTTTAAATCTTTTTAATATTTTCTTGTCTTTTATAGAAGTTAAAATAATGAAAAATTTTTCTATTGAACAAGAAGCTTATATCCAGTTATGGCAATTTTTTAGTATTGAAATATACAAAAAAAAAAAAAAAATCATTAAAGTATAGTATTATTTTCGTAATGGAAGTCGGTTTTTGCGACTTTTTACTAATTTATGTTTTAATTATTTGTATATAATAAATACAGATGCATGTGTAACGTATTGTTAAACAGATTTTTCTGAATATTCGACTTTCATCGTTAATTATTTGGTTTGACTTTATTAACTATTATTATTATTATATTACCACGGCAATTTCATAGGTAAGGATGTAATGGTGTGATGGTAATATTATTATATTACCATCACACCATCACACCATTACATCTTTACCTATGAAATTGCCGTTTTGTCGTACTGGATATTTCAAAACTAAAATAAAAAAAAATCGCTAAGAACTCGAATTTCAAATTATTCTTATTTTAAAAATATATAATTCTTTTTTATAATTAGTCATTTGTTTAATGGTTAGCGTTCTGTACATCGCATTTATACGTTTTTCGTCATCATGGATATGTTAAAAATTCGAGTGATTATGGAGTATGAGTTCCGTCGTGGTAGCAAAGCGGCAGAAGCGGCACGCAACATCAACAACGTTTATGGTGCGAACACTACTAATAAAATCGTATCACCCGTTATGGTTTGCTAAGGCGATTGTGGAGACTGATGATTCTCAAACTACGGCTGAATTAGCAGCAGCTTTCGAAGTTAGCATTAAAACAATATTGGTCTATTTGCTTCAAATTGGCTAGAAGATAAAGAAGCTCGACAAATGGGTGCCTTACGAATTGAATGAACGCCAGCGCAAAAAAAGCGTCGAGACGTGCCTTGTACTGCTCAACAGACACATAAACGAAGGTATATTGAATCGTAATGTTACTTGTAACAAAAAATGGATTCTATTCGACAGTCGCAAGCGCTCAGCTAGTTGGTTAGATCCTGGTCCAGTACCTAAACAATGCGCTAAACGACAAATGACCCCTAAGAACGTCCGTCATCCACCGTACTCACCAGATCTTGCCTACAGACTTCCATTTTTTTCCAGAATTTGGATAACTTTTCGCGGGAAAAAAATTCAACACCCGAGAGGCAGTACAAAATGCCTTTGACCAGTTTGTTGCCTCCCGTCCAGAAGAGTTTTTCTAGAAAGGCATCAATAAATTCCCACTACGTTGGCAAAAATACATTTATTCTATGGGTAGTTACTTTGAATAATAAAAACAAAAAATATAACAAAAGTGCGTTAACTTATTTTATCAAAAACGGCAATTTCATAGGTAAATGACCTATACGTATCCTAATACCTAATAGTCGTTTATCGTATAATATAAGCTATAATATGTCTACTAGGTAGCTACGAAAATATATGTATTTACTATAAGCAATGAAAGTGAAAATTAATTTATTTGTTTAGTTTTCAAGCAGAGCTGTCCATTAATTATCATTACTAACACATGAATAATTTAGGAAATGAAGATAGACATCGCTATAATGAAACAACTTTTTCCTCCCGTGACCATGGTTGCTTTAAAGTATCCGAAATATCGAACATTTAAAAAAGTTAATAAGCCGCGATAAAATGCGAAAAAGTTGTTTCATTATAATGAAATCCTCGTAAAGGAGTCCCGTAAGAAGATAGATATCGCCTTAAACTGATTGAAATAATTGTGTTTGCTTGCAAACGAAAAAAAAACCGACTTCAATTACATCGACAAGTAATACAACGTAGATCGACGAAAAAATAGTCAAGCAACTACGCGTTATCAAAGATTACTCAAAAAGTAGTTATCAGATCTCGATAAAATTTGTACGTAACCACATGATAAACATCAGCTTTCGATTAAATTAAAAATTATCAAAATCGGTACACCCAGTAAAAAGTTATTGCGGATTTTCGAGAGTTTCCCTCGATTTGTCTAGGATCCCATCATCAGATCCTGGTTTCCTTATCATGATATCAAACAAAGGATATCCCCTTTCCAACAAAAAAAGAATTATCAAAATCGGTACATCCAGTAGAAAGTTATGTGGTATAATACAACTTAGGTCGACGAAAAAAGCGTCAAGTAAAAACGCATTATTAGATATAACTCGAAAAGTAGTTGTTAGATCTCAAATAAATTTAAATGGGACCAATTGGCACACAAAACCTTTCGATTAAAACAAAATTTGTCGAAATCGGTCTACCCGGTCAAAAGTTCTGATGTAACATACATAAAAAAAAAAAAAAAAAAAAAAAAAAATACAGTCGAATTGAGAACCTCCTCCTTTTTTGGAAGTCGGTTAAAAAGTAAAACCACTATCTCGAAAACCTTCAGGATAAAGAGTAGAAATGTGTTGTATGTACATAAATGTACAGAGAGGACTTGGTTTATTAAAAATGCTAAGCTGTAACCTTTTAATACATATATTTTTAAAGTAAATTACTATTTAGATAAATTTCTCACACATTAAACTAAAATTAATAAATTTAATTTAATTAATAAATTCACATTTGACATGCACTACAAGTTTTAAAAAAATGTATCTGAACTTGGGTGGATGCATAAAAACCATTTTATTAACGCTTGAAATTTTGAATTCTACCCTTATAAATATAGAGGTTTTAAATTTATTTAAAGAATATAAAAATAATCTATCTTTATTTGCAAATATAATAATAAATAATACACAATATAAAATCGCATCAAAATTTTCTTTGTGGGTGGCTGGTAAGTTGATCATAACTGACCGTTAAAAGCATCAGTTACTAACTTCCAAGTACCAGGGCCGCATAAAGAGGCGTATGAGCGCTCATTAGGTCCGCGGTATCGTCCATAAATACATTATCGCGGGGGTGTGAGGGGCCGGCGCGGGCGGGGGAGGGGCAACACGAGGCGGCGGGTTATCGAATTAAAACTTCACTAGCAATAGTAGAGTTGAACACCGTATTAATACACCATGTATAATTCGTGCGCTTGGACAAACTTGGCTTGCTCCGCTTTGTCTCTACCGCTCTATCGGTGACTGAGAGTCGCTACGTCACTTATCTATTAAGCAGTCACACTCAAGTGATTCATATCGTGAGGGATTTAATACAGAAATTTTAATGTTTGTAATTAAGTTCTTTAATCAGTAATTTATAGTAAAAGACATAAAACAATAGAGAACAGTTTTAATTTGAGTAAAAGAGGTAGGATTTTTTTATGAATGAAGGTTTTTTTTTAAATAAATTCGAGTACTTTTATTTATTTTTATTCAAAACATTATATAAATAACATTAAAACAAAATTAGCGATGTATCTAATCTTACAACACTTTACGACAAAAATAAAATAAAAAGGTCCAAGAAACACTAAGGTCTGTAAAGTCTGCACGAATAACAACTTAGATTATAAAATAACAAATCATTTTTATATTATATGATAATCAACGTTATAAAACAAGATAACAATGATTATAAAACACTATAATATTGTAAATGAGGTGGTAAGTGAAACACGCCAGTGGGGGGTGGAGGGGAGGGGCGCGAAGGAGCGATCGAGGTAAGGGTACTGGCTACGTAATTAGATTTTCAAAGTCCGAATACACTGCTCGTACTTGTCTTCATAATAATGTAATAGAAATGAACAGTTTTGACATTTTAAGTTTAGTTAAACGATTTATTTGAATTCTTTAAGAATCCTCCAAATTATTTTTTTTATGTGTCGTAAACTTTCTGTTCACAATTCAGACAAATTTTTCTTTTTATAGAATAAATGTTTTTTGTTATTATTCGTACCTATTTTATGACTACCAAAATGTTTTCACTTATAAAATGTTATGACACGGTATTATTGTAGCATAAAACTTTATTTTGTCACTTGTAGATCCCGTTTTTTGTGTATGCTACCTACCTGACAGATTTAGATTTAATTTTATTTATATACCACCTACCTGTAGATATAATATTTTTTTACGATACTAATATTGTATTGTATAAAAGTATTTATATATTTAAAAATAGGAACTAGATAAAAATTATCAAAACTTAAAATTAATGTCAAGTATCAAGACCATTCACTCGGCACTCGACATCGAGGTATCGGATATTTAGTTTGCTTTGGGCCGAGGGGAGGGCGGGAGGCTAAGTCCAACTATAAATTAGGAAGGGTACAGTTTCATTAATCACCCATACGCCGTTATTATTAATTAACCCCCTTCGAACTATCGCCCGCATTAAATATCGACCGGTGGATGCCAATGTCAACTCTTTTGTTTCTTCACTTTTGATGCTTATTGTTTATGAGACGATTCATGCAATTTTACTCGTGTAAGCTCGTATCGTATGTCGTGTGTCGTTTTTACTCGTGTGTCATGTGTGTCGTCGCCTAGAATAAGCGATTCTCTAGTTCTGTACACAATCATTTACTGTAGCTATCTTAGGATGATGATTTTAAGTTCTGTCATTCATTTTTCATTTGTATTATTAACTGGCTTTCTGTACTAAATATCAACTTTCGTCGCCACAATACCAAAAGGGTTACATTTTAAAGCATATTTAGTCTATAATTTAATTAAATCCAAGGTATTTTCCAGGTCACTTGTCTGAAATCAATTTGCACCTAACCTTCATCACCTTTCACGACAACTAGTGATACATTGGACGACAATATGGAACTATTAGCTGACGATTAGTAGCTTGTAAGATAATAGACGCCCTTCACGGTTCAAATATCAATCCACTTTATACATTCGCTTTTATAATATCAGTATGATTCATACAAAAGAAAAAACTAAAGTAAATTAATATACGACAAAAAATCTTTTATATTCAGTTCCTCGACGACAAAGCAATTAAGTATTACAAACGAAAAAAAAAAAACACCATGAACCTTAATTACAATATTAACATAATATGTTCTTACGTCATAAAATTATTTACGAAATTAAGGAGTGTAATAAACAATGGTATTTTTCCGACGCTATTAGAGGCCATCAAATTAAAATACTACAAGGTTGTAATAATTATATTAACGTAAATCATCCTAAGTATGTAGTTATTTATTTTGAATATGTCGGTAAAGAGTTTTGAGTGGATGCGTCATTATTTACTGTTTCCATTGCACTTATATAATTTAATTCGACATAAAATGTTTAGCATTATATTATTTAGAAGCATCGCTCCTGTTATATGTATATATGACTTTATAATACGGCAAATATGACCACAATTCATACAAGCTATATACATATTGAAACACCATAAGCTTCACCGAAAATACATTTTAACTATAGTGGTGTTGTGGTGTGTGTGGTGGTGTGTGGTAGGGCCTAGCAGGAAATATCCTGTTCAAAATCTCCTACAGCCTGACTGGGAAGTACCTCGATCTTACAGAAGATCACAGCTAAATAGCACTGCTTTCAACCGAGTTGTGTTGCTGCGGTGAGTAAGGTGACCAAGGCTCCTGGGGGGATTCGGAGTTGGGTCGGGAACGCGCTCGCGATGTTTCTGGTGTTGCAGGTCTATAGGCTACGGTAATAGCTTACCATCAGGTGAGTCATACGCTTGTTTGCCAACTTAATTGTATAAAAAGAACCACGCACTATTAACACAAACGCACATAGTGTTACAAATTCATGTATAGCCTACATAAATAATTGTCGTAATTGTCGTAAGTGGGGATTGAAGTCACAACTAAGGAGATTTTTAAACTAAATTAAAAACATGAGCTTACTAATAAAAAGGCAATTTTAAAAACAAACTGATTCTTCAACTTTACTGTATCTTACTATCATACTAATACCACTAATGTTCAAATTTTTAAGGATATATGGATAGTCAAACATTTGTTACTCTTTCACGCAAAGCAACTACTTTGATTGCAATGGAAATTTTTATGTTACAAGTTGAATATCTAGAATAATACATAGGCTACTTATTGTCCCAATATGCCTACTTATTGCCCATAAGATCAAAAATATATTCAAGTAAAGCGCAAGGTATAGGTTATAAATTACTGAAGGCCGTGTCGTACAGCAATGGAAACAAATATAATAAGCCCTTAGCTTCCATAATACGGTTACTGTGTTATAATAATAAGTAAATAAATAATTTTTGTTACAAACAAGCCACTTTCATTTTCCCTCGGAAAGCTCCGTGATAAATAACTTTTAGCGTCTTTAGCTCATCGCTAGATTTATCATTCAAGCAACTGACCCTTTCACAGTTATGACTCTTACTGTTTTAAAACTAGAAATCCTTCTCGGTTTTGTCTGCGGACCCTTTTAAGTCAACTTCCGTATTTATAGGCCAAATAATAATGTTTTGTGTTAGATATTGTATTATAATGATACAATTTTTTAGATCATATACCTTTGCTTCACACACATGTAGATAGTATGAGAGTATTAAATTATTTGTAGTCTTACGATATTATTTATTAAGAAATACGTTAATAGTCCAAATATATGAATTACTAGCTGTGCCCGCGACTTCGTCCACGTGGATTTAACAAAATAGTCATTGTTTGGTTCGCAGAGTTATAAAACAAATAATTGTGTTTGCTCGCAAACGAAAAAAAAACCGACTTCAATTACATCGACGAGTAATACAACGTAGATCGACGAAAAAATAGTCAAGTAACAACGCATTATCAAAGATTACTCAAAAAGTTGTTATCAGATCTCGATGAAATTTAAATGTGACCACATGATAAATTTCGGCTTTCGATTAAATTAAAAATCATTAAAATCGGTACACCTAATAAAAAGTTATTGCGGATTTTCAAGAAGTTCCCTCGATTTATCTGGGGTCCCATCATCAGATCCTGGTTTCCTTGTCATGGTACTAAGCTTGGCATATCTCCTTTCCAAAAAAAAAAGAATTATCAAAATCCGTACATCCAGTAGAAAGTTATGCGGTATAATACAACGTAGGTCGACGAAAAAAGCGTCAAGTAAAAACGCATTATTAGATATAGCTCGAAAAGTAGTTGTTAGATCTCAAATAAATTTAAATGGGACCAATTGGCACACACCACCTTTCGATTAAAAGAAAATTTGTCGAAATCGCTCCACCCAGTCAAAAGTTCTGATGTAACATACATAAAAAAAAAAAAAAAAAAAAAAAATACAGTCGAGCGGACTGGACTGGAGCGGTCAATTTTTGATATGATGTTCGAAAATGTTTAAATACAGTCGAATTGAGAACCTCCTCCTTTTTTGGAAGTCGGTTAAAAAAACTGAAATAAAAGTAGCCTCAGTTAATCAGTTACACCAGTTATCTGCCGGTGAAAGTCCCGTCAAGAGATTAGCCGGAACAAACAGACAGACAAAAATTATAAAAAAAAAAAAATTTGGTATATGTACCGTCTATACATTCATATGCATTTAGTAAAAAGCGGTTATTATACTATCACCAACAGACACTCCAATATTATTTATTTGTATAGAAAATGGACCTTAAGTTACCGTGTAATTATACTAGTTACGATACACGTAAATAAGCATTTTTTTACATGTCATGTATTTGTAACTCTCTCATGCTGTATCATTTCGGAATATTTATATAAATATAGGTAGGTATACAAGAGAATGCTATGCAAATAAATACGCAATGAAAATTTATTTATTTTATTTGATTTATTTACACACACAGATATACACAACACTCACACTCGCACGCACGCACGTACGCATAAACTATCAGAACTTCAAGGATAAGAAACCTCCTTACGATCTACGCTATCCCCTTTTGGGCCAACTGTCAGACTTTTTTATTATTATTGGTTACTCTTGCCTAATGAACTATTTATTGATCGACACAACTAACACTTCAATAAACGTTAATATCCTTATTCTGTATTTCTCACAATGTAACAAGATTATTATTGTTTAATTTAAAATGATATAAAAAAAATGTTCTTTTTATTTTTAAAGGTTCTAAAGACAAGATCCTTGATATAGGTCAAGTAATCTAAATTTAACGCAGGTTATACTGGGTCATTTTATGGATATGTTTATTTTATTTATTTATTCTTAATATACAACGAAATACAGACACATATAAAGAAAGATACAATACAAGATGTACGAAGGCGATATTATCGCTAAATAGCGATTTCTTCCAGATAACCTTTGGGTACTGGACACGATACAGTAGCAGCGGTTAGAAATATGCACAAACTAAGGAGGAAAAATCAATAATAACTAGATAAAAACTACAATATGAAAGACTTACATAATTATTAAAGAAGAAGAAAAATATATAAATAAGTAAATATTTTAGTATTTAGTATGTGTATAACTTATTATGAATTCTTATATATAATCTTGTCAATTGTATCGGCCGATGTATGTTCATGAGAGGTAGTTACGAGTAGGAAAAACTAATTATAGCATCTTAAATGACCGATGGAAGCCAAAACAATTACTTTTTTATAATTTTTACTTTCTCTTTGATTATATATTTGTTCCCACATAACGTAAAGACTACTACGCAGTTTTCTTATTATTTTAATACAACATCTAGAAGTCAAGCTATAACTCTATAGAAAATTGTAGTAAAAACGTAATGTATTTTGTACATACCAATATTGCAGGTATTGTCCTTAAACTTTTTGCTCAGTAAACGCTGATCTCTACAAACGCGATAAAATTCTTTAAAACCGAAATGATTCATGGAAAATCAAGTTGAAATACAAACAGTAGTTAACATAATGAGCGAGTTTCTGCTCTCAACTTTTATTTAGTCTGGACAACATTTATAGGAACACAGACATGTAAATACTCTTAGAAGTATCTAATATCATTTTATAAAATTAATGTCAATAAAAACAAAAAACATTAGAAATAGTCTGTATCTTTCACTTTAAAACTATTATCATAAGAAATTTTGACAAAACGTGAAACTCTACAACTTTTCAACTTAAAAAAAAATCTAGTTTTATTTCCTAAGGATTTCATATTTCTTTAATGATCACTTACGCTCTATAACAAATGTTTTGACAGACTTTGAAGGTTCTGCTTACAATAGTTTAAGCTATAAAGTTAGACACACAGTATAACATCTAGTGTTTAAATATCTAAAAATGTGTTATTATTATTATTACTAATTATTTGAGTAAAACAATCGAAAAAAAAAGAGTGTGCTTTAGACTACACGACTGAAGTAAAACTTCTTTATCCATCAAACTCCATCTAACTTATATCTCCCTCTCAACTTCCGTTCGCATCTCCTGTTCACACTTTACGTAACGCTCTCATCGTGCATTCACCAGCTTACTCCACAAGTCAAGCGTGAATAAAGATGTTTTACTAAAAAAAGTTATACGAGGTTTTAGAAAAAGATTATCCTTTTTGAAATAATATAATTAATGCCACCTCTAATCATTAGTCAACTTCTGTTTCGTGTTTGTTATAAGTTACAAAACAAGGTATTGTAACACGCTTAAACAACGAATTGTTAAAAACCAATATTCAGTATTTGATATGTTTTATGTTCACTAACAATAATTACGTAAATAATTGTGTTTGCTCGCAAACGAAAAAAAAACCGACTTCAATTACATCGACAAGTAATACAACGTAGATCGACGAAAAAATAGTCAAGCAACTACGCGTTATTAAAGATTACTCAAAAAGTAGTTCACATCAGCTTTCGATTAAATTAAAAATTATCAAAATCGGTACACCCAGTAAAAAGTTATTACGGATTTTCGAGAGTTTCCCTCGATTCCTCTGGGATCCCATCATCAGATCCTAGTTTCCTTATCACGGTACCAAACTAGGGATATCCCCTTTCCAACAAAAAAAGAATTATCAAAATCGGTATATCCAGTAGAAAGTTATGCGATATAATACAACGTAGGTCGACGAAAAAAGCGTCAAGTAAAAACATATTATTAGATATAACTCGAAAAGTAGTTGTTAGATCTCAAATAAATTTAAATGGGACCAATTGGCACACACCACCTTTCGATTAAAACAAAATTTGTCGAAATCGGTCCACACGGGCAAAAGTTCTGATGTAACATACATAAAAAAAAAAAAAAAAAAAAAAATACAGTCGAATTGAGAACCTCCTCCTTTTTTGGAAGTCGGTTAAAAATATTGGAAGTAATATACACAAGGAATGAATGAACACTAAAAAATGTTACACGCGTATCCAGTGACCCATTTACGCTCGATCTAATGGCTTGTTAGATACAATTAATTCAATAATAAAGTAGAAAGGTGTACTAAATACCTTAGATAACAGTAAACACCTAAATTAAAATTGATATTCATCTAACACAATGTTTTAATGTACCTATTCGTAAATTTTGTTACATTCATAAATATGAATCAGAATGAAATAATAGTTCATAGAAATTTCAATAAATGAATATCTTATTAGAACTAAAATAATGAACCGACTAACCATTATATAGAATTAGGAATTCTAATCAATACAACAAAACAATTTTCGTATACGCTTACGTACGTCGCCGGCTGCAGTGCGCAAAGCTATAGCTAGCCAGCGATCCGTCGACTGACCCCCACCCTTATAAATAATAGTGGTAAGGCCCCATTCCCCCTACACCCCTTAAGGGTAACATCTACCCTCCGGATCTCATTTCCAAATTGCATTTCGAAACTGAATCTCGACTTTACAACTATACAACGACAGGGAATAAGGTACCTTAAGAAAGATGGCTAGGGTTTACATTGTATCGTTGTTTTAAGAGCTAAATTTAGTGCTTAGTTGTAAGGTCATAACCTAAGAAGGGGCTGCTACCCTGTACAAGCACTAACTCGTATAATGAGATATGATAATAAACGCTTCAGTTGAATATTGATGTTGAGAAGTTAGTGATGCACTCAGCGTATTTACGGCTGAGCCTTGCTAATGATAAATCTCGGGCTAGCGTCTTTAATAATTAATTCTGTACAAACTTATCGTTTTCATTATCATCGTAAGGCGATAGTAAATATTTTCTTCTTACATAATGTACAATATTATAAATACTGCACTTGATTTGTGTCTGAAGTTGTTCTACTCGAAATGTTTTGAAAACATTAATTTTAAAAAATTTCATGAAAAACTAAATGTGACTAACTAAAAGATATCTTTTAATTATATACAGACAGGTATCATGTTCTAATTGTATTCGAAATTTAGATGAATTAGTTTTTTACCCAGCAATCCATATCTTCATCAAACTTTATCAACAAACTATTTATATGGAATCTTCAATAAAAATGTAAATTATACGTTTATTCGAACGTTGGTACACAAAAGTCTATCTATTCTGTAAAAGTAATTGTTTGAGAAACCCTATTAAACAAAATATGTAATAAAAATGTAAATATTTTTTTATAATGTCTTATAGTATACAAAACTCATAAAGTGTCAATACATTCCTATAAACGTTATGTTAGTGTCGGTTAACAATTTCAGTAATAGTATTATCTTAAAGCCATGTTAATAAATTACGTCAAAAACACACTAAAAACGGAAATACAATAAAATTAAAAATGGGAATATTATAATTATTTATTTAAAATGTGTATTTCTAAAAAATTGTAACCGACTTATTATAAAAAGAGGGTTCTCAGTTCGACTGTACTTTTTTAAAAGTTTGTTCTTTTTGAGTTATCCATAACATTGCTTATTTAATAGACTATTATTGCTTATTTTTCGACTACCTACGTTTATTACCTGTCGATTTACATGAAAGTCGGTTTTTTTTTCATTTGTGAGCAAACATAATTAAATATTTTTTTTTTATTTTTCCTACAATAATAAGGTTCTTTAATATATTACATTAAACCTGTCTATAGGTTATTTATATTAAATTATATCTTACAATAACTTCTAAAAACGCTACAATGTTAACCCATTATTAAGATGTCAAAGTTTAAAATGGAGTTCGCTCTATTCATATTCATGTGAATTTTTAAATTATAGTAATTATTTAACGTACGCAATATCACGATACTTAATAATTATACATGAAAATATACAGTAGTAATTATTTATTCTTTTTTATACAACAAGGTCGGCAGATAAGCGTACGGCCCACCTGATGGCAAGTGGTTACTGTAGGTTATAGACGCCTACAACACCAGGAACATCGTAAGCGCGTTGCCGACCCTATCCCTGACCCTCCCCAGGAGCTCTGGTCACCTTACTCACCACAGGAACACAGCACTACTTAAGAGCAATATTATTTAAGAGATATCTTCTGTAAGGTTCGTATATGGCTGCTTCAGATTTTGAGATATATTTTGATGAATCCTACCTCAATAGAATGTAGCGTGTGTATTAAACATTAACTACAAAAATGTGTACCTATATATAGTCAACACACAAATTATTATAATTTTTAAACCAAAAAGGTGTTTAATACATTAAAAATAATCATGTAATTTTTAAGAAGATATATTCCTTATATTATGTACATTTAAAGTTTTTAGTATGAATACATTTTATATACCGTTTCAACGTGAAAGCGCTTTAATTAACATATTCTTATTACTGTTACAAGTACGTATTTCATCAGTTTTTGTAAGTAAATGTGACAAAGTTACTTTTTACATTTGACACATAAATTACAATACATATAACGCAAATACAATAGTAACGGTTATTCCTAGCTCTACGTCGTGAGTGTCCGTCATATAAACGGACACTCATTAATGAGAATCATAAATCGAATTACCATTACTACATAATTGTACAGTTTTTTGGTGAGGTTTGGAGAAAGAAATTTCGTTCCTTATTCTGAAAAGAAAAATCATATTCAATACATTGGAACAATTACAGTATAAACAAAACTACAAGCTTCCTTAATAGCAGTTATGAAAATAACTTCACAGAGAGATTTAAAAAAATAATAACATGAAGAATGCCATGGTATTTCCAGTTAAGTCAATTCAACCTTGCTCTGAAATACAATAGCAAAAAATCAGGCTATTTTCTGTTACGTCTAATCAGGATTACAATGCATGCAAGACTTCTTTTTGTTTTACTGATTAAAAACCGTATAATCGTAGTCGATAGTACATCACTAATAAAGCACGTGTCGTTATATTTCCACACGATGACATCACTACACTCATAGGCTGTCTAAGACGGGGATGAATCATGCTGACATTATTCCAGCGCAATTATCATTGGCCGCGCCTTAGCATTATACCAATTAATTGTTGTGCCTGATACAGTATGTGGAATAAAATAAGATGAATTTATATAAAAACTTTTATGAAGATACATGAATATTTTAATGTACAAAAATTAGAAATACTAGTAGTAGCTCTTAAACTTGTATTACCAATGTGTTGATAAAGTTGTAGACTTTCAGAGCTCTATAAACAAAACAAAAGTAGTTTTTTTTTAAACTAGAGTGGTAAACAAACGAACGATCCTGTTATAGACAGACACCTGTAAAACCTGTAGTATCACAAACTCCTTGCCGACCCTACTCGCGCTATAAACATAGCGTATCTTCAGGAGCTCTGGCCGCCTTACTCATCACAGGAAGTAAGGAACACAAAACTTACTACCTTAACCAAGAAAATGTTAATTGATTTATAAAATAAGTATATATTTACTGTACGCTTAGTTCTGTTGTTTGCAAACTTTTCATTTATTATAATATATTATAATTATTTTACCATATACCATCCACCAGAAAACCATATTTTTCACTCTTAAAGACTTAGTACAACAAATTCTTATACAAGATATTAATTACTTTGTATGCACCTTCTGTTTCATCTATTTCTTCGTAAGCGATAATTAAAACCAGCCACTTTAGATCATTAAGTCAGTAAAATAATAAAAAGTTGTTCCACAACAAAAAAAAATGTATTATACATTTGTCTATGATTTTCGACTTACTGTAATCAAAACAATACAGAATTGTCACTTTGCAATTAATACTTTTATGGCGGCGCCTAAATGGGGCACTGACAACATCTTATTTAGCCTAATACTTAGGTGTTACACTTTTAGATCTAGGATTCAAGTCTAGTGTTGTACAAATATAGAAAACCCTTATTATTAATAATTATCCACTCGACAAAGTTAATCGTTACTTGCTTCGATTACAAATTCGATTTTTAAATGTCAACACTATTTTATTCGATAATTATATACTAAAACGTATCGGTATGTGTTGAAGCCTTATACACACATGTATTAAGTTAGATGACATATAATGACGGATGAGGGACGTGACGGTATTAATAAAAAAGACGTGAAGTAATTAAAAAATAAACATTTTTTTAAAAACAAAACAAACAACATACATCTTAAAATCCATTGAGTTTAGACTATAACACGTAACATATACATAGGCATACGAGCCCAAAATCAATTACCCTCGTTTCCGAATAGTCGATAAATCAAATTTAATAGCACATGAACATCACTCTACAACCCTAACTCCAACCAACCCCTAAACGCTATCATTATCTTTTTCCCAGTAAATAAATCCTGGAGAAAATTAGAAAAAAGTAAAAGTGTTGCTTAGTTATCTACTTCGTATTATTTCGTAATAATAACTAAATCCCTGCTTGTGATAGACTGTAAAAGACCCAATCCAAAATATTAAGAGAAAAAATGTTTTCGATGACATTCTATAACCGATAATAAAGCCAAAACTGTATTTTTTCTTGTTTTTTTTTTTTTTTTTGTTTTTGTTCCTCTGTTGTTGTCTGTACTTTTGCCGCGTGCGATGCTGAAACTATTGAATGATTTTGAATAAAACTTAGCTTGATTTGCATTCATACTATAAAGTAGAATACTGGATACTTTTTCACCCGAAATTTAGAATGGATATCTTTTGAGAAGGTATACAATTCAAAATGTAGAACCGCAAAAAAGTCGGAATTGGAGCTATTTTCCAGCATTTATGTCGTATTTGAAAAACCTTTTTACGAGCATTTAGGAAATAATAATATATTCATTAAAAACGTAAAATAAATCATCTCACACTCAACTGTTCCAACTAGGATGGGATGACATACACAGAGGTTCGGAAACACGCAACAAAACCTAAAAACACAAACGCCGAATACAAGGAAAAATATCTGTATGGCTTATATAAATATGTATATGAGCTTCAGTTGTGATCAAACCGTTAACTAACGTCAAGGAAGAATAAAGTGTAAAGAATATAATAATGGATTACAAAAAAACTGACCTATTATATAAAGCGCATATTCGGCATAGACAAATATTTGTCATGAACTGGATTCAAACTAGCTAGAATATACGAATACTATGCAGTTATTGACGTAAATTCATCATTCCAGCCTATTGCAGTCCACTGCTGGACATAGGCCTCCACAAGTTCGCGCCAAAAATGAGTGAACTCATGTGTGTTGCCCATAGTCACCACGCTGGGCAGGCGGGTTGGTGACGTAAATTACTGAGTTTTTAATAGAAACAATTGACGGATAAAATTAAATAACGATGAAATTGATAAACGTACTTTAACTCAATAACGGTTTCTTACTGTATCTTTTAAATTTTTAGGTGTTTTGGTTAAATTTTGTTAAATCTTGTAAATCTTCCTGTATTTTAGAAATGTTCTTTTCTTTTAAGAACAAGACTATTATATAATACAATCGATCAACTATTCTAACGAAGAAAGTATTTTCCGTAAGTATTAAAGAAGGACACAGAAGTTCAATAAAAATCAACAAGCTCTTTGACTATGATTTAACGAATTTATTTTTCACAGACTTACAGACACGCTCTACTTCAATTACTTTAAGAACTTTGTTTCCACCGTTAAACAACCTATTAATTTTTGCATTTATTGTCTGATGAATCGACCGATGTTTTTATCTGTGACCAAAACATTGAACCAGACGTGCACCATTTACGTAGAATAAGTTGCTTTTTTTTCTTCAGAAATACCCTATCGTTTTAGAAAATCCTTCCTTTATTTCGGAAATGATAATTTATCTCACACAGACTTTTAATTCTTGTCTCTAACTTTTCGAATTACGTTTATTGGCAAAAGCTTAGACTTATTACTTTTATCACACTTATTACTGTTAGATAAATCCGATCACTGTTTATAAGACGCTAACTGTATCCTGCGTGTGTTGCCACGCTTTTTTTTAATTTTTGGTCGTACCAACTCAGAAACCTTTGTGAGCTCATGCACAACGCTTTGCTGAAGATCATGAAGTGATCAAATGCATAAGTTTACGATTCTATAAAGAACATACAGAAAAACATTCATTTTTATATAGATTGCATGCATAAGACATTTTATTGAATTTATAAATAAATGTAGCTAGTATAACATTGTTACATTTAATATTATAATAATTATTTCACGACATAAATTTTACATCTTATTAAATACTTCTTTCACGGTCTTGGACAGATGCTCAGGGGCGGGTCCGCTGGCAAAATCCCGTTCTAATATATGATGAAGCATATATTTCTCCCACGACGTCTGGTCCACACAATTAAACGATATGTCTGCTTAGCAATCGCCGCTCGTAAAATCTGCATAAGAAGCCAACCTCGAGCCTTTGACTGTGGAGATCGTTCTACAATAGACGCAATTATTCATTTACGATTTACTTATAAAAATATTATCTGTTGTTTAGTAACACATCTGACCTACTTGCAGAGATTCGTGTTACTAGCATACCACTAAAACTATAGCAATTTTTAAATCGAATGGCAAATAGTATCAAAATACAAGATAATTGAAAAAAAAACTAAAACTCATTGTTCACATTTAAAGATTAAACTAATAGTCCTATTTTGTCTGGTTTTCATAAGTGCGAGTACTAAGAGTTAGAGTAATTTCCACATCCCCTCGTCCAACGGTAAAAAACCGTCCGCAATATCACGAACAAAAGCCGTCGCGGCCGATGTCTCATGATACGTTTAATAAAAAGTTAATAACCTTAAAAAAACTTCTTGTCTAAAACCGTCAAAGAGCTCATTATACTTTTTCAGCACACGCACCTTTGTAATAAGGGACTGAAATGAATTCCTGACGAAGCCGACAATAATAATTAGTCAGGCGACATTTAATCAAGCATAAATTATTTTAATTGCAACAAAACAATGGTAATTTGATGCATTATGACTGTTCGTAGATAGTCAACGCCGCCTGTTAATTCCCGTATTAGGAGCCGATGACGAAAGGTCATATTAAAATATTACATAATTATAAATGCGACAAACATGACAAGGTTTTGTCGCAGCTGACAAAAAGTTAGTTACTGAACGTGACACAATTACGTGATATAAATTTGAAGATAGAATAACTGACGGGGATGATAAGGAAGGTTTTTTCAAGGTAATTGCCGACTTATCTACTAGACTATAAAAAAAGGTATGTCATGTAAATCGTGTAAGTATTCCAATGTTTGTCGGAGGTTAATCCACTGCATCGGTCCATATTGTTTGTTATTTGGTCTTACAGTTTCTTGTAGAACCTTTAAATCACCTTATTTCTTTTCCTTACCGTTAAAAATGATACAAAATTTGAATTTGAAATTGAAAAATCAGTGTTGGTATTTAGAATTTGAACCCGTAATAAACACTTAAACTAATGCTTCAAAGGCAATATAAGCGACAATTTTGAATTGTTGTGATATGTTGCAGATGTTTTGATGTTAAAAAAATATTAATTACCTAATTGGTCCTCGAGTTCTCTGTCAAAAAAAAGTGTGTACATATTCTCTTTGTCATATTTGTATTATATTTTCTGAATAAAAGGGCCTTTTTTTTAATAATTTTTATTGTTTAAATAAGCAATAATGTTATTTAATGTTTAACGTTAATACTTATTTTTATTTAACTAAAAAAAAATCGTTCAACCGAGAAAATAGATCTCCAAAATAATGGTCAAAAAATAGAAATTCACAATAACAGAATTTCACTTTATTAATAAATTTAGGTGGTACCAATATATTTTTTTTTTCAAATTAATACAAATACCTAAACGTGTGTCTGACTAATCTATAAGCGGAAAACTCTAAAAAATATACACACACTTTAGATTTACAAAACTATCCGGATTATTGCTAAAGAAATTTGCACGTGAACGAGAGAATATTCCATATATATTATATATATTTATAAAATAACTTAAAACCGTATATAGATACAAATAGCATTTACTAAAACATTGTGTATAATAAAAATAACATTAATGCTTAAAACTTGATTCTTTAAAACTAGTTAATCGGCGACGGTTAATGTAATGCGGTACTTTTGAAAGATCAAAATAACTTAACAATATTTGTAAGCAAATATGTCGTAACAAAAACATCATTGAATTTCATATGATTGTCTAAGAAATGCCGCAGACATCTGTTGGGCGACACATTCTATAATATTATTAATTTGTGTTAATGTGTCTATATTTATACCAATTGTATTCAAAAAGTATTTTACGCTTTCATATCACCAATTTTAAAACGTTGAATTGTAAAATTGTTGTATTCATTATTGTATGGGTAAGTCTCGTGACGGGGATCAATAAAAAGAAAAGTATATATATATATATATATATATATATATATATATATATATATATATATATATATATATATATACAGGCGTCGAGTGGCATCGACAAACATCTGTATGGTTTATATAAAAATCTGTCGAGTACGGGAATCGAATACTATTTATTTTTGCGTTACTAACACATTAGGGAATTATAAACAATTTTTAATATCATATCAAAAATCGACGATCCAGCGGGGATCGAACCTACATCTCCGACTAACCGTGTCCGGGTTTTAGCCTATTAAGATGTGGAATGTGCGATGTACACGCTAGATCGAAATTTTTGATATGATGATTTATATTCGGTTCTAAGGGATTTTCGATATGATATTTAAAAAAAAAATATATAGGTATGTTGTCTTGCCAGAGTTAGTAGAAATAAGTATTGTCTTATCCTGAATTTTCTCAAACATCCAATAAAAATATTTTTTTTACAAAAATAGAGAATTTTACTATCACTGTGATAGGGAATATATATCACTTTGTATTCTTTGTTTGGATTGTGATCGCACATGTATAAATAATACTGCATAATCTATAGTTAATGGTATAAATTCGTGAAAACTCTATATAAATTTACAGATCAGGTGCTACACTGGGTAAATGAGATCCGTGATCTGGGTATTATGCATGATCCTAAATTAACATACGAAAGGCATATAGACCTGATCTGTAAAAAGGCTAACAAAACTATGGGCTTTGTTTTTCGGTCAAGTTCCCAATTTAATAGTATAAAGGTAATTAAGGTCCTTTGTTGTTCCTTGGTTCGTAGTATTTTCGAGTATTGTTCACAGGTATGGCATCCACGTTATAATGTCTACATTGATAGGATTGAGACCATACAGCATAGATTTTTAAAATATCTACAGTACAGGCTGGAAATCAACGATTGCAATTATGAGGCAAGGTGCCATACACACCATTTACAGGAACGAAGACAAATTTCCGACGTTATCTTCCTAGTCGAAATTGCTCAAAACCGTGTTGATTCTGCACATTTACCCTCGAAAATTAATTTGAGGGTGCCTTACAAAACATCTAGGCAACCTTTATGTTTGGACACTCCGCAGTCCGCATCAAATTATAGACAAAACTCTTTCTTTATTCGTGCCGCTAAGTCTAAACAGTGTGGTGGCATCCACTCAGCTTGATCTCTTTACTTCTTCAACACTTCATTTCAAAACTTAACGAACACTTGGTTTGACGGCTCTCGAACTGATCCGTAGGTGGCATTTATCATTTTAATACAACTGTATCAAGTGAACAAGCTATTCTTTTGTAATTTAATTGTGAAAACATGTAATTGGTGTTTAGTTGGATATGTTTTTTTTTTTTGTAATAAAACACTGTTTGTTTTCCTAATAAATAAAAATAAAAATAAAATAAATAAATAACCTTAAGGAAATTCTGTCACAAAATAACTAAAAGTATTCGCAATTTATTTGTACTACTATAATTACGCGTTTACAAAAACTTTCGGCAGACATTACAAATTAAAAAACTAATCTCACAATCTAATAGCAGAAATTTGAATTGCAAAAACAAGAGCTTTAATGTTTTTGTAATTCATGCTGATAATGGAATGTAATTTCGCTGTAATCTCACAACCTACGTCCAATTTAATAATATTTTTACGTTAGGAAAAGTGTTAAGGAAAGACATTTTATAAGTGAGATATATTCACAAGTAACGGCCTGTTGCGAAATATTCACATTAAATAAATAGTACCATAAATCATATTAGTTATAACTTTAAGTATAATTATTATCTCTGAATACAAAATTGACGACATTGTGGAACAGTTTTTGGCTCGTGGACTCATTATTACAGTTCCAGATCATTGTTTCAAGTCCACACAATGGGACACAAGTTCGCGCCCTGTCTCAGAGCTTTCCATTTGTTCCGACGCGGTAATATTCAAACTATTTAACAATAATTAAAATTTGTATCTATGTTAAATTAAATAAATATATTCACCGTTCGGTATGTGGATAAAAATGTTATGATGTAATGTGAAACATTCCGAATATTTTTTTAGACAAATAAAAGTAAAATACAACATAAATATCGAGACTTATAATACTCGTAAGTAATGAATTAATTTTCTAAAAACATTTCATAATAGCTGTGCTCGCCGATTTGGTCCGCGTAGAATTAAAAATAATATTGTTCGGTTAGTAAAAATCGATTATTTTAATATTACAAACAGACACTCTAATTTTATTTGTGTAGATTTACTTTTGCTAGTGTGCCTCGCTTTGCCTTAATATGACAGTTTGAAATGCTTAACCTTATTTCACGTTTAGTATTTTTATGACAATTAGGGTAGAAAAAAATTGTTTGGCTAACCTGGTGGTGAATGATTTTTAAACGCCTGCAACACCAGGACCATCGCAAGTGTATATTCAAGGGTTCTGGTTATATTACTCACCACAGAACACGACGCTACTAGAGACCAGCATTATTTATCAGCGATCTTCTGTAAGGTACCACAAGTAAATCCCCAGACATAGAGTTTGACCAAGACATTTTCCACTGTGACAAAATTTCGGTACGGGACCCTAAAACGATAAAAGTAAGTACATATTAATTTAATATGTAAATTAATATACATAAAATCGCCGTATAATCGTGTTCGCGGTCGGCGCCTATGGTAAATCGCAAACTATTCGTTGATGCGCTATTTGGCGACAGTAAGTAATTTACAGCTACATTGTAGTTGTAGGAGAATAATGTCCGCTTTATTACGCATTAACACTAACGAACGTGTTAAACTAACTTACTATTATAAAAGTGACGTAATCATCTATTATTATTACTGTAAAAAGATAGATATTATAACATCTCTATTTCCTTTTTTGCCTATAGCTTTACATTTTATTGTGTTTGTAATTTCGCGAGTTATTTTTTGTTAAATTTAATATATAATTATAAGGTGTGTATTCTTTTGAATTTAATTTTTATAATAAATTAATGATAAAAAATATATAAACATAGACATTTTACAGAAAGAAATGTTTTATTTCTCCATTTCAATTAAGATACTATGACTAATAATTTTATTTTACTATATGTCGAGGGAAAAACGGTAATCTTATGGATAATATGTATTAAATACTTCAGATTACATATTACATTAACTTGCAAGTTGTGCACATAAAAGTATAAGATGTTCATCTCCGGCTCAAATTATGTTTATTTTATAATCGTTTCCATACTTCGATTGCTATATTCGATAATAATCTTAAATAAGGATTATCTTTTAATTACAAGTTATAAATACATAACAAACTAGCTGACCTCGCAAACGATGTTTTGACATATCCCCCTTATAACTTGGGTGTATGAAAAATAAATGTTGGCCTATTCTCAGATCTACCCGATATTGATAAAAATCGGTTACGAAATTTGATAAAAATCGGTCTAGTTGTTTCAGAGGAGTGTAATAACTAACATTGTGATACGAGAATTTTATATATAAGATTATTCATTAAACCTTAAAAACGATTAATATAAACTTTATATACACAGTGAGAATCGGTTACTATGTTAAAAGTCATATTCGTTATTGAAAGTGATATAAGAGATAACACGAAGGTTCACCCACTTCCCGTGAAATATGGGAACAGGGACCTTTGGAACATGCCTCGATCTTGACAACTATAGAGCTGGTAATTGTGAAAAATAATAAAATAATTATTGTGCATAGTATTTATTTTACAATGATATTTTGTAGAATATATTTATAATTTACCTAAAGCTTTCGTGTGCAACGAAATAAACCTGATAAAAACTATTAATTTAATAAAATATTACATTTCTTTTATTACTATTAGTATACTGAAAATCAATCGTACGCAGTTTACTTATTTGGTTAAGTAAATAATGTCATCTATATACTGTAAATTACAATATTATGTTTCACTAGAATTCCACCCGGGCTTCGCACGGGTATTTAACAAAAACTTTAAAATATTTTTTTCCCTTTTGTTTGAAAATATAATATATACCCTATGTCACCCGCAAATAGTGTAACTTCCCAACAGTAAGAAAAATTTTCAAATCGATTCAGTAGTTTGGGAGTCTATTCAATGCAAATAAACAATCAAATCTTTCCTCTTTTTAATATTAGTATAGATGAATTTATAGCCGTCTTAATATATAGACATTAATCTAGAGACTTGTTTTTTTTTGTCTAAGACATGGAATACTGTAAACATTTTGCTGCAACATAATACTGTGTTTTTTTTAACAACTAGTAACCGATCATCTTTCTGAATTAAATCAACAAAACAACAAAACAGACTCATTTATATCACATATTGTAATGTCATCTTTGGTATTATGTCTGTAATATTCAACTACTAGTCAGTCGTCGATTAGCGTAATTGGCTATCCCCCGAATCTGGGTATGATATTTTTATTTATGATTTAAAAATAAGTTACAAATATGTGCATCAGGCGACTGTTACCTATAACGCAAACTTTAAATTCCCGTAGTAATGTATAACTGAGTATATTTATAGTTATGTTTAGTAAAAAATATGTCTGTAAAACTATAAAGATTATCAGCTCTCAAGAGATCCAATCTCACTAGGGTATCTTTTTATTTCGGAACGTAACCGAGTAGGAGTGTTTTCGCCGCTGTCTGTTCGCTACCGGTTTGAGTCGCTATATGCATATCGTCCGTCTTTGTTTTGCGACCTTCACCTTTCGTCGTTTTCGTACTTTTTTTATATCATCCAATTCTTTTCACTATGTCATACCGTATATTCGTTGAATGGACAAATAAATTATTCTATCAACATAATAAACGCAAGTTGTTGTTAATTTTATTCGCGTCATTTATTGCATTTTCGAACGAGCACGCGGACGAGAATGCCCTTTTTGCACGCATATATGCATACGTAATCGATTCTGATGCGGCCTGATGAAAACTTGTTAAATAACACCCTAACGGGCTAAGCATAATATGGGAGATTCTGATACAGTATCAGAGTTTCGTTGTATATAAAAATTTTACAATTTTAAGTCCTCGACGGTGTAACGAATGAATGTAAAGTTTTACCCACAGAATCACATCCACACAATCCTGAGGTAACCTTTGCTAAAAAGTAGGACGCGTACATTTCGAATTTTGAAATTTATTAATTTTTTAAAAAGTACAGAACCCTTACTATTCGAAGTCATCTAAGTTATTTTTGTATGAATAAATTATGTGAAATAAAAATAAGGACACTTTTTTTGTATAACGCCTTCATTTACTAAGAAACGCGTTTCGATTGCGTTTCATGATTTTTTTTTAAATTCGAGTTTCTTCATTTAACTTTACACCTTGTTCTTACTTATATTTGAAACGAACGATTTCACGGAACTTTTAGCTAATATGGAACTTGCATGAATGCATTTTTGTAGTTCACGCGTAAAATGTTTTTTACCAAAAAAACCGAATATGTAGAATATAATTAATACTAAGAAATTGTATATATTTTTTCATTTGTTTTACGAACCAATCAATTTAAAAACTATAGCGTTATTCCTTTAATGGTAAAAGAACTTTAGTACTTATACCTAATGAGTTTGTTATATTTCGATACAAGAATTACAACTTACTTCGTACAAAAACGAAATATAAAGAATTCCTAATAAAAATAAAATACTGTTTGAAATGTATATTTTCAAGAATGAAAAAAAAAACTCCCCTTAAACTTCTATTAGAAGCTACCCACACATTCCACAACATCGTTAGTTGATGGTGACCACCGATGAACAGCAATCAATTAATAAATAATAACTTTATTATAAAAACTACATATCCATTGCTGTTTCATGCACCTTTTTTAAAACGCTCCCGGTATTTTAAAGTTTATCGATTACACTCTTATTATATAACTATAGAAAAACTTAACGAGTGTAAGATACAGTACTAACATTTTATCAAATAGGTGTACGATGAATAATTTTGACGTTATCAACATTGTAGGAATACTTTTCCGTTAATTAAATAATTTATAAATACCAAAGAATTAAAAGTACGTAACATTTTTTGGTTTTACAGCATTTCGTAGAATTCGTTTCTAATTAATTAGAAAACCCTATAAATTGTACAATATATGTGGTATAATAATATATAAAATATTCTTTTATAATATATTTAAAAAGCAGAATAAAGAAGGTAGGTTAAGACTAAAAGAAAAGAGGTTAACACAATATACGCTACAGCCTGTAATATCCCACTACTAGGCATAGGCCTCTTTCCCCATGTACCACGTTGCACCAATGCGGGTTGGCGGATATATTTCCTACTATGAGTAACGATCGCTATCAGGTGTACACGATAACAACCGGGGCCGACGGCTTAACGTGGTCTCCGAGGCACGGTGGGGAGACCCACAAGGACTGCACAAACACCCAGACCACGGTAAACACTTGTATGGCCAATACAAATGTTTGTCATGTGCGGGGATCGAACCCGCAACCGCCAGCGCAAGAGGCACAATCATAGCTGTGACCGTTGCGCCAATGTGGCGTAACACAATATGTCTAAATGTTTTCAAAATATATTCAATGATTTCCTTTTACTTGTATACTTATTACCTATGATTTATGAACTAACTCTTTTTTAAAAGTAAATAAAAGTATAAGAATAAAAAATAAACTGACATTTGACTGCCCTTGACTGACCTTCTTTCTGTGTTTTTTTTTTATGAAAAAAGTATAACAAATGTATTCATATACAGGTTATATAAGTATATATATGCATAAAATCTATGATTAGAAAAGAAATACGTACTAGTATTATATCATTAAATAGTATATAATTGTGTTTGCAGGCAAACGAAGAAAAACCGACTTCAATTATATCGACAAGTAATACAACGTAGGTAGACGAAAAAATAGTTAAGAAAATACGCATTATCAAAGATTACTCCAAAAGTTGTAATTAGATCTCGATAAAATTTAAATGTGACCACATGATAAACAACGGCTTTCGATTAAATTAAAAATTATCAAAATGGATACACCCAGTAAATTAGTAAAGTTGGCATATCTACTTTCCAACAAAAAAAAGAATTATCAAAATCGGTTCACAAATATATATACGGTCCAATTGAGTAACCTCCTCCTTTTTTTTTAAAGTCGGTTAAAAACAAAGTCGCTTCCCGCTGTTTTCTTAGATGTTTCTTAGATTTGTTTGCTTAGATCTTTAAAACTGCGCAACGGATTTTAATGCGGTTTTCTTGAGTAAATAGAGTGATTCCAGGGGTAGGTTTATATGTACATGTATATTATAGTAGAGAAACACCGATAGTTTTTGCAACCGTGCGAAGTCGGGGCGGGTCGCTAGTAAAGTATAAACGAACACATACTTAACATATTGCCATAAACATTTTTCGAACAGCGATTAATGTACACGCGACGTCAGACATTAACAAACACGACCTCAAGTCTATAATAATAAAATTATAAAGATAGAACTCTTTATAAATCTGACTGACTTTACAACCGTATATATTGCAACTCAGGGCCTCACGTTACAATTTGCACTAAATTTATCATACAATAACGTTTGTGCCTCAAAATTATTATTCAAATCGAACCGCATTAATCAATGCATCGATAAAAGAAAATGCGAGCAACGATGCTCCTGCGCATTCTAGTGATGTACTGATACTTTTACAAATTTCGATAAATTTTTATTTATTTTGTCATGTCTATTTTCTTTTTTTTTGCATATATGTATATACATCTCTCTTTAAATGATGCATGAAGTATAAAATTGATTTGTATAATTTGATTTAGATTGTTCTCTTAAAAGGCTAATTGACCATAATAATAATTTACTTCAAAATTTTGGGTTATTATAATTTATAACAACTTTTCGTCATTACAAATGTCGTATTTATTTTATTTACCATTTGACTTGTATTAGCTTACTCATATCCGCCAGCCTGCAGTGGAGCACCGTGGTGGATTAAGCTCTGATCTTTCTTCCAAAAAGAGAAAGAGGTATAGGACGAGCAATGGGATATTACAGGCTGAATCAGACTTATTATTGGCAGACAAAATACTCGATACTTAATATCACTCATCATCACTACAGCCTATTGCAGTCCACTGCTGGACATAGGCCTCCACAAGTTCGCGCCAAAAATGGCGTGAACTTATGTGTGTTGCCCATAGTCACCAAGTTGGTGACCGCAGGACTGGCTTTGTCGCACCGAAGACGCTGCTGCCCGTCTTCGGCCTGTGTATTTCAAAGCCAACAGGTGGATGGATATCCCGCCATCAGTCGGCTTTATAAGTTCGAAGGTGGCAATACTTAATATAAAAAAGGCTATCTCTGCCAAATAATATAGTTATGCAATACCATATTCATTCGATGATGATTCTTAGTCTATCGATATCGACATTAATCCATCACGCAGCCTGCATCATTGCGTGAAACGGCGAATGTGTGCGTGCCGACCGCGAGATAATGAAGTATCTGCACTAATATATTATAAAGTTCATTATAAACAATTATTTATTGTTAGCGCATGTTTATTAATAAGGCGACTCGATAGCCGGCTACTGCATGTTAGCGGCGCTAGGGCTGGCGAAACTTAACTTTGTAATTACAAGTTTATGTTCTACTTATATTATAAGTCGATGTATAAATTAAAGTGCGAATATATTTTTTCTTGTTAGTACGTTTATTGAAGATGGAATGTATGATTTTTAATGCAAATACAATTAATTAAATTTAATGCAAACTCTTTACATGAAAATATTTAAACAAACAATGTTTTCCAGTTTTTAGAATTTAGATTATAGACGGAAATAGTAACCCTTGAAAATTCTCATACCTTAGCAAAACTTATTCGAAACAATGTAAATTATTTCGCTAAAATTAATTTAATATCACTTTAATTTATAGTCCTTTAATGTACATAATGATGTGCTTAGAAAAACGAGTTATAGTTTGTTTGTTTAATCGTTCTGTTATTGGAAAAGTAGAAGTGGACGTAAAAATTTCTTTTCATGTTTCACTATATGTTTATGGAGAGATCGTATAGGCCCAAAAATATCAGCGCTAGCGCAGGAAAACTAGTCTATAAGATAAAGCATTTAACAGTACCTATGTTTGCAATGCAATAAAAAAATAATGAGGTTCATTACAAATAAAAAGTAATTGCTATATCCTAAAAACATATTTGATTAATTAAATTAAAGTCTAATTCGGTTCTTGATAATTCTAAAACATGTACTTTTTTAGTTACTTTACTATTTGTATAGTTAATGTAAGTCTTAACAAGCAAGAAAATAACAAACTGTTATTTGCTTAATTTTAAGGATCCTGGTAAAAAACCATTAAAAAGGTAACTATTCTAACTGTATTTGCTAAAACAGATACATTGTTCCAAGTTTTAATCGAACGAAGCCACGGTTAAAAGCTAGTCCATAAAAATATAATAATATTATTTGTTATTCATTTAGCATTACGTTTTTAAATAGTCAATATCATTCAACATCAACAACAACATCATTAACATATAATTCATAACTTTAAAACCTTTAAGGTATTACATAGACAGAGAATGACAAATTTTTTTTTTATACACATGAAATAGTTCATCAATTTATAAAGAAGTAATTGAAAATTATTAAACAATACAGTTTTATCATTCTGTGTATTAGATTATTAAATTTATATCATAAAAAGTGAACGCAAATATTAAATTTATTAATAATTAGCGCGTACCAGCCCTAAAGCTTCAACTGTCAATGCTGTGAATATGAAAGCACAAAGCTCTTAGATCGGTCGGAGATTGCTTCGCTGTAACGTAATAAAATGTTTACAGCTCCTGTTTTGATTGGCCGGGAATAGAATGGCGATGTCCTGTTCGATATTTTTTATTCATCGGTCAAGGGAAAAATTCTCTTTACATATTTGTCTTCAGCGATACGGTTTGCGAGTTCAAATTAGTTCGGTATTGGTAAATGTTGTTCTTGATAAGAGTTTTAATGGTTTGTTATTTGACATGCATGTTTTCTGTTCTCGTAACATTTATGATTGGTGCAATGGTTAGAAAAGATGGCAGTAACATATTCGTGAAGACAATGCAATTTTATATCGAGATCTGGGAGTTGGTGTTTCTATTGTGTGCTTCCGATTCCTCGACGTACGGTTTTATACTACCGAGATCCGTTTAGTGTGCAAGTATATCACTAATACAACAATATCAATACAGTAGGTAACTGACAACAGCTCATATCTACATGCTTCGGACACGATTATTTGTTTTAATTAAATTTAGGTACTTTGAAAAAAAATAATATTGATCTCTTAATAATGTGTTAAAATGTAACAGACATTTTTAAGCAAATGCCGTAGAAAATTAAATTAATTGTTATCAACATAATTATCGTTACCTAAGTTTCGTCTAATAGCAGTTTCTTTGAATAAATCGTTTAAAACTATGTATTTATTATTTTAAGTTTTTGTACTTTTACGTTTATTTCTGCTATATCATTTATCTATTTAATCAAACAATATCATTGTTAAAACATTCAGCTTAGCTTATTATAGCCGTCGCTATCAAATCATATCCTTTGGAAAAAATTATAAAGACATCACTATTTAAGCGACCCTCTTTTGTACATCTTTTATTATGTTACTATATTTTTTATTTAGTACAAAATTAAGAATACACTAATTGTATGTGGCACGATACAATTTTTCGTCGTGATTCCTCTCGCTTAAATTTCTGCTTGCGCAAATAAAAACTATGCATATAGGTTTGTCGTCTTTAGAGTAGTGTCTAATTAAACCAAACGAAAGGGCTAGTGACCCATCGTTTCACTTATCTTTTATCCTTTTATCTTCCTCAAGTATTTTTAAAATAATACAAACGTTTTCTATTAAATAATGGTATATTCATATCTGGGTACTGACATGTAAAACTAAAGACAGAAATTTTTACAATGTTGTACTTTTAGCTGTCGAAAATATTCCTGTTTATGAAAAAATTATAAGCTATGCTAACTTTTTTTAAATGGACCCGATTTTGTTAAAGAATTTTTTATCAACTATCTAAAACTCATGGTCATTAAAACTCTACCTTAGAGAGATACCATCATAGCCGTTTTAATTATTAAAAAAATTTTAGCGTGAGTTTTTTTTTTATAATTCTCACTAAATGCAATCACTAAGTAACCATCGTAAGCGACACAATCAATTAGTCAGAATAGCTGGCTACAAATTAATTAAAACTACTCTTATGAAAGTCGATGCCCCGCACAAGTAGGCCTATATCGACCGTTTAACCCTACACTGGCGAGTGGACGCGGCGTTCGATAAAAAAGTAAGGCGAAAAAAAACCCGCCACCCCTAGGCTCGACGGGAAAAAAACAGATAAAAATGGGTCCCGCTCGTAATTTAAATGTCGAACCAGTTGTCGATAACCTGGACGATATTTTTGTATTTTCTTTTACCGTTAGGTTATTTTTTTAAAGTTATATTGTTGTTCGTTTTCATGGATCTATTATTACGAACAATAGCTAAAACAAAAGAGTGCATAGCTATAGTACTAAAAAAAGTATCTAAATTTTACAATATAATATTTACTAAGACTCAATTCTAGCACTTAACAACAAACTCAACACAAGACTTTTCAAAGACTTCATTAATAAAATTATAATGCATAAATTTAAAAAAAAAATAATGTAGTAGTACACAGTAGAAATGATATGATATGAATACGAACTGTAACTGTAACAAAAAAATTACACCATATTAATAAAACAAAGATATAAAAAAATTCAAGCCAAAGGTTGTCAAGAGCTGGGACCCAACATAATTTATAGAGTACGTAGTTGCTACAAACTGGACACGTGCGCTAAAATGATTCCGCGGGCCTGTGATAAGAGATCACAATGCTATCTATATAATTTGTTTCGTCTACTTCAGACTATTAATATTACTAAGTTTTGGAAAGCAGAACAATATCCTTTACGAAACTAATAATGTAGATCACTAAATTTTTACAGAATATTTTCACAAAGCTTTGTTGTAGTATTTTCATGGTTGCCATATAAGATCTGATAAAGTTAATGTTGTCATTGTATAAATTACATAATAATTGTTTGATACAATTACAGTGGTTTATACGATTTGTTCTACTTACTACCTTACTTTACTATCAGACCATTCTTGAGAAGCGCTCTTGACAATTTATGGGCGTACGTATTTTAAATTTATGTAAAAATTTAAAATATACATGTTTCTTTGTTTTTGCAGAGCAACATGGTTTGATTTCCCGTTTCCATATCTGAGTTATGTTATTTTACCGATTCCTTTAATTAAATTAAAATAAAATATTTCTTTTATAATTGATACTCTTATATACAATTCAGTTATCAAAATCTTTTTATAAACAATATACATAACAATAATCTTTTTATAACAACATATCATTACTACTATAAAAGAGGTATAATATGCTTTATATAAAAACTTAAAGGAATCTTATTCCTTTACGTACATGAATAATTTTGGCGGTCATTATCAGACTTTAAATACAATAACATCTACAATTACAGTATCATTACATAGTATAAAACAAAGTCGCTTTCTACCTAAAATGTCCTTCTATATTTTCAATCAAAGGTTGCGTCAGATTAATTTATTTGTAACTAGTGACCCACACAGGCTTCGCACGGTTGTTCACAGACCGCTGTAAGGACAAGACAGGAAGTGTTTCAGACTGTCAACAACAAAATCTGTATTATTCCTGTCATGTCTGTAGTATAGGCTTTACACTATAGTCTGACCTGACTCTTTAAGGTGCCATTTTAATTGCTTTTAAGCAAGCATATTTTACAAATCACTATCTTTTTTTTTAAAATATTGTGTATTATATTACATATTATAGAAGAGGTCACAGATAATATACGTATATTCTAAAGTACTGTTGATACATTGAATTGACACATTTTTCATTGTTTTTAACGAATACTTTGTATGTACAATATATGTATGTATTTCAGAATTATAGGTGAAAAGTCTGAAGAGAAACTAAATTGCAACTATTTCATATTGTTATTTTTCATAATTAAACGAAAGTGATCTATTCTCCATTCTATGTGACATTGGCGAAATCATTCATAATATGCCACGTATCATAATATCATTAAATTAAAGAATTTGCAATTGTAGAATATTTTATTTATAACTAGCTGACCCGGCGAACTTCGTATCGCCTAACACAAACTTTATCGTATGGTATTAAAGTTCAAATTGACTTTTAAGTATTATCACAAATCTTTTGTATGGGAGTATAGAAAAGTGTTGTTTTTAGACTTTTTCAGGAAATTAAATTTTTTTTTTTTTAGAATTTTTCTCTCCGTAAAAACCATCCTCGTACTTCAAGGAATATTTAAAAAAAAGAATTAGCGAAATCGGTCCAATCGTTCTCGAGTTTTGCGCTTAGCAACACATTCAGCGACTCATTTTTATATTATAGATAGTAGTAAATCGAATACTATTGGTGTGATCATTTGATATAACAGTATTTTATAAAGAAAGAATTCCTTCTCTTTTAAGTAGACAAGTTTGTTTAGTAGAATTGATACGTCAATCTTCTCCGCCCTTGACATACAGAGGTCAAACGTATTTGTGTGATGAACACAACCATTTAGTCACAAGGAGTGATCAAATAATGATAATGAATAGACGTTACCTGAAAGAAATCGCTGTGTTAGCGATAAGTATGTGACAGGTTGCTAAAGATGCCACTTGCTTAATATAAATTTTATTTTTGTTACTTTTATATTAGTATGCATTTTAAATAAAAGAAATTAATAAAACTATTCCTGTTCAACTATTTAAGCTACAAGAGTACAATTCTTTCAAGTCTGACCGTGAATTCCCTGAAAGAATGAAAAGACATTGATCCCATTTTAAATTATATCTTGCTAAAAATTTGGTGGTTGTACGTGAATGGCAATAAAGTAGAAATAGGTAAGTTCCAACCTGGCTAAAACTAGGTTTACATTATACTAATGTGGTGCTACAGGATCTTTCTGTTCAGTTCAGTTCAAACATGAGTAATAGTCGGTATATCCGAGTGAGTGTCCGAATTTTATGAGTTTTTATAAGATGAAATGTTGCTCTATTATTCCTCAAAATCAGCTGATCATAGGCTATGAAATGTTATCTCAATTTCATACAACAACAGTTCAATTGAAGAGAATAACGAAATCTAGCGATCGAAAACTTATCAACCGTTTTAAAAAAGTATATTTACCAGTTGAATGACATATGAAGACCGACCCGACAGAAAGACATGGCGAAACCGTTGAGATTAGCTATTAACACACACACAGGCACATAAATTACAATCGCGAACGTCGCAAAATGTTCCTTCATTGAATCTCATCTAACCCTCTACAATTCGCATACACTGACCTAGTAAAGCATAATAATAGCGATAAGTGGAGCAAATGGCAGCACCTATCCTGGTATTATCTGCAGGATCTTCTAAACATAGTCACAATGGCTCGTCATCATTCAATTGTGCCAGTGGAAATGGGCCGTTTATCTACAATGGGACGATCATTTCATTGCATTTCTTTAATTTTCATACATTATGTATGGGGAGATGATGGTTTCGTTTTGATTCGGACATTTTGAATATTTTGTTTTCTGAAGTTTTTGATTTATGTAAAGTTAGTTATAATATAAAAAATTTAAGTGTTTCTAAATCTTCTACTGCAAATTAAGGTTGAGTCTTCCTAGAATAATTTATAGTATAAGAATAAAATTAAAGACTTTATTTATATCACAAAAAATAAAAAAAAGCATTGAACATACAAACTTTATTTAAAAAAAATGCAATTCAACAAACCATTAAGAACTAAGATGCTGTAAACTCATTTACTTTATTATTTATTTGAAATAATGTTCTATATACCTAACACAATTTTATGCGTGAATTTTACTTTATACTTGTTTTAATCATCTATACAAATAAATAAAATTGGAGTGTCTCTTTGTAATATTAAAATAACCGCTTTTTACTAAATACACGGTACATATACCAAAATAACATTTTTTATAATTATTGTCTGTCCGCCTGTCTGTCTATCTGTTTGTTCCGGCTCATCCCTGAAACGGCTGGACCGATTTTGACGAAACTTTCACTGGCAGATAGCTGATCTAACAAAGGAGTAACTAAGGCTACTTTTATTTTAGAAATTTATTTATTTTATAACTCTGAAAACTGAAAAATAACGTTTTTATCATATTCACATAAGCTTTTAAATCCATATCACACGAATATGGCTGGAGATAGAGTAACGAATCAAAACTACAGACTAAGACGACAGATTTAAGTGGGTCTCTTTCTTGCCGCTTATAACATCGAATTAGTTTGGAAAAACTTTAACCCCATTTTGCTACATTTTTATGTGTTTATGCACAACACAGTATTTTATTTGTAAATACGTGAATAGACAATGATATATTTATTAGCTAGTAAATTATTTAATTTTACTAAACTTCGTTAAATTTTGAATTTTTAATAATACACGATATGAAAATGTTAGCCCAACCTCACAGTTTTATCGTTGTTGTTACGGATTGCCAAAATTCTATCTTTATATGTTTTTTTTTGAGTTTTTATGTGTTTGACGCCGCATTGGCGCAACGGTTACAGCCATAGATTGTACCTGTAGCGCTGGCGGTTGTGGGTTCGATCCCCGCACATGACAAACATTTGTATTGGTCATACAGGTGTTTGCCGTGGTCTGGGTGTTTGTGCAGTCCTTGTGGGTCTCCCCACCGTTCCTCGGAGAGCACATTAAGTCGTCGGTCCCGGTTGTTATCATGTACACCTGATAGCGATCGTTACTCATAGTAGGGAATATATCCGCCAACCCGCATTGGAGCAGCGTGGTGGATTAACCTTTGATCCTTCTCCTACATGGAGAAAGAGGCCTATGTGTGGCCGTAGTAGTGGGATATTACAGGCTGAAGCGAAAATGTTTTTTTTTTTAATTTTCTTAAAAGAATAACAAACATCTATCTAAGACAATCCATTTATAATATTAGTGCAACGGAGAAAAATCAGGCAGAATATATCGAGCTGCAATCTAGAGTAACCTGACTGGGGAAGTCCCTCAACTCACAGATTATGTCAATGTAGGTAGAAATCAAAAATCAAGTATGGCATTATAATATAGTTCGTAACTGCTAATAAAGATAAGACTCACTGGTATTGGATTTTATAACACGGTATGCATTATGGAACATAACATTGGATCATGCCCACACCTCCCTTTGACAGAGCCCTTATACATTTTTATCTCGCTATCATTTTAGCCGTTTCCAAATAAGCTCATTTATAACGCGGTGGCTAAACAAAAAACAAAAATTTGAATAAGGAGGACATTATTTATCGCCGCCCCAATGAAGGCCGTTAATGTGATTTTTTAATAATAAAAAAATACACGAGCCAGCCAAACGAGGATCATGTATCATCGCCGTTTCGACCAGTCATTGTCCCCGAAAAAAATATTATTTTTTATTTACCAACCTACGGTACGGTAAACAGCGAAAGTATACATCAAATTAATCGCGCCGTAAAAATTTTACCCAATCGTTTAATTTGAATGCTAAACAATTTTCGTTAGCATTTTTTTAACTTGACGTTATTATTTCTAAGGATTATTGGCGGTATTACTGTGTATATGTGCGAACTGATTCAAAATTAGGTTCACTAAAGACAAATAATGATGTACTAATATTACATCACCTGGTAGGTATAAACATTTTAAAATATAAAAACAAAACGCACTTCGTCAATAAAACCCTTCCCTTGCCTAATTAAAAAAAATTAAAAAAAAGCGCTCCCTCAGAACCCGCGTTGTCACGTTCCATATTCCCGCGTTAATTACACGTCATTCTTTTTTTCAAAAAGCGCGCCAATGACGCGCGCAATTAAAGCCGTGTACAGACAACGGGAAGACGCGACATAAAGCCGGCGTACACAATGCGTCCTTGGCGAAATTCGCCGCAGGGCCAGCGAAATTAACAAGGCGATTTACACTTGACACTAGGCGCCTATTTTTCACTACTTTCCTACGGCGCTACTCTCGCATCGCGTATACACTGCGCCTTCTTTTTTCGAAACTTCACATGCAAAATTATTTACCGCCTAAAACGCTGTTAGCTACTGATTTGAAATGGGCGTAACTTCTGTATTTTCTACTCTGTGGTCTTTTATTTGAAGGAGATCGGGAAGTGTGAGACGTCATGACAGGTCTACTCGCTCACGTATTGTAGTAATTGTGTGAAATAAAGAGCTTTGTATCATTATTTTTGAGAAGCTCGTTTCGCGAAGGATTCGCATTGTCTGTAGATAATTTTTCATGATTTCAGTGGAAGCACGTGTTCATTATTTTTGAAGTACTTTCACCTTTCTTGTATGTAGGAACAATGTGAGATTACTTAGTGTATGCATACCCTGCGGCCACACTGCATACAAAGACAGGTGTCTTTAGTTCTTCATAACTAATTCTAGTAGCCCTCAGTCGACACAATGCGAGCTTAGACATGAAATTGTGTCAAGATTTTTTTAAATCGAAACTGTTGTTCTAAAATTTATGATAGCAGATTATACAAATTGAATACCTTGTCGTACAATGTAACAATTATTTTCTCGTTAAATGCATAAATGTTTTAGGAAACAAAACAAGTATATTTAATTTAAAAAATTAGAAAAAAAAGTATTTTATTCGTAACAAATAAAGGTACAATTCACACTTTTACAATTAAGGTGATATCAATAAATGTATTCACAATTAAAGTGCACCTGTTATCTGAACTAGTAAGATAAAACTGTATCTCAGAAAAATGTATCTGTATGTACAAATGTATCTGTATAAAAATGTATCTGTATCTCAGAATATTAGTATTATGAAATAAAAAAGTGTTTCAGCACCGACACGTGAGCGGAGTTCACTTTTAATTAAATGATGCAAATAATAACAATTACTTGAAAAATAATAAACAATATTATAATATATTTGACGCATACTATTTGTATATTTGTGCTGTGTGGCTACGGGTGCTGTGTGGCTACGGCACTAAAGAATTTAGCCACCCCCTCTCTTCCCGTGGGTGTCGTAAGAGGCGACTAAGGGATAACAAGGTTCCACAACCATCTTGGAACTTAAGAAGCCGACCGATGGCGGGATAACCATTCAACTGCTGGCTTTGAAATACACAGGCCGAAGACGGGCAGCAGCGTCTTTGGTGCGACAAAGCCAGTACTGCGGTCACCAACCCGCCTGCCCAGCGTGGTGACTATGGGCAAAACACATGAGTTCACGTTATTTTTGACGTAAACTTGTGGAGGCCTATGTCCAGCAGTGGACTGTATAGGCTGTAATGATTTGTATATATACAGTAAATCCTAGTGTACAATAGTATACCAGATAAAAGATATAGGAGCTTTAGATCTATATTTAAGAAAGAGTTATGTAGGTTTTATTAAATTGTATGCCTATATAACTGTTAGATGATTGTGAAATTGTAAAGTATGTGGTTCAATGAAGAATTTGTTATTATTATCATTACAGCGCGTCAGCGTCATTGATCAACGTTGTTTTTTCGAACGGCGCGCAAACCGTTCCTAATGGAGGTACGATTCAGCCCGTAACATACCCACAGCTGATTATAGGGCTCTTTCTTCATGTAGGAGAAACTTAATCCACCACGCTGCGCTGCCTCACTGTAGATTGGCGGATATATTCCCTACTATGAGTAAAGAACGCTATCGTATCAGATATATGAAAAAAAAACGGGAACGGCTGCTTAACGTGCTCTCCGAGGCACGATGGGGAGACAAAGAGACAGAAAAGAAATATTTGTACAAATACAAATACCCATCCCGAGCGGGAATCGAATCCGTAATCCCCGGTGTGTAAGCGCCTGCATAGTGTACGCTCCACTACACCAGAGCGATGTCAAATCTTAAGCATTAAACTTCAAAATGAAATGTCTAACTTCAGAAATTAAAATACATTAAACGTAACATTAAACCCTAAGCACAATACAAACATTCGTCCGCAGTACATCTGAGTTTAATAGATAAATGCTCAGATAAAACATAAACTGTATACAACTTATACAATTATGTAAATTTTATGTCACCCCTAATTGCCGAATTATTTAAAGAGGTTTCTGTTAATTTCGCCCTACGCCCTTTTTAGAAAGATTTCCTTTTCTTAAAATTACATGTAAATGTTATTACTTGAAGATTCATCGATGGGGTTGCTAATGGAAAAGAACTTACAAAAAACCTAAGCGAGATTTTATATCTATCTTTTTCTTTAACATTGTGTAAAAGAGAGACAAACTTTGTAAAGTATAATTTAATTCTTATTAAAATATTGATTACTTCAACTTACATGAAAATAATTACAAGCGACTAGACGCTATAAAAAGCGTTAACACTTTATTAAAAACTGGTTTTTATCTTACTTTGCTTGTATAATTCATATATTGAATATAAAGGCTTCTAAGAAAAGTAAATATATTGTTGTCAATCCCATAAGTTGATAAGCTCCTTTTTTAAATTGAGTTTGGAATCCTTAAGTACTTATATTTATCATAAAAACATAATTATATCAGTGAATGATTTTGAGACGTTTCCTAAGAAATGCTTACTAGTACGTTTACTTAGTAGTAAACTCTAAATGTACAAACACCAAAAAAAAAAAATTAGTAACAAACATCTGCTACTCACGACTTAAGTTAATGCGTATAAAGCAAATTCAAACTAGCGTAAAACATATACTTGTAATTAGAGCCCAAGAACATAAACAGGTCAACAGCACGCATAATAATGTAATTAACAGTCAAAACGAAGCAAAATATAAAACTATCGAATCAACTAAGGCTGGGGTGTAAGGGCAGGCGCGCCTGCCTCCCCCGATCATTTATAATGCCAAAATGTTTTAATTAAGATGCTGTAAAATGTAATTTACATGCAAATTCGGTTTATGTTAATGTGCCGCGTATATCTGTTTGGGTGCGTGCTTGCTATCTAATTTTGCGACAGTGTACGCCGTCATTATCTTGGCTCTAATGAGAAATCTGGCAAGGCTTGATGTTTGCATAATTAAACTTGCGGTCGGGACGTTTTGATTGTAGCCATGATAAAATACTCGCGACATCTGTTACGGTACGGGATTTTTAGCTTGTTGTGTAGTGTTGTTGTTTAGACTGTGATTTGATGTGTTCATTGTATCAAAACTAATCTAATACATACAAAGACATCTATTAAACAATGCCTAGATTTTAATAAAAAAATAAATAAAAGCGATCTAATTCTGTTCCAGCTTATAGTGTAATTAAAACGATATTATCAGAAAAACGATTTAATCAAAATTAACAGTTATTTAATTCACTAGACACTATGTTCCTTTTTTTCGTGTTACAGACTTTAAAACATTAACATATTACTGGTAGAACAATACAACACACAATGGCAATCTTCCGAGTAATCTAACTCAGCTTTAAATACAAAACTATAACCCAAAACAACACAACTATTTACATCTAGTTTAATACTATCTATATACACTTTTGTTGTTAAGATAAAACTTAATTGTACCTTTATTAAATATCTATCAGCCACGCCATTTTTCTTGATTATTTTATCATTAACACTAACTATTTCTAAGTATAATAACTTAACGCAGTCAACCCTTTAATCTACCTCTAAGTAATTTTATCCCTCGTGCATATAATTTCATATTTAATATCAAACAAAATTATTTGCATATCAATGAAGTTCTTTATCGTTTGAAACATGAAAATAGTAATTTGACTTCATTAATTCTTTATTTAAATTATAATTTTGTCACCAAACTCTAAACGGAGTTCATTTAACTTGTTTCTTATACTTATTTAACTTATTATAATTTTGTTTTAAATTGCTATTTAAAACTTTTGTTGAAATATTTATGAATACCTGGCAAAGGTATAAAAGAGTCGATATTAAAATAATTAATGTTGATGTTCATTTACATACATTGATTCGTTTAAAAATATAAAAGATTTGTCCCAAGTTTCTCTCCTCATTATATACATACTCTTTCAAAGAACCATAACTTTCAATCATAAAGTTTTAGTCTTTAGATAGTTCAGTCAAAGAAACTAGGTCCTTGTTGAAATACGTCGCCCTCCAAATGTATACCTTATATACCTGACATCTGGCAAGTACCTGTGCATATTTTTCATTACATTTTTCCTGTGTTTTCTTTGTACCTATTTCTTCATTAGGTATTCTTATAATTCTCCATATATTTTATTTATTTTCTTATATATATTCTCTATAATTTTCCAGAACTATTTTATAGTAGAGCATAATATATTACATAAATATATTTTAAACTTGCTATAAATAAATTACTCCTATACAGTTATAAAGAGGCATCGATCACTGCCAAATACAAATCAATTAATTAAAATAAAATCCACTCGCTACGAATTCGTCCACAAGACATTCATTAGCACGAACTGGAATACAATTCCACTAATTTATTCCAATAAAAAGGAATAACAGAACCCCCTCCCCCTCCACTTCCTACTCTGACTATATAGTCGTATATACTGTACAAATTCTATTTTTTCCGGTTCAACCCTTCGTTTAGATTCAATTCGACTAAATAAACTGAATTATATGCTACTTAAATGAGTGTCAAGCCGCCCCCTCGTAGCCTCCTAAGGGCCACTTCGACTCACCCTGAGATTCTTCTGAGATTTCGTACCGAAGACAAAGGGTTACACGTATCGTTTTTGTTTTTATTATATCCTATTGCTGGGTGCTAAGAGCGAAGATGACTTATATTAATTTGGCATTATTGCTTTATTTAATTGACTTGTAATTAAGCGTTTCATGAAACAACCAATCATTTAGCATTGTTGAAGCATAAAATTTTAACACATAAAAAGTGAGTGCGATACATACAAAAGAAAAGAAATTAAAAAAGCTAAACTCCTTAATAGAAAAAACATTAACTCATATAAAAATCCACCTTCGTTCGCTATAAAAAAAGGTTCACAAAACGCAAAGGTCAGCGAAAGTCCACGAACGTTTTGCGGAAAGTTAATAAAAGCATAAAAGACAAAAAACACAAGTTACTCGCTTTGCGTTTGGAAGACGAAAGTAGGCGGCTACCCTCAGTGGAACGAATAGGCCCGGCGAGCTTTTTCTCACTCTCTTAAACGCTCTCGTCGGGTGCACTGCGACTGTGATCATTTGATACATTTGAAATATTTACATTTTTCATTTCTTAATAATTTCATTACTGATATGTATTAACAGAAAAATGCAAGTTTTGTTGCGTGTATAATACAAGAAACGTGACAAAAAACTTAGAACATAAAGATTTGTACAAATATATTTATATGAAATTTATAACTCACTATGATGAGTAGCTGCAGATTATAGTAAAGAAAAGAAAAGCCCCTTGGCTTGTAGGAGCTCGTAGGTTTGTTTCCCACCCGAGGCTGGGTGTAATATACATATATACATTTATTTAAATATGTATTACTAATTTGTATGTTTAACGAAAAAAAATGTAGCTATACGAGTTTGCTGTTACTTATAACACAAGCTTTAAGTTGCTTACTTCAGGACCAGACGACCGTTTGCGTGCTGTAAATATTTATATATTTTTCCACTTATATCATTATCCCCTTTCTCTACCACTACACTAGATTGATGGTATTAGATAAAATAATATTTTGGAGGAAACTATGTTATATATTGGTTATATCCTTTATTGGTCACATGATATAAATTAACATTTCCTATACGTATACAGTAACATATAATAAACCAATATATTACGAGTAAATCATTACCGTACAAAATAATAAGACGATTAACTCAGGTATTGAAGCGAGTTGATCGCGGTACACTAGTGTCGTGGCGTGTCGGCATTGTTGCACACGTTGTTCCCCTAATATAATAATGTTATATACCCCTATTATCTGACTGACCGACATCTTTGTACGGAAATTAAGATATGTAATCTTTTAAATTATAACATCTTTTAAAAGTTAATAAAGTGTTGAAAAGCTGTGGACATTGTTGCTTGTTAAAGTTTAAATTATTGGTTTTACTCATTCATTTAATTCTAAATAGCTTAGTCTACTGCCACTGTGTAGTTGTTTATAGTATTTATCGGAACGAAGTTCCTCACGGCAGGCTTGGCATTTGGCTGGGCGACCGAACTGAAAAAAATGTGATACTAAAACCGTAAGAAAAATATATAACGAAGTGACGTAATATCAGTAACAAGACTGTATAATATGAAGTTTGTAAAACTAAAATATTACTAGTAAACTTTTTTAAAATTATTTATGTAATTTTATACTGTCGACAAAAATAAATAAAGCCATATGTTTTTTATTTCACTTAATAGTTTGAATTATTATTTTGTTTGATTTATTTTATTTTACGGATTTTTTTTCCAAAATACTAAATTTCCTAAATACTTTTATGTACTTAATTAAAAACCAATCAACAAAATTAAAAGAAAAAAATCAAGAACTAGAAAATAAAAATCTCGATCGAAAATAAATCTCGATTTTTTTTTTAATTCAACATTTTTTTTTTCAAATTGTGTTGCTTCTATACTATCCGAAAGAACTTCGTTCCTACCTGGTGTCCCATGACACCACATAATTTTTTTATAGTATTTATATTTTTATCAACTAAGTTTAGTGCTTCAGAACAATTATAAACACTTCTCTTATTATATTAAGAAACAGTAATTTTAAAATCTGTATTTTAGTGTGTAGGTACATATAGAAAAATCTTGTAAAATAAATTTAGAAAAATCGTCCCTATCGTCCTACAGTCATGTTTATTAGGTAGCATAATATTAAAAGCTACCTAAAACATAAAACATTAAACAACATATAAAATCCATTGATCACGGAAAAATAAATATTAACAAGATGTTTAATGAACAATTCCACACACTAATTTATTATTTAAATTGGTATCATTGTACATATATGTATACACATTATACAATCACAAAAACATTATATCAATAGGAATAGCTGTAAGTTAACATTTCAAACAGACGAAGTAATCATATTACGCGTGGAAACTTAAACAGTATTCAAAATTTCAAAAGCTCTATAAAACATTTAAAATAGCTGTTTTCGTAACTCAATAACAATCGAATATTCAAATATTCGAAGAACTAACCCCCTTACAATAACCAAATGATTTAAAATTAAAAACGAAAAAAAAGTAACTCCAACTCCATTAGAAACAAAAATAAATTGAATTACAACTCGATCGACATTTTCGATTTGGAGGCCTAACTCAATTAGGTAGAGCGCTGATGGAAAAAATAAAATAAATACGAAGAACAAAAAAAATTAAATAAAAAGAGTCCAGATATAATTTGAAATATCTCCGTAAATGCAAAGCGCGAGTGCTGTTATTTTATTCAAATGAGGGCGAACTTTTTTCAACCCTTTCTCTCGACGCGCCATCAAAGTGGCCTGATATTCAATTAAAAAAAGAAAAGCGGGAACGCGACTGAAAATTAATCAGAAAAAATGCTTTTAACTAGATCTACATTTTAATGAAATTTATTATTGACGATAATTATTATAAGCGAGCGAGCCTTTTGTAGAGATTGCGTTAGTAATTTCACTTTTGTTTTACATTTGTATGTTTGAGTATTGTTTTGATATCCTCGCTTTGTGTTGTGTAATTGCCTCAATTAATCAGTTTAATTCATTAATTTCGCTAACCATTACACATCTGCCAAATGAAATTAAAATAAAATGCTAAACTGTTATTTTTAGAGTTACGTTCACAAACTACATGTATGTAGTGTTCATTCCTACATTTTTACAAAACTTAATTTGTAAAATCACTTGAACATTATAGAATAAATTCAGTATTTTTTTTATATGGGCAAACAAGCCAAGCCAACAAGTCGAGATACTACTGCTTATTTCCTATAAATAAAAAAATAAATGCTTCCCAGTCAACGGCCCCCAGTCGGATTATCTCCTTTGTCGGGGGTCCGGAAACACACACAATACACAAGCACAAACGTCCAGACCACGGTAAAAATCTATATAGCCAATACAAATGTTTACCACTTGCGGGGATCGAACCCGCAACCGCCAGTGCAACAGCCACAAACCAGTCCTGTGGCCGTTGCGCCAACGCGTTTTTGAGGCCTTACTGTAACTGTGTTAATGTAATACACAGTGTTGTGTGTGCATCATAAGCCACGTTGCCGACCATTCGTCCCCGACCCACCCCTGGAGCTCTGGCTACCTTGCTTACCATAGGAACGCAACACTATTTGACATCAGTATTATTTAGCGGGCAGCAGCGTCTTCGGGGCGACAAAGCCAGCGTTGCGGTCACCAACCCGCCTGCCCAGCGTGGTGACTATGGGCAAATAAGTTCAAGCCATTTTTGGCGTGAACCTGTGGAGGCCTATTTTCAGTAGTGGACTGCGAAAGGCTGCTGTGATGGCTGTGATTATTTAGCTGTGATCTTCTGTAAGTTACTTCCCAGTCAGGTACTCCAGGATTTAAGAAAGATGTTCTCTACTGTATTCTAGCCTTATTGAGAGTCCAAATACTTTTATTATTAGCTATGATTAGTTCTATTTCAGAATACAAATACAAAAAAAAAAAACGTTAATTAATGACTATGATATTGCATCACTACGTGCATATGTTAAAGTCGCTCAGCGTGCAATGGAAAGGGCGATGCTTGGGGTTTCTCTCAAAGATAGAATTAGAAATGAGACTATTCGCAAGAGAACGAAGTAACCGACATAGCCCACAGAATCAGCAAGTTGAAGTGGCAATAGGCTGGTCATCTGTGTCGCAGGATCGATGGCCGTTGGAGCAGATGGGTCCTGGAGTGGAGACCACGTCTTGGCAAACGCAATGTAGGACGTCCTCCGGCCCGCTAGACCGACGATCTGCGTAAGATTGCCGGTGTAGGCTGAATGAGGATTCCGGAAAACCGGGATGTCTGGCGCGAACTTGGGGAGGCCTATGTCCAGCAGTGGACTGCAATAGGCTGAACTGAAAACGTGTATATTATTTGCAGAGATAGCCATCTTTATATTAAGTGTTGAGTATTTTTTCTGCCAAGATTCAGCCTGTAATATCCCACTGCTGGGCATAGGACTCTTTTTCCATGTAGAAGAATGATCGGAGCTTTACCTACCACGTTGCTCCACTACGCGTCGATGGATATATTTCCTATTATGAGTAATGATCACTATCAGGTATTTTTGATAATAACCGGACCGACATCTTAAAGTGATCTCCAAGGCACGGTAAATATTTTAACAAATACAAATATATATCCCGAGCTGGAATCGAACCCGCAAACCGTTGGTGTTTAGGCGTCTATACGCACCTATATACCAGAGCAATAGTCAATGTTAATTTTAAAAATTACTTAGAATTAATAAGAAATATTTTATAAGAATATATACAGATAAGTTGGCTCAGGAACAGGTGGCACAATGACCTCTATGACATAATGATATCAATGTTTACATGAAAAATTTTATAGTTTAAATTACTATTATTGCAATATGAAATAACAAATTATCTGTGCAAATACATATCCAATCACCGAAAGCCCGCGCTCATGGTCTGTCAAACGTACCAACATTCTAAACATAATTACAAAGAATAATAAATTTTAGTATGCATACGGCGGAAAGTGCTTTTTCGGATTCAGATATACAAATTAATTGTTGATCTCCATAACCATGACCACATAATATATCGAACTGTAATGTTTGTGTCATACTTGCTACTGTGATGTAATGGACATTCGCCGTAGCCGAATGTTGAGGTTATAGTAAATGTTTGCAATGGCTCTTTTACATACCCTCTTTTCTATGAACATTAATTTTACGACTGTTAAATTTTTAATATTTAGTTCATAATTATGACATGTCATTGTTTTCTTGTATCCAATATTAAAAAAAAAAATATAGTGATATACAAATGTAATAAGCAAATTGACGACGCGTTGGCGGTCACAGTATCTACTGACTGTTGCGCTGATGGTCGCGGGTTCGACCTCCGCTCACGACAGATATTTCTATTCGCCATATCGATGTTTCTTGTTGTACAATAAAGTATTTGTATTTTTGTGTCAATGTTGATGTAATTGAAATCGTTTTTTTTTTTGTTTGCGAAAAAATACAATTATTTATAATAAATTTTTAGGGCTGATTTAAAAAAAAATCGAAATTAAAATACACATTATCACTTAAAATTATGGGAAATGTCTAATAATACACTATTATGAAAATCGACAGCGAAGCCGAAACATTCTATTACACCGTGGTGTAACACACGCTGCAATAATTCGAGAGCTCGTTATTATTCACCGTCGGGACGAAATGAGTTCGTTTTTATTCAAACGCCAGAATGATATAATTAAAATTTGAATACAAGATTAAGTCCAGAAAAATTCAATACGAAATTCGGTTCAGAAAGGATTTAAGTCAACGTTATTAAAACATAAAATTAAAATGTCTAAAAATTTTTTTCATAAGTTGCTTGGAGTTTCGCGCGGGTCTACTTGTCTTTCTTTTTTTCGTATTTTCTCGTTTGGTTTAACATTTTATAGCACACAAGACGATTTATCTTGTTCAAACATTTATCTCTAGAGCAGTCTAAAAAGGTAAGAACCTTATGTAGGGCACAGCAGAATTTTTTTCTCCAAATCTCGAGTAGCCTGAATGGGAATGTACCTCTACATTACATAAGATATACAGCTTAAAAATGCTTCTCTTGAGAGAACTAACTTAAGTATTACTGTGTTCCCGTGGTGAGTAACTTAACGAAAATTCTTATGAAATTGTGTATTGACAACAAGAGTACTCAGTGTCGGTGATGCGCTTGCGATGATCCTGGTGTTGAAAGCGTCGATAGTCTATGGTAACATTTTACCGTCAAGGTCAAACTGTACGCTTATCCACCACCATAATAGTAATAATATACTTTATTGCACATTTAAATATAGAACAAAATTTAGATTACTAACAATTGTAGTCACAAATTGTACAACCAGGCGATCTTATTGCTAAGAAGCCATCTCTTCCAGACAACCTGATGATGAAGGAGATGATATCAGATGTGCAAGTGGTATATAAATATAAATAAGTAAAAAAAGAATATATAACAGTTATTTAAACATATAAACATACGTACGGAATAAAGAAATAAATATAAACATTTACATACACATAAATATATAAATACAATAATCGTATAATATATAGCTTCATGGCATATTTATTGATATTTTATCAATTGAATGTAGTGAGTCTTAAAGCATTTATAGACTACGAGTAAAGTAATATGCTTTCAAAAACTTTTTAAATAGAAACAAATTTTGAGCTCGTCTTATGGCCACAGTTGACCGACTTTGACACAGACGCCAGACGGTTTGTGGCGCTGGCGGTTGCGGGTTCGATCCCCGCACATGACAAACATTTGTATTAGCCATACAGGTATTTGCCGTGGTCCGGGTGTTTGTGCAGTCCTTGTGGGTCTCCCCACCGTGCCTCGGAGAGCACGCTAAGCCGTCGGTCCCGGTTGTATCATCTACACCTGATAGCGAACGTTACTCATAGTAGGGAATATATACAGTGACCCGCATTGGAGCAGCGTGGTGGATTACGCTCTGATCCTTCTCCTACATAGGGAAAGAGGCCTATGCCCAGTATTGGGATATTACAGGCTGAAGCGTATGGCCACAGGTAAGTCGTTCCACAGCAAAACAACTTGCACAACAAAAGACCATAGTGAGAATATTTATTTATGGTTGCATAATAAGTCATGAATTAAGATTACAAATAATTTATATTAGCGCTATATTTATCGCCTTCTACTTACTATGCTCAATTTAAATATGTTACTATCATTTATATAACACTATTGCTCCAAGAACCATCGTTATACAAAGTACAATTTTTATATAAAATGTACTATTCACTAACTTACTGAACCTCAAAATCCTTTCAAATCAAATAGGAAGATACACATCAAAAACAGTGCAGAATACCGTGCCATATACAATCCGACATGATATCAATAGTAGTACTACATATTTTCTTTATCTTAACGCACACAACACTCGATTCAAACGACAGACAGCGGGCGGACGGCACATAAATCGGGGAGGCTGGCCCATAATGGCTCTCTCAAATCTAACCCTGAGCCCAAAAGCCGGATTTCTACCTCGGTAATACACTTAAAACGGCTGAGCTTAAATCATCGTCATCGTTTGTTGAACAAGACTCCCGGTCACATATCAGTCGGTGACGGCCTCACCCCACCCTCACCCCCAATAATTTCCAGTCTACCCCCCATATGCATAGATTTTAAGTGAACTTACATTGTATGTTAAAGGCGATGTAAGGTCTGAAACTATGGTGGTTTATACTGTATCTTGTATGGGATTTTTAATCTGACATATTTATATTACATCTACATGAAATAAATAAAGTTATATAATATTTACAGGTACTTACGTTTATTTTATACAAAACAATACAAGTAGTTTATATACAATTAATATATCAAAATACAAATAAAATAGTATACATATATATGTATATTTGTGTATATTAGCTCTGCATTAAATATATTTTGAGTTCACTAGTGCCAAGACAGCACAGATAATTCGTCAATGCCATCTAAAGAGAAAAGACATGAAGACCATACTTCGATGAACTAAAGGTTACAATCACAATAGAATTTGAAAGACCATAGAAATAGAAAAGTAACAGTCATTTTCTTACATACTTGTTAGTTAATGTTCATTTGCTCATATAAGTAAAAAGCATATAATATACTATATATCTATAATATAAAAATGAGTCGCTGAATGTGTTGCTAAGCGCAAAACTCGAGAACAGTTGGACCGATTTCGCTAATTCATTTTTTTTAAATGTTCCTTGAAGTACGAGGATGGTTCTTACGGAGAGAAAAATTATAAAAAAAAATTTAAATTTCCTGAAAAAGTCTAAAAACAACACTTTTATATACTCCCATACAAAAGATTTGTGACAATACTTAAAAGTCACTGTTAGGCGATATGAAGTTCGCCGGGTCAGCTAGTAAATTATAATGGTAGTAGTAGCACCTGACAAGTTACACGTACAGGTCGTAACACAAGTTAACAACCCGAAGTGATAATCTCGTGATGATACGTAATAAACAATGAAGGATTTAAGTAGGCCTCCGAGGCTGCGTGCGCGCACCGTATTACTAGATATTTACGATGAAAATTGTAGAGTATATATATTTTTATTTATTTCATTTTAAGGTTTATGAAAGTACTAAATTATTATTTATGTTAATTTTAAACGTTGTTTATATGTAAATTACGGTTGTAAATTTGTAAGCTTAGAAACTGTTGACTATTTTTCCATTATTAATATTTTTTTAAAATGTTTTAACGTCCGTAGCCTGATATGTTAATTATCGTAATTAATCTACATTAATAAAAATTTGCTTGCGTGCTGCGTGGCTACGGCACTAAAGAATTTAGCCACCCCCTCTCTTCCCGTGGGTGTCGTAAGAGGCGACTAAGGGATAACAAGGTTCCACAACCACCTTGGAACTTAAGAAGCCGACCGATGGCGGGATAACCATCCAACTGCTGGCTTTGAAATAAACAGGCCGAAGACGGGCAGCAGCGTCTTTGGTGCGACAAAGCCAGTACTACGGTCACCAACCCGCCTGCCCAGCGTGGTGACTATGGGCAAAACACATGAGTTTACGTTATTTTTGACGTAAACTTGTGGAGGCCTATGTCCAGCAGTGGACTGTATAGGCTGTAATGAATAAAAATTTTGAATATTCTAAACGACTGCACCAAATTTTTTTTGTGTTCATTATTGTCGGCACAAAGTTTATATATAAATGATTTTTTTTAAAATCTACACTCGCGACAAAAAAGTATGGTGGTACGAAGGTCACCGGGTCAGCTAGTTTTATAAGTATTTTATTTGAAAATTCTAAAGAATATTAAATGCAATTGAAATTAATATTACCTCTTTATAACTGAAAACTCATACTTTTTCATGAACATAATTTTTTTCATAAAAATCATTAAGCTTTATATAAAACATATTTATGTAATTATGTATACCTACTAGAACTAAACAATATTTATAGTATTAAATAATATGCACCAAACGTAAAGTGGTAATTTTTTGCAAATTTTTTGTGCTTACATTTTTAGTAACCAAGAGTATTGTTCTCGACATTAGTTGAGAAAACAGCGTCTTCTTAGCTCTAGGCATATGAAATGAAATCGAATAGTTTGACGTCCATTTAATCATCAATCCAGAACCAAATCAATAGTTTCGCGATTTAACGTATACAAAAAGAAACAAAAAGCAATAGTATTACTTTGTAGTTGTTAGTGTGTTTGTGTTTGTATAAATTAAATGTTTAAATTATACCCAAATATTTTTAATGTTTTATTTTTATTCTAATACACATTTGAAGTTTCAAATACATACTTATTTTAAGGAATTCATTTATTAACATTTTATATACACACACAGTTGTCTATTCCTAAGATATATAACACAATATCTATTTTTTACATTTTAAGTGTACACAAATAATACATTATAGGTACACCCAGACTTCAGAACCAAAATCGACCAACTGCAATAATGATCCAGTCAAACTGCCAAATAACTTAAGTAAAACATTAATAGCGTTATATTTTTGAAGAGAAAAATTATTATATATATATTTAAAATTAAAATAATATAATTAAAAAAAAATAAACCAATTATGTATCGTTATTTTAATTTAAAATTAAAAACGTTCTAAATCAATTACCTCAACCCTACCTTATAATATACGTCTTGTCGAAGCAAGATTTATTCAGGCAGCGTCGTGATTTGCGGGACATTATGATAAGTGGGCGAACGGCATCGGCAATTAGAACAACGCATATACAGTCGAGCGAATTAAATAAATTAGTAATAGACGACACGATAAGCCTGTGTTCGGTTTACGTAATGGTTGATTGATTTAACAACATTCCTAAAAATATTACCAAGTTAACCGGGCAAAACATAAGCTTATAGAACTCAAATTGCGCAAGAATCGGAAAATGTATTTGAAAAGTTTTAACTGTCTTACGACACATATTACCTTTGTTGTCATTAATTAATATTTAGTAGCTTTAGTATTAGTAGAAAAAACTTAAGTAGTGTAATTCTTTTATTAAAACTGACGTTTAAAATAAATAGATTCCAAATAAATTGTTGTATACATTGCGCTATGTTCATACTATATACTATAATCTTTTCTAGGAGCTCGAGCAATGAAGTCTAACAATTAAAGTACTATTTCTAAAGTAAGATATAATTATTGATACTTACGTAGGTAATATTTAATTGATTTGATGATTATACTAGGAGATCTGAACGAGATACAAACTACACCCATGAAGCCTGTAGAAAATGCTAACATTGGGATGTTTATTATTTTCCTGCCATAACTACTGGATTGGCAGGTATACAAAGGTATGTTAATATATATTGATACTAGTTACTTTCACCCACATGTTTGATAAATAAATCTTACATCACAGTGAACGCTGTTTCATTGCGAATACGATGAAATTGCGAATATGTTGTTTGCTAAAAATCTGGTTTGAATGGCGTTTGGTGAATATAATATAGCCTGGGAAAAGCCGTATACTTTTCTTTACCTGCTGGGCAAGGAGGTTGAAAATGTATCTCTCGTTACCTACTCATTTACAAAATCTCTGTTTTTATAATTATATTATGTTATTACAAAAAGTTTCGAAAACAAACAAAATTTCAGGATTAAGATTCGCTGTCTCGGGATGTTAAAAAATTCCTAGGATTCCATTATATTTTTTTATTGACACCACTAAACCTAATATATATACTCGTATAAGTTTTTCATACTTTAAAGTTTTTACCTAATAATTATTCTGTAAATACTTCATAGACATAACAAGGATAGTTCCCGTCATTTCATATTTTGTTTATAAACAAAATTTGTTGACTAAAAAATTACTCAAATCTGGACTTAAAAAAAATAATGCATGTTGAACTTTTAAAAAAAAGGAATTATGCTATATATTTTCTATTTTTGAATTATTTATGAATGTAATAATTAAAGTAACCATTAAACTCTAGACAAGTAAAATATTCTATTCTAAAAATAATATATATTGTAGAATACAATCCAATATTCTGATTTCTCATTGCAATTAAGCCCCAGATAAGCTAGTAATTACGTATGCTAATCGTGCACTTAATACTTCTCCCGGGTTATGTGCTCCTGGTCAGGCCCGTTTCTAATCATTATAAACATTTATTATAAACAATTTTAGTCATAATTTTGCTACTTTATTTATTTTAAGTTTTTTTTTTTTCTAGAACTTATTATAAAACATTTTTGAATATCATATCAAAAATTGACCGCTCCAGCGGGATTCAGGATCCAGAGGGGGGTCAATTTTTGATATGATATTCAAAAATGTTTAGAATTCCTAATGTGGGTTCCTAATCGTAGATATTACTTATTATAAAAATGTGAAAATACAAGTATTTGATTTGTTGATGACTTTGGCGCTAATCTTGACGTAAAGATGTTTTTTTCAAACTAAGTTCAGCTTGGTTAGGTTTACATGATATTTAAATAATTGTCAAAATTTGTCACCGAAAGGTAAAAACGCGTACCCAGCGAATAAGATTTTAACAAAAATAATTACCTTTTTATTTGGTTCAATCAGGTTAACTTAATTAATTCTTGGGCTTAGTGGCTTTCAGTTGTACCAGAGGGCACTGTCGATTTCGCCAATATCACGTGGGATAGAAAAGACACAGATTGACTTCTAAATTCTAATAAAACACTTAATCCCGCGTTTTGATTAAATTTTTTGGAGTCACTCTTATGGAATACATAATTATACATTGGTTAAAAGTCAATTTGTAATATATTGTTTTTTTTTTTTTTTTAGAATAATGAAAAAAGTTTTAAAGCCTATTTTAACAATTATATTTTCATAATCTACATTTTATAAATATCTAAAAACTATGTGTTTATACCGTACGCGTCCCTTCGAACTATAATGTATTTTTATTTGAAATTTATTCGCAACATCATTAAGTATGTTAATAGCTAAGTTAATATACGTGTTCGGAGATAATTCTCAGCCTCTGTTGCAGATGTTAATTATTTTATAGAGATAACACCGCTACTTAACATTCTCGATAACTTTCTGCTTTAACTAGCTATAATCGATATACCGAATTAATTATTTAACTTATACACCTTTTTTAATAATTAATTTATAATTTTACTGCTTTATTATCTTGTTACCGAAGATTTTAAATTAAGTTTAATTTATAATGAGTTGTAAATGAATACAAATTGCTCTACATACATATAGGTGTAAATATTTTGACACGCTTTAAATTAATTATTATAATGATATACTGTTGAAAATACAAGACAAGATATCATTACTTAATGTTTTTATTTAAACGATTCTAATAATAAGTATATTTTATTATTTCTTTTTGTAGAAATAATTCATCATACCATACTTTTACATTACCATACTTTCACAAAATTTCTCGTAATTGTTAAATGGCTTGCAAATTGTTAGCTGTAACAGCAATAAATAACTAATAATTAGATAAATATTAGTAATAACTATATATAAATACACATATAAAAAAAAATCTTTTACTAACAGTAACAGGTTAAGTCTATATTTCAAGTAGAACATAAGTGTACATATATGGTAACTAGGAAATAAGTGTAAATAATAGACATAGATAAGAAAAATAATAATATGTTCAGAAATTACGAATGAATGAATTAGGTGTTTACTTTTCCATGAAAGAGTAATTACAAGGACAAAAAATAAAAAAATGAACTGTCAGCGTCGGACGTCCTAGTTTTACTAGGCAGTCTGTCGATTTTTAGTTGTAATGAAGAATCGCCTGTGGTAGTAATAATGCATGCATGTTAGCAAAAGGCATGGGCATTTTGAGCCCGTGGATGTAAATTTAAAAAAAAGGAAACTAAAAAGTGAAAAATAAATTTACTTAGTACAAAGTAATTCATATTTTGATTTAGTTAATCAGAAATGAATAAATAAAATTTTTTAATTTTGAAGTCGGTGCCAAGTAAAACAATAACTACTGTAGTATCTACTCGTAAGTTGTATTCAGTTTTCTTTCATAAGTTGTTTCATTGACTATTAGGTTGAATACTGTTATTATTGTTATTGTTTTGACATAATATCTAATAATATTTTTTGTACTTGTTTGTTGTGTGTGTGTTGTTTGTATTTGTTATTGTAGCCAAGTTGTTGTAGTATTTACTTGGCACCAACTTCAAAATTAAAAATTTTTATTTATTCATTTCTGATTAACTAAATCAAAATATGAATTACTTTGTACTAAGTAAATTTATTTTTCACTTTTTAGTTTCCTTTTTGAAGTCGGTTTTTTCTTGTTAAAAATTATTTTATTTTACAATTTTTAGTGATGGATAGACCTAACAAGGATACTTTTTCTCTTATGTCGGGGGTTCGGAAACATACACAATACACAAGCACAAACACCCAGATCATGACAAACATCTATATGGCCAATAAAATGTCTGTCTTGCGCGGGGATTGAACCCACTAACGCCAGCGCAACAGCCGGTGCTGTGACCGCTGCGCTAACGCGTCGACATACTATGAGTAGAGTTCGCTATCAGGTGTACGTAATAATAACCTGGACTGACAGCCTAGCGTGTTCTCTGAGGCTAGGTTGGGAGAACCACAAGAATTAACAACTAGACCGAAAATAAATATTTGTATAAACATAAATATTCACTCCGAGCGGGAATAGAATCCGCGACCGTCGGTGTTTAGGCGCCGGCGACACGGCACATGCACCATTATATCAAAGCGGTCGTCAAACAGCAAAAGGTAACTGCTGTAAATTGTTGAGAAATTCCCTCGAGTGTTTATGGGCTCCATCATCAAACCTGGTCCTGCGACACAGATGATCACACAGCAGGTAATTGCTATAAATCGTTGAAAAGTTCCCTCGACTATCTTTCGTCTCCATCATCAGACTGTAATGGCACTTATAAGTCATTTAGGTGCAAAGTTCTCATCAATAGAAACGAATTAAGTTCAAACAGCGGGTAATTGCTATAGGTCGTTTAAGAGTTCCCTCGACTATCTTTCGTCTCCATCATCAGACTGAAATGGCTCTTATAACTCATACATATGTAAAGTTCTCATCAATAGAAACGAATTAAGTTCAAACAGCAGGTAATTGCTATAAATCGTTAAAGAGTTCCCTCGACTATCTTTTGTCTCCATCATCAGACTGTAATGGCACTTATAACTCATACAGGTGCAAATTTCTCATCAATAGAAACGAATTAAGTTCAAAAAGCAGGTAATTGCTATAAATTGTTAAAGAGTTCCCTCGACTATCTTTCTTCTCCATCATCAGATCGACTCCAGACCTGTATTAAATAGTAGTGTTTTAAAGTACTTAATCAAAACATGATTAAATTTACTAGTCACCCGTACGATTTTTGAAAGTTCCCCTCGATTTCTCTGGGATCCCATCATCACATCCTGGTTTCCTTATCATGGTACCAAACTATGAATATCTCCTTTTCAACAAAAAAAGAATTATCAAAATCGGTTCATAAACGAAGAAGCTATCTCCGAACATACATAAAAAAAAATATATATACGGTCGAATTGAGTAACCTCCTCCTTTTTTTGCAGTCGGTTAAAAAAAGTGTAACAATTTTGAAGTGCTACTGATACTGATTTAGAAGGCCTTCTTTTTCTACAAAGGAGAAGCATTGAACAAACGAATACGGAGTACCTATGAGTATACCTACTCCATTGAGAGTTTGCAAATTGATATAATTATCACAGGGATTCTTTCGAAACACGCAAGTTTTCTTTTATTTTTACCGTTGATTACCGTGGCTTATATACGCTTGGAACACCTGAAGCATCGCAAGCAGGTTGCCGACCCTTACCGGCCTTACCACCGTCCTCCCTAGGAGCTCTGATCACCTTACTCACTACAAGAGCACAACACTGCTTAAAAGCAGTATTATTTAGCTGTGATCTTTTATAAGGTCGAGGTAATTCTCCAGTCGGGCTGCACCATATTTTGAGCAGGAAATTTCTTAAAAATTCCTTCTTAATCAATAATTGCTATCACTTAGCATACTAATTAATTTTATTTTATTTTCTACTGTACGATAAAGAATACATTATCATATTTACTTATTATTTCAATTTTATATATGTCTTATATACTATACGTATAAAAGTAATAATTCGTTTAACTTAAAAGTATTTAAATTTCGTCATTTGTCAGTAAAGTAGATACTTAGCGAAAAAAGTTAATCCGTATTCGAATCCCTCTCCGGACAGCGCTACAAAACAATTCATTTAACATTGTCACCACAGTTTAACGAAGAAAGTACGGAACTATTCGATATCCATTAAATATTAAACGTTATATCGTATTAATACACCTCTGAGCAACGATCAGTCGCGGACAAAAATAAATTGAACATCAAAATAAACGCCGATAAACGGGTGAACTACGAATACGGTAACTGACATTTTTTTATGTTAAATGTAAATATGTTTTTTGTAATGCCTCTTTTATAATATATGTATATATATATATATATATATAGTCTATTCACATTAAAAATATCATAAACTTACTTTATCTTTACTTTAATAGTATATTTGGTGATTCTTACCCGTTTTTAGGGTTCCGTACCTCAAAAGGACAAAACGGAACTAATAGGATCACTTTGTTGTCCGTCTGTCTGTCATGACCCTTTTTCTCAAGAACGCGTGGAGATATTAAGCTGAAATTCATATCAAATACTTAAGTCTACTGTCCCTTGGAGCTGTGAAAAAATTAAACTTCTAAACCAACGCAATCAAAAGATACAGCCGTTTATGTTGCCGATTTTCGACACTCGCAAGGAAATCAAAATCTACAGGGTACTTCCCGTGAGCTCAGAATCTTAAAATATAGTACGAAGCAACATCTTATAGCACAAATAAATGGAAAATTGCGAAAAGCATAAAATTTTAGTTAAATCATATAATAAAAATAATTTTAATAATTTTATTTGTACGGAACCCTCGGCGCGCGAGCCTAACTCGCACTTGGCCGGTTTTTATTTAATAAGACAGTCTAGACATATAATGAGAACAATTAAGAATTAATTTGCCCTAACACTAATTCGTCATATGGCAAAAATTGATATGGACAACGAAAGCACTAATTTGTTAGCATCATACACTAACAACATAGCATCGACACAAAGAGAATTTCAGCCGACTACCACGTTATACCCTTCGCTCATCTATTTGTAAATTTGCCGCGTGTCGTATAAATTCATTATCGTAGGGTTAGTAAGTGACATTCTGACGAACATCGGAAACGCATCCGGTTACATTGACGCTTGCTCAAAGAATTGATTATCACGTTTCGTCCATTGTGTATTTTCGATATATTTGCATCATTCATAGATCTCTTTTTATTATATTCGTTGTAAAAATGTGATTCGTGGGAATTATTGGATCTGTAATGTTGGTAATTTAAATCAATTAATTTATTTACAATGTAAATAATGATTTAAAGAAAAAAATTGAGTTTTTTTTTAAGTAAAACTTCTTTATGCACGCATGATTTGATATTCCATTACCTTTAATTAAATTAATATAAATTTTTACTGAAAATTTTAAGCTACACAAAATTTTATTACAAGTAAAAGTAAGGATTTTTGTGAATTCTATCACTGAAACAAAAATCGGGGATTAAAATTAGTAACTATAAGTGTTTATAATTCTTTTAATAGTATCTTTTTATAACACATGTTAAACGTTAATGGTTTTCGCTCGATGCGTTCTAACGTATCCTTCCAATGATATAATTATGTTAATATTGATTAATAGAAGTCATCGGAAATCGGCCCTCTCTTTCTCTTTTTTCTCTCTCTGTACATATCGCTTCAGCCTGTAATATCCCACTACTGGGCATAGGCCTCTTTCCCCATGCAGGAGAAGGATCAGAGCTTAACCCACCACGCTGCTCAATTGCGGGTTGGCGGATCTGTACATACCTAGTTACATAAAATTCCCTCTTAGTTTTTTAAAAGTTACCTTTATAAAAAAATTTGACAGGCATTAGCATATTGCAGCCATATGCATAATGTCATATGTACCTTTTTATATTATATAGCTGACCGCACAATCGTTGTTTTGCCATATATGTTATTAACCCCCTTAATACCGGGAGGTATAACTTAGGGGTTTGAAGAATAGATGTTGGATGGTTCTCAAACCTACCCGACATTCAAACTAAATTTCATAAAGATCGTCCAGCCGTTTCGGAGGATAATTGTAACTAACATTGTGACAAGAGAATTTTATACATAACATAAGATAAAACAATATTACTACTATTTCAAATACGAAAGTTTGTTAAGATTGCAAAGTATTGCTATAAAACTATAAATATATAGTTCGTAATCCGCAATAACATATCTATAGCCTACTTTGTATTCCTAAAAATTTAGGGCTTTGTACGTTACACAGAAACATTTATACGGCCATATAAAACTAAAACGCTGTAAATAAAAACAAGAAAAAGCATATCATTGTTAGGAACACTATTTCTTTGACTGTTTAAAAAAAGTAAGGCTGTTGATTTTTTTGCTGTAGTTTTTGACAAATTTTCCGAAAGGGCCATTAATAGTAACAGCAAAATATAATTTTTTTATTTCATTTTATTTTACTTACAAATAAAACATACTTCACTTATATATTTTATCTATTAAACTTATATAAATATTAATTTTATCACTATCGTATCTTAATAGTAATTAAAGCTATTAATGTTCTCTAATCGAAGAGTCACCAATTTGTTAATTTTATCTATAAACTGTAAATATTATCAATTTTTTAAAATTTTAATACCTTTTTTATGCATCTTAAGATAAGGTAGTACCAGGTTTTACTTAGTTGTTTTGACAAATTGTATTATTCAATACCGATTTAAGGTATCATTACATAATATGAAAAAGAGTCGCTAACCACTCTCTGTATGCTTAGATCTTTAAAACTACCTAACGGATTTTGATGTGGTTTTCTTTCGTAATAATTGTATTTACTCGCAAACGAAAAAAACCAACTTCAATTACATCGACAAGTAATACAACGTAGGTAGATGAAAATATAGTCAAGTATTTACTTCAATTAAAGATTAATTAAAGATTACTCAAAAGTTCTCAGATCTCGATGAAATTTAAATGTGACCACATGATAAACATCAGCTTTCAACTAAATTAAAATAACAAGCATAAGCTAACTGAGGTCGGGCACAGCAGGAATTTCCTGCTCAAAATATGGAGCAGCCCGACTGGGGAGGTACCTCGACCTTACAGAAGACCACAGCTCAATAATACTGTTTTCAAGCAGTATTGTGTTCCTGTTGGTGAGTAAGGTGACCAGAGCTCCTGGGGGGGATTGGGGATTGGGTCGGCAACACGCTTTCGATGCTTCTGGTATTGTAGGCGTCTATAATCTACGGTAATCTCTTACCATCAGGTGAGCCGTACGCTTGTTTGCCGACCTAGTGATATAAAAAAAAATTAAAATAATTAAAATCGTTATACTCAGTAAAAAGTTATGCGGTATAATATAACGTAGATCGACAAAAAATAGTGAATTAAAAATGCATTAAAAATTGTTGTTCGATCTCAAATAAATTTCGCTTCAGCCTGTAATATCCAACTACTGGGCGTAGGACTCTTTCCCCATGTAGGAGAAGGATCAGAGCTTAATCCACCACGCTGAATAAATAAAAACAAATTTAAATGGAACTAAATGATACACACCACCTTCCGATTAAATTTTTTTTTGTAGAAATCGGTCCAGCCAGTCAAAGTTCTGAAGTTACATAAAAAACAATGCAGTCGAATTGAGAACCTCCTCTTTCTTTGGTAGTCGGTTAAATAGAGTGATTTCAGAGGAAGGGTTATATGTATAATACAAGTATAATATAGAAGAGGAACACTGATAGTTTTTGCAACCGAGCGAAGCCGGGGCGGGTCGCCAGTATGTAATAATCAATAAGTTTATATATTATATACGAATTTTAATATTTCATTCAAAAGATACATTATCCTAATAAAGGTAAACTATAAAGTATAAAGCTATTCCTTATCGAAGCACACGAAGCAATAAATGTAGGTGAAATTAAGAAGGAAGGTAAGTGGAGTATCAAAAACTAAAAAGCAAACATTTATATTTGTGTAAAAGTCAACAAAATTATAATATTTTGTGTGTCTGGCGCGAAATTGGGGAGGCCTATGTCCAGCAGTGGACTGCAATAGGCTGAACTGACTGACTGACTGTATAACAAAAGCAATTTATTTATTGTAATGAAAATGCACGAGTTTTAGTTGTTAGAACGTGACCGTTTCGTCTATAAATAAACCGGTGCACTATGTTTGAGAACCAGAACGCAGATATTCAAAATTATTGTTAGGCTAACGACACGTAAAATACCTCTCCTATTCTTAATTCGCTGATGGCAAATACATATGTTGATATACAGAAAGCATTAAAAATAATCACAAGATGGAAACACACTAAATATAACACAGACAATAAGGTATAGGACAACAGCTATTTGTTGAATATTATTATCACAAAAATAAATTCATAAATATTATTGCCTATGACATTTCATCATCATCGGCCTTAGTCCGTCTATTGCAGACGATTTAGACAGTGTCAGACGGACTATGTCGCCTAGGACACTCCACAGGAAGAAAAGGGGTGGTGTACACGGCTATGACATTTAATCAAACCGATTTAATATCGTATTGACAAAAAAAAACTGACTAATAATAATTTAAAATTAATAATAAACGTACTAACGTAAAAATTTTTTACGAAAGCCGTGTTGTACCGCGTTGAAGTGTGTTTGGGATGTGTTTATCTGTTAAATGTAACTGATTAGTTGAGAATATTAGAAAAAGTATTATAATTGAATACACCTACCGTGTATCTTTATACAGTAATGCACTAAAAAAACCGAGTTTAAAATATCAAATTAGCAACTTCTATACAATTTACAGTTTCCTATCACCATATACCTACTACCATATACCTACTACATTCTAATGAAGCAGTTAGAAGTGTCTACAGACATATGTCATCATTACAGCCTATACAGTCCACTGCTGGACATAGGCCTCCACAAGTTCACGCCAAAAATAACATGAACTCATGTGTGTTGGGCAGGCGGGTTGGTGACCGCAGGGCTGGCTTTGTCGCACCGAAGACGCTGCTGCCCGTCTTCGGCCTGTGTATTTCAAAGCCAGCAGTTGGATGGTTATCCCGCCACCGGTCGGCTTTTTAAGTTCCAAGGTGGTAGCGGAACCGTGTTATCCCTCTGTCGCCTCTTACGACACCCACGGGAAGAGAGGGGGTGGCCATATTCTTTAGTACCGTAGCCACACAGTACAGACATATGTATTTGATTTGTATTTGTTACGAGTCTGCATACATATCCTTGTTGATCTCCCCATCGTGAACAGTTGCTGACATAGTAACTACATATAATAGCCATCATTACTAGTGGTAGGAAAATTTTCCGCCAAACCCAACCAATACTACTCTTTTATGACACATATACAAACTGATTCAGTATGTTCTATTTAAAAACATCACATATATATTGTAAAAGAATGTTTTAACTGAGGTAGGGCACAGCAGAAAATTTCCTGCTCAAAATATGGCCGACTAAGGTTACTACCCCACGCCTGGGACTCCTCGATCTTACAGAAGATCCCAGCGAAATAATATTGCTTTCAAGTAGTGTTGCGTTCCCGTCGGTGAGTAAGGTGACCAGAGCTCCTGGGGGGAATTGGTCTCGGCAACGCATTTGCAATGCTTCTGGTGTTACAGACGTCTATAAGCTACGGTTATCGCTAACCATCATCAGGTGAGCCGTACGCTTGTTTGCCGACCTACTTATAGTAAAAAAAAACTTGCAACAGCAGACATTAGAAAATTTCCCTTTTAATAGTATTTAACACGTGGTTCAATAAGTCCCGAGACTAAGTACTAAAAAAGGTCTTTTTTATAAAATTAATTTTTATTCATCAACATAGTCTCCTCCAAGAGCAATACAGTCCCTCCAACGCTTTCCTAACTTTTCTATCCCATGTGTGTAGAACGATTTGTCTTTGGCTTCAAAATAAGCCTCCGTTGCTGCGATAACTTCACTATTTGAGTCAAATTTCTTACCCTGAAGCATTTTTTTGAGATCTGCAAACAGCCAGTAATCGCTGGGGGCCAAGTCTGGCGAATAAGGGGGATGAGGAAGCAATTCGAAGCCCAATTCGTTAATTTTGACCATCGTTCTCACGGACTTGTGACAAGGCGCGTTGTCCTGGTGAAACACCACTTTCTTTTTGTTCATGTGAGGCCGTTTATCCGCAATTTCGTACTTCAATCGCTCCAATAAGCACATGTAATAGTCACTATTTATATTTTGCCCCTTTTCAAGGTAGTCGGTGAAAAGTATTCCATGCGCATCCCAAAATATAGACGCCATAACCTTACCGGCCGATTTCTGAGTCTTTGGACGCTTCGGGCGGCTTTCACCAGCCGCTCTCCACTCCGCTGCCTGCCGATTGGATTCCGGAGTGAAAGGGTATATCCAGGTTTCATCCATTGTTACATACCGACGTAAAAAATCTTTTTTATTATGATTCATCAGCGCCAAACATCGCTCTGAATCATTGATACGTTGTTCCTTTTGATTAGTTGTAAGCAAACGCGGCACCCACTTAGAAAAAAGCTTTTTCACGGCCAAATTTTTATGTAAAATAGTGAAAACACTACCAGCTGAAATCTTCACTATCTCGGCTATCTCTCGCACTTTTACCTTCCGATCTTCCAATACGATTTTGAGGACTTGGTTAATATTTTGTTGAGTCACTGCTTCATTTGGACGACCAGAGCGTTCCCCATCATTGGTGTCCATGCGACCGCGTTTGAAGTCGGCATACCACCGACAAATGGTTGCTTTAGAGGGAGCTGATCCTGCATAACCTTTTATAAGCCATTGCTGTGCTTCAACGGTATTTTTTCCCATTAAAAAACAATGTTTTATCAACACGCGAAACTCGTTTTTTTCCATTGTATCGAAATTACAACCGTAGCGTCACTTAAATGTTTCAAAATCAATAATTTTATTGTTCCATTTTTAAAAATTTGACACATATTCTTGATAGCCAGTACTTTTTAAAAATCAAAAGAGTTTTTAATATATGCGCCATTTCCAGGTTAGTCTCGGGACTTATTGAACGATCTAGTAGGTATATAACAATACACGAGTCAATTCCGCCATAACTCTTTAGAAATAGTATATTTTTAATTTTAAGAACATTTTTTTTTTATATTTCTTTATTTATTATATGTCACAATTTATTATTGATAAATAAATAATTAACAATAAAAACACATGTTACTCGTGTCTTTAATCCTCTAAAATTATATTTAACATTCCACAAATTTATACCCAATGTTAAAACTGATACAATTAAAATTTTGCATCAAAGCGTACCTATTCAATAAATTCAGAACTCGAAAAGGAAAGTCGAATAAAAAAATCTTGTTAGTTGCATCCTCACATCAACTGGGTCTGTCGGGGCCTATTAAAACATCCACTGTAGTCATAAAGGGTAGTGGTCATCAACCGCAAAAAACTATCGGCTACGAATTGTAAAAAAAATGAAAAAAAATCGCTCTTTTTGAGTGTAGATTGTCGCGGTTTCCAACTCTGTGCTGACGTTATTAATTCTTGGGCGATCGGCCCGCTCGACCGCATCGACAATTGAAAAATAAAATAACAATCATTCATTTATGTATTACCGTGTTTACGTTGTTATGTATCGCGCTGTAGCTTCATTTGTTTTTTACATAAAGTCTATAAGCAATATTTTTGTAAGTTTACTGATAGTCATTTTGGAAGTTTGGATAAAGGCGCGAATAGTAGTTGTTATTTATGCAGCTGAAAGCATTGATTACATTATGTGTTTTATACCTTAATTTTCTATAAATAAATAATTAGTTCCTTAGTTGTGCAATGTTTATGCATAACTTTGAAACACAAACAACACACACAATAAAATTTTGAAAATTATTTTTAAGTATAGATTAAAGCTTAGATATGTTTATATGTAGAAATTTATTATTTTTAGGTTTTGAATATTAATAGTTCATTTGATGTTACATGTTCGATATAAAAAAAAAAAACATTGTAAATTAGGTAAATAAATAATTAGAACTTATTTAGAAACACATTAATAAAATCAGTAGAACTGCTTACCACTATTATTTAAAAAATAGAAAAAATTTTTTAGCTATAAATATTTTTTTTTTCATTTATAAGCAATAATCAAACCTACAACTACCGACCTTCACAACGCCCGATCCCACGCGAGCGATAACTTTTTCGCTATTTTGTCGATAATTAAGTTCAAAACCAAAAAATGTCAGTTACATTCGGTGCACGTATTGAATCGAAAACGATTGCTCCTACTTATGATAGGCCTATAATAAAACTGCTCATATCATTTTTACATTAATATTATAAAAGGGAAATATTTGATTTTTTGTTTGTTTGTAATGGGTAAATTAAAAAAAAAACAGTGTGCTTTAGACCACACGACTGAAGTAAAACTTACGAAACGTAATTCTTTCTCTTTCTATCTTCATTCTAGCTTACTCCCAAAGTCAAGCTTGCGTTAAGAAGTTTTACTTAAAAAAAAAAAAAAACCATTGATTAAAATTCTTTCTCTAGCTGAATGCTAAGTTATCACTGAGTGACATGGTTTTAATTTTATCGTGAGAAAACGGAACTGCCAAAACCCTGTAATCCACGCGGACGAAGTCGCGAACGAAAGGCATAGTATAATTACATGGATGTAACAGTCTTAATGTTGTAAACACAACTTTTATTTTTCTTTGGTAAGTATTAAAGAATATTATTATTATATAAATTATAACTACTGTGTGCTTACAGCACTAAAGAATATAGCAACCCCCTCTTCCCGTGGGTGTCGTAAGAGGCGAATAAGGGATAATACTGTTCCACTACCACCTTGGAACTTAAAAAGCCGATCAATGGTGGGATAACCATCCAACTGCTGGCTTTGAAATACACAGGCCGAAGACGGGCAGCAGCGCCTTTGGTGCGACAAAGCCAGCCCTGCGGTCACCAACCCGCCTGCCCAGCGTGGTGACTGTGGGCAACACACATGAGTTCACGCCATTTTTGGCGCGAACTTGTGGAGGCCTATGTCCAGCAGTGGACTGCGATAGGCTGAAGTAAGTGAGTCAGTGTGAGTGATTTTCTTAAAAGGCAATTTTCTTAACAATTCCTTTCTATGCACTACTGCTTAACTTAGATAATGATATATTTAACATTATCTAAGTTAAGCAGCGCGTAGGTTGACTAAACGGTCCCTAATGCACTGATTACAATGAATTATTCAAGACGTGAATAGACAACAAGAGTTGGCCATTACCACAGCCTTAATAACAGCTATTTCAATGTTAATATTAACAAAATCTTAAAAATGAAAATCGAAATCAAAAATAACTTTATTCATAGGCTTTAAAAGCGTTTTGAATCGTTATTTTAGAAAATTAAAATTATATTTGTTTTTTTAAATTTGTTATAGTCACAGTAAAGCTACCACCGATTCGGAATGTAGATTCTGCAGAGAAAAATCGGCAAGAAACTCCGCAGTTACTCTTTTTGTATGTTACACCTAACTGGCGACTGCAGATTATTGTAAATAACAGATATAAAAATAAAAGTTTAAATGTAAATATATTATGTAATATTTTGTAAATATATTTAATAATATTTAATTGCTATGAGTGAGCTCACGAACTCACTGTGACAAATATGAACGCACGATGATACGTGAACTGATGTATATAGCTAATAATTCGTGCAACTAGTGTAAAATGCTGATGGGGTGATATGTATGTGCGGCTGAACCGTGCACTTCAAAAAAGTTTTTTTGCTATATGTTTAGTCAAAATTTGCATGAAATGCAGCGCTGCTAAACTAATAATTATAGTCTTGAACTGAATAATAACATACGTCCTAGCTTTCTAATGAACTAAAAGAAATGTCTGAGACTTTATAGAGTCTCATAGAGTCTTTAGTTTAAAGATTCTCAATGCTTAAGGAGAAAATTCTTCGAGAAGAATTCAAAAAATATATATAAATGTAACGTTTACCTTTGAATTTGTTTTGCCCGTGTTGAGTATTTTAACAGCCAATTCTCATGTTTGTCTGCAACTGATGTCAAATGTGCTCAAACAGACGATGATGACTAATATTTGAAACGCAAACAAGTATCCGAAACACACCTCTCGCCTGCGTTTCAAGGCTTACTTAAACAGAATATCCCAGAAATATCCTAGTGGGACCAGTAGAAAACGTTATTTGTTAGTTATGTACGTACTGACGTGAACTTTGAAAAGCAGGTTATGATCCTTTCATCCTCTGAGAAATCATGAATTTAGAATAAAAATCTATCATTGGTAATATAATTATAATAGCAATTGTAAAAGTGAAAACTTCTCTTGAAAGTGAAAAATTCTCACAGACGATGTGAAAGTATCTAATTATTTGAGACTTTCGTAATGAAAGAAAGACAATACTTTAACGAAAAAGTTTTGCACTTATTTACACTATTTGATGAAACTGTAAGTTTATAAGCTGTGGTTAAGAACGCTGTATATAAATAACTCTTATTCGACTCTGAATTACAATATAAGCTAATTTAGAACTACTACCTACTATAAAAAGTACACAAGATTAGAGTTAACTTTAGACATACGGCATACGACAGACATACGACATACGGTCTAGGAATGCCTACCCGGGCATCCTGGATAACACCCGTAAATGTGTTACCCTGCGATATCAAAAAAAAAAAAAAAAATTAACCTTAAGAAATTATAATTTAGCTAAACGTGATTGTAATCTTTAGAATCAGTCTCTAAACGTTCTATTATTGTACAATAGCCTCCTCTTCATGTTTAATGGAAGGAAGTTGGAGCTTACCCAAGCAAAAACGAAAATCATAATCGAAAACTTTTGAACCGTCATTTTACAACACAAAACAAGTTAAATTTTTTCATGAGTGTGAGTTATGTTGAGAATTATCGGCAATAATTTGAAAAATTAAAAAAAGATTTATAAATCTTAAATTTGTTCGGTCAGTGAACTGTTCGGTCTGCGAAAATTCTCAAAAGCTTGTATTTGGAAATGGTTACATGCCAAATCTTAATGAGGAGCTACAATAAATTACAAAACTTACTACACTTAAACTTACTCTGTGATTTACTAGTTCTTCCACTAGTTCAAAAGTAATAGGATTCAGAAACGCACCGGTCAGTGTAGAATCGGTAAGATGGTTGTAGAAAGAACTTTTTTTCTATTATGTAATTGTCAGCAGTTCTACGCCGATAACATAAATACAAAATATAAGGTTATTAAAAACTTAATTTATTCTTAGCTTAATTTACTTTTAGTTATAAGTAATTCATTTTATTTAATTTATATAATAATATCATAATAAATCTCATTAGTATAGTATTTTGACAACCAATTCAACAAAATATGCAGCACTGTAAAATGAACAGATACCCTACCCTTTAAAACCATCCTTCAAAACCGTAAACGTTTCGATACAATTCCTTAATCTTAAATCTCCAGACAAAGCTTCATAAATAATAGAATAGACAAAAAACCGTTCGTGACTTATTCATACGTCGCAAACAAGCTCCCTTGTCAAGCAAATCTGTCACTTATTGTAGCCGGGACAACCGCTTTCGCCACATTAACATTTTATTAACATTTCCCGTACATCATTAGGGTTGAAATTTGAATATCTTCGGATCGGAAATGCACAAATTAAGCGAGTGATCTGTTACCAGTTGTTGTAATGAGCTGAAAGGTACGTAATGACGAGGACAACAAAACAACACTTGCTTACTTCAGCGGGCCGGGGTAACGATCGACAGCGACACAGTGTGGAAGTGGATTCCTCAAAAGATTTGCATGTAGGATAAATGAAGTAAGTCATTAATGTAAGATAAACTTAATTAATTTTTAATTTACATAAAAAAAACTGTAAAGTAAAATCTCACTCAATCTTAAACCTACATTCCTAGTATTTTTAAAAGTTTTTATTTACCTTGCAACGTTTTAATTTTTAGTAATCGAGCGTAATGAGTTATTGTAATATCGAACTTAGAAAACCAGATAGATTTGTATGTATTTTATTACAAGCAAAATTCTTTTCTAAGATAATTTCATTAATTGATAAGATTTCATGTCTAATTTTTTTTTTCAAAAATTAAACACTTGTAGGTTTATCAAATACTAAATTTGTGAAGACATAATGACATTGATAGATGAAAGTGACAGATGACAATGGTATAGAAACAAAAAAAACAATAGTGTGATATAAAATCGAACTTATATGCAATACCACGATTACAATTACGTGAATTAAATATAAAATTTATATAATTTCTATATAGAAAATATTGATACATTTAAAGATTAACCTTCATTGAAAAAGAACTTTTTATCTTTATAATATTAGTGTACATAAATACTCATATAGTGTTAAGACAATGCATTTATTAAAAGAATAAAAGTCCTTTCCACATTAAGTGTCCCTCCAATACTTATTAATAAGGAACGGTAGCTCGCACACAGAGACGGCTCGGACTACGGACACGGCGAGCGACATTTGTAATGATACTAAATAGTTGCGCGCGGTAGGTGCCCTGCAAACGAGTAATGCGTTCACAACTCCGGGACGGTGTTATGCTGTAGTGTTTATCAAAATAATTTTCTTTTTTTTTTTCGGAAAAAGATATGCTAGTTTGATTGTTGCTTTAAACGCGTTTAAATCGCAAACTACGTAGTTCTTTAGAATTATTGTTAAATTTTCCTGCGGAAGGTATTTGTTTTTCTTTTTGTATCAAATAAAATAGGAAAATTCGTCACACATTAAATGTTTCATTTCGTAACTTGCAACTCTCGTAAAAACTTAAGGTTACAACAAAACAATTTAACCTTTTCAGAGTTGGTGAGGCGATTTGGTGAATACACACATTTCAAATTATATTTTGGATACTGCATAAAAAGTAAGTCTTTCATATTTGATCCAAAAACTCCACTATAAATAAATAAAGGGTCTAAACTAAAAAAAAACTCGGTTTCATTCAGGGTTCAATGGCCAGCACCCATCACCAATCACTAACGACAAACAAACAGCAAGCACTCCGCAACAAAGAAATAACACTATCTTAAAAAATAAGAATAATTACCGTAAAACAAGTTCTCTCGCCATGTTACGCAAATATAAATTCTTATGCTTTATAATTTTAACAATAATTAAGTATTTAGTACACATCACAATATGATATTATATTGATATTTTTATTTTTTTTATTTACAGAAAAAAAAAACAATTTATGTGCACTGTGTTTTATGATATTGTTAAAACTAATCTACAAAATATGTCCTAAATTATTACATATCGCTTGAAACCGTCCAGTCAATAAGTCAGAAGCACCTATCTGCGTAATGTCTCAGGGCAGCATTTACATATTTTAATGAGCACCGCAGTCCTATCTGCAGCTAGAGCCTAGATCATAGCTAGGGGCATTCGGTACATGGCTAGTTTGTTCTTCTTGCTATTTGTCGATTATCGTGTTAGTTTAATTGCATTGCAGTCCGCTTCGACCGATGACACTTTTATATTCGAAACAAGCCACAAATTCAATTTTTCTTACATCATATTTTTAGTAATAAATTTTTACTTATACTTCATAATATAATACGAATGTAAGAAAAGAAGATGCTAAATTTATTTAGAGATTCCATAAATAAGGCGAGGCGCTATAAAGAGAGAGGAAATCAAGCAGGCTATTTATTCTATTATATTTTATAGTCAAGAAAACCGACTTGAATCTAAAAGTATCAATTCATTTATTGTAAAGTGTTGAAACGATTATTAAACTAAGTATATTCAATTGCATTGCAAAAATCTTAAGACTAACCATCAACGCTGGAGCAAAAGGCAAAGACACTGCTAGGGGACTGTTATAATGTAATGAAATAAGGATCGTTAAAGTTAATCGCAATTTAAAATTTCTCAACTGTTTACAATTCGAACTAATATACACTATCACAAATGACTGTCTCTGGGTGGTTTTATGTCTGGCGCAATCAGACAGTAAAATACGACTTCGAATATGTCTACAGTCATTGTAATATAATGTAAGGATTTGCTGGACGAAGACAATTGAATATTCATTAACGCATCTGAGACAAGATCGGGCCTGTTTGATGATCAGTCTGCGGAAACTTGGACTAAATGAGAGAATATACAAAAATACTTTGCTTACTCATCATTTGGCTTGCTAACTATTTTTGTGCTTTATCAAAAATATTCTTTTTGATTAGGTACATATTAAAAAAGTACCAACCTACCGACGAGTGCCAAAAACCTTAAAAGTAAGTAGTACTCTAACTGGCTGATGATGATGGATACATGTTTATTTTTCAATTACGCCAGAAGAGTTGAAACTATAAAATTTGATTCAGGGTTTGGTTTTTGTTTGGAATAGTACGTTAGTACTATTACCGACATATTTTTCACATACTACTTTTATTAAAGGTTGCCTGGAAGAGATCGCTATAAGCGATAAGGCCGCCTTTGCATACATTATTTGTTCTAATGGTTGTAAAATGTATCTTCTTTTTTGTGTGTGCAATAAAGTTTTATAAACAAATAAAAATAAATGTTATTATCCCAGAAAACTGTACGGTAAAAATGTGATAAAGTTAAATGGGAACAAAGTTGCCGGTAACAACTAGTTATTAATAGAATAGTATGTGACTTACTGATAAAGAAATTAGTACAGAGTTGAATAATATGATTAGGTACACTTATGAACTACAGCACAGGTACGCCATCTCTGTTTAGAGATGGTGTACCTATGCTGAGCCGTGTACCGTGTATTTTAAAATTTTTAAACGGTTTCAAAGTTCTCTTAGATATTTTAAAAAGAAGGCATTTCGATTTGTAAAAAAGAAAATGAAAGGAAAATATAATTATTAATGTCATCAAAAATTATCACAATAAAACCAAGAGTACGTATTTACATTTAATTTATAAATATATGAACATTTTATATGAAATTCAATAACAAAGCCGCCTAATAACATCCTCCCACCCCATCGGTCAGTTGGAGGGGGTTGACAAACAACACCCTGTAATGTGCTACTGTTGAATTGCAAAAATCTCATTATGCTCTAACTGTCGTTATAGGAGTAATTAACTACCTCGAACAGAGACATGAGTAGGGACGATATTACTTTTATTTTTAACAGCTGTTTGTAAACTCAGAAATGTTTTCAGGGTTTCACGTACATTGTAGAGTGACTGTTACCGCTTAGTTACTCGCGGTTAGGTCCACATTTTGAATTTTTTAACCGACTTCCAAAAAAGGAGGAGGTTCTCAATTCGACTGTATTTTTTTTTTTTTTTTTTTTTTTTTATGTATGTTACATCAGAACTTTTGACCGGGTGGACCGATTTCGACAAATTTTGTTTTAATCGAAAGGTGGTGTGTGCCAATTGGTCCCATTTAAATTTATTTGAGATCTAACAACTACTTTTCGAGTTATATCTAATAATGCGTTTTTACTTGACGCTTTTTTCGTCGACCTACGTTGTATTATACCGCATAACTTTCTACTGGATGTACCGATTTCGATAATTCTTTTTTTGTTGGAAAGGAGATATCCCTAGTTTGGTACCGTGATAAGGAAACCAGGATCTGATGATGGGATCCTAGAGAAATCGAGGGAAACTCTTGAAAATCCGTAATAACTTTTTACTGGGTGTACCGATTTTGATAATTTTTAATTTAATCGAAAGCTGATGTTTATCATATGGTCACATATAAATTTTATCGAGATCTGATAACTACTTTTTGAGTAATCTTTGATAACGCGTAGTTGCTTGACTATTTTTTCGTCGATCTACGTTGTATTACTTGTCGATGTAATTGAAGTCGGTTTTTTTTCGTTTGCGAGCAAACACAATTATTTAGTCATAAGAAAACTGTAAGTCTATGTATGTATTCAGTAGTTAACTAGATTTTCGGTTTGATATTTACTTCAGCCTAATACAGTCCACTGCTGGACACATAGGCTTCCACAAGTTAGCGCCAAAAATGGCGTGAACTTTGTGTGTTTGCCCTTAGTCACCATGCTGGGCGGCGTCGGTGACCTGTTTAATACGCGGCTAGCTATTAAATAATTCATGAAAAATCAAATCAAAGATTAACTTTAATGACTATTTTCACACTACTGTTATAAATGCAAGAGTTTGGATGGAAGTTTCTACCTCAATGGCGCAAAATTTTATCCCGATATTCTTTATAAACCACAAGTAACACAAATAAAACCACAAGCCACAGATAATAAATTTTAACTACTTATTGTCAGACTAGACGTAACAATTATAAAATTTTGTAAAGCAGGAAATATACTTATTATTGTATTTAATGATATTATAAGATGAAATAAAAAAGAGAAACATTTTAAAACATAATTTAAATACAAACATTAGGTCTATCATATTTTACTTATGCAATGATTAGTATAAACGAGTGGTCAAACGCAATGACGCCCACGTTCAATTAGATGAATCATTTCCTATTCCTAGATAACAACCGTTGTGACTTAACTGCATTAAACATTTATTTCTGTAATATATGACACTCAACTTATATTACTTAGTTCATAATTTAGATAGATATAGCAGATATAAGTGTAGTAAGCGGTATGATAGCTTTACACCTTTTTTCGCAATTTCATAAGAAATTGCGAATGTTATGTTTTTTTTTACTAACACTTATTTAAACTATGTATAAGTACTTACACTAGGTTCCACTCAAGGTACGAGTAGGTACCTATATACTATTAATGTATATTTGAGACAATGTCTTAACAATTGTATATAGAAAGCGAATTTTTAAATTTGAAAAGTCCTTCTCTACTTAACTTTTTAAATAAAAATACAATATTTATTATAAATAGAAATATATTTTTCCTTAATATTTTAACTTTTGTAGTTTTTTTTAAATTATGTGATATATCCACAGGCTTATTATGCCCGTGCTTTTGTTATTCCATATATTATTATTATTTTTTAACATGCATCGGTACTTCACCGCAACTTAGAATCTAGAAGCCTTAATAACTAGTCTTAAAATTTCAAATTTCTAAAAGTCGACGCGAGTCCACTGACCAAGACTATTCTACATATTGCTTTTTTATATTCTTATATACTAATTATTTTTATTATATTTACACTTATTTTGTAACTACAATATATGTACACTTATTTGCTACTTACAATGTACACTTAACCTATGTTATTGTTAGTAGTTAGGTACTTTTTTTGTGCTTAGGAATCGTTTTATCCATTTAAATTTCATTTTTTTTACTTTTTATTAATATATTATATGACTAATCCTATCTTATTAAGTAAATATATAAAGCCTTATCATTACAATTACATTATCCTATTCCTATACTATTACATTCAATTTTATTATTTATATTACTTTACACTTTTATCTACGCACAATTTATACTTACAATACAATGATGTCTTCACACCTCTACATTTTCCAACATTTTGAGCACATTCTCAATGACGGCAGCATCTCTATGGTGAATGGCCATCTTGAGACTATGCTCAAGGATTTTCTTGTCCTTCATCTCCGCTGCCCTCGCCACAAAGCGACCAATTGCGTCGTCACGGTCGTCGGTGTAATAGACACAGGTGTTGGTGTGTCTAGTTACCGCGACTACAGCGTGCGAAACGCTGTCGTGGATCTTGAGCCTCCTTGTATTTGTCTGGAGGACGATGACGTCCTCATAGGTCTGGCCCTGCGCCTCATGAATGGTTAAGACGCGCGATCCCTCACCGGACCCATATCCCTGGTCAGTCAGTAATCTCTTCTCCTCTTGCGTAAATACCAGGTACAGGGTTCGGTCCCTTCCTACAGGAATGCGCGCGCCTGTGAGACTCTCCACTCGCAAAGATCGGATCTTTGTGCTTGAGCTGTACATGGACTTGTAAACCTCACTGATGGCACAGGCGACGTCTTTGAGGTTACGATGCGTGCACGACAACTCGCACGAAATAGTCGTTATAAGGGTTGGTCTACAATACCGCATTTCGAACAGGTTATCCCTGTCGATGTACGGCAGTTGGTTTATGTCTCCGATGAGGACTACCTTCTCAGCTCCCGATAGTCGGGCGGCCATTACTATGGCTCAGAAATGGTTCATGAGGGCTTCGTCCACCGTTAGGCGGTTGATTTTTGAACCCTCACGGAAGCCATTTACCAGAACGAAGGCCATAGTACGCACCCTTTGCTTGACCTTGTTGCCATAGCGGTGCACCAGTTTTTCTTTTAGATCTCGCGGTTTGCCTTAATTATGGACAGGAACTCGATTAGGGCGTTTTCCGCGTGTTGAAGCGGCGTGGACGCCGGTCGAAGTCTCGGTGGTGATACTTGTCCCATATCGGCCCTAGTTCGAGCGGCCGGTGACGATGCTGGGTGCCTCGGACTATTGTCTTTGGTGAACCTGCTCAGCGCCTCCGATAGTCGCTCTCCCTGTCCAGCCTTTTTGGGAGAGGTATGATGGGGAAGCTTACTTTGCTTCGGGGAGATGGTTGCCTGGATAAATGTCGCCAATGACATCGAGCTCGGCTTAGATTCGGGTGCGGCCGTTGCCCTACGTTGTTCTACCTTCTGGGCCTCGACCTTTAGTTGTGCCTTTTGTAGTTTTGTACTTAAAATAAAATTATTTTATTGGTTACAAATAGAGAAGTTAATCCGATATTTGTAGTTGATAATAGTGGATGTGTGGATGTGAAGTGGTCTCTGTTTATAAATATATTTCAAGTTTTCAACAAATGCACAAGACGATAATAGTGTGTAAACCAAAATAACAGCACTTTCATGTCGTTGACGCTTACAACCATGCGCGGATATTTATACCACAGATGATAGTAATCGCATAATTATTATTACGAAATAAAAAAGTACCCTTGTCAATTCTAAGTTACAACCCATCTCTCTACTTTTCACTAATTTCCATTCTTGCGTGATTGAATAACAATCATTCATTTAAACTATCGTTATTATGATGTTAGCGTAATTAGTCCTGTTCACTAATAATGATTTTTATACAAATATTTAGACAAATAAGACTTTCCATTCACTTCCCTATTCGCGGATAATTGTGTTTCGTATAACGAGTTTTTTGGCGTCGCGCACCTATCCGCGGTCTGCACGTTCACTTTTGTTATCTGCGCTTTGGGCCCTGTATAGATAAACAATTTTTGTATAATCTGTTGATTTTTTATTTTTTTATTTTAAACTCGTTTGCCTTGCAACGGACTAATTTTGTTTTTATGAGTTTCATATCTACTTATTAATTAGAAAAAAAGATGATACAAATAATTTAAAAGATAATTGATAAGACAGTAAAGCCAAAATTATGTTCGCTTCAGCCTGTAATATCCCACTACTGGGCCTATGTCTCTTTTCCCATGTAGGAGAAGGATCAGAGCTTAATCCACCATGCTGCTCCAATGTCAGATATATTCCCTACCATGAGTAATGATCGCTATCAGCTCTACATGATAACATCCGGCATCGACGACTTAACGTGCTTTCCGAGGCACCACTGAGACCCACAAAGACTGCACAACCACCCGACCACCACGAAAAACGTCTGTATGGCCACTACAAACGTTTGTCACGTGCGGGGATCGAACCCGCAACCGCCAGCGCAACAGCCACAAACCAGTGCTGTGTCGTCGTAAATTATGTTGTAAACAGTAAAATAATTATTACCTAGATAATGTGAACACGTCGCGCAATATTTTAACCATACAAGTTGTTGTAAAGTTGAACGTATCGTACGCTCTTAATACATAACGAATCATAATAATCATATCGAACGGTCTAATTATACCTATCATCTTTGCTGCGCCAATCTGAACAGATTAACGCAATATTCAATCAACCTATTTTTTTTTGAGAGAAGTGTATTCAAATATTCACAACTTTGTTTCAAAAAAGAAAAGATCCAGTTTTATTATGTTACAGATAGTAAGTGCCCCGCGGGTTCACACGTGTTAATTTGAGGAAAAAAATACTCTAGACTTCCTCGGTAAATGGGCCATCCGACACATATAACACTAGCTACATATTATTTATATACTAGCGACCCGCCCCGGCTTCGCACGGGTGCAATGCTGATACTAAATATATTACAGAATGTCTTTATTTATAGTGTGAAGCTAGCTTATGACATGGTTATTAATATAATAACAACAACATTCAAATATGCGTCGTTAGATTACACGTTGTTACAGAATGCGTTGAAGAAATAAAGGTTCACTGCTCGTTCCCCGTAGGTGATAGCGTGATAATTTGTAGCCTATATGTTAACCCGACTTCTTAATAATATTCGTGCCAAATTTGAAGTAAATCCATGCAGTACTTTTTGAGTTTATCCCGGACGTACATACAGACAAACAGACAAACAGAGACAAAAATTCTAAAAATTATATTTTTGGCTTCGGTATCGATTGTAGATCACACCCCAAGTATTCTTTACAAAAAATATACAATGTACAGTTTTGACTTTACTACCATTTTATTATATGTATATATATAAATAATCAATTTATGTGTCGACGATTAGATAATTGGTAAAGAAATTAAAAAATATATATTTATTATTTAATTATTATTTTATTAACTATTTAAAAAAATATTAAACGTCATACTTTTTACAAAAACGGTTTATTTTCGAGGTATAACTGTATGTAATATTGGTTAGCCTTATATTTTTATGCAAACGACTCAATACAGCAAACTTACGTCCTTAGAGTACTATTATAACCTAATACAAAAATAATTTATTACATTTTTTATTGGTTTTATGCAAATTAAGAGTGCGTATGTCTTATAATGTAAGATCTATGGTCTCAACGTGATCCATAATTTCAGGTTCTCCTGATACGCTTGAAATAGGCGTATTTAATTCGTCTGTAGTTTTTTGTTTTTTCGTCTGTTTCTCATCATCCTCTTCCTTAGGATCTGATTCCGGTGTAACAGTAGTTTGTATTGTTTTACGTTTCTTCTCTTTAGATGCTGATGGAATATTTTTACATAAGCCATTTAGACGTTCTCTCTGTAAAGAATGACTATTATTATTATTTTCAAGAAAAGAAAAGACTTTTACTGTATTATATTATAATTACAATTATGCTACAGACGTTTATTTTGAAAAAAAATAGAATACACAAATAAAATCATCAAAGTAAACAGGTCCCAGGTGCAAATACGTATACAACAACAAATATCTGTATATCTGTATCTGCTTATAAAAATATCTGTGTCAAACGGTGATCTATTATTGCTAGTGCAACATCCAGTATAATGATAAAAAATGCGATGTTGCCATGTCGTCACTAAGGTCAATGAACTTCTTTAAAAATGTTCTTTAAATTTTATTTTGATCACTAATTGTATTGTTTGCAAATTATTTTTGGACAAAAATTGCAAACTATTTGTTTTTTGTTTTTACTATTTCGAATTAACAATGGACGAAAACGAAAACCGTCTTGTTTGTCTAAACATCAACATTATATAACATCTTTATTTTAATACTACAAAGGTGTCAACAAACGCACGGTTCGTCTGATGGCAAGCGGTTACCGTAACATTTTTTTATAATATATATATACAACTAAATCAGCAAACAAGCGTACGGCTCACTTCGTGGTAAGCGGTTACCGTAGCTTAAAGACGTCTGGAACACCAGAAGCATCGCAAGCGCGTTGCCGACCCCATCCCTAATTCCCCCAGGCGCTCTGATACCTTACTCACCACAGGAACACAACACTGCTTGAAAACAGTGTTATTTAGCGGTGATCTTCTGTAAGGCTGCTCAATATTTTGAGCAGGAAATTTTGCTTACTGTGCCCTAACTCAGTTAAATATATAGAACACCTACTTACAATACCAGGTGCACTGTAAGGGCGTTTTTGGACCGCTAAGCGAGCTTTGGCTACCAGAGTTACCAAATAAACACCTTATTACTTGAGTTAAGGTACTTACCCCATAATGCTGCAAATTTTTAGTAAGATTTTTTCCTGCTATACCCTACCTCAATTTCACAATCATCATCATTATCATCATCATCATTACAGCCTATACAGTCCACTGTCGGACACAGGCCTCCACAAGTTCACGCCAAAAATAACGCGAACTCATGTGCTCTGCTCATAGTCACCACGCTGGGCAGGCGGGTTGGTGACCGCAGGGCTGGCTTTGTCGCACCGAAGACGCTGCTGCCCGTCTTCGGCCTGTGTATTTCAAAGCCAGCAGTTGGACGGCTATCCCGCCACCGGTCGGCTTTCTAAGTTCCAAGGTGGTAGTGGAACTGTGTTATCCCTTAGTCGCCTCTTACGACACCCACGGGAAGAGAGGGGGTGACTATATTCTTTAGTACCGTAGCCACACAGTACGTAGTACAATTTCACAATACTTATGGTTAGCATTAAAATGAAAACCATTTTAAATATTTATTATTTTATAATTAAAAAGTTGTAAACGACAGAAATAGCGAGGCTAGAACCTAAACAATATCAATCAAAAACATAAATAGAGTTAGGACTGCAACAATACGTTATCATTTTAAGTTGATAATAGCAATTGCATAAATAACAACATTCATAACTGCTAGTTAGGCATTCAGCATCGGATTTAAATTAAAATTGCAATTAAACAGCCGGATACCGATTCATTAGTAGCGAACGAAGTGTTGCTCTTAAATTAGGATGAAAATTTGTCCACGGTTTAAAAATTACACGGAACATTCGATTTGAATCGATTTTAATAAACACGAGATAATTTGACCGGAAGTTATATATTTAAATGTCATTTGGTATTTCAATTCATTTTAAACATCACAGACGACTAATTCTAATTCCATCATATTATAGTTTTATTTGCGTAACTTTAGATTCCGTGGGCATTTAATATGTATAAGAATGTATAAAAAGTAGCGAAACTTTTTTCTGGATCTTCTTGACGAGGTACGTAATACGTATAAAGTTTTATTGCAATCGGTGTAATAGTTTTTGTGTGAAAAATAATAAAATAATTTTTATTGGCTATTTTGACGTACCGAAAGTTTTTATCAAAAAATTCTACTCATTGTAATCAAAATTAGTTTATTGATGGAACCCTGTCGCTAGGCATTGAGGCTTAATAATAATAATAATTATTATTATAATTTATTTCAGACGTATGTCCATATTTTTGTTAATTCCTTTTTTTGTTTTTTTTTTAATTTTTTAATAACACTAACTCAACGACGCTCAATAAGAATACAAACACACGTCAAGACCATGAGAAACATCCAGAGATCGAACCTGCCACCGCTAGCGAAATAGCTAGTTACGCCAACCCATTGTTATATTTAAAATTGGCATTTGTTGAAGACCCGCGCATCAGAATTTTTTATTTACCAATGAAGAAAATATAAGAAAGCCATTAACCCTAAAGAAGAAGAAGAAGAAGAAAGAAAGTATGAGAAAATTTAGAACTTACATTTAAAAAAATGATAACTTTCTGAAAAAGTTCCAATGGATAATTCCAGACAAGACAATGCTCAATTGTTGTTTTTTTTTTACTAACCAAATAGGTAATTATTAAAAACAAAAATTATTGAGTTAGGGGCACAGCAGGAAAAACCTTAATCAAAACTTGAGGCAGCCGGATTGGGAAAGAACCTTAACAGAAGATTACAGCTAAATAATACTGCTTTCAAGAAATGTTGTGTTCGTATGGTAAGTGACAACTGGATCATACGCTTGTTCCTTTGTAGTATTCAAAATATTAAAATTAAATTAATGAATTATACAAACCAAGGAACTATTTCTTCTAGCTAATAGTTTAACGTCTTCTTGATTTATCACTGAGCGTTTGGCGTGCCTACATTAAAAAAAAAATAGGTATAAATTTAGCATAAAATTTAGAACAAATATAATATACAAGCTTCTTCCTGCGACTTCGTCCACGTGGAATAGTTACTTTGGACTAACGCCAATATTAATAATTTGCTAATTTAATAATTTGCGAAACTTTAACTGTTTACGCAGCGCACGCAGCGGTAGCTCTCAAAGGGAAAAAAATGCCGATTTTGAAACATTTTTCATTGGTGCTCCGCACCTATTGGTCTTAGCGTGATGATATATAGCCTATAGCCTTACTCGATGAATGCGCTATCTAACACTAAAAGAATTTTTCAAATCGGACCAGTAGTTCCCGAGATTAGCGCGTTCAATCAAACAAACAAACCCTTCACCTTTATAATATTGGTATAGATTAATTTAAAATAAATAATTTAAAACAATTTAAAAAATTAAAAGGATTATTTTAAAAAAAATGTATATATTTAAATAAATAAGTTTATGATTATAACTAACGATGGGTCACACAATTGGTTTAGGATAGGTATATCATTTTTGAGTAAATGTAAACTTATTAAGTTACACTTCAAAATCTCAGCGACTGTGATTTCTAGGAACGGCTAATTTGATACTTGAAATATCTTTCTTCAATCATCGAAGATCATATATATTAATATACTAAGGTTTAAAATGTTTGCCTCCCTTTTTAGAAAAAGCCTCACAATTATTCCACATAAATTATATATCTATGTTTAAATTATATATACATACGCTTCATCCTGTAATATCCCACTACTGGGCATAGGCCTCTTTCCCCATGTAGGAGAAGGATCAGAGTTTAATCCACCACGCTGCTCCAATGCGGGACGCCGCGTTGGCGCAACGGTTACAGCCATGGATTGTACCTGTTGCGTTGGCGGTTGCGGGTTCGATCCCCGCTCATGACAAACATTTGTATTGGCCATACAGGTGTTTGCCGTGGTCTGGGTGTTTGTGCAGTCCTTGTGGGTCTCCCCACCGTGCCTCGGAGAGTACGTTAAGCCGTCGGTCCCGGTTGTTATCATGTACACCTGATAGCGATCGTTACTCGTAGTAGGGAATATATATATACATATATATATGTTATTGCTTTTGTTAAAAAAGAAATTATAATTTTGTAAAGTGATAATTATCATACTTATTTAGTGCGAATTAATCGCACAGGTATTGCTAGTATTGCATAAAGCTGTTACATATACGATATCAATAAAAATTACTTAGCGAACGCTTCTAAATCCATTCCGTACACTGAAACTTTTCGTAGCACGAGTTCTGCTATAACGGCCACAGCTTGCCCGGTTATATCTAAACCGAGGTAGTGGCTAGTTTCTTTACAAATGCTTAGAACATCTCGATGTAATGAAGCACGAACTTTCTAAAACAAAAATTTTAAATTGCGCTATCTAGCGGTAAAGTACAGAACTACTATAGACTTTATTTTTTTAAAGTATCATATAAATTGGAGTAGATGGCAGTAATATCACATTTCTCTGATAATCTAATAAATTGTGCAATCGTAAATTAAATCATTTAACCACAGAGTACTATGCATTGAACGAAGCACGTAGTGAAATGAACAATATATATGCATACTACTTTTTTTCTTGTTATCATAATAAATACAATTTTTGTTTGTTCATTACCAAAATTTATAGAATATCCGTGTTAGATTACTTATACGAAATAAAATTACATTCTTAGCCATTATTATAACACTATTGATACGATACGATATTAAACGATTTATTGAAACACTATTTATTATTATATACATAATACTGATAGTTTAATAACTTCTTAAAAGTTGGCGCCTACCTGATTTGATGACAAGTTTTCGTATGCTGTCATTGTATAAAAATAAACAAACGTTGTAAGTTTTTTTAGAGGTGCTCCTCTTTATTAAGTTACTAACAAACAATAAATACTATGTTTTATAAACAATAAATAAATAAACATAACCTACCGACCGACTGTCAAAATCACAGACAGATATCACAGATAACTATATATAACTATTTTATCTATGCAGATAACTAATATACCTATTTGAAGATTAAAGGTATCTTATATCTTTTGAATAATTTTAAATATTTTAATATTTACTTATCACGACCTTAGTATGATTGATCCATATCGACGATATATTATAAACAAATGCAATCTAAATAGAAATTACCAAATTCTTTTTTTACCGCAATGTAATAAAAAAAAACCGTGTGGTGTTGTGGAACAACAGATAGAAACGAAGTTCCTTATTATAAAATATTAATTTTAAGTTCTATTCGAGGTATAAATAAAATAATTATTCGGGTATACATTTTGTAATGATAAAAAAAAAACTACTTTACAAAAGTATCTTAACATTTTATTTACAATCTTAATATATATAAATCTCGTGTCACAATGTTTGTCCTCAATGGACTCCTAAACTACTTAACTGATTTTAGTCAAATTTGCACACCGTGTGCAGTTTGATCCAACTTAAAAGATAGGCTATATTTTATTTTGATATATTATGTTATTATTATATTTCTGAAAAAAATAAGGTGATACGAAGTTCGCCAGGTCAGCTAGTGATTTATAAAAATATAATAAACCTTTATCATAAACATTAATATGCTAAGTTTAAGATATTTGTCTTCCTTGTTTGAAAAAACTTCACTTCACTTTCTTCGTTTGTGTCAAAAATGAAAATTTGTACGCCTTTTTCTTATAACACGGCCGTCTGTTCCCACGTTAAGTTACAGGTAACAGCCGACTGTTATAGCTAAATATTTTTTTTTTGATAAATATACATAGAAATACAACATACATAAATACACATATTACACCCAGACTCAGGCGGGAATCGAACCCGTAACCAGCGGAACAGAAAGCAGGGCTACAACTACGCCAATGGGCTAGTCTAATTTACTATAGCTTTTGTTTTTGTAAATAAATTATTAAAATTATAGTTTGAGTAATATTAGAGATAATTAGAGAGAATTAGAGTTAAACTACATGTTGAATATTGTTTATAAAGAAGTTTTGCAATAAAGAGTATATTTTTTAATTTTGTGAAGTGATAATTGTTATACTTATTTAGTGCTAGTTATATGATCCTATGAAGGTCTTTTTAGTACGAATTATCGCACAAGCATTGCTAGTGTAATAATAATAAGTGATCTTAAAGTACGTCAGGGTCGAAATAAAATAAAACAGGTTGTTTTTTTATATATTTTTTATGAGGCTTCTGTATAGTTTATACGGAACAAACCAATTACACAATAATTATGTAATCAAAGAGAAAACAAAAAATTTCATTATCTTGAAGTTTCGTAAGAAATATAGTTTCGTGGTTAAACTTTTTTTATACTTTTTGCACAGACATCGCAAAATTTTTGTCTCAATAAAGGTAATATATATGACTCTCATCATTTCACAATTGTTTTTGGGTCAGTTGCTTTTAAGATACAAAATTTCTTTTAAAATGTAAGATAACATATTTCATTTACACTTTGCAAATATATGTCTTAATAGTAAAAATAACGTTATTGTACTTGATGAATAGTTATTGTAATATATTATATTATTATAATATATTTTTGTCAACGAGAGTGAAAACAAAAATATATCAAAAGCAATTTTAATTAATAGTCAATATGTTGCAAGCTGTAAAAAATATCCTTTGTTATGATAACTTTTACTTACCTAACATTTTAAAGTTTGATGAACGTTACAAATATATTTAATTTTTTTTAGTAAAAATAATCATCATAGGTAACAGTTACAGTTTACCAGATTTAATGGCTATGTAGAAAGAAAAAACAGACCACTAATAAAAAGAATTTTGAAAATTGAACATTGATTTTAAATTTTTCAATCGTATTTTTATTTGTGCATTGTGTGTATTCTAAAAACAAAATTTGTTGATGAATAAAATAATTTGTTATTGCCAGGTGAAGGTAGATAAATCGACAATTTTATATGTTAAGAGATATTTTTAACTTAAATTAGACATTTGTAATTAGGTGCTATACTAAAGAGGTTCTATATTGTATTGTCTGCATTTTTTTTTCAAACATACATGTTCAAATAGTTTCCAGTAATATCAATTTACACTATTCAGACTTACGCGGTGTTCGAATATTTAGACCTTTTTTGATTCATTCCAAACTTAAGACTTATTTATTATTCGCAGATATAACCACTCGCGTTGTTCAGGGTACAACAGCAGTTATAAATTTATGCAGAAAATAATTATCACCCATTACCTTTTTTAAAACGGACTGCAAATTATAAACGCATCATTTTATGCACAGAACTATTAAAATAAAATATGAAATCTTGAAATTTTTGTTTCTAACATAACTATAAAAACATTTCTTGCAGACAACAGAAATTTATTACTTGTTCGTGGTTGATATTGATATATAGTAACTTCTGTATTATTGAGCATATATTTATATTTTTAACAACTTTAGGATTCAAAATATATTTCATTTCACTGTCAATCTTTGAAAATATATATATCTTGTTTATTAGACTTTCTTAACAATTTGAACCACATCTTCATCTGCTAGTACATGCTCTATTCCTACTTTCTGCGGTTGATGTTTTACGGACGATCCCCAGACTAAGGCACTGAAAAATTATAAATTTTACAATTATAACAATTATATGTACACAGAAATAAATTGATAATGAATCACAGCTGGACAGATATTCTCTCTTTTGAAGAATATGGGTTAGAGTTAGTTTTTCTTGAGTGGTACGGCAGTTAAATTTCCAATCGATTATAACTACTGCTATCTATGATTATAATGATAGGAAGAACCAACTCTGTGTTCATGCTCTTCAAGTCACATTCACGTTGAACCAAACAGTCTGCTATAGAAGTACAACGATCTGATCAGAATAAATATTTGTACAGGCACAAAGATTCACTCTGGATGGCAATCAAATCTGTTAAATTTTGATTAGTAATCTATAAAAATAAATAAAATTGGAGTGTCTGTTTGTAATATTAAAATAACCGCTTTTTACTAGATGCATATGGATGTGTACACTGAATTTATACCAAAATAACATTTTATGCAATTTTTGTCTGTCTGTCCGTCTGTTCCGGCTAATCCCTAAAATGGCTGGACCGATTTTGACGGGACTTTAACTGGCAGATAGCTGATGTAGTAAGGAATAACTTAAGCTACTTTCATTTTATAAATTTATTTATTTTATAACTCTACGAACTGAACAATAATTAAATTTAAAAATTTAAATTTTTCTTAAATTCCATGCAGACGAAGTTGCGGGGACAGCCAGTTATAAAATATAAAATGTACCTTACGCAGCTTCCTCAGCGTTACAGCCTTAAAAATTTTTTTCAAAGATATATGCAAAATGTTTAGCAAATAACATTATAATTTCAATGTTGCAAATAAAATTTCAGTTACTTACTATTTAAATTCTTTTACAATTGATCTATGAAGTTTGTTACAGAAATCCTCGATGGATGTCCTATCTGCATGCAAAACAACCGGTGCATTATAGTCAGGCAGTTGTCCTTTAGGTTTAGTGTATATTCTAATAAGTTTCAAGTATTCCCACATTTTTTCCAACAAATCATCAAAATTCCATTTATGGTGAGCAGAGATTGGTACGCAGTGAGGAATCTTGTAAATGACATCTAATTCTTCTATACTTATTTGATCTATAATAAAATTGGATAAATCATAGAATAATTATGTTTGCTTTCAAACAAAACAAAACTATGTCAGAAATAAACAACTTAGGTAAATGAAAATTTTTTCAATTAAATACATTCTTAATAATTTAAGGATAACTCAAAAAGTACTTGTCAGATCTCAAACAATTTCAAATGGGGCCACATGACAAGCACCAGCTTTCGATTAAAAAAGAATTATTGCTATTTGTACTCTCAGTAAAAAGTTAGGAGATAACACATATTTAAAAAAAAAATACAGACGAATAACTCCTCCTTTTACAAAGTTATAAAAGAAATGACTGATAGAAAACATACACTTTTGGCCCTTGGTGAATTAGTTTGATCAGTAGAAGTTGTTAACCGAAAAGTCTAGGTAGGTAGGTAAGTACTAACAGTCTGTATTATTCCACCGTTGGAATATCTCATTTTCAAACCAAAAAAAAAAATTGTCAAGAAAGGTTCATAAACGGTTATCCCCGAACATATATTAAAAAAAAATATATACGATCGAATTGAGTAGCCTCCTCCTTTATTAAAGTCAGTTAAATAATTGTCTATTTTAGTTAAAGCTATATACTAGTTTAAGAATTATTTCACCATTAGAACTTTGTAATATAATTATACAAACTCACCAATCTTGTTAAGCAGATAAATGCAAGGTACATATATCCTGTTGCCTTCAATGACATCGATCAAATCGTCGCTAGTGGCATCATATCGGAGAGTTATATCTGCATTATGTATCTTGTACTCGGAGAGAATAGTTTTAACTGTTTCTTGATCCAATTCAGATTGTGGGCACTGAAATATATATAAAAAGTCAATCACACGTCAAATCTTTTGACACTTGTTCGTTAAAATAAGTTTCTTTTATTTGTTTCTTCTTAGAGACTCTTTAATAAATAATTAGTGATAATTTATTTGACAGTTTATTTATTTACAATATATTAAAAGGCGTAGGCTGCATATACATATAGTTTATTTGTAAATTTGTCTTAATTTTCCCTGAGTAATAGCTGCATAAGCATAGAAAGCTGCAAATAAATCAAAATCATTGAAATGAATTTGTGGAAGCCTTATTCTCTGCTTGAAAACTTTTATAGAAACAATAAAAAATGTAAAAAAAAATGTATTGATTAAGAAGGACATCGCATGAGTATAAGTAACTTTAACTTACAGTAATGTTCAAATTGATTCCTCCTTTATCTTTTTTTCTAAAATTTATGTTCGGAGGTTGCTTGTTTAACCGCAATCCGAAACCTTCTAACTCGTGTTCCAATAGTTTCTTATGCTGCAACGGCTTCAATACATCCAGGACGATGAAGACAAGACTACATGTTCGGGCCACAGCTATGACTTGACGACCACGACCCTTGCCGTCCTTGGCTCCTTCAATAATTCCAGGCAAATCAAGCAACTGTAAATGTATAGCGATTCATTACTAGCTGGGAGAAAATTTGAGTAAATAAAAAGTAACTTAGGTTTGCTCTGATGACTAGATTATATTTTACATACAACATTTAATTGTTGATGAGTAGTTACAATTAGTGGTACAAAAAATTATCTATCCATTGCTACAAACACAGAATCTGTCATTCTTAAATTATTTTAATCTTAAATTTTTTTTTTATCTTTTACTACATGCTATAGGATTGATTGATTACAAATTTAGACAACTATTAGAGTAGATTTTTATTGTTAATGATTTTAGAAGGTTGTACTTTGCCTCATAATTTTAATTTTCAAATGCCTCATGACATTAGACTTTATGATTATATGAGTATATTTTGAGCCTTCAGCTCCAAATGGTTTCATTGTAGTTAGTTTTTTTGGAATGAAGTTCCTTGTGGTGTTGCGAAAAGATACCCTAGCCGGCAAAAAACGTCCATAATGTTAAATAAAAGGATAAGATTCTTATGTTGTCATGTATGATGGCTATACAGTGTCCAATATAATATACAGTCTAGTGATGACTGTTATTATTTTTGCAGTTTTCTATTATTATTATATCATTTGATAATTATTATATATTTTTATAAATCACTGTAAATAAAATATAGGTGTTAAGATAATTTTGTAAAGTAATTTTTTTTTATTTTTATCAATAAAAAACTCATAATAAAAAATGTATACTTGAATAATTATTTTCTTTATACCTCGAATAGGACTTGAAATTTATATTTTATAATAATTAACTTCGTTCCTATCTGGTGTACCACAAGACTACACGGTTATTTTTTGTAAAGCACTAATGAATTTACCCATTCTTACAAATGTATCATTTACAGACCTGTATTTTAGCACCCTTATATTTAATGCATCCAGGCACGGTAGTCAGCGTTGTGAACTCATACGCTGCTACTTCAGAGTAAACTCCTGCTAAATTGGATAACAGAGTTGATTTGCCCACAGATGGAAACCCGACAAATCCAATACGTGCATCTCCAGTTTTAGCAACATCGAAACCTGATAATAATAAGTCTTGATTTATTAACCAATTTATGCCTTCTTATGGAAACATCTATATATATTCATAAGTGACTTTGATTGGTTAAAGCTATTTACGTATTTAAATTTTTTATATTTGTCAGAAGTATCTTATAAGATAAATTTTGATAATGATTTGGAATACAAAGTAGATTTAATTCAAAGTAATAAAAGCTGTATACCTACATATAATAAAGGAATTTTTCTTTTTATTAGGAAACTATAATGTTTTTAGGAAACATATTGAAGACTTTATTGTTTTGTTTACAAACATATTCTACAATTCTTACCTTCACCAGTGGCACCGCCGCCACCTTTGGGTGTAATTAATTCACGTCTTAGCTTAGCCAATCGCGCTTTTAGTAATCCCAAATGGAGAGCAGTTGCTTTATTTTTTTGTGTTCGGGCCATCTGAAAACCGTTCATAACTCTTTTTATATGTCATTACAGAACATATAAACAGCATCGCTGGTGTAGATAATAGTAATATTAAATAAATCCGTATTGGTTAATTCGACTTTAAATACTATTTTAAGTAAAAAAGTTATAACCTCTTCTACCAACCTCGGCCTCTATTGCTGCGATTTTTTCTAATATAGTACTCATTGTTACGTTTTTTAAAAGCCTTTACGTGTATTTTCACTGATAATAAATAGCTTAAAGTAAGATTTGATAAATTTCACTTGCTGATCTTATAATATAAACTGGAAGCGTGTCAATCTTCCAGAATCAGTCGGCGCCGAGTATCAAACTGACGTAAATGACATTCGATAGCGACCAAAGTAATGTAACCAATTTAACCAATCTACTAAATCCAAATTCCAAACTAAATCATATTGAAATCTGAAAATATAGTGTGTTATTTAATCTTCCCATTAAATTTATTAAATATTTGAAAATAAAAATAAAATGTCCAATTGAAGTTATTTTACGTTAGTAGGTACATTTTTATTCAAAATACCAGCAGTGTTTCATAGTACATAATTATTTTAGTAGATGGCGCTACTATTTGTTAAAGGAAATTTAGAAACCCGCCAATAGATGTCGTAACTAAAGGAAAATAAATAAGCCTAACCACGTGGAAATGCTTTTCCCGCAGGTTTGCGCAATGAACATAAAAGTCTGTAGCAGAAACTGTGGGATACCGTTTGGGGGTTCGTTTGAAACAGAAATGCTTCAGTACAACCTTGCGCGCCATTGTGATCGTGTGTCTCGTCACGCAGCGTTGATTTTAACAAGTTTACGAACTTGCTAAACATTCGATGTTAAAAACTATTAGTAAATAAAAATATAATGAGTGTTAGTTTAAATAATAGAATAAGATGGAATAATTTATAAAATTTATAAATAATATGACGATATTTAAAAAATTTAAATAGCCTTTAAAATTAATATAGTGCGAAAAGCGTGTAGATTAATTAGTAAGGATGAATGTTTTTGAAGTATGCACGTAGTTTAATTCTTTATGGTAAGTAAAAATATTTTTGAAAGCACAAAAATAATTTTAATGAATATCTTTCCAGCAAAGGAAATTTAAGTCTCTAAGTACTGTAGAACAGTTAATGTAAAATGATATAGGTACATTTATTTCTTTAAATATGTCAAAACAATAACAGCGGTAGTCAAAAATATGTTTTTATATCAAGTCACTAGGTACTTATTAGCTTTTTAATAAACTAGAATTTATTAATAGGCATTTAAATATTCAATTTTTGCAGTAAATGCGATAATTATTTGGTTTCAGTACAAACACATCATTTGATATAATTGCAAATATTACATAAATATAAAAAAAAATCTACAAAAATCAATAAATGACATCACTAAAATCCGTAAAATGACATCACTATCGTTCGCGTGTGATAAATAAAATTTTTAAACTCTGAACTAACGATGTCTTCTGTTGTGTCTCTCGATGGACGGGATAAGCCGAACGCATTGAAACGTTTAACCGCTGCTTGTGTTAGGGCATCGTGTTCCCAGCTCGGCTTAGTCGTACTTGTGGTATTGTATGTGCTACTTGGTGCTGCGCTGTTTGAATACTTGGAGTCGGGACCGGAGGTTCAGAAACGCTCAGCCATTCAACGGTCGAGAGAGGAATGCTTGAAAGAGCTTTGGGCGATCACAGGTGAGTTAGTTTTAAAAAATTAACATATAAAACTATAGCAAACTATTTTTAATTTTGAAATAAACAGTTTCGATTTATATACTTCACTGCTTAGGTAAAAAGCAGTAAAATTAAAATATGTTAAATTAGTTAAAATTGAGTTAAAAATTCTGTTGATTCAACTAAATAAATGGTTTAATAATAATAGTTTTCAACAACAGGTTTAATGATATATTTTATAATTGTAATCATAAAAGGAATAAAATTGTGTCAACATCAAAAAAAAAGCAACTTATGACACATACTGCCCTTTCCCTAAGAACAGCAGAGCGTATATTGCTTATTTAACAGTCAACTGTTACCTATAACACAAGCATTAAGTTGCTTACTTTAGGAACAGACGACCGTGTATGTATTGTGTTGATATTAATTTATTTATTTTGAACCGACTTCCAAAAAAAGGAGAAAGGTCTCGATTCGACTGTATTTTTTTTTTTTGTATGTTACCTCAGAATTTTTGACTGGGTGGACCGATTAGTGACTACTTTTTGAGTAATCTCCGATAACCGTATTTACTTAACTATTTTTTCTTATACTAACGTAATATTACTAGTCAAAGTAATAATTATTTAAGTTTGTCTTTGAAGTCGAGTTTTTTTCGTTTGCAACTGTTATTTATATTCTAATTGAAACTAATAAATTATTGAAAATACACTCAGCCCTTGTAATTTTGTTCTATAACGTTCAAGTTTGGTGTATTACATTACAAATTCGATAATATTGATTTTTTATAGGTAGAACGTTAAACCAATATGCATAATGTTCGACTCTCTCAACTGAAAGTCCTACAATTACTATTAAAAATGCACTATGTTTTAATTCTATCAAAATAGTTTAAGCTATTACTTTTATATTACTTACGATTAAAAATAAATAAAAAAAGCTTACAGTAGTGTCAATTTTACCCTAAAAATTAAAAAACGTATATGCAAAGAAATCAAAAGATAAGCAATAGTTATAGGCAGAGGAAAAAGCATATAATTATTCCACTTTTTGTGTCGGATATATTCTTGTTTTTTGATTCCGAAATATCACCATTACGGTTAATTTGAGTATGATCACTGTATAGGCTTAAAGGTTCGATAGGATTGAATAATAAAGTAGGTATGTATATGTACGTAAGTCGATTGTTGTTAAAATTAAGAGAAAACAGTCTAGAGTCTTGTTCAAAATTATCAAGGGAACTAAGATAAAAAAGTCCACGATTTTGGTTTTTTCCAAAATCTATACGAATTTTTCCTACCACCACTACCGACGTGTGGGTCTTAAGCCAACCGAAGGTCCCCCGACCCCCAGCCGGCCACCCCACTTAAGGGACGCTCAACCGGACCAGTCTACTATCTGTAAAATGGGGACACAGGGTTGTGCATTCATCAAATAACGGTGTAGCCTGTAAAATATCACACTATGTCTTATATTTTGGCTTTGAAACCATCTAAACTATTATAGCATTATATAATACTATTAATCCGAATTAATGTAGTTGTTCCATTTATTTAAGTGACCAAAATCAACATACAATGACAATGAAATTATTTTCCGCTCTTGGGAGCGTCCCACCTTCAAGCCAGATAGACCTGACCTCCAACGCCCGGGTACATCGGCGTTGGAGGTCAGGCCTGCCAGACCTCCGATGCCAGATCGCACCGAGCAACCGAGAAAAGCTCCAGGGACCCCGGCACGACTCTACCCTACGGGTCCGCCGGACTGCACCAACAACTGAACAAGCTCCAGGGAGCCAGCACAGCCCGGCCCCCACGCAGTAGGTCTGCCGGGTTGCACCGAGCAACCGAGCAATCTCCAGGGAGCCAGTACAACCTGGCCGGCACACCGCGATTTCGCGCCACGGGGAGGTCGAGCGAACCCACACGCCCGTACCTCTAGTGCTAGCGCTCATGGGTTCACTCTGATAAAACCAGAGCAGTATTTGAAATGCACCCGCAACTCCGAGCCTCCCGGCGCCACACGCCGCCCTGCAACTCCGTGCCCACCTCAGCTGACCCCACAGGTCCACTGGATCGCACCGAGTAACCGAGCAAAGCTCCAGTGAGCCCAGCAAGACTCGGCCGGCAAGCTGCGCTCTCGCGCCACAGGGCGGGCGAGCGAACCCAACCGCTGTTCACTCGCAGGTGGGTGGCGTTCCCCTATCCGCCACCTGAGGATGCGCCCAGTAGGAGATCCAACGACTCTCTTGAGACTGGTAAAGTGCCTACCTCAACCTTATCATCATTGGATATATCACAGCTGAATAACATTGCTCTCAGTGTTTGTGGTATGCATGATAGCCAGAGTTCCTGGAGAGCTCAGAGGGTCGGCAACGTGCTGGCAACGATTCTGGTGTTGCTAGCGTACATAAGCTACGGTATCCGCTTCCTATCAGGCGTTTGCCATATTTTTATATAAAAAAAAGTACCAAGTCGACGGCATAAAGCCTAATGAACTAATGAAAGCACTTCAATTACAATTTTTGTTCAATTTTCGTATGAACATGTTTCTCCAAATACAATTTCAATGAAACTCCTAATGGCTCAACTTTAGTTTAATCCGTCACCCTTAAATCGGACAGGAATAAATCACAATTTATTAGATTCCGTAATTAAAGTGAAAACAATCGGGGTTTGAAAGTTATTAATGATCGACAGGTGACGCTGACCGGGGTCACATTGTTTTCACCTTGGTATTCATCGGGACGATGCTAGTTAAATAATTTCGGTAGATGACTGAAATCATTGAATTCATGATCCAATATTGTTTATTTAAATTGTGTATTGTTTGTTTAATGTCCTAAGCAAATATATTTGTGATTTTATTAATACAGCCAAAAATGTCTCAAGATTTTATTAGAATCAATCTCCAAAGTCAATTTATTTGATAGTTCGAAGTTCTGTTGTGACATTATTCTTATGAAGGTAACTTTCTACAGTTCTATATGATTTTAAAATCATTGGATTGTATTAAATAAATAATTTATTTCGATTTCTAAAACCGAAGCCGAGTACGAATTCACTCTGAATCCTTATCTTGGTAAAAATGGAAGTCAGAATTCATAACGGGAAAATGGCAAAAATGTAGAACTATGCGCTTATTACAGCCACTTTATGTGATAAGAATTTCTATACTATATCTAACTGTGTAGTAGAGTTTGTACAAGTAATGGTAATATTAAAATTCTATTAACAACTTTTCGCTTCCATAAAGTGACTTTGAAATAGACCAAAAATAATTCCAAGCCACGGATTTCACAATAATCTTATGTGAGTCTAATCATCTTTTACAATGAAATTTGATGAAAAGACATGTTCCAAGGATCATAAACTCACCGAATCATAAATATAATGAGACATCAGCATATTAATGATGCTGCCTCATTAAGGTTCGTTAAAGAGAGGGTTAGATTCTGTTTGAATTTCATTTCAGTAGCGTCATAGTTTATTAAATATCTTACTCGTAATTTTATCTCCATTTTCTCGCAAATACATATTCATGCTCAGCACTAAAAAATTATGTAAGATAAAATTTTCCTACTTTTTGATATAATAAGATCTTTTGAGACTACTACCAAATAGCTTTGATAGCAAGTCTCAAAAGATCAACAAGTTTAATTTAGTAAAAACTGGAAAATATTTGCATGTTGTTTCCTGAATTCCAAAAGTAATGAAATTTTTAGAATATTTTTTTTTAATCATAGTACAATTTACGCTGAAATTTCGCTCTTTATAGGTAAAGTAGGTATGATAAAACTAGCATAAACCCAAAGGCCCCTTTAAAGGACAGATTCTCGTTACGGCCGGGCCTAAAGTACATAATAACTTATCCCTTGGTGAGGAGCGCATCGGTAATATAAAGAATTACAGGACAATCCCTAAAGGTTTTCAGGAGAAGGACCTTTTAGATTCGAATGGAAAATTCAGAAAGTTTTCAGAAGAGACATGGTCAAAGTCGTTATCCCTTCTGAGAATTTACGGATTGTACATGTACACGTACATTTTACTAAGTGATATTATAAAAAATATGTCACTTTTAATAGACTAATGTTTTTTATTTTTTTATTTTACATATGTCTTATTTATATTTTATAATACATTAAATGTAATCGTACGATAAAAGAAATTTCTTTCAAAGAATTCAATTTTTTATGTATATTATTTACTGTAATCTACTAACTAGTACATTGTAAAATATACAGTATCTCTACTACTTTTTCTATATCACCACTACTATGTTTAAATTATTGTAATTCAAATTAATTGCAAAAAAAAAAACCTTTAATTGCTTAAAAATAAAAATGCAGGATATTTTTTGTTGTCATACAATATATCGAAAAAAAGAATACCCAGTTAAAGCCGGTTCCTACCGGTAAAAACCGAAACAATATACACTCGAGGCTTTTTCAGATTATCCTCACAAAAAAGAGACAGAATCAAAGCTTTTAGATTTGCTTTGACTATAAAATAGTTCCTACATAAATCATTTTTACGGCGAATATTTTATTCATGTGATGTGTTATGTTAAATGGGGCTTTAATTAACGACGTTAACGCCCAATTACCTCACCACCTGCAACGTAAATAACTTTATAGTTATACTATTATAAAAATTGGTCTTTATTGGATAAATATATTAATTGGAAAGCCAAATAATATGTCAGTATGACCTATTACTCTTTTTTAACCGACTTCAAAAAAAAGGAGGAGGTTACTCAATTCTACCGTATATATATTATATATGTTCGGGGATAACTCCGTCGTTTATGAACTGATTTTGATAATTCTTTTTTGGTTGAAAAGGAGATATCCCTAGTGTGATACCATGATAAGGTAACTAGGATCTGATGATGGGATCCCAGAGAAATCGAGGGAAATCTCGAAAATCCGCATAACTTTTTACTGGGTGTACTGATTTTAATGATTTTTAATTTACTCGAAAGCCGATGTTTATCATGTGGTCACATTTAAAATTCATCGAGATCTGATTACAACTTTTGGAGTAATCTTTGGTAATGCGTATTTACTTGACTATTTTTTCGTCTACTTACGTTGTATTACTTGTCGATATAATTGAAGTCGGTTTTTCTTCGTTTGCCTCCAAACACAATTATTCTATTTACGAATTATCGAAGATATGCCTCATTTTATATTGCTTTTAATTTATGACAAATGCGTGTATAATACCGAAATTGTTATGTATCAAATATCATACGAAATTTCTCTACATTTTAAAAATTAACTTGAAATCGAAAAAAAAAATCCTAATACGGTACAAATTGCCTTTAATCAAACAATTTTTGTGACGACATTCTAAAATACCATTATTTATTCGCTTACATATAAAACAAAAATTACCTACCGGTTGTCGAAAAAGAAAGTAGTCAAAAACTCAATTATTCTTACCGGAAAACGTTTAAATGATTCAATGTAATAGCGGAAGAGGGTGGAAAGCGTCGACAATGGACAAAACTCAATATATATTTAATTTGACCCCCAAGATAAATGGTTTCCTGGCGCCGTTACACGTTCACCTGTTGCAAACTGATACAGTCGATATAAAATTCCATTACAATCTGGACAGTTGTTGCCAACTCTACCTAACGTATGTCGAAAAAAAAAAAAAATTAAAACAAAAAAAGAACAAAATTGTTAACAGTTAAATTATTTTTGGTCGAGTTCGCAGTATACCTAATTAAAGAACGGATACTTGGGACAGCAATCGTCTTTTAAACGATAGCGAAAGCAATCAACAATTACTCTACGAGTTACCTTAAGAGGGTTTCGATCAACTCAGTTTTAATGGGCTTACATTATATATAACAGCCTTCATCGTTCGTCACGAATATGATAAGACTCTTAGTATAATTGTAATTTACGTGTATTACGAGTATTTCCAAGCGAAATATGAATAAAATAATCATATTTTTTGTCTACTTTAAGTGATACGGATATCTAACTATAATATGTATGTAGATTAGAATGAATATTAACTAATAAAATTTTATTTATTTATTAAATAATTTATATAAACTAGAATAGCAATAGGAAATAGCTCTTATAAACAATGCTGGTACAAAGGCACTACTTATCCCATGATGGAATCTCTTTCAGTAGTTCTGCCAAAGAAAAATTATAAAACAGTCGCAAAATTGGCGTGTACAATCTAAACATATTGAGAATAAAAATATAATATATAATAAATACATAATTATACAATATATAAATGCATACATACATAATAATGTATACACACGTAGATACAAATAATATGATACTTATACTTATACATACACGCATACACATATACGATACATAATTTAATACATACGATAATATATTCCAATACGCATAAAGACAATTAAATTGATTTTAGACTAGGATTGATTCAGCTAGAATTCTCTCAGCGATAGTGTTTTGCAATCGCGAATTTCATGTAGTAGGGAATTCCAAAGTCTAACGAAATGTACAGTAAAGTAGTAAGATTAAGGGTGGGAAAAAAATACTAAGAATTTTTCATTATATTTCAAACAATTAGGATATTGAATTATATAATTAAACGCCAAATGACCAAATGAACTGAAGTCTCTAAGTCTTAAACTTTCGACAGCACTTTTGGATTCTTGCTCAGTACTTTTCCAAGACAGTTTTTATATACGAATATGTTTATCGGCTTTCTGAGAAAATTAAAAAATACCAATCCAATAAAGCAGCGACATATTAAATCGAAGTGAATTAAGTTGTGCACACTGAAGTGAATAATGAAAAAGTTTTAAACGCTTCGAGTTGTATAAAAACAATTTCGTTAAAATATCGCGTTTCAGACGATTAGTTTAACACAAAACAAAACGTCGAGGAGGAAACCGATCGCGCCTAAACCATTACAAAACAAATCTCTCTCGGTTCCAACGATTTAAAGAGATTTAAAAGATATTTAACGAATGGCTTTAGCAACAGAGACAATCGCCTGGAGGTACTCACGAAATACTTCGACAATTTTGAGCTTCTTAAATTACAGTATTTTCTCATTGATCGTTTCAGATATATATATATATATATATATATACATATATATAGTGATTTTATTGACCAGAAACTGAAATTATTTAAATAAAAAACTTACTTTCGTGCAACGGTTTTGTATATGCTAAAAATACACTATAACTATCCACAATATACACACACATATTTCATCACATATAGCTATGCCCAGCAGTGCGGTATTACAGCTTGAAGCGAGCGAATTAATTTCCCTATTTATTAGGATTGAAAAGTGTAATTATTGTTCTCATGTCGATTGTTACAAAATTTAATAAGTATTTGCTTCGATTTGGACTATATGAAAAGATTCAAAATATATAACATTTCTGCAATATGTTTGCTATGATTTTATTTTACAGTAGCTATAAACATAGATGCACGTGTCTAGTAGAATAATGTTTATTTATATCTCACGCTCGAAGTAAAATTATTTGCCAAAAAATATATATTATTATGTCTTAACAATAGGCTAGTAAGTCGAGTGTCATGAATCACGGTATTATATTAAACTGCCCGCACCACAATATATCTGAGATACATAAAAATGTTCTCTCACTCGTAACTCTTCCTGACCTTTATCCGAGAGAGCCTCCGAAACTCATACAGACGCCCTTCACACAACAAGCTTATTTATGTTATTGTACAAATTATTATACTGTAAACTTGGTTTAGTTTCAAAATTTAACTCCTAACATAACGTGAATTACCATTAGTGAGTACTTGTATTCGTATTTATTTTGAATATTATGAAATAAATAATTAACTTTTTTTTGGGTTTATAAACCCAAAAGTGCTATTTTCATTATATTGACAACAATATGACACTATGGGTTGGAATTACTTCGAAAGCAATCGAAAGATGTCAACTAATTTCGTCCAACGAGTTTTCCAGAATTCAGAAATACCAAATACATTTTTTTCTTTAAAACATTAGTGAATACATGAAACTTAAAAAATAATTTTCTCATACATTACTTAGGCATTATGCTTGCGGCATATTTACGAAAGTACAAATCCTTTTTCACTTCACAAACGCTTTGAATATCTACTGACAACACAAGAATCCAATTTTCGTTCGTATTTTCATTCAGGCGCTTCTTCAGTTTATTCAACAGAAATGCATTCAATATTTTCTTGCTGACAGACGTATATCAAACCAAAATTGGCTCACATCATAGGTCGACACTGACAGTTTTAATCAGAAGCCGCGAATGCCTTCCTCGTACACAATAATTACAAGAATATATATCGCACCTTCGGTGGAACAAGGGCGTATCTTACAAAAAATCATAAAATGAGTTAAATATGCAGAAATGCCCAAAAAACACTCTAGTATCTAGTGGGACAAAGACTCCCATTAGATTCACTTTAAAAGTGGCTACACGGCAATAGTGTCTTTGTCATTTTGGATCGAATTGGTGGGCGTTTTGGCGCGACATCGTCTCATTGGTCAGTTGCGCCGTTGCCCCCGCGCGCAATGTTTTTATCTTGGAGCGCCAAAGCCGCGAAGGTAAATATGCCTTTTGATATTTGATATTCCTGGAGAGACAAAGTCATATTTAGCACACTTATGCCTTTTTCGTGAGCAAATGTTTGGAGAGACAAAGCCATTGCAACATTTGTGACTTTGTACTTCCAACATTTTTATTATTTTATAGTGTTATGAACAAATGTGGCGTTGTTATTCCAATACATGTTTTATAAAATAGGCATAAAAACAATTTATACTTTCTCATACCGAATTCCTTTCTAACTCTGAGTAGTTACACATAATAGTTGACAAATAATTTTTTTTTTAATTTTAAAATGGTGTTGCTGTTTAAACTCTGAAGCTTTATTCTAAGTTATACAGTTAAATTTTCAGGGAAAAATGGGATCCCGAAGTCGAAAAGTTTTGATGATGTTAAATGATGACAAAGACATTCAGAATATCGAAGAAATGCATGTGCCTCAAATTGATAGCATCCCAGCCATCATTGAAGACCACCAAAATAAAAAAATCATCATCATCATCATCATACCAGCTCATGGACGCCCACTGCTGAGCATAAGCCTCCCCTAATGCTTTCGACGACGATCGGTCCTGCGTTGGTTCTTTTTTTTTTGGCAGCGGGTCTTGAAGAACTTAGACACCACCGCACGGGCAATTTCCACCAGCCCGTCGTTGAGCTCGTCCACATCTACGCAGTCGGCCAGGCGACAGGCCAAACCGATTTTGGAGTTCGAGTTGAAAGCTCTCGGGGTTTTGAATCTGAGCAGGCGCAGGTCGGAGCGCAGACCCTATAAGCCGACCCCTCTCAAACTTGACATCGATATTCAATGTGCCTCGGACAAGTCGGTGATCACTTCCTGTTTTCACAGCATTGATCATTGAGACATCACTAAATATGTGTTTGTTCGTCGACATGATAAAATCTATCTCGTTCCTGACGGTGCCGTCGGGACTCAACCAGGTCCATTTGCGCCGTTCCGGCTTCCTGAAGCAGGAGTTCATTATAAAGAGTCCCTCCTTCTCCATGAAGTCAGTCAGTAACCAGTCCCGGGAGTTCCGTTGCTCGTATCCAAATTGCTCCACTCACAACTTATCACCGCATCGTCTGCTTAGCTTCGCATTGAAGTTCTCCATCACAGTAGTGTAGTGGCATGTAGAGCTATGTATGACTGTAGAGATTTCCTCATACATAGCTTCCACTTCGTTATATGGATGTGTCCAGGTCGGTGCGTAAACCTGTATGACCTTTAGCGAATACCGCTTGGATATTCTGAGTATAAGGTACGCCACCCTGCTCGACACTCTCCTGACGACGTCGATGTTGTTGACGAGAACCTTGCGGACGAGGAACCTGACACCACCCTGGGACTGTTGGTCGCCCTCCCGATAGTACAGCAGGTTGCCAGACTTGAGACATCGAGTCCTTTCCCTCTCTCCGGACCTCAGATAAGCCTATAATATCCCAGCTCAACCTGCTGAGAGCTTCTTTCAACTCAATGAGATTCGCGTCGGTCCGCAGCGTCCTAGCGTTATATGTTGCCAGGGCCAAGTCTCGTCGTTGGGTGTGGTGGCCTGGCTTCTGCCGGAGATTATAGCCTCCTGCCCCGCCGTTATCTAGGCCTCCACCGTAGCCAGGACTAGCGGGGCCGCCGGGGACTGGGGGACAATTTTTTGTCGTGTCTGCCATTTAGGGGGATTTGGCGTAATCGCCACGCTTGCTAGGCTGTGCTTAGAAGGCGCTGCTGCCCACCCTCTAGTGGTTTTTCCTCTATCGCCTCTTACGATACCCACGGGATGAGATGGGGTGAAATTACAGATGCCTTTTTAAGGGATAGATCTCGTGCTACGTTATTCATTTGTTTTCTATGAAAGCATGGTTGCTATTATTATTTTAGTTTCTTACATACGTTTTCTTTTTATCGTTTTTTTTTTTGTTAAATATTTACTGTAAAATGCCAAAGTGGTCTGTACAACAATAACTATGAAGATTGTTTGTAGTTTTATGTTTGTTTTTTTTTTGATTTATTTAAGTGGAGTTAGTAAGTGAGTTTGATTTGTAAGAGTAAAGTAAAAACGGACTGATTACTATGGACAAAGATTTTATAACGTTAATATTGACGCTAATTTTAAAGGCAAGTTCCAAAGAGTTTCGCTAGAGTTTTTTAAGATTTTTCAACAGAAGTTCCTAAAAAAGATGTTTAATTATAAAATAAAACATTTTTTGCAACAAATAAACTAGTTTCTATTTTTCAAAATCTTTAAAACACGAACGATAAATATGGTCATAATTACAAAACGATTTAAATGTTGGTGGAACAAAGGCATAAATGTACACCTTATTTTGAAAAAAATATTAATAGTAATTAACAAAAAATATTTGGCACTTGCAAACTACATGGCCATATTCACAAATAAATAGGTCGAAATATTTGGCACTTGCAAACTACATGGCCATATTCACAAATAAATAGGTCGTATTTCATACAAAGAACAAACACTTTGAAGCAGTACAAAGACGAATAATACGACTCGGAATGTAAAAAAAACTTTAAAATGGCTCTCCTGTAAAATTACAAAAAGTGGAGTTGAGCCCTTGTTCCACCGAAGGTGCGATATGTGTTATGTTGTAGAAATGTTGTCTTTGGAGAGCTTTACGAAAAATGTGAGCGTGCGTCGATGTGTGCATACGTCGGGCATACGTCGTTGCGAGTGGTCTTGCGGAGAGCGTATTTTTTGAAATGTTAATGTTTATCGCCGGAGATTTATTTCATGTTGCATTGATAATTAGATTGTTTGGCGCCGACTCAAAATTACTTAGCTATACTTACATTAGTTTAAGAACTTAGTTATTAAAGTTAATTAATAACTCAACATTTTATAAAAAATATATACTTAGATATAGTTTCATTACTTTAAGAAGTTAGTTATTAAGGTTCAATAAAAAAAGGTTTATTATTTGTTGCTTTTTAGTTTTTTCGGCGGTTTAATTTTTTGTTAAAAAGTTTTTATTTCATATTTTTTTGTAGCGTTAATTACTATATACTTAATTTTTGATTACTTTTAAAATATTTACCTACCTTACTTAAGACAACTTACTTTGAACAATCAATCATCCCCTGTTTTCTTACCCTTAGGGTTGATAGGTTGGGTAGTATTATTTTCAAATTTATATGGGACCAACTTCGGGGTATATTCTTTTCAATAAAAAAAATTATCAAAATCAAACTACTCTGTAAAAAGTTATGCGTGGCCATACCTTACAATCAGTGAGTGATCAATCAATCATCTTCTGTTTTCTACCCTTAGGGTTAGATTTTTATTTTCAAATTCATATAAGACCAACTAAAGGGTATACTCTTTCTAATAAAAAAATAATTATTAAAATCGGACTACTCTGTAAAAAAGTTATGCGTGGTCATACATAAAAAAATATATATACGCGTCGACTGGAGAACCTCCTCCGTTTTTTCGTCGGTTTTTTTTTATTTTTTTTTATATATATAAAGTTATGTCCACAGGCTTATAGTGTCCGTGCTTTTGCTATTCCGGTTTTTATTTTTATTACTGATCGTTTACTTGTTACACAACTGCAGCTTACATTAAGAGAACTAATTATTCTATCTTAGTATCCCTAATGCAGACGTGAGTCCACCGACCAAAATTATGCTAAACTTAATTGATATCTTACATTTTTTCGTCGGACAAAAAGACTTCAAATTTAGTTCAAGTTTATATTATACTTTGATATTATAAACACGATTCTATTTTATTAAGCATCAATTAAATTAAATATAAATTATTAAGTTTAAGAGGAACTGTCCAGACTTCTTGGCAATACTGAAAGTCGTTCGCATACAAATTCGACCAATCAGCAATTTGTAAAATCTGTTATCATACCTTATTAAATATTTGTCACTTAGAATCTGCTCACCCGATCGTTACACACACGTTAATGTAATTTAAATTGTTTTACACGTTAATATAGTTTAACTAGCTGACTCGGCAAATGTTGTCTTGCCGCTAAACGCTATTTAAAAATAGTGGTTGGTGGTAGAAGGGTGAAAATTCAGTATTGTATGTATTTTTCAACGCCAAATCATAATAAAATAAAAAAAAAAATAATTTTTCTAAAAATTAAAAAATATATATTTAGGGGTGGACTACCCTTAACATTTATGGGGATGAAAAATAGATGTTGTTCGATTCTCAGACCTACCCAATATGTACACAAAATTCACGAGAATCGGTCAAGCCGTTTCGGGGGAGTTTAACTACAAACACCGCGACACGAGAATTTTATACATTAGATAAGCGCAACGATTTTGTTATTTCAAAACCTAGTATCTAAAATAAATATTAAGCTTATATCTGCATAATGTTTAATTAGTTTTAATTACTATTTTTATAGATACGTACGTAGTTCATTAAAAACTTAAAAACTAATTTAATAACAAAGTTTTGGAGAGAGTGATACAAAAACATTCCACTTTCAATATCAATTTAAAACACAATAACTGAATATCAATTAAAAGTAAAAATGAAAACGAAAATTATTCCTTGAGGTATTCTCGGCTTTTTTAATGAAAAAGTAACTTTAAAAGCCTTCAATTTCAAAGTTACCTCAAGATATATCTTTCAACCCATCTTGGCTCAAAGGTCTATTTGTAAAATTTTATACTTAGGTATATACAGGTTTGATTTCTGTGACACTATCAATTTTATGTTTGTGGATAATAAAAAAAGACAATAAATCGGCTTTTATTACGTTAAGCCTGATTTAGCGTTTTTTCCGAGATAAAAAGTAGCCTATATGGTGCTCCACAACCTTCACTATCTTCCAGTGAAAGTCCCATAATAATCGGTCCAGCCCTTCCGGAGAGATTAGATTTTGGGAGATTGACAGATATTTTGTATTGTCCGGGGACAAAGAGAAAGACAAAAATTTGTCAGAAGGTATGGTAGATCGCTAGATCACGTGAAAAAAAAATTTCGGTCCTTTTTTAAATTTTACTTTGTCTCAATATACGAACTATACTGGAAATGAACTTCTGCATAACCGCCCAATACTATTTTTCTTAGCCCTAAAAGCGTCGTACCTACCGTATACAACTATAAAACCGCATTTGGAAACGAATTCTTTTTCTTGTAGAATTTTTTATTATTATAAAGTATTATCTGTGTATTCAATCTGGATTATTTATATTTATTTTATTTATTTATTCTTAATGTACACCAAAATACAGACACATATAAAGAAAGATACAATACAAAATGTACAAAGGCGATCTTATCGCTAAATAGCGATTTCTTCCAAATAACCTTTGAGTAATGGACACGATACAGTAGCAGCGATTAGAAGTGTGCAGATATTAAGGAGGAAAAATCAATAACAAATAATGTAACTAATTAAAAATACGAGGCATTATCAGAGATACTTAGAATAAACTACAATATGATAGTATATTAAGTTTCTTTTAATAATGCTTTCTGATGTAATGTTTTACAGATAAGGTCGGATTATTTTTTCAAATGAATTTGCAAAAACAAAAAAAGGATAGATAAATTAATTACGTCACCTGTTACCAAAAGTAAATATACTAACTAAAATTACAAAATTTATGTATGTACCAATAAATATTTAAAATATTTACTCATATATTTGAATAATAAATCTGTATAAAAATGAATTCAAGTTGATTAGATATATAGTCAAATCTAGATATAAATGAAATTTAATTAATCATTTTAAATTTTGTATTATAAAGTTAATTAATAAATAAATATGGTATTTTGTTAAACAGATTATGTTTTCAGGGCACGTGTTAGCAGTCTCCTTTGATATTGAAAAGTTAATTTGGTTTTCATGAAATCAAAATCGTTAACGGTTTAAAAAAATTTCATGTGAAGAAAATTTTCGTGAAAGATAGTGTTGTTTTATTCATAGCAAAAAATGGGTCACACAAAGGTTTCTTTGCTTCTCTAGATCGCTTCACCACTAACAACGAAAGAAGTAGTAGTAATGCATTTTCTGTGATGCTGAAGTCTGGTGCATAAATTCCTTACGTCTGTGTTAATTGATGTGCGTCAAGAAGCTTAACTCTACCCATATAAATCAAAAAAGTATTAAAATTGATTCGGTTAAAACATTATAATTATCTACTACATAATATGAAGCACAGAAATATAATATTCATTGTTTCAAAAGGTATGAAGCCATACACAGAATACCTGTAATTAATTTTATTTAGGAGGTATCTGCGTAATTATATAATAATATAATGATCGCTTTAAGTAATGTTGGCTTAACTACGTAAGGTTTAAATAAATTGTAGTGAAATGAATAAAAGAGAGCCGTCACGAATTTTACGTATTAATCAGTAGTAGAGAACAGGGAAAAGGGATTGAAATAGAGCTATTTTTCACTACAGTCTACACACGTAAAAAAACAACATATGGTGTACGCCTGTAAAATAATACTTGGAGACAACATTTGCCTTTTTTATTATGGATTAAAATAGTAAATTAAAACTTGTAATTAATTTCAGTACAAAAATTTGTCCGATAATAAACGCCCATTGGTTTTAGACAGTTAAATCAATAATGCTTCTAGAATCTATATCTATTATTACATTATCTGTGCTTTGGTAAGAATAATAAAATGAATCAAACTAAAAAAAAATCAATATAAAGTTGTTGAAAACAAACATGAGAATGATGTTAAGCCTACTCGTGGACAACAAGAGTCAAACTCTTCACAGACATGTACGCAAAATAGGCAAGTTTTTTTTCAACTATAATTTTTTAAAAGCGATAAAATTCTTATCTATTATATTCTTACTTATCGAATCCCGTCTGTATAATTTTATCAAAAAGCAAAGGACCTAATCGAATAGAAAATGCGCCATTTTCGTTACTTTTATGGGTTACGTAAAATGTGTTAAAACACATTTCCTAGATTTGTATTTGGTAACATGACTTTTTGTACCCTACTTGGTAAATTAAATGTCAGAAATACTAGCGGTTTAAAGCTACGTTTTATGTACTTAAGATTTACATATCTGGTTACTGTACAGCCCTATGAGTCACATCGTGACATTTATAGGCTCTTAACCTTTGTCAGTACACACGCAGACAGATTTTAAACACGTTTAAACATTTAGACAAAACATTATTTTTATTGTATTTGTCTTAATTCTTCTCCATCCTACGTGATATTGGCGCAAGCTTTTGTGGTATCATAGAAATAGTGAATGCCATTTATACACAAGGGTATATTTACTTCTGTTGCAACTTTAGACAGTGAGTATACGATGTATAAGACGCCTATGCAATCATTTCCTTTAAACTATTTTGTAACCGTTTACTGTAGAGGTGAGAAGATATAGAAATTACTGATTCATTTAGTGATTATATACACAGACATATTTTTAAGTAAGACTTCTTTAGATTCGATGTGATTTGAAACTAAATGAAACGTAAATCCGTCATGATAAAGAAACAAACACATAAATGTATAGGAGAGAATGAGACAGAATACATTACTGATCAAAACACGTAACCGAAGCGTTTGGCGTAGCGCTCAGGACCTTTTTCACGAGACAGTAATCACTGTCCATAGAATAAATCAGAAACGGCCTATCTACGACTTTTCAAATATTTCACTTTTGCCGTATGTGAATTGCACACACATTGTTTTTCTTAATTTTCTTCATAATGATCAATACGTGTCTATTTCTGAAAATCGTTAGATTTGTTCGTATAACGCCCGTCATCAAGTACTCTTATAGAACCGTTTTCATTCCTTAACTGTATCATCAATATTTCCCTAAACCCTCTTCAAGTTGTTATTGGAATTTCAAACTCAATAAATTAATTATTCCAAGCAAACAAACCTGTTGGGAATGTATATTTACGAGCTAACATTTGTGAGATATAATCATGGGAACTTTGATATGAGTATTTATTAATATGTATTAAATACCCTTAATTATGATTAATAGTGGTCGCCCATTGGTCGAAATTCAAACATAATTAAAAGTTTAAATTAAAAAAGAACCAATTTGACTACAGACTAACAATCAACAAAAGAGTTGTAATATGCGTATGTGTGTCAAATACATGGTAGTGTGTGCAGTGTTTTTTTATTGATTTAATATATTTTTATGTATAATTTAAAAAAATATATATTTGCATTCTGCATTCCTCTATACAAACTATAAGTGTACGAAATTTCATACTCCTCCGTTCGTGTAATTTTCGTTAAAAGGGGTACAAAGTTTTTGCTTCATGTATTAATATACAGATAATTCATCATCATTTCAGCCTATACAGTCCACTGCTGGACATAGGCCTCCACAAGTTCACGCCAAAAATAACGTGAACTCATGTGTTTTGCCCATAGTCACCACGCTGGGCAAGCGGGTTGGTGACCGCAGTACGGGCTTTGTCGCACCGAAGACGCTGCTGCCCGTCTTCGGCCTGTGTATTTCAAAGCCAGCAGTTGGATGGGTATCCCGCCATCGGTCGGCTTCTTAAGTTCCAAGGTGGTTGTGGAACCTTGTTATCCCTTAGTCGCCTCTTACGACACCCACGGGAAGAGAGAGGGTGGCTAAATTCTTTAGTGCCGTAGCCACACAGCACAGATAATTATGATCAGGTAAATTGTGGGCAACTTTTAAAAGTATACTCGTAATTTAAATAGTAGTTTCATTAATAATCCTATTATTATGTTTAGCCTTTTTTAAAGTTAGCTTATTTTATATTTTTCTTACATATAATTAGATTATGTTACTTTATTTATTTCTATTATTTAATAATTATAACAAAACAATGTGTACGATATCAAATTGTCTTTAAATCAATAAATAACTTTATCTTTAGGCTCATGTACATATGAGTGTGTAAAAATATGAATCTCGATCAAAGTTTTATTAAAAGAAAGACGATAAAGGCAACTGTCATCTTAAACTTTAAATGTTTTGCCTTCAGCGTAAAGTTCATCAGATTTTCTAAAGTTTTAAGTATATAATATTGTGGCGACGTTTAAAGTAAAAGTTTAAATGAACGCACACGCTAACAACTTGCATTCAGTTGTTGAAATCGTTAAGAATCTAAATGTTTCTTTTGCATTTTACATTAAGAGTTTATATCCTGCTCAAAATATGGAGCAGCCCGACTGGGGAAGTACCTCGAACTTACAGAAGACCACAGCTAAATAATACTGTTTTCAAGCAGTATTGTGTTCCCGTTGGTGAGTAAGGTGACCAAAGCTCCTGGGGGGGGGGGGGGGAGGGAATTGGGCATTGCGTCGGCAACGCGCTTGCGATGCTTCTGGTGTTGCAGCCGTCTATAAGCTACGGTAATCACTCTCCATCAGGTGAGCCGTACGCTTGTTTGCCGACCTATAAAAAATATATATATGAGGTAGGTCACAACAGGAAAAATTTAATTCAAAATTACTTATTCTTACAGACAATTACAGCCAAATAGTACTGTTTTCGAGTAGTGTTCTTGTGTGTGAAGTAAGGAAACCAGAGATCGCTCAGGAGACTCGGTAATGCGCTAGTGATGGCGACAAGATTTTGATTTAACGCTTGATTGCACCCTAATTGTATGTAAAAAAACAAAAAGCGAGTGCTTACGTTGTTTACGAATAATTGCTTAAATTGAATATACTGTTGATTTTTATCTATTTATCTAGTTGTGAGTTTCATTCTGATTAAAGTCAAAATAATATTTAATTATTATTCCTGTATTTCCACATGTGATGAATTCGCTGTACAGATGTAATTAAATTAAGACGATAACTTGTATCTAGGTCAGCATTTATGATACTTTTTATCCCAGGAGACATAAAGGTTCTCAAAGTTTAATAAAGTAACTTCATTTTTATATTCTTAACTTATTAACTTCGAGTCGCGGGCACATTATGTAGATAATTATATGATATTATAATATTTCTAACTAAGAGGTTACTCTAGAGAGTTGGGCAGTGTTTTAAGAGTTATTCATAATGTAATAAAAAATACGCTTGTCTCATTAGAATTTATAGGTCATTTAAAATATATGTATCTTAAGTGAAGGATGTATATGTCAACATGTAACATGAATATTGTCGGCATATTGGCAAAAAATAATTAATTGTTCTTCATATTAGTACAAAATTGTTTGCACAGGAGTATGACATTTATTTGTGGTAATCTTCTTATATATAAATGAAAATGAATGTTGCTAAGCGCACAACTCGAGAATGGCTCGACCAATACTGCTAATTTATTTTCTTTGTATGTTCCTAACCTCTAACTTTTGACAGAACGAAGAATGTCCGGGCAGCTAGTTTAAAAATAAAATTAAATGTTTGAGATTTGACAGTTAAATATTTTATGTTTAACCAATATACAATATTCAGTATTATTTTGTTTGTGTATTATTAACGAATCGTTTATATTAGTTGTGATAAAGTAAATTATTTTAGCAATGTCGATGTTAATTCAACATAATATTATGATTGCTAACCTTCCAAAAACATGTCATTTTAAATATATGTATGTAGCATTGTATACTGGTATTACTGTATATACAGCCTTTTGTCCTCCACAATCGGACGCAAAGCTTAAGTGTCAAATATAAGGAATAGAAGTCTACTACTTAATTTTTATTTCTACTTATTACGATTGATGTGATATTGAAGCCAATTCCGAAGAGGTATATGTAGGTACTTATTAATTATTAAGTTAGTAACTAACTCATTATACTACTACCATTGGCTTCGTTAACGTGTGAGATTCTATCTGGATACTTACTGTTTTTTAACGGCGTGTCCCGTGTAAAGATCCCGCCTCAAAACTCCATTTCACGGGATTTCTGCGATAAAAATAAGCCTATATGTTGCTTCTCAACCTCCTTTATCTTCCAGTAAAAGTGCTATAAAAATCTTTTCAGCAATTCTCGAGATTAGCCCGAACAAACAAAAAAAAAAAAAACATACAGACAGGATAAAAATTTTAAAATCGTTTTTGTGTGTTTTAGTATCGCGTAAATATCTACATATACACTTGAAAATAAACAGTTATTTTGAAATAGCAGACAGAGACTTCAATTTAATTGATATGTATATGTGTGTGTAGATTAAACCTTAAAAGTATATTATAAATTTAAATACAACAGAAAATATTGAAAAATAAACATAAGGATTGCCAAAAACGTTTTTAAATGAACCACGAACATATGCCAACCAACCAACGAACATTACGAAAAATGAGACGCGCATTCATTTGGAAATATGACCGTGTAACAAACTGTAACAAACTTAAAAGACGACCATATCACGATAGGAATAGAGTAGTACAATCTTTTATAACTTTACTTCTATAATAAGTAATTCATAAATAAAAAACACGTGTAAAATAATGTTAATTAAGTGTTACAATTATTTTATAATTGCTCGTGTAAATATTTATTTTCTTACAGGAGTGTTAAGGCTACATGATATAACTAATTGAATAATTATTTACTAAATAATAAGCAAAAGAAAAAATAAATGCATAAATGTTATAATTAAATTACAGCATTAAAATATGACTAAACTATGTTATTCTGATTAATGTAATTCATTTAATTGCAAGAGAATTATGAAATGATAAGGACTTACGGCAAGGGCTTACACTTAAAATTGTGAAAAGATTTATATACTCAGTGTAAATATGGTAACATTTACGGACATAATTTTTTTTTTATTTTATTTTTTTATTTTTGTTTACTAGAATTTAAAAAATGTTCTAAAACAATGAAAGAAGCTTTAACCATAATAATAATTTTGGTAGACTTTAATAAAAGACTGAGATTAAAATAATTCAGTTTTTTCTGGACATTTAGGATTAAAGTAGATTTAAAAACTGCGACGTTCTTTTCTTTTATAATTTTTTCCTAGATTTTCTATTTTAAAAACCTTTGAGAATATTTTCCAAAATGGAATAATCGTTTCGCCGCTTCTTTATTTACGGAATAAACATTGTAATATTTATAAGTATTTTACTTCTGTAATTTGTTTTAGAGCTTTAAGTAGTTTTCATCATGAAAGTTTAAAGATAAAATACAGACCCTTATTTCACAAGATGCCTAACGTTTTCTCTAAAGTTTCAAACTCAATAAGTTAATTAGATACTCAAATCTAACAGACTAGTCGAAATTCTATTTTAGGTGAAAATGTTGTAGTATCAGGGTGGAAAGTTTTGTATAAGTGTGTAATCTCGAATGTATAATATATACATTAAGTAAATTTTAAAATTTCTGTATTGAATATAATATGTTCGTTAATTAAAAAGATGAAAGAAGCAAGAAAGAAACACAAAATTTTTATTGGCCTTCCAGTCGATTAAAAATATTGTTTAATTTTTATTTTTCACTAATTACGGTTCTTTTGCAATTAAATATTATTTTATTTTTATTTCGAATTAGGTTGTTTCTATTTTTCGGGCTCTATTTCACTCTGAGGTGTAGGTGTTTCTTCTTCTGCTGGTTTTATTTCGCCTTCTGGCGTAACGTTGTCATCAGGCTGTTTTTCTTCTTCTGTCTTTGTTACGTTTTCAGGGGTAGATCTCTCATTAGTTTGTTGTTCAATTTCTGTCTTTGTTACGTTCTCTGGAGTAGAACTCTCACTAGTTTGTTTTTCTTCATTTGGTTTGGTTACATTCCTTGGTGTAGAACTCTCATGCGGCTGTTGTTCTTCTACTGTCTTTGTTACGTTCTCTAGAGTAGAACTCTCACTAGTTTGTTTTTCTTCATCTGGTTTGGTTACATCCTTTGGAGTAGAACTCTCATTCGGTTGTTGTTCTTTTTCTGGATTTGTTACGCTCTTTTGAGTAGAACTCTCATTTGGTTGTTTTTCTTCTTCGAGTTTTGGGTCGTCTTCAGAATTTGGTTGTTGCGTTGTTGTCGATTCCGTATCTTCATTTGGTTTTGTCGTTTGATCAGGGTAAGGAGACGTTGCTATACAACCAATAGGTTTCCAAACAGGAAAGAGTGAACAAATATTTTTCATTGTATTTTGTGGTGTTGTATCCGTCAATATTTTTCTTCTTGGCAGAATTATAATGGGAGTTGTGTCAACTTTGATTTTTCGAAATTGAAGTTCAGCGTTTTTGACAAAAAATTTAACATAGTTTCTAAGGCATCGTTTAAAATAAAATTTATTAATTGGAAGATGTTCAGTACATACGTTTTGAGCTTTACCGTGTGCTAAACAACTTAAATAATCGGCTTGAAGATATATATTTCTTTCCAACTGTAATAGGTAACATTTTCTTGGACCCGAGTTAATGCCACTGTCTTTAAAATGAAAATTTAAGCTGATGTCAGATCCAATGTTTTCCACAATCCACGGAAGCGTGGTTTTAAAGAACTCCAAATCCTTATTATCAGTAAAATCTGATAGTATAGTAATTAGCTTGTAGCAATGAATACATGGCAATATTAAAAGTATAAAAACTATCAAACGACGATTCATTTTGATGATATATTTCTTACTAATACCTTTACTAATTTGCCTTTTATAAAAACTTATCAAATATTTTTTAGATTGCTTGCATATTTCTTTTTAGTACCCTGTAATCAAAATTTATAGCACTGATAAACTAACATTCATGTAATTTTAAACGAGTAAAAAAATGATAATTATTTAAAATATTTATCGTTACTTTTTCTTGCTACGAGTGAAACATACTACATACTAGCTTTACCCTGCGCGTGTTGCTACGTTTATTTTTATTATTATTTTTTGGTCGTACTAACTCAGAAACTATTAGGGCTCATGCACAACACTGCTGAAAATCATGACATGATCAAATGCATAGTTTACGATTCTATAAAAGCCACACAGACAAGCATTTATTTATATATTATATATAGATTTTTACTTTCAGTTAATTTCCATATAACAATATTTTAAACATAAATCCTTTAAAAATTTCATATGTTACCTTTTTGAATGAAACAGAAACACATATATATCTACATACATGAAATAGTTGCTGCGCTACGCGCTTTTAACCGCATAATTTCCGATCCCGTGGAAATGTCCGGATAAAAAACCTATGTGCTATCTACGTACCAAGTTTCATTAAAGTCGGTCCAGTAGTTTTTGCGTGAAAAAGTAACAAACATACGTTGGATATATTTATATCTTAAATACATCTACTCGTAAATCTAGAACAACTTTGGGTGTAAAAAAATCCAGTTATAAAAGTCGCGAACGGCTAAACCAGGCTCACAATAATTTTCAACATTGTTGAAAAGTTTGAATTTGTCAGTTCTTCAAAAGTATAAATCATGATATTGTGGTGCCGTTTCAAGTAGAAGTTTAAATGAACACACACGCAAAACGCTGAATCATATTAAAAAGCTTATGTAAATGTATATTATGTTTGTTGATTTTAGTTAGTTAAGCTTCAAGAAGTCCGATTTTTCGCAAAATTTTTCGCACATTTGAACAAAAACTGTGAGCGTTTAATCATTCGATATTATTTTTTTATTTATTAAAATGAATCTTTATTTTTTGTGATAAAACACAATTAAAATATTTGATTTATCGTTTTAATTATTACTGTAAAATTTTAATCATTAAATAATATTTCTAAAGTGAAAAAAAAGTTGATATGAAGTATGAAATACAGACGAGACTGACAGTGACAAGATATTAAAAGAGATTTTTTTTTATATTTTCAAAGCATTAAAAATTTATCCTTTATCTTATTTTTAATCACGAAATAATTTATTTGGGAGGGTCTAGCTTTCGTGATGTATTATTTTATCAGGAGATGACTGAAAGTGTGTTTAGCGAGACAAGAGGGGTGGAAGAGTACAAAATGACTAAAAACTGTGTGACTTTTTTATGTTCGGCCCCTAACTTACTTCTTTACTTATTTACTAAATGGTTTATTTTCCCTTTAAGGTTGTTCAACTTTTTAATACAGCTGAGTAAAACGCTATTCAAAGTCTTTTGATGCATGTGAAAACGAAGCTGTTGCAAAAAGTTGTTAAAGCAGATTTATGAAAACTGCATAATAAAAGTGGGTTTCTATACTTTAATCACGTTAAAGTTGCTATCTACCTACACTGTAAATTTTCCTGATACTGGTCAAAAATCTAGGCAAGATAATAGCAATCGTAGCCGAAATTATTTGCAGATTCCTTATTTTCATTGATACATATACAGATATACTCTATAGAAATAAAAATTATTATCTCTTGCGTAAGCAATTTTTTGAGGGTAGTCAAAAATATTGTTTGTTAAAAGTACACGCAAGTCGACTGAGCTCCTTATGATAATAAAGCTATTATATGCAACTATAGCATGACTGAACGATATTACATTTCTTTACCGACTCGAGATTAAAAATATGATTTGAAACGTTGTTGTTTTGATTTATAGCACAATGTTCAAGTAAAATGTTTCAGTTTTAATGTATTTTTGCGTTTTGTTTCAAAAAAAGTTACATATCTACATATGTAAATAAATACATGCAAATATTAAAGTAGGAGAAGAAATATCCTTGTCCTACATGAGTAAAAGAGGCGTATGCCCAGCAATGGGATATTACAGCTGAAGCATAAATATTAAAGTAATAAAGTATTCCAAATTGGTATAAATTTAATATTTTTGTAGTTTTGTTTGTTACTTGTCTGTAGAACTTCACCGTTTAATCATTTAATAGATATAAACAAAATATAAAAAGACGAAATGGTGTGAAAACATTCCACATAATTTGCGCTTAAAATACTTACAATAAAGCGCAGATTAAGTCTATTAAGAGCTTGTGACAACATATTCTCATAATGATATTTTATACTGGAGAACGGGAGCTTAACGAGAATTTGCGTCCTACACTAATGACTTGTAATGCATTTTAAGTCTTATCCTAACAACGCGATAGCGACTCATTAAATTTATCTTTTCAACATTTAAACCCAGTGACATCTATGAATTTTATTTTCTAACTGACTTAAACGTAGAGGAGATTCTTAAATTAAATGTATTTTGATGGCACGCGATACCGTTGCTTACTTATAAAAGAGTTTTCATGTCTTTCTTTCAGTTGTAACTGGAAGTTTTCCGAAAATATGTTCAGAAGAATGTACCCGCTTTAATATTTTAATGGAGTATGTATATATACTAATAAATGGAGAGCCGGCTTTTTTTATTTGGTTACACTGCAAAAATTACTGAATCGATCGGAATAATACCTAAACCATAAGATGCGAGGTGTTTTGGTGAAGGTATTAAAGTATGATATGTTGGTGATTACTTATCGTGTAAAAAAAATAAACGGACAGAAGTCACTAGTATACTATATTTGAGAAGTGTATTCAGGAATTTAAAAATATTATTTTTTAATTGAGGTATTTTTATGAATATCAATCAAGGTGCGATTAATTCTTCTGAAGTTTGATTTACATTTTTGACACGGACCGATAAAATGAATTACCAGTATCCTTTTTTCCTTATGTTATTATTTTATTATATTTATTTTTTCCCCACTAACACGTGTACGAACTTGTGCTGAATAGTTTAGTTATGTGTTTTAATATCAAATTATTATTTATCGATGGCGATAAGCAAAATGAAATTCAACTATTATGATTAAATTAAGCTCGTTTCGTATATACTACAATTTCATTGTTAGAGGATCTCTCGTAAGAAAATATAAAACATTTTAATCAAAACAATAGAAGATTCGATAAATTTTAACAGTAACAATGAGTATGAAGGATTAATCTTTTGACTTTTGGCGCATGTGTGCTACGCGTGTTTAAAAAAATGAAATGAAAACTATAAAGATTTGCGTTTTTATGTAACATTTATGTATGATGAGAATGAAAGAATACAAAATATTGCGATAAATCATTAGATTATAATTAAATATTATATTATAAATAATTAGCTATTAGCTCAGAAAAGAACTCTAGGAAATGAAAAGCTAGCCGTTCAATAGAATATAACTGAATTTGAGTATTATACGCTCTAAATTATTTAAAACCGCTATAAAGTGTAGTAAAGAAAAAACTACAAAATTGATAAGACTCGTAATTAAATTTCAGAAAATCTCGTCAAAATTTTACTTTAATTTCGCGTTATTGAAATTCCCTTTCAGAGGTCCTCGATCGTCTAACGAGTCGTCTGCGAGTATATCTAAAAGTGCTTATTCATTAACGACAGCAGTTTACGCTTTGATGTTACGTGATAAGCCTGACCATCCAATTTAAAAGGTAGGTATGTCTTAATTGCTATTTATGATCGTATCTGTGACATCAAAATTGACGCTTAATAGCAAATCCTGACCGAGATACTATGACACAATCCTAGTACTTATTTCGATAAATGTATTCGGGTATCTTCATTTCCATCTTCAATTAATTAAGTTCCTATGGGGATGATTCATCAATAAAACCTTCTCAGTAATCACTAAAGCAGTAAATAGGGAATGATTTAATTAGTACCTACTGAGGGTGTGATTTATCTGACGTGTTGTTTTACTTTATAGTTAAAGAAATATGACCGATAAGATAAATATACCACACTGTCTCCTATTCTTTCAAAAATAATCTCACAAAATTTATTTAAAAACATATTCGTCTTTAAATGGCACGCCCTAAATATTTTTACGGACATTTCAGCTCTTAAAAACTCAGTTCCAAATTTGAATTTTTCCATACTTTATTTTTTATACAAAATCGTTACTTTATTGTTTATCTCGAAATATCTTACATTGTATATTATTACTAATTATTCTCTTACTGTGATATGAAATATGAGAGAACAAAGCACGAAACCGAGAAGAGACGTTTTAAAACAGAATACCGTCGAAAATTGGGGAAGTCATTAAGGTGCTACGAAAGGGAGCAATTAGGGATCTAGGACAGAGCTGGACGGACTAATGTGCATTATTATGGAACTATGGGGACAAAATATGAAATATATTGTTTACTAGATGCGCTCTGTGGCTTTGTCTTTCACTTCGTTATGGACTTTTAGAATTTATTGTTATATACGTCTTGTTAATCACAGTAAGCATGAGTCGTATGTAAAAGGTACTACGCGATACTATACTATTTAAGTATATAAAAAAAAAACTGCCAAGAACAAACTGCTCGAACAGTAGCCAACATTAATAGAATGAATGTGCTAAAAAGAGTTATCGTGCAATTATTTTATTAGCACGAAAGTTAATTCTCTGGACTTTGACAACGATTTTACCTGATTATTCCTGAATGGCACCGATATTGGTAAAAAAGAAAAAGTCTTCCTTCGTCCAAAATGACTACAAAAACTGTGTAGGTACTGTTATAACACGTCGCGTAATACCTTGGATCAATCTTTCTCAAGAACACTTTATCTAATGTAGAAAAGTATTTCCCAAAGAGGATTCTTGTAATTACTGAATGATATAAACTCTTTTCTTATTATTGAGGTACTAGATTGATGCTTAGCAACTAATAATTTTATAGATCGGAGCAATAGTGCCTAAATTACTGTCTCAAAAAATCTAAAAAAATAAAAGTGAAACGTTAAAATGTTTCATAAAAATATATAACGAATATATTTATAATCATTATGTTGATGACATAAACTTGGTGAAAGTTTGGTCCATTTGTCTTAAATAACAACCCCCCATGGTTTCTCCCGGGTGCTGTTAAGTTATATGACATTGTTTTAGTTTAAAATAAGTACCTAAAAGTTTGGTTTTATTGAACCTTTGCGGCTATAAAACGACTTTTTTCGGTAAGATTAATTTATATTTTGCACTTGGATCAAAGTATATATTAGTTTTTGTAAATAAATTGAACAACTGAGAGAGAAGAGGTAAGAAAATAATGAATTTTAAAAATTTTAATTACTCCTTTAAATTTTCTTTATAGGGACACATTTTTTTTGTTTACTTAATGAACAATATGATAGACCATCTAAAAACTGGAGACGTTAGCATTTACTTAAGATTCTTATATTTATATAAGTAAAATAAGCTATTCAAGTTTTCCTATTTTTATGGAGCAACTATTTTAACCGGGCAACATTCGATATCAAAGTGGGGAAAAATGTTTTCGAGTAAAAAGTACAGTTCAAGTAGTCGATTCCACTTTTTCCAGTACCTTACAGTATATGAAAATAGCCATGCCACAATGCTAAAATCTTGCAATGCTAGTCAGTCAGTAAGATTATTTAAAATATATATTTAGAAAAGTATGATTACGTGCAACATTAAATAAATAGAAAAAAAAAGGTGTTGAAATGTTGTAGGATTATGTTGGGTAAACAAAACGCATCAGCGTTATAGATGTACTATAAGATGAAAAACAATAATACGTCAAGCTATAACATATAGAAACGGAACAAAAAATAAGTCAACCAGATCAGTTTTGAAACTCAACACGAAGAACATCTTGTAGACTTGGTATGTAAACATTTAATAACAAAAAAAAAAACACCTAAATTTCGTACTCCAGTCTTTTCAATCGAATATTTGTTTTCTATTTTTATTTTGCTCTAATACCCAAGTAATATGAAATTAGAAAAAGATCTTATTATTTTTTACGATACTACAATGAAATCAAACAAGTGTTTTGAAATATGTTAGTAAATTGATTATTTCAATATGTTTAATTCAAGTCACTAAGATCAGTCTTATCATCATTACAGTCTATATAGTCCACTGCTGGACATAGGCCTCCACAAGTTTACGCCAAAAATAACGTGAACTCATGTGTTTTGCCCATAGTCACCACGCTGGGCAGGCGGGTTGGTGACCGCAGTATTGGCTTTGTCGCACCGAAGACGCTGCTGCCCGTCTTCGGCCTGTGTATTTCAAAGTCAGCAGTTGGATGGTTATCCCGCCACCGGTCGGCTTTTTAAGTTCCAAGGTGGTAGCGAAACCGTGTTATCCCTCAGTCGCCTCTTACGACACCCACGGGAAGAGAGGGGGTGGCCATATTCTTTAGTGCCGTAGCGTGCGTAAGATCAGTCTTATAATTATTATTTTTACTATCCTAATATTTTTTTTTTTCGTAAATCTAACAATGCCAAAAAATTAATAACTCTTATTTTAATTAACAAAAGGTGTGCTTTTTCATTACGACAATGCCCGACCACATACGTCTTTAACCACTCAACAAGAATTGAAAGAGTGTGTTTGGGAAGTCAAAGGAAAGTCATAAGGGTAGAAAGGAGTTAACATCAAGAAAGAACTACCAAAACTATAATACTTGTCTTGATTTTTAATGAGAAGTCCAAAAATTTTTACAGCGACGGAAACCTGTTACTACCTACAAAAAAAATTACAGCGACGGAACCTTGTTATTACCTACAAAATGGCGGCAAGTTATTTGACAAAACGGTACATATTCATTATAATTGATGTGAATTAATATTATAAAATCTTACCTTGAATTTCTATATAAAATGCGAAAAAACTTTTTCCCAGACCTAATATGTATTCTCACTCGATATCTAATCGTACTAGCATTCAACATCTAAATCGACGTTTCCTACGTTCTGCAGTTATTTAATTTCTACGTTCCCCCTCGGTTGCTTCGTGGTATAATTAAGGCTTTTCATGCTATGCTTAGAAAAACGGTGCTAGGAGCGAATACTATATACTATAGTTTTGTGTATCACAAGAACATTTAATAAATGCTCAAATGACATTTGCAGCACTTCTATCTCAGTATTTAAAAATAATCTTTGTATCATTTCTTGCAAATAACAAATAAGTACGCATAATATATAATATACACATAAGTAATAAGCTCCTGGAAAATTTTAAATAAATAAAATAAAAAAATTTGTGTTGAAAAACTGCTTTGACTGTTCTCCTTCAAAGAATCTCATTGATAGATAGGATAGATTTATTGAGTGACGATTCATAAGTACTCATAATTATTAAATTAAGTACCTTTCGAATTTGTAACGATATATCGGCCCTCTGGTTTATATCTATGTAATTTAGGGTTAACTTTCTCGAGATAACCTTACTCTATATTCGAATAGTTTTCGATGCTAAAACGTAATATTGAAGGCTATTGAAATGAGATCTCTCAATTTCGATGGGTCAATGATTCGCTGATATAATTGAAACTACTACGTGTATCATACGATCAAACGATTTAGCTTCGTTTATTCAAAGGCCTAAATTCAGTGTTACGTCTTATTAATCTGGTTATCTGGTTTGATAGATTTTAGCGAAATTTGTATTAACATTATTTGGTAGTTGCTTTGTTTGATAAATTTTGAATTCTAAAATTCTTACCTTTTGTGATCGTTGAATAGAAATATAGTCTAGTTTCACTGGTCTTAGTTTTAGATACTAAATTACATTATTCTAAATTTATTCATTAATTAGCTTTTAAAACTTTATATTATCCAAATTTAAATGTAACGTTATGATTTGACAGCGTTAACATTATTGTAGCTGTTTTATTAGTATCAATAGTTTAACGGTACAGTAATTTACGTGTCAGATTTCATAAATGAATAAAGTTACCGTGATTAATATGACCAAGTTTGTAATGGCTTGAGGTATAATTTGCAAACTACAACGAGGTCCAGAGTAATAGGTCAAATTTAATGTATGATAATGACAGGAGGTAGACAATATAGGTACCTACCGTCGTTATCAGTGTATCTATCGAGCCAATTATAAAAAGCTTCTATATGACCAGAAGTATGTTTAGCAACATTTCGGTACAAGATCGTTTTCAGATTATTGATGTTATGAAGGTTAAACTAGACACCAAAGATTTAAAAAATTGTTTGTCTGTAAAGTTGGTTTACGGACGATAGTTTGACGTGACAACGTCATAACAAAACATCTCCTCGGACTCATAGGCCAATCGAGTGGAAGAGAGACAGATGTGGCGCAAGCGTACAATGGGCGTAACGGGACAATGAGCGTTTTTCGTGCATGCAGCCGGCGGTCTTCGATTTATTAGACGTTGTTGCGTCAAAATGTATAGTGAGTAAGAAATATGTAACGAGGGAACGAAAGGAAATACGGCACATAATGGCGCAGGTACTGAAACCTCAAATGAACTTATGTGTACTGAAAGTGAGTAATCCTATCAAACTATTTTTTATTTACGTCACATCCTAATAGCATATTTTTTGATTCCATGAGAGTGGCTTACGGCCCATCTTTTGGTAAGCTTTTATCATAATAGCGTTTTGACGTCTAAAATAGCATGAGAAACAGAAGTGCTTTGCTGACCCTAAGATCATCAGGTATTTGGTGAGTTATTCATCTATATCCTTTAAAAAAGTAATCGTTATTTTTTTTAAATCTTATAACATATACACGCAGTCGTCTGTTTCTTTGTATACCGCCGCCAACTGTTACAAATATTACACCCAGACTCAGGCGGGAATCGAACCCGTTATCCACGTAGCAGAAAGCAGGGCCACTACTGCGTCAATAGGCTAGTTGAGTATTTATACGAGTAGTACTATTAGTGGTTTCTTTTGCATCGTATTAATACAAGCGTTTTAGAAGAATTAAGCGAGATTTAATACTAATATCAAAAGAATAATAAAATTTATTCCTACCCACGCTTTACAGGTTGACCTTTTAACACCTCTTATATAAGGATATTTCTAAAAGATCATTATGTCTTTAAGGCTCTTCAGATATCATCGCAATCTGTGGTTCTGAGTGAATAAATTATCTTAACTTCATCTCGATAATACGAGTGGATCCCATTCTTGCGTTTTAAACGACTTTTCAAACTTTGCTAGTTCCATCTGATGACACCCTTCACTTTTAACAATCCATTTTAATCTACTTTTCAGCTCTCGTGAAACTGAACCAAACATAAATCGATTGTGGTCAAAATCAAACACGGGGAAAGAGGCCCAGCTGTGGGATATTACAGGCTGAAGCGTAACATTACATTAAATGAACACATTATACATTTGTAAAATGTTATGTACGACTTTTTAGTAAGAAAGTAGTGTTGGTTACATATAAAATTTAAATTTTCTGTACTAACACTAGGTTATAAGAAACATTGTTACTAACACTATATGGGCTAGTCCTGAAATAAATGTTATTATTATTATTATTATATAAGAGGGGCTAGGCAATTTTTAAGAAAAATTATTGCAGTATTTCATTAATTGTATAGAATTATTACTATCATTGTTATCGTTATTATATATTTTTGTTATTCATGGCTTATGGTAACTGAAATATGAAATATATTGTTTGCGTTCCATAAGATTTAGTAACCGAGTAAAAACTCCATTCGAATCAACCGTGGTAGGGACAAGAAAAAGATGGCGCGTAACGGAAAAATGTGACGCGTAACCGAAATATGTGACGATAATTTTTTTTCCAACGCCGATAAACAAGCTTCACTTCAAAAAAAAAAATCAAGCTGTTCTCCAAATTCTCTGTCTGTTTGTGTCTCTTAATTAAAAACATAATCTACATCTACACACAGCAGTCGTAATATCCCTATCTATTTGACAAATATAATAAAAACCGTTACGTGAAGCTCGCGAAATAGACATTAAATACGATATACATTCTGGTAAAATGGCGCGGAAGTTCATGTATGCTTATTGTTGCGGGTTCGATACCCACACGGAAGAGACTTTCGTGTTTACATAAAAAATTGTTTCAAGTTTTTTTTTGTCACAAACATGACTCAAAGTGAGATCGAGCGGTCGATTGTCTCGGTTAGTATCTCGGTAATTCTGATAACTGGTTATTACTTGTGGTAAAATTATTGTCTGCCAACACGGTGTGGGTTAGCGTGGCGTCTTACAGACTTGTCCTTTTATGATATAGAGAAAAATTGTTTGCCCAACATTTATAAATTTACAGGTTATTCAGTTTATATCTATATCACAACTTTTTATTAAATTATTTGTCACTGCATCTGCCTATGCCTGCAAATAAGTACGTCAGAATGTTTATAAAAGTACGTAAAAAATATTTAAAAATATGTTTTCTAAGTAAAATACGTTACAAAATGAATTTTTACGATCTATCGGAAATTCGATGAAAAATATCTGAAATATTTTGTCGAAAAAATTAATAATATCCTGATTAAAATAAATATAAAACGGTTTCGTTCAAAGAATTCGCTAAAAAATATCTGTTCAAATTTTGTGCTCCGTTTAATGAACTTTTTTATACAGATTATTAACGTTATACAAAAATAATAACTTACGATATGATTGAGTTTAAATACAAACTTGTGATAGTAAAATAATGTCGATAATACGATAATTTTTCTTAGTTCTTATTTAAATTTTGCTTAATCTTTCAAAATGTAATAAAGTTTATTCAGTAACATTTACTCTTAGTTTCTGTCTAATTCACCAATAGTATCACTGACGAGTACGCATAGAAGCTGATTGGTAACTGAGAATGTTAAAAAATGACATACTAAACAGAAAATCTCGCGGTATAGTCCACAATTAGTTTCGATAAATAATTTTCCAAAATTCTTCGGCTTCTAATAAACTAACGAACTTTTTATTTTGGTAATATAAAGTGTGCATGCCCACTTTATTATTTAATACAAATATAATGGTATAATTTAATGTTAAAACAGTATATTTTTTACATCGTGAACATTTTATTTACAATCATTTTGTAGCAACGTCGGTCCATTACGTAGGCGCATATTTTCAGTAATATTCGTTTTATTACTTTTATGCTTTGTATACACTAAGGTAAGATTTTAATGCCCATTATGACATTAATTAATTAAGACCCACACTAGAGTCTTGTGGCATTAATGGAGATCAAATAGATCATTAATAGCAAATATTTAAATAATGTATTGATTATGGTATTAGTATTGGTTTTATGACAATTGTTGTTTGGTATTACTTTTGATGAGACCGTAACATAAAAGATTGTATTGAATATTGCTAAGATTGCCGCAGTTCATTGCTTCATGTTTGTGACGTCGCTTCCAATGCGATAATTAATGCTGTTAAGTCTTGGTGTAACACTAGCATAAACAAAATACTTAAATCGTAAAAACAGTATTTAAATTTTTTACTGATTTATAATAAATTTCGCAATAATTCACAATTCATTGTTAACATAAATTTTGAAGCAATTACTTAAGCGTTAAATAAAAAGGAGAAAACTCTAAAATTTTATTAACTACCGCTTTACGCTGATAAACATAATTATATGTATACTAGCTGACTCGGCAAACGTGGTCTTGCCGTTAAACGCTACTTAAAAATAGGGGTTGGTGGTAGAAGGGTGAAAATTTGGGGTTGTATGTATTTTTCAACGCTAAATCATAATAAAATAAAAAATAAATAATTTATCTAAAAATTAAAAAAAAAAATTTAGAGGTGGACTACCCTTAACATTTATGGGGATAAAAAATAGATTTTGTTCGATTCTCAGACCTACCCAATATGTACACAAAATTTCATGAGAATCGGTCAAGCCGTTTCGGAGGAGTTTAACTACAAACACCGCGAACGAGAATTTTATATATTAGATATATTTTTTTTTCAGATCGTCTTTATTTTCATTAAAAATGATTCCTGCTTGAAATGTCTTTATTTGAAATTTCATAGAAAAAGCCTTAAATATAGCATTTTATAGAATTTATTTGTAAAATCTAAACTATAGACATATATTAATAAAGCAATCAATTGCACTCTCTAAAGAGGCAATGTTAAGTGCTTTCTAGACAAAATATTGCTGTAATCTAGATGCTGCTGTCAGCGACGAGCTCCCTAACATTACGGTATGATTTTGGCGAGCTGCCAGCTATTGAGGACGTAGACCTTTTTCTTAAAATCTTTTGCCCTACTTATGCTACTTAATATTTTTAACTTATCGTAGTAGATCGATAAACTTGCCTCTGCTACTGCTTCAGCCTGTAATATCCCACTACTGGGTCTCATTCCCCAGGTAGGAGAAGGATCAGAGTTTAATCCACCACGCTGCTCCAATGCGGGTTGGCGGATATATTCCCTACTATGAGTAACTATCGCTATCAGGTACATGATAACAACCGGAACCGACGGCTTAACCTGCTCTCCGAGGCACGGTGGGGAGACCCACAAGGACTGCACAAACACCCAGACTACGGCAAACCTATATGGCTATACAAATGTTTGTCATGTGCGGGGATCGAACCCGCAACCGCCAGTGCAACAGGTACAATCCATGGCTGTGACCGTTACGCCAACGCGGCGTCACTTCTCTCATCGTTATCATCATCATAATTTCAGCCTATTGCAGTCCACTGCTGGACATAGACCTTCACAAGTTCGCGTCAAAAATGTCGTGAACTCATGTGTGTTGCCCATAGTCACCACGCTGGGCAGGCGGGTTGGTGTCACTGCCTCAAGACAGTATTATTATCTACTTGCTTTCCATTCGTGGCTTCGCTCGCGTGAATTAAACAATTTTAACTGTTCCATTTTCTCCCATTAAATATAGCCTGCATCAGCGATAACGTAACATCCCGCTAGATATTTTTTAAAATCGTATCGTCGTCAGTAGTTTTGAAGTTATCTATTACAATAAAAGTCTTACTGTCTACCCCGCTATATGATCTTCTCTCTCATGACCATTGGTTGACTGGATGAGATCTCTTCTATGGATAAGTAGACGTTTGCCGTTAACCATATAATTAGTTTTCTTTTATAGTTGAATAAGGTATATATAATAAAGAAAAAAATCGAATAATAAAGAAAAAAATCTAATATATCCCGTTTATAGATCAGTAACTATTGACGGAAAAATAAACATAATATTCTATGAAATCATAATCATTCTATCTCTATACGAAATCATACACTTGATAATAAACAAAATTGTTTAATATAGTATTAGTAAATTATGAAAGCGACAGCCGAAGGTAGCAAAAAGGCAAAGTTTAATTAAAAATTATATTTATTTTTACGAAACTATAATTAATTAGACGTGACAATTGTTCGATGTGAGAAACAAGAGTGACTTAAAATTAAAGAAGCATTGTTCAGTCGGGGCATCGGGTTGTGTTGCATTCTTCGTGTTGAGTCGTTTTCACACGGTGCGATACCCAGGTGGGAAAGTTTCGCAACAAGCTCCGGCTAACGATTCGAGTCATGGGAATGTTTCGGAGTAAACTCGGGTCAGCAAATCCTGTCGTTGAGCGTTTCGTAACAAGTATCTTAACACGAAAAAGGATAACATTAGAATTAAATGTACCTAAGATAAAAAATAAAATGCAGTTATATTCTTTTACAAAGTAACAGAACTGGGTCAAAGAACCATGAACCATATATTAACACTTATGGGTGTTGCCCATAGTCACACACATACAATTAACACTTTACTTAATAAAACTAAATATTTACATTTTATTTGAAATTTTTTATTTGCTTTGATACAAAGTTGTTGCCGATAACTGAAACTAATATTCACAAAAGTTGAACGATTTTTTCTTTTCTTTATCTATTCTAACTTCTAAATTAGATTTTTAAACTATGTTTTTCTATATCTTTATCAAACTTGAAAATATTATTTATGGATAGATTCTCCCCGCGTTTGATAGATAGCAGTAGTAGTATAGTAATAGTATAGTAAAATAACCAACAATTCTTTTATTTTTAAACACATAATAATTGTATTTCTCAGGCAAAATCAATTGACATCAATAAATCGACAAGTTATAAAATGAGAACATTATCAACATGGTGAAAATCAAATACGTAAGGTATAACTTTTAGCTACTCGTCTGATCTTGCTTAAATTTGAATTGAACTACATGCACCCACTTTCGAATAAAAAAGGCATCGTCAAATCAGTAAACCCAGTAAAAAGTTCACACAAAAATACCAAACACATAGAACCTCCTTTTTGTAAAGTTTGCTAAAAGATGCACAGCGCTCATGAACTGTGATTTATTTAATAAAAAAAGTTAACGATTTTAATATTTTATAAAAATAGTAATTGTCTACAGCCATCGACGATAGTGTCACTTAGTATAATGCAGAAGCTAATAGACTATTAAAACGCATGCGACCAGCTAACAACTGTAAGCAACTGTAATACCCCTATAAGCCAAGCCAATTCTCTGCTAATGGACGTTAAATGGGTCCATCAATGTCGTGATCACTATTTACAATTACGTATACTTGATAATATATAAGCTGTCTGGTTGATAATGTGGTTTATAAATGCATTATATTTAGCCAATTGATTTATCGGACTAACCACAAGATTGGTTTCTCATTAGATATATCTTATTATAAATCCAACGTTGAAACTTATTAATTTCGCGTTCGTTTTATTAATTTTTAGGGATGAGTAGACGATCTATATGATTTTTCATTCGTTAATGATTATTATGAATAATAACAGGATTTTTAAAGAAAGGAGTAGTTGCTGAAGAGGTTTAACCACACAAAAATAGTAAAATAATTTTAAAATATCGATCAAGTATCCACTTGATTGAGCACATAATCAGAGTCAGACTCATCCTTACGTTTGCACTGAGCCATATCTATTACGGGTTTCTGTAAAGAACTCACTATAGACGACGCCACGGTCGCTTAGACCGAATATAAAATCATCATATCAAAAATTTCGATCTAGCGAGTACATCGTTCCATAGCTGAATTGGCTAGAGCACCGACACGGTCAGTCGGAGATGCAGGTTCGATCCCCGCTGGAACGGTCCATTTTTGATATGATATTAAAAAATGTTTTGAAATTGAATTACTTGAAAAAATTAATGTTTCTGTATATGTATGTGATGAACTGGTGTTCGCCTGGGACAGGTTTGTGGAATTTTTACTTTCTCGTATATTCCATTCATTACCTAATTTCATCACAAGCGTCGTAATGGATTACCCATGAAAAGGTCACTAATAATTGGGCAGAGTTGCTTTCGAATTTGTAATACTATACGAATATAATATCGATTACATTTTTATCACTGTTAGGACAATAAGGAATATAAATTTTCAGAGCTTTGATTGACAGCCCTGATATGTTTGACATCAATATGTTTCTGTGTCACCTTTGAGAAAAATTAGGTCAAACGACGAATGGAAGATATTACACATAATCTCTATAGAATAGAGTTTTAAAAGACATTTCACAGCCAAAACTATTCATATTTTCGTCAAAAAACAGGTATTTCAACTTTAAAATATTTATTTTTTTAACCGACTTCAAAAAAGGAGGAGGTTACTCAATTGTGAGGTTAATCAAATAGTTGTTCGGGGATAACTTCATCGTTTATGAACCGATTTTGATAATTATATTTTATTGGAAAGAAGATATGTGTATACCCAAGAGTGAGTACCATGATAAGGAAACCATGATCTAATGATGAAACCCCGGAGAAATTGAGGGGAACCTCGTAATCGTAGTGACGGCTAGTGCGTTTGTTAATTTTTTTCGTCTACTTACGTTGTATTACTTGTCGATGTAATTGAAGTCAGTTTTTTTTTCGTTTGCTAGGAAACACAATTATTATTTTGACGTGACAACGTCTAATAAATCGATATAGGTACGCCCGCTGCATGCACGAAAAAGGGTTACTCATTGTAGTGTGTTACTTTGTAACTTTTTGTAACTTTACAGACAACCAATTTTTTTAACAGTCCATGTACTTTGAAATTAGTGCGTTTAGACTTTCAGATGTGCTCTTTTATATTATTTCAATAGAAATGAACTCTCAAACCAACATAGCTATAAAAGATGTAAAGTAAAAAATATACAAAATTATTAAGAATACGTGTAAATGGTAGAAAATAGCACATAGAAAAAGTATTAAAAGACGATATTTTAATTCATGTTTTTCGGTTTTAAGTTTTTGTTATATAATGTTTATCTATTTCTTAACAAGTTATCTGTTTCCTTAATTATAAAATACATAAAATTTGTACCTTGTTCATTCATTATTATTATTATTATTATTACCTGACCAACGGTTATTTCGGTGGTGTTTAAGTAAGGTTTAAATTGTGTTATTACTATAAACATGGTTCTGACATTTCGTCTTCAGCCAGTCGTCATGGCGATACATTTCAAAACAAAGCACTAATTTATTGGTATACCTCATTAAAAATGTAATAAAAAATGTATGAAAATAACTTCCTCGAAAATATTTAATACCACATTTTAATATTAAACATTTTCTATTTCTAGGAGAAGATATCTATTTTTTTTTATTCTACGTCGTCATCTAATTACCGTTACATGGAATTCTTATAAGATTATATTTAATTAAAAGTATACATACCAAGAACGTAAGAAAGATTATAAGCTAGAAAATAATAATAATTCTAAGTAAGAAAATTAAATGTCTTCTCTATTGAGGATTTTTTTTTCTATTAATTATTATGCATTAAGTTTAATAAATGCTATCTAAATTTAGTTTAGTCAATTAATATATTTTGAAATATAAAACTTTATGCTTACGATACAAAACCTACATACCTATCAAAATTAAGAAACTAATCTATACAAATAAATAAAATTGGAGTGTCTGCTTGTCATATTAAAATAGGCGCTTTTTACTAAATGCATATGCATACACGGAGATTATACCAAAATAACATTTTTTGCAATTTTTGCCTGTCTGTTTGCTCCGGCTAATCTATGAAATGGCTAGACCGATTTAGACGAGACTTTTACAGGTAGATAGCTGATGTAGTAAGGAGTAACTTAGGCTACTTTTATTTTAGATATTTGTTTAGTTTATAACTCAGTGAACTGAACAATACTTTACTACTTTTATGTTAAATTCCACGTGAATGAAGTCGCAGGCACAGTTAGTATTAAAATAAAAATAAATTACAATCAATTCGAGAATATTAACTATACAAAAAAACCTCTTGAAAATATGGTTCTTTATCGGTTATAGTTTATTAAATCATATTCCATTATAACTTGCTAAATAAAAGTATAGTTTGTATTTACAGTATGCCAACAAATATACCTCCAAAGGCGAAGAGTCATCAAGAGAACTAATTCGTCACATGTCATCTACAAAGCTTTTGACCTTGACCTGTTTCAGCAGCCTTGACTAGATCTTCTTTCGCTTGCACCGACGCAAGATCCATTTTAATTGGAACGTCTAAGAACTTACAAACGCTTTAAAAAGTTTTTATCTCACATTATAATATATAAATATAAAAAAATATAAAAAAAATTCTGCGTAATGTGTGTGTTAATGTAAACATTTTGTTGGGCTATCCCTATTGTTAAATTTTTATACCATTTAGGTTTGATATGTCATATCTACATATTTAATGATAGTGTAGTACACAGTAGTAGGAAGGCACAGCAGGAAATATCCTGCTCAAAATTTTGAGTAGTACGAAAGGTGAAGGCCTGTGGTGAGTCATATGGTGTTGCAGGCTTCCATAAGTTACGATATTCAATTACCATCAGACGAAACGTACGCTTGTTTGCCACCTTTGTCGTAGAGAATAGTAGTACCCTAGATATAAATATGCTCCAAATCAACGTTAGACATTGCGTGTCTTGAATGAGGATTTTGTATAAAGTTTCACATGTGAATACGTAGAATGTTATAACTCTAAATAAAATAGATTAAATCTTAAGATATTTTATTATTTAAAGCAAAATAAATCTTAATTTAAGAATCCCTTTTCACTTTAAGAAGACATTGCGGATATAAACCCAAAGAGGCCGTTAATTCGTTTTAGAATATAGTATATTATAATATACTGGTAGTGTTTTTCTTTTGAAACTAATTAAGCGTGCTTTATTCACAGTAAGGTAATAAGAAAATCTTAATGAATTGTTGTACTGGGTTTATTTAAGATGCAATTTTTGCTTTCAGGCTATTTACACAAAATACGTGTAAAAAATTACTATAAAAAGTTTTAAAAACTGCATTCTAACTGCATACTCACCAGTATCAGTGGAGCTGAACTAAAGCGTAAGTTTGAGAACGTTGCGGAAACAACTTACAGTGGTTATATTTTCACATGCAGTTCGTTTATTTGTCAGATTTTTCTTTTATTTGTTCTACGAAAATTTTCTTTGTCCACCAAGATTCCAGGTCAGGGGAAAATATCTCAAAAGTTTCATGTGACCTAGACTTTTTTAAGGAATTTTTGTTTTGCAAAAGCCTTACTTTTATGAAAAAATTTAGAAAACTTAGAGCTTTGATTTCAAATTAATGTTAATAAAAAGTTTTACATCCATTTAACCGCCATAAGAGGAGAGTTCTGTACTTTTTATAAGCTTTATTTAATATGATATGATTTACTCGTAATTATTATTTTTTCTTTAGACTCGACTGTAGTAGACATATGTTGCATTTATTTTGTTACTCGCAATAGAACTTAACAAGGAATTATTTTGTTCGTATTCAAATAGCTCCAATGTTATGCAAATAATAACGTCGTAGTAAAAAACAACGTTATTAAAAACAATATTTTCGTTTCATATTGTTATAAGCACTGATTCACAGAATTAAATATGTATACACAATTTTTGAATTGAATTAGTTATTATTGAGTACATATCAAGTCATTTGTCGTTTTGTGACGCAACAATCATTGTTTTATTTGAATTTAATTGTTTGTTTCATTATAACATGGATCATTAATGGATTAAATTTTTAATTAACTAAATATTAACAGGTGCTATTGTTTTATGAGTTGCTATGCTATTTAAATCATAATATAACATCGTGTTAACATATAAATAAATATAGGTATGTGTAATTTATTAGAGGGTCATTGTCCTTTACAAATGTATAAATTTAATTTGACACAATTTTAAGCTACTGTTACGCGAAAAGTTATTAAACGGAAAGTGCAAGTTCTATTCGAAGTAAGGTTTTTTTTCGTTTGTAATTAGTGTGGTGAAATTCTTGACATTTTCGTTATAAAATGAAATAATTCTATAACTTTAAAAAGTTTGTACTCAGAATACATTACAATTAACCAACGTATAAAATTAACGAAATAATAAATTAAAATGTAACGTTTGAATGGTACTTACACAAAATATTTGATTTCAAACATCGAAGCGAATATTAATTGTTTATATAATGAAAACTCGGGCAACTTACACAGGCTTGCGGCGCGTGGTTTCATTTTATTTTACATTATCATCTAAATTAAGCGTCCGAATTAAATCGTATAAGAGACAAAGTTTATCTTCATTAAATTGCCTTGTTGATAAAGTATTTTTTATTCGTAAGGATTCATATATCTTATCATAATTATCATCACCCCAGCCTATCGCAGTCCACTGCTGGACATAGGCCTCCTCAAGTTCGCGCCAAAAATGGCGTGAATTCATGTGTTGTGGCCATAGTCACCACGCTAGGCAGGCGGGCTGGTGACCGCAAGGCTGGCTTTGTTAAAACGAAGACACTGCTGCCCGTCTTCAGTTTGTGTATTTCAAAGCCAGCGGTTAGATGGTTATCCCGCTATCTGTTGGCTTTTTAAGTTCCAAGGTGGTAGTGGAACTGTGTTATCCCTTAGTCGCCTCTTACGACACCCACGGAAAGAGTGGAAGTGAAAGAATTCCTAATGTGAGGGTAACACAAAAATAAAATCGTACATATTAAAAATAGCATGGTGTCGTCTCATGTCAAAGATTCTCACTGTAATATGAAACTTTGAATAGTTACGGGTCTCTGTAAAGAACTCACTATAGACGGCGCCACGGTTCGCTTAAACCGAAAATAAAAATCATCATATCAAAAGTTTCGCTCTAGCGGGTACATCGTTCCATAGCTTAATTGGCTAGAGCGCCGACACGGTCAGTCGGAGACGCGGGTTCGAATCCCGCTGGAGCGGTCAAATTTTGATATGATATTAAAAATATTTAGAATTCCTAATGTGAGGGTAACACAAAAATAAAATCGTACATATTAAAAATAGCATGGTGTCGTCTCATGTCAAAGATTCTCATTGTAATATGAAACTTTGAATAGTTACGGGTCTCTGTAAAGAACTCACTATAGACGGCGCCACGGTTCGCTTAAACCGAAAATAAAAATCATCATATCAAAAGTTTCGCTCTAGCGGGTACATCGTTCCATAGCTTAATTGGCTAGAGCGCCGACACGGTCAGTCGGAGACGCGGGTTCGAATCCCGCTGGAGCGGTCAAATTTTGATATGATTTTAAAAATGTTTAGAATTCCTAATGTGAGGGTAACACAAAAATAAAATCGTACATATTAAAAATAGCATGGTGTCGTCTCATGTCAAAGATTCTCATTGTAATATGAAACTTTGAATAGTTACGGGTTTCTGTAAAGAACTCACTATAGACGGCGCCACGGTTCGCTTAAACCGAAAATAAAAATCATCATATCAAAAGTTTCGCTCTAGCGGGTACATCGTTCCATAGCTTAATTGGCTAGAGCGCCGACACGGTCAGTCGGAGACGCGGGTTCGAATCCCGCTGGAGCGGTCAAATTTTGATATGATATTAAAAATGTTTAATAAATTAGCTTTTCATGTTTTTTTTTTAGTTTTAAGAATATTTTTTCCCTTTTTCGTAACATTTCAGCTCAATTCCTATTAGTCGTAGCGCGATGTTATATAGCCTACTACTAGGCTTATGATGACAAGTTTTTAATGTGCAATAAAAAACATCCCTTTATAAAAAAAATTAAAGAAATGAAAAAGTTGTAGCAATTTATTTCACAGCATATTAAAGGCCCTATAATTATGGGTAACACTTTTTTTTTAGTTCGTTGAAAAGTTAACAGTAGGTATTAGCATAAAACTTTTTTAGGAAACTTAATTGACCTTTAATTGGAAAGATGATGAGTATGCAAAATTTTCGCTTTTAAGAAAATTTATTACAAAATACATTAAGCAGATTATTTCTATCTATATGTAACCTTCTATCCTTGTAACCTTATGGTATGTAGGTTAAGTATTTAGGCTATATAGCAAGCACGTTGTTAACTCTATCTTCAACTGGTCACCTTACTCACCTCAGGAATACAACAGTGCTTGAAAGCAGTTTTATTTTGCTGTGATCTTCTGTATGGTCGAAGGACTTCCTCAGTCAGGCTGCTTCCTCAGGCAGGCCAAATTTTGAGTAGGATATAGCAATTTCCTGCTGGTAAACACAAAAGAAAACATTTTACACGCACACGCATTAGGTTATATCAGCTCTTGTGTAAAGCAAAAATTAATAATAATAATAAAGTGTAATAAGATTTGATCGAAGACTAATATCGAATCGGGGATCGAACCCGCAACCGATAGCGCATCAATCACAAAACATACTTACTTAAAAAAAATCTACATGTAAATTTATTTTTTCTGGAATTATTTAAGTCAAAAATTTTTATTTGTAATATGTATGTATATTATACTTCTACTGTTTGTGTTCTAGTGTGTTTGTGTGGTAGACTAAGCTCTGATCCTTCTCCTACATGGGAAAATAGGCCTATGCCCAGTAGTGGGATATTACAGGCTGAAGCGAAGCGAAGTTTTACTGTTAAAAATTTTTTCTCCAATATTTACCGTTTTCTGGGATATCACCAAAATAATAAAAACTACTAGAACTACGCACCTGATTTACTATGAAAAGAGTTATCTGAAAAGTGTTCAAAAGTCATTATCATATATAAAATGATTCCAACTAAAAACTCCTTTACCTATAACTCTTTGTATACCTATATTCCTTAACAGCGTTCATGGCATTTTTAATTAGCACCAAATGCTATCTGTAAATAACGGAGTTGTCACGTAGAGTAAACTCCAAGTAAATCCGTGCTATCTACCAAATTAGCAGCTAACCTAATTGGGAACTTCAACGCATCTTCACGAAGTTGTTGTAAGTTATGCTCGCAAGTTACATTCTGAGGGTAGCACAGAGTAGTTGAAGATTAGATGTATTTGTTTTTCGACAAGATATTCTACTAATTTTGCTTTAAGTTTATATTGATATTTGTGAGATTTTAGATAAGAGAAAAGCGATTAAAATCTATGATATACTTTTGTAAAGTTTGACTTTCTTTTTTAGAGTCTTATTGGAAAACTCGTCGATGTAGCTTATGTTACGATGTTATGTCAAGCAAAGCCACAAACGAATTCTACTTCAAAATATCAAGAGACTACATCAGAAGATCACAGCTAAATAATGCTGCTTTCAAGCAGTGTTGTGTTCCTGTTGGTGAGTAAGGTGACCAGAGCTCCTGGGGGGAATTGGGGATTGGGATGGCAACGCGCTTGCGATGCTTCTAGTGTTACAGACCTCTGTAGCTACGGTAGTCGCTTATGATCAGGTGAGCCGTAAGCTCGTTTGCCAACTTTTTACATACTCGTATATTAAAAAAACCGTTGCAATAAAGGTAAATCGAGCAAATTCAGAAAGGTATCAAATTCTCTGTTCATACATGAATCTGTATACTCGTGATATAAATTGTTTCGACAACAGCAGTTTTCATTGAAACGAGCTTTACACACATTAATGTTTACACATTTTAATTTTTTACACGTTGTGTTACAGAGGTTTAATGTTTGTTAAAATGTAAAATAGTAGTTTTTGTAACATGGCTTAACAATTCTTTTTTACTGTTATTTAAAGTTGTAAACGTTTCAGTGCTATTATAAAATAAACCTCTCTCTCAGTAGATATCTGAAGGATAAATTCCATTCTTATCTTATATATCTAAATGAGACACGGGGGTGCAATATTTATACGCTGTTATTCATGAGCACAAATTGATAATATTTGTTAAATATTTTTCTCATCAGTCAGTCATCATCATCAGTTCAGCCCAATACATTCCACTGCTGGACATAGGCACAAACATGGAGTGGACTCATGTGTTTTGCCCATAGTCACCATGCTGGGCAGGCAGATTGGTAACCGCAGAACTAGCTTTGTTGCACCAAAGACGCTGCAGTCCGTCTTCGGCCTGTGTATTTCAAAGTCAGCAGTTGGATGGTTATCCCGCCATCAGTCGGCTTTTCCAGCTATAAAGTGGTAGTGGAACTGGGTTATCCCTTAGTCACCTCTTACGACACCCACGGGAAGAGAGGGGGTGGCTAAATTCTTAATGCCGTAACCACACAGCATTTCTTATCAGTAGGTAGGTATTAATATTCTTTATGGGAATTTATTGCTCCTTTATATGGATTTCCATTCTGATATACCAATTCAATGAAAATATTTTTTTTCTACGACTAGATTGGCTAACAATCGTACGGCCTGACCTCACGGCGTTCCAACCCTACCCTCCTGACCTTCCCCAAAAGATCTGGCCACTTTAGTCGCTACAGGAACAAAACACTGCTCGTTTGCAGTGTTATTTAGCTGTGATCTTGTGTAAGGTTCAGCAACTTCCTCAGACGGTCTACTCCAGATTTTGAGCAGGGTATATTCTGCTATGGCCTACCTCAATAAAAATGGAGTCCTTTAAAAATTATGTGCGTAAATACATATCGAAGATACATTTTTATACATATAACGATATTTATAACGATAAACTATGAGTGTATTTAGAAGATATAAGGCAAATATTAGTCATTATATAGTTATAAAGGTTCACCTGTCGTTCTATAAGCTGTATGGCGTCGACGTTTATGATGAATAGTGAGTCTGTGTTAAGTCCCGCTGGATTAGCGGCGTAGGCTCAAATGTACTGAGTCATGCAGTGAAGTCTAAGTCATAAGCGGTAGCGATTTAAGGTAAAGATAGCGTTACGCTAAAGTTTAAAGCAAACTGTACTTAACAGATTAGGAATAAAACAGTAAAATTCAGTTGTTTTGAGTGAGTTTTGATGAATAATTAAACGCTTAATAGTCAACGGTCTCCAATAGGATTTACTCCTTTGTCGGGGGTCCGAAAAAACACAATAAATAACTACAAACGCCCAGACCTCAACAAATGTCTGTATGGCGTGTACAAATGTTTATCACCTGACCCGTGACCGCTAGCGCAACAACCAGTGTTGTGACAACTGCGCCAACGCGTTGCAAGATGAAATGTTTTTTATAAATTCTAAAAATTATTTTGATTAGTCTTGTGAAGAAATTTGTGCCGGAATTTGTTTTTTTTTTTTTTTTTTAATAATTAGATCGGTAAACAAGCGTACGGCTCACCTGATGGTAACTGATTACCGTAGCTTATAGACGTCTGAAATACCAGAAGCATCGTAACCGCGTTGCCGACCCCATCCCCAGTTTCCTCCAGGAGCTGAAAAAGGTGTTATATAGCTGTGATCTTTCGTAAGGTAAGGAGGTACTACCCTAGTCAGGCTGCTCCATATTTTGACAAGGATATTTCCTACTGTGCCCGATCTCTGTTAAATAAATTATCTTCCAAATTCATTCCCTATTGAATAAAATATTGCATTTTACGACTATCGCAGACGGAATAAAAAATGTTTAAATTGGCTGGAAGTCAATCTGGAAGCAATGCAGACTGTCCTGTCAAACGCGTGAATTTAAAATAATGATCAGCACAGTTTACTTAATTTTCCATCTCATAAGAACCTTCTACAAAGTATTTAAAAAAATAATAGGCTAGTTTCGATCGATTCCCGAGTTTTGTGTCTAACAACACATTTTTCGATCCATTTTTGTTTATATATATCTATATTAAATTAAATTCTTGTTAAAAGTATTAATTTTTTTTTATCAACAAGCTTATAACTCACGCCGTTGTGGATTTTATCCTGACATGTTTATTACGTGTTCGAATGAGCTGCGAAAATTGTAAAAAACTCCGGACGTCCAGCTGCGATAATGATTTCTTATGCAGCAATTATGTTTTTAAATATTATAAAGCGTATAGGTAGCATATGACATTATACCGGTGACTTTAAAATTGACTTTCTTACTGTATTGAGGGTACTTTGAACTTTTGCTAAAACCTGTATTGTTTATTGTCTTTAAAGACTCTTATGAAGATTCGTCTTCTTCTTTTTATTTTATTAAATATCTTTGAACAAAGTAATTAAAACTTATTCCAATTCTTACGATACTTTAGGTCGTACGTTGAGTTGGTAAATTTAAGTGGTTTCAATTTTGCCAATATTATTGAATTTTGAATTGAAAAGTATATAACTTTTTTCTTACTCAACATGTTTCCCAAGAACTTCATGTTTCAAGAGGAAGAGATAGGATTAACATTATTAATACGACCATTTCGACAAATAAGATAATACAATAATCGCTTACGGTAGCCTATAGACATCTGGAACACTAGAAACATCACAATATTACTCACCACAGAAACACAACACTACATGAATGCAGTGATATTTAATTGTGGCCTTTTGTAACATTGAGGTACTTTCTCAGACAGCCTTCTCTAGATTTTGAGTAGGATAAATTCTGCTGCGTCCCACCTCAATAAAGTTCTGTAAACGTTATTAAATACTAAAAATTTAAGTGAATGTTGACACATTTTATTTACAAAAAAAAAATCATTATAATGTAACTCGTTTATTTGATAAAAATACTAATCGTGAGTTTTTAAGAAGTCTATTTAAAGCAACAGTCAGACGCATACTCGTAATGTTAACATCAATCACGCTTACAATCTGTTCGGTTAATACTTGCAAAACGCCGTAGGAAATAAATCAGCCGACAGCGATTGGTTGTACGCCTTCATAAATCTAACCCCTAATATTTATCGCTGGAATTTACCAAGATTGATGTTTCTAACCTCTTTTGTAATTATCGATTTGACATCGATGCTAATTGACTGAGTGGTCGTTATGTTTTATTACTTAGTAAGATAAAGGAGAGTAAAGGTTTACAAGTAAATTGAGGGTAGTTTGATGTTATAATGGTTCAAATGTCTGAAAATATCAGTAGTACATTATCGGTTTTTTTCTGAGTAGAATCTTTATTTTACTTTCGATATCATAATAAATATTTTATTTCTGCAATTAACTCGTTATTGGTATAGTTTGCAGTAACTCTGCTTTCTGTTCTGAGTATTGTGGGTTCGATTACCGTCCCGAGTCTAGGTGTTATGTATATATTTATTTATAAATGTATAAATTTTTATAATAATGGGGTGCGCCAAAGATATTTATATATTTAAAAACAAACTGCAATGCACCCAGTAAAATGTATAATTAGTATAGAAACGTAACTTTGACTATGTGAGTATGTTTAATATATTAACTTATTTCATATATTTAAAGACTTGACTGTGGGAAAAAAAGATTCAAGTGTATTATATTAATAATTAAGGTCCTTAATAACTGAAAGGATTAAACAAAAAACAAATTTAAAAAAAAAAACATTTAGGTTTTATATTATTTACAAGTTGTCTCTTGCATTCGCGTTTTAATTTTACTCTAGAATCCTTTCGAAAGTGAGTCAAAAGAAAAAAGATTTTATTGTGATTAAGTAAAACAATCACTCTGGTGTAGTGGTACGAGTAGTCGTCTAAAACTTCAACGAATTGCGGGTTCGATTCCCGCTCGGGATTGATAGTTGTATTTGTACAAATATTTCTTTCCGGTTTGATATCTGTCCTTTTGAGTCTTTCCACCGTATTTCGGAGAGAACGAATGTTAAGCTATCGTTACCGGTTTTTATCATAAATACCTGATAGCGATCGTTACTCATAGTACGAAACATATCCGCAAACCCGAAGTGGAGCAGCGTGGTTGATTTGTTCCAATCCTTCTCCTATATGGAGAAAGAGGCCTATGCCCAGCAGTGGTATGTTATAGACTGAATGCGATGCGATGCGAAGTAAAACATACAATTAGAGAAACTCTAAATCACCAACATCACCAACATTCACAACCTAATACTCAAAGTTAATTTTTAACTTTTTCCCTTCTTCTTCATGGAGAAAGTGATCTATACCCAGTTGGGGGATGTTACAGGCTAAATCGAAGTAAACATAATTATATCAAGAAATTTGAATGGTGTCATTTTGCGCCTGTTGTTATAATTTCTGTGAAAAGAATATTTATAATTGCAACATCCAAATAAATTATAAACGTTCACGTAAAATGAATATTATGGAGGACAAAATAATTTCCGCTGTCCAAGTTTTCAACACGACACGGATGTCCTTTCATAAATGCTACAAAAATATCCTATTCATTTTACGTAAAAATTATTTTGTTTCGTATTTTGGTGGTCTTTGTGTTAACTTTATGTTTTGGGTTACTTCATTCTCAAGTTTCACAATTTATGACTATTAATTAACCATAGCATATTTATCTGTTTTTAAAATTTTGAAATATCCCGATAGCTTGTCAAATTACGGTATATATCAGATCATTTTTAAAAATTTAAAGTTCAAGATTTTTCGTGTCAATTTTTAATACACATTTTACAGCTAATTTTCTTACGTGCAGCCTTGACCGGCGGTGCGAAAATAGTAGAAGTGGCTCTTAGGGAGTCGAGGACGGTCGTGCGCTAAAGATAAGTGTGAGCTAATTTGAGGTCTCATCACTAAGTGATGAAAAACACGAGGAAAGAACATTATCTTTGTAAACTTTGGCGTTTAAAACATTTACAAAAGGGAACATAGAATTTTAAGATATTGAAATTAATAAGATAATAATGTATAATGATTATTTCTTTAAACAAATAATTAATTTAATTAATTATTAATAATATAATAATAATAAATAATTAATAATATTATAATTTTACACCCACTTGATTGAAAAAAGGCAACTACCAATAAAGAGGAAAAAAATCTACAGTTTTTTTTCAAAACCGATTATGATATTTTAATGAAGATGTTAGTTTAACATTTACTTTATCCTGTTTAAAACTCTATCACACATTCGGTTAGCGATAAGTCACCGAAAATATATGCTCTAAGAATTTGGTTTTAAATTGTCAATAATTTTTACATAAAAAATATTTAAATTCTAAATTAAATTGAACAATTCAAAACACGTCGACTTCTAAATCGTAAAGCAACCGTAAGTGCGGAACCTTTTGTATTTATTTCTTTTCCTTTTCCATAGATGTCAAGACCAGACAGTGTTTCGGGATAAATAGACTTTTTTATGTAGCCCGTGAGAATTGTTCGGGGAACTAAATAAAATACAAATTTTGTCACCGTTTACAAAGCGGAGTTCCTTTTACGTCAGTTTGTATGTTGAATTTAAAATTTATTACGTATGTTTTCATAGCGCGAGATCCGAGAGTACATTTTTATTTCCAATCAAGTTTTTAGCTTTGTTTTATACTTATAATAGTAACCAATGTCATCTTTGTTTTTATTTCTAAGCTCATTTAACAATAACTTGTCATGGTTACAGGTAATATAAGCATTAATAACAAAAAAAGGGAAGATGCACCTAGCCTGGTTCCATTTCGGTGATTATTTAAAAAGTCCGTCGTGCTTTTAAAGTCATCCCAAGATTTTTCAACCATGAAAATTATTATACGCTCTCTTAACTTTAGAGTTTACAATTTTAATTACGCAAGGAAAATAGCTTTATGGGCGAACGTTCCATTTAAGATACGAAATAAAGGAAAGTTAAATAATTCACTCGAAATTCGTAACTCACTTTTGTAGAGACAATCTAAATATTATCTCAGCACCCTGAATCCATTTCGAACGTGATATCACAAGAGTTTCATATTCAAATGAGAGTGGTCACCTTAATCTTTTAATTTACACCGTGCATACGGTATACGGTAAAGGCTAAAGATAACGTCCCTTTAGGAAAGGATTATTTTTGAGATGGGCATACATTAAATAACACAGATTGTTAGGATATGGCTTAGAAAATGACTATATGAGTCGGCCCATCTAGGTATATTATATATAAGCTGTTTGTCAGAATAAATTTAAGTTTAAGTGCTTTAGGCCTTGAAGGAAATATCACATTAATTCATTCATTTATCTTTTAATAACTGTGAGGGCTTCATATGTCTTTTACATGAGTATGAAACAATGATGCTTACCCAACTTCGTATAATTACGGCAGATTGGCGAGGTTTCACGGTGCTGTCACAGCTAATAATCGTGCTTTACTAAAACCGCTTTTCTAGTATGGGAGCCGGAAACAAACGACCTTTCCTCTTTTCCTGTCCTTACCCCTCTCAAACTCTAAAATTCCACTTCCGGTTAAAGTCCTATCAGTGTAGAATATTTGTGACTTATCTGCTCTTATGAATGATTTTGGATGACCTTGTGAACTATATTTTCTGTGAACAGCTTTATTTGGCGTTAGTTGCAATATTAGTATTAAAATATCTACCAACAGTATATACTCCTTCAAGTTTTTCTTTTAAATTCTATGTAATAATTATAGACCTATGTAACACAATTATCATAATCTGCTAAGTTCTACCTTTATGTTTCCAATGTTTATGGTTCATTCGAATAATGATTCAGGAGTATGAAATCTGGTTTGGTCTAAAATAAATAACGGTATATCATGTTATTTTAAAATAGTATAACCTTTAAAATTTATTTCTAAAAAAAATAATATTTTTACCTTACTTTTTGTGTTCATGATCGTGTTAAGAATTTGATAACAAAACATGAAAACTAAAATGCTTTTTAAAAATTATTGATTGTTAACTACAATCTCATTATGATCGGTCATCTTCTCTCAAGACCAGGTTCCAGTTTAGGAAGACGTATAGAGTATCATGTTCGCTTTATTGTGACTAAGCTCTTTAAAATAAAGTTTGAAAAATAAACTACAAACTCATTATTGATCATTCCTATTACATCGGTCTGCGCAAATACTTTGATTTATAATAAAGATTATTATTAGACACTAAAGAATGAAACTGCAGCTTTCTATAAAGGATTGCTATTGATGTTAGTATTTGTCTAGAAATAACGTAAAGCGTAGCCAATTTTTCAACTCTTCTAGATTGCACTTCCTAACACAAATAGTCTGACAATATTCCAATCTATTACTTCTTGTTGTCTGAAAGAATGAAATTTATCAAAACTCAATCTTTATTTTAATTTTACATTTATTTTATTTTATCACTAGCTGCCCTGACAGACTTCGTTCTGTCAAAAGTTAATAGATTTTTATTTATATACATTTAAAAAATAAAATAAAAAAATTAAAAGATTGTATTAAAATCTTCCGTGGACCTAATGGAACATATAAAAAAAATTGTTAGCCGAATTGGTTTTGCCAGTCTCGAGTTATGCGCTTAGCAACATTCATTTTTATTTATAGAGATTTTGTTAATTTTTTACATTCTGGGCGATTGATATATCAAAAATTGTAAACTTAATTTTGTAAATCTTCTCTAATATGAGATTACCTTTTTGAAAAAATCGCCTAAATATAGTTTACCTTAGTTTGCTATAACACTGGTATCTTGCGATTGCTAATAGCTTTACTTCCGCTCAAACATCAACTAGCAGTCACCATATTATGTTTTATGGTTCAGGAATTTAATTCAAACATAGCTGTTTTTTACATAGATTCTTTTATTACTGCTAAAATTCTTTTGTCTGAAAATCTGTATGCCTTTATATCTTTCTCATATTAAACCTACGTAAATACTTTTACTCTTCTTAATAGATGTTAACAACTCTGGCCTTGTTCACTTAGTTTTTCTTTATACCTCTATATACTTTTCTATGAATTTTTCTTGGAAACATTTTAATTTTTAAATTAAATTGGCCTGTATTTGGTTATTAAAATTGCAGTAATAAGTTCAGCAAAATATATTTCAAATCTGTTTCGATTTAACGATTTAATCTGAACTAATTAATGCCAAATACTATCAATAGCTTTTTATTTTAAAATTGACGATTGTTGAATGCAACCACTGATTCAGTATTTTTTTAAATAACAGGTATTGCAGTATTCAAAATAATCTGAATGATTTTGGTATTGCATGCAATTGTGACATGTCTGTGGTGAGATTAACCAAAATTTTGCTTACTTAATTTAATTTGATAGATTGGTGTTATGATGAGTCTGTAACATCCTACCCCTGGGCATAGGCCTCTTTCTCTATGTAGAAGAAGAGTCGGAGCATAATTCATCACACTACTCCTCCGCGGGTTGGGGGATTCGTTTTCCTAAGGTTTTTTGTTAATATTTAGACGCTTCTGTCTTTAATTGACAGTTTCTATTTATGCTCTTTAATTGATTATGACTGATGTTATAAATTTTATGATGGCACATTTTTTATTTTAACAATAATAAATGAATTCTAAACATTTTGAATATCATATCAAAAATTGACCGCTCCAGCGGGATTCGAACCCGCGTCTCCGACTGACCGTGTCGGCGCTCTAGCCAATTAAGCTATGGAACGATGTACCCGCCAGAGCGAAATTCTTGATATGATGATTTTTATTTTCGGTTTAAGCGAACCGTGGCGCCGTCTATAGTGAGTTCTTTACAGAGACCCGTAACTATTCAAAGTTTCATATTACAATGAAAATCTTTGACAGGAGACGACACCATGCTATTCTTAATATGTACGATTTTATTTTTATGTTACCCACACATTATGGATTCTAAACATTTTGAATATCATATCAAAAATTGACCGCTCCAGCGGGATTCGAACCCGCGTCTCCGACTGACCGTGTCGGCGCTCTAGCCAATTAAGCTATGGAACGATGTACCCGCCAGAGCGAAATTCTTGATATGATGATTTTTATTTTCGGTTTAAGCGAACCGTGGCGCATTCATTGTAATATGAAACTTTGAATAGTTACGGGTCTCTGTAAAGAACTCACTATAGACGGCGCGTAGATGTAAAGGATTAAGTTCCATTTTCGTCTCGTTTCTCTTATTTAATAATATAATATAATAACTGAAATTAAATTGAACTATTTTACTTACAACTACTAGGTTTCTACTACAACTTATTACACGATCCAATTAAAGTTCTTGACGAAACATTGGATATGACTAAATTTGATATGGAAATAAATGAATTTGGAGCGGAGTGGATAATATTTTTATTATATCTTTACCGCTCCACTTTATTTGAACCCCTGATCATTAAAAAATTTGTTATTTAAATGTTAAAAAAATCCATGATTTCAATAATCCGCATAACTGTTATTAAAATTTTACACAATGTTTTGGTATGTAAGTATAAGTTTGTTAGCGTATCCAGTAATTAACATAATGTGTTTATTTACTTTCAAATCCAATTTTTCTTTGAAAAATCCTTTATATTCGCGAGCTATGAACAAAACGACCATTTTGTATATGACATGTAGATACGCGGTTTTGAAAATACTTTTGTACTACCGTTGCTCCCGCGGTTTTGAATTTTTATCATTTGAAGCATTTTTATTAGATGAAACACTCAGCTAACCTCATGGGATGAACTGCTATTTAGAGCGTCTACGCACGAAATCTCAATTTTGATTTTTTTTGTCGTTACCCGATATCAGTGAGTGTTATTTAACGGGGTATTGCAGTTGCACCGACGATATAGCTTTAAATGATTACTCGAATCTACTATTTTTTGTACTTATTTTTCGTAATATCTTCAAAGGTTATGACAGATATTTCGTTAAGTATACCAATTAATCAAACTTCTTTCAGTACTGATTGTCATAGAATCGATCTTGTAGAGTGGACACCTGAGAGGGCTTTATACAAGAACCTTTTAAATCTTTTATCGTAGAAAAAGTTAACTTACCCTAACAGAGACACGCCGTAACTTCGCAGGATCTATTTTCGACACGGTCACAACCCACACCTACCTAAATATGTACCTTGACTTTTCTAAAACAATGTCGCCTTCCTGAAATTTTTATTACGCGGCACTAGTTACAGAAATGTCGTTTATAGTTTCGAGGAAAGATCGCAAGACATTTATTTTAATAAAAAAATTCAAAGTAATTCTGTTAGAAGGAGTCAATAAAAACTTTTCCGCTAGACTTCAGGATTTTTACCTAGTGGTAGAATTGAGTGAAAGGAGATTATTTATTTATATGTTATTGAATTAGGCTAAATTAGAATACTTCTAATTGTGTTTCAACCTCTCATTGAAGTAATTTCAAGTTTATCACACGTTTTGCTATCGAAAACTGTTTAATTAATATTGTTGTAAACTTCACACATATTAAATTAGTTGTTTGTATTTGAATACTACCTGTTACTATATTTAATACTGCTAGTAGTGTCACTTGAAATTGTGCACTAATTAGGGATATAATCGCCCTTATGACAATATTTTATTAGTATAATTTTAAGCTTTGTTACAAAATACAGTTATGTAAATATAAAGATAGATTACTGTTGATATATTATTCTTACAAATATAAAGATATTATTATATTACAAATTTGAATAAGAATAGAAAGCAGTATATCAATAATATCTAATAAAGTAAAATGAAAAACAAAACACGCATGCAAAACCATTCTGTATCGGATTATATTGTATATTTCTATAGAATAGGAAATTAGAATGTAATGGAATATTTTTTATGGCAGTCAATTTTTCAAATTATGGTCACAAAGGAAGTTTACCAGTCTAAATATTTTGGAGTAATTTAACTTTATGCACTGTGACATGAATTTAAAAGTAACTTTTTAAATGAGTCTAACTCTATACCTGTTGTTGGATAGTATATGTAGCCAACATATCGAGGATAAAGCTTTGCTGTGTAAAAGTCATCCACATTAGGTCGTCATCGTCATGAGTGCTCTGGATCTTCGCGAGGTGTCCTCGTTTCAGCACTTAGACGATTGACTGTGCTCGTGATAATACTACAAAGACTTTCGGTTATTAGAAACACTTTTTTGGTGTGTGTCGTTCATATATGATGCAAGTCTTATGGTGGTTTTTGTTACATCATCTATGGACATTTAAAGCTCAAAATTTTTTGTTCAAAGTATTATTTTTGAGAAAAACTAAATACTATGTAATATTATTACTCCGAGTATTAAAGGTATATGTAATTTGATTAAATATATATTTTTAATAGTGTTAAAAATTAATAAATTATTGGCGTAACAAGAATCCGTGCACGTTTGTTGAATACGACTGTTACACAGACAATATATAATTCAATTCGATTGGACACCATAAATTCTGCAGAGTGATAACTGTTAAATTATTCTATTATATCTTTATCTATACTGTTACTAATATTTAAAAAATTACATATTTATTTTATGACTGACAAACATTCCATACGCAACAAACATTATCTAGACGTAATTGAGGATATAAAATATATCGTTACGACCCATAGTAGTCATGAGTATTCAATCAAATAATATAAATACAATCTTATATAAATCTGCAAAGGACAGCTTGTCTATTAATATTACGTCACCCATAGTACCAAGTCCGCTAATATTAGCATGCCATTTTCATCACAAAACATGAACAGCTTACTTCGATAATTAATAACGCTATTTGGAAAACTCAAATGAAGCAATATAGTACTAATATTGTCATTTCTAACAGTCATGGCAATCCTGATGACAAATATGTTGGTAGAAGAGAAATGACTAATAGTGGTTTTATGTGTGTAAGCGAGATGCAAATAGAATATCGGTTTTGGGGCTAGTTATCTGGTGAACTATCTATACTAGCGATGAAATCAATCAATGTAGGCCATCTGCGCTGCAGCTAGGAATACGGAAATTAATTAGACTTAGCTTTTGAATATTTGGGTAAATAAACATCTTAGTTAAAATTGATAGCAGAGTTTATAAAATTAACGATTTTTTGTAACTGAATAGAATATTGTTTTGTAGAACTAAGCGCCAAAGGTAGCTTCGTCGGCGTAGAGTTTTTTTTTTCACTTGGATTGGCAATCAAATTAATGTTTTGTCCCCGCAGCATTATTTTTATTCTTCAGCTGCGTTTTCTTAGAATCATTCAAGTATTGCTAAAATGTCGGCGAGTCTGCGTAAACGATCATTTATCGGTTTCAGTCGCAATCGTCAATGTGTGTCAAAAATTTTCTTATACCCACAATTGATAATGCTTCAATACCACTTGTAAATAATCAGTCAGAATTGTCAATCGCTCAATCAAAGTTCAGCTACTTTCACTATAAATCTATGAAACTGTGTTCACTATATATAAATCCTTTTAAAAAGTAATGAGCCCTATAATCAAGCTTACACTTTAAGTTTGTCTTGTAGTCAGGTACTTTATTAAAATCATGACCTTTATATGTCTTTTTTTCTCATTAATACTTAAATACTTAGGAAGATTACGGAAACATTACCGTAGTGCACATGTAGTAGACAATAATGTAAACATTAGGTAATCTATACCTTGTTCACTTGTTTTTTTAATCATCCTTTAAATACAAAAATTATATATACAAATAGTTGGTTATTTAAATTTAATTAGCTTAATAGAAATTAAATTGTTAAAAGAGCTGATTAATTACCATTCTGATTCAATAATACGATTGACATAAGTAATCAGTTATTACCAGTTGGTGGTCGGAATTATGATGTAAAATAATGAAATCATGTCACAACATTGCGGAATCTAATAAAGGTCGGTAAAACATTCAAATTTATGCTAAAAAAATACCTGTATGGTATGGAACAAAACTCAATAAATATTTTTATTCATGGTTATTTTTTAACATTTATTTTTTTAAAGTCCGAAAGAAAAACGATGTGTTGGCGCAGCGGTCATAGTATTGACTATTGCGCTAGCGGTCGCGGGTTCGATTCCCGCTCACGACAGATATTTGTATTGGCCATATAGCTGATGTTTGTCGTGGTCTGTGCGTTTGTGCTTGTGTATTGTGTATGTTTCCGGACACAGGAGAAAATCCTACTGGGTTCCGTTGAGTGTAAATCGTTTATTTATTTATTATTATTATTATTAAAAGCATCGTTCAGGGTGTGGTCATAGAATATTTTATTTGCATTTGTTGAACCAGCCTAATTGACTATGAGTGTAAATGTTTCGTATTACATACGCTTTAGCCTTTAATATCCCACTGCTGAGCATGGCATTGACAAATATATTCCCTACTATGAGTAACGATCGCTATCAGGTGTGCATGATAACAACCGGGACCGACGGTTTAACGTGCTCTCCGAGGCACGCTGGGGAGACCCACAAGGACTGCACCAACACCCAGGCTTTAATTTTAAAACAACGTCAACATGATTGACGATCGGTATTTTTTTTTGGGTAATTTCAAATCAACTCACAAATACTTTTTGTGATATCGTAAAGTGATAATTATTTATTATCTTATTTAGTGCGAATTATTCGCACAGCTATATCTAGTATTATATTAATACACTAAGGTTAAGATGTTTGCTTCCCTTTTTATATAAAAAACTTAGCAATTACTCCACATAAATTATATATCATTTTATAGATAATTGCTTGCTCTACCGGCATCTATAATTAGAAAAAAACATTATTGGTTTTGTTTTTATAAATTAATCAATTATTAAAATTATATATATATGACGACCTTAATTTTTAAACAACGTCAACATGGTTGACGGTCGGTAAATTTTTTACTTATTTAGTGCGAATTATTCGCACGGGTATTGCTAGTCTTTCATAATAGCATAGGTACGCTTGTTTACCCTCCGAGCTCACTACCCATACCCAATATCGGTTCTAATCAATCAAGACCGCAATGAGGCCCATTTATCAAAGTTCCAATGGTTCTGCGGAAGACGTTGTAATGCGAGGATAAAATTTGCTTCACAGATTAAGAGGGAATCATTAATTTATAATGACTTGCTTACTTGACTGCTAATGAACGGAGTGCTTAATGAGGCAGACGGTAAATCCTTTACATATTCTGATAAATAGATTTAGGCTGAGCGAAAGTGTGATATTATTAATTATTGAAATAATTAACGAGGGGAAACGTGTTTGATGAAATATAACAGAGTAATGATTTATAATATTGGAATCATTTCTAAGTCAATAAATAATGTTTTTACAAAGTGAAGGTTTCATGCTTAAAATTTGAAGGAATATTAAACATTTTTGAATATCATATCAAAAATTGACCGCTCCAGCGGGGTTCGAACCCGCGTCTCCGACTTGCCGTGTCGGCGCTCTAGCCAATTAAGCTATGGAACGATGCACCCGCTCGAGCGAAATTTTCGATATGATAATTTTTAATTTTCGGTTTAAGCGAACCGTGGCGCCGTCTATAGTGAGCTCTTTACAGAAACCCGTAACTATTCAAAGTTTCATATTACAATGAAAATCTTTGACAGGAGACGACACCGTGCTATTTTTAATATCTAAGATTTTTTTTTTTTTTTTTTGATATGATATTCAAAAATGTTTAGAATTCCTAATGTGGGTAACACAAAACGTGGGTAAACGGTGTACCGGGATGCGGTAAGACAACTCGCATAGTCAGGGACTTCGATGAGGACACGGAGGTCGTGATTACGACCACAGTCGAGGCGGCCAAAGACCTAAAGGAAAAACTGGCGCACCGCTATGGCAACAAGGCCAAGCAAAAGGTGCGCACTATGGCATCCGTGCTGGTAAATGGTTTCCGTGAGGGCTCAAAAATCAAACGCCTAACGGTGGACGAAGCCCTCATGAACCATTTCGGAGCCATAGTAATGGCCGCCCGACTATCGGGAGCAGAGAAGGTAGTCCTCATTGGAGATATAAATCAGCTGCCGTACATCGACAGGGACAACCTGTTCGAAATGCGGTACCGCAGACCAAACCTGTTAACAACCATCTCATGTGAGTTGTCATGCACGCATCGTAACCCCAAAGACGTCGCCTTTGCCATCAGTGAGGTTTACAAGACCGTGTACAGCTCAAGCACAAAGATCCGATCTTTGCGAGTGGAGAGCCTCACGGGCGCGCGCATTCCTGTAGGAAGGGACCGGACCTTGTACCTGGTCTTTACGCAAGAGGAGAAGAGATTGCTGACTGACCAGGGATACGGGTCTGGTGAGGGATCGCGCGTCTTAACCATCCATGAGGCGCAGGGCCAGACCTATGAGGACGTCGTTGTCCTCCAGACGAAGACAAGGAGGCTCAAGATTCACGACAGCGTCTCGCACGCTGTAGTCGCGGTGACTAGGCATACAAACACCTGTGTCTATTACACCGACGACCGTGACGACGCAATTGGTCGCTTTGTGACGAAGGCAGCGGAAACTTCTGAAAAAGACATCCTCGAGCACAGCCTCAGGATGGCGATTCACCACAGGGATGCCGCCGTCATTGAGGGTGTGCTCGAAATGTTAAAATTGTAGCACACCTTACTTGTAGGAATAAATTGTATAAGGAAAAAACTTAGGAGTAAGAAAAAAAAAAAAAAAAAAAAAAAAAAAAAAAAAAAAAAAAAAAAAAAATACTAATAATAACATAGGTTAAGTGTATATTGTAAGTAGGCCAAGTAGGCCATAAGTGTACATATACGTTAGCTAGACAATAAGTGTACATATATTATAGATAGCAAGTAAGTGTATATATAAACATAGATAATAATAATTATTATAATAGTGACAACAATAATTAAAGTAAGGCGTAATATAATTCTATGTCTTTTTGCATGTAAGATATCAATTAAGTTTAGCATAATTTTGGTCGGTGGACTCACGTCTGCATTAGGGATACTAAGATAGAATAATTAGGTCTCTTAGTGTAAGCTGCAGTAGTGTAACAAGTAAACGATCAGTAATAAAACTAAAAATCGGAATAACAAAAGCATGGGCACTTTAAGCCTGTGGACATAACTTTATTTAAAAAAAAAAAAAAAAAAAAAACCCGCTGGAGCGGTCAATTTTTGATATGATATTCAAAAATGTTTAGAATTCCTAATGTTAGTAACACAAAAATAAAAATCTTAGATATTAAAAATAGCACGGTGTCGTCTCCTGTCAAAGATTTTCATTGTAATATGAAACTTTGAATAGTTACGGGTTTCTGTAAAGAGCTCACTATAGACGGCGCCACGGTTCGCTTAAACCGAAAATTAAAAAAAAAAATTATCATATCGAAAATTTCGCTCGAGCGGGTGCATCGTTCCATAGCTTAATTGGCTAGAGCGCCGACACGGCAAGTCGGAGACGCGGGTTCGAACCCCGCTGGAGCGGTCAATTTTTGATATGATATTCAAAAATGTTTAGAATTCCTAATGTGGATAACACAAAAATAAAAATCTTAGATATTAAAAATAGCACGGTGTCGTCTCCTGTCAAAGATTTTCATTGTAATATGAAACTTTGAATAGTTACGGGTTTCTGTAAAGAGCTCACTATAGACGGCGCCACGGTTCGCTTAAACCGAAAATTAAAAATTATCATATCGAAAATTTCGCTCGAGCGGGTGCATCGTTCCATAGCTTAATTGGCTAGAGCGCCGACACGGCAAGTCGGAGACGCGGGTTCGAACCCCGCTGGAGCGGTCAATTTTTGATATGATATTCAAAAATGTTTAGAATTCCTAATGTGGGTAACACAAAAATAAAAATCTTAGATATTAAAAATAGCACGGTGTCGTCTCCTGTCAAAGATTTTCATTGTAATATGAAACTTTGAGTAGTTACGGGTTTCTGTAAAGAGCTCACTATAGACGGCGCCACGGTTCGCTTAAACCGAAAATTAAAAATTATCATATCGAAAATTTCGCTCGAGCGGGTGCATCGTTCCATAGCTTAATTGGCTAGAGCGCCGACACGGCAAGTCGGAGACGCGGGTTCGAACCCCGCTGGAGCGGTCAATTTTTGATATGATATTCAAAAATGTTTAGAATTCCTAATGTGGGTAACACAAAAATAAAAATCGTAGATATTAAAAATAGCAGGGTGTCGTCTCCTGTCAAAGATTTTCATTGTAATATGAAACTTTGAATAGTTACGGGTTTCTGTAAAGAGCTCACTATAGACGGCGCCACGGTTCGCTTAAGGCGCTACCCTGACCAAATAACCTTGAGCATTCGTTCCCTCTTTGCCGCACCCCACCTCTACAATACTTCGTAAAACACTACTAGCGCCATTTGGTAAACAACTTACGAATATGCGTAAAAAATATAGATCTTGGAATCCGTAGACATGGCATTCATTAAAAAAATTTTTTGAATATATATATATATATATTTTATTTAATATTAGTATAATATATAATACATTTGCTGTGTACAATAAAAAGTAAATTAAATTCATTTTTTTGGTACGTAAATAATTTTGGTAATGAATTCAGTCACTACACTTACGTTCATAATGAATACTTTTAACTTTTTAACCGACTTCCAAAAAAGGAGGAGGTTCTCAATTCGACTGTATTTTTTTTTTTTATGTATGTTACATCAGAACTTTTGACTCAGAACTTTTGTTTATTTTAATCGAAAGGTGGTGTGTGCCAATTGGTCCCATTTAAATTTATTTGAGATCTAACAACTACTTTTCGAGTTATATCTAATATTGCGTTTTTACTTGACGCTTTTTTCGTTGACCTACGTTGTATTATACCGCATAACTTTCTACTGGATGTACCGATTTTGATAATTCTTTTTTTGTTGGAAAGGGGATATCCCTAGTTTGGTACCGTGATACCAGGATCCAGGGAAACCAGGATCTGATGATGGGATCACAGAGAAATCGAGGGAAACTCTCGAAAATCCGTAATAACTTTTTACTGGGTGTACCGATTTTGATAATTTTTAATTTAATCGAAAGCTGATGTTTATCATGTGGTCACATATAAATTTTATCGAGATCTGATAACTACTTTTTGAGTGATCGTTGATAACGCGTAGTTCATCTTCGGCTTCTTAAGTTTCAAGGTGGTTGTGGAACCTTGTTATCCCTTAGTGCCGTAGCCACACAGCACACGCATTATTAGATATAACTCGAAAAGTAATTGTTAGATCTCAAATAAATTTAAATGGGACCAAATGACACACACCTCTTTTCGATTAAATTTTTTTTATCGAAATCGGTCCACCCAGTTAAAAGTTCTGATATCCACATACGTAAAAAATACAGTCGAATTGAGAACCTCCTCCTTTTTTGGAAGTCGGTTGAAACAAAATACAGTCGAATTGTGAACCTCCTCCTTTTTTGAAGTCGGTTAAAACAAAATACAGTCGAATTGAGAACCTCCTCCTTTTTTAGAAGTCGGTTAAAAAGCAATCTATCTTTATTATTCAGACAGTGTAAGTAGAGAAATAAAATAAAAACAAAGTAAATTTTATTATCATAGATAATCATCAAAATATCATAGATAAAAACTAATCAAAATAAACTTCAACAATAAATGCTAACAAGATGCTAATAAATTTATTATTGTTAATTGATATTGTGAATTGAGCGTGCGCTACCCGACACGGTGACAAACAACACAAGCTTCTCCCTCCAAACCTTGCGGCAGACTGAATTCCGATACCCTGTGCTTGAGTTACAGTAGTGAATACGCCCAGATTTTAGAAAAAAATCTATAAAAATTCAAATTTGGGTCTTTTGAAAAAAAAAATTCTTACGTATTGTTCAGTATTCAATTGTCAATCAATTGGTGTCGGTTGCAAAATAAAATAATGTTTACTTTACGAGGAGATGCATATTATCAATCACTATTTCTCATTTTTGTGGTATCGTTGTAAGGAGATTCTTTAACATCTATTCCTTCAAAAAAAAAAAAAAAAGTCTACCATTGTATAATCAAAATTATGCAGAATTTAACTGTGTTTTTATTAGTTTGATTCTTTTTTCCATTAACAAGTAGATAGCTCCAAAAAAGTGCACAAAAAACGGCTAGCGCGGCGTTTTGGTCAGGGAGGCGCCTTAAACCGAAAATTAAAAATTATCATATCGAAAATTTCGCTCGAGCGGGTGCATCGTTCCATAGCTTAATTGGCTAGAGCGCCGACACGGCAAGTCGGAGACGCGGGTTCGAACCCCGCTGGAGCGGTCAATTTTTGATATGATATTCAAAAATGTTTAGAATTCCTAATGTGGGTAACACAAAAATAAAAATCTTAGATATTAAAAATAGCACGGTGTCGTCTCCTGTCAAAGATTTTCATTGTAATATGAAACTTTGAATAGTTACGGGTTTCTGTAAAGAGCTCACTATAGACGGCGCCACGGTTCGCTTAAACCGAAAATTAAAAATTATCATATCGAAAATTTCGCCCGAGCGGGTGCATCGTTCCATAGCTTAATTGGCTAGAGCGCCGACACGGCAAGTCGGAGACGCGGGTTCGAACCCCGCTGGAGCGGTCAATTTTTGATATGATATTCAAAAATGTTTAGAATTCCTAATGTGGGTAACACAAAAATAAAAATCTTAGATATTAAAAATAGCACGGTGTCGTCTCCTGTCAAATATTTTCGTTGTAATATGAAACTTTGAATAGTTACGGGTTTCTGTAAAGAGCTCACTATAGACGGCGCCACGGTTCGCTTAAACCGAAAATTAAAAATTATCATATCGAAAATTTCGCTCGAGCGGCAACACAACACTTTTGTGGGTAACACAAAAATAAAAATCTTAGATATTGAAGGAATATTGTGTAAATTTAGGATACCTCTTGTATCCCAGGGTTTTCGGAACAACGACGGACGGACGACAAAATTTAATACTAGGATAGCATTTAGTTGATTAATCAATTCTGTTCTTACTTGTAAAGATTTTAACATTTAGGTTATGTTTACAAAATGATGACTTTTCTTGCGAGTAATTTTAAACACGATAATTTCACATGTTCAATTTTACAAGTGCTAAAAAAGATTTTCATTCTATTTTTATACGAGAAAACTTGCTAGTATTGAATGTAATAATTAAATTTGTATATATAATAAAATATCTTAGTAGATTTTCGACGCGCATAATTCACCGTACGGTATAAAAAAGTGTATTCTTTGTTCTACATTGTAATATTAACGGCCGGTTTTTTATCAGTATATGTAATAATATAAAAGTTTTTGTTTAAAATTTGAGAAAAATGTTAATAATAAAATACCAAGTATAATTCTAGCTCGAACTAAAAACTCTCTGATTTCGTGTTGTAATGTTAACAAACATTTAAACATACGTATACAGAGATATTTAATATTATTAGAAAATTCTGATATCCTACAATCCCTACTAGCTGATGACTTTACGTAAGAATTTTTTTAAAAAAATATTTATATTGTTGTGTATTTTTTGGGGCATCCAATAGCATGTTTAGACGTCGTTATTACTATTTCGATAATATGATTATGAAATGTAGGATGGATGTCTCATATATTATAGCACTTTCTTTGAAAGCTCTAATATAAAATATTTTCCAACACGAGACTGGTAGGGAGTATACAGGCAGTGATAGTGATAAGGTGAGCGACGAATCCGCAGCTCATTTTTTATACTAAGAAGGTGAAAAACAAGCGTAGGAGCGGTCTGATGGTAAGTGGATACCGTAAACTATAGATGCTACATTTTGCAAATACTTGAGCAGTATTATTTAAGTCTTTTGTAAGTACCTTAGCACTTCCCCAGTTGAGAGCAACTGGAAGTACCTTCGAGCATTTGCTCGAACTTTCGAGTAAGATATTTCTCTTTGTGTCTAGAGTGTTAGGCTCAAATCGTATAATAGTTTATGCTGAAATACTGTCGTGAATATTGCATTCTAGAATCGACCCTGGCTGTATTTATAAATAGTTGTGTACACATAAAACCACATTAACCTTTCGTTGCTTTAGCATTTTACTTAGCATTCTTACTATTGTGTCCCGCGGTAACATCGTTTTCACACCACCATGGAAAAGCGAACTGATCTCTATCAGTTCGCTTTTGCCAACATCATTTATAAACATAATGTATAATTATGTTTATATATATATAATAACTACCACATGACATAAGGACACAGTAAATTTGTTACAGTTACAGTACTAAATGTTAAGGACGTTTTGTTCATCACAGTACCAACGCTTACTTTTACTTGTTCATAAGCATCTGAATCTTTTAGCAGGGTTGGCAAAAGAAAAAGAAAAACTAGAAACAAATATCAATAAAACAAGCGAAAATTTATGGCAAGTCGCAAAGAAAATCTGAAACTGTCAAATGCGAAAATAATTCCGCGAAATTAATGACCTCCTGTCACTCGGTGTCAATCATTTTGTGCCGAACGAGCGCGTATATGGCATTGATTCTATACAATGTTGTGAGTTTATTATTAAAAAAACTGGCCTGATCGACAGTTTTAATAGTTCTTTTCTTAGTTTATTAAAGATAAATATATATTCACTTATTTTCCCAGTAGTGTAAATGAATTAAAGTGACGAATCACGCAAACTGAAACTTTTATTTTTTAAACATAACTGTTAGAAAGACTAAATAATTGTTTTGTTTGCAAGTAAAAAAAACTACTTTTACAACTTAGTTGAAGTCAATTTAATGTTGTTGTTGTATGTAGTTGTTGAATTATCCACTCACAAAGTATTTGTCAGATTTCGCTCAAATTTAAATGGGTGATTCCGTGTAAAGTGACATTACGATTGACATTGCGCCAGCTTTTAAATAAAAAAAAAATCAGTGCACCCAGTAAATAGATATTATAATACACACATAAAAATACAATTGAATTGAGAATCCTTTTTTGAAGTCGGATAAAACACTAAATTTAAAAGCTATTTGTCCTCGGCGATAAAAGCAGCGAGTTACATATAGAATAATAAATGGTCTTACGAAATTTTCTTATAGGAATTTATATACAATAGAAATAAATTCAATATATCGTAACAATATATCAACAAAGGTCCACTTATACCACTTATACCAAATAGGTTACATTTTCATTCAATCCGAGACACCTCTTAACAAACATTAGGTTCGGGACCTTTTTCAATAGAAAGATGTAATCTTTCCTATTTGATTCCATTGGCCTTTAGTATTTACACCCTTTGACCAGGTACCATTGGTCTGTCGATTTAAGTACATGTCAAATCAACCGTGCAATCGTGACTTACAAAGGGGATTTACTGCAAATTATTTCGGCAAACTTCGCACGACGAGATTCCATCCTTTATACGTAATTATACTATAGTTCAAATAACTGTGCGTTTTCAAATTATTGGTTTCAATAGTAGGTATTGAGCTAAATTTATTATTTTGGCATCGAATGAGAGTATACTATTGTCCATTACAATAATCTTGAATATCGTTGTAATATATCATTTTGATATGAATCTATTACGATTGACAAGTAAAATTATTGTTATAAAAAATGTTTTCATTAATTTATGGATTTCAATTGCACTGATTGAACTTTTTTTAAACTAAAATATTGTCAAACTTCTTTATTCCTTTAATGTACTCGTTTATTCGTCGTTCATAGTAGTCGTATATATACTCTGTACTGTCTCTGTCTGTGTGTCTCTGTACTCTCGAAGATTTTTGTATTCTACATTCATTTCCTACTGAGGCTTTTGCTTAAAATGTCTGTAATTTTCCAAACGAAAAAGCTAAATATGTTAATTTTAACAACAAGTATGTTATAGTATATTATAGTATCCAGTGTTTAATATATATTGATTTAGTCGTTTCGATCAGATGCGTAGGAAAAATAAGGATTTACAGATATATAAAAGACAAGAATAATGAGTTTTTTTTTGAATTAGTCTCAATTGTAGAACACGCTCCAAATATTCTTTAAAATATTTCCTATGTGCAAAATTGCTAACAGTTACATAAGTTAAGATGTAGATTTATTTAAACACAGTTTTCCTTTATTAACATATGAATCACAACATAAGAATTCCATATAAAAAGCCTATTATCGTAAGGGTGAATAGAGCGAACAAATTCTAAACATTTATCAGACGACCTGCTCCAAGCAGATGGTCATTAATTCTGAGTGTCCATTTATCACGATTCGAAGTAAACAATGAGAGGTTAATAAAAAAAAAGTGTTAAAATATTTAACTTTATTAATTATATACTTCGGTTAATAAAATTAGTTTCAATTGTAATACATCAAATTTTAAGTTATAGATAGGCTTAAATTAGATATTAAATTTAATCGATCTTTTAGCATATATTATTTAATTTAGAAATAAACTCCTTAACTCAAGTGAATTGTACAATAATTAAGTAACGTATAGAAAATTAATAAAACGTAGACGCTTCACACTTAACTAGTAGGATAGGAATCCTGTGTCGAAGATAAAGAAACACATAAAACAATAACAAAAGCCCAGACTACGAAAAATAGGTATCTATATGGCGTTACAATTACGAACGGTAATCGAAACTAACAGTAAATCAATTAATTTATTGTTTACTAGCTGTTCTCGCGACTTCGTCCGCGTGGAATTAAACAAAAAAGTTATTTTTCAGTATGTAGAGTTAAAAATAAATAAATTTCTAAAATAAAAGTAGCCTAAGTTACTCCTTATTAATTACAATTTTAATTATAATTTTTTTTTTTGAGTTCAAACTGAACATCCTCCATTATACAATATGTAATTTTACCACAAGTCTATATGAAGGGGTAGAAATCTTCAAAACGAAAACAATCATACAAAACCAATAAAGTATATGCGATGCTGAATATGAAATTAAGTACCTATATGTGAGTTAGCTTGTCTAAGTGTGTCTGAGTGAGTGTGCGCAAGAGTTTAAGCTTGTACATGTTCAGCTTAAGGTGAGTACAAGGGCCTACAACTTTACCAATTTTAATAAAGTACAAAAATATTATATCTATATATTAATACGTGAAGCAAAAACTTTGTACTCCGACTTTGTTTTTACAAAAATTGCGCGGACAGAGGATTATGAAATTTCGCACACTTATAGTTTATATAAAGAAGGAGTGCAGAATGCTAACATTTTCTTAAGTTATGCATATATTAAACCAATAATAATAAAAAAAAAAAACATTACACACACTATCACGCATATTGCTCTTTTTTTGATTGTCAAAGTCTGTAGTCAAATTGAAATTTTTTAAAAAAGTTCTTTATTTTCAAGTTTTTTTAAATTTTATTTTTTAACTGTGGTCGAATTTCGACCTCTGGATGACCACTAGTTTGTATAAGTATAAGTAAATATAGGTATTTAATAATATGTAAATACAACAAATGACTATGAATGTATTTTTAATAACTCTTCTGTATCATTACAAGTTTTAAATTGTAAATATGTAATTATTACCTGCCTGCATTTAAATCTCGTCAACCTTTAAATAGAAATCTCGGCATCCAGCTCGTTATAAAGAAAAGGTCCTAGATATTAATATGCTATTATTTATAGGATATCACGTAACAAGGCACTTATAATGCTAGGTGACCCAATTTTTTTTTCTTTCCCTTTAACCCAGTTTAAGTCGCAGTACATCAGGATTTATGCACTTTTCTGTTTCGTGAATATATATATATATTAATATAATTACATATTTATAACGAAAGAGCTGGCTTTACGAAACGAAAGGTTGTTTGTTATACGCACCCGATCACTCAATATGATTAAAGCTGATCGTATAAGTAGTTACTAAAGTTACTTTTTTAGAATTAATAAATTGAGATCACACAAGAATAAGAATAATAAACGCAATTGTTAGCAAAATCCGATTCAAGGTGAATTTTATGAAGGTTAAGGTCTACGTGGATAGAAGCACGTGGCAGGTCTACACTCAAATAAAACTCAAACCCGGATCAAAAGTCAGAAAGTAGCTGACTTTGTGTTCACATTTCAGCTATTGATGAAATAAAGGTATTGTATATTTTTGCACGTCGTTATATTTTTGACGCGTTGGCGCAACGGTCGCGGTACTGGTTTGTGAGTGTTGCGCTGGCGATTGCGGGTTCGATCCCCGTTGTGGTCTCCCCACTGTGCCTCGGTGAGCACGTTAAGCCATCGGTCCAAGTTGTTATCGTGTACATCGTGTAAATCTAAAAATCTAATAGCGATCGTTACTCATAGTAGGGAATATATCCGCCTATCTGCATTTAAGCAGCGTGGTGGATTAAGCTCTGATCCTTCTCCTTTCTACATGGAAAAAGAGGCCTACGTTCTTATATTTTTGCAAGACATGGTCTTAGTAAAAATAACGTCATTTAGTTATTTTACCATTAATACCAAATCAAAAATTGGAGAGTATCCCTAATAATTTTTTTTTACATTTACATTGTAGTTAATTTTACTTTACATTAATAATACTGTATTTATTTTTTTATGTATAACATTATAATAGTTGAAATTTAATTTAATTAATTATTCACACACACACACACATAGGTCGAAGACAGGCAGCAGCGTCTTCGGTGCGACAAAGCCAGTACTGCGGTCACCAACCCGCCTGCCCAGCGTGGTGACTATGGGCAAAGCACATGAGTTCACGTTATTTTTGGTGTAAAATTGTGGAGGCCTATGTCCAGCAGTGGACTGTATAGACTCTAATGATGAATTATTCAATGATGAATTTTTGATTTACGATTTAAAAATGCTAACAAATTATTATAAGTAAACAGTTTTATTGAAGTTATACTTCCTTTGGCGTTAGGAAAAAATGATGAGAGTAAATTTTTACGATGCGCGCGCACACCGTCACAAAAAACTGACACCCTGAAGTTAGCTACTTATCGAAGAAGAAGTTAGCAACGTGAAGTTAGCTAGCCAATGAAGTATAACTTCTTACACACATACAAGTTTTTATTTTTAAAAATAATAGAGTTTGACTCTATGCACGTCTTTGATAAAAACATTTCAATTACGAAAGCTATTTGCTAAACTCTCCGCCCTAATTTGCAACTATAAAGTTTTATCCGCATCAATTTTAACAGTGTAATATTTTCGAGCAGATGTGGACGAGCCGTAACTCTTGGCTACCTCGTATAAATTATGCAGGACGCGCGTTCGAACACTTGATATTCTCGAAACATTTAGTATAGCTGTCGTATGTAAGTTAGCGTTTTATTTTATTAGTTCTTTCGAAGCTGATGAGATAAAGAGATGTTATTCATTTGTTGGTTTCTAAAATAAATAATATATTAAAAGGAATAATGAGCGACCAATAGATTTGAAAAGCCAATATGATATGAATGTTTTTGACGGACTTGAAAACTCCTTATTAATGAGTAAATACCAAGACAGTTTTAGGAGTGGTCTTACATATGATTTTAATTTAATTAAGACAACATTTTAAATTGATCAAGATGTCGCGCGCGTTAAAAAAAAGTTATAATTAAAAAAAAATTGAATTAGAGGGAAGTAATAAGAGAATTAATTTTTTCTAAAGCGACGAACTCTGAGAGAGATAAAAAAATATTTAAGAAATGCTTAGCTATTAAAAGTAACTAGTTCTAAAGAGAAAAAAAATCCAGACCAACTTTGGAAAAAGTAATTTATTACAAGTAAATCTAAAGTTAACACAAATTAATCTTTATAAACCAGGAAGAAAAATACATCCTTACACTAATATTTTTATAGATTAACAATATTCTTTCAAACATCAAACATAAACTCGTTATATTGCTGATTGATAAAAAAAATATTTAAACTACTCGAAATACTACTAGCTTATATAAAAAAATCATTTAAAAAACTACACGAGGGTTCGATTTACTTCTGGCACATGGGTGGAGGTTAACTTAGGTCACTTATCTTTGTGCGAATCCTTTACTCGTGGCTAGTCCATAAATTCAAAGACACCTTCCACCGCCGCGTGGTCTACCGTAGGCCGGGGCTTGCACACGCCGAGATAAAAAAATTGTCTTCCTTACCAGAGAGTAGATTCAAAGGTGCTAAAGTGTTCTTGATGCTCAAGGATGTTGATCGGAACTCTTGTAACTATTAGGCATATATGTTGGTCGTAAGGTTGGAATCCTAGCGGCCAACCCACCAGTCCGGCCACGTGGTATCACCAGCAACAACTACCCGCACGTGTTCGCCACGCCAAGGACCCTAGAAGGTCACACAGAAAAAGTGAGCCCTTCCAAAGTTAACCCTCAATGTCTCTGGGTTGACACGGAAATGGCCCATAAAGACAAGCACATCCTGACATAATTTAATTAAAATAGAAAACACACTTTAGAGCAATTAAAAATAATCTTATAACAACCTACACACATTTAACAATTAACACAAAAGCAAGCTAGATATTACAATTAAATAAGATTGTGTAATATAACAATGACTCACCCAACCAAAACGCACCCCAAATTTTACGGAGGCTGAAGACGAGGGAAAAAAGGAGGAGCCGCACAGCAACAGCGCTTAAATAGTGCGAGCCTAACCCACATTGCGGAGTCCCCACCAAAGGTTGCTTACGCAGCCCTACTTACAAGAAGAACTAACAGCGCTAACGCATAGCAAATAAGAAAAGCAATCCGACGAAACAAAATAATTGTTTATAAAAAATATACGTTACAAAGATACAAATCGGTATTACGAGTCACGCCATAAAAATCAGTTGATTAAAAGATAATAAGGTACAATTACAATATAAATGTTGTCTACGGCTAACTAATCAATGATTCGAAAATATTAGCGGCATATTGATTAAGTATATAAGTTTTGGTATATATTGGTATAAGATTATATGTATAATAATTTTAATCACGATTTTTAATACGAAAAATCTCTTTGAAAATTATCTAGCGTTCGGAGAGCGATCAAGCACGAAATATGATTAAAAAGGAATCGACAACCTAACAACAGTATGTTCATTGAAAATTAGACCATTTTAGCTAATATAAAATTGGAAGAGAGGAGACGACTTGGAAAGTTTTTATTAAAAATTTACATGTAATATACAACACTTAGAGTACATTAAAATAAAAGTAACTTAATGTATTGTTCTTATCTATATCCCTAACTACTATTTTTTAAGTTATACATTTATTTTTTTATATTTAACTAGCCGTGCCCGCGACTTCATCCGCGTGGAATTAAAAAAAAAAATATTGTTCAGTTTACAGTTACAAAAACGAAAACTAAAATAAAAATAGCTTTAGTTACTCCTTATTATATCAGCTATCTGCCAGTGAAAGTCCCGTCAAAATCGGTCCAGCCGTTTTGGAGATTAGCCGGAACAAACAGACAGACAGACAGATAGACAAAAATTGTAAAAAAATGTTATTTTGGTATATGTACCGTGTATACATCCAAATGCGTTAAGTTAAAAGCGGTTATTTTAATATTACAACCAGACACTCCAATGTTATTTATTTGTATAGATAAAAAAAATATAGCAATGAATTATAACTATCTAATATTATTTTAGTTGCTATTTATATGTAAGTACACAACAAACACAACAACAACAAACAACAAACAACATAAATTAACAAACGTACAAAAAATAAAAACAGAAATTTTATACCAAATGAGGCACATCACAAGGCAAACTAAAAATTAAACGCAAAATTTTTAAAGAGAATTGTCCTAGCTATGAAGAGATCTGTAAATGGTACTCGTTACATCTTAATGGGCATTCACTCGCAGGAGAGGGTAATAAAATCAGAAGAAAATCCCGTCAACCTTATTAAAAGGAATCTGATGGTCGTTTCTCTGTTTTGTCGGAAAATTAAGTGACTCGTTCGTATTACAAAGGCCTTCGATAAACACCGTCCTTCAGATAAGAATATGATGAGATCTTTATCTTGCGTTTTGTTTTGATAATCAGTTATAATTGATTTTTTTAACAAATTAAAAAAAAAATCCTATTATAACACAAAAAATAAGTTTGTAATAAAATATACGCATGCTATAATCTGTTTTGGAGGAGAAGTCTGGCCTTTTCGCCGAGGCCAGCCGGTCGCTGGAGGGACCCTGTTGCCTGCAGATCCGGGACCCTACAATTAAAGCGGCTGAAGGCTCCCGCAAGGGTTTGGTCGTTACTGCACCCCCAAGTAATGAAGCCGACATACGGTCTAGGATTGCCTACCCGGTCGTCCTGGGTATCACCCGTAAATGGGTTCCCCAGCTATACCAAAAAAAATAATATTATAATCTGTTTATGTATTATCCAATAAAACTTAGGAAAAGCCCTACATCCAAAAAAAGGAATAAAGGAACAAAAATAAAACGTTTATATAGAATAGATAAAAATCTTTTATACTAATATATACGTAGGTTGGTCGAAGTTCGGGGTAGCACATACTGTAAATTTAGTTTGTTTCCTTCTTACGTGTTATTGTAATGTTTCTATTGTTTAATTTAATCGGTTTTGGTTTTATACATTAAAAAAACATAGTTTTAGACTTGATTAATATGTTATTGATTAGTTATATGCCTAATTTTTTATATGCCAACGTTAATTGTGTTATGTTCTAACTTCTTGAAGAGGCAGACATTCTGGTAGAAGATCCGGACCTAAGTCGATCTTCACCGAGCTGATGATTATTTTACTGGGTTGCCAGGTGTCTAGGAGATAACTGGTATCGACATTCCTATTTATAACTGTAACTAATATAGGTGTATTTGTGTAAGTATGTAATGTAGTGAAATGTAAGTAAATAACAGAAATAAATAATAATAAATAAATAAATATTATTAATAAATATATATATAAATAAATATATTTAAATAAACCCTTACTAAAAGTAACATAGGTTAAGTGTATATTGTAAGTAGAACATAAGTGTACATATATGGTAACTAGGAAATAAGTGTACATATAGACATAGGTAATAAAAATATACTTTTCCTTTCTTTTAAAAGACACTTTTCCATCAAAGAGTAATTAAAAAAAAACCGTCATCGTCGGACCACGTCCTAGGTTTACTTGCAGTCACAGGACTGTCGATTTGTAGTTCTAATGAAAAACGACCTGTGGTATTATAATAATGCATCCATGTTTAACAAAAGGCATGGGCATTTTGAGCCCATGCATGTAGGTGCGTTACTCTGCAACACTTTCAGTAATCCAAAATTTTTCTTTGCGTCTAATCGGACTTTGCTTAAGCACGATGACTATTCACTGTGAATTCTCAAAGCCATAAAAAGTGCTGCGCGTTGCATGATTTCAATTTATTCGCACTACAAATAAAACAGAATATAAATTGTAAATTAGAATTTAGTTTTCTATGATTTTATCCGCAGGTTAATTTTTTTAACATTTGCTATACTAATATTAACAAACAAATTAATTTCATTATAAGATATTTTACCACCATATCTTTTAATGATTAATTCCTTTATTTTTTTATATATATTTATTAAATAGATAAATAATTTTACGTAATAAATATCTTTTTAGATATATTTAAAAATACCTGTAACTGAAATAAGTCGATTTCATAAATCATTTCAGACTTTTATAGCCTCCCGATATGTTCAAATAGTTATTTACTAGTGACATCTTCCAAAAAAGGTAGCAGTAATAATACCCATCGGTACGTAGAAATACGAAGAAATAGGCGTTTGAACGAAATAAAATCCATCTGAAACGTTAGATCGTATAAGTACGGTTTTACGGAAAAAAGTTCGAGTCCGACCCTTCGTATTCTTTGGGCCATTTGACACGCAATTTTATGAGCACGTTTCAATAAAAAGGAATTCATGGATGCTGAGCTGTTTTTTTAAATCGTCTACAATGTACATTGTGTCTGATATTACATTGATGTAGTGAAATTGAAAAAGGGCTAAGGGACGGTCGATTAGGCAAGGTTATTAAAATTAAATGAAAGGTTTTCTTTGAATGTGGAAGGTCTTCATATTTTATAATACTGTAGGAATGGTTATGTACTGATTTTATTAATCTAGGTATAAATATGTACGGCACACTTTTCTTATATGTAAAATTTCTTTCTTTACTATTTTTGTAAAATTCTTTATCTTATATATAAAATTCTCGTGTCACAATTTTAGTTAAGAAACTCTTCCGAAACGGATGGACAGATTTTTATGAAATTTTGTGTGCGTATCGGGTAGGTCTGAGAATCGGCCAACATGTATTTTTCATACCCCTAAGTTATGGGAGGGGGGAGATTTAGGGAGATAATAGCATTTATGGCAAAACAACGTTTGCGGGGTCAGCTAGTGTTTCTATAGATGTCAGTATGCATATGTTTTATTTTCTAACACTCTGAAAACAAAATGCGTCTGATTTAGTCTCAATTTTGCGAGTGTAACTCGTAAGATATGACAGTAACCTAAATTAAATATGATCATATGCTGTATTGTAAAAAATCATAAATAACAAATAAAGTCCTTGAACTACCTTAAGTTACAGGTAATATATATTTGTAAAATCTCTAGGATTCTCTCATAATATATAACAATATATGGAACTAGAGATCCTAAATGTAGGGGCTATAAAAAGATCATAATACACTGGCAACTTCCGCTGGTAGATTGTACAAAGTATCTATTTTTTCTTGTACTTAAACAAGCCTATGAATACTCATAATACTTGATAAATAGGATTTAAAAAAATCGTAGGTATTTCAAATATTAAGAACTTGGATTTCGGAAGTTATTTTAGTATTTTGTGGGATTAATTGTTTCTTTTACGGTCCTCGTTCGGTGTTATAATCGTCAAACAGGTTTAACACGACTTTCATTTTTATTACCCTTTGCTATTGTTAACAGTTTATATATTTGAAATTGCTGGGTAGCAGATATGTTTTATGTACGAACTTGTTTCCACATTGTAGCTGCAGTGTTGTCTGATAAACTCGGTAGTTTTACTACTTTTGCACTACTAAAAGTAGCAGATACTTACTATCGTTGTATGATATAGTTGTAACATAAAATGTGCTGCTGTTTGCTATATTTCTAAGATATAATATTGGGATTTTTAATATATACTTTATTATACGTGCTCACGCATTGAACACGAATTACCACTTGTTTGTTTTGGACTTTTAATAACTGTTGAAAATAAAGTCTTATATCGCTTCAGCCTGTAATATCACACGGCTGGGCATAGGCCTTTTACCTCACGTAGGAGAAGGATCAGAGTTTAATCCACTACACTGCTCCAATGCGGGTTGGTGGATATATTCCCTACTATGAGTAACGTAACGATACGGCTTGACGTAGCGACATCTATCACGAGACATTTAAAAAAAAAAAAGAAAACTGACGTATCCTACATCGCGCTATCAAAGTTATCATAGTGATTGAATATATATACAAGAACCTGACAACAACCGTTGGGGGCAGTAGCCACAGACACAACATCCTTCTGGTCGGAGGATCCTCCCTTTGCGATGGCAGACAAGGAACTTAACACCATGTTCTTCACGCACCCTCAAAGTGCTCTTCGAGGCACAGTGGGAAAACGCACAAGGTCTGCACAAACACCCAGACCACGACAAACATCTGTATGGCCAATACAAATGTTCGTCATGTGCGGGGACCGAACCCGCAACCGCCAGCGCAACAGGCACAAACTAGTGCTGTGACCGTTGCGCCAACGCATCGTTGTCTTGTCTCAGTATCACAAAATCTTAATATTTGTTTTTTTTTTTTTTTTTTTCTATATTAATTTGTTTAATATTATTAATTGCCTTTGATGAGTGACTGTGATGAATGGTTATTGCAGTTATCATTCGTCATTATAAACAAGTAAATAGTAAAAAAAAGTATCACAAAGTTACAACTTAAACTACATAATTAAAAAGTAGAGTATTAATACAAAATTGTTCTACCTGTTCTAATCAACAAACACGAGGTTTGGCGAAAAATTACTGATGGGTATAATGTTTGAAGTTACTTAACAAAATATTAACAAGGTGTAAGTTGACTTTTATTTATTAATACTAGCTGCTGCCCGCGACGTCTTCTGCGTGAACGCTATACAGCACAAAAAATACCTACGATTATATCTTTTAAACAAGGGATTGATGATGATGTTTTTGAAATGTAATAGATGGCGCTGCTTCAAAATTGTGTGGATACTACTTATATTCATTTAATTACGTTTATCGGCCTAAGTTACTTACATTGCGTGATTTTTATAGTGCGAAGCTAGCTTATATAGCATGGTTATTAACATAATAACAACAACATTCAAATATGCGTCGTTAGATTACACGTTGTTACAGAATTCGTTGAAGAAATAAAGGTTCACTGCTCATTTCCCGTAGACGATAGCGTGATAATATGTAACCTATATGTTGACCCGACTTCTTAATAATATTCGTGCCAAATTTGAAGTAAATCCATGCAGTACTTTTTGAGTTTATCCCGGACATACATACAGACAAACAGAAAAACAGACAAACAGACAAAAATTCTAAAAACTATATTTTTGCCTTCGGTATCGATTGTAGATCACGCCCCAAGTATTCTTTTAAAAAAATATTCAAGGTACAGTTTTAACTTTCCTACCATTTTATTATATGTACATATAGATAATATGAAATATGAATCAATAAAGTTTCCACGTTGTTAATTGTCCTACACGAACGAAATAATCTTGATACTGATTGTATAATACAATCAGTACCACGTCAAAGTAAAGCGTCTTAAGTCTTGAAAACCTTCAATTAACTAGAAGAAAGGCTTGATTGTCAAAACTGAGTCATGCGAATTCGCTTTGACAAAGCGTCCTTTGTCTGTCTAAAAAGACAGAAGTTTCTAAGTTTTAAGTTAAGTTAAAACTAATAAGGGTGGCTGTATAAATAGTATAAAGTTTGCGGTAATCGATTTAAAAAATCAAAATAAATCGAAGATTTAAAGTAATCGAGCAACTTACAATCCAGCGTGATTATTACTAAATTACGGGAAAGCCCTAAATCAGAATTGCTTAATGTTATTTTGTCATGGTAAATAATTTATTTTTTGTTGGTTTGTTAGTACTTGTATTCATACTTAAGGAGAATCGTGCTTAAATCAAGTATTATAACATAATTCGTCCTAAGTTACGAAATTGTTACTTAATATTATGTTACGAAAATACACAATCAAATAAAGTTAGCTAAAAATAATATTCTCAATATTATTCGTCCATAAATTTACTTGTATGATAGCTTCAAAGTACCACTCAAACATTGTTTAACTTTGAGTAACAGTTTATATTTTAATAAAAATATAAAACGTGTTCTCGGCCCTTTCCTACCGAAATGAGTATTTTACGGATTTTCCCCGCCCTTATAATGTAACGGCACTCGTTCCTGGGAGCCCATGCAGTAAGCTTCTTCATTATTAAATTTTATTTCTTACTACAATAGAAATAGGGCTCAGAATTGAACAGAGTATTTTTTCTTATATCTTTAAACGCTGCCCGTTTCTCGAGATTTGATGAAATGAACCGAGCGTTGTCAGTTCTAAATGTTTGATATTTTGAGGATTTAATCAAGTTTTTTTTTTTTGTTAGCATATTGTGATATATGTACTCGTACGAGCATTTTAAGCAATAACTTATAGATTAGTATATAAATATAAAAGGCGGACTAGGTAAGTACATGATTAACTTTATACTAAAGATTAAAATAGACTTATATGGGGATTGTAACTAGAATTATTATAATTTAGCATAAAAAATGTACTTGAGCGTGTCGTAAATATTCAAATTTTATTTTTTTTACAATCTGTTTAGAAGATTACTGTTTATCTATAACAGAATTAAGAAAATGTAAAAAAATTTTTTCCACATAAATTATGCAAATTTTGTAATAATTTTTTTTTTAAATTTAAAAATACATTAACGGATTTTAAAAGTTTAATTAAGAAAAAAAAACCGTTAAAAGCAGTCTCTCAAAATTTAACATTATTTATTTTCTGAAATAATTGAATTTTTCGAGTAAAAGAAAAATTGGATCGCACGTAATTAAAGTTTTTTAAATTAATATCATTTTTATTAACATTATATCAATAAACTGACGATCAATCGGAATCAATTTATAGATTTCAGTTTGTGATATTTTTGTATCAATTTGTATTTATTTAAAACTTTAATGTTAGTCTTGTAAAAGTAAAATGATATTTTTAATTACAAATCATGATATTTTTAATAACTTTTCACCCAGCAAAATATGTCCATCAATTAATTAAATTTTTTTCGCAAAATCAATAGTTGCTTGTGTTTTTTTAAGACTTGAGGCAAAAAAAGTTGTTTTTGTACACAAATAAACTAATTTCATTTAAATTATACGGCAAATTAACTGTTCTTGCAGTAAAAATAATTATTCATGAAGCATGTTTCCTATTAGCATATCAAAACTTGCTTGATATAAAATATTTAAATTTTCATCAGTATTTTCATTTAGAATTGGGATTTTTTCCTAGAAAATAAATGGACATTTTTTGATTTGCAGTTATGTACTGCTCAAAAATAAATAACAAAATTTTTACAACCACTGATGCTGTAGCAACCGCTGATGTAGCGATATATAGTTACATCATTTTTTTTTTAAATTTACACGTTAATAATACATAAATAAATATATAAATATAAATATTACACCCAGACTAAGGCGGGAATCGAACCCATAACCCGCGGAGCATAAAGCAGGGCCACTACAAAATGCGCCAACGGACTAGTCATATAACAATAAGATCTTATAATTGAAATCACTAAATAACCATGATGAGCTAAAAATAAATACAAGGTTAGATACACTTCTTTATTTGGTACTTAATGTTAAATTTGTTGGTTTTCTATATTAATTTCAGAAAGTTTATTTACGTATTTAACTTTTCTTGTTGCAATATAATTATTGTAATTTAACCTTTGATTAAAAAATAAGTGTTAATAAGTAACAGCGTAAATAAGTGTTAATACATAATGGACATAAATGATGTTATGTCTGTACAAAATCTTAATTAATAAAAATAATTTTGATATGAAAGAAATTAAAATATAATAAAAAATATGTTTTCTAAAATACACCTTAAGTTTGTCCAGATACAGATGATTAGACCATTACTGCAATCTTCTGTATAACACCTTAGATTAAAGTTATGTAGTTTTTAATAATCATAAAAGTTTTTAGAGTTTAACCATACTTTAATATTACTGTTGGTCCGACAGTAAACGTAAAAGTAATTTGGTCTGAGAACGTATCTCAATTGCATCATACTGTTACGAAGCAGTTCCACGTGCAGTAGCAAGTTTTCAAGTGCAGTGATAACAAAGGTCCGGAACGAATTGAACTAGTTGGTATTTGAAGTCTGTCTGGAACCAGGACCGGTATTTCTGAAATTCTATTGTATGGAATTCTGTCTTATCGATAAGCATATTAAATTGTAGTAATTAAAAATGTCTTTGATAACAAATCTGATTCGTATTTAATGTGATTTGTGTTGACAATTATACCTGAAATTGTCATGCTTTAATTTTTTTTCTTATTTCTATATATTGTGTGCTTAAGTCCATTTTTTTCCATATTGATTTATTATTATCATTATATTACACAATATACTTATAAAAAATCAATACTATTAATATTAGAATAAAGCAAAAATCACAGATAATGTCTTAATTAATTTTGAGAGCTTTCAATGAAAACGAATAACATCTGTGCGTCTTTTTAATCTGAATAATAAAGACCTTCACTCTTAATATTGTAAGAATTGATTAATAATATGTACTTGAAACGGTAATAAATTGTAGAAATGAATTTAATTACAGTGTCAATATAAATATCGCGTGTGTGAGTTGAATTGTATTTATTATAAATAGTAAATTAAAGATATATAGGCTATGAGTGACTGTGTGTGTGTGATAAGGTTGTGAGTGGTCTTACATATATGTTTTGCTTCTTTTTTTCCAGTTATATAATTTCTTTTTAAATTATAACTAGCTGACCTGGCGAACTTCGTATCACCTTATTTTTTCCTGAAATATAATAATAACATAATATATCAAAATAAAATATAGCCTATCTTTTAAGTTGGATCGAACTGCACATGGTGTGCGAATTTTATTATAATCGGTTAAGTGGTTTAGGAGTCCATTGAGGACAAACATTGTGACACGAGATTTATATATATTAAGATTATCCATATTTTATGTTTTACGGCTATAAAATCTCAGGATTAAGACATACGGATGTTTTGATGAACATAATATCGTGTTTATTGAAACTTCACAGATAAAAAATGAGTAGATATTTAAAAAAAAATATTATTTCTAAAAATAATTTTTTATTGCAATAAACACTTTATAAATAAAACGTATGAATTTAACGTATCTAATCCCACGCATCGACATCGAATCGAATAACTTTCATTGCTTATTAAAGTTTTTTATTTATAAAATAATTCTTAAACTTTTTGGTCGACAATAAATCATTTTTTTTTTGCTTTTAATACAGAATAAAAATAAAATAATTTTATAGCTATGTAGGTATATGTAAATAGATAATACGGCAATTATTTTTTCAAAATATTATACATATTTACAATTCACAACTTAAGAACTAAATATTTACAGATAGTTTTGGTATAAATCATGTCCGCGTGGAATTGTGCCAAGAATGCTGGCAGCATTTCCCCGTTGAATCGTTATGCCGATTCTCTGGGCAAAAAATGCACCAGCCCTCTTGTCACCAGTGGAGGCAATAAGGCGAGGTGTTATCTCATTTAAAAATTTTTTAGCACTGCTACTCCAAGGTCCAAGTGTTTCGACTGCAAACGGCACAAAGATGTAATTTGGAATTAGTGACGAATATTTGTGCCGTTTAGTCGATTCAGCTTTTTCCGCTGCGGCTCCCACTTTTAAGGCTGTTTCCCTGACATGAGACGGAGCAAGTGTGTCAACGCAGGTTGCATCCCACAAAAGCGCCCGTCCCCTTTCCCAGGGAACCAACGTCAATCCATCAGGTCTCTTGCCATCATTGCGACTAATTCCAGTTGGCTCGATAAGAGCAGGAACGTCGATGGTGGCAAGAGCCCTTTTTATGGTATCGTTTAGGGAACCGTGGCGGGAAAACCTACCTGAACTCTTGTTACAGGAAAGGCCGTGTAGTCCGAAAGAATCGACCTCTTTTCCGCACGGACATCTGTGTTCAAAGCACAGTGGAGCTCCCAACCGGAGACCGAGAGCAATTCTAAAACTTTCATTGTCTAAAAGTGTCCCAAGATTTTTTGACGGCATTGCGTGTAACCAGTGACCTGACTCTTTATTTGACACAGCTAGAAGCCTGGCACGGTTTTTGTCACTTGTAAGATTTTGCGTCAAACTTATATGAGTATTGTGAACTATTGGTATATCCCAAAGTTTTTGTTTTGTAACGTCCTTCGGGATATCGCCATTAGGACACATTAACTTCCAGTTTTCTATTGCATCTGTAGCATCTGTAATTTGGACTGAATTAGATTTTAAGATGTCAGAACATAAACCCTTGATACTATGCACAGAAGCAAGAAACGCAGGAAGAGCGACACTAGAAATTTTTCTCACGCCGATGCCACCATCTCTAATTGGTAAAGTAGCTTGGGTCCATGAATTTTCATCAAAAGATAAATTTAGAATTTTTTCTAATGAATTTTTTAAAGTGGCATCAAGTTTTTCGGTCATTCCAGGAAATTTCCAAATTGGGCTTGCGCGTAAAATATACATTAATTTTGGGACAAATAGACAATATTTTAATATAGTGTAGGCAATATGAGAATTTAGAGTGCCCAATTTGTCAGTGTTTTCAACAAATATTTTAATTTTATTATCCAAAATTGGCTGTATGCCTTCATCAAAAAGTGGTGCACCTAGAAGACAATTATTTTTTTCGTGAATATAAATAAGAACTTTGTCCTGACAGTAACGAACGCAAAATATAAATAACTACTAGCTGACCCGGCAATCATTGTCTTGCCGCTAAACGCTATTAAAAATAGGGGTTGATGGTAGAGGGTTGAAAATTTAGGGTTGTATGTATTTTTTAATGTTGTATCATAAAAAAATAGAAATTAAAAATTTTGTCTAAAAAATAAAATAAAAAATTTAGGGGTGGACTACCCCTAACATTTAGGGGGATGAAAAATAGATGTTGGCCGATTCTCATAGATACCGGATAAGCACAAAAAATTTCATCAAAATCGGTCAAGCCGTTTCGGAGGAGTATGGCAACGAAAACTGTGACACGAGAATTTTATATATTAGATTCTACTTTTGACTGGGCCGTTGGTTATATATATAATTAAAATGTTATAGTTTGAGCCATTTAGTTTAGTTTTTTTCGTTAGATTCGTTCGTTTTAGTTAATAAATAAAAAAAAAATAACAACATACACACACGTTCATCTGTTCCTAAAGTAAGCAACTTAATGCTCGTGTTTATAGGTAACGGTCGACTGATATAGCAAAAAAATTTTTTTCAATAAACATGCATAAGTATAAATAAAACATACATACATATATATATTACACCCAGACTCGGGGTGGGAATCGAACCCACAACCCCCGAAGCAGAAAGCAGGGTCACTACAAACTGCGCCAACGGGCTAGTTGTACTGGCTGAATCAACCACACTTCACATAATACGTAATCAATTCATTGATTCTGTAAATCTGACAAAAAAACCCTCGTCGCTTTTCTTAAATTAAGACTTAGGTACTATAAACGATTCGAGAATATTTTATATTTCGAGAACTTTATGTAAAGCCTTAACGAAGCAGTCTCTCAATAACAGGCTAGGTAGACTTTTGCGTGTAAAGTACATTTAATTTAAGGTTTTAGTAGAATTAAAAATAATAGAGCGTGTAAAATAAGAGAGAGTAACACAAAGTAGTCTTCACGGTACGGTTCTAATTAGCAAATCGACTGGAAAATAAAGAGATCGTTGACCTTTTACATCTAAAAGACAGCTTATGTTAAAGTTTATAATTGTCAGTATAGAAAATCAAGAATGAATTTTTATAAAGAATTTCATCCAAGTGGTCGGATAAGAGGCTCGTTGGTTTAACGCGTTTGAAGTTTTCTTTTATATTTTAAAATGTAAAGTAAAGCAAATAAAGTAAATAGCACACAGTAAGTAATCTCACCATTTGTTTAGTTATGGCTTGTTATTATTAGAAATATATATTGTACGAATACCGTATGGTGTTGGCCAAGTAGAATAGCACCACCTCCTTTCTTTCCGTGGGGGTCGTAAAAGGCGACCGAAGGATAAACCTGGTGCAATATCATCAGGGTCCTGGAGAAGGAAAACTTCATTTGAAATCCGGAATGGGGTCTCCGTCAAGCATTAGTGGCATAGCTCTAAAATGCGAAAGACTCCTGCAGTCTAACTGGCTCCACACCTATTGACTCCGTCGTTCCTGTGGGCCAGTGAGGTCGAGAGGGTTGTGCAGAGCTTAGGAAACTGCGTTTTCCTGAAGAGTGTCCTAGGCGACACAGTGTCTGTCTGACACTGTCTAAATCGTCTGCAATAGACGGACTATGCCCAATGAGATATATTGTAAGAAATCACTATTAAAGTTAAAATCTACTAAGAAAGATAAGATCGCGTTTGCTCTTTGTTAAAATAAAATATTGTTATTTTCCTTATTATTATTGTAAATGGGTAATAATTGTTAAATAAATAAACATTCAGTCTTAGTTTGTTTTATAATAAATCATTTAATATTGCAAGAGTGTTGTTTCAATGTTTATACATACGTCTTAAGGAAACGGTTGTCGGATAAAATGCTCGCTGAGCTTACACGTCTAATCCGCTCTAGTTCCTTTAGACGGACAGCCAAGTGATCAAATTGATATATATTTTCTTAGTAATGGTTTTATTTCTTTGGCCTTTGTTGCTATTTTTGTGAACAAAGGGTTTTACCGTCCTCATAGTAATGTCATGCCAATGCAGCAAATTTTGATTTGTTTCGATTTTTTTAAGCTTATTTATTAAATGTTTTCTAGTAGAACGACTTGTTTGCATACTTTTTCGTAATGTTCATTCTATTCTATTAATTATATTAAAGTAATCTTTTGAGAAATTAGGTTTTAGTGTTCATATAATTTTAAATCTAGTTTTAAATTAGAACTAACTTTTTATATATTTTTTATACAAAGAAGGTATTTCATTTGGTTATAAAGACTTTTTTTACCTTTTAACTTCACATCGTAGGCAATAAATAAAAAATTAACATGAAACGTTTTCGCTGCCGAAAAATTACGGATCGCGTGCAGACACGTAGCTCAATGAAAATTTCCGTCACTATATATAGTTATATTATGTATAGATAGGTGCTATATCTTCTTACGAAAATCTATATTTGAATTGCACTAAAATTATTATGGACGAGGGTAGCATATCTTTCATTAGTTAAGTGGTCATAGTTAAGTTCCACCTTGACACTATAAATATTGTTTTGTAATGAGATGAAGTTTCTAATTAATAAAAACGAAAATGATATTAATTAAAACCTTCTTTCTTTGCAGGTATATAATTGTGACATTTATAACAACGACTTATAAGAGTACATCATTACGTAAGTTACTAATGTCTCGTACATATAACTGCTTCCGATTTTCAACCTGTGAATATTATTGATTTTATGTGTAATGTCATTATGCATTCAGCCTGTAACATCCAACTGTTGGGCATAAGCCTCTTTCTCGGTGTAGGAGAAGGATTGGAGCTTAATCCAACATGCAGCTTCACTTCGGGTTGGTGGATACGTTTCCTACTATGATTAACGATCGCTATCAGGTATTTATGATAAAAACCGGAATTGACGGCTTAACGTGCTCTTCAAGGCATGATGGGAGACCCACAAGGACAGACATCCAAACTGGAAAAAAATATTTTACAAATACAAATATCCATCCCGAGCGGAAACGAACCCGCAAACCGTCGGTGTTTTAGGCGGCTACTCGCACCAGTACACCAGAGCGATTGTTAATCGGTTGTAATATCACTAACAGTATTTATTTTTAGTTATGGAATTATGTTTTATTTGCATACCAAGAGTATAATAAACGTTATATTTCAAGGATATTATTTTAATGTAAATATAAAATTGTTTGCTGCTAATGATAGGTGTGATCTTTATAAAAAGAAAAGTTAATATTTTTTAATATATATAATTGGATTGGCAAACAAGCGGCTCACCTGATGGTAAGTGATTACCGCAGCGTACTGTCTGCAATACCAGAAGCCCGCAAGCACGTTGTCGACCCAATCCCCAATCCTTCCCAGGAGCTCTGGTCCCCTTACCTACAGCAATACAATACTGCTTGAAAACAGTATTCTCTAGCTGTGGTCTTCCGTAGGGTCGAGGTACTACCCCAGTCAGGCTGCTCCATATTTTGAGCAGCAGGAAATTGCTGTGCCCTACCTCAGTTAAAACAAACACAGAAAAGTGAAACAAGTTTATGTTACAGTCCTAATAAGGTCCAAGGTATTATAGGCTAAAAATTTGTTAAAATTATTAAATTATAATAAAATTACGACCATTTTCCATCAAAAACAATGCGAGTAATCATGATATATTGCCTACATTTTGAACTACAAACGAAGTTTGTTAAGATTGCGATTCTCATCAGTCGTAATAAACGAGTGTCATTACATTAATATATTCAAGAAACTTTTCAAATAGAAGCACGGTAAACGATGAAAGGCAAAGTTTTACGTAATCATCGTTCGAAGTGATATGAATGTGGTAAAATAAATATTACTTTATTTAAATATTAAGTTTACATAAGACCGTTCTATATAAGTTAATTCTGAATATTTATCCTCATATACAAAAATTAAGACATTATTTCTTAGAACACGATAATTAGTAGGACTTTACAATCGCTTAGAAGCAATTGTTACAATTTTATAAACTACAATTTAAAAAATCGAAAAGGATGACTGTTGATTGAAGTAACGTAAAACGCTTAAAAAAAAGTGAATCGGTTAATTAAGGCACTCCATCTTAGGCTCCAACATCAAATGTCAAGTTGATATTAAGATTGTGTGATCGCAGTGCAGCTTAATATAAAAATAAAATAATAATAAAAAGTGCAGCTTAATATATAAATAAAAATTAAAAATATTTAAACTAAATTAATTACGCATCGAACATTATTTTATTTCTAGCTTTCCTTTCGTTTCAAGTTTAGCTGTACCCTTAAAATTTACGTCGAGATAAAATATAGCCTATTCAATATAGCAATCTACTTTTAGCTGTACCGTTTCCTTGTATTAAAATATTGCACATCTCACTCAGTAATAAAGTAACATTCTTCTGGCGTAAGAATTTTTAAAACTAAGTTCAGTAGTTTTGGAGTTTATCCCCTATAAAAAAAATCTCCTTGTAACATTAGTATAGATTTATAATTAAATAATAAAGAATTATTGCATAAAATACACACACGCTACACGCCTACGGTAGTAAAGAATATAGCCACTCCCTCTCTTCCCGTGGGTGTTGTAAGAGGCGACTAAGGAATAACACAGTTCTACTATCACCTTGGAACTTATAAAGCCGACCGATGGCAGGATAACCACTCAAATGCTGGACAGGCAGTACACAGGCCGAAGACAGGCAGCAGCGTCTTCGGTGCAACAAAGCCAGCCCTGCGGTCACCAACCCGCCTACCCAGCGTGGTGACTATGGGCAAAACACATCGTTACAGCCTATACAGTCCACTGCTGGACATAGGCCTCCACAAGTTTACGCCAAAAATAACGTGAACTCATGTGTTTTGCCCATAGTCACCACGCTGGGCAGACGGGTTGGTGACCGCAGTACTGGCTTTGTAGCACCAAAGACGCTGCTGCCCGTCTTCGGCCTGTGTATTTCAAAGCCAGCAGTTGGATGGTTATCCCGCCACCGGTCGGCTTTTTAAGTTCCAAAGTGGTAGTGGAACTGTGTTATCCCTTAATCGCCTCTTACGACACCCACGGGAAGAGAGGGGGTGGCTATATTCTTTAGTACCGTAGCCACACAGTACAAAACACATGAGATCGCGCTATTTTTGGCGTGAACTTGTGGAGGCCTGTGTCCAGCAGTGGACTGTGATAGGCTGAAATGCTGATGATGAAATGATACACACACGGTCGTCTATTTCTACAGTAAGCAATTTAATTCTTGTATTATAAGAAGCAACCGACTGATATAGCTACATTTTTTTTCCGATAAATAAATATGAATTGTATGCATAGTTTATTTAATATATCTATCACATACCACGCACGACGTCTGAAGCAGAAAGCAGGGCACTGACATATAAACTACGCCAACGGGCTAGTCATTATTCAATTGACGTGACCAAAGCCTACAATGTGCATATTGTTGTGTATGTAATGTGTAGATGCACTATAGACAGTTAGACGCATTTATAATTTAGTAAAATATTACAAATACGTTTGGCAAAAAGGTTGTAACGTCTGATGGGTAATAGTAAAACGAAATAGCTCTTGACTCGTACCTAGCATTTGAGATGTGCTTCAGTAGATTGGATTAAAGATGGAAACGCCTAGTATCCTGTTCTATTGACGAGCCGAAATAATATGAAGAAAAAGAAATACCATACATACTACACGTTTTACGTGGTTTCACCTCTCAATTTTGCAAACAATTTAATTTTCATTGTTCATTATTTAATTTCGAGAGTTATAAAGCATTCTTATTTTTATATTCGATAGACCCTTACTCTGTTTAAAAATATTATATATTGGTGGTAATGGCTTAATACTATGAGATTCACCTATTCATTTATTTGCAATTTTGTGATTTAAGAATAAGCAAAAGCAAAGATTTTTTGCTTATATATTAAACAAAAAAAAAAACAAGTGCGTAGTTCAGTACAAAATCCGTCACGCTAGCTCGCGTCAACACTCGACTTGTACTTGAGTCGGATTGGATCAGAATGAAAAATATGTCAAGATTTATCCAACTTCTCCGCTTTTCTATCTTTACACATGATAAATTGAATACGAGATGTGTTAGATTTTGTTATGAATATTAATATTGAGACAACATTTTCCTTTTTAAAGTATAAATAATATTGAAGCACTATCACAAGATAACATTGCACAAAAAATAACATAGTGTTAAGAGATTACTCTGGGATTATAGTCGTATAGGCAGTTGTGCAGTGAATTACCAAAATGATTTATTTCCTTTCACAACCAGCCAGATTCAATTTAAACAATTCTTTTACTATTAAAAAGCTACATCAATTAGTTTCAGAATTTAATAAAATACGGCACACCCGGAACTGAGATGTACCCTACATTAGGACACAATTTATTTTAAGTTTCAAGAAGCGTTTGACTCAGAAGCCATCTCAGTCCTCAGTCTAAAACATCACAGCTACTATTCTGATGAGGGAACGTACCCATACTACGTGACTCGTATTTACAATTTTTAAGCCCCTGTCCTTGGTGACGACCCGTAGTATTTGCTAAGACTTCCCCGTCCCCCTCGAGTTTGCACGTAGTAATTCAGAAGTAAGGTTTTAAATCATTTTTTAACCATACTTCACTGCTCGGTATACTGTCAGTTTTTAATCAGCTGACTTTGACACTTGTGAGTTTATAAAGCGCCATATTTGAATATAGCTCGAAAAGCTTGAGATTTTTCTAGAGATTATTCTACGTGACAACGTGACGAATATCTAAGACCACTCCTTCCCCTGTGACCAAACGAGGTATTTTTAAACATCTCCTCACCCATCTGAACGGGTCAACTCAATGCGGGTAAAATCGTGACGAACATGTACAATTTTATTAAAAAAACTGAATAAACTGTAGTTGATTGTTGATAAAATAAAATGTTTACAGCGAGATCGGTGAGATAGCTCGTTAATGTTTTCCTAATAAAAAAGTATAAAAGTAAAAATAATCAAGTAAACCTGAACCAAAAATGAAATAATATACAATTTTATTTTATATTCTGATATCTTTTACCGACAACTTCATGCGCGTGAGATAGTTATTTCTTACTACTTTTATGTTCTCCCTATAATATCCCACTGCTGGCCATAAGAATATCCCACTGCTGACCATAATCCTCTTTCTCCTCTAAAAGAAAAATAAGCCTCTTTCTCCACGTAAAAGAAGGATTGTATCTTAATCCACCATGCTGCTTCACAGCGGGTTTGCCTACTATGAGTAACGATGTCCTATATTTATCATGTAAAAATATGACTATTAATTTCTGTTATGATATAGATTGCGACATTATTGCCACAATAATTTTCAGTTTTCAAAGTATTGACTCAAGAAAAAAATAAAATAAAAAATAAATTATTAACATTTAAGTGGTCTACTAATAAAAGTTTTATTGAAGAAAATTTCTCACATATACATTCATAGGGATAAAATAATATGAAAGCATATCATAAATGATTTATCTTTGATTTATCCTTCGAAAAAATTGTGTGCTATCTTTGATTATCAGTGTGTCGAAATCAATACGTATAGGTACCAAAATTGAGATCAATAGAAAATATGGACTAGAAGAATGTTTTCCTAATTATTAATAAACTATCACGTACCACTATTTCTCTGATCCATTATCATTATCATCATTATCATTACAGCCTATACAGGCCTAGGCCTCTACAAGTTTACGACAAGAACAACGTGAACTCATGTGTTTTGCCCATAGTCACCACGCTGGGCAGACGGGTTGGTGACCGCAGTACTGACTTTGTCGCACCGAAGACGCTGCTGCCCGTCTTCGGCCTGTGTATTTCAAAGCCAGCAGTTGGATGGTTATCCCGCCACCAGTCAGCTTTTTAAGTTCCAAGGTGGTAGCGGAACTGTGTTATCCCTTATTCGCCTCTTACGACCCCCACGGGATCCAAACAAAAATATTTAAAAGATCGAAATAATAGTCAAAAATGACAATACGGGTGAAACTACGAGAAATATCTTTTAAGTATTTATATTACTTAATTATACACTATGTAATTATGCACTTGATCCTAAACAAAGTAACGCAGTAAAACCCGGCCAAAGAAAACTCAACTACATTTTACTATCTATAAATCAACAGATCTTGTCAATTTAAATAACTATCCAATTAATTACTTACTCAGGAATAAAATTCCTCGAGAAATATTCCACGAAACACGTGAAGCACTTAAGGTGTTCGATAATCTATTATAATGTTAATATCGTTATTTTTGGATGGCAGTGCGGAAAAGGCTCAAATTTTTCAGAACGGGGACTCTCACAAATTGCTGCGTTGCATTTTTCATGAGCCTGAATATCGGACGGTATGAATCGTTGATTTAATTATTGAGATAGCTCCTTGTTTGAATAATGGTTAGTTATTTTTTCCCAGCTTCGATAATTGGAAATATTTTATGATAGAAAAAATTATGAGTTCGTACGTATAATAGAAATGTCGGAGCTTAATTAATACAATGTTTTTTTTTCTGTTTAGATTTTTACCTAAATGTTTAATTTTTGTTTCTATAAACTTTAGTGATAGACTTAGAGTTAATTAATAAAAACAATGACAACATCTAAACTCTGTAAAGGTAGTTTATAGCTTGCAATTTTTTTTTTCGTATACGAACTAGAGTTAACAGATCTAGAAGTTGAAATCTAAAGTTACTGGAACGTAAAATTTTTTTTTGTACTGCGTGGCTACGGTACTATAGAATATAGCTACCCCCTCTCTTCCCGTGGGTGTCGTAAGAGGCGACTGAGGGATAACACAGTTCCGCTACCACCTTGGAACTTGAAAAGCCGATCGGTGGCGGGATAACCATCCAACTGCTGGCTTTGAAATACACAGGCCGAAGACGGGCAGCAGCATCTTCGGTGCGACAAAGCCAGTACTGCGGTCACCAACCCGCCTGCCCAGCGTGGTGACTGTGAGCAAAACACATGAGTTCGCGTTATTTTTGGCGTAGACTTGTGGAGGCCAGTGTCCAGCAGTGGACTGTATAGGCTGTAATGATGATAATGATAATATTTTTTTGATATTATGATCATATTAAACAATATTGATAAAAAACCAAATTTCCCAATTGATCGTTACAATTGGGACGTTGGTTAACAAGCGAAAGCGTCAACATTGTTTTGTATTTGCACTCGTACAAATATATCTATTTGATTTGGATTTGCTCAGGGGGTCTCCCCAAACTTCGGAGATACAATCTTATGGGCCTAACCCTGAGGGCCTAGACGGCATTATCCATTAGAAGGGAAAATGTGCACCAACTCACAATTAAGCTGTGTCAAATATTACTGACGGTTTCAATAACCTGTTTCTGATTTGAAAAGAAAGACATTAGTAGAACCATTTACGTAAGAAGGGGCCTTTGCCAAGTTCAGTTCAACAATACGAAGTCGATAATGCATTAACTTTATAACTATTAATGTATGCGAGACTCGATATCACAAATACGAGTACGCTAAAAATCGATTTCAGAAAACTCGAGAACGTATTTCCGATTCCGATCCCGATCCAATCTATTCAGTATCGTTCAAGTGCTCATTCGTTCAGCGAGGCGACGGATTTTATGAAGGAAAGGTTTCCTACTTCGGCAAACACCCTCCTGAAGTGAATTTCAATAGCTGTTTATTGGAGACAACTTTAAATGACTGACTTTTCTTAAATTGACTTAAGTATTTGTTTTTAAACGAATTGTTTCCTTCGCTATCTCATGCAATACACACACATATATATATAGTTATACCTGAATGTATAAAAGGTAAGGTAAGGTAGGGTAAATACAGCGAATTAAATATCTTTATAATTTCATTCGACATCGTGATAGTAAACTAGATGTGGTGTGTTTAACACCTAAATGATTACCATACTCGATCGACTGCTACTTGGGTAGACTACTTAGGCGACTTAGGTAGGTTAACTTACACGTCTGTGTTTTCCATACTTGTAATTTTATTGTAAGGTCACTGCCAACTGGGTCAACGAATCAGTCAAATATTGAGTGACATTTCTTGGCTATAGTCAACTTTTAAATAAATGTTACAGATGGTCAAGACGAAAGGTCAGCAATCGGTCTTTCAATTTGTATAACCATTTTTATATAAGCACGAGCTAAATTTCTTTTAACTAGTTAAAAAAAATTATGTCCGACGATAAAAGAAAACTTTTTGATGAAATTTTTTTGTTTATTAATTGTCCTCGACTACAAATTGGAAGAATAAGAAAAGATATTTGCCCAGCAGTTACTTATTTACGTACAAAAGTAGAATAGTAAAAGATCTGTTTTATATAGTAAAGATAAATTCTAGAAATTTTCATTGAAGTCTTGTAACTTGGGTAAATTTGAAAGGTCTAAATAGGAACGGGGCGTAAAAAAATACTAACATTTCATCTCATTCAAAAACAGAAACGGTCACGAAATAATAAAAAAAACATTTATAAAAAACCGACCAAAAAGTAATTCTCAAAACGAAATGCTCAAAGCGTACTTTTTAAACATCCGTCGGTATAATAAACTTAACCTCACCCTGATCCGATTTCCTCTTCCTGTTTAAGTAACAGGTTAGCTTAATAGCTTCAATTTCTTAGAACAAGTAAAAAAATGTTCAAAAAAAAAAAAAAACAATCCTAAGAACTGAGTAAAATAAATAGCTGCCAGTATTTGAAAACAGCTTTAAAATTGAAGCTGTTTAGCAAGCGGTAAACATGGCGGAATGTATGAGTGTTGGCACGGTGTGAGATTCTTAACTTTAATATTTATCATCCAGCTTTAGTTCGTAACTTTGTTTGTGTGTACATTAAATACGGTGACAATTCTCGGAAATTAATTTACAGTTCTTTTTATTTTTTAAGATTTTAGAAAGATAAATGTTAGAATTAGACTTACTACACTTTTATTCATATCTATCTGTTCTTCTTTATAATTAAAAATAAATTTTCTAAGCGACTGCACTAAAACAGACGTTTTTTGTGTTTATATTGTCAGGATAAGGCTTTTTGTACAAATTTTTAGGATTAAGCTACTTATTTACGGCCGAAAAATCAATATCGTATTTAAAAAAAAATACTTCCTTTAGCATGCGCCTGAAAAGAAATCTTAATCATGCGGTTTTAGTTTTTGTTATTACTATATTTTAAGTTTTTAAGATAGATTTTTAAGGAATAATTGCCATTTAATTTCAGACTGATACTAGGTATACTTTCGACATTCATTTTTCGAATAGGATTTCTGAAAAAGAAACCAGGCAATACCATTCGTAGTTTTATTATAATATTAATTTAAATATATTCTAAAGTTTTGACTGGCTTAAAATTAATTTTATAGGTTACATTATGTTTAAATGTGGTACTGCTTGCACAATGTTTTAAAAATTCCTCCATTTCCTGTAACATAACATCAATAAATAAACACACATTGGCAAAAGTACACATTTTGTTACAATATTTTACGATGCTCTCTGTTGATTTAGGATTGTTGTCCTAAATCCATTTTTACACAAATGATTAAATCTTGTTATTTATTATTTACCACAAATATATTACAAACGAACGAGTATATAATTAACCACGTATGTTATTAATTCATTTTATGGTCCTGGTACAAATAAATTTCTGCCGTTTTGAAAAAGAAAACGCGGCAAGAGGCTTATAATAGAATTTTCAAACTATAACCGACATAAAAATTAGATTGCACATTCAAGAACATATAAGCAATCATCAAGAACAATAAAGCAATCATATTGATAACTTTGCATTAGCATCAAATTTTTTTTTAATATCTAAAAATGTGTAAAGACCCAAATATTATATAATTAGCGGGAAATTTTAATTTACTTATTTATTTCATAAAATCTGAAGCTGAGGCACATCGTTTGCTCATGGAAACATATAACGAGGCTGCCTTGACTGAGATAACATATGGTAAGTGGTTTCAAAAGTTTTAAATCATTAAAAGTACCGTAAAGCGTATTATTCGGTGCAGGATTACATAGTTGATAAAGATGTGTGTAGTGTTAGTGACGCTGTATTTCATGCAAGATATTAATTACTAAAGTGCTCTTGGGGCCTGTTTGAAGAAAGTTATTTTGATTTTGATTTAAAAACAGTTATTTTGACATAAGAGATAAATATTGCGACTGAAGGCCAACAATTTACCAAGATGAAGAATCGGAGAAACTCACTCAGAAAGTAGTCTCACATCGCTTAAAATCTTTAGAAATGATTCATGAACAAGTTATATGGTTCCATACGAATTAAAGCCTAGAGATGTTAAACGCCGATTATACATGAGTGAAATGCTGCTAGCTAGGCACAAAAAAGCTTTTTTAAATCGAATCTCACTGGTGATGAAAAGTGGACACATTATCATAAGTCTGAAAAAAAGAAAATCAACGTCGTTCAACGCCGATAACAAATCTGAATAATTACGAAAAAAAACTCATGTTGTGTTTTGGTGGGATCAGCTGGCAGTGGTGTATTAGGAGTTGATTAATCCAAGCGCAACAATCACTGGAACTCTCTACCGAACACAATTGATGACATTGAGCTGAGGTTCTGAAGGAAAAACACCTTTATAACTACACCAGACACGAGAAAATTAATCTCTTCTGAAAATTTATTTGAAAGCACTTAATTGGGAAGTGTTACCCCACCCGTCATGTTCACCAGAAATTGCGCTCTCCGACTATCATCTGTTCTGGTCTATGGCACGTGCTCTTTCAGAGCAGCGGTTCACATCATCTGAAGAGACCAAAAATTAGATTGATTCGTGGATAGCCTCATAAAATACATAGTTTTTCTGATGTAGAATCTGACTTCTGCCGAAAATATGGTTAAAAGTAGTTTCAATAGTAGTTAGTAATGTGCCCATTTTCTTTGATTAATTTTAAAGTCCCGTTCTCTCACAATAAATATTCAAATTTTGACAAAAACCGACGGAAACTTATTTGAACTCCTAATACTTTATTGCACATTAAAAATTACATTAAAGAATTATGCATTATTATTCTGTGATATGTAAAATACTTTTCTAAAACATTTTTTAACACACATAGATTTATAAACCATTATTGAAACAGTCGGAAATTGCGATCTCGCGTTTGAAATGATTTATAACCCGTTGGCCTTGGTGAGGGACAAATAACGATAAAAAGCGATACGTGGCAATGCGACATATTATGAGGAAGATTTTACGTGACTTGACGTCTTGACGTCACTGCACAATATAATCACAATACAACGAAAAGTACTACTAGATCGTTCAAAAAGTCCCGAGACTAACCTGGAAATGGCGCATATATTAAAAACTCTTTTGATTTTTAAAAAGTACTGGCTATCAATACAAGAATATGTGTCAAATTTTTAAAAATGAAACAATAAAATTATTGATTTTGAAACATTTAAGTGACGCTACGGTTGTAATTTCGATACAATGGAAAAAAACGAGTTTCGCGTGTTGATAAAACATTGTTTTTTAATGGGAAAAAATACCGTTGAAGCACAGCAATGGCTTATAAAATGTTATGCAGGATCAGCTCCCTCTAAAGCAACCATTTGTCGGTGGTATGCTGACTTCAAACGCGGTCGCATGGACACCAATGATGGGGAACGCTCAGGTCGTCCAAATGAAGCAGTGACTCAACAAAATATTAACCAAGTCCTCAAAATCGTATTGGAAGATCGGAAGGTAAAAGTGCGAGAGATAGCCGAGATAGTGAAAATTTCAGCTGGTAGTGTTTTCACTATTTTACATAAAAATTTGGCCATGAAAAAGCTTTTTTCTAAGTGGGTGCCGCGTTTGCTTACAACTATGGCTAACAACGTTGGCTTGTTTACCACAAATTTAAAACAAGCCTATTGTTCGTGTTACTTAATAAATTTAAATATTACTTAAATTTATTCTTCTCAGTATTTTTTATGAGATTTACATTTATAAAGAGAAGTACAAGACTTTATTATATTATTATGTTAGATTATAGAGCGAATTAAGTTATTTTTTTTAATACTTCATTGTATTGACACATGACACGTAGAAATCTTAATTTTGGTTAGCGTAAGGACACAGGTTAGGTTCACAATTTTAAAGCTTACCGGTAACCATAGGCCTTAACCTCATTAGCGTTTATGCTGTTGCGACAATTTTAATTTATTTACGTTTGACGTATACAAACAACAATTAAATATTAAAAATTCATATTATTTAGTATAGATAGAGGGAAATCCTGTGTCACGCTTTATGCATATTAATGTAGTCGTAGGCTGTGACCTATAGATTGCCAGTTGTTAGAGATAGAGCCGTCATTTCCCACTATTGCGTATGCATTTATGCAAGGCATTAAGATTATGGGTCCTAAGGGGATGACCATTATTTGTGTGAATCATTGTCATCCTCTTTGGTGAGAATTAGCGAAATTGGATTTGGCTCTTATTCCTTTTGACGCGAAAGTCAGTGCTTTTTGTATTTAATATAATAAAGGCCACGGACAATATGTCAGTTTGCCGTATTTCTTAATAATAATCTTCGGTGTAAATGAGACTACTTAGCGCAGTGGTTACAGTAATTGGGTTATGGTTGCGGATTCGATTTCTGTATATGACATAATTATATTTGTCGAGACCATACATATGTTTTCTGGAGATTTCTTTGTGTTATCTGACCAAACACAGGATTGAAATCCTACTGGAGTCTTATAGTATCGTTTATTTTTATTTGTTACTGATTTGACATATACTTTTTTTTATTTTTCTTTGTTATATATACAATTATTATCAAAATACAATTTCAAATCGGTTATTAATGTATCATATATATTTTGAGGGGAATAAGGAATTAAAAATAAAATATGAATAAAATAATGGTTCAGTGGACAGAACACTTTGATCGAAACTCACTAATTCTTGATCAAAGTCGAGCTGTCACAGCTGAATTTTCAAGTGCTTGAAGTGGACTGTACCTAGCTTTGAGACATTTAAAGTACTCTTAAACGGTACCACCAAAGAATGAAAAGCTGCTAACGGAATAAAGAATTTATGTTCCTCTGAGACCATTTAAATTAAATTAATAATTTTGAAATAAGTAAATATTAGCGTTTCCAAAAAAAAAAAAAAAATAACTTCAACGTAATTGCTAATGTCACAATCATGAAGTAGTTATAGTAAATGTTTTTGAGTAATTTAATACAGTTAAAGTATCGGCTATAACAAGTGTTAATTTGCATAACAATGGAAAGAAAAGGGGTTAAATGTTTCACGGGTCGTGAAAGTTGCAGAAAGGAAAAGGCGACGCTCAACTCGTCGCTTTGATGGTGAAAGAATTTCTAACGATTCGTTTATGTTTTATGTAGCACTAGGCGACCTGCGTGATAATACTTGTAATCTTGTTTTAAGTTTTTTTACTGCTAAGAGTCAAGGTACAATGTTATATAGAAACGAGAGAACAGAGAGAACAGAAAATCCGAAAAAGTGTATTATATTGAAAAAAAAAATGTGCCTGATAAGCTCAACCGCAGGTAGATTGATAATTTTTCTGTCAAACTTTTATGATATCACATGCTTATGATATTAAAACCGAGAGTAAGTTTGACATATTGTCAGAACCACGGAAAACTTACGAAAAAATATTGTCGAGTCAAACAAAACAAAAAATGTTCTCGCGTTTAATGTCTGTGTCGCGATACTAAACTTTATAGTTTCTTTGTAGTCTCCTTATAGCGCAACTATGTAACTTCTCACTGTGTGACGAGAATCGATTGAAATAACTTACAAAAGATACCTTTTCTTCTTAAAAAAAGAATAAACAAGGTAGTCAAATCTAAGGAAATGAATATTAATTTTTTTAAATAAAATCTTCGTTATTTTCAGCTCACGATACTTTTTCTTTGTTAAGAACGTACTACGTGTACAAATACGTTCTCGTACAATGTGTTTTCATTGTTTTTTTTTATTTTTTTGTGTCTTGTAGTTGGTTTTGACATCTACTGCGCTTGTTTCGTTTTATTTTATATGCTTGATTTTTTTTTTGTGTTGTACATAAAGTGTTTGTACATAAGATTTTACATGTCCCTGCACAGTCAGCAATCTTAAATCTAGAAAATATAACAGTAGTTAGTGGTAGAGTTTTATATTTTACTTCCTACTTTGAATACGAAAGCTGGTGGATGTATAAATATAGAATTTGCAAAAGCTAAACTAAAAGATAATAAATGTTATTTTAACCTCAAATAATTGTAATTTGTCAATTAAATAATTATAAAATTATGCGAAAATACAATGTTTGTATATGAAACAGAAAGTTAACCGTGTAAGTTTATAATCATTTTTAAAGTGAAACTTTTATCATATCGCTCCAAAAATTTTCGTTCATTATTGCACAATCGTTCAATGTCGCACGTCGAATTACGGCTGGCCGCGGAGTAAAGTAAAAGGTGCGTGCAGCCAATGCAAATCTGACGGCGCTCATAGCTCGCATCAGCTGACCGTGTATCATTTATATTCACATTTATTCGTGCAAGTGTTCCGCGGTACTTAAATGCACATAAACCGAAAAAAAACAAAAATAATTTATCTACGCGACTTGAGATAATGGGTCCTTTTTATTCTAATTTTAGTTCCCTTCAAAGAGGGTGGGAATGAAATCATGTTATCGTGGACGAAGTTGTGGCTACAGCTAGTAAACATAATATTTTATCGAACAACGTTTTAATTTAGATAAAAGGGTTAACATGTCTTCCTTTATGTCCCGTCTCTCACTTTGTATGCAATAAATGACGAACAAAAATAGAAGAGAAGTATTCTAGTATTTATTAATTTTTATTTACACCTTATTGTACACCAAACCAGAAATAAAATAAATAATTAAGATTAACAATAATTAGGTAGAAAAATGTACAAAAGGCGGCCTTATTGCTTAATAATCTCTTCCAGGCAACCTTTAATATACATTAATTTATAAAAATAAAAAGTATTTAAAGAGTGATGGATATCATCATCATCATTTCAGCCTATTACAGTCCACTGCTGGACACAGGCATCGACAAGTTCGCGCCAAAAATGGCATAAACTCGTATGTTGCCCATAGTCACCACGCTGGGCAGGCGGTTTGGTGACCGCAGCGCTGGCTTTGTTGCACCGAAGACGCTGCTGCCCGTCTTCGGCCTGTGTATTTCCAAGTCAGCAGTTATCCGCCATCGGTCGACCTTTTAAGTTCCAAAGTGGTAGTGGAACTGTGTTATCCCGTAGTCGCCTCTTACGACACCCACGGGAAGAGAGGGGATGGTTATATTATTTAATGCCGTAGCCACACGGCAAAGCGCAGCGCAGAGGAGTAAATATAACTGAAGAAAAATAAAATGCTATGAAAAGCAGACGTTAAAAATGGAGCACATTATTAATTAACAAGAATAAATTAAGCAGATAAGAGTAAGAGAGAGAGAGTAAGAGCAGATAAAAGTTAAAAGCTGACGTAATCTATTCTAATATCTGTAGACTGTATTTGTAAAACGACCCCTACTGCTACTAATACCGATGTTTACTCATATACTTTTAAAAAATATAAAAATACTAGTTGACCCCGTAAACGTTGTTTTGCCATATATATTATTCCCCCCTTTAATCCGCCCGCCCTTATAATTTAGGGGTATGAAAAATAAATGTTGGCCGATTTTCAGACCTACCCGATATGCACACAAAATTTCATACAAATCGGTCCATCCCTTTCGAATGAGTATAGTAACTAACATTGTGACACGAAAATGTTATATATAAGACTAACTAATATTAAAGGAAATCAAAACCGGAATATATAAAAAAATATGCGGAACGTAGAATTGTTTTAAGAAAATTTGTAATTCACGAACAACAACTCATAAATCGTTGTAATTAATCTTATAACTATGACACTATTGCAAGTCTTCTTCGTTATATAATCGTATTACTACTTACTGTCAAAAATTTAATTGAGTCCACGCCTTTTTTCCTCGAAATCTAAACAAAGCAGCGATTTCAGGCGAAGTATCATTAATTAAAGAAACAAACGCAAAAGTCGCTGGGACCGGATTTTTTTCCGGGAACGGGGTTAATTACCTCGTCTGGAAGATTCATTTTATGAAAACCGAATAATATTTTATTATTCTTCTTTTTGTTTATGAAGAGAATTTCGTAATTTAACAGACCTCAATGCGCGGATAAGGATTTTTTTGAATTATTATTTCATGGTTTGCGGAATAGCTTAAGAATTAAACAGTGTAAATAAAAGGGAAGAAATTTAAAATTAAGATTATTATCAAATGTTGCGTCACGGAATAGATGCTGTGTTTCACACTGCGAAAAATTTTTTACTGTAACGTTTGCATTGCAATAAATAGGTTTATATTCGCATTTAAATTTGAAACAACGCGCGTATGAAGTATCTTAATAATTAAAAAAAGGTGTTAACAATACCATAAAACAAAGAAACTAACATTTTTATATGTTGTAATATTACTGTTAGCACAGTATCGTATAATAATTGTGTTTGCAGGCAAACGAAGAAAAACCGACTTCAATTATATCGACAAGTAATAACAACGTAGGTAGACGAAAAAATAGTCAAGTAAATACGCATTATCAAAGATTACTCCAAAAGTTGTAGTCAGATCTCGATGAAATTTAAATGTGACCACATGATAAATATCGGCTTTCGATTAAATTAAAAATCATCAAAATCGGTACACCCAGTAAAAGTAAGAAGCAGTAAGTTTCGAGAGTTTCCTTCGATTTCTCTGGGATCCCATCATCAGATCCTGGTTTCCTTATCATGGTACCAAACTAGGGATGTCTCCTTTCCAACGAAAAAGAATTATCAAAATCGGTTCATAAACGACGGAGCTATCCCCGCAAATGAAACGAACTTCGCAATAATGACTTCAGTTACATCAGCAAGTAATACAACGTAAGTAGACGAAAAAATTACCAAACGCACTAGTCGTCACTATAATTTTCGAGGGTTTCCCTCGATTTCTCTGGGATTCCATCCTCAGATCTTGGTTTCCTTATCATGGTACCATACTAGGGATGTCTCTTTTCCAACAAAAAAAGAATTATCAAAAGCGGTTCATAAACGACGAAGTTATCCCCAAACATCATCATCATCATCATCATCACCTCAGCCTATGGCAGTCCACTGCTGGACATACGCGCTCATTTAATAATAAACTGCAATAATTCAAAAAAACAAGTTTTTTGGGATATCGCGTTTAAAGTTTCGTAACGCCGACTCGGTCATAAAAAGCTTTTATATCTTTAATATTAGACGCAATCTAGATATGATAGTACATCTTATATATTGTCTATGAACTAATCTTTCAAATAATATGTATATATAATTAGTGTTCATTATATTTTAAAAGATACAGTATTTGTAAAAAGACACTAGTTACTTAGTTCGTTTTATGATTAAAATGCAACTTAGTATATAAAATATCCTATAACATAAAACATATTAATGCATTTTATTATTAATTAATAATTTGTAAAATTTCATTTATTATGGAATAATGCTTTTTTACTTTATAAAAAGTTAAAATGTTTAAATCTATTTCATAATGCACCTGTTTAATATTAAAGGATTTTAAAAAAAAAACCTCAATATTATAATAATTATAAACAGTTTAATTAAATCAGTCAGTAAAAATATGTAGCTTGGAATCCTATTACAGTTTACCCTTCTTTGAGTCACAACATAAAATTCTTACAAAAGTTGGTGCACGATTGAACACGTTTTGACAATACCTAAAATTATAAATTCGAACATAGTTACATAACTATTAAAAGAAAAGAACCATAAAAATCTACTTAAAATCAACTATCACAATTATTAATAATTATCATTGGCATAAAATGAGATCGATGATACTTAATATGAATATTTCTACAATATTGTATAGAAATTGGTATAGTAAGCAGGGATTAGCCCTTTCGTGAGGAGTTCTTTCAAATCCTTCTTCTTATTCTCAGTTAAGGGTTGATTCCCTGTATACGCTGGTTTTAGGTGTATCTCACGCTCAGGCTTCATTTTCTTTCTCTTGTTTCTTACGTCTACTTCTATATAGGATTCATCCTCGTATGAATTTTTATAGTAAAATGAAAAAGGATTTCCTTTAATCATTTTTATTTGTTTTATTTCGGGATAAAATATAACGTTATTTTCTTCTTCACCGCTGCTCGCTGTACTGATTATTTTTAAATAATCCCAAACACAAGAACCTATTTCTATGGCTCCCCGTTTAGCGTTAAACTCTGTCCAAAAGTAACAGTGGACATTATCGTACGTAGTCTTACAGTTTTTATTGTTAAGTTCTGTCAAAGTCAGATTGTAACTGTTTAATTTTGATTTGTAGTAAAACGCCGATGTTTCTCCTCTAGGACAGACAAAACAGCTTCCAAGTCGTAAACTACAACTTTATCAACGGTGTTTGCATTCATCCTATCGTTCAATTTTCTTTCCTACTTAATTCTTTTTCTTTCAAATGTGTTCTTTACTTATCTTCTATGAGTATTTTTTGGCTATCATTGGAATTTTCGTAACTGACACACATATCGCATTGATCTTTTTTGGGATGATGGAAACTTAGGTTATATTCAGTGTTGAAAATTTTGTAATAAGCTATGTAATTGCCGGTCTTTCTATTATTTTCTTTCTGTTTGTTTGCAAAATCTGTGTATAGGTCTTTAATAGTTTTACTACCATCTATATATTCTTTACCAGTTTTGGATCTGGTGTAATGGGATTCCATGCAAGGTATAGAATCCATATGATTTTTTATATCTGCCACCAATTCAGCACTTATTTTTTTATTATTGCCATGTTTTCCACATCTTTCTTCCAACGCAAACCCGTTTTCATTCGTATTTGAGCTTATAGTAAATACCATTCTGTCCGTTATATCTAAAGTATTTTTGAAAAAAGTTTTACAAACCCTTACCTTTTCATCATTGACAGTAAAATAAAAAGCCTTATTAGGACGACGTGGATTTTCGGCATTCGTGTACTTGTACCTAGGTTGAACATCCAACATACAAGAAGTGATAAATAACCTCTGCTTGTATAAGTCTCCTAATTTCCAAAAGTTTTTGAAAATTTCGTATCTATTTTCATCATTAATGCGTTGACTACATTGCAGCCTACAATTTGAGCATGGAAATTTCAAACACTGAGATGGGATAGTCTTCTGTGTCTTCGACATTGAATTATATCTTTGACCTTCGTTACGCAATCTCTTAGCCCGGTTTTGTTTCCATTTTGTGAGATTCTTTACCCTCTTTCTGCCACGTTGATTGCCATGATCAACAGAATTACTATCAGAACTAGAATTAATATTTGTGTTTGACGGAAATAAGTAATTCCTACGTCTGTTATCATATACACCGGCTTGTTGGTCATCAATGTCGAAGGTAGGGTCAACAACATCATCGTCTACATCACTTTCATCGGTAAACCGAGGGGAAATTATGATCGGCTCATTTCTAGCATGATAATTTCTTGGTTCTCGCGAACTAGATGCGTGCGCTTGACTATCAATTGATATCTGAAAACAAACGCGTTTACTTAATAACTGTACTAAAACTTATATATGCAATAACAACTATTACAATGTTAGCAACATAACATACTCTGGCACGTTGATCAATATTCTCCTCTCATCGTTCTGCTGTTTTACAGATTCTGATGAGCTTGAAGGTATTAATTGTTCTGCACGACAAGCTCCAGGCTTTAAAGCCATGCTCAAAATTCTTTCCCTTCTATGTGATATAATAACCACCTTTTGATATCCTGATCAACCAAAAATGAAATTATAACTTAAAATAATGAAACAAACTTAGCTATTTGACTTATCAATAAAGTGCACCAATTCACAAAGTAAAACACTGAATATAAAAATGTAGTTAGAATAGAGAACTATTTACGAATAATTTCGTATGTATCAAAATCTTTTAAAAATAAAACGCAATAAGTACTAAAAGTTCGTATTCATTTTCATCGGGTTTGCACATAAAATGAATTAAGTCTAAATTTTGTCATAGAAAACATCAATCGATTAAAATCAAAACGAAACAATTCCTAATAGTTTAGTTTTATACTCAAATAAAAGAAAATTCAGCACTTACCTATTGAAATAAAACGAACTATTGACTATTAAGGACACACGTAAACACGTCAGGTTGTTATCACTGCCGGCGCAATACTAAATGAAGCCTTTTTTTTAAATACTGATTGGGCCGATTCGTCAAACAAAAAGAGACGTAAGATGTTCTATCTCGCTCCCTGGCATACAAATGTAGCCGGAGTTGAATTGTACCTATGCTTAGCGTGGATATATTTCGTTTTATGAACAAATCTCATAATCTTGGTTTTTTTAATTATTACGGTTTATTATTAAACGACCTATTAGGTCTCCTCAAGTTCGCGCCAGACATCCCGGTTTTTATATTTTATTATATTATTTTCATCTGCATTTCATTTTCACCCCCGAACATACATAATAGATATATATATATGTATAAATATACTATATACATATATATATATATACATATATATATAGTATATTGCGCGTATATTGTATATATATATTGCGCCGCGATGGCGCAACGGTCACAGCCATGGATTGTGCCGATTGTGCTGGCGGTGGCGGGTTCGATCCCCGCACATGACAAACATTTGTATTGTCCATACAGGTGTTTGCCGTGGTCTGGGTGTTTGTGCAGACCTTGTGGGTCTCCCCACCGTGCCTCGGAGAGCACATTAAGCCGTCCGTCCCGGTTGTTATAATGTACACCTGATAGTGATCGTTACTCATAGTAGGGAATATATTTGCCAACCCGCATTGGATCCTTCTCCTACATGGGGAAAGAGGCCTATGCCCAGGAGTGGGATATTACAGGCTGAAGCGTATATATGTATGTATATGTATATATACGGTCGAATTGAGTAACCTCCTCCTTTTTTAAGTCGTTTAAAAAGTGATCTTTAAAACTTCATAAAAATGATATAAATGTACTCTCGGGAACTAACAGTAGAAAAGATTTTTTTTTTTCAATATCATATCAAAAATCGACCGTTCCAGCGGGGATCGAACCTGCGTCTCCGACTGACCGTGTCCGCGCTCTAGCCATGATATTCAAAAATGTTTAGAATTCCTAATGTGTGGGTAACACAAAAATAAAATCGTACATAGTAGAAAAGAATTGAATTTCTTAACAATATTACATGGATGGTATAAAGTAAGAGTTAAATTAGGTTACTTTGATAGAATTACTAAGAGAAGGTGAAAATTAGACCGGTAAGAAAATGAGAGGATATAAAAATGGTTTGTAATATTATTGGTCGATTAAGGATAAAATAGAAAATTGTAAAGGAGACAAAGGATGTGTACCTACATCCTTCCGAAGCTGTATAGGAAGCCACTTGAAATAAGGTATACAGTTAAAGATGCTATTTATGACTTCTTATTTGTTAATAAAGGAATTTCACTGGCTTATGAAATGGTGGATATTATTGATATAAAGTCCTACCAAGGCTTTTGTTTCACTTAATCCAAAATCTAAATTTTCAAATAAATCACTAAATTTATAATTGTTTCTATTTCAAATTAATAATGAAAAAAAAAACTCTCAAAAAAGATCAAAGAATTAGTTGTCCGTATTTTCAGTCAACATTTCGATAGCCTTAAGCACCATACACTAAATGAGCTGTATACGACATGGATTCTCAGTCTGAGAGCTGTCATTTCCATTCAGTATGAAGTAGAGGACCCTCGAGTTGAAGAACTAGAAATCGTACAAAAGAATGCTTAAGTCAAACCTTTTCTTAATTTCGTCGAAATTACTGAAGAAGCTAGTCCTATATTTTAAAGAACAGTTAGAATTAAGAGCTTTAGCTGTATTTAGAAAGGAAAGCAATTGAAAATGCAGGCTATATTTTATTCCGTCTACCTCGCAGTTTATTCATATTATGTTGCTGCAAATATATGGATAGTGATAATTACTACAGGAAAAAGTTATAAAGTTGTAAAGCTCTCTCTAAGACGTTAAATGTTATAATATCATTTATATACTCAGCCAAATTTATTTAGTTACTAGTTTTAGCAAATCTATTTGGAACAAATTAGTTTTAATTAAAGCATATTAATTATAACTTGATAATTTAGTGCGACTTTTTATTGACTGGTTTATATGATTTATGATGGTATATCGTTGCAGATACCGTGAAATGAAACCGATAATTTTTTTTAACTTATCACACATAGTACAGTATCGATATTATTGTTTCATGTGCAATTAAACAAAAATAAACTGTCAAAGTAACGGAGTTATATGTGGTATTAGCTACAAGAATATCAAACATTAGAATTTTTAAAACAATAAAAATTTACTCACAGCTAAAAGATTTTATCTGAGCGATTTATATGAATGATTTATATTCGTAATCATGGTTATCTAAGTAGTTGATAATTATACTCAAATACGTCATAATGGTTAATTCCGTCTTAACTTTTTCGTATTTCGAGATTTATGATGTGCCGATATCGGGGACGATTATTGACAATATATCGTTATCGTACCGCCAATAAAAAATCACCGTTATAGTAATAAATATTCATGTATTACTCGAGTAATTAATCTGTGATATTTTAATGTGATATTTAATAAACTCGAAAGTTAATTGAAATCTTATTAAGTACTTACTGCCGCTCAGATTTCGTAAGATGTAGGCTTAAAGGTGTTTATAATACTAATTCTACGTATTTCTTTATTCATTCATTCGTTTTGATTTTATTTATTCGTAAGATTTTACAGCTAAAATTGTTTTAAATTGTATTACATTGTTGTATGAAAGCGTATTTTCTCTTAAAAATCACAAGGGTGTCGGCTAGACTTCATTCTTTATAAAATATTCCTAAAGCTACTGCAAAGGAAATGTCATATGACTTATTCCTAACATAGCCATTCAACGATTTGTTTATGTTTTGAATACGAAATAAAAATTAATAAATAATCAAAGTTTTTTAGTAATTATCCATTTATAATATTTCAGAAATTTTTGTTTTCGTGTTACGTTTCGTGGAAACTAATTTTTTTAAAACTTTTAACCGATTTTAATCTCAAGATTAACCAGATCCTGCTATATAACTGTATAACAATCTATGTGTAAATACAAGCTTCATCGTCAGTACAACTGCCAAGATACCTAGTTCTTGTTATTTCATAGCCGAAGACCTCGCCTAGTTATATCAAGTTGGATATGTATAATTATCTTTATATGAATCTACCAAATATCGAGTGCATGTAGTTGATTGTAACACTTAGTTAAATTCTCAGAAATAAACATTCGACACAAGTGAACTCTCAGATTAAAGCTCTCTCGCTCCGATTAAAACACGAACAGAATATTTATTTAACTTTTATTTAATTAATATAATACCTACATTACATTAATATAATGATAAATAAACCTTTATAACTTTGTATTAAAGCAACTTTTATATAACTTGTTCGGCAAAGCAGCGTTCGGGTCACATGATGGTAAGTGATTACAGTAGCTTATAGACGTCTGCAACACCAGAAGCATCGCAAGCGTGTTGCCGACCCTAACCCCAATTCCTCCTAGGACCTCTGGTCACCTTACTAACCACATGACCACAACACTTCTTGAAAACAGTATTATTTAGTTGTTATCTTCTATAAGGTCGAGGTTCTACCCCAGTGGGGCTGCTTCATATTTAAAGCAGGAAATTTCCTTCTGGCCCTACCTCAGTTATACAGTAAAAGAACTAAAATGATGATTAATGAACAAAAATAAATTAAAAATATCCAATATAATGGGAAATATTACATAAAAAGTTATTTTCTTTTTTATTTGTGTGAATAAAGATTATACGCTAGAAATTCGATTTAAAAGTGTTAACACAATTAAAATAAGTTTATATTTCTGATTCTAATTCAAATATAGTTTGGAGTACATTTAAATGCTGCACATGAAAATTAACTGTATATTGAAATTTAGTAACTTTCAAATGCAACTTAATTTATGAAACCGACAGCTTGCTTCAAACTTCTGGATGTCTGGCTGAAGGCACTCGTATCTCATTGAAAGATAAGTTGGGTATTATTTAGTACGAGTTCATTTTTATACATCCATCTAAGATTAAATAAGTTTCCATAAAAAATGTAAATTATTTAATTCTGAAAATAAAATTTTCCTTAAATGTATCGTTTTTTGCGTTTGGAAATCGTTGAACTTTTAGATGAGAAATATATAATTAGAATAGAGAAATAAGAAACATAAAATTAGATATAGGGTCAGAGAATATTAGTAAAGTCTGATTTATCATAACTACAAATGACCTATGGTTTTACTTAGAGTTTTACTCATCTTATATTCCGTGTGTAACTTTATTATCTTGTAAATACGCTATACACAAAGGCTCGAACAATTTTCATATTAAAATTTATCGATCGACCAATTTAAACAAAAGGCAGACTGAGAGTTATTTTAGTATATTTATATTGTATTATCAACATCTCTACAGATTGTGTATAAACAAATAACAATAGTTTCAACATTAGTCTAATTTTATTAAAGCTTTATCGTAGTACAGTCAAAAGTTTTGTCAAAGGTGCCTAGCGTTTGTTACGAACTGTTGACTAACTGCCGCATCTAGATTCCGGATTTCGGTACACATTTGTAATTTCTTTAATTAATCACGTTAGTAAAACTTTTCGATCACTAATCGTTTATAGCTCCTGTCTTATTTTAAGCCATCGGAGCTTGAGCCTTATGTCTTACAGTAAAGGATTTTGAAAACAAAAATTAATATTACTAGCAACTCCCGATTCCCGATTTCTGATCCTTGTTTTAACTACGTTAGAGACCAACTAAACCATTACTAGTTGAGCTATAGACGGATAGAAAATCTACATTGTTCGAGGATCTTAATATTTAAGTATATAACATAAATGCATTAAGCAGGCGTTTCTCATAACATTATTAAAGATTAATTGGTCTTGATTAAAAAGTAAAACTGCGTCATAAAATTTTGCCTTAGTTATTATGCAAATTAAAGCCCCTTTCCTATTGTGCTTGAATTGTGCTCATACGTTATAAAGACTTATTATTATTATAAATTTCATTTATGGAAGAATGCTATATACTTCGTAATATTAATTAAAAAATATACTGTTCACGAGAATAAATGCACATATGCTTTTAAAACACAGTTTACAAATACTTATAAAGAAAATATCAAACATATATTATATATCGGTATTCCCGGTATTCCTAAAAAATTCAAAATATTGCGCTTCAGCCTCTAATATCCCACTGCTGAGCATAAGCCTCTTTCCCCACGTAGGAGAAGGATCAGAGCAGAGCCACCACGCTGCTGCAATGCGGGTTGGCGAATATTTCTATGAGTAACGATCGCTATCAGGTGGACACGATAACCACCATTCATCCAATATAAACAAACATTTACTTTTAAACCAATATATTCACGAAAGTCAGTCTGCGATTATGATTGCAGTCAAATAGGCAGTGATCTATCATTGATATTACGAGTATAATGGTTGGTTCTGATAATGTTGGTACATGATTCGATTAGCATATAACTAGAACTGTCAAAACGAACTCTACTAATGTAAGTAGCACCGGTGCAATACAATATAAACGCTTCACATTTTACAGCCCCCTGTAGGATTTACTCGTGTGTCGGGGGTCCGGAAACACACACATCACAAACACAAACGTCCAGACGACGATAAACATCTATATGGCCAATACAAATGTTTGTAATGTGCGAGGATCAAACTCGCAACCGCTAGCGCAAAAGTCTTTGCTGTGAACGCTGCTCCAACGCGTCGTAAATATCAATAGATGATGTGCCAATGCAATACAATATCAGTAAAAGACGTAGCCTTGAGTCAACATTTTATAAAAAGAGCTATTGTGATACTCTTCAACTTAATTTCAGTTTTTGCAACCAACATCATTTACCTATGTGAGTAAAATAATCTTAGAAAACCTAAGTTGTATTTTTTATACCGGAACTCATACGACATTTAGATATAAGCACTACTTTCGAAATAGGTTAATGATATGAATAAATTTCTAGTCCAGTCCTGTCGCCCCACCCTTATTCAACAACTATAATTTCAGTAAACAATGTTGATCGCGTATAATGCACTGTAATGGGCTAATAAATCGTTTGCTGTTATAATGGTCATAGTTACGACAACTTAATCCGTTCAAACGGTATTATTATTTTTACATAAAACTACAAGGCTTACAGTCATAAAAAATATTTTTTGACATTGTAAGTTAACTGATTACATAGTACAAAAACACAGGCTGTTATAGTGTAGTTCCATTAAATATGATGGTTGCGGGTTTGATTTTTACTCGCATCGAATGCCTGTATTTGTACAAATATTTATTTGTGATATGAAACCTTATAGAGTACGGAAACCTGTTGACTTATTTAACCGTACTCATAAGAAATTTGTCTGCCCAATTGAAGTAGATTTGTGTAGTAAAATAAGCTCGAGAGCTTTCTCTCATATAAAAAGGGCAGGGAGGCATTCGTCCATCCGTGGGATATTTACAAGCTTTTTATTTCTCGTTTTTGTAGTAACCAAAATGCGAAGATAAATTAGTAAGCTATTTAAGGTAGCATCTGATTGTAATGATGGATAGGAGCGTAGTGTTTTGGATAAATATAACTATATAAAATACAAACTAGATTGGACCACGATTTGTTATTAGTTGCAGGGGCGAATCCACTGTTGTAGGCTCGGTGGGCAAGCTCACAAGCTTCAGGCGTAACATTAAGTAAATACCTAACTTTCCTAGACTTGATTATTTTATGGAATTATAGAATGGCTGGTCTAAAATAATGTCAACCTAAAAATTTCGTTCCTTTTTCTTATAATTCAAATCAAAATTGCCCGGGTCTGACCACAACCCTTAATCAGGTCTCACTTCCTCCAATGGTAATTTTTATACTTAAGACGCACGGTAAAAGGAAATAATCAAATTCAAAAGTCGTTTGTAAGGAATGATTGTTCATGAGCGAGTTTGTACTCCGGTTAGCACTTCGCCGATTTTCGGGTAGCTGTGACCACAACCTTTTTGAGGGCTGGATCCATCCCTGAATAGCTGGAACGTAATAATGGCCGCATTTTTATACATTTTGATACCAACTAGGAAAAAAAATATACTGTTGACAAATGTGTGTAATAAGCGTAAGTGTAAATGTTCCCAATTAAGATACATAAACATACCACATGGCACAAGCCAACAAACTTGCACTGCAGCACTCTTGACCTTCATTTAAGATACACGTGCTCATCAACGGAGCCGTCTCGGCTAACTTTTAAAAGAATAATTAAAAGAAGTATTTACTTAAAATTCATAGGTCATAATTGTCGACAAACAATAAAAGTTTTAATTTGTATTTTTATAAAAACGCGGAAAAAACTTAATTTGTATAAAAGCACTTTCTTTCAGATTTATAGGATCGTTATTATAAAAAAAAATATCTTCTTTACTATATTACTTACTATATGACTTTTTGAACGATTATATGTGAGTAAAAATTGTAATATTTTGAGCAAGCATTAAATAAAAATTAAGATGAAACCGCACTGAGACACTATTTAAAAGTAAAATTATTTCAGTAAAGTTAAATTTAATAAAAAAAAAAAAATATTATTCCATTACAATATTATAAATAAAACTGTTTTAGTCATAATAATAGTATTCACAGAAATTATAATCAAACAAGCACCTCTATAAAAACACACCTGTACATTTTAATGCAGAAATCCAAGTGTAATTGTACTTGTTGAAAGAACTTCCATAATTGAAGTAGAGTAAGAGTTGAGTCATCAACTTTTTATTGCATCTCACCTAATCAAAATTTCCAACGAAGTAAACTTTCATTCGTGTGATTTTCAAAGTTATTATTTTAACGGCTTTCTACTTCAGACGTTTAGTAAGAAAAGTTTGACATTTATAATGCATGATAAATGTTTTAATATAGAGTTTGTGGGGGCTATTATTTGTGATTTTGTTGATTCATTTTTGATTAAAGGTAACCTGAAGTTACACGTCATGATCTTTTAGGATGTTATATAGTCGTATCTTTTAATTTGCTAGCACTTTATGGTATACGATGTAGCGTAATCTGCTAATATAGGCGGTTAATATCAAACTGGTGATCGTAATTTGGTGCTTTTGATAATAATCAGGGTCAATGAACTTACGTACAATTCGAAGCACAGACGGTCGGGAAACTCACAAAGACAAACACAGAAATCAGACATAAGAATAGCACTAAAAGTTCTTGTTCTTAATTTTTTAAGATTTTGCAGTCTTATAGCATTAAAATATTGTATAGGAATTGATAGCAACTATTAAAGATGAATGCATCATAACTCTATTAAAATATCTAATAGGTATATAAAATGCTCGTGTCACAATGTTAGTTACAATACTCCTTCGAAACGGTTGGACCGATTTTTATGACATTTTGTGTGCATATTGGGTAGGTCTGACAATCGGCCAACATGTATTTTTCATACCCCCAAGTTATAGGGGGGGGGGGGGATTAACCCTTTAACGGTCACCTTGACTTTTTTTTTAATATGCAATTTATTTTAAGTAATATATATTTTTTGGCCCGAATTAAAAAACACTGTCAAAGTAAAATAAATCTAGACTGCATATTTTTCGAGAAAATCCAAAAAAACAAGTGGCCAGTAGACTGGCCACTGACCGATCTGCACCACTCACTATCACGGCAAGTTCACTGGCCAGTAAACTGGACATGCACAAAAAAAGTACATTTAGAAGGAAATAGAATAAAAAAACAATACGTAGCCATCAGCCTTATATTTCAGGACATGAATAATCACATTTCCATAGTTTGAACTATGTTACGATAAAGTTTTCTTCTAAAAATAATCACATTTTAACAAAAAGTTCTTTTAAAAATATTCATCGTTTTAACTTTAGATACATATTATAAACGAAAAATTCTTCTTAAATTTAATAATTTTTTAAATCCTATAATTATAAAATCTTAATCGGTTTGTAAAATTGTCAAATACTCATTATGTTACCTTTAGGAATTACAAATCAAAATTTCTTCTTTCAAAAATATAAAACTAACAGAAAATTCTTCCTCTTAAATTTAATAAACTTTTTAATCCTATTTTTATAAAATCTTAATCAGTCATTAAAAAAATCTACAAATATTCATTGTTTTAGCTTTAGAAATAACAAAACAAAAACTCTTCTAAAAATATAACCTTGCAAAAAATTAGATTTTCTTTTTCATTCCTGAATTATGAAATGGTACAAAGCATTCTACACATAAGGCGACATTGCACTTAACACATTCATAGGTACTTCTCTTTGGCTTAGAAGCAGTACTGCAATATCTGCATCGTCTTAAATTTTTCTTGGTTGACTTTATTGGCCTGTGGTCATTCTCATCATCGTCATTTTGAATAGGTACAGAGGGTTTTTCATCTCCAATAAGTTCATCAGCTAATTTGCTCCTGAATATCAAATGAGTCATGGGTTTTGTACCCCCAGGGTAAGCCTTCGTCCAGGTATCCTTGTAAACAATGTAGGAGTTGACAATCGCAGATTCAATTAAATAAAACCAAATTTTCATCCACCAACGTCGTGATTTCCACGATATATTATAGGATGCCATGTGTTGATCAAATTTATCAACCCCTCCCATGTATTTATTATAATCGATAATAGGACTAGGACAGGCGACTTGTTCCTTATTACCCTGACTATTAGTACGGCGCACATATCCTTTTTTGCTTGGGTTATGCATATTTGAAGCAACACAAACTGCTTTTTTCCCTCGGTCTCTCCATTTACTAACAGAAATGTTGGATTTCGTCATTGCGCAAGCACTATCACCCAAAGCCATGGTCCGGTCAAGGGGAAGTTTATTAGACGGGAAGAATTTTCTTATAGGCATAATAGTACCAACAGCGAAAATTTTTTTTCGCAACAGCTTGACTAATAAAGGCAGAGAAGTAAAAAATCTATCAAAAAATATGCAATAACCCAGATGCTCAAACATTCCAGCTAATTTCATAACAACTGTTTCGCCCAGACTCATTTCCCTCTCAACTTGTAACTTTCCTTCGTAAACATCAAAGTTAATCATGTAACCCGTTACAGCGCAGCATATTACCCACACTTTGAAGCCACGCTTTATTGGCTTCAGTGGCATATATTGTTTTAATGTTGATCTACCTTTGAATGCTATCATACTTTCGTCTATTGAGAGTTGCTGATGCGGACTAAAAACAGAAGAAAAAATCTGTGAAAAATGGGTGAGCAGAGGTCTTATTTTGAATAGGCGATCGTAACCTGCGTTGCCCCTGGGGATCATTTTTTCATTATCGTTCACATGCAAAAATCTCATTATTTTTAAAAATCGGCGCATGCTCATGACACTGCTAATTCTTGGCACATGAAAATTTGTATCTTGCGACCAATAAAGCCTTAGGGAGGGTAAACTGTGGAACCCCATAATTATCAAAATCCCTATGAACTTCTTCAGCTCCTCTTCCGTTAGGTTCAGAGTCTGATGGCACTGTGTGGCATATCTGTTACTTTCAGTAATCATGAGATTGAAAAAAAAAGGTGTCAAGAAAAGGGTAAGTATTTGTAGTGGTGACTGTAAATTGACTTCTGTATTTATTCCAACATAATTTTTGAAAGTACTATTTTTGAAAATAGGTGGCTCACGAAAATGTTTATTGCTCCACTTATTTAGATCATCGTTTACCTCAATAGTACTTGGGGCTACTTGAGGATGGGGTGGTAGGGGCGAAGACGGGGGTGGGGGCGACGGCGACGGAGGTGGTGGCGGTGACGACGGGGGTGGTGGCGGCGGCAACGGGGGTGATAGTGGCGACTGCGGCAGCGACGATGAGGATGTTAAATTTAGTGAAGGTGATGATGTAGAGGGAGGAGGTTCTGACAAACGTGATGGTCCTGGCAGTTGGTCTCGGTTTCTCCTACGGGTACTACAGCTACTGGCATTATTGGTGATGATACTGTCGTTGAAACAGTCTTCACCATCAGAATCACCACCAACGTCAGAATGGACGGCCTGGTCATCTGTGATGCCCATAAAATCATTCCACTGGTCTTCATCAAGTGCTTCCAACTCCGAGTAAGTGTAGCTTTTTCTAAAGCAAAGAAAATTTCGTTTGTTAATATAAAATTAAAAGATTTTTATTAACGTTTCAACACTGGCACGAAAATGCACGAAAAAAGTACTAAAACTGGCGGGATTTTGGGTTATAACTACCGAACCAGAATGGTTGTGATTAATCTATTAATTAATATAAAAAAAGCTTATTATTATATTGCAAATAATATTATTTCAAGTGATCACACCAAAACAAAAACTTTATGCAGTAGTTCAAAGTTACATATGTAATTTTTAGGTTATGTTTTTCTCAAAGACCGACTGGCATTCAATCGTTCATAAATCACATTTTTATTATAAAACTATATCATTATTGGGAATAACATTAAAGCTTAAACTATAATCAATAAGTTTTACTCACCTGTTAAAGCCAGACATATTTATTTTCACTTTAGCACATCAAAAAACATCCTGCACTCGCGCGGTGACAGTAAAAACTACGCTGCGGGCGCACAGTGGTCAGTATACTGGCCACCGTGAAAAATGGCGCGAAATTTCTTGAGCGCGCAACTAAAACGAACGCTGGCTAGCTTACAGGCCAGCGTGCTTCAACACAAGTCGGAAAAGTGCATAAGGTTGAACTTCGGAACAAAACTGTACTTAATTTCGACCTTAACGTAACAGTCCAGTTTACTGGCCACTTTGTATGAGCCGTCCTATAAGGGGTTAAGGGGTTTAATACCATATATGGCAAAACAACGTTTGCGGGGTCAGCTAGGATATAAATAAAATGAAACGTCAAATATGTTGCTAAACGCAAAACTCGATGACAAAAACTATTAATCTTGGGTGTAATATATTTTTTATCACAACATTCTGGCCTAACAATTTCAAAATTTTATAATATTTTTACATACTAACATTGAATTGCCTTATTCTTGAGATATTTGTCTCTCAATACAAATAGACGTATATGTGATTCATTGTTTACTATTTTGAATGTAATAAAGAGTTACAGTTAAAATAGAGTTAGAAATTTATTAGGATTTAATAATAACACAGTTATTCAGTAAAACTACCAAAAATTAATCCTATGTTTCTTGATTTAAAATTAAACAAAAAAAAAGTGTTATGTAGAGTTTGTTTAGTTAACTACACATTTATATAACTATATTTTGATATTTATTTATAATTTGTATTCTTTATATTCTAAATGCTTTTTCAACATCATCATTTCAGCCTATTGCAGTCCACTGCTGGACATAGGCCTCCCCAAGTTCGCGCCAAAAATGCGTGAACTCATGTGTGTTGCCCATAGTCACCACGTTGGGCAGGCGGGTTGGTGACCGCGGTGGCTGACTTTGTCGCACCTAAGACGCTGCTCCCCGTCTTCGGCCTTTGTATTTCAAAGCCAGTGGTTAGATGGTTATCCCCGTGGCAGTGAAACCTTGTTATCCCTTAGTCGCCTATTACGACACCCACGGGAAGAGTGCCCTAGCCACACAGCACAAAAATTTTGTTGTGTTCTGTAAGTAATTTGTAGTAAAAGAAAATAAATATTTTTTATTTCATGCTTTCCTTAAATTTACAACTTATTTTTATTGCTTACCTCTATTTAGCTATTTGTAAGTTAATATTAAATTTATAAAACTTAACGTGCTTATTGCGTGTATGTTTTACTTAACCACTTACATTTTACGTGAATATGAAGCAGTAAATAATATTATTATCGAAAAAACTTTCGAATGTAGAATGACATGGTCTGGCCAAGAAATATACTTATATATACGTTGTTAGTGTTGTTGTTTGATTCAACCCTTTATTTTCCGAGAAAAAATTTTACAAATGGAATATTTTCACGAATTTTAAGATACTAATCTCAATTACCTATTAAGATAGAAACTATTACCAAATGTACTTTTTACAAAACATGCTACTAAGCGGAACACATTCTTTAAATAATTAAACTGTAAATATTTTTCTAAAGTTGCAGTGAAGTACCGATGTATATTTAAAATAAAAAATATGGAATAACAAAAGCACGGGCATTATAAGGCTATGGATATATCACTTTCATAAAAAAATAGTTTTGATGGGCATTGGAAATATTCAATAAAAGCATAACCCACTACTTACTTAATTTTTTTGTTACTTAAGTCAAGAAGTATTATTATTACATTAATCATTATTATTTCTGACATAAGCAAATTCGATTGTTCTATAACTTCTAAATAGCCATTAAACAAAATTAATAAATTATTCAAATTACTTTGTTACGGGAATTCACACAAAAAGTAGTACATAATATAAATTTACATTGCAAAACCTATACTTTATTGAAGTTAAAATTTGATTAAATTATCTTAATTTAGCTAGAATTTATTTGGGCAGACTCCTCCCGAACCTCGGAGGACCCAGCGCCGCCTGCAGGCAGCTATATTCCGGAGTCTGCTGGAGTATGGCGACGTACGGTGCCCCGGTTTGGGCAGATCGCCTCACTGCGAGGAATAAAGGCCGCACTGCGGTCGGCGCAGAGGATCATCGCAGTGAGGGTGATCCGGGGGTACCGTACGGTATCGTGGGCTGCAGCTACTGCTCTAGCCGGCGACCCCCCGTGGGAGCTCGTGGCGGAGGTCCTTGCCGAGACATACTCATACGTCTCGGGTAGGAGGGCTCTCGGTGAGAACCCCACGCTGGATGGGATCCTACGGGTACGCCAGTTGGGGCAAAAAACGCTAATGCGGAGGTGGGGGGAGGACCTGGCGGAGCAGCCGTATGGCACACGCGTAACGGCTGCCTTGCGCCCGGTCCTTGAGCGGTGGATGCGCCGTAAGCGCAAGCCCCTCACCTTCCGTCTGACGCAAGTTCTCACCGGGCATGGCTGCTCTGGTGAGTACTTGTGTCGGACGGCCCAAAGGGAGCTGACGACTGGATGTCACGATTGTGACGCGGTGGTGGACTCTGCCCAGCACACCCTAGAGGTGTGCCCGAGATGGGTGGCGCTGCGTCGCGATCTGACGACAGTTCTCGGAGGGGACTTGTCACTGCCGAGCGTCATCACCACGATGCTCGGTGAGGACGAGTCCTGGAAGGCGATGGTCTCCTTCTGCGAGAGAGTAATGTCACAGAAGGAGAACGACGAGCGGATGAGAGAGGGGGCCGCCGACGAGGCCTCCGTCCGCAGGCGACGAACGGGCGTGCGAAGGAGGCGCTACTTAATGCGCTTCCAGTAACGCCCCTGTGGCCGTGTCGGGCCGGGATGGGAACCCGGTCCTGCTAGACACGACGTCGTCGGGATTGTTCAGAGGTGAGCCGGACAGTCCCCATCGAAATGAAGTCTGGCCTTTTCGCCGAGGCCAGCCTGTCGCTGGAGGGATCCTGTTGCTTGCAGATCCGGGACCCTCCAATTAAAGCGGCTGAAGGCTCCCGCAGGGGTTTTGGTCGGTACTGCACCCCCAAGTGCTGAAGCCGACATACGGTCTAGGACTGCCTACCCGGGCATCCTGGAAATCACCCATAAATGGGTTACCCTGCGATAACAAAAAAAAAAAGCTAGAATTTATTTAGGAATTAAATTATAAAAACGTGTCATACAAACTTGCAAACAGACCCTGTAGAACCGATTTTGAAATCGCTTCAGCTTGTAACATCCCACTGCTGGGCCTCTTTCCCCATGTAGGAGAAAGCTTAGAGCTTAATCGACCACGCTTTTCCAATGCGGATATATTCCCTACTATGAGTAACGATCGCTACCAGGTGTACATCATAACAACCGGAACCGACGGCTTAACGTGCTCTCCGAGGCACAGTGTGGAGACCCACAAGGACTGCACTGATTGATTTTGAAATATCAGTGAATAAATACAATAGTTAGGTTCTATATTGGATATGTAAATAACAAACTGCGTCAGTTTGTATAAAGCGTTAGGCCAATTCAGTCTAGTTTTACGTCGAGTAATTACGACGTTTTTATTTAGTTTTAGGTGTAACCTTAAACTAAAATTAATAGCTCTCGACAACACTCCACACGAACGTTACTTTGTTAATTTTTGCTCTCAAATTCTTCCTCTCGAAAAATTTCACCTCGCTGACCTCTGATGTAAATTAAAGTACTCGTTAAGCAAAATAATGTTATTAAATATTAGTTGCGACTTTTTAAGAATTTCGTGACATAAAATGACAATGAAAACTGGATGTGGAATTTGAGGCTTCATATTTATCGAAATGAATGTATGATGTATATTCAAATAACAGAGAAAAAGTAGCAATATTGGAGATATACATAGTTCCATAAATACAATACGGCAGTATTTTAGTTATTTACTTGGTACTTTCAAACTAAATAATGAAATGAAGTGTTCATAGAGATACGAAAGTTTTGTGTCCTCAAAATAGTACAAGTACATACAATACTGTTTGTATTAAATCGTTCAAGTAGAACACAACTCAGATTACAATTTGCATGGTGTGCTCTGATTTCTCCGCAATTGTCAAGCAAGTAAAGCCCGCAATTACTTCAGAACTATTTTTTTAGTAACCTGAGAGGTAGCAAATAATTCGCAAAAATTGACAACGCCTTGGCGCAGCGGTCTTAGCACTGGCTGTTTACGCTGGCGGTCGCGGGTTCGATTCCCGCTCACGACAGACGTTTGTATCGACCATAAAGATGTTAGTCGTGGTCTGGGCGTTGTGTTTGTGTATTGTGTGTTTCCGGACCCCCAACACAGGAGAAAATCCTACTGGGGGATCCGTTGAGTGTGAAGCGTTTATTAAATCTTATAATTCTTATTAAATTTTTTCATTTCAAAATTTTAGTGTACTTATTATGTATAAATTCGAAATTATTCTAAATTAAATTCAAATTATAAATTCAAAATTTGAAAACATTTCATGCAGTAATTTTTTTGAATACCCAAAAAAATACCTTTCTTTTCGGCGGTCGCACTAGGTGTGCTCCTAAATGAGACGAATATCTCCAAAAATATGAATACCTTACTTTTGTAACTTTAACGAAAAAGTGTATTAAAATATCAAATTTTTAACATAAAAAAAAATGTAAGTGGAAAACATAAATATTCAAAATCGTGTCCCAAAAAGTTCATTTTCCATTTTAATAAGAGGTCATTTTTCTCATTTACTAACAAATTTCCTAGACTAAAGGCATCTCGTCCCATTACGAACCTAGTGGCCGTAGCGTGATTTTTTGTAATAAATTACTCCGGTATATTTTATAAAATAACACTGTTTACCCAACAGCATCCAATTACTTTAACGGGTCGTGACTTAATAAATTGGCTTTGGTTTGAAATATCAAAAGAGAAAACGGATAATTTCGTTATACGAAAAAAAATCAAATATTCTTGTAAATTGTTAAGAATATATCTCAATAATTCTATTTAACGAATGGTCTAATGATTGCGGACTCCATTAGCTTTGTTATTACTTTTTTTTTAATTCAATGTCGTAAGCCGTGTTACATAGATAAAGGCTTTTTTTAAATACTTTAAGAAGCTAACTAGCATCCCGCCGCAAAATTTTCAAAATATTTGTTCTTATTTTTTTAAATATAATATAGTCTATGTCACCCGTGGATAGTGTAGCTTTCCAACAGTGTAAGAATTTTTCGAATCGGTTCAGTAGTTTCGGAGCCTATTCAATGCAAACAAACAAACAATCAAATCGTTCCTCTTTATAATATGAGTGATGATGACATGAGTAAGTAACGAAAACCAAATGTTATTTAATGTAGCAAAACTTTATGTAACCAGTTATTTCGTTTTAAAATACCTATTTCATCATTAAAACACCGATCTATACATTTATTAAAACAATAATTATACTTATCTAGTACTATTAATATAAATGTCAATTATACAATTCAATAATGATATATGCACCGACAGTCGGTCAATCAACTCAGATTTTTTCAACCCGGTATAGTAAACAACTTGTAAATAATTTATGATTTTTAAAAGTCCAATCTATATTAAATTTATCAACTCTCTGAAGAAACGGACAAAGTCATTACAATAATATAGTATATTGTAATTACGTAAAAAATAAGTCGAGAAGGTACTTTTATAAGGCTACCATTTATCAAAGATAGGGCCTTATATAATATAAGGGCCTTGTTCAGTGACAGCTAATCCGTAATTCTTTTCGTAGACACGAAATATTTTCATATTTATTTCTATGAAGCGTTTTTACCGTTAAATAAAAATGATAAAATAAAGAGTAAAACTTTAAGCAACTCAATAAAAATTTATTAATGTTTGACATTAAATAATTTTGATAGTTAAAATAACTACGTAATTAATTAATGATAAGCTATCATTTTACTGCTTTTGAAGACGTTTAAAAGGCAGTAAAGTATTAGAGACCATATATTTAAATAAAAAAAAAAAAAAACTATCTAGTGTAATTTTAAAAATATACGCTTCACAGTACAAGGTTCCATTTATCTAGTCTTCTAATTGATTTTAAAACGATATTAAATATAAACCTTCAATAAATTATTGAAATGTTTATACTTTAGTAATAACTCTCTCTTTGTGGCGTTTGAAGTCATCATTTAGGACTCTAGTTTCTACCCTCCGAGAACTAAAAATACAATTTTTTTACAGTAAATATGTAACATATTATATAATAATCGTGTTTGCGGGCAAATGAAAAAAACCGATTTCAATTATATCTACAAATAATACAACGTAGGTAGATGAAAAAAATAGTCAAGTAAATATATTATCAAAGATTACTCCAAAAGTTGTAATCAGATCTCGATGAAATTTAAATGTAACCACATGATAGACATCGGCTTTCGATTAAATTTAAAATCATTAAAATTGGTACACCCAGTACAAAGTTATGTAGATTTTCGAGAGTTTTCCTCGATTTCTCTGGGATCTCTTCATCAAATCCTGGTTTCCTTACCATGGTACTACACCGGGGATATCTTCTTTCCAACAAAAAGAATTATCAAAATCGGTTCATAAACGACGAAGTTATCTCCTGCTACGTGTTAGAAAATTGCTTGCTGGGCCAGAGAGTCACCCACAATTCCTAACACGAGACAACAAGAGAGAGAGTAAAAAAAATCCTACAGAATCTTAATTTTTTTTTTCAAAACTCACTAAATCAACTACACTAAAGCAAAGCTTATACCATAAGAACTACAATGACTCACCCACAATAAATTGCACTCAGATCTTAAGACGGCGAGAGAATCCAACCCAAAAAAGAAAAGAGCAAAAGGGCCCGCAAACACTCGCCCTGAGGCTTATATACAGCCAACCCAGCGCGTCGCGACACTACTACCCCCTAAGGTGAACCGCGACGTCATACAATACGAAGGTATTCCAAAATTAAATCAGTCGCCTAGAAAAAGTAAATAGCAACGCTAATGCATAACTGTGCTATTATACATCAGCAGGAACGAAACCAGGCGCTATTAAAAATATATGCTACACTCCGAACATACAATAAATATATATGTATATTTATATATATACGGTCGAATTGAGTAAGCTCCTCCTTTTTTCGAAGTCGGTTAAGAATAATACAAATTAATAAATCACATTTATTACAATAACTAAATAACATACCATTAAAACAATACAGAGGCGGTTTTCAAAAGCCTATTCAGATTAAACCAAACCATACAAGTTCAAAACCGAAATGTAATTACCATATGAGAGAGAGTTTAGGCCTTTGTTTCACATATTACTGGGGATCGAAAATATAATAAATGGACAATTAATTCTTTGTATTGTCGTTTTGGGACTTTTACCTAAAATATGGAATACTCAATTACATGTTTTTACTCAGGAAATGTTTAAGAAATACAATTTAGTTTAAACATTTTGTCAAAACATTTTATGGTGTGATAAGTTTCTAATTAATAATGGAAATTATATTAATTAAAACATTCTTTCTTTACAGGTATATAATTATGACGTTTACAACAAATACTTATAAGACATACGTCATAAGGTAAGTCATTAATGTCCCGTACATATAACTGCATCCGATTCTCAACCTGTGAATAGTATTGATTTTATATGTAATGTCACATTACATTCAGCTTGTAACATTCCATTGTTGACCATAGGCCTCTTTCCCCGTGTAGGAGAAGGATCAGAGCTTAATCCACCACGCTGCTCTAATGTGGGTTTGCAGATATAACGCCGTGTTCAAACGTTACTACTCATACAGGCATCAGAATCAGGAGAAAAGATGCTATAACCGTATTTGTTTAAAAAGTGTAAGCTTACCTATTTCAGCGGAACCGACAGGGTGACAACCAAACTCGGTCAATTCACATTGCAACGACGATCAGTTGTCTATTCATAGAAATGTTTCACAATGCCACAATGCTATCGCTGCCGACATCGACAGCATTAAAACTTTAAACTGGCATCGCATTTCGTTACTTTTTATGGCTCAGCGGTTGATAGTTTTCATTCATACAGTGAATTCAAGCATAGTTTATAGAATATTATAATAATATATATAGAAAAAATAACTACCTATTTTTTCCATATAAACACGATCGCCCGTTTCTACGGTATCTACGGTAGGCAAATTAATATCTGTGTTTTAGGTAGCAACTGACTCATTTAATTTTTTTTTGTAAGTATACGGATGTAGGTATTAAAACTAAACTTGAGATGTGAATCGAACCCACAACCCTCGGAGCTTTCTTTTAAATGTAACTAGGTCGGTAAACAAGCGTACGGCTCACCTGATGGTAAGCAATTACCGTAGCTTATAGGCGCCTGCAACACCAGAAGCATCTCAAGCGCGTTGCCGACCCTATCCCCAATCCCTCCCAGGAGCTCTGGTCACCTTACTCACCAGCAGGAGCAGAATACTGTTTGAAAACAGTATTATTTAGCTGTGGTTTTCTGTAAGGTCGAGGTACTTCCCCAGTCGGGCTGCTCCATATTTTGAGCAGGAAATTTCCTGCTGTGCCCCATCTCAGTTAAAGCTGAACGAAGATCACTGCTAGTTGAGCTAATGAAATAATATAATATGATAAATTATTATCATTAATACTAATTCAATCTCATTAATCACACTGAAAATAAAGTTAGGTTTAGAATTAAAACGACTATACATTTCTTGCTATAAGAAAAAAGAAAATATGGCAGTACAACATTGGCCGGGTCAGTAAGTAAAATATATTTAAAAAAGTAAACATCGACATTAATATTACTAAAACAGTCGCTTTTAATTTTTACATCGTTTTTTATGTTTGAATTGTTTTACGTTTTACCATGCTTTACGTGAACATGTAAATACGGTTACTGGAGTTAACAAATGTTTTACGGCGACCCATTGTGGCTTTGATACTTGAGCCGTTTGGTTTCACGATGGTCACGTAATATGACGTAATTTAAATGTCCATCCTTGCTTAAAGAGATTTGATATAAATTCTAAAATAGTAAAGGAATTTTTTACTCTAATTATTTGCATTGTTACTACAAATGCCTTATTTATTAGCAGTTATTAAATTTCGAATATTTGTTAGTTGTGTGAGAGTTCTATGGACTTTTGTTTATCTCAGAGACACAAGTTAAAAAAAAGAAACAAAACATAATTTTTAATAGTAAATTAAATAAAAAAATATATTAAGCAAATATAGTCAAAAGAGTTTTAAATTTTGACCTTCACCGATGCGCAAAATTTTCAAGTTTAACAGATTTCTAGAAGTTGGTGAAAATGAAGTTATAAGATTCCGTTGCGTATATAGATTAAGGTGATCCTAATGCGTGTTGAATAGACTTTACTCTTCTCTTACACCTCCTTCCTTTTATATATAGAAGAGACTTTTATCCAACAGTGGGACATTTACAGCCTGATTTAGTTCAAGTTTTTGACTAGTTATGGGAATTCTAAACATTTTTTAATATCATATCAAAAATCGACCATTCCAGCGGGGACCGAACCTGCATCTCCGACTGACCGTGTCGGTGCTCTAGCCAATTAAGCTACGGAACGATGTACTCGCTAGATCGAAATTTTTGTTATGATGATTTTATATTCGGTCTAAGCGGTCAGTCGGAGATCCAGGTTCAATCTCCGCTGGAACGGTCGATTTTTGATATGATATTAATAAATGTTTAGAATTTTATAATGTATGGGTAACACAAAAATTAAATCGTACAAATTAGCTATGGGAAATTAAAAATCTACTACAATGGTATATTCTGTTACTCCACTCTTGAAACCATTTTTAATAACTTCTGCAATCAAATATCAATACTTAATACTGACCAAACGACGCTTCTTAATATTCTAATCTAAAAATCGTTTAATATTAAATTCGATTTTCTTATAAATTCTCTTTAACCCATAATAAAATGTCTGTTAATGTAAGGTTAATATACCCTTCTCATAATCTCGGCTTTCCGTTTGAGCGCTTTTACTGTTTATTAGTTTAAAGTTCGGCAGTTAACCGATCTATATCTATATAACACAGCGGAAGACGCGTTTGTTTGTTTCGTTCTTTAATTTGATTGCTTGCATGTTTGTGTCAGATTCACTAGTCTGAATTAGTGATATATTTTGTCTTTGAAACGCATTAAAATATATCGTCTGAAAAATGAAAAATAATTGGCTTATAAATACTTGCAAGGTTCTAGAATTTTTTCGTATAGATTACTGACATATTAAATAAAAGAAATAATACTCTATGGTAAAAATATTTTCTATTCAAAAGCGTGATGGTCGAGAAAAAAAAAATGATATCAATAACTTTCTTTAGTAGTTTCAATTTACTAATATCTAGGCTTTGAGTCCATATATAAAAAAAGTTTACTTGTATATACAACCGAATTGATAAATTTAGAAAGCAGCAACTAAATATGTGATATAAGGTATGTCTATAATAATAAACCAACCTGACTAATGACATTTGTTGATTGACGGAGTTGTAAAAATATTAATTGATATTTTTATTCTTTTCGTTTTTTTTTTCTTTCATTAAAAGTACGATACAACGACGAATTTTAAATGAAACAGTTTTATATTACTTCAGTCCATTAAAATATGTAAATGTAAGTTACTAGGTGTTCCGAGGAATAGTTGAAATTTGTTTTTTATTTTTATATTACATTATATAAGTAACAAAATTACTATTAAAGTAAGTAAAAATGTTATCACTTAACGCGTCCTGGTTAAATCAAAAGAAATTTACTTCGACTGTATAAAAATATTACAACAATTCAAATCAATCTTTAATTCAAAATATTAAACGAATTCATAATTAAGAAGACTTTATATTTCCAAATAATTAAAAGAGGAAGAAAATGTTGTCAATAATCCATAAATTGTGACATTGTTTCATTTACTATCATGATTGAGGTAAGGCACAGCAGGAAATAACTTGCTCAAAATCTGGAGAAGTACGCCGACCCTACAAAAGATCACAGGTAAATGATATAATGAGTTCCTGTGGTGAATAAGATTACAAGCTCCAAGTTCCAGAGCCCGCTAAGGAGCTAGGATCGCGGATATGAGGTGAGCTGTACGCTTGTTTGCCGACCTAGTGATATAGCTTATCTTCATCACAACCGATGAAACAGGCCGTTATAGTAACAGTTATTATTACACAGCCGAAACCGTGGGTGACTATATAATGTGTTATAAAACTACCATAGGAGGCATAACATAGCCGAAATTATATGTGACAAAAATAAAGCAGTAGTAAGTCCAGCTTATTATTATGTAACTTTAAAATCGACAAATTAAAAAAAAAAGTTTTGAGAAGACATGGGAAAATTGGATAAAAATAATAGTCTTTGCTAGCAAACAAAAAAAACCGATCACCTTCAATTACATCGACAACTAATACAACTTAAGTAGACTAAACGCCACTATGATTTCCGAAGATTCCCCTCGATGTATCTGTGATGCCATCATCAGATCCTTTCCTTATCATTGTACCACCCCTGGCATATATCTCCTTTCCAACAAAAAAATAACCGACATCCAGTGACAGGACACTAACAAAGGTACACTGGTAATTTTATAAATAATAATGTTTTAATTATTAATTTTATTATTAAGGGCAAGTAAGTTACATATTTAGGTTATAATATCGATTCTGATATCGCAGTTAAATGGAAGGACACCAGTTTAATAAATATTCTTTATAAACAAATATTGTGTACGAAAAAAAAAAAACAAACAATAGTTGTCAATGTAACGTTTAATCCGGCAAATGGAAAAGTCCTTGTAATAATATAATACTCTAAAAGGCTAACTTACAATTTGCTAAGTAACACGATACGCGACGAAAACCTTTCAAAAGCTATAAAGACTGTTTTGTGTTATTTGAGGCGACGTAGACTTTTGTTCGTCTACAGTTATTTTGTATGAATAAAAATGTAAAGATATTTTTATTAGATTTAATTTTTTATATTGTTTAGTAAAATAACAACATTTATGTTACTAATATCATATTGTTACAAATGATAATACCTAGACAAAATTTTAGATAGGACCCTGAACAAAACCATTACATAATCGTGTGTTAGAATTGAAATGTTTAATTCTGACATTTTTTTTTTATGTCACTAGGTCGGCAAACAAGCGTACAGCTCACCTGATGGTAAGCGATTACCGTAGCTTATAGACACCTGCAACACCAGAAGCATCGCAAGCGCGTTGCCGACCCAATCCCCAATCCCCCCAGGAGCTCTGGTCACCTTACTCACCAACAGGAACACAATACTGCTTGAAAACAGTATTATTTTGCTGTGATCTTCTGTAAGGTCGAGGTACTACCCCAGTCGGGCTGCTCCATATTTTGAGCAGGAAATTCCTGCTGTGCCCTACCTCAGAATACCCAATTATTAAAATATTGGATCTTGTGTTGATATTATTCTTATTGTTTATTCGCTTAGTACCGGAATAGATCAAGTGACGCCATCTTCCGAATGGTTAATATTAATTTACTATTAGTCAGTTACTATCTTTGTTATCTCTTTTGCAGGGTAGTTACACAATAAATACTGTTATCATTTTAAATGCTTCTAACAATTTTATAAGACTATTTTTCGTGCTGTGATTATTATTTGTTGAAGTACCGGAAGAGCATAAAGATGGAGACATCATCTTCCGAATAGTTAATTCTAATTTTATGATTGTTTAGTCGCCAGCTTTGTCATGGAGTGCGGGATTGTAGCTTTATAAATATGATAATTTGTAAGTAACGAAGCAGCTATTGTTTAATTATTGTGCGGTTAACGTTGCTACTCGATAAGTGGCGTATAACTGATTAGTGTGATAACTTATTTAATGTAATTAAAAGTGTGTATTGTGAATAAATAACTATAAATTTTGTTTGAGAAATAAGTGTTTCGCTGAGTGTTTTCAGTCGTGTTCTACATATATATGATGAAAATTCTAGTTTTAAAAGTTTGAGTCACCCGTAAGCAAATTAGAAAGGAAATTGACCAACTCCAGTAAGCCATTCAGACTTGCATTCTAATTTAGTACAATTTAATTGGTCAAGAGGATAAGTGACAGCGATGAACCACTTTTTCCGTGACGCAAATAGACAAGAATACTAGAACTGCAGGTTACTTAAAAAAAATTAAAAAAAAGATTCCTAACTTAAAATAGTCCTAAACTGGTGGAATAAATAATATTAGCTTTAGTTATAAAAACGTTTTCTTTTATATTATCAGTGTATCACATAAAAATTATAAAAAATATACTCAACATTAAAAAAAACTGATTCAACAGTAAAAGACGATTTTAAAACCCACAGTGTTTCCATTTAACAATAACGATAAATGTATCTCGTTTCCGATTTACTGCAGCTACTCCAATCCTATCGCTGTGGTTTTTCATGTAACGACACATTACTGATTCCGGCGACAGTAAAACTGAAACTGTCAACTCAAATGTAAGCCATTCGTGATCTGTTCTATATACAAATAATTGAGATTATTGTATTAATGTAAAGCAAAAAGTCGGAGGTATGTTCATTTTTTTATTTGCGTTTTTTATATCTCTTCTTACTATGAACTTATAGTATTTTAATTGAATCGAAGTAAAAGGTTCGAATTAAATATCAAATACAAGCAAAAAAAAATTAAATACAATTTTAAACAAAATATATTTGAAACATTTTTTTCGAAATTTTAAAAAATTAAAAAGATAAATCTAGCGTGAGTCATTGCATAAATAAGTTTTCGTAGAATTCTGTAAGAAATTTACGTGTAGTGGCTGGTAATTATAATTATTTATGTAATACTTTCAATAACCTAACTCTTTTTACATATTTGTGTTTTTCGCGTCAATCAACAATAAAATGTTTCACAAGAGTTTGTTTCCTTTAAGTCTAATATTTATTTATTTTTTCGTTCCAAGATCCTATCCATCTATAAAAAGTATAAATTGCTGTTATTACCATTTTAAAAAACCACATTCGTGACATTTACGGACGAGTGATTGTAATAAGTACAATTGTTATTGATGGAAATGCAATTTCACTGTTCGTTTCGCTTCATATAATGTACATCGGTAAATTACTCTTGACTTATTGTCCCATATTTTATGTTCTAAATATTTAAAAATAAACAAAACATTTAAAAATTAGAATTATTAAAAAAAATATTCATCTAGTATTAACTGTAGTACAATCTGGTATAACTATAGTAGTATAGTATAGATCAAAAAACATAGATATTAAAATAAAAATCTCACTGCATTCTGCTACGACAATCAACGCGAACACAATATACATTGTCGTCCTGATGGAACCTAGTTGTACCGCCTAGTTGTGCTTGAATACTCGTCAATGTATTGTGAATGAAGATAAAACCCGTTCTGACATAGAATAAGACAATGCTAATGTTTCCTGACATAAATGATGTGGAACAGAACACTGCCAGTGGGAAAGAAGATACATATACTAACAAGACTTATACTTTCTGACGTAATAATAAATAATTACTGCAAATATCTTAGCTAAAAATCAAGAAATAATAAATGACTTTAGTCGTACTTAAAAATTTTCGAAATATATTATTTAAGATTAAATTTGTTTATTTTATTTTTTAGTCATGTAGTTTTATTAAAAAAAAAGTAAAAACTTTATATAAAGATAAAGACTTCACTTAAATAAAGGTTACAATTATTGTTTTCTAATGTTTACGCGAATTTCACTCATTATAATGAAACAACTTTTTCGGATTTTATCGCGATTTATTAGGTTTTTAAATGATGACGTTTTGGAGATTGGAAAGGTTTAAATTTTTTTTTTTTTTTACGATGGTCGTTGGGTTTTTGGCTAAAGGATTGAACTCAAAGAACTTAATTTCTAATATTATTTAGTTTTTTTTTCTTCTTGAAGTAATTAAACAGAAATTAAAAAATAAATTTCTCTAAGATTAACCGATGTAAAAAATAGTTTATAATAGAAAAAGCTTATTATAACGAGATATCTGAACTTGACTTATCTCAAATGGAAATGTCATTGAACAGGCATCGATAACAATTTTTAACAGGACTGTTATATTTTTAAAATGTAATGGATTCTGTTTGAACTGTTTTATGACTTAACATATAAAAATAGAATGCTTATAATTATTTGTTTTTAATAAAATATTTTTTTTTATCATATGTAATAGTTTTTTGTGCATTTCCGATATAGTTAGCGCTAAAACTATAATACAAGATGAAGGCCAACATTAATTGGGATGTCAGTGACATTTGTTGAATACACTTGTGTACGTTACATTACATATACGTAATATTTTGATTTATAAAACCATTTTTTATTTGGTTTTGCATCTATACTAATCACTATGTTAAGATTTTCACGAAGATTTCTGTACTCACAGACTAAGCTAGTTCAGATAAAGTAAAATCAAAGATAATATCGTGCTATTATCATTTTGAAACAAATAAAATCAGATATTAAATCTTAGTTATTAGATATTTCTTATGAAAAAAGTGATCAAATTATGAAGCGGCAGCTGAATAGTATTCAATATCCAATATCAATTCGATTTTTAATGCAGATCCGCTTTAGAGTTACAAATTTTCACTTCGCGTATTCTAGAATAAAAATCATTGACAGTTCGCTAGATATCTAGGAGAGATCATGAGATATCTATCGAATGAGAATTTTAAGATTATGATGCGATTTGTAAAATTTTATAATAATTTTTATTGTGTAATGTTTTAATTTAAAACGTTGTAGCTCGTTGCTGATATTTTAAATTATTTTGATACCTTAAATTATTTGAAATATAATATCCTAATTAACTTTGTTACCTTTATAATTCGAATTTAATGTCTTACATCCACGTAACTATTAGAATATCATAAAATGTTTTAATTTCTTCAAATAATTAAAAAAAAACATAATTATTACAAATGATTATTAAACTCTTATAAGTTGTTATAAACACATAAATACAACATTAAACAAAAGTGGATCATAATTATTTATGCATATAGTTTCTTGGCTTTGACGTCTTAATGGACGAGCATATCATATTGAAACTACAACTACGGTTACACTGTAACTTAAGGTGCAGCTAACATTGTTGTAAGACTTGAAATCCAGACATTACGCTATACAAGGCGTAGGGTGTTACAAGCCGCTTTTGCTTAATTTGGTGAAAGTTAGGTCGGTTTTTCGATACCAATACAAAATTGTAATACACGACATTAGAAAAATATAAGTTGCATCAGCTGCAACAGGCGGCCTTATCGCTAATACAGCGATCTCTTTCAGGCAATCTTTGGGCAGATGACCAACCTATCGAGTGTAGGAACGTATGTAAAAATTAAAATATATTTATTATTGTAAATAATAATAACTTAATTTCATTTAACTATCATTACAGTCACTAAGTATTCCACATTGTGAATCATTCAAAAAATAATAGATACAAACAAAATGTAAAAAAAAAATCTAAACAAGTGGATAAATCACAAGCTAAACAATTTATTTGCATAAAGAGTAACACGGTTACGTTATTAACCATTAACTTTGAGATAAGTATATAAATAACAATTGCAATAACCCTGCGTCACGTAACTCTCAAAGGATATGACCCCTCGTATTCACCAAATGCAAGTAATGTGGACCGCACACCCTGCGCCAGCAGACCCTTTTATTAACATTATGACGTTCATAGTTCTTGTGATATTTATCAAAACTTACACTTATTGCTTGCTTCAGTACCAATATGCATATTTTACTAATTATGTAATATTATCATCCTACAGGTAACTTTATAATATTATATATATTTAAATGACACTAATAGATACTCATGTGTCTGGCTAGCAGCTAGGACGTGAAAACATTTGTTATCTAAAAATAACATAGCGCTATACATTTAAAAATATAGACCTTATTTTTGCTAATTATTCAAACTCGAAAGAAATATACTACTTATAAATATAATATGAATATAATATTTGACCCAATTAAATCATTACGATAAATTGTACGCGATAATAGTTTATTAATGTACAAAAAATATACACTAATTGGAGTGATTTATTAAGTGTCAGTTAAAACTCTGACCGATGAGAGTTATTTCAGTAAGCACGTAAACTTACAATCGTCGCTAGGCTCTCTTTAATTTTTATAAAATGTTACCTTCATAAATATTAAACTAGTTAGATATTGATCTAATTTATGATGCTGTAAGCTTCAAACAAATTCACGTTTCATTGTTCGAAAAATTAGAGATTTTTATGAAAAACACCAATGTTAGTCGTTTTAGTTTTTGTAATCACATACAAAATGGTCTTTAAACTAGCCAAAAAACTCGATCATTTTGGGACTTATATTGCAGATTTCATAATTTTTTTTAAACAGTCAAAAATGACACTTTATTCAGGCTTATGTAACTAATATTTAAAACTAAGTCGATTTTTTCAGACAATTATTAATTTAATCATAAATGTTTTTGTGCGTTATAAGATAATATGTTTCTAATGCTACTCGTAGCTTTCTTTCTAAATAATTTTAATCATATTGAAATTTAATATTGAAATTTTTTATTGAAATAGTTTAAAATTATAGCAATCTATAACTATAATTAGTTCGTCAATACTGTAAATTATACTATCAATAAATATAATTTTGGACAGTAAACCTTTGTTCAAAATAAGACTGTTATTAAATAATTTATTTTATTTTCGTCATGTTTCTGTAAAATATTTATTATTCTGTTACATCGCTTTGTAACAATATATACGAGAGTGAATAGGCATTCACAGACAAAAGAAGAGCGAGCAGGCGTTTCATAGTTGAAATTTTAAGTAAAAGAAAAATAGCTGTATTTTTTATTCTAGGAACTTTATTATTTTATTGGGTGTTGTTTATAAACAACATGATTTTTTCACGCTTTTTTATTTGACGTGTTAATTATTTCTGTGTAAATTTAATATCCAAAAGTATTCGTACATAAAACGTATATGCCACATTTCAACCTTTCGAACTACATTTGTAAATAGATGGCAGATTTAATGAACGTTAGAGTTCAAATTGTGCTGTAAAATTAGAACAAAATGAACAAAAATTTAAAAAAAAAAGACGAGTGTGCTTTAGACCACTAGTAAACCAACCAGTTTAGACCAAAGTACCTGAAGTAAAACTTGTGCATAATAGGCCTGCACTGTGTCTTAAATAAACAAAACGTAACTGGCTATGAGAGAAAGAAAATGTGTGCTCGCACTTCTCTATTTGCTCCGTTTGCCTCGCCTGATCACACTTTTCGCAACAATCTCGAAACGCATTCAGCAGTTTACTCCCGAAGTCATGCATACGTAAAGAAGTCTTATTTCAAAAAAATTTACCCATGTACATGAAAAAAGAGCCCTTTAACCAGCAGTGGGATATTACAGGCTGAATTAATCAATCGATCGATTAAACAACTATAAATGAAAGTAAATTTAACGTGACACTTAGAAAGCGACCATTTTATTGGTGAAGTCAGAGGTTGAAGGGAAATAGTTCTTCCATAAGTTGTGGACTTGATTTGTGTGTTTCCCACTCCGACGTTTGCATTTGTCGTGAAGGCATTAGAGTGTAGTGATTTATTTGTTGTCACTTCAATTTGTCTTCATACTCGCCTGTAAGTGAATTGCAGAGTCCAAATTCAGTCTATAATTCATTTATTATACCTACGTTTTGTAGGTGCATTTAGCTTTTATAAATACATTTTTAAAGCATTGTGGTTTCTTGGAATTCCGGAGTTTAATACGTTTAAGTAAGATCTTTTATTACACAATATAAATAATGGATCGCTTTAAACTAAATAACAGAGATGCTATATTAATTCCGTTTAAACATTTTAGTACTAAGTAGTAGTGCCCGCGACTTCGTCCGCGTGGAATTTATCAAAAAAGTTATTGTTGTGTTTGCAGAGTTATAAAATAAATAAATTTCGAAAATAAAAGTAGCCTTAGACTCCTTACTACATCAGCTATTACCTCGTGAAAGTCCCGTCAAAATCGGTCCAGCAGTTTCAGAGATTAGCCAGAATAAACAGACAGACACACAAAAATTGTAAAAAATGTTATTTTGGTATATGTACCGTGTATCCATATACATTCAGTAAAAGCGGCTATTTTAATATTACAAACAAACACTTCAATTTTATTTATTTGTATAGATGATTTTTACTAGCATAAGTAAAAGAATTTATTTACCGAAATTTGCATTGGTAAAGGATTAAATAGATGTTTCCTTCTTAATATAGTTTTTCTGTGAAATCAAGCCCAAAACCTTTCTTGTGTCAAAATACCCTGAACTATTAGAGAAAAAGTTAAATGAAGACGATAATTACATTAAATTTTTCATATATATTAATTGAACTGTAACTATGTAATATATTCATTTATAGTTAAACTAGTGGTTTTCATCATTATAGCCTATACAGTCCACTGCTGGACATAGGCCTCCACAAGTTTACGTCAAAAATAACGTGAACTCATGTGTTTTGCCCATAGTCACCACGCTGGGCAGGCGGGTTGGTGATCGCAGTACTGGCTTTGTCTACTACTGGTTAAAACTAGTGGTTTTGCTGAAATATTATTAGTCATTTAAAAAATCTAAGATGATTCTTATTATATTATTAGTAATACGAATTGGAACTTAATTAATCACACTGATGTGCTGTATATCAGCGGAATTACTTACATGTCACATAAAACTACCCAGAGCAATGACTTTTTCCTCCAAATGCTTTATTTCAACCAGTGAGCCTGCGATCAATTATACGAATTTAGTACTTGAAGGCTTAGCGGTACTAGCACGGTGCATGCGATATTTTGTTTCAGACATAAGTTTTCTTTTCACTCGACTATCACAACCAAGCTGGATGAATCTCCTCAATCGATCAAAAATCAATAAATCGCCCAAAAAAAAAAACACATTAACCGTCGATAACACGTCAAACTAAACTACCGAATTAATGAAGATCCTGATAAGTACTCTTAAGTATTTTTGTGTTCCTGTGGCGAGTAGTTTGTAGCTAAAGTTCCCGTAGGTTCCTGTTCCTCCCTTGTTGACAGCGAAGGGAGAGTTGTTTTTGTGGTCATAGGTATTACAGGTGTCGATAGGCTATAGTAACTGGATTCATCAAGTGGACAGTCGTGTTGTTTCCACTGTTATGGCATAAGTAGTTGTTTTATAATTTTCCTATTATTAGGTAGCTTTCTACTGGTATCCCAGAAGTGACTGATGTATTCAAATTATATGGTTTCCAATTACACCGAGAAACATTTTAGTAGCAATCCAAATTACGTCAATCCTTGTTTCAGTCACACGCAGTTTAATTAAGATCTGATAGAACCGTCGTTTCGCTGTAATGCGGTCGACACCTTGCATTAATAGGATTCTGAAAATTTTCTACGTTATTTAACCATTTTTTTGGTAATTAATGCAAATTACTATTTTCATTTATGCCGGTATTACAATGTGTTACTTTGATTGACACTACTTATAACTTTAATGACTGTCACTGCATGAAAATGTTAGCTGTTTAATAGCACTTAAAATAAATAAACAATTTGGTGACACTACTTATAACAAAAAATTGGAAACTAAATTGCCGTTTTACTGAAAATTCAGTGTAACGCAATTGTGAGACAAATAATGGATATTATGAATTTTATGAGACTGCTAAAATTTGGTACAATAGTAATGAAGTTTAAATGGTATTATATCGAAATGACTAATCTCGTGTTATCAGAACAGATACACTTTGTCGTAATTTTTTACCACAAACATTTCTGTAACTTTATACAATACTACTAAACAACAATACACAACAATAAACAACAATAATATTATTATTTATATACATAAAAATGAATGTTTCTCTGTATGTCCTTTATAGAATCGTAAACTATGCATTTAATCATGTCACAATCTTTAGCAAAGTATTGTGCATGAGCCCACATAGGTTTCTGAGTTAGTATGACCAAAAAAAAAAACGTAGCAACGTGCGCATGGTACAGGTAACATATTGTATATTTAAAAATAACTTCATTTACATCAAATTTCAATGAATTCTCAATTTGTTTCCATAAGTATGCTGATTGTAAAACTATTATAAGACCCGCAAGCGGTAAAACAGTCTCTCGTGAATGGACATCGTTAGAAATTCGCTGACTTTTTGCAGAATCAGGAATTTAAAATTTTGCTCAATCGTAGAGAATCGGCTTAGTTTAAAGTGCTTACTACAGTATTTATCCACTTCTATAAGACGTATAATTGTGTTTGTTCGCAAACGAAGAAAAAACCGACTTCGACTACATTGACATGTAGTACAACGTAAGTGGATAAAATAATTGTTTGCTGGCAAACGAAAAAACCGACTTTATGACAAATATACGAATTTTTAAGGGTGTTCCCTCGATTGTTCTGGGATTCCATCATCGGATTCTGTTTCCTTATCATGGTACCACACCCGGCATATCTACTTTCCAACAAAAAAAGAATTATCAAAATCGGTTCACAAATATATATACGGTCGAATTGAGTAACCACCTCCTTATTTGAAGTCGGTTAAAAAATAGTCAAGTAAATGCGTGTAATCAAAGCATCAAGTTATTAAAAAAGCAGTCTTCACATATCAATCAAATTTAAATGTAACAAACAAGATATACACCAGTATACACTTAAAAATCTAAAAATAACAATAATCAAATACATCTAAAGAATAATATAAAATAGCGTGAAAAATTAGTCCTCGTTATATCGTTCTGAATGAATTGTAGATATTAAACCTTTGAGCAATAGCAGTTTCATACCGTAATATCGAGTAACACATAAAATACAGGCGTCATATAAAATAATGGGTTATGGAATCGTATTTTAATAAAGCCTTTTGATTCTACATATTTTACGTTTATGTAAAATATTTCGATAAAAGTTATCAAAAACGGTAAATTGATGTGCCTATGAAATGTATTTAAAGCATGAACTTTCACATGACTTAATTTGCGTGATCAAATTATTTTTTAAATTATTAGTCCTAATAAATTCTTAAAAGTTACACGAAATAAGTATTCTAGCCAATCGTTGTTTGCTGAACAAATTCATATCTCCAGCTTTTTTCGACTTGGATCTGACCTTGTTGGGTACCTTTATAATTATACGAAGTGCTTTGATTCTCATTTTAACATTCCTTTTGATATAAATATTTCGATATTAATATTTTATATTTACTCAGACATTCCACTACGGTTCACCTCTTTCCGCTTCATCTTATTATTAATGTTATTAACTTTATTATATTTATAAAATATAGATATATAGATATTTCTCGCTGGGCGTCTGTGGATGTTGTGCTGTGTAACAATGTTACCGAAATATTTTGATTCAAATCTGTAGCAATCCGAATGGAAAAGACCTTGACCTTACATAAGACCGCAGCCAATTAATGATGCTTTCATAGTGTTGTGCTTCCATGGTAAAGTAGCAGAAGCTCCTGAGGATCCTGATGCGCTATGTTGACAATGGGAATAGGGACAGTGGGCTTGTGATTCTACTGTTATTGCAGGCGTCTATACGCTTATGGTATGGTGGAAACAGCAGGTAACATTTCATCAGGCAGACTGAACGTTTCCTTATCATCCCTACCAACCCTAGAGGAAAAAAGCTAAACTTTATTTATGTCATCTCTACTGCGATTAATTTCTAAGTAGTTACGATTGAAACCGCATCGTTAGCATAGTTAAGTTGGTCTTACACTTCGTAGTTCAGGCATTCTGCCGACGTACACAATAAACATTTTTGTATAAATGCGGCAATAAAATACTCAACGTGTTTTGATGTGTTCCACTCAGGCAAATGGGCGATCATATAAGAGTATGTCGATGTTTTACATTTGCGAAAAACATTCGTACGTAACGGTTATTGATATTAAAAATCGTTTATTCGTTTTCGTTTTTTATCTAATACTTAACTATACGAAATTATTTTTTTATTATATTCGTTTTAGATTTAGTAAATATGATATCCATGCTAATGTCGTTGTGATGAGAAACTCATTTGTTTTCATGATCCCAGGCTAGTTTACTAAGATGTTTATATCTGAACGAAATTGTTTCTGGTCTGTGTTGTTTTCTTGTAAAAGATGTCATGAAAAAATGCATGAGAAAAAAAAAATAGTTGATCCCGTGTTTCATCTATACAAATAAATAAATTTGGAGTGTCTGTTTGCAATATTAAAATAACCACTTTTTACTAATTGCATATGGATGAATACCGTATACATACCAATATGTGCCGTACATATACAAATCCAACATTTTTTTTTAGAATTTTTGTCTGTCTGTCTGTTTGTGCCGGTTTATCTCTTAAACGGCTGGACCGATTTTGACGGGACTTTCACTGGCAGATAGCTGACGTAGTAAGGAGTAACTAAGGCTACTTTTATTCTAAAAAATTATTTATTTTATAACTCTGCGAACTGAACTATAAATTTTTTGTTAAATTCCACGCGAACGAACTCGCGGGCACAGCTAGTTACAAATAAATTACAATAATTTATCCTTGGTAAGGAAGCTATTCACAAACCTTCTTTTGAGCAACGTAGTCAATCAGGCTTCAATCGTTCTTTTGACAAGTGACGAGATCACTGTCCAGGCCTTGTTTCAAATAGTTTCTGTAAAAATTGTTTGTTTTTTTTTTAAACTGTTTTTGTTTTACAATATACAACCAATACTTTTCATAGTAATAGAATTATCCTTGACTTTTAATATCACAAATTGTTATATAATTAATTATTGACTATCTAGTAAAACAATATTAAAGATTTTATTAAATTATTTTTACGACGGCGACAGTTGTCCAATCTCAACGCTTTTTGACAATAATCGTAGACACAACAGCTCGTTCTCGATAAATTAATTTTCTGATAAATTTTATGATATCGTTTTTAAAATATTTGTTGAATTTAAGATGTTGTGAAATAAATAAGCAATTGTTATTTTAATTGTTTTTTAATTACCGTTAAAATATGTGTGTTATTTTCATAAATATATTTTACTAGTTATTAATATAAACACTGTACTAAGTTTGTCGCAAATGAACGTTGAAGGTACTGAGAAAATATAAAATTGTTTTTGTAAAGAATCCAACTACTAACTAGATGTTAGACTGTCTAGTTTGTAAGGGGACGTCTTTTATTTACTGTACTAGCATAAAAATAAATAAAATGTTATATTTACAAGCGCACTGCAAGTATGCAATTAAGGTTTTTATTTTAAAGATTTTAATTTCAGTAAAACAGACCAGCGCGGTTATTTGACCTGCGTTGATTGTTGATAATAGTCAAATTGATCAATATTGGCCTTACTTCTGCTTCCATTCAATTCAAACAAGTTCGCCGAGTCACGTAAAATTACGTAATAATATATGTTTAAACCTATAACACTACACATTGTATGCCTAGTGGCGTTGGATATCGCAATAAAACAAATGTTTTTTTAAACGCTTATTTCATAACACAAGCCCATTTAAACTATTAAACCAACAATTCATTTAACGTTTTTATTTCATAACTATGTGATATTACAATACCCTTTTAGTCCAGAAACTTTTCCTTAAGCTTATAACTTTTTTTGTTACTTTATTAAGGTGTTCATAGTTTGTACAATGGTGTCTATATCAAAAACCTTTTTCTTGAAGGAAAAAGATGAATAGATGATGTAATTCTTTTATTTTGGTAATGGATCCATGACCGGTTTTTTTCCTTCAGTGTTTATTATATTTTCTTCATAAATATTCTCTTATAATACAGAGATTATAAAATTCTTGAAAATATCAGTAATGTGTTTCAACTTTTATGAATTTTCTTAATGTTTGTCTCTCTATTAAAATCATTATTTCTTTAAAAAGTCATTCAATTCAATAAGAAGTTCAAATTATTAATGCAAAAAATATAAGTTATAATAATATTAAAAAAATAATGAAGACAAAAATAGAAAGATTTCTTATCTTCGTCACAAAATAAAATAATACCCTCCAAAGAAAGTGATAATTAATACCAGAACTTTTCAAAATTATAAGCTTAATTACGGAGTTCTTTAAAGAATCTTAGGTTCGTTGCGCGGCTTCTATTACCATAATTTGCTTTATTGTAATATTCGCTAATGAACCTCCGTATAAACTTACACTACATACCTACATTCGTAGTCATTCATCAAATATAAAAACTACAAACTTATATAGATATTATTATAACCACATTTATTCGTTTCTCCCTTCTGAAAGAAAATTAAAACAATATATTTCATTAATACATGTTTATTGACTAGAAAAAATTATACAGCTCTTTATAAAAGAAGTCAATTGAATGAAACGTAGATGACAATTATTACATTCTTAAATTGATGAACTAATAAACAATTCTTTATGTTGAAAAAGCTTCCTCATTTAGAAGTAACGAGTATAACGATGTTCACGACTTACAGCAACGGTGCAAGGTAAAACCTCGAAGTATGTTACTAATATAAGATAGCTGTAATATTTAAAATATTATTACCTATACTAATATTATAAAGAGGAAAGATTTGATTGTTTGTTTGTATTGAATAGGCTCCGAAACTACTGAAACGATTTGAAAAATTCTTTTACTGTTGGTAAGCTACGTTATCCACGCCATAGGCTATGTTACATTTTCAAAAACATTAAGGGAAAAAATTGAATTTTGTTTTAAATGCCCGTGCAAAGCTGGGCCGGGATGCTAGTTTGTTATAAATAAGTAAATAAATAATAGATATTCTGATAACAGTATAAGATTTAAAAATATTTTAGTAGGAACTTTTTTTTTGATTTCTTTATTTTACGTGTAAACTTACAATTTTTGATTCTCGAAATATTTCAATTTGAAATATATTTTTGATATTTTACGAAGTATTCACAATGTTTCAGTGTCTCATTTTATTACTGGTGGCCGCAAACTTGTGGGTGTGAGTTGCTTAGTAAAATTACCGTCAATGATATCGTGATGCGTCTTTACTGTACAATACAGTTATTAATCTTTTGTTTTTGTTATTGTATGTTGACGTTTGATTTATATTGCTTTATTAGAATTATAAAACATATCTAAATAAATCATCATTCATAACATGGTTTCAAAATATCTACGAGAGTGCGCTAAATTTACACATTTAACTAAAGAGACATTGTCTTATGATAAAGTTCTCGCTCTCAACGTCGAAGTTAACAACAAGTAAAACACGGAAGAATATATTAACTTACAAAACTTAGGCGAGTTACTGAATACAATGAAAATTATAAAAATAACCAAATATATAGATTAATAATATTCTAATATTTTAGTATAACGGTATCGCTGTAAAAAGCAGGCTATTCCATATATTATGTTATAATGTCTAGTGGTCACCCAGTGTTCGAAATTCGACCATAATTATGGTAAATTATAAGTTTGAATATTAAAAAAGAGTATATAAGCGCGTGTGCGTGTGTGTCAAATACATGGTAGTGTGTGTAGTGTTATTTTGTTTAATGTATTTTTATGCATATATAGTTAAAAAAAATAGCATTCTGCACTCCTTCTCTATAAATATATAAGAGTGCGAAATTTCATACCCCTCCGTCCGCGCAATTTTCGTAAAAAGGGGTACGAAGTTTTTGCTTCACGTATTAATATGTACATACTTGAACAAAATAGCCAAAATATTGTCGTTATCCACCCGTTTGGTTACTGAACCAATCAAAAACACATTTAAACTAGTTTTTATTCGGAAAAACTATTCTTGAATCGTTATTAAGAGAATATTCTGAAATAAATTAGCAAATTCACTTTCAATTTTCAATATCTTGTAATAGGTGTTACAGTACAGTAAGTAGTAAATTTTAAATGCACAGTATTTTTGTAAAAAAAAAAAGAAATATATAAGAACATGAAAATTATGCGGTATCAAATTGGTATACGCAACGAAATATACAAAACTCAAAATAGAAAAGGTAAAATAATCAGATTTTGTTGTAATTATTGTTTTTACAAGTAATCTAATAAGTATCATCGTTAATTTCAAACTTTTATTGACATTCATTCTTTATATCTTTTGTTAAGGACATGTAATAGTCACCTCACTTTTCTGTCATACCCTTGCACTATTTTCATGCACGCGAAGAAGCGGGAGTGGAGCATACATTAGCAAATTTCGATCGTTAAGTGTGTCCATGTAACCAGTCTGTAAACAGTAAAACTCACGGGTATTAAAATCATGACTAAAAGACAAAAATTACAAGAACAAATTGGTGTAAGCCAAAGGTAATCTTAAATATAATTCTGTAAAATTGTTTATGTGATTAAAAACGAATGATAATCTCAATTTTTAATTACACCAAGCCGATTGTCATTAAGCAGGGCCCTGTGTTGTTTCCATTTACGTAAATAATTGGTTGGATGCGTGCCAAGTACGAGTACTGAATGTACACAATATACCACAGTATTCCGATTGATTCAACGCTGTCAACCCTAGCTCATGTGTATTGACATTGAGACTTCGTCTGGTTGTACATTTGCATGTTATTAAATAAGTCTTTATTGTTTATTTGACCTTTAATGAAAACGTTCTCGAATGTTACCCAATATTCGCTGAAAAACCAAAAGCATACATTCGGCTGAGGGTCAGGTAAACTTGAAAATGTTATGTGCATATTATATAATATATATATATATATATATATATATATATATATATATATATATATATATATATATATATACACGAAAAAGAAGGTTACATAATAGAGCTTACTCTTATCATAAGAGATTAAGTACGGAATGCGACTTAATCAGAAGTTGATTGATCAATACAATATGAATCTTTTTTTTTTAACTCGTAATTAAGAATTTTCATAAGAGTTGGTGGAAGACCAAAGTCTTTATATAAACAATTGCAGCTCATTATAATTATGTAGTCATGTAGCTAAGTAGGAATGCAGTTTGGCACGGTTTCACAGAAAATTTGAATCTTTTTTCTCAGTGCCAAAATGGAATAATTACAAAGTTCATAAAAAAGAACTAAAAACAGAAAAAGAATAGTTTGATACATCCTACTGGTATGTTATATTCATTTTTTAATATTTTTATATCTTTTGTAAGAATGTAAGATAGTTCGAGTAAAAGGATCATATGAACATGACTAATTTATTTGGCATTTATAATGAATTCGCAACAAAAAGACAATAAAACACACATACGTCACATAACTTAAGAAATTTCAGACTAAAATATTTTTATGCGTCAGTGATAAAGAGTTATATATGATTTTATATAGTGATATCCTTGATTATATCACAATAGACCAAAACTTGATTAAACTGGCTTCAAATTATTACATAATTGTTAAGGGAGATCGGTTTATGTCTTATGAACTTTTTGATATCTCATTTCTCACCACATTTTCTTACTATATATGCTTTTATTTGTATTAAGTAGGTAAATTTAATCGGTTACTTTAATATAGCTTAAGTAGATTTTTATTTTATTTTTACACGAACAACACGTCGAACGCCATCGGGGACACAAGTTGGGCCTCACTTGTTTAGTCCATGGGCCTGTTTAAAAGTCCTTATTTACAAAAAAAATATGGTAAGTTTTTATTGCACTAGCATACCTATTTTAAAGATTTTACTTATTTTTCCTTACACTATACGACATACTTTTCTAAGTCATATTTTTTAAGTTGACTCTAGCTCATGTTCATGTGGTGTCCCCCGCGCCACTACCGGAAAAATTGTGTATCGACTACAGGGTGTCCACCATGGCCCAAACGGAAAAACTAAAAAATCAAGCCGGCGTTTAACGTGTTAAGAATAATTTTAAATTTGCAGGCGGAAAAATTCAGAGTTTGCTGTGTAATTTTCTAGTAAAAAACATTTCCTATTTTTGAAGCTCATTACAATTATCGCTTTATCTTGAAATGATTTTTGTTTGTTAGGTAAACGTAACAAAGTTTTTTAAAACTGGTATTATATTTTAAAAGTCACTGGAAGCGATCAAAATTGTGTTACATTATAATGTTTTCGATAAGAACTGACGTTATCGTCTTATCTGATTGTGAAAACAAAAATGCTCATGTTTTTATGAAAAACCTTTAATTAGGCAAAATAACTATAAATTATAAAAACGTATTAAAGCAATCTCTACTTTCGGCTTCTCTAGCTAAAGTTGAAATAAAAAATTCTCAATTTTTTTTTCTTTTTCCGCCTTGCCTCGATGGAACAAGTATGTTGATAATTGAGTTTTTATAAACAAAAATTAAAAGGGTATTGTAATATTTACCGTTTAACAAAGAGCTCATAGCGAACACGCTAACATACGTCACTGAGACCTTATCATCTTCGCATGCATAAGTAAAATAAGTCATATTTATGCACTTTTATTCACAAAATAATACACTGATATTTGCACTCCATACATGCTATATATATATTTATGCTCTAGATTCTGTCATTTATGCTGTGTGATTACGGCAATAACGAATAGCCACCCCCTCTCTTTCCGTGAGTGTTGTAAGAGGCGACTAAAGAATAACACAGTTCCACTACCACCTTGAAACTGAAAAAGCCGACCGATGGTGGGATAACAATTCAACTGCTGGCTTTGAAATACAGAACTCAAAGACGGGCAGCAGCGTCTTCGACGCGATAAAGCCAGCCCTGCCGCCAACCCGCTTGCCCAGCGTGGTGACTATGGGCAACATACATGAGTTCACACCATTTTTGACGCGAACTTGTAGAAGCCTTTGTCCAGCAGTGAACTGCGATAGGCTGAAGTGATGATGATGTGATTCTGTCATTTATATTTCGTGCAAGATATTACTAATTTTGTACTAAAACATAGTTTATATATTATTTTCATAATCTGCATTACGAATCGGCGGTAGCTTCACTTTTAAAAACAATAATAACTTGAAAATTTTTATTTGTAAAATGACGATACGAAAGCTTTTGAAGCGTATTTGAATAAAGTATTTTTATAACGTCAATGGCGCGCACAATTTACCAACAAATGTACACTGTTACAGTTACCAAAATATTGTTTTACGCATACAGCTTCACAGACTACAAACGTAGCGCATAATATTCATGCACAGTTAAAGTTTCTCATGGAAATGCTACGCGCAAAAGATTTCGTGCGATACATATGTAGCGCTTAATATTCATGTACTGTAGCAGTTCTTCTTCATAACGCTACGCATGCCCGCTGTCACTTGCTACACACGTAGCAAATAATACTCATGCACTGTTACATTTCAAATTGAATATGTATTGCCTTGTATTGCCGTTTTTTTAATAGTCGGTACTTAGTTTGTTGCAGTGCTTCATTGAAGTTTGGTAGATATGTATATATACATGTCTCAGTACTTACAGAAAATCACCGCCAAACCAAAAAATAAAAAAATAAATACAAACTAGCCTATCTGTCAACTTGTATTCTATATTTATAAATCAATTTTAATTTAATTTGCGGTTTTCTAAATTTAAATAATAAAACAAATATTCTTATATCGTTTTACTCACTCATAAAATAATATTTTTTTTTTATTTGTTTGAAAAGGAAATCGGGTTATTCGGATGGGGTTTAAATATGAGTATCACATGACTATGTGATCACATGTATACATACACTTTACGTACGTATGTCATGTTAGTAATAAATAATAATATTAGTTTTGTGAGACTCAAATAAAATAATATTTTATCGTAATATGACGACATTCATCCTAGGTTGTTACGACGTTATTTTCCAATCAATTATGTACAACACATTACAGAATTACAGGCTTTCTCATCGGACCACAACCGTGACGTTTAATTGCTCAATCAAATCAAGCATCTCTAATCATCAAACGGTCAACCATAGTTGACATAATTACATTAAGCTATTAATTTCGTTTTTCCGTACATAAGACGTATGTCAGCAAATATAAGATTAGGGTTTATCGAACTGAACGTTACATACAATGAGTCTAAATAACAACAGTGTTTATCCGTGCATACAGTACTCCCACATTTTTATTTACTTCTTTTACAACAAAGTATCGTACATACGAATAGATTGACTTACCTCAAATAAAAACGTTCATTGTATCCCATATTAATATTCATCGAAATAAGAACAGAAAGGTATTGCAAAATTGACTAAAATGGATCAAAAGGCAATTAGAAACAAAAATAAAATAATTTCAAAAACCGAACACAATAGATCAGAGAAATATTATTTTTTATTCAAATTGAATGTGAAGCCTTAATAATTAGTGTTTTAACAATAACAAATGACACATTTTCTCATTAAGTAATATTATTTCAATTGGGTCAAATAAAACATTATAATCAAATAAGCAATAATTTTATCGTAATAATTTGATTGTAAATTCAACATAAAATCAATAGTATATTGCATACTAGCTAATCCGCCGAATTTGTAAACCCATATTTTTTTTTGTATATCGTTTTTTCTTTTTTTTTTGTGCTAATCTATTTCTTGGTAAATTAAAAAAAAAAAAGAATTATCTAATAAACTCGTACGTTCGTTTTGGTGTTTCATATTTATTTATACAGATGTTACTGCAGCCTGTAAATATCCTTTTACTGGATTATGTCTAATTGTCAAAAAAGTTTTGAGACAGTATTCGTCTATCTTCATTATCAGTTTATGGATGCATTGTCTTAGAATACTTTGACACTCAAAGTATCTTACACTACTGAATAAAAACATGACATTATTATTGTCTATTGTCATTGACTGGAATATAAAATAATAGAATAATAGAATAGTTACGGAAAATATCTTATTATAAGAAGTTTTGTAATATTAATTTAATCATTGTATTTATTACTATATTTTTTAGTTTGATAATTAAATTATACTAGATATATTATATACTTACACTTCTAAATAATAGTAATTTACTTTATTCTTAACTATTATAAACACTAATAAACATTGTGCTTAAGCACAATCTGTTATGATGGATATATAATTTTATATTAATAAAGCAACGTAATTTTTAAGCATAACATTATTAATTTATTTATTTATTTATTTATTATAGTTAATATTAGAAAATTTTGTTTCTTTGTTTGTAAGACTATATTGTTATGTATGAAACAATAAAACTGCCGTCCTGTCTGTCAATCAATACATATTATAATAAAAATGTAAGACGTCGCTGTCTGTACATTTGAGATATATGAGAAAAAATATGATTGGGGCCTTTACGCAAATAAAGTAATGTTAGAATTTTTGTATGTTCGTCTGTGCGTTTGAGGACGCTAAACTCAAAAACGGCTTATTCGATTAAGATGTGGTTTTATTAATATATTGTGGTAAGTCTCACTAAACATTTAATGTTTGTTTCATGTCAATAGGCTCATAAATCAAAAAGTTATGTCAATTTAAAGAATCACGTTAAACATGTAAGGTCACTATTCCACGCGCACGAAGTCACGAGCGCAGCTAGTATTGAATAATAACCAGTTTGCCTATCAGTTTATAAAACGTACGTAATCTTACTCTTACTTAGTATGTGCTGTGTGGCTACGGCACTAAAGAATATAGCCACTACCTCTCTTCCCGTGGGTGTCCTAAGAGGCGACTAAGGGATAACAAGGTTCCACTACCACCTTGGAACTTAAGAAGCCGACCGATGGCGGGATAACCATCTAACCGCTGGCTTTGAAACACACAGGCTGAAGACGGGCAGCAGCGTCTCAGGTGCGACAAAGCCAGCCCTGCGGTCACCAACCTATGTCCAGCAGTGGACTGCAATAGGCTGAAATGATGATGATGATGATGATGATGACGTTATCTTATGTTACATTGGTGAAATCATCTGTGCTCGTTTGGTACTATTGAAAATAAATAATCCTGAAGAAGAAAACGTCCGTGTGAGGAGGTTGTGTACCGAGCGTGATACACACGTAATAATTTATTTTAGCACCTCAGGTATCTCGTTTCATGTTTACAGTTACAAATTGTTCTTCAGCGGAGTGTAGACTTTGTTCACTCGTGCTAACTTTTAATATGTGATAAATATATTTTCGCCTTTTGTGTTTTAAATGTTTTTTACGTAGCTTAAGAACTACAAATGTACACGAGAACTGTACTATTCCTAAAATTTTGTGTATTTCTACGTTGCTTATTTTGTTAAGACTTTGAGAAACATATATGTGGCAGAGGTATATGTAAATGTTCTTATTATTTTTTTTAACGTTATTTAAGGGGAAATTTTGAACTAATTTTATATCATAATTCGTATTTATTTTTCTTAATACTTTACGTAGCGTGAACACGTGACGTATATTAAATATTTGATTAGGAATTCATCAGAATTAAAATGTTGAAAGCTATCTTACATTCGAAACTCGTTTCGTACATGTTAACATTAAAAATCCGTCTGAAATAAATCTAACCTTCATCCATGAAAGAACAGGTTATTTACGAGATGTCAAACTTTTAATTGAGGTTGAAAAAGAGCAGTACGAGTTGGACATAATCAGTTCCATGCCGCGTAGCGTTCGTTCGGTGAAACTTGAATGAGCTTCCAGTAACGTTTCACTTAACTTTGAATGCAAACGTTTAGTTGAAATAGTTCATCATGAGAAACACGGTAACATGTTACAAATTCATATGTTTTGTAGAACATGAAGAGAGCTTATAACTGGGACTTCATTTGAAAGCACTTCATACATATAAATAGTAGGTATTTGTGTACTTCCAATTGGGTTTTCGAGATAAGAACATTCCCTTTACAATGAGTGGTGAATGTGTTCATATATATATACACCTGAAAGGATTATTACAGTGGATTACTTTTATCATAGTAAATTTTATTTGTTGTATATTAATTAATTATAACTAACACATCTCTTAAGATATTAGGTATGATCTAAATATGTCACTAGTATTGATCATGATGAACAAGAATAATTAGCTTTTTGAATATTTTGCTAATTATAAACAAACAACTATATTGCCTGAATGCATAGCTGAAAAGAATGTCATACATGATGTATATCATTAATTCCCATCGGACATATAAACGACTGTCCTAACTAATTTTAATGTTTGTTTGATAATTTACTTTTGAAATTTAATTTTCACAATCCGGTGATATATATAATTTTAAGTGGTTACCATTAGACATAAGACGTACACTCTCAGCATCGTATGATAAAATCGAAAAAGAAAAGGCTTAGGACTCTCACACTCCCAATACAATCTAGCTAATTAAGTTAAGTGGTATTTAATTATTTATGTTAAAAAAATCAAATCAAAAATGTAAGGAAAAAATAATCAAAATACAGTAATCGATTAACAAATTTAGCAAATACGCTCTAGCAATCTAGACATCCAACTTTTGTGCGGATGGCCTATCTCCAAATCATGGAGTATTATTATATTTAATTTATTTTATTTTCATCTCCTATTAAAAAAAAAACAATGTTATTTGTACCTATATATAAAAAAATCACATAATGTTTTTTAAAGAATGAAAAAATATATATAAAAAAATAGAATCTTAACTGATTGATATACTACATATATAAAGCAGATACTGGAAGAAAGCGGGTATTTAGAATAGTTATATTAGCGATACTAAAGAAAATAATTGTGTACATATTTTTATACAAAATTTATTTTTTTACTAAATTGAATCTAAAATCTACGTTTTGTGTTTATTGATTGTTTAGAAAATAGTTCAATAATAACATTGTTATCCAAAATTAAAAGCCTATAAACGCGGAAAACCTGGTATCAAAATGCAACATTGGTAAGCACTTTGAAATCGCGCAAATCTAACGGGATATATTTGAGCCGAACAGTCCAATGGCTTTACATAAATGGAGCTCAAATCGCATGCAAGGTGCACTTTTATTAAAATTTTTCAATATTTATAACTTTTCCGCTTTCATAACATCGAAAACATTGTATTTATTTCACAGAATTTTTATTTGTATTTTGTAGGAATTAATTTAAGTCTAAGCCTCTTTTTAAGTTTGAAGTCTCTTCTTATATTATTAGTATATATGATTCTTACACAGTTGGAATTTGTTTTAATGTGATTTATACATGCCTTTTCTGAGGAAGGAAGACCTTAAACTAGTTTTAATAAACAAATTCTAAATTTCCAAAATTAACTTCTGGTAACATTTCAGAATTAATAAGAGAAATGAGTTCTTTTTTTTTTCTTTTTTCTCGATCTAAATGTTCCTTGCTATTCCATCCATTGATTGCTTGATTACTTTTATCAATAATTATAACCTTTAATTTAATAATGTTAACGGTAGTAACATTTAATGCTCCATAACCAAGCGACTGTGTAAAATAAAATTTGATTAAATCACCCTGTATCATTCCACTGCTTTCCATAGGCCTATTCTTCTGTCCTCCGTCTATGAGAAGGGTCAGGGCTTAATTCACCACGCTTCTTATCTGTGAGTTGCCTGTTAAATAATATTAAATTCCAAAGCAATAAAAGAGATCACTCAGCCGATTAATAATTAACTTTATCCTCCTTATAAAAAGGAAATAAAAAGTGTCTAAAAGAATTACCTATAGCTAGATTAGCTAAATTAGTACAATCCCTGGATATCAATAAAAACTCACATGGTGAAGTTAATTGATTTCTTCTTCTACAATTACACAATTCCTTGTAATATTTAAAGTCAAAGCCACATTTATAACTATGTGAATTTTATGATTTTAAAGGTGTTCTATGAGCAGTAGCGTAGTCATGATATTTATAATTACAACATTTTTTTGAACTGAATTTATAACATAATATAAGAATGATTAAGTCAAAAAAGCTATTCGATACAAAACAAAATTTACCCTCTTTTTAGTATTATTATGTTTATAGATAGCAAAAGACTATAAAGTTAGAAAAAAGTTATAAATATTATTACTTAAAATATATATTCATTCATTCCTACTTGGTTCAATGGCTTCCAACAGTTTCAAAAATAGCATGTATGGATTCCCTAAAATATCAAATAATTAAATAATATTTTTATAATAAATTTAAATTTACAAATTATATAATGAACACACGGCAACAGAAATAGTGAAAAGCTGAAATTATCTAGCGTTCAAAACATCGGGTGAAACGACTGAGGAAGTTTGATCGAACAACAAAGACGGAGCGCTGTTTCGCGTGACCGACAAATGTCAAACAATTTACTAACAGACTAGTTCGTTCGCATTGTTCGTCTATTTTTCTTCTGACGTTTCGTTATATGATATAATGTTTTTCGTAAATTATTTCAATTTGTATGGATTTTTGTACCATTTTTGTTTTATGGGCGATATCCGCACATTAACGTAACGACGCAGTTATAGTTTAATAATATTGTCTGAAATTATATTTTTACGAGTTCCACTGCTTTGTAACACAAGTCTGTTACTTTGATTGCGTACAATAATTAATCAATTGTAGGTCTTACATACCACGATGGCTAACTACATAGTTATGACCATAATTCACATTAGACAAGTATAGTTAATTAGGTTACTTTACTTTAAGGGTTACGTTCGTTAACCCTTTCTAAACGTGCTCAAAAACAAAAACCTTATTTTGTACATTTTATAATACTTTATTGTTTTTAAACATACAAAATTAATGGTTGTATTAAAACTCCATACTCATAAAATAAGAGGGGAAAAAGCTATTGTTATTTGTTTAAAAATAAAAAATACTAAATTTAGTGTCTAAAAGATCTACACACTAAACTTAGAAGTAAACTAAGTAGGTAACTTAGGAGTTTAGACCGTAAGCCTAATTACGTGCTTAAGCGTCTTATTTAACTTAGATATTTATTTATAAGTTTTATTATCTTCATCTTAATAACTAATGTGTAATAAATTTACTTAGTGGTGCTAAAGTGTCTAGTAATTAACTATATTACAGAGATCAGTGATCACAAAACTCAGTACTCTACGGAATAAATCTATAACAATTTTAATGGTAGGTGTGGTGTATTTGTTTGAAAATAATAATTCTTTTTTCATCTGAATTAGCCAAATTACATTTTGTACCGTTTTCAATCGAAAGACTTAGACCTTGGAGTAGCAGCGCTACTTTTTTAAAATGACATAACTCCTCGACTTATTTCCTCCACTGGTGACAAGAGGGTTGGTGCATTTTTTGCCAAGAGGAAATACTGCCAGCATTTTTGGCAAAATTCCACGTGGACATGATTTGTACCATAACTATCTGTAAATATTTAGTCCTTAAGTTGTGAATTGAAAAGAGTTATAATGTTTTAATAAATGGCATAAAATTACTGTCCATTATTTAAAAGTAAAATTGATGCTGGCATATACGCATCATAGTGCTATATATTATTAAAAATATACATCAAAAAATTATAAATATGATTAATATTTCTATTTTTAATATTATGTTAAATTTTATTTTTGTTTTTGTAAAAATTAAAACTAATACACAATAAAAATGTTACAGGAAATATAATAACTTTTTTATATAAACCTTGGAAACAATTTCATTTACAAGCATTGATCGAAGTGCAATAAATCATTTATAACAAGTCAAACGAACGAGGAGTTATTGTTAATGACGGTCGATTGCATAAGATATTTCTGTTAAAATCGATTACATTTAACATTAGCTTATTATACATTAACAAACACATCGAGTCTTTGTTTGTATTAATATAAAATTTCATTATTTGAAAGTAATGAAATTTTATACTACATGTGACAACGGTTTGAGTGGTTTCTCTCAAGTTGAGTATTGATTTCTCTTAGATTCTTTGAAATTCATTTTATTGTTGCTTTGAGACTTATGAGATGTAGTTACTTTTTATTACCAAAAGCCGATCTCAAGTTTGTAATTGAAACTCAAAACTATAGGTTTATCTTTGTTACATTAAAGAAGAAATATCAACAAATCCTGCTTTATGCCTTTACGAACGTAAAATTATGAATTTTGTTAGATTGTTTTGATTTCTTGTTCTGTTTTATAACATAACTATAAAGAGGGCCGTTATAATCCGCTATATAGTTACACAACAATTGGAGGATATATTTTTGTAAAAGAGCGCCATCTATACGCAATAAATTGAAATCTAAAAAATCAAATATCACAAGCTCACTTCCTATTTACTTTTTACTTGAGTAAAATAGTCTTTTATTAAGAAATAATCGTCAAGACTATAAAACGTAATAGCTAAGCGATACTTAACCAATACCTACATATTTAATAGGTACGTAAAATCGGAGCCATATAAATGTAATAAAACCCTGTTTGCCTTTAAAAGCCTTTCTAATCAAAAGGCTGCTAGAAAGTCTGTAATATGCGAGAGCTGTAGCAGGCATTCCAATTTCCTCCCAAGGTTTATTACTCGTAGAAACAGCTATGATCATTCGGAGCAAACATAACTCAGATTGGTACAATATTAGTACGATTACGTGGTAACAAATGTTACCAGACAGTGTTACTTATACCCTAACACTTTGTAGTTTAGTTGTGATTTTAATTTAACATCTTCTACTTTTAGTTACAATATCTTCTACAGAATTTATTATAGACAGTTCGGAAATTCATTGGCTTACTTTGATTTAATATCCATTGGTCCCAGTACATGTCATTGTCTAATAAATAATTATTTCCATTATTGATTTGTGTTTCAGTAATAAAAACTATATGTATAAATGTACGTATTTGACATTTTGTACTATTTGTTCTTTTTGTTAAATGAATTTAGATTTTTCCTAATTTGGAAGAATATGAAATCAATGTAGCATCATAAAAATTCTCTCAACAATATGCTTAACAGTTTTACAAAAAAACTATAAAAATATCTCAAAAAATTTGAATAAAAAAAATTGACTCCTTAGCAAACATATTAGCGACGATAAAACAAGCTTATTTCTCAAATAAACGTTGATACGACCTCATTTGAATCGAAGTAACCCGACTGAAGGCCTTGTGTAGCCTTAATGCAGAATCACGAACCCAATTGAGATCGCTACTGTTAATACGAAGAGATAGGACCGCGTCCGTGCCGATAGTGTGTGAATTTTTCGCTAGAAAATCCATGATCGAATCTTTATTGGACTACCGTGCCATAATTTATACGGTGATAACTGAAAACGTGTCTTTTGGTTTCATGTGAGTTTTGAGTTATTATAACTACGTGTATCTTGATAGAGAACATGTTTGTGTAGTGAATAGGATCCCAGCAAGGTTTCACAAACAATTTTTCTATAGTCTCAACATAAATTTAAAGTTTTTATTAAAAAGAAAATGAAAGATAAAGTATATTATTTGGTGCAGGATTACATAGTTGATAAAGATGTGTGGACTTAGTGACGCTGTATTTCATGCAAGATATTACTAATTTTGTATTAAAACAGAGTTTAAATATTTTCAAAACAGTAACTTCGAAGTTCCTTGCCAATTTTTCTCTGCAGAATCTACATCCCGAATCGGTGCTAATTTTACTTTTAAAAAAATAATAATAACTATAAAATTTTAATTTGTAAAATGACAATCCGAAAGTGCTTAAGAAGCCTATTTGAATAAAGTTGTTATTTATTTTGATTTTTATTCTTTTGTGGGGGCGGTAGCAGGTCCAAAGGCAAAATGGGCATATTGTAATTACGTACACGTTAAAACTATTATACGGGGGGGGGGTATTGTAGTGTGTATTGTGTAAATATTTATTTATTTATTTAATATTGCATATATTATGTGCAGTTAATAAATTACTACAAATTCGAATTCTCAAGGGTATTACGATTTATGGATTGCCGATTGGGATAGATATCAGCCGTCCTGCGGGAATTGTCCAAAACGATAAATCATTTCCCGGGAATCAAATTGGGATCATAGTCTTCTTTCCACTAACATGTTGTGAATTGTCCTGAAATGTTAATGAAGTCTAAAGTATCTCAATTTTTTTTCTATTTTTGGTGTCATCAATATCAAATGTTAGTTTAAATTACAAAAATACTAAGAATTCGGAATATAAGAGGAAAACGATGTAAATAAGAGTTTGTAATATGTCACGCTGACACAAAGGGGGCATCAATAATACCATTTCTAAAAGATTGTCAAATAAAAATTTCCAGATGGAATTTCCTGTTTCCTACTTCAACAAATCGGAAAGGACTGTCATAAAAGGATCCGTCAATAGTACAACTCAAATATCATACAATGGAAATATTTATTTAGTAATATCAACAAATTTCCGCTGTAAATATTTAGTCTATCGTGCATATTTTCTGTGATATTTATTTGACTAAAACTTAAAACTTAATAAATCACTATATTTCTGTAATGTTATTTCAACCATGCGTGCTATACGTAACGTATATACCAGTATTGTATTAAATGTCGGTTATTTTGTTACGACCATGCTATTGATCCTTGTATCTAACAAATTAATGACATAAACTATAAAAAAATGATTTATTGCAAATAAGATTATTAAAAAAAAAAACTTTTGATTGTTGTGTAAAAAGCAATATTGATAGAATCGACTCAAAAAGTTGAATGACAACAATGACACAAGAGAAGAACAGCTGTTTACCCTTAGTTCCTGTACTTTATGTAGGTCAATAAAATAAAATAGAATCAGATTCCACTATAGTAATTAAATTTTCTTCAATATACTAACACTTGACTAGCTCTTTTAATTAATGCAAACAAGCTTGATTGAAGAATTAATCTCGGCAAAAACTCGTTCAAAGTTATTACAGACCATTAAAACGCCTTATCGCAAAATTTTATACTTAATAGCTACTTTAATAAATAAAACACGTTTCAAAGGTCAGAAAGACAGAAAGAATTAAAGATCATAACAAAAATAATATCTGTCCCAAAGCACACAATCAACATGCCATGGAACAGACTTTAGAATTTCGTAAAAAATCTACATAATACAAATATTAAGATAGTTAACTGGAAATATTGTAGATTTTTGAATTATTACTTGATTAACGTAAAACGTTTCATTTTATGCTGTTAATTTCCTAAAAGGTCTTATAAATTTAGTAAGAAATTTTTAAAAATATATCTACAAGCTGCTGCACTCGTATTGAGTAGAAGTCTTCTTCTTCTTTGGCTTTAGCACCCTTGCGGAATTGCCAGTTCAACTTTGAATCCTTACCTTACAAAATTTTTGAATTGTATTTAAGAATATCGATTATTACGTTTGCCCAAAAATAAAGTTCTGGACTAAACAAGTCTTGCCTTATCTTACCTCAAAGAGTTGTTAAACAATCGTAATGCCCGAACAATAATTACAATCCTAACTCTAACCGAGCATAATGTTTATTGTTTCAGAACGCCTGAATGTGCTTTACGAGCGTAATTGGACAAGACTTGTCCACGAACAATTACGCAAATTCGAGTCGTCTATAGTTGCTGCGGCGAGGCAGTCCGAAGCACAACCTGATGAGTTAGCACTGGATACCAAATGGAGTTTCTCCGGATCTCTAATATATTGCATAACACTGATCACTACTATAGGTCAGTTGTACTTCTCTTACGTATATTTATTATATTTATTTTAGTTCTATATTTCTATTATCAACCTTTAATACGGTTTATATTTATTTATAATTTGTCAGTAACAGTTTTAAAAACTATCGTAATGTTTTATCAAACTAATACAAAATGGACAAAATATTTAAAAAACTTTTTAAACAGTTTATTTTTTCAAAAGAAAGGCGGAGGAAGGAGGGAAAGGTTTTTCTACATAATTTAAAATTAGCAATTTGTTTGATTACTTGCTTTTGACCTTTAATTTCTTAACAAAGTTAATTTCATTTTACTGAAACATTTTCCTATGTATTAAATAGAATATAAGGTCGAAAACATAATACGATTAAAATTTGTTGACGTTGTTGTTTTAGGTAAACTTCCTTTTGTAGGTAATTAATAACTTCAGTGATTTTTTTTTGTACAAGTACACACAAGCGTACGGCCCACCTGATGGTAAGCGATTACCGTTACATATAGACACCTGCAAAACCAGAAGCATTGCAAACGTGTTGCTGATCCTAACCCCAAACTTCCCCAGACCTACCAGGAACACAACACTGCTTGAGAACAGTGTTATGTTAGCTGTGATCTTCTGTAAGGTCGAGGTACTTTCCTAGTCGGGCTACCTGAAATCCTACCCAAATAACAAAAAACCTTTATTTAATTAGATAATTATTTATTTTTCTTTTTCGTTAGGATATGGAAACGTATCTCCAAGGACAGCGGCAGGCAGGGCTGCTACAGTAGCCTATGCAGCAGCCGGTGTGCCATTGACTCTAGCTTGCTTGGCAGGCTTAGGTGCCTCATTGGCACGAATAGCACGATTGGCGTGGTTGAGAGCAACTAAAAATAAAGTACCTAATACTTGGAGAAAAGATGGTGAGGTAAGATAAAATTAAGATTTTTTTTCATAAAGATTATGCTACATAACTGTGATTTACATTTTTGAAATTGTTTTTTGTCAGAATTAAGTATTTATTGTAAATTTATCATTTTGAACAATTTTTTAAAACCATTTAAACAAAATAACGCCTGTTTATTAGTTAAAATATAATGTTATATTTTGATAAATGTTTTTAATATTTTATAACATCATTTTTAAATTGATGACGCGATTGTACACAATCTACAATGAAATCGATATTTACTCAATATGTAAATACTATCAAATTGACACAATTGTTTTAATGAATCAATTAAAAGCCAACTGGGACATTCGATTATATCGACTGTGATAGTATTAGATTAAGCATGTTAACTATTCCATTATTAATTTATTAATTATATTATATTTAAGATAAAATACGTTAATATTAACTAAAATTTAGGTAGACTCTTATAAACCTGACTAAATTTATATTAAGCTTGATGACAATATCGTCGTGGTCACCCGGCACAAAACGACTGTGTTCCGCTGATCTAATTCAAATTAATTTTGATACTTTAATTTACATTCACCTCTTATTTTAATCAACTTAACTTTATTTTAGTCACAAATAATCAGCAATAAAAAATAAAAATTCTGTCCTCAGGTCGAAAATCATTTTCAACTGCACGAGCAACAACGACTTCTGCCACAGCCAGCTGAAAACAATCAGTATACATCGTTTCCTCCGAGAATGCATAGATCTCCTGGAACTGTAAAGACAAGAACTGGTGATAGAGGACAGTATTCACAAGTATTTGAAAGGGCACCTATGAGTCCTAGAGCTGCAACTTTGGGACGAGTGAAACGCAATGCCTTATCTGATGGTTAGACTTAAATGTATCACTTTAATTAAAACAATAATTGTAATGTAGAATAATGTCTTAAAATACGTTTTCAAAATCAGTATATAAGTATCCATTTCACATTTTATCTCGTTAATAATTTGCATTTTTTAGAATAGATTAGTAGTAGGTATCTTCATCTTGATCAGAATGCTAATATTTTTCGTAATACTCATTTTCAATGTGACAGATGATTTACATTAATTGTTTTTTTTTTTTTTTTTTTTTTTTTTTTATTTTAGAACCGCAAACATCATCAGCAATTCAAACACAGACACTCGACCGGAAGAAAACTAATAATGTAAAGTGCCTAGCAACGGTTCATGGACCATCAAGAGGCAGAGGACGAGGTACAATACAGAGACCGAGAGGACCAGCGATAGAACAACTGATAGCTGAAGAATGTGGAGAGATATTCCTCAATAGAAGTCAAGAAGATTTAGATGACTCGGAAGATCCCGATGAAGGGTATGTATGTTGATGTTTGTTTCATTATGTTTTGTGTATTATAGTATTTACCCTTACAACTGATTTGGATATTTTTAAAATTGATGACAGACGACCGTGTTGTAGATATATATTTATCAGTTTAGGTTATTTTAGAGGTATAGTTAAATTTGTTTTTTACTCTCTTGTGGTTTATAAACAAGCATGTATAAATTGCTAGAACTAAATAGACTGACTAGTATAGAGTATATGATAACGACATAATAATTTTTACAGAATATGCCCTCACGATACACCATCCAGAGTGCCTTTAATATGGAATGAAGAGAACCATAAAGCCAAGAGTTGTGCTGTACCCAGTAGTAATGCTGCTACTAGCGTACAGCATCAAAACAGCCACAGCTTAGAGCATTGCCACATACCTGCCGGCATTGTGCTATTTCTTTTGTTAGGATATATCTGCATTGGTGCAGCCATTTTCTCAGTCTGGGAAAGCTGGAGTTTCCTTGATGCTGCCTATTTTTGCTTTATTGCATTAGCCACTATCGGTTTTGGTGATTTCGTTCCAACCAGTTTCCTGACAGCAAAGCAGAGTACAGAAATCTCAAAAAGTGAATACATCCAAATGATCGCATGCTGTGCATATCTTGTATTCGGACTCATTCTGATAGCTATGGCATTCAGTCTTTTACAAGACGAAGTAGTTGCTCGATGTACGCAACTAGCCAACAGTTTGGGTCTTACAAAACAATGACAATACGAGAAGAGCGATTGCAGCTCAACAGACAATCATTTGAGGATGTTATGATCGTTGTTATAAGGAGTTACTACATGATCCAATACGTTTTCAGGATCTGTTCTGTACTTCGTATTATTAGACATTGTATCTCATGTTAACATTGTATAGATAAATATCATTATTTTCTCATATCTGCGTAAAATTTAATTGAAGATAAAGTAATTTGAAACTTTTTACAATATTTTTACTCAAGAATAAGATTTGTGATGTAAATAATGTAAAAACTTAATCATAAAAGGAAGGCTGAAATTGTAATGAAACAATAAAATTGTGTGAATTGTAATTTTCTTTTACTTATCCCCCATTTCTCACATTCTTGGCGACATTTTTCATGCAAAATGCCTTACTCATTCCGCGTCTTGACAAATATATCGCATTTTTGAATTAAGTAGATAGAGAATACGATGACACCGTATGGGAAATAATTTTAAAAACTATATTTCATTATCGTTTACTAAGTTTCTGTTCTTCTTATTTTCAATGACAGTTAAAAAATGTATATGTAGTAAAAGGCTTATATTCAATGACATTAGGTCTACTCCTGTGTCAGACGTCTGGAAACACAATACACAAGCACAAATGGCCAGGCCATGACAAACTCTTGTATACCTCTTTCTATACAGTCTACGCCATGCCGCTGCACTTACGTGTCATTAATTAAGAATAATGTAGGAGTAAATAAGAATGCCTTATCTAATTTTGTATAATTTATAGGACGTATATCTAGATATACAACGACACAAACAGGTATGGAATAGTATCAAAATTCCAACGGTGTAGATTAAAATAACATTTCCGTATCCCGAATACACGAACCAACTGGACCACATACCGATTCCGTGCGCAGTGAAATCCCCGTGACACGGGATTACGTGCGGTCCAATGGGGCTCGTAAGTCCTTAAATTATAGCTACCCTCACCATTTGTTCCTGATTTCCTAGTGAAGCGTTCATGTGGATTTAGAATTGAATTTGAATTTTAAAATTTGCGTCTTATTCATGAAATCAACATGATTTTGTGAAGTTTTTTAATTACAAAAATTTGTATAAAATACGATAAAATAATAATTTGTGTTATACGAAAAAAATATATATATTTGAACTGATACTTTCCAAATTGTGTAAAGAGTACAAAATGAAGTTTCGTAGTTTCTAGATTTAAAAATGACAAAACTTAGGTAGTAAACCAAGCAGATACATTGTACCTACTTCTGAATTTCTTCAAAACCAACAATAAATACAATTTCAAAATCATATGTACAATATAAAAAAAAACAAATCATGAAAAAAATTGTGTGTTAGCTCCGACAAGCAACTGGAGTTTACGTATTAAGATCGATTACCGTGATAATTGAAAACATGTTTATTTCTTTCTTGCAAGAGACGTTTAGGTATCAGCGTTACTGCTCAGTGTTACTGTTACACACAACTTCATTCTCCATGTTTTGTATACCACGTACCTTATATCGTTTCTTCAGAATATACTATAAGTCTGGAGCAGCCCGACTGGGGAAGTAAGGTCGAGGTTCCCCAGATGGTCTGCTCCATATTTGAACAGTAAATTTTCTGCTGTGCCCTACCTCAGTTAAAATTGAACGTAAATTAATCAAAATTTACGCAACAAATCGACAAAACATTGTATAATCTAGAAATTTTTGTTTCTTGAAAAGCATGTTGCATTTTACATTGAGCATGTTTAATTTGTAAATAATCCTGAACTACTGTTATACCATTAAAAGCCTTAAATAATAATTGTCATGTTTTCAAATTCAAATGTACACATAGAACAATGTAGTGATTAAAGATCGCTAGGTCAGCTACTTGAACATAAATAAATTCAAGTGTGTGGAGAAGTTACGTTCGTGTTGAAAAAGTTATTTATCAAACTAGTTATGAAAGAAATATAGCAACCATTTCACCTGCTTACGCCACGTCTTTGCTAGCAAACTTAATAAAACTTGAGCGCGACCTTTGGTAGAAAGTTACTCTACAGAGCATTCGTGAAAGACAGCGGCTTATGGTCTAACAATGTCGCTCAAATGAAATTGGTATTCGACTGTAGGAATATTTGTCCCCGCTTTACTTTTGGGATTTCCACTTGCGTAGTTCTAGAGATATTCATATATATTTTGCAATGTCACGGTACATACATTTTATTTGTTGCAAAAATATTCAGTTTTAATACATGTAATAAAAGAGGAGTTTTAGATTACGCGATACAAATACAAGTTAAACACATTGATCTTATGTATATTTTTACAAAACAAAATCCAACTTGGTACAGTTATTTACATATAAGCAGTTATTAGAATATTATACATAAGCAATTTACTGACCAAATCATATCCACGTAGAATTCCCAAACTGATTACTAGCAGAATTTATCCAATCCTATTTACCCTTAAAAAATAACCACCATTCAAAGGTACCAGTCGATAATGATGATGATAATTAAGATGACATTAAAACGCCTAATTTTTTAACACCTTGTTATTTCGCCTAATAACGGCACAACTATATAATTAGGAATATGACACATATTTGTATCACATTTTTTTTCATCGTGTAGTTAATATAGCAATTTTAATTATTTTAGATTAATATAAATGTGTATCATGACACAATATACTTTAAGTAAATAATTGAGCGTTTTGCCAACATCTTCATATTTGATATAACTTATTAGGAAAACGTGTATATAGTTAGTTTATTTTGTTGTGAACGCTTAAGACAGATGGTGTCGAAGTTTCATTTGTCTTCGTCGAAAGAACACAGCAATAAAAACGTTGATCGATGCGTCCCGCACGAAAAACACCTGCTTAACAGGTTATTCCTGTTTTTATTTTTCACGCCTCCTTTTTTCCATTTAGTGTATTGCTGAAATTCGTTTTTCTTATATCTTTCGATGCTTTCTACGATGTTACCTATTTAAATTATTTATAAAGTATTCAATTATATAGCATACCCAAAAATTTAATTTGTGACCAATTAAAGTAAGAAGATTGTGTTTCGATATTTTGTTAAGAAGAAGACTATTTTGCACATAGTACAATTTTATGGGTTGTTTATTAGGATTCTATTGAAGAAGATAGTCGAGAATTTCAAAGCTATCGTTTAAAATTGAATTAACTTTACTGATTGGATGTTTCACTACCATTCGCTGGCAGAATGTTAGTGATTCCTTCCAATTTACTCCCGTCTGTGTATGATTATTCTTTTTTTGTAATCTTCTGTTCTGTTTCGGAGGGTAAATTTTCGACACTAACTTTTTACCGTTCGTTCTATAACAACTATAGAAATATTACTTTATCTGTTACAGTTATAATTGATCTTGTACATATGAAGTAACAAAATGTTTTTTTGTAGTATTGTATATTAATACTTGATTTTATAAAAATAGTAAATTATGGCAGAAGTAATCTTTTCTAACCTCGCATTTATACAGAAACTGGTATTTATAACATATATCATTGTGTTTGTAGGCAAACGAAAAAAAACCGACTTCAATTACATCGACAAGTAATTACTGCAACTACGCGTTATTAAAAATTACTCAAAAAGTAGTTATCAGATCTCAATAAAATTTATATGTGACCACATGATAAACATCAGCTTTCGATTAAATCAAAAATTATCAAAATCGGTACACCCAGTAAAAAGTTATTACGGATTTTCGAGAGTTTCCCTCGATTCCTCTGGGATCCCATCATCAGATCCTAGTTTCCTTATCACGGTACCAAACTAGGGATATCCCCTTTCTAACAAAAAAAGAATTATCAAAATCGGTACATCCAGTAGAAAGTTATGCGGTATAATACAACGTAGGTCGACGAAAAAAGCGTCAAGTAAAAACACATTATTAGATATAACTCGAAAAGTAGTTGTTAGATTTCAAATAAATTTAAATGGGACCAATTGGCACACACCACCTTTCGATTAAAACAAAATTTGTCGAAATCGGTCCACACGGGCAAAAGTTCTGATGTAACATACATAAAAAAAAAAAAAAAAAAAAAAAAATACAGTCGAATTGAGAACCTCCTCCTTTTTTGGAAGTCGGTTAAAAATAATGATATCAACGTAAATATTATTGTATTTTATGTGACAGTTCCTTGATGGACAGACAGTGTCATTTACATGTTAGGTTAATGTATATACGTAGAAACGAAGATATATTTTCTTTGACGAAATAATGTTCGGTGTATATTCTTATGTATCTTAAGATACTTGGTCGCATCTCAAGTTTCTGTCACTTATTCGATGGGCGTTTTCTGTTCGATATTGTATGCTTATTTTGCTTTAGGTCTATTTTTTGGTGACTATCGAACACAAACAATTGATTCATTTCTTATTAACATAATATAATGTCTGTAACACTTACAAGAACAAATCTGACTCTAACTGATTCATATGTCAAGCAATCAAGTGTTTGAATAAGTTCTGAACTTCGAATGAAGAAGAGAATTTATTGTCATACAGCAAAGTTTAAAAGTCTACACATCGTGCTAAAGCAAATTCCTAAAAAAATATAGTTACGAAAGTCTTAGATCAGAAATATAGGAGATAGCAAACATTAATTAATATCCGTTAAAATTTTTTTTTAATTATTCTAAAAATCATTGCCTCTATTCGTAACAGTGGCCCAAAGGAAATTGTCTTAAAATAAAATACTTAGCTTTAATTATTATTTAATTCTAGATATACACAATAGAAATTGGTGGTTACGACATAGTAACATTTATTCCAGAATCAAATATTTTTATACATATTTAACAAAATATTGCATGCTCGTATATTTATATGTGTTGTAGTCGTGTTACAATTTAATTCTCTGTTTATTAGTTTTAGCCGTAACTGCGTTCAATTTTCATCGAATGCACGGGTACATTATATGTTTATAAAATTTAAACATCCGTTAATTAGACTATTATTTTCCAGGATTGTTTTAAATTAAAAATTAAATTGACCTTTTTCACGTCACGCGTCACTTACACGTGGAGTGTCAAACTTTGTTAATGTTTCCACCTCAAACCAATTAACTTTTACCAAATTAAATTCACGTGAAATATAAAATCTTATTTGAAAAATTACCTTTCGTATCTCTGTAATATGTCAAGAACAATGTACGCATAATTTAGGATGAAGGTTGTATCCCAAAAGAGTACAATTACATTAACAACGTCACCTGACCCATTCACGTGACCATAAAGGTCCATCTCATCAGAACTATCGTAGTTCAGAACCGTGTAATACAGTTTGTGTTCTCTGTGAATATTGTAAGAGCTCGTTAGATTGTCTTTTGTAATTTCGCTAAAAGGGACAGTGTAGGGAGAAGCATTTATATGTTAATTGTGATTTCGCATGCCTCTGAACTCTGAATAGCCTGCACACGTTTGGAATTAGCAGGGAAGGCAAATTAGCTTTTAAATTTTTACGTTTTTTGTGTTGCTACTCTCAATACGCGTGAAAAAAAAAGTTATGTTTACATAAGACAAATTATTATTACTATATAGACTTATAAAATAAACTACATCAGTTTCATCTTATTTATTATTATAATTAATGTTGAATATTATTTTAATTGTGTATGAACCTGTCCGTCTTATAGAGAATGATAAAATATACGAGCACATATATATTCTCTAATCCGCAATGAAGCAGCTTGGCGGATTAGACTTCAGTCATATTTCCTTAATATGAGAAAAGTTTCAGGATTTGGATATTTACAAGTTAATACAAATAACATTTTAATTTTTAACAAGATATCATTTTATTTTTATTAACATTTTTATTAAAAATAAACTGGAGAATCTACATGTAATGTTTTCTTTGATAGAGCTTATTTAATACTACGATTTTCATTTTGTATTTTTTTTTTATCACACAGCTCTAGAAACAATTTAGCAATAGATTTCCTTTGCTGATTTCATTGCAATGTAGACATAGCAATCATTTTTTTTTTATATAAATAGGTCGGCAAACAAGCGTACGGCACCTGATGGTAAGAGATTACCGTAGCTTATAGACGCCTGCAACACCAGAAGCATCGCAAGCGCGTTGCCGACCCAATCCCCAATCACCACGAGCTCTGGTCAACTTACTCAGTAACAGGAACAATACTGCTTGAAAACAGTATTATTTAGCTGTGGTCTTCCGTAAGGTCGAGGTACTACCCCGGTCGGGCTGCTGCTGGTGAGCCGTACGCTTGTTTGCCGAACTAGTGATTTAAAAAAAACCTCCAACCCCCCTAGGAGCTCCACTTACCACAGGAACACAACACTGCTGCAAAGCAGTATTATTTAAGTGTGATCTTCTGTAAGGTCGAGGTACATTCCCAGTCGTGCTAAGATATATCTTACTTTGCCCTACGCCAATTATATATTTTCACATATATATCTATATAAAGTTTAAAATCCAACTTTAAGTTATTATATATATGAACTTCAAAAATAATTATTGTATGTATATAAAGATCTATTTAGCATGTGAATAAGTGTTATCCACACTAGTGAGTATTTGTAGCACCTATGTTATAACTATTGCGATTACTTAATGAAAAAAGATAAGGCACTTTCCTCAATTTTTATAGTAACTAAGGAGTGATCAAAGGGAGAGGATCGCATCTTTGTAAGTGTTAACATTATTCTTATCTTGCTAGCTGTACATACTAACAGCTAGACTCTATCTCAGTTACTTGGTGATCAATATAAAATACATTTAATAAATTTTATAATAATTTAAATAATTCAAATATAAATTTAATCCCTAATAATTCGTGACATTCCAGAAAAATTTACTAAATAATGTGTCTAAAAAGACTATTTACAATTAATTTGACATGACAGAGGATTACCGCATTTTGTATCGTAACTGAACAAAGCCGGATTTTGGATCTCTAGAGATTGTACAAATGCCAGACTCCTGATAAAAAATACAGTCATGTGATATACTTTGCCGTTATTTTTCATTATTGTTTTCTTTGTCTCTTTCCAAACATTTTATTACATTTTATTTAATATATTATATATAATATATAAAGGATAGTTTATGTGCTATAAAATAATAAATTAGTTTATGCGTTTGTTGTGAGAGCTGATTTTAGAATTATTAATCCTATTTAAAAATACTATTTGTATTGAAAGAGGTTTGATTAATGTATAGTTGATTAATAACAGATTAAATAAATACAGCTGCTGCCAGCATTCTTGGCACAATTCCATGCGGACATGATTTATACCAAAACTATCTGTAAATATTTAGTTCTTAAGTTGTGAATTGTAAATATGTATAATGTTTAATAAACTATTGTTAATTTATAATACAATCCCTAAAAAAAAAAAAACATCCGTAAATGTATTTCAGTATTTCGAAATTTTACATGTAATCTTCATAATAATAGCACCTTTTATGAAAGAAAAAAAAATTCTTCTCTTATTTAAACCGATGAATGGATTAAAGTATTTTTAGAAAAAAGTTATAACATTGAATTTATTTTTTAATTTGTTCTAGAAACACAACTTATCGCTAATATTGTTTTATCATATTTTTGTAACACAAATTTCCATACTAACCCTTCAACCTTTCCTGGTGGAATGCTAAACGATATTGCCCTAAATGTATACTAATGTTAAATTATGGTGTTATAGGTAGGATTCAGGAAGTGATTAGTATTTAGTATATAGTTAAGGTTGAACGTAGTTGTTGAGCTAATTTGTATACGTTTCCGTTACAAAATTATGTTATATGAATTATATATTTATCTATGTGTATTATGTTATTAGGTACATAATATGTTCCAAGGGTCGCTTTTGAAATTTTGGTTTAAAAATAGAACGATTGGTTTTTTTTATTGTGTTAGTGATAATTGGCACTAGATTTTTATAAAAGAGACATTTTTTTTGTAATATCTACTAATTTTTTTTTATCATTTATAAATAGTCTAGTTTTACTGTCATTTTGAAGAAAAGAGTAAAGTTTTGACTAATAGCACAAACTAAGGTATTAACAAATGAATCCATTTGAAGCTTAATATATGATTGGAAAAATAACCAAATTGTTCAAATAAAGTCTGTGAGAAAAAAAATGTATATTTCATTTTGAAAAGGTCACTTTTGCTATTTTTCTTTTTTTTTACTATTTTCACAAAGAGTTTACTAAGAAAGGGAAGGAAGGAACTGAATGGTGAATATTTAGTAAGAGTAAGATTAGCTAGAAAAAAATTATGAAAAAATCTACCGTATCTCAATTGTTTCAGAAAGAAAGTTTTGCTATTTTCATAATAATTTCTTTAAACTTTTCTATTATTTCTACAATTATAACTAGAATAAAAAAAAATCCGACAAATAAAATAGAACAAGGTAACATACATTTTTAATCTATACCAATTTTTATGATTATTTTTTTTTTTCGTTTGTAAACTGTATAACGATAAAAATCAATTAACAGTCAAAAAACTTTTACGATAGGTATATGAATAAAATCATAAAAGGTTTAATAACAGCAGAGTTGGAACAGAATTGCCGTGAAAAAGTAGAGTGATGTGTAGGATATGCGGTAAAAGTGGCCCCTTTGTCTTTATATACATGTCATTTCTTTTAAAGCTTATTCCTTGCATTTACTAGCCTAGTCGTATAATTGTGAAACGAATTATTTTCGAAATCAGGAAATATTTCATGAAAAGCTATTTCATGGCAGAGATTGCCTGATTCGCCCGCTGTCACATTCATTTTAAATGTTTCCTATTTCAAGTACATATTCATTCGGAATTGATGTTAAAATTTTGTTAGCGTTGACGGATAGGAATGAAATTAGGTGATTAATGTCGCGCATAGTGTTTTGAGCCAAATTTTAGAATATAATTCGTAATAAAGGAAGTATAACGCTATATTCTATTGCTAGCAATAACTTAGTACACTTTAAAAACTTGCCCGTAAAAAGCTTGGTTTAGTTTTCATTTACTTTTTGAGTACAAACTTAGACGATAACGAATTAGTGCAATATCTACCTGCATCCCTCTCTTAACAAATGTTTACACAGACCACATATATATACACTTGTAAGTTATAGAATTTGAGACGTGATAACATTCTACTAAAGACTGTTTATTATTATAACAAAAAAAAAAAATTAATAGCTAGACAAAAAAGTAAAATCATTTATATATTACTGATTTATTTATAATATTATCATTCCTCGCGATTGTTTGTATTATTGTCGAAATAATATGTATACAAGACATTTAAGTTCTCTCTGATACCACCGGAAAAGGAAATCGAATGAACGTCACAAAAAGGCGGTGATAACAAATACTCCTCCAAAATGTAACTCTGAGCACATCAGACAAATAGAAGAAAAAAATATTAAACAACGTTTTTTCACAACATCTAGAGTCTAAAGTACTAAAATCAAAGCATATTTGTTTGAATTAGATTGGTAAAAAGCGATGATGTATGAATATTATATGTATAAATGTGTGTAAGTAATTTTATTAAATATTCGTTTTAATAAGCTGCTAACTTTTTATTACTACTTATTATTTAAATTATGAAATGTTATTAAAACAAAAATAGAACTTACTTGGGGTTAAAAATGTATTTGTCATATTACAAGAAAAAGAGAATTCTTTGCGCGACTAAGCGCTCCATATATAGGTATATTATAAGAAAGCTGACTTGTGAAACTAAATGCAAAATAATATCTAAGCGTGACTGAGGATCTACAATCACATAACGAACAGTTAAATAAATTATAAAATTTAATACCATCGTCAAACTTTCATACACACAATAGTCACGGAAACGAATGAGTAGGTATTTGCATTCTCATAAATATTGACTGGAATCCACACCGTCCGCAAATATCCGATACAGAGTAAAAGTTTAACGTTCTAGTATTCGCTGTATCAGCACTATGCTCTATTTCACGCAGACTATTCTGAGTTACAATCTTTAATCCTCATTCAAGCACGAACTATGTATAAATAGAGACGAATTCGTTTACATATTTTCTGTAACTTTATTCACAATTTTTTTTATACAAGAGGCCTGTTTAAGCCAACTAAGTGTTAAACTAATCGCTTTTTAATTATATTCAGTTCATTGGAGATTTTTAAATGTTTTTTTTTTTTTTTTTTTAATATAAACATGTAGTTTTTTTTATTTTATATAATAGTGGGGCCAAACAAGAAGAAGAAGAAGAAATATACTTTATTGTGCATATTACAAGCCAACATAACATGCATCTTTAAAAAATAAAATTTGCAAAACAATATTATGCACAAAGGCGGTCTTATCGCTAGGTAAGCGATTTCTTCCAGACAACCTTGGGGTAGAGGAGATTTTAAAATAAAAAGAGTAGGGTTATCAAAAGGCAAAACAGAAAATTAAAAACAAAGTAGATTCTACAATCTAATAATACAATAATATATATATATATATATACACACATATATACATACATATATAAATAGATAGTATATATTATAAACATATAAAGAATTAAATACACAAATAAATACATACCCATTACATTATATATAATATATAAATAAATAGTATATATTATAAATATATAAACAACAAGCAGATGATGTCAAATGGCTACCGTCATCCGTGGACATCTGCAACATAAGAGGAGTTGCGGGTGCGTTGCCGGCCTTTAGGGAAAACATGTCTATACACTCGACGCTTCTAAGTCCCGAAATTATAGCGCTCAGGGAAAACCTCAGGAGGAAGGTCATTCCACAGTTTGCATGTACGCAGAAAGCTGTTTTATTTATGAATATTTTATAAAATATAGAATAAAAAATAACTATGTAAACAGGAAAATTATTTTCTTTTTTGAGTCCATGCGTAGGCTATCGTTTTATGATCTGCGATTTTTCTAGAAGAAAGGCTTTTATTGCAAAATATTGTACGAAACCTGATATGTAGATCATTAAAACAAATGAGGATACAAATGAACATGCGGATAAATTCTAAATATATTTTATGGAGACGACAACAATGTTGTTTATTTTTCTTAAATTAAAAATACTGAAATGAAAATAAAGGTAATACGCATTATAATAAATGGTTTTCTACAGAAATTGGTCATTAAAATTTTAGTACAACAAGGGATATTATAAGCTTAATAATTTCTTTTCAACCGTTTTGCTAACTTAGCAGTTAGACATATTTTAAAGATTATTTTATTTTACTGTTTAACTATTGCTAAAAAGTTCTAGCAAACTATAATATATAGAATATAAAGACACGTAGCAATTACCAGGCACACAGCAGTTAGCAGACACACCACACTCTCTCAACACAACTCACGAAGCTAGCACAAACAATTTACAAAGACGAGGAGTAAGTAGAGAAAGGAGACGGAAAGGCACGCAACTTGCGCGTGTAGAATAGAAGGAACAAAAATGCCTTTTTCCTCGTGGGTTACGAGATGGGTTGTTTATTAAGATTTTTAAATTATGAAAAAAAAATTATATACTTCTGTTGTGAAGAAAGAATAGGTGAAGAATCTCTTACTATAAGAAATCTATGTTTTAATATATGTATAATCAATCTATGCCATCTATGTACATATTTTCAAAGATCTTAATCACTTGAATTATTGAAGAGAAACTTTACACAAATAACAATTATTGAAACGATGTTCCTTACGGCAGGCTTGACATTTGGCTGGGCGAGCGAACTGAAAAAAATGTGATATTAAAATTAACAAGTCTACGGTTTTTCACCTTGTTTGTAATTTATTTAATAAATAGGTATTTTAATTTATGTTAAAATTGTTGAAGGTTCTTTATAAGCTATTTTTCTTCTATATTATAATTTATTGTGCTGTGTGGCTACGGCACTAAAGAATTTAGCCACCCCCTCTCTTCCCGTGGGTGTCGTAAGAGGCGACTAAGGGATAACAAGGTTCCACAACCACCTTGGAACTTAACAAGCCGACCGATGGCGGGATAACCATCCAACTGCTGGCTTTGAAATACACAGGCCGAAGACGGGCAGCAGCGTCTTCGGTGCGACAAAGCCAGTACTGCGGTCACCAACCCGCCTGCCCAGCGTGGTGACTGTGGGCAAAACACATGAGTTCACGTTACTTTTGGCGTAAACTTGTGGAGGCCTATGTCCAGCAGCGGACTGTATAGGCTGTAATGTAATGTAATGTATAATTTATTTACAACTTTTAAATAGAACAGTAATAATATATTTTTTTTAATATTTTGTTAAGGTTAACAACACAATATTTTGCATGTACGTAATAATTTTAATGTAATTATGAACGATTTACACTTTAGTGAATATTTATAAGGTTTTGTTCCATTTTATCTTATATTTATGGAGATTAAAAGATATTTCCTTGATTTGAAGAAACATTCAAAAGCAAAACATGTATCAAAAGTGCAAATGATTGATGTATCGCAAAAGCACAAAAATGTTTTCAATAAAATACAAAAAAAGCGACCAAGTTTGAGTAAGGTTTGTTCTATAAGAGTTCCGTACTAGCATATCTACTTAAATGTTTTTATTAAGATTTTTAAAAAGCATATTTCTTGTTTGGGAGCCTTTATTCATTACTGAATTTTATTATAACGCAGTGTAACATTGGCTACTAATTAAATTTTTATAAATTTCGAATGCAGTATGACAGACAGGGAAAATTCAATAGAAGGGTCTCAGTGACATCCTTTGGGTACGAGACCCTAAAAACTAAAAGCAGTATCGTAGTTCACGCTCTATTTCCCTCGTTCTCAGAATATCGTAGGAGACACGTGCATACTGTCACGTTTCGATACGTGAGTAAATATTTCGTACAAACTGCGCATGTTTACACAGTATACATTATTGAAACTATCGGATTTCCGGAACAAATCCGGATCGGAATTTGAATGTTTTCGATAATTACGGACTATTTTAAATTGAGAACTAAGTTTTATTTATACTTGTATTTGACGATGCCAGTTTTAAGCTCGCGTCTGTATTTGTTTTTTTTTTATCATTATTGTTGTCGTCATTAATTGCTGAATATTCAACCTGTTAAAAATTTTACGACGATTTACACCAATAATTTAAAAAATATTGTAGATTATTAAATGGAATGTTTTATTATGACGAAAAAAGCTGACTTCAATTACATCGCCAAGTAATATAACTTAAGTAGACGAAAAAAATTAACAAACGCACTAGTCGTCACTACGATTTTCGAGGGTTTCGTCAGATCCTGGCTTTCTTATCATGGTACTACACTTGAAATATCTCCTTTCCAACAAAAAAATAATTATCAAAATCGGTTCATAAACGACGAAGTTATCCCCGAATATACATAATATATATACTAGCTGACTCGGCGAACGTTGTCTTGCCGCTGCTGTTGGTGGTAGAAGGGTGAAAATTTAGGATTGTATGTATTTTTCAACGCCAAATCATAATATAATAAAAAATAAATAATTTATCTAAAAATTAAGAAAATATATTTAGGGGTGGACTACACTTAACATTTAGGGATAACATTAGGGATGAAAAATAGATGTCGATTCGATTCCCAGACCTACCCAATATGAGTTTAACTACAAACACCGCGACACGAGAATTTTATATATTAAGATGTATACTCGTATATACGGTCGGATTGACTGACCTTGTACTTTTTTGAAGTCGGTTAAAAACAAGCGTATGGCCCACATGATGATAATTTATTACTGTAGCCTACAATACCAAAAGCATCGCAAAGACATTGTCTACCCTACCTCTGACACTCTCCATGAACTCTGATCACTTTACTCACCGCAGGAACACAACAAACACTGCTTGGAAGCAGTATGATTAAGCTGTGATCATTTGTAAGGTTGAGGTACTTCCTAGTCGAACTTTTCCAGATTTGGATCAGAATATTTTCTGCTGTGTCCTACCACAATAAAATAATTTATAAACAAAGTAATTATATATGCTGTGTGGTTACGGCTGTAAGAATATAGTCACCCCCTCTCTTCCCGTGGGTGTCGTAAGAGGCGACTAAGGGATAACACAGTTCCACTACCACCTTGGAACTTAAAAAGCCGACCGATGGCGAGATAACCATCCAGCTGCTGGCTTTGAAATACGCAGGCCGAAGACGGGCAGCAGCGTCTTCGGTACGACAAAGCCAGCGCTGTGGTAACCAACCCGCCTGCCCAGCGTGGTGACTATGGGCAAAACACATGAGTTCACGCCGTTTTTGGCGCGAACTTGTAGAGGCCCATTTCCAGCAATGGACTGTGATAGGCTGAAATGATGATGATGATGTCTATTTTAGTCAATTTTAGAGCATCAATTCTTAGCATTACAGATACATATGTCTATAATCGCTTCAATCATTACAGCCTATACAGTCCACTGCTGGACAGAGGCTTCCGAAAGTTTTTTTATAATCGCTTACGTATAGCAAAATCTATAATGAAAAAAATATTTGTGTATTGTATATATATGTGAAAAAAGTAGAACGGTTATTAAAAGAAATTTCGGAGTCATGAAGTTTAAAGAGCTTTTTATAAAATCTCGACAATTTATACGCCCTTCCATCCTAAGAGTTCGTAATTATATTTAGGCGGACTTATAAAAGTTCGGTAGGAAAAACATTTATATTAATATTATCGTCATTTGAGCTTTATGATTTTAAATATAAATTGAAATAACCTTAACCTCAACAATCTTATTTTATCAAGAAGTGTAACTCATAAAAAAGTCTATAAAGTTTCAGAGATAAGACTTGGAATCTATAAAGCATATTTTTTATGAAAGATCGCTAACGTGACTGGTTTTACAGAGATCATTTTGAATAAGTTACATAACAAGGCGAAGGTTCTTGGTAAAAAGTTTTCTTGATATTTGGTTTTAATCACATTGTTCCCCTGTGGCTTGGTGGATTATATTCCTATCTTAGAAGTACCTGAACCTTACAGAAGATCACAGCCAAATAATATACTGCTCTGTGTTCCTATGCTGAGTAGTCGGACTCGGAGCTGTTGGGAGGGTTTGAAGGTAGGTGGCAACACAGTATCCGCTTACCATCAGGTGGTCCGTCAGCTTATTTGTCAAAAATAATAGTTTTGAATGCTATTTATGATGCGTTGACGCTATGACGTTAGTGCTAGCAGTCGACTTCCTCACAAGACTGATTTTTGAATTTGTGCAGATATACAGAGTATTTGTCTTGGTTTGAGTATGGCCCTGTGAGTTTTCACACCGTACCAACCTAAAATCTTCGATTTGGTTATCATCATAAACATTTGATAGCGAGCGTTAGTAATGGTAGAGCGAAACGTAGGGAAATTATCAACGAGCCCACTGTGAAGCAACGTGGTGGAGCTCCATCCCCTCCTATATTTAGAAGACACCTCTGCCTAGCAGTGGAGCTTATGTCCAGTATTCAGTTCATATTTATGTGTTCATTAGTATGATACGTATGTGTGAAGGCAGGCATTACATTTGTAAAGGAAAAAGAAGTAAAATAAATATTTTTCAGCCTTAAAAGGTGATTAGAAAAATCCAAATAATTTCAACGAAATATTTTTGCGATAATAAGTACGGGTCTTTTAATATAAGCGCAATTAACAATGGATCTCGTCCGATTGATTTCTGATTGCTTTCGTTCTGATACTAATTATTTTTGCATCCTCTTATTCGAACGTTAAGCCTTGGATATTTGTTTATACAAAATTTTTAATAAATGATGCCGAATTTAACAGAACAGAATAAAGTTTCTTTTAAATACATACGTAAATTTGTAAAATTTATAAATTCTTAACTTAAATATTTAGGTATAGAAAGTATTAAATAAAATATCTTCTTAATTATTTTATTACTTTTCGCGTCAAACGAATTGACCCATAGTATTTTAGACGTAAAAGGATATAGATAAAAAAATTATTTATCTGTGAAGAATAAAAAAAAATTAGCATTACATATAAATATTGTTTTTTTTAATTTCTTACAAATTATTTTCAATATTACAACTTATTCCATCAGCTTATATTGTAATAATCATAATGACTTCGTATGATGAATTGTTAATATTCACTTTGTAACAATTTCGGCGGGTGACAAGACAGTTTTTAAGTTAATTTACCGCTCAAGTTTACAAGTCGACATCTAAATTGTTAAGGCGACCAACGAAATTATTCAAACTTTGTCCATTACATTCCAAAGATAAGCTGGCACTTCATAAATATAAAATAATCAGACTTTAAATTACCACAACATTAGTATTTTAATTTTTATATTCTTCGCTATTTTCATGTGTTTAAAAGTTCTTGATATAAATAATTTCTTTGGTATGGTAATTGTGAACAAAATTATAGTAAAGAAAATAACCGTTTGGATCTAACATAAACACATTGACACGTGTTTTACCTACTAAGTTTTCAAGTCAGTAATATATGACAGATTTATGACAATTATATAACATCGTTACCCTTAAATTAGTTCATTAAAAAGGTTCTTTTTTAAAGATTAATAACATTACAAGCACTAAAGTGCCTTTGAACAAGGTGTGAATGTAATAAACACTATATATATTGAATTAAAAGTGCTAAATCGTCTCTCGTTAATGTCTACAGATAGTGTGGAAAATTAAAAGCAGTAATTTTATTGGTTGTAATTTTTCAAAATTGTAATTATATTAAAAAATAGTTAGTTAAAAGATAGATAGATAAGTTACCTGTTTTGATTTTGATTTTAGTTTTGTTTTTTTTTTTGTGTAATGAATGCTATGTCCACATCTAGGAGACTCAATTGTACATACATACTTTACACTTTGTCCTTCACTTTATATGTCTATATTAAACGATTGTAGTCAGTTTTGTGGGCTATAAAAAAAAAGAGTTTCTTAAACAAAAACAAAATAACCTAGTATGAGTATAGCTTTTTCTTTTATTTATTTAACACAAACACTCGTCTGTTTTTAACAAAAGGCAACTACGTACGCTTTAGGTAACAGTCGACTTAGATCCTTATATTATATGTTGTCATAAATAGTATATTATATATTGTTATAAACAGTAATAGCTCTATTAATAAATAAAACTCACAGAAAATAAATATAAAAACAATTGTTTTCTTTCCTTAAGATTAAATGTGTTGTCGATGCTTAGTCATCCAAAGGAAAAGGAGATGCCTAGTGAAACAATTGGCGGGTAAAGATGAACACAATCAAAAGGTAGCCGAGCGTTAATACTCCGTTAAACACTCTAATCTACATTTATTTGAATGAGAATAACATTTATAGCAAAACGGTATAAAACAATAAATGCTTAACGGCAAAGACTGGGGAAATGACAAAGATATTGTCCTCCATATATCATCTGTCCGTCCATGTTTTCTTCAGTGATAAGTAATCACCAACATATTATATACTAAAACCTTTTCCGAAAGATGTTGCATCTTATGGTACAAGTATTATTCCGATTGATTCAATACTTTTTGCAGGATAATCGAACAAAAAAAACCGGCTCCCCATTTATTATTATATTTATACTTGCACTACTAATTTCGGGTATTATTTGAAAGTTTTCAGGTATTAGTTTCATAAAAATAGCTTTGTAAATATCAAAACCAATTGTAGATAGAGTCCTTAGTTCAGATTGTAAAAATTATTGTAAGTCATTGTCCTTGAAGTTTTGCAGACATTATTAGAAAAAGGTTGGTATAGATAAGAGCACCTGTAACTTGTCAGTTATTAAATTATTCTGATATAAAATAATAACAAACAGACTTTACTGAAAAGGTTAGAGCAATATTTTCGTAGAATGAGATTATATGATATGATTTTATTCTTACACCAAAAGTTTTTTGGAGTGAAACAGATATTTGTTTGAACAACGACGGGTCTAAGGTTTTACATCTACAATGTTTGTGTTTCCAAGAGCCTAAACAAATCAACTGATCGCAAAAATTAGGCGTCCCCGATTCGCGGAAACGTCTCTGTTTTATGTCACTATGGATAATTTTAATATAAGGAAATGGTTCAGTAAATTTTAAACGTAGATCTTAACCAAAGGGTCAGTTATACCGCACATATATATTAAAATACCGGTATATTCTATCCAGACATAATACAATAAATAAGACGAAAATATGTTAATAATTTTCTCTCAATCGCACTCTCTCGTGTATTATTAATAAAAACCATACGTATATTTGAAAAATTGCGTATTTTTTATTTATAAATATAAGAAACAATATATTTCTTTCAACTAATCTAAAAGGTAACAAATGTTATGGGTGTTACGTAGGTTCATATCCTTAAGGAAACTATCGGATATTTGGAAGAAATAAATCTAACGCTTCATCCCTATGATAGGTATTATTTCCGGATTCTGAAAAATATTTTCGTACGATTTTTTTTTCTAATCTTTAATATGAATAGTTTCATATGTACATAATAAATATTATGTATTACATCTAATACCTTCCCAAATCACTTCCAGAGCATCTGAACGTGAATGAATAAATCTGTACTATCTAATAACAAAGTTTAAAAATGGTAAGAGAAGGGATTCGAATCCAGAGCGCCTCGACGTGAGTTACGTTACCGACTAGGCTGTTCCGTTGCTGACCAATTGGTTAAAGGCTAGGCTTGAATTTTTAAAGGCCATTTTCTCCGAATTATTGAGCGATGCGCTTTACAGTTTTAAGGGCGTAATAATGATACACTAACCAATTATTACGATTCTCATCACAAAATAAAATCCCAAGGTCGTGCCCTCTCCTTGTAAGTAGGTGTATTAAAATAGATTATTCAAGTGTTACTAACAACGCAACCTCAAAATCCATATTTCTAGCAATTTGTATATTTCCAGAGTCAAAAGCCAGTGATTTCAGCGCAGGTGACATTTAGCGAAACATAACATTGTTAGGTGGGATCGAGCAAATTTGCTCGGCTAGCATTTCAACACAGTTTCAATTTCAGTTGGAACAGTTATTTGCTTATCATTATAGATACTTAGGTATTATTTTAGGATTACAAGTTTACAGTTGTTTTAGTATAGTTAGAAGTTTCTTATGCAATGTTTATTTTATTTATTATTCAATTAAGCGGGAGAGAATTATAGTTCGGTATTCTTCGACCGTATTTAATAATAATTGCACAATTTATTAGACAATGTTAGACTACCTTTATTGTTTTTCGATATTTTTATCTTCATTAAATATTTAAATGTTTTATGACAGATTATTATTAGTATACATATTATATTCAGTGAGTCGGACTGACTTCATCCCTTTTCTACCATTTGACCACTCATTCAACAACATACTCAACAATAAATGTGGGAACATTAAAATTCCGAAACCTTTTTGTAATTTTTCTGATATATTTTATTTTTGTTTTGTTTGCTTGATATCATAAAATCATAGTGAGACAAATAAATTTATAGAGTAAGATGTCTGTCAAAAATAAGCATAAAATTAATAATAAAAAATCGAGCAATAACATAATTATCAAAAAATTATGATAGTATGCAAATTACATTATTTATATTTTGTTATTATACTTGATACTCATTAGATTAAAATTGGTTTTTGAAGCTTTAGTGAATCGGTATAGCGATGAGATTATAAGCTCCAAATTGTAGCAATTTACATTATGTATTAATCTCACATCGATACATCTAAAACAATAGGCAGGGAAAGTCGAACGCAATCAAAAAGCAATCTACCGTAATCCACGGACAGCCCCAACGGGGCCGATTAAAGAATTTCCCTTCCCTTTATCAATTATCTTACTTTGTTTCTAGAAAAGATACTAACAGCTATTGAGACCTTAATTATTTATCTTGATACAGACCTTTTGCTTATTATAATTAAATTATTTATTTTATTTATTTGTGTATTTACATAAATAAAAGTTTAAAAACGTCTTCGTTATGTATGTTGTTATTGTTATGTACATAAAAATTGTACATAAAAATTTTGTTACTGTATCAGTATTTACTTTTTAAAAATTTATTTTTTAACGTTTTTATGTTCATGTTATTTTAAGTAAATTTTGAACATGTAAAACATATATATTATTAGCTAACGTTTTGTTTTATTGGTTTGGCGTTTGTATAGCTATCGTTAAACCTGACAGTTTTAGATTCCCAGGACTACTGATACGAAAAACTCACTTCTGATATTACACATTACATTATTTAGACTATGCATTCTAGATTACATTATACATTTTAACATAACGTTTAATACGACAATTAATAATAACACTTTTATTAATACAGTTTCGATATAGACGCATTTATCCAACGTATATTGATATTTGTGTACACGAAACATAACACTAAACCATTTAACGTGGCAGTGTTAAATCGAAGTATTGGAACGTTTATGACTAGCTGACATATTGACCTCGGGAATTCGGTTTGCTCATGTGCCAGTCCGTCCAACATTCGTAACTTTATTATTGATAAACCTGTGCAACTATATAGTGTAACAGCGCGCGATCATATCGAAATGGAATTTCGATAGAATTATAAATACGCCTGTTTCATTTTTTCAATAACACGGTAGAAAAAAAATCACATTAAATACGAAAATTACTTTCCTACGTTCTAAAAAAGTAACGAGAAGAGGTTATATTACGAATAATAATAATAATAATAATAATAATAATAATAATAATAATAATAATAATAATAATAATAATAATGCACTAACAGATAAAGAAATTAGGAAATCCACAGTAAATAGGCACAACGAAATATGGAGAAATAAACAGATACATGGTCAATTTCCCAAAAAAGTCTTAGATCAGGGTAACATAGACAAGGAACTGTCATTTAAATGGATTAAGAAACAGCAGATATCTCCAAGCATCGAATCCTCAATATTTGCAATACAGGACCAAGCAATTATGACACGACAACACCAACGTGACATACTTAAAGAGCCAGTAGACGGCAAGTGTCGGCTGTGTGCAAGCAAAGATGAGACCACTCAGCACATAATATCTGGTTGTGAAAAACTGGCAGGGACCTATTATGTTAAACGACATAATAACCTTGTCCAGTACATCTACTGGTGCTTGGCTCGACAGCATAAAATGGAAGTTTCTCACTTGTGGTGGAAGGAAACACTGACTCAACCACAAGTGAAAGAAAATAACTCAGCCAAAATTATGTGGGAAATCCCTGTTCAAACTGATGTCACCATAACGCACAATAGACCGGATTTAATTTATACAAACAAAGATAACAACAAAACTTACCTAATAGATGTAACTGTACCGTCAGATTATAACATCGGAGCTAAAGAAATTGAAAAATTAAGCAAATACCACCTACTCAAAACTGAAATCAGCCGTTTGTGGAACACACAAACGGTTGTCATTCCAATAGTAATAGGAGCAACAGGAGTAGTAGCTAAAAGCATAAAAAAGTACTTAGAACAGCTAGATTCCAACATTGACGTTAGCATTCTTCAGAAACAAGCAGCCATACATACAACAATCATACTCAGTAAAGTACTTGGAGACACTGTTTTCGTACACAATATACAAGACCCACTTTCACAAAATACACAACTATCAGTAGATAGAGACACGCAGCAATCACCAGACACACAGCAGTTAGCAGACACACCACACTCTCTCAACACAACTCATGAACCTAGCACAAACAATTTACAAAGACGAGGAAGAGGTAGAGGAAGGAGAAGAAATGGCGCGCAACGTGCGCGTATAGAATAGGAGGGATATAAATGCCTTTTTTCTCGTGGGTTACGAGACGGGGTATTTATTTAGACCGACATAAGTCGTGAAGGTTAGCCAACCATAAAAAAATAATAATAATAATAATAACGCCGAGCTCGAACGATTTCGACGTGAGGCTGCTCCTGAAGTCGAACCCGTGTCCACGGTGCGCAACGAAGTGTCAACGCAACAAGAAGGCGTTCGTAGCGAAGCGCCTGTGGAGGCGATCACTGAGGGAGCAGTCGCCTAAAAAGTAGAACAGATGAGAGGGATCTTGCACGAGGCGATTTCCGAGACTCGAGGCGCTCCTCTGGAAATGAGACCGCGACTTTCTCGCCTCCCCCTCAATGCCGCGACGCGGCATGCCATTGAGGCAGCTAACAGGCTGTTGCCTCCCTATTTGGAAACCAGCTTCAGCTTGGAGGATACGGGTTCTATTCTCTTCGGCGCCGCTCTAGCGGTGCACCGCCTTGTCGGAGCCAAGACCCTGGAGTCTGGACGCGCTACTCATAAGAATAGCGACGTACCAGCCTGGAAGAGGAGAATAGAACGCCGTATCAACCTGGCCAGGGCCCTCATTGGTAGGCTGCTAGCTTTCAGGTCGGGCAACACAAGGCCAAGGATTGTGCGCTCTGTTAGAATGGCCTTCAACGGGCTAGGCATCAGCCTCGATCAGCCTGACATAGCCGATAAACTAACGGAGCGCATCGACGGCCTGAAGCAGAGAATCGCGGCATGGGGAAAGCGCATTCGCAGGTACTCTGAGAGAGTTGAGCGCTTTCGACAAAATCGCCTTTTCGTGAGTGATCAGAAAAGGTTCTATAGAAAGCTGGAGAACCCGATATCGGGCTCTGCTTCCCTAAAACCGAGTACGGTTGACCTCGTCGCCTTCTGGCGCAACATATGGTCAGGGGAGATGGAGCACGAGGAGGGCCCTTGGATTGCGGCGGTTCAGGATGCATGTGCTAAAATCGAACCGATGAACCCAATCGCCATCTCTACGGAGGACGTCAGTGGTGCGGTCCGGCGGGCTCCGAACTGGAAAAGTCCGGGGGCCGACGGTCTGCATCACTACTGGCTGAAAGGGCTCTCGGTCTGCCATGCGACCTTGGCTCGACAATACCAAGAGGCAATAGATCGGAAGACACTCCCGAACCTTTTCACTACCGGAATCACTCACTTAGCTCCTAAGTCCACCAACACCGCAGATCCCACCAACTACCGCCCCATAACGTGTCTGACCTCCATCTACAAGACACTGACGTCCGTTCTGAGCTGTAAGATCTCACGACATATTGGTGAGTTTAATATCTTGCCTGCAGCTCAGAACGGATGTCGTGGAGGCGGTCGCGGTACAAAGGAGCTCCTTCTCATCGACTCTGTGGCGGGCCAGCTTGTCAGACGCAACCGCCGGAACTTTTTGGCCGCCTGGATCGACTACAAAAAGGCTTTCGACTCGGTGCCTCATTCATGGCTCCTGAGGGTCCTCGAGCTGTACAAGATTGACCAGGCAGTTCGAGACTTCCTCGGAGTATGTATGGGGCAATGGAGCACGATCCTATGTCTCCAGGGCGAGCGACTGACGGGTCCGGATGACCCAATCAGGATACGGAGGGGTATTTTCCAGGGTGATTGCCTGAGTCCACTATGGTTCTGCTTGTCCTTGAACCCTCTAAGCACCCTGCTGGAGCGTTCGGGAACAGGCTTTCAGTTTCGGAGAGGAGGTACTAAAGTCTCCCACCTTCTTTACATGGACGACCTCAAATTGCTGGCACCTAACGCTGCACGCCTGCAGGAACTGCTGAAAATCACTACGGAGTTCAGCAGTTCCATCAGGATGCAGCTTGGAGTGGATAAGTGTGCGGTCGTGCATGTGGACAGGGGTCAGGTGACTCAATCGTCGCAGCTTAGTCTCGAATTAACATCATTCAAGACCCTCTCCGAAGCTGAATCTTACCGGTATCTGGGCATGTCACAATGCATAGGGGTGAAGGAAGTGGACATGAAACAGGCAGTTTGTGAAATCTTTTTTGGACGGCTGACAAAAGTTCTTCGGAGCTACTTGTCTGGAGCCAACAAGATCCGAGCCTATAACGCTTGCGTCATGCCCACTCTCTTGTACACCTTTGGCATACTCAGATGGACTCAGACCGAACTTGACGCCCTGGACAGAAGAGTCCGCACAACTATGACGTACCATCGCGTGCATCACCCTAAGTCGTCGGTCATGAGACTGTACATCCCGCGGAAGTGTGGTGGCCGAGGCATGTTAAGCGCTAAGACCATGCATAACCGCGAGGTGTGCAGCCTCAGGGCCTACTTTGAGACGAGACGGGACAGCGCTTTGCATGGCGACGTTTCAATGTGTGACAAAGGACTAACCCCACTAGCCTTGGCCAAAGAGAACTGGCAGAAACCGGTCGTACTGAGCACCTCTGACCGGGAGACCGTATGGATGGAGAAGGAACTGCATGGACGGTTCTACAAGGCGCTTCACGCGCCTCACGTGGACAGTAAGGCCTCCGTGCAGTGGCTGCGATTCGGCGACCTCTTTGGGGAAACCGAAGGTTTTGTCTGTGCAATACAAGATCAGGTGGTCAAGACGAACAACTACCGAAAGCACGTCCTGAAGGATGGCACTCCCGACTTCTGTCGAGCCTGTCGTCATCCCGGTGAGTCACTCAGGCATGTGCTTTCGGGTTGTTCCGCGCTTGCTAATACTGAGTACTTGCACAGACACAACCAAGTGGCCAAGATTCTCCACCAAGAGCTTGCTCTTATGTACGGTCTCCTGGAACAGAGGATGCCGTATTACCAATACTCACCGGTGCCAGTACTCGAACGAGTCCGGCTCTACTGGGACCTGCCTATCGCCACAGACAGGACGATACTGGCGAACAAGCCTGATATCGTGGTGATAGACAGGGCACGGTCGAGGGTATTTTTAGTGGACATCACCGTCCCGCATGACGAGAACCTCGTGAAAGCCGAGACTGAGAAAAAACGTAAATATCTGGATCTGGCGCACGAGATTGTCGACATGTGGGGTGTGGGGTCTGCTGAAATAATCCCTATCGTAATATCTGCCAATGGTTTGATCCCGGTTAGCCTCGCTCACCATCTGAGGCAACTGGGGATCCGGAACGGTTCGCTCGCAGCCAGGATGCAGAAGGCGGTGTTACTTGACTCGGCTAGGATTGTCCGCCGGTTTCTCAGCCTACAGCCCTAACCCCCGGCCGTTTGATCTCCCTGCCGGGGCGTATTCCTCCACCCGCTTATATTTATATATGTAAGTATAAGTAAATTTACTATATTATTTATATAAGTAGTTATTATAATATATGTATCTATTATGTATTGGGCGGGCGGAGTGACATTCAGTATGATAATAATAATAATAATAATCTTTATTTCGGGACTAGCCCATATAGTGTTAGTAACAATGATGCTTATAATGTAATGTTAGTACAATTACATTTAAATAATTAAATAATTACATTTTAATAAATTTTGAATTAACAATAACTATAATAATATTTTTTAATAATAACAACAATTTTAAAACAACTAAAATGTGCATTCCTTTTTTTAAATATTATATTAATGTGAATTATAATTTAATTATTAATAAATAAAAAAATTAATCAAAATGATACTATTTAAGTATAAACTTAACTAATTTTAAATATGAGCAATTAAATAAAACGTTTTTGCGTTTTTAGCATCGATACTTGCATAGCCTCGATACAAAAATATTATGTAACTCGAGCTTAAACAATCTGAAATAAATGGATATAAGATGATTCAAAATCTTTCTATTGACTAATGAATGGTGTTTTCCCGTAATTTCATAGGTTATAGAAGAGCAAAGAATTAAAATAACTAAAAATCAGCATGTATATGGGTATTATTAGAAAGTAAGATTAACATTAGTCTAACCTTTTAAATCAATAAACATACAAAAATATTACCCATACAAAATGCCAATGTTAAATTTCATATGGTAGCAATATCTGGTCCTAATTCCGAGAAAATCCTCGTGTCTAGTTCCTCGTAAAAACCATACCCAATCAGACCAGACTGACTAACTTCTGCCTAGTGACAACTAGCAACAGATAACGAGTTTTGCACCGCTCCGTGTTGTATTGTGCTCACAAACAGTTACTGTCGTGTTTGTTAAGGTTTCATCCAGAGTTTCAATTGGATAGACGTTTATATATCGGTTTACATATATATATATGTTAAGACGTGTTAAAGTACTATTAGTGAAAGAGATGTATTTTGTGTTAAAGTCCATACTTTCTTAAATGAGACTCATTTAATAAATAAATTGTTGACTAATAATAACATTTAAATATGCTATTATTACTAAATATTGGTATTAAAAATAGTTGTAGAATGGAATATTCAGCACTAAATAATATATATTTGTTCTTTTTTTAAATTATTTAAATTACTGAAATGTATAATCGGAATTTCTTTATTCAAGTCTTTATGTGGATGAAATTTTGAACTGCGAACAATGCCATTGTAAAGACCTTACGACCTTTCCATTTTAAGACATATTACGTCTTATTAATTTATGCAAAATATAGAACATTTTATTTTAAAATCGGAACTTAAAAAGATTTGGAATTTCCATTTTCAATTTTTCTATATATAGTCTGTTGATGACACTAGTATAATAAAGTACATCATCGTCATACCCACTCAAGTTCGTCCGATTAGGCGGGCATCCGAGTGTTCACGGATCATTAAGTTCCTTCGAAAGGATGACCTCTACATTGATACGAAAACCTATATTTCTAACCGTTAGCCCGAAAACATACGTACGATTATTGGATCGGAATTGCCAGTAATGTGTCCTTTTTTACGACTTTAATTTGACATTTTGTCTAGTAAGTTCGACCTTTCCATTTAATGCTATCCTGGTACAACCGAAACAGTAAAGATAAAATAAACTTTTACCTTGTTAGTCAGTCCTACCTTTATTTAAAGAGTTCTTTGTTAATTGAAATGAATAAGACACGCTATTGGTGCAAATTATCTCTAGTTTCATGAATATAAATTTAATTTGTCAGTAAAATCAAAAGGAGCAAAAGTAAAAATTAAGGTTGTCTTAAATAAGACAATTATCACTTAAAGTGCTAAACTTACTGACTACGAAATTGTTGACTGTACTGAAAGTACTGAAGTTACTTATCAAAACAAATAAAACCAACAAAATTGTTTGTTTAAATATTATCATAATATGCATCAGAGATATATTAACGCCAAAATCTTTAACGAGAAGCGAAAATTAAAGGGTAAAATTTACCTCGTATGAAACTGAACATATCATCTACTACGTCACAGATACTGCATGTCATTCATATTAAGTGATATCATATTGCAAATATATAGGCTGTCAGGCACCCTAGGTATTTGCAATATTCTGATAATCGTGAAACCACTATGTTATTCCTATGTTATGATGTTACACGTCATCCAATCGACTATAAAATATTTAACGCGACAAAATTTTAAAACTATTTGGGGATTGAAATACCTTGTAGACTTTTTTTGTAATCACTTGACTTTCTGCTCATACTTTGAAATTTTATATTTCTACTAAATTAGCTTTATTACTACAAAAGCTATATTTGAAATATCACTCATCATCACTTCAGCCTATCGCAGTTCACTGCTGGACATAAGCCTCCACAAGTTCGCGCCAAAAATGGCGTGAACCCTTGTGTGTTGCCCATAGTCACCACGCTGGGCAGCCGGGTTGGTGACCGCAGGGCTGGCTTTGTCACACCAAAGACGCTACTAGCCGTCTTCGACCTGTGTATTTCAAACCCAGCCGTCGGGTGGTTATCCCGTCATCGGCTTTTTAAGTTCCAAGGTGGTAGTGGAACTGTGTTATCCCTTAGTCGCCTCTTAAAACATCCACGGGAAAAAAGAGGGTGCCCACACTGCTTGAATATATATCTGAAATATAAATCTGAAATGTAAATTAAAGGAAAAGTCACATGTGATTATAGCCTATGCAATGTCGTCGAAATATCTCTTCTAGTCTAGTAAAAGTTAGTGTTTGTAGTGACTGTGATTGCTTACTTATCTCCAAAGAAGTCTTCAGCGACGTTTTCCGCGATTCTTCTAGCCTTTCCTTTCATAGTATAATTTATCTGTTAATCCCTTTCTAAATTAGAAGTAAAATAATAAGTGTATCTAGCGCATATAATTCCACTATAACGCATAATCGTGTATTTAGGTTTTCTGAAAGAATTAACTCGTTTAATATTGAAGTAGCATCTAATGCGATAAGATTAATTCAGACTGTTGTATCGTCAGCATTAATCGTAGGCTAAGAACCGGCCATTTACCTTAATAACATCACTGACAAATGTAGTAGATGTTAAATTTAAATCCTGACCCTATAAAAGAAAATGTTTTCAGACATCGAATTGAAAAATGGTTATATATTCGAAGTACGTGTTTTGTGAGATTTTGATTGCAAACTTAAAAATAACCGTTTCGTTGTCATCTGGATTTATGTACATATGGATTTATGAACCTGCAAACTTACAAAAAGAAAAACCAGCGGTTAGGGTATTTCTATTTGTATAATTATCTGTTTCCTAACTGTGTAAAAAGCCTGCAACACCAGAAGCATCGCAATCCCCCAATGCAATAAATATTAAAAATTTACTAGAAAAAAATAATAACCTACTTCTTGCATGTAAATGAATCTGGTTTTTTTGAGATAAATTTTTTAAACCTAAGTATCCTTTTCACTGAGGAAAATTTCAAACTTCTATTCACCGGTGACTTTATTTTCAATTAATATATTATTTTGTATTCTCCGAATCTTATACAACAAACCTTTGTTAAACTTTTAACTGTTATAAAGTACATACATACATTTTAGCACAATTGACCGAGCGAAAAAAATTTCGACTTTCAGAACTTCTATTTTATTTTTATTACATAACAAATGAAGTGAAACGTTAATTGAACTTAATAAGGTTACTATATATTAGACACGCTTTAACTTTAAAGAAAATAATAAATATAGAAAATAATAAATTTTAAAGAAATCCATTAGTTTTCAGATATAAATAAATATACTTTCGTTCAATTTAACTTAGAAAAGAAAATTCTAAGAAATGAAAAAGTTTGTCAAAAGACCGTAGGAAATAATCGTATTTCAATTAATACTTGGATTCAGAAACTATAGTGCTTGCGTTTCCCGGAAGACAATGTTTTGTCAACCAATTTAAACTTTTATCATTTCCCTTAACGATATATACATATATAGTGTTATTTTCGTTCCAAATGATATTAACATTAAATAAAGCGTAATAAATGTTTATTAATTGTTTAATAAATTATGATGTTTTTTAAATTGTTTAATTATTACACTATAATGTTAATGTAATAATAAATAAATTATATTAACATTATAGCGTGTTAATTAAATTAAAAACCCTTTTTTAAATATTATATCGACCAGTAATACAACACAAGTCAATGAAAAAATAGTCAAGTAAATACGAAATATTAGAGATAACAAAAAAGTACTAGTCAGATCTCGATTATATTTAAATGACCACATGACAAGCATCACCTTTCGTTTAATAAATTTCATCGAAATCGGTCCACCTAGTTAGAAGTTATCACACAAGAAAAGTACAATGAAACTGATAACCTCCTCTTTTTTTGAAGTTTGTTAAATGTCGGCAAGAGGTCGGTCAATGAAGTTCGCAAATAGGAAGTTAACGTTACGACGCTTCGCTCTTTTAGATTACAAATCTCAGATATAATATTGAAAAAATTTCCTAACTTAGTCCATTTATTTTAATCATACATAATTTATAGTTGTGAAACAAATTAGTTGTCAATAGAAATACTTATACTTCTATATTTGTGGAACAAACTTCTTGAGATAGACTGATTTAGATTTATAAACTGTACAGAAATAGTTATTATTTATTCATTCATTCAGATTAATGGCTTCCAAGATAGTTATTATTTAAACACTAGCTGCCCGGACAGACTTCGTTCTGTCAAAAGTTAATAGTATTTTTTTTAGTATTAAAACCTTCCATGGGCCTTAAGGAGTACATAAAAAATAAATTAGCCGAATTGGTAGAGCCATTCTCGAGTTCTGCGCTTAGCAACATTCACATATATATATATATATATATATATATATATATATATATATATATATATATATATATATAGATTGCCACGTGTAGTTAAAAAAGTCAAATGTCAAATGCCCTAAAATTTTTTTTTTATGGCACAAGGTCGGCAAACAAGCTTACGGCTCACCTGATGGTAAGCGATTACCGTAGCTTATAGACACCTGCAACACCAGAAGCATCGCAAGCGCGTTGCCGACCCAATCCCTAATCCCCCCAGGAGCTCTGGTCACCTTACTCACCAACAGAAACACAATACTGCTTGAAAACAGTATTATTTTGCTGTGATCTTCTGTAAGGTCGAGGTACTACCCCAGTCGGGCTGCTCCATATTTTGAGCAGGAAATTCCTGCTGTGCCCTACCTCAGTTAAAATTAAACCTAATATTAAATTAGGATTCTTATATTTCATATACCTTACTCTGACTCTGGAAAATAAAAATCGCGCGTTGCTGTTATTGTGTTAATATGTTTTTATCCTGATTTATTACTATTATATTGTAGAGAATTTATCTTTTATCAAAAGCACTAACATCAGCGATTTATCTTGTCCCTAGACTTTTTCGGATCTACTTGGTGGTCACTTATTATTCTAGTCTGGTTCGGACAAGTTTCTGATTTTTATTAATCTACTTCTAAAATTGTTTTTTCGAGTAAAAAATACGAGCTTGGATAGTGCTTAAGGTTTAAGAGATTCCGCCTAGTCTAAGTATTAATATATCAAGTAGGTAATGTCAAGTGAAAAGATTTAGTTACTTTGATTTAGGAAAACATTTTTGTATCACTCAAGTGAATAACGATAAATATTACGCTTACACTTCAGCCTGTAATATCCCACTTCTTATCATAGGCCTCTTTCCCCATGTAGGAGAAGAATCAGAGTTTAATCCACCACGCTGCTCCAATGCGGGTTGGCGGATATATTCCCTACTATACAAATATTTGTCATGTGCGAGGATCGAACCCGCAACCGAACGATTAATATTATTATTTTATAATAAAAACCGGATCCAAACAAATAGCTCTACGTAGAAGTATCAATCGATACTATTATACTCTTTTATGTTCTTTAAATGACTTAATGAACATTTTTTCTTACTGATAGAATATTTAAAAAGTACTTTTTCGTAACTAGTCTGAAGAAAAAAAACCGTCAGCGTCGGACCACGTCCTTGTTTTACTAGGCAGTCACAGGACTGTCGATCTGTAGTTTGTATGACAAATCGTCTGTGGTATTAATATAATTATAATGCATGCTTAATAAAAAGCATGAGCATTTTGAGCGCGTGGATGTAAATTTTTAAATTAAAAAAAAAAAAAAAATAAAAAAAAACCTAGTCTAAAGAAGTAAACTCATCGTTCTGTAGTATTTTGTATGAGCACAATTATGAACATTTACATGATCTTAGCAATATCGTTAATCTAGCACAAAATTTACTTGAAGTATTTCATAATCATCCCGGTATGTATGTAACGTTATTAAAACCGAAGATTGTCAGCAAAAACGCGCAGTTGTTCGCTTGATTAAATTTTAATCTAGGTTTATTGGTGTAAGGCACGGACAGAAGTGGTCTCTAGTGTCTTTTGACATAAACTTGCTTCTACACGAATTAATTATTTTAAATAATTACAAATAATAATAATTTTTATAAAATAATTATTGTTATTTTTTTTAAACAACAAATATTTCTTTGATTTGGTCTCCAGCGATTTTTAAAAAATTGTACCGATTTATATCATTACAGTTTTTGTCATTACTCGATGAATTATTTTAAAATACAAATATTTGTAATATTGAGCCATACTCGATGTTATAAATATTAATTATTTTATTCTACTCACAAGTGCTAAATTTTAGTCAATTATAAATAATACCGTTAATACGAGAAATGAAAATGAATTTTTTATCAATATAATTGTTTTCTCACAGACAATAGACTAAAACAAGTTCTTAAAATTTCAATAAAATCAACGAACGAAATAAATATAATATCACTTAAAAGGATTTTAAAATACTTGAACGTTACACCAATTAAAATAAAAAACTCGACGAATATTCGTTTTAAAAAAATTAAACAAAGAAAAGATAAATAAAACTTCATTGTAACCGAGGCTCATTTCGAATGAGGCTTCACAGTAAGATAACCGTATTAGGGGCCGTTCAGTTTTTTTCCCACAGAAAACACGGAGGGCTCTCGAGGTAAAAGGCATTCATTTACACAGTTTATTTTTTTTTTTCATAGTTTTTGTGAATTGCTTTTATCTATTTTTTTTTTTAAATTACAAATAGAGTATTTTTACGTGATTATCTCAATTTGTCTAAAATAAAAAGATACTCTGACGAATTAAATTCTTGACGCTTTATATAAATCATTGTTAGTTTTTGTTTAGGAAAATGCTAAATATGATATTAGTTTTCTACTGCTTCCTCTATTTTAGTGACCAAGAGTCGTAAATATTATTCTAACATATAAACCCTTTTAAAATGTATGGTCATAATGATGAATTCATACATATTAGTATATAGAATGTCAGGAGGAGCAAAGGTAGTCGTCCGTAGCGTGCATTTCATATAGGCAGAAAGGCACTGCCTACCCTGGCATGTTATTAAAAATGATATATAAAACATGAACATTACAATTATTTTTGAATACATGTTTTTGAAAAAGACATAAATCATAATGTAATTTAAATCCGCTTCAAAAAAACCCGCCGTCATATATGCGATATCAGCGCTTCGTGGGCATCGACGACGGGCCTTTTATGAAACTTCTGCCTATAATTGCTTAATAAATGTTAGGCAATGACAGTAAGATATTATATAATCCTACAATTTTATAATGTCGCGCGCGTCATATGGAATACGATCAAAGTATTGTGTTTTTAACATTGGTCGGTTTAACAACGAAATTAGGCACTGCCTAAGAATAACCTGTCAAATTAAATTGTCTTGAATTCGATACCGTTTGTACTAATAATTATGATTTTTGACACGATCGCGTAATCGCAACATTCCACAGAGTAATATTATGCAATTCACTTTTAACTTTTCGTTTGTGCGTTCTTGTTATTAGTGAAAATATATATATTGTCTATATATCTATACTAGCTGTGCCCGCGGCTCCGCCCGCGTTGAAATCAGTGTGACACAAAGTTTTTCCGGCAAAAATCCAGTGAAACTCTCATCATAGTCGGCTTAGCCGTTCCATAAGCCTTCCTCTTGAAGCCCTCTCTCCATTGATGAAACTGCATGAAAATCCGTTCCCTAGATTTTGAGGGAATCGATCACATACACTTTTGGGGACTTTGTTTTATAATACACAAACTGTTGCCCGCGACTACGTGCGCGTGAAGCGCGCGTCGCGTTTAACAAAATGGTTCGTTGAATTCGTCAGAATTGTGGTATGAAATAATGTATTAATAATATAGGTAGTATTGTAGTGTAAATATGTTTAAATATACTGCATGCAATTTAGTTTTTAATATGGTTCTACGTAACTATATGTCACAGAATAGCGTAACGCACGCTCCTCCGTGACTCCGTGAAGACAGGGGTAAATAAAAAGTATTCTAGTAACGTAAAGGTTAGAAAAATATATTTTTTGTACTACTTATAAGTGATCAATATAACTGTTTCTTGAACACATAGGGTTACAACGCGGTTATTTTGCTTTAAACCGACCCTGCTGTATAAGTTTCATACAAACTATCAACCCCAATTAAACCCCCTTAGCGGTGGAATATCGCAAAATTCGTTCTTAGCGGACGTCTATTAATTATAATCTACCTCCCTGCCAAATCTCATCTTTGTCCATCCTGGATGAATGGACCATCCAGCAGTTTTTGAGTTCTCGTGATGAGTGAGTCAGTGATCTTTCTCTTTTTTTTATATATAGATTACGATGCATTATTTGAACACCTTCTCACCATGTATAGAGCATACATTTTAAATTTCAAGTCTCTTACTTCAAAAACATAGGACTTTTATATAAACTTCCAGGCCCCGTTTTACCCTTTTAAGGGTCGAGTTTCGTAAAATTAGTTCTAAGCAGATGTCTACGCCTTATAAGAATCCTACCTGACAAATTTTAAGTTTATAACTGTTATAGTTTCGGAGATTTAGTGATAAGTGAGTCAACCTACCATCCCCCGTTTTAACCCCAAAAAGGAGTTGATTTCTAAAGATACATTATTTGGATACCTTTTTACTATCTATACATACATTTTAAATTTAAAATCTCTTACTTCAAAAACATAGGACTTTCATACAAAGTTCCAACCCCCGTTTTACCCCTTTAAGGGTCGAGTTACGTTAAATCAGTTTTTAGCATATGACTACGCTTTATATGGAACCTACCTGCCAAAAGTCAAATTTGTAGCTGTTATAGTTTTGGAGATTTCGTGATGAGTGGGTCAACGTAACATCCCCCGTTTTAACCCCGAAAGGGAGTTGATTTCTAAGAAACATTATTTGGACACCTTTTTACCATATAAAGAGCATAAATTTTAAATTTCAAGTCTCTTACTTCAAAAACATGGGACTTTCGTACAAACTTGCAACCCCCGTTTTACCCCCTTAGGGGTCGAGTTTCGTCAAAAACATTCTTAGCAATAGTTTACGTTTAGTTTTTTAACGTTTTAGTTTTTTATAAGGAGACTACCTGCTAAATTTCAAGTTTGTAAGTGTTATAGTTTCGGAGATTTCGTGATTAGTGAGTCAACGTAACATCCCCCGTTTTAACCCCAAAAGGGAGTTGATTTCTAAAGATACATTATTTTAACACCTTGTTACCATCTATAAAGCATACATTTTAAATTTCAAGTCTCTTACGTCAAAAACATGGGACTCTCATACAAACTTCCAACCCCCATTTTACCCCCTTAGGGGTTGAGTTTCGTAAAATCCGTTCTTAGCGGATGTCTACGTCCTATAAGGAGCCTACTTGCCAAATTTCAAGTTTGTAGGTGTTATAGTTTCGGAGATTTCGTGATGAATGACCTTTCGCGTTTATATATATTATAGATATTATATCGCACCTTCGGTGGAACAAGGGCTCAACTCCACTTTATGTAATTTTACAGGAGAGCCATTTTAAAGTTTTTTTTACATTCCGAGTCGTATTATTCGTCTTTGTACTGCTTCAAAGTGTTTGTTCTTTGCATGAAATACGACCTATTCATTTGTGAATATGCCCATGTAGTTTGCAAGTGCCAAATATTTTTTGTTAATTGCTATTAATATATTTTTCAAAATAAGGTGTACATTTATGCCTTTGTTCCACCAACATTTAAATCGTTTTGCAATTATGACCATATTTATCGTTCGTGTTTTAAAGATTTTGAAAAATAGAAACTAGTTTATTTGTTGCGAAAAATGTTTTATTTTATAATTAAACACCCTTTTTAAGAACTTCTGTTGAAAAATCTTAAAAAACTCTAGCGAAACTCTTTGGAATTTGCCTTTAAAATTAGCGTCAATATTAACGTTATAAAATCTTTGTCCATAGTAATCAGTCCGTTTTTACTTTACTCTTACAAATCAAACTCACTTACTAACTCCACTTGAACAAATCAAAACTAACAAACATAAAACTACAAACAATCTTCATAGTTATTGTTGTACAGACCACTTTGGTATTTTACAGTAAATATTTAACAAACTTGTTGGACCGTTGGACCGACGATATACGTAAGATTGCCGGTGTCGGCTGGATGAGGATTGCGGAAGACCGGGATGTCTGGCGCAAACTTGGGGAGGCCTATGTCCAGCAGTGGACTGCGATAGGCTGAAGTGAGTGAGTGAGTGAGTGAGTGATTTAACAAAAAAAAAAACGATAAAAAGAAAGAAAACGTATCTAAGAAACTAAAATAATAATAGCAACAATGCTTTTATAGAAAACAAATGAATCACGTAGCACGAGATCTATCCCTTAAAGAGGTATCTGTAATTTCACCCCATCTCATCCCGTGGGTATCGTAAGAGGCGATAGAGGAAAAACCACTAAAGGGTATGCAGCGCCTTCTAAGCACAGCCTAGCAAGCGTGGCGATTACGCCAAAAATGGCAGACACGACAAAAAATTGTCCCCCAGTCCCCGGCAGCCGCGCTAGTCCTGGCTACGGTGGAGGCCACGATAACGGCGGGGCAGGAGGCTATAATCTCCGGCAGAAGCCAGGCCACCACACCCAACGACGACACTTGGCCCTGGCAACATATAACGCTAGGACGCTGCGGACCGACGCGATATTATAAGCTTATCTGAAGTCCGAAGAGAGGGAGAGGACTCAATGTCTCAAGTCTGGCAACCTGTTGTACTATCGGGAGGGCGACCAACAGTCCCAGGGTGGTGTCATGTTCCTCGTCCGCAAGGCTCTCGTCAACAATATCGACGTCGTCAGGAGAGTGTCGAGCAGGGTGGCGTACCTTATACTCAGAATATCCAAGCGGTATTCGCTAAAGGTCATAAAGGTTTACGCACCGACCTGGACACATCCATATGACGAAGTGGAAGCTATGTATGAGGAAATCTCTACAGCCATACATAGCTCTACATGCCACTACACTGCTGTGATGGGGGACTTCAATGCGAAGCTAAGCAGACGATGCGGTGATGAGTTGTGAGTGGAGCAATTTGGATACGAGCAACGGAACTCCCGGGACTGGCTACTGACTGACTTCATGGAGAAGGAGGGACTCTTTATAATAAACTCCTTCTTCAGGAAGCCGGAACGGCGCAAATGGACCTGGTTGAGTCCCGACGGCACTGTCAGGAACGAGATAGACTTTATCATGTCGACGAACAAGCACATATTTAGTGATGTCTCAGTGATCAATGCTGTGAAAACAGGAAGTGATCACCGACTTGTCCGAGGCACATTGAATATCGATGTCAAGTTTGAGAGGGGTCGGCTGATAGGGTCTGCACTCCGACCTGCGCCTGCTCAGATTCAAAACCCCGAGAGCTTTCAAATCGAACTCCAAAATCGCTTTGGCCTGTCCCTTGGCCGACTGCGTAAATGTGGACGAGCTCAACGACGGGCTGGTGGAAATTGCCCGTGCGGTGGTGTCTAAGTTCTTCAAGACCCGCTGCCAAAAAAAAGAACCAACGCATGACCGATCGTCGTCGAAAGCATTAGGGGAGGCTTATGCTCAGCAGTGGGCGTCCATGAGCTGGTATGATGATGATGATGATGATGATTTTTTTATTTTGGTGGTCTTCAATGAAGGTGGCTTGGATGCTATCAATTTGTGGCACATGCATTTCTTCGATATTCTGAATGTCTTTGTCATCATTTAACATCATCAAAACTTTTCGACTTCGGGATCCCATTTTTCCCTGAAAATTTAACTGTATAACTTAGAATAAAGCTTCAGAGTTTAAACAGCAACACCATTTTAAAATTAAAAAAAAAAATATTTGTCACAGTGTAATCAACTACTCAGAGTTAGAAAGGAATTCGGTATGAGAAAGTATGAATTGTTTTTATGCCTATTTTATAAAACATGTATTGGAATAACAACACCACATTTGTTCATAACACTATAAAATAATAAAAATGTTGGAAGTACAAAGTCACAAATGTTGCAATGGCTTTGTCTTTCCAAGCATTTGCTCACGAAAAAGGCATAAATGTGCTAAATATGACTTTGTCTCTCCAGGAATATCAAATATCAAAAGGCATATTTACCTTCGCGGCTTTGGCGCTCCAAGATAAAAACAATGCGCGCGGGGGCAACGGCGCAACTGACCAATGAGACGATGTCGCGCCAAAACGCCCACCAATTCGATCCAAAATGACAAAGACACTATTGCCGTGTAGCCACTTTTAAAGTGAATCTAATGGGAGTCTTTGTCCCACTAGATACTAGAGTGTTTTTTGGGCATTTTTGCATATTTAACTCATTTTACGATTTTTTGTAAGATACGCCCTTGTTCCATCGAAGGTGCGATATATTAAAGCGAAAGGACACTCATCACGAAATCTCCAAAACTATAATACCTACAAACTTAAAATTTGGCAGGTAGGCTCCTTATAGGACGTAGACATCCGCTAAGAACGGATTTTACGAAACTCGACCCCTAAGGGGGTGGTTGGGAGTTTGTATGGAAATCCTATGTTTTTGAAGTAAGAGATGTGTGAAGTGGTGAGAAGGTGTCTAAATAATGTATCTTTAGAAATCAACTCCCTTTTAGGGTCAAATCAGGGAATGGTAGGTTTTGTATAGGACGTAAACATCCGCTAAGAACGAATTTTACGAAACTCGACACCTAAGAGGATAAAACGGGGGTCGGAAGTTTGTATGAAAGGTCCATGTTTTTAAAGTAAGAGACTTGAAATTTAAAATGTATGATCTATAGATGGTGAGAAGATGTCCAAATAATGCATCGTAATCTATATATATAAAAGAGAAAGGTCACTGACTCACTCATCACGAGAACTCAAAAACCGCTGGATGGTCCATCCATCCAGGATGGACAAAGATGAAATTTAGCAGGGAGGTAGATTATAGTCAGTAAACGTCCGCTAAGAACGGATTTGTGGATATTCCACTGCTAAGGGCGTTTGGTTGGGGTTGATAGTTTGTATGAAACATATACAGCAGCTATAAGTTCGCCTGCTAGGTTATTATACTGCAGCCTGAAAATAAAACTAAAAATGTGGTGTATAGAGAGGTTTTATAAAAATAACTAATAAATTATACTAAATTGTGCCTTTTAAAAAATTACTCAGCGTGATAAGCATTTCAAGTGACTGAAATAAAAAAATAATTTGCTTAAACATCTTGATAGTAATGCATATCTTCATAACCACGCGAACGTAGTCGCGGGCAACAGTTAGTGTATTATAACAATAAGTCCCCAAAAGTGTATGTGATCGATTCCCTCAAAATTTACTGAACGGCTTTTCATGCGGTTTTACCAATGGAGAGAGGGCTTCAAGAGGAAGGTTTACGGAACGACTAAGCCGATTTTGATGAGATTTTCAGTTTCACTGGAAGTTTGCCGGGAAAACTTTGTGACTCACTGATTTAAACGCTGGCGAAGCCGCAGGCACAGCTAGTAATTATATATAAATATATTGCTATTTTGTGGAAAAACGGGATGTCTTGCGCGAACTCAGTGAGCCCTTTTTCCAACAGTGGACTGACTGACTGACTTGATATAACGCTTAAACAGATAGTCGATTATGTGTTCATCATCATCATCATGGATGTTTATCCCGCCACCTTTCTCCAGGCTTTCTACATATAAACTATATAATGTATATAACGCCTGACTGAGCGCAGTAGTCAGTGGTCGTCATCCGAGCTACATCTGACGCCCGTTAGCAATAGTTTTCATTCATTAGTTTTGCATATTGGAAAATTACTAAAATCAGAAACATCGACATTGTTTTTATTGTCCGCTTAACTTAAACACGCTAATACGCCAACACGCCAACATGCCAAAACTCCAACACGCCAACACGCCAATACGCCAACACGTCAACACGCCAATACGCCAATGCGCCAACACGCCAACACGCCAATACGCCAACACGCCAATACGCCAATGCGCCAATACGCCAACACGCAAACACGCCAACACGCTAACACGCCAATACGCCAACACGCCAATATGCCAATACGCCAATACGCCAACACGCCAACAGTCCAACACGCCAACATGCCAACACGCCAACATGCCAACACGCCAATACGCCAACACGCCAATACGCCAATACGCCAACACGCAAACACGCCAATACGCCAACACGCCAACACGCCAATACGCCAACACGCCAATATGCCAATACGCCAATACGCCAACTCGCCAACAGTCCAACACGCCAACATGCCAACACGCCAATACGCCAACACGCCAATACGCCAACACGCCAATAAGCCAATACGCCAACACGCCAACACGCCAACACACCAATACGCGAACACGCCAATACGCCAATATGCCAATACGCCAATACGCCAACACGCCAACAGTCCAACACGCCAACATGCCAACATGCCAACACGCCAATACGCCAACACGCCAATACGCCAATACGCCTACACGCCAACACGCCAATACGCCAACACGCCAACACGCCAATACGCCAACACGCCAACACGCCAACACGCCAATACGCCAATACGCCAACACGCCAATAAGCCAACACGCCAACACGCCGATATGCCAGTACGCCAATACGCCAACACACCAATACGCCAATACGCCAATACGCCAACCCGCCAACACGCCAACACGCCAACACGCCAACACGCCAACACGCCAATACGCCAATACGCCAATACGCCAACACGCCAATAAGCCAACACGCCAACACGCCAATACGCCAGTACGCCAATACGCCAACACACCAATACGCCAATACGCCAACCCGCCAACACGCCAACACGCCAACACGCCAACACGCCAATACGCCAATACGCCAACACGCCAACAGTCCAACACGCCAACATGCCAACACGCCAATACGCCAACACGCCAACACGCCAACACGCCAACACGCCAACACGCCAACACGCCAATACGCCAACACGCCAATACGCCAATATGCCAATACGCCAATACGCCAACACGCCAACAGTCCAACACGCCAACATGCCAACATGCCAACACGCCAATACGCCAACACGCCAATACGCCAACACGCCAATATGCCAATACGCCAACACGCCAACAGTCCAATACGCCAACACGCCAATGCGCCAACACGACAGGACGCTAACAAAAATAACAAACCTGTTTAATAACGAACCGTTATTTATGATATTATATCTGTCCAGGTTCGGAAGAAGCCACTTCGCCATCTAAGGACATCGTGGCAGGATAGGAAATTGACTTACCCTTTTTGCGCTTGATAAAGCTCCAAAAAAGTTTAGGGTTTGAAGACAAAGTTGTTTCCAGGCTATTCAAATACAATTTATAGTTTAGATTATGAACCTATGGCCTCGAGGTTACCCTCTTTACTCGGAAACATAATCGGGGGTAATCATGTTATTCAACAAATTATTCGTTGTTATCGGAGTCAGTGCAGGGCCAGTCGTCTAGTTCCAACACAGACCACCCAAGTTAAAATCCCCAAGAACGATTATGTTAAAGGAGCTAAGTTTATCAATTATATGATTTGTATTTAAAATGAAGTGTTCCAAGATATGTTTCCAGACCGGAGGGAGAATATAAACGGTGTAAATGTACAGATAATCAGTTTGACCATTGGTATTTAGCAGTTCAAGTTTTACCCATAAATCCTCACAGTGCGATATACAATTTGTGTGTTAACCTAAATGTATCAATATAATATATGATATGATATTAGAGAGCCAATTCATTGACGAAAGCAATCTATAAAATATTACGCTACAACGATTAATAAAATAAAAATATTCCAAAATCGAAATAATGTATCTCTTTTCGTAGCATAACAGATGAGATAATATAAAAAAAAATATCCTAACTGTTATGCTGTTATGATAAAAATAAGACATGATAAATATTTATAATATTTTTTATACAACTAGGTCGCCAAACAAGAGTACGGCTCACCTGATGGTAAGCGATTACCAGAAGCATTGCAAGCGTGTTGCCGATCCTACCCCGAATCTCCCCCAGGAGCTCTGGTCACCTTACTCACCACAGAAACACAACAATCATTTATTTATACTAACCTATATAACCATTTATCCATTCCGTACTCTCAGTTATGATATTGAAAAATTAAAACGAAAAAGGTCCAATGAAAATAAAAAAAATTACATTTAAGTTGTTACATAGCGAGTAATGAACACTTTGTGACTGTCACAAACAAAAAAAAAACTGTATAATTATTATTTTATTTATTTATTGACAATTGACTTATCTGATATATAAAATTCTCGTGTCGCGGTGTTTGTAGTTAAACTCCTCCGAAACGGCTTGACCGATTCTCATGAAATTTTGTGTGCATATTGGGTAGATCTGAGAATCGAACAACATCTATTTTTCATACCGTTAGCTATGCTTCAAAAATTATTTATAAGACATTTTTTTATTTAAGAAATTGAAAAGTTTGGCTACTAAAAAAAAAAAAAGAAAAATAAACCGAGTTGAAATAAATAAATTTCGCGGCTTAAAATATGAAACTGATTGTACCACGTAGCGAGTAAAGTTTTTGTTTAAATTAATTTACGATACGGGTTAACCGCTCGTTTAATTTTTTAACTTACAACTTTCCCGCACGCTTAATTTTTATGGCTACTGTGTAAATAACGTATAAAAAAATATATTTTTTTAAGCTTTACAGGTGTTATAAAAACTATTTTTATTTACTGGAATTTCTATTTATTGAGGAACAATCATTTTCATTTCATTAAGTTTTATTCCAAATCGTAATCTTATGAAATTGTTAATAAGCTAATATAGTTAAAGTGTCCTTCATTATTCTAGAAATCATCATAATTAGTACGATTTTGTACGCAATAAAGTACCTATTGTACTGTGTGGCTACAGTACTAAAGAATATAGCCACCCCCTCTCTTCCCATGGGTGTCGTAAGAGGCGGCTAAGGGATAACACAGTTCCGCTACCACCTTGGAACTTAAAATGCCGACCGGTGGCAGGATAACCATCCAACTGCTGGCTTTGAAATACACAGGCCGAAGAAGGGTAGCAGCGTCTTCGGTGCGACAAAGCCAGTACTGCGGTCACCAACCCGCCTGCCTAGCGTGGTGACTATGGGCAAAACACATGAGTTCACGTTATTTTTGACGTAAACTTGTGGAGGCCTATGTCCAACAGTGGACTGTATAGGCTGTAATGATGAAAGTACCTATTTAAAGACTAATATAAATTTAAAGTTTATTGGTAGCTGTAAATTTGTTTGTGGCCTTTTATTATACACGCGAATACTCCGTCAAAAGGAAACGTTTAATTTACAAATTCGGAAACTTTGCTTTTTCAAGTTAAGCTTTGTAAAACTTAGGATAAACATATTGTTTTCTAATGTTCACGCAAATTTCACTCGTTATAATGAAACAACCTTTTCGGATTTTATAGCGGTTTATTAAGTTTCTTAAAGACAGTTATTTACGTCTTTCCGTGACCATGGCTGTCAAGTATTCGAATCGTCGGACATTTAATAAAACGCGAAAAGGTTTTTTCATTATAATTAGGATAAATATTTTACCATAAATGTAGGAAGCTAATGTGGAAAACACCTGTCATTTGACTATTCTGTTCTTTTCGACAAAACCATTAGTTTTGTAATAATTTGTGTTGTTGACAAACTGTAACATTTTTTTTTTGGTATTTAATGTAGATTTTGTTAAATTACTTTTAAGTGTTTACATTTTATATGCAACTATTCTACAATTTTTTAATAGATTTTCTAATCGATCGCTTAATCGATTTTATAAATAGAAATATAATAATTAGAAAATCGAATAGAACAGAACGGAATAGAACATAATAAAACAGAATCGAACGGAATAGCACAGTTGTAAAATAATTAAATTTCTAAAATAAAAATAGCCCAAGTTACTCCTTATTACATCACCTATCTGATACCAGTCAAAATCCCATCAAAATCGGTCCAGCCGTTTCAGAAATTAGCCGGAACAAACAGACAGACAAACAAAAATTGAAAATTTTGTTATTTTGGTATATGTAATATTTTATTAAATTGTCAATGTGTCTAATTGTGTATAATCTTTAATCGTCTTTAAATTTGTACTACGAGTATCAACAACAATATGCATATTCTTAGCTTTATCACGTCAATTGAATGACTAGTTCATTGGCGCAGTTAGTATTTAGTAGTAGTAGTTTTAGCAACCCTGCTTTCTGCTCTGGGGTTGTGGGTTCGATTCTTACCCCGAGTCTGGGTGTAATATATATGTATATATTCATTGATATGTATGTTTATCGAAAAAAGAAAAATATGTGGGTATACCAGTCGGTTATTACCTATAACACAACCATTAAGTTGCTTACTTTAGGAACAGACGACCGTGTGCATATTGTGTAGATATTTATTTATGTATGTACCTTACATATACATCCATATGCATTTAGTAATAGTGGTTATTTTAAGTATATAAGTTTTTATTTATTTGTATAGATTTTATTTATTTCGTTTACATTTTTGCTACAAAATTTAACATAGAATTATTTTTTTCAGGGTACAATTTAAATAAGAAAATTGAATATTTTCTCAGGGTCTCAAAGACTGGTTAATCAATTCTTAATCAGACTCTACAACCCCTGGCGGAAAATGAGATGGTTCTATGCATAGAATAAAAAGTATCAGAAGTGATTGCATTCTATCTATTCTATTAAGAAGTTATATTATATAGATAACTTCTTATGTCCTGAAAACCTTTAACAACAATAAAAGTAGTTGCATAGTTCTTTGTAAAAGCACGTTGCACGCACTCGTACATGGTTTAGTAATCTCTCTCTTTAGCATATCACAGTCCACTGCTGGACATAGGCCGACTTAAGTTTTGTAAGAAATTAAAGATTAATTAAATGAATAATAGTAAAATAAAAAATATCCTCGTACTATTTGTAATGTTTTGACGTTTTTATAAAAGATTTGAAATTATAATATTCAACGGATAGTATGTATCTTTTAGAAATAGATACCAGAACCTTCTATACATACCTGCATATAAATAAAATTGAATTCTGTCTATGATTTCAAAATAGCTGTCTTTTATCAAGTGAATTTAGTTATTTACATACTACTAAAATACGAACAAATCTAAAACACAAGCCAATCTTCGGAACGGCTGAACCGATTGTTATGAGACTTCCACTAGAAGATAGAGCATATAGTGGAGCAACATTCATTTTTTACAGGAATTTCCGTGAAATGGGGATTTCCACGGGAAAATCCGTTTTGACCGCGTGCGAGTACCTATGTCCAGATAGATATGAAAGAAACAAACGTTTATATTAAATACGACAATTTTTGCCAGCAATTCTATACATCTATACCAATGCTATAAAGTTAAAAAGTTTTTTGTTTGTTTAAGTTATCATCATCAGGGTCTACTGGTTCGAATTGAAAAATTATTTTTGTGCTCGATAGTTCGATACCGAGGAATCATTTTTCTCAAAATTAACGCGGTTCAAACCACGTGGCAGAGCTAGTATTAAATTTCGTAATAGAAATGTATTTTTATTGTTATAAAAAATATATATTCATTCATTAAATAATACCTCTTCCATTCTCCACAGCTTTATACCGCAGCGGAATTTTATGAAAGTTCATTTCATTTGAAAGGCAATAAATAAATAATAAAGATTCAACAGTAGAAGTTTCATCAAACCTTTATCGTAGCCGTTAAGTGTATTTTACACCGCTATTGATCAAATTGTTATGAAATTGTAGTTTAGAAGATTTCTCATACATATTTAATACTAGTTTTTCACTCGGCATTAACCGCGTCAATTGTCCGCGACAATTCCCTTTTTGCTCAGTAATAAAAAATGAAAAATGCTACTTAGTCATGACGTAACTTTCTCCAGAGGAAATAATTTAAAAAACACACAATTTCAGTAATTAATTACAATTTCCTATACAATTTTCTATTCCTGATCCTATATTCAAAGGATGTTTGGAAGGGATCGCTTTTTTAGAGACAGGACTTTAGACCGCCTTTCTGCATTTCCCTTTGATTTTACTACTTTTTTATCTTTTAAAACTATTACAAATATTGAAAAATAACTTTTTTCTTTATTATTTTAACAGTGCTATTAACTACGAAATGCATATTGTATTTAGCGGAAATAAAACAACGTTGATAGCGTGTAGAGCGGTACTGAAATGAGATTTATTCTTCTTTAAATTAGTTGTCACATACAGATTGTAATTAAAATGTCCCCTCAAATGCTTCAGAATGCTTTTCACTTTAATTCAAGTGTCATCTCTTTGTAAATAAATGAAATGAAACGGTATAAACTTTAAAAATAAGACAATGTGTAAGTATATATCGCTAAATTATAATTTTGAATAAATGGCTTTTAATTACTTTAAAGTAGTAGTTTAACTTTTTTTTAAGGTAACGCAATTGAAAACGACGGTCTGTTTTAGATTTTTAAACTATATTCGTAATACAACTTTATTATAACCGATTTTAAATTTTAACAAGTTGAAGTCATTATAAAAGCTTTTTAAATAGTTACGAAGGAATATCTAAAAGTTCTTTTGAATAAATTGGAAGAATAATTACAGATTTGTTTTTGTAGATATATAATTATGTTGTAACATTGCTCTAAAGCTTAATACCTTCATTTTAACCAAGCTGTCTGTCTCAGTATATCTTTAAAATAAATTAAAAAACTGCACACAGTGTATTCATCAAATAAATTTATTTAATATTATATAAAACACACTTTTTAAAAGTTACAGATGAAATTATAAAAACATAAAGATAACGCGTTCGCTGAATGATTCACAGTGTAGGAGGGTGTTTATTGATGTTATAAACTTATGTGGCTTTATTACGGTAGATAAGAAAACCATAGCGGATTTAATTTAATTAGCTATGTTAATATTTTCTTATTATGTTTACAAACATTGTAGTAATACGAGTAATATTTAACCTTAAACAAATATAGCGAATCGTTTTAATTTCATATCGAAAAAATATTTTTTTACTCACATAGGTTACAAAAGTAATTAGTTATCTGTTTGTTTATTTTTTATGATGATTATATGTGTATGATGTATGATGTACTAGTCACTGATTCGTATATATTTTTGTTTTTGAAATCGTTTTCCATCCATCATCCTTCAATTAGTTTTGCATTTATAATATTAGTAGGCTAAGCCACGTTTGTTCCTGTCGGATTATTTTTTACTCCTATTTCGTTTAATCCTTAAAATTCTAACAGATAGGGATGTCCATTAATACAATTAAAAAGATTTTTAAAAAAATATAACAGTTCAAAATAGAATTAAAATACATAATAAAAAAATATATTTTTTTTTTAAATCGTATATTCATATTAACTAATTAAACTGAAGTGATGATTGATTCTGCACTGATAGAGAAGTCTTTTTTCTTTCGTTGTGTTTGCTCTGTGTGGGAATTTAATCGATCAGCGTTAATAAATCTTTCATCATCATTCATCGCAAATTATTCTTCATTCATATCATTCTTCGCAATTATGCTTCGAGTTTATTTCTTATATTTCGGATTTATTCATAAAAATAAATAAAAGTAATAAAATATAGCCAGTTTCAATTGAAATTTCATTTGAGGAGATATTCTGCGATTACATCATTTAAACGCAAAATTCCTTGAATAAAATCTACACAAAAACTTGTACCTAAGCTCGCAATATTTGGCATCGACGCTTGATTAAAGTTTAATGAGCATCTCAGATCTGACGGACGTAGAATTGTATAATTCAGAAATGGTATTATTTAATGAATGAAGATATAAAACACGCTTTACGCTTATGTATTGGAAATTATTTGGGTCAATTAGAAGATTATCTTAATCACAATAGGTGAAGATTCAAGTCTTGGTTAGTATAATAAATATAAATATACGAGTTGTATGTTACATATACATAGATTATTCGTTCAACACAAACTCTGAGGTTAGTCGACGTAGAAAAGGTAAACTGAAGGGTAAAGACACACATACAGAGACATTATAGAGTATATTTTATCTTTACATACCTATCTCATTTCAAATATATATTGTTTCAATATTTCAACAACTACAAAACTATTTTATTTGATTTTGATGAACTGAACTATTTGAACTTTGAACGATGAGTTATTTGAATTTGTGAACAGAATAAAAAAAGGAGTCTATGTAAGAAACGCTACTAGTGAGCCTGCCCGTCGAAAGGTTGTTTATTTTGACTTTTAGCCAAAGAGCAGCTAATAGTGTATTAACTATTTATTTTTTTCATACTATCATTCGAAACAATTTAAGCAGACAGCGGTACAATAAATATGATCAATGATCATAGTTACTTTAGTCATGTAATGTTTAACGCTGTGGTACCAATACTAGACTATTTTAAATGTCATCAACATGCAGATGGCATTGATGGCACTAAGCAGAAAGTATCAAATTAATAAATTATTTTGTATTATTAAATTATAAAATAGGAGGTATAACCACTGTTATTAAAAATAATATTAGTTACTAAATTTGCACGTAAAAAATGGCACACATGCCAATTCAATTTAATTTTCACTTCCAAGCTGCCAAATGCAACGTTGATATTATGGGTAAGCGGGACTTTCGTTATTAACAAAAGTTAATCAAACACCCCTGTCGGTCCATCTAAATGACTCGACGAAAGAAAATTTGCATATTTAAGGCATAATAATACTTAAGTGAGATTTGAACCACTTGGAAGGTTACTTACTTGGAGGTAGGTACTTTAAATAATTCATTAAATTACATTACATAACAAAAAAAACTGCGTCTATGTCAATCAAGACATGGAATTTATAAGTCATAAAAATGTTTGTTAATGTGTATTGTGTTTTCATTTGTATGAAAACACAATACTATTTGATTCATCTTCCAGGCACAAGTACAATACAATACAATACAAATATACTTTATTGTAAAACCGGAAACAATACATGTAACACAAAAGAAAAAGAAACAAGCAAGGAAAATAATAATAATAATGATAACAAATAATATATTTTAACTTGCTGCTTAAAATAATAATGAAAACAATAAGTATTTTATCTTGCTGAAGCCTGAGTCTGAGGCGGCAATTTACTCATTTATAATCAACCATTCTTCATAAATATGTAAAAACTTTTCAAGTATCGTACTACGTGTTATTAAGTAAAAGTAACAAATGCTATCAAAACAAATATCCCCCAGGGTCACTCATTACAATATGAAAATATACCATTCAGAATAATGATGATATGAAAGATTTCATTTCATTCTATCTCTATGCGATCAAATTAGAAATCCTGAAATCAATAAAAAAAATGTATGTAACCAACGCTGCCTGCTTTATTGCTTTTATTTCAAAAACCAATAGCCGTTATAAAGAGATGTGGAGTTTACGACACCAAAGGAATTGGAATTCTAAAGAAGCTTAAAGAATCCACGCGGGAATTTAAGTTTCTTAAAGACCATGAATATAAGTAAGAGAAAATCATGACAAAATTCCTAACCAGCTATGAACTTAATATGCTGCGAGTATAGTCATTGTAACGAGCAAGTTCAATAACTATAAATTTAAAACTCATCATTCATCGTCCGACAACGTCTCATGACTTGGGCTCTTTCCTCAAATACTACAAGGGTTGCAGCTTAGCACACCACGCTATTCAGCTGCGGGTTGACCGTTTCTTTACCTATCATGAGTAACGATCGCTATCAGCTGTGCTTGATGACAACCGGAATAAACTACTTTACGTAGTATCAAGGCAAGGCGGGGAGACCTACATGTAGTAGTACGTGCATCTAGATCAGAAACAAATACTATCCCGTGGGAATCGAACCTGTACCAATTACAACGGTATTTATTAAGATATAAAATTACAATTAAATTAATAAAAAAAGTATACCACAGATAACACAATCGCATAAGTAACAATTAATTAAATACAACAATATAACGAATGTGGAGGGACAGAAATGCAGTATCTATTTTAAACCAACCAGCCATTGTTTATTTATAATTGCTTGCCAGAGCTTAGCTCTGTAAGTGACGAGTTTAAGTTAATAGGGATCTACTAAGCTTTTTAAATTAATAAATTGTCTTACTCAAAGTATAAAAATCTATTTATTTTGAAATAGAGAATGTTCTCAATCTAAAATGGAATATTTTCCAAATTCAAATTTATTTTAAATTTTTTTTAAGCCTGTGAGGAATAGGTTGTTTAAGAATTTAAATAAATAAGCATTGATATAAAAATGTGCTAGTTCATTTAAATAGATAAGATGTAATAAACAACAGCTTATGGTTTTGTTTTTTGAAGTTTATGAAGCCATTTTTTAATATACTCAATGATAGCATAAATTTGTATCATTAAATGATTAGTTTATTTAATACAGGTTTACTCTTAAAAAATAATCATACGTACTTTGCATGTTCTATATATATTTGTAATAAAAATACAGTTATAAAAATAATGCCTGTAGAGGCGGATATTTTAATTTTTTACTGCACAGTTTAATAAAACTTTACAAACGATTTTTTCAAACAATTTTTTCCAGAGTTACTTCGTTCGACGTCGTAGTTAAACGGTTGTAATTAAGTTACTTATATAACTTTTGAACTTTTACTCGTACGTGCGAGGCGAGAACTAAGAAAAAAATCTATGTGAGCTATATTTAGAAATTTTACATAAACTTTTTAATAGTACATTTAAAAGAAGATTAACTTCGGATTTTTGCAATATTATACATATTTACAATTCACAACTTAATGACTAAATATTTAGGAACAGTTGCGGAATAAATAACATCCTCGTGGAATAGTACCAAGATTGATGGCAGAATTTACCCTTTGCCGATTATCTGGGCAAAAATCTACCAGCCTGCTTGTCACCAGTGGAGGCAAAAAGGCGAGAACTTTAAAAAACATAGCACTGCTACTCCAAGGTCCGGGGTTGTTTGTGTGATTTAGAATTTTTCCAAAGATCATTGGGTGAAGCCTTCTTGCGAAGCTCAAAGCAGCGGATGGCACAGCGATTCTTAGATTCGAGAAGAGGTCGAAAAATTTTATAAACGGGTTTACCTACTCGTTGAGCGCACACGAGCGTGAGACTCGGGTCACCGAAAATCCACGTCCGACCGAACCACGAGATTAGTACAACGGGAAGATACGATTGAGAACCTTAAGGCCGCAGGACGACCTTTTCTAAAACTACCACGCCATTATCGTGGTGTAGGAGGTGTGGTGGTGCTGTTCTATAAGAGAAGTGATAAATCTCTATTGAGGAATTACAGAGATCTCACTTCTGTGTCACGTCTATAAGCTGTTTTTTGACGGTTATTCGTGATCATCTCACCACAAGACTCGTCAAATTCCAAATCACCAGAGCAGGTTTTCAAAATTTGTGAACTACGAGAAAGCTTTTGACTCTGTCGAGACCTGGGCTGTTTTGGATTCTCTGCAGAGATTTTTTTCGACTGACCATATATCGAAATACTGAGATGTATGTACGACGCGAAGACGATGACCATCCACATCTAAGCTAATGCTTGTGTTATAGGTAACATCTGTCTGATACTACTTTTTTTTATAAAAATGGATAGAAATAATACAAATGTAAATATATAAATACAAATATTACACCCAGACTCAAGCGGGAATCAAACTCGCGACCCACAGAACAGAAAGCAGGGCCACTACGAACTGCCCCAACGAGCTAGTCATAGTTTTGTAAAAACCATATCTTGAGTTTCGGTATAAAAGAATCTTTTAAAAGTTTCTTCATCTGATGAAGAAACTTTTACTTCGACCTAATATCTTACAAAAATTGTGTTCTTTCCAAAAAAAAATAAAAAAAAAATGATGTAATCATTATATTTAACGCATCTATAGAGTTTAAGTTCTTTTGAAACTTCTTCATTACAGCCTATACAGTCCACTGCTGGACACAGGCCTCCACAAGTTCGTGCCAAAAATGGCGTAAACTCATGTGTTTTGCCCATAGTCACCACGCTGGGCAGGCGGGTTGGTGACTGCAGTACTGGCTTTATCGCACCGAAGACGCTGCTGCCCGTCTTCGGCCTGTGTATTTCAAAGCCAGCAGTTGGATGGTTATTCCTCCATCGGTCGGTTTCTTAAGTTCAAGGTGGTTTGGAACCTTGTTATCCCTTAGTCGCCTCTTACGACACCCACGGGAAGAGAGGGGGTGGCTAAATTCTTTAGTGCCGTAGCCACACAGCACTTTGAAACTTACATTAACAAAAAATATTGATTTTGTTTTAATAGTATTTTTGATCAATTATTTGTCGTATCCACTGTAATACAACGTCGAATGAATAATGAGATATTATTTACGTATATGCGGTTTGACGTCTTTATTCCCCATTTCTTTCTTATTCGCGCTCAAAACAATGCCAGTGAGTAATTAAAAAGTTATGATACATTTGAACCGTGTCCTATTTTAAAACAACGTAAGCTGGTTACAGCTCGTATGCAAAAATGCTTTTTTAAATTTTAATTTAAGATTTTCTTTTCATACATGGTACTCTAGAATTCTTTTTTACAATAAAGAAACTTGCGAGGTATTTGCCTTGAATTAATTTATAAAATAAAAAATTTAACCAGATGTGGAAAAATATATTTGAAATAAAACTAATTATTTTGAACATACATAGTCCATATATAAATATGTATAAAAAAACGAAAAACATTTGTAAAAAAATTGATCGCACCTACATTATATTGTTATTTTATTCATTCAATTTTTAAGCAATGGAAAAAGAATTATTTTTATCTAAGTTCATACTAAAGGTTTTAAATAAATACACATTCGGTGTATCTTCGTTAACAACTTCGTGTTGTCCTAGATTAGGCCAAAAAAAAACTTTTTCAAATTTAATAATATTCTAGTATTTTACAGAAACTGTTTTATTCGAAAAAATTAACTGACTGACTGACTGAATACAAAATTCTTACAGCTTTATTTCATAACGGAACGATTTTATAAATCAAAATAACAGACATTAACGAACCTTTAATAAACTTGACGCGACTGAATTTGAAATAATATCCTTGAATAACAAACTTATTTATTAAAAAGATAAATTTCAATACGTAACCGCTGACATAAAATTTCCATCAAACCCAAGTTGAAACCCAACTAATTAAATTAATTATTTGGGTTCGAAATTGAAATTAACAGACCATTGAATATCTGAACAGAGTATATAATTGTTATTGCTTTGATTGTTCTAATTATAACGTATACATTTTGTATAACGTTGTATTACTCGCGGTTTTGACTATAATAGCCATTGATATTTGTGACATTGATTTGTATTTGTGCTTAATAGGAGTAAGATTATCATTATTATAAGTATTATATATCAAAATGTTTGGTTTTTTTACTGATAATACTTTATAACTGAGCTGATATTATCCAGTAGATAAATTTTATAAATCAATATATAACGGTCAAATTATACATAGCTCAAATCATTATATGATTTAAACTACTTAAGTAGTAGTAGTATAATATCCGTTGGAATCATACAAAAAATTAGAAGTATTTTTTCCTCGTTGAAATGCTATACATATTCTCTGAAGAAAAAAGTCACCAGCTCCTACCACTGCAAAGATCCAAGTATTTCGTTGACAAATACACAAAGATAAAATTCGGAAAAAAAACTGTCGAATATTTATGCCATTTAGTTATTTTTAGTAAACTAATGCGTATCTACGAGTGTTGGCAGCGGGATATCGTATAGCTTCTAACCATACCCTACTTTACAACCGTATCTGTGGACTGAGAAGTGACCGGCGATCTGACATTAATGAGCTTAAATAAACTTCCAACGTCATACCAATTTTAAATATAAGCATAACAAAGAAAACTCTTAATCCGAGACTACAAATCTTGTCACGATGAATCAGTGGTGAGTAACAAACGGGCTAGAAGTTAAATACTAAGATCATTAAGTAAGTTAAACATGGAAGTAGATAAATTGAGTTGTGTAAGATTCTGCTGAGCCTCGCTAACTTAGATTGCCATCTTTGAAATGTTAACGACTACTATATAAATCATGGTCGTTTTTACCCGACTTCCAAAAAAAGGAGGAAGTTCTCAATTCAATTGTATTTTTTATGTATTCTTCTTATATTATATTACTTCAAAACTTTTGACCGTGTGGACCGATTTCGACAATTTTTTTTAATTAAAAGGGGTGCATGCTATTTGGTCCCATTTAAATTTATTTGAGATCTAACAACTACTTTTCGAGTTATATCTAATAATGCGTTTTTACTTGACTATTTTTTCGTCGACCTACGTTAATTGACTAGCCCGTTGGCGCAGTTTGTAGTGGCCCTGCTTTCTGCTCCGAGGGTTGTGGGTTCGATTCCCACCCCGAGTCTGGGTGTAATATAAATATTTATTTATATATTTATATATGTATTATTTATAAGTATGTTTATCGAAAAAAAAAAATATATGTAGCTATATACCAGTCCAAGCTGTTACCTATAACACAAGCATTAAGTTGCTTACTTTAGGAACAGACGACCGTGTGTGTATTGTATAGATATTTATTTATTTATTTATTTATTTAATTATACAGCATAACTTTTTACTGGGTGTACCGATTTCGATGATTTTTAATTTAATTGAAAGCTGATTTATATCATGTAGTCACATTTAAATTTCATCGAGATCTGATTACAACTTTTTGAGTAATCTTTGATAACGCGTATTTACATGACAGTTTTTCGTCTGCGTTCTATTACTTATCGATGTAATTGAAGTCGGTTTTTTTTCGTTTGCGAGCAAATACACGCATAAATGTAAGTGAGGCCTTAACATTATTTAGGTGTTTAATGAATTATTAATTTTCGCTTTTTCTATTTGTAGTTCTAAACTTAAAACGAAAAAAATAGACTTTATTTATAGTATTTTAATCAAGTTTTCGATTTTGTTAGTATTTTTATGGCATCATCAGAATTATGAAAAAAAAAGAAAACTCTGAAAATTTCCTTTAAGACACAACCCGTTCCCATAACACTCGGAATTCAATTTAAACTTGTACGATTCTGAAACTAAACCATTGTTATTATCGCATTGTTAGGGAAATCGTTTTCGCAGCTTACTTCAAACTATTCTCCACTAATCTATGCTACGTCACTTCTTTGTAAATACATTTCTGACATTTAGAATGTAATTAAGGAGATAGATACTATAGTAATTGACAAGACGTCTGATTCGGTTTTAACATTTTCAGTGTTTGTGGCTATTTTACCCCTCTATACCAATTACAACGTTATATAATTTTTTTAAACTTTTAATGTCATTAGAACACTTTCTACGTGAGAATTTGCTATTGAGAGAATTGCGTGGAATCAAAAGTGTTTAACATTATGTTACTTGTAAAATAGCCTACAGTATTATATATAATAAGCCTTCATAACCCACAGCTACTGAATCCAAAAATGTCAAGTTGCTAGCAGTCGATATTCATTCAATAAATTATAAATATGCAGAAAAATAATATATAACAAGTATGAATGAACACCGCTTATTACGGTTAAGTCGACGTGGTTGATTTTTAACTTGATCATAATTATTTGAAAAAAAAGGATAGTAAATAGTTTTTAGATTATTCGTCAAGAAAGATCGAGTAGTATTTTCTATTTTCATTGTAATTGTACTTTGTATGAAAATTTCAACAATATAAAAATTATTCATTGTGAATATAATATTTTTTTTTTTATTCTAGACAGCTAACATTCCACGATCCAACCAGATCGTGCACATAACTAGTTTTACTTTATTGATCTGATTGGTTCGGTGTTCAGATTAAAATCATTATCCGAGTGGATCGTTGTCAACGCACGCATTGCTCAGGTTGCTACGTCGAAGCTTATTTGTATGTCGTTTCGGCGGATGTTTTTCTTTCTTTTTTTAAGTTTTTCATTGCTGCAGGTTGGTATTTTTTTAAGTAAATTATATCCATTTCTAGGTCAATATATTTTGATGAAATATAAAACATAACAAATTAAGAGTTGACTATTCAATTCTAACAGTAAAATACAAAATGTAGTTAAGAATGAAAAAAGTAGAATGATAAAATTTTCGAAGTTGCAGGTGAAGAAAATTTTATATATGGGTCATCATAAGGTATTTTTGACCCATTTGGTTCAAACAGTAAGTACTGTTACTGATGTGTAATAAGTATATTACTTAGCATTTAGTTGTCACAACATACTAACAGAAGTAATGTAAGACTTATGTGGTCAACGTCTAAGGAATAAACAAAAAACCAATATATGGACTAGCTAGTAGTATCATGACTAAAAGTTATAACATAACAACAATGCTGGTACATGTCAAAGGTAAGTCAAAGGTAATTTTATTAACCTTATTCAGCCAAATGTTATTTTTTGTAGGAGTTTACTCCTTAAAAAACGCTATAAGGTCCATGGTATGAAAAAAGCATGGGGGGTAAAATAGTGTTTGAAAAAACTGACGCTGACACTCAGTGATGCTAACACATGATGACTCTGATGGTTAGTTATACGCTTTTACGATGCTTGATGCTTAATTTACGTGCTACAGAGCTTATAGCTTTTTATGTAGGACTATTTTATCTAACTCTGTTGGCTAAGCGTACGGATAACCTGATGTTAAGCAATCACTGTAGCTTATAGATGCTTGCAACACCAGAAGCATCGCAATCGCGTTGCCAGCCCTACCCCAAACTCTCCCCAGGAATTCTGGCCACATCATTGGCCACTAGAACACAACACTACTGGACTGGATATTTACCGCTGTACTCTACTAATAATACACTAAATATATTAATAATACACTGAACTTGCTTTAATTGTGGTAGATAGACATTGGTAGATTTTAAGGTCAAGGATTAAAGGTTTGATTTATATGCAATTTATAATTTTTATTTACAAGCAAAGACTTGTTTTAAAACGGCTTTAATACAGTCCTTCTTTCCTATCCTTGTCCTCCTGTGTGCTCGTTATCCACATTAATTTCCTTATGATATTGATAATTGTATTATATTTCAACTGAAATAAATAAGTATTATTGCATAACCGATTTCATTCCTCAAAAAAAAAAAAAAAACGTTTTCAACTTAAAAATATTAATGCTGGCTTTAATACCATTACCTAAATATTATAAATGTTAAAAAAAATACACAAAACCTTTTCCGGTTACCACTTCGCATTGTTCTATACAATTATGATGAGTGCTTTCAAATAAGGTTCGCAAACAGAAAAGAATCTCGACTTTATTTTAAATCATATACCTAAATATCTGAAGTGAAGATCTAAGGGAAATTACCACAGCATAATAAATCATTTAAGTGAATTCCGAGCGTATATTGAGAGGGAATTCGGGTAAGCAACAAAAGAATTACTTATCTCAAGCCCTGTGGGTAATGCAGCGTTCAAATTATAAATTTATATCCAAAGATTGCAAAGTTAATAGGTGTGATTTTCTACAGATTACGTATACGAAAGCGATTCACAGCTGAAGGTTATTCAAAGTAATTGAAATCATATTGTTTAATGATATTTACGTTAATTTCACTGATCATAGTGAGATAAGATTTTCGAATTTTTAGAACCTGTCCTCCCGTGACCATGATTGCTGTAAAGTATCCGAAACGTCGGGTATTAAAAAAACTTAATAAACCGCGATAAAATCCGAAAAAGTTGTTTCATTACAATTGGTATCATACAAATACAAATACTATTGTACACTAACAGAGAAAATTAATATTAATATTATTTCTTCTTAAGTATGTATTTACTATATTTTGTAGGCGGCGCCTAAACACCGACGGTCGCGGGTTCGATTCTCCCTCGGAGTGGATATTTATGTTTACACAAATATTTATTTCCGGTCTGGTTGTTAGTCCTTGTGGGTCTCCCGATCGTGTCTCGGAGAGCGCGTTAAGCTGTTGGTCGTGGTTGTTATCATGTACACCTGATAGCGACCGTTAATCATAGTCGTTAATCATATATCCGCCAGTCGGCATTGGAGCAGCGAGGTGGATTAAACTCTGATCCATCTCCTACATAGGGAATGAGGCCTATGTCTAGCAGGATGTTACAGACTAAAGAGTAAGCGTAAATGCAGGGAAACTGAAAATAATTGAAGATAGACGAAGACGAGAAGAAGACGTACATTGAACAATGGTTACCGTTATATTGCAGTTAAAAAGCGATAACTTAGTATACAATATCGTTATGTCTCATAGTCAATTTGATTTTTCTGCGTATAATGGTCGGTGGCAAAGTTTCAAAAATCAATCATAACTGACATGAAGTCAGCGTAGCGAAATGTTTTAATTTAGCTAAAAGCGAGATTTAATTTAATATCACAATCTCTAATTAAACAACGGCCTTATATTATAGAATCAATTTGTAGTAGTAATTTTTCAGATCGTCATTATATTAAATTAACATTCCAAGTTGAACCTTCCAAGATTTAATAGTGATTTTAAAATTCTGATTAAATGAAATACGTCATACATAGACTAAAATAATAACTAGGTCATACTTTCATTCAAAAATGCGGTATAACACTGTAGACATACCTACCCATTAAACCTTTCAACTCGATTGTCACATGTAGTAATTCGACTGACGTGATTACCTTTATCAGAGATGTGGATTCAGAAGGGCTGGTTTTATGTTTGCTTAATGATACTCGGAGGGATTCCTGTGGTTCGATTCCCTTTAGTTTCCATTCTTTATGTTATTTATGCGATTTATTTTTACGCAATCATTCCATTTTTTTTATTAAATATCTTAAATTTTTAACGCGAAGATAAATTTCTTACTTTTTATGAGTTGAATAAATTTTTATATACCTGTTATATATAAAAAGATATATAAAAACATGATATAAAAAGATATAAAATTTAACCTTGAAAACGCGAGTAAGTCATTTATAATCAATATCTGTATAGAAACGCAGTGAAATGAGTGTAATTATAACGCCCAGATCATTGCTATGAATGAAATATTTTAATGTGTATTTAATTGTTATACTATCAGTTATTGTGTATTGAATTGTCACTTTATAAAATTCAAAACATAAAGAAGAAGTTTTGTATAGAATTTAATTACTTTATTGTAAGTAGTGGAGATAGCCATAAGGGATTTTAACGTATTAAAGAATTTGTTTCGATAATTTTTTAGTGTAGGTGGTGGTGATAAAGATTGAACCTCAACCATCGGATGTTAAATGTCCATTTGTAACGGATATTTGAGCAAATATTTGTTTTAAATGTAGGTGTTTGTCGTTGTACGTCTCTCTACCGCAATCCGAGGGTGACTGATTACTACACCCTAGACTGATCGATTGTTTTACCTAATAATGATAATTACGCTTGATAAGGGACTTATTCCTCAATTCATAGTGGAATAATATTTCGAAATAAGACATTCTTCATACATAATAATATATAGTTATGTATATAGCAGTAGTATATAAATAGTTTTATTGTTGAACTTTAATATTAACATTTACATTTTTATAAAACGGTGTCGTAATCATTAGCTCCCACCTCACAAGCGTCGAATAGTAAATCTGTCAAAATCCACTAAACATTAAAAGAAACATATATTCATTAAGAAAAACAAAATAAAACAATAAAGAAGTACTATAAGAGCAATGTTAGTTAAGAGCAAGTTAAAAAATAATTATGTTCTTAAGCCGTGTTGTTTTCCTATGGCGAGTAAGCCAGAACTCCTGGGCCCTCCCCAGTAGTTACTGTTTATCTCCTAGGAGACCGTACGCTCGCTTGTCACTCTAGCAATATACAAAAAAACAGTATTATTAACAACGACAGCGACAATTAACAAGGCGTTAAACATGAAATACAGTTCTAATGTGTCATAATTCTGTATCGCATCTCTCGAAATTAAGCGAGTGCTATAAATTCAACGATCACTTGAAAGTTAGTAGAAGTTCTTTAATTAACTATTTCGCCGTTCCGCTGTTCCATTGCAATGTTAATTTGCTTGGGTCAGCAGTTTTACGACCGGCTATCTTACGAGTGCGCTCTCCCGGGACGAAGTCGAAAATCAGAGGAAACTAGATGTGACTTAATATTAACGAATGTATTCCATATTCACATAAATTATAAATATTTTTATTGTTGAAATAAAAACATTTATTTCACCACGAGGCTATACATATTTAACGAACATCAAAAGAACTCTGAACTTAAAAAAATCACAGAGTATAAAACTCGGTATGTAGATAGTTTCGATTCAGGATTAATATTGAGACTACTTTTTACTCTGAAATTCTTAAGGGATTTTCTCGTCCTCGTCGCTACACGAATGATATTATATTATAAGCTAGCTGTGCCCTCGAATTCGTCCGCGTGAAATTTAACAAAAAAGATATTATTCGTTACAGAGTAATAAAGTATATACATTTCGAAAATAAAAGTAGTTAAGTTACCCTCTATTTATTACATCAGTTATCTGTCAGTAAAAGTCCCTTCAAAATCGGTCAAGCCGTTTCAGAGATTAACCGGAACAAACAGAGACAGACAGACAAAAATTGTAAAAAAAATATATTTTGGTATATGTACCGTGTATACATCCATAATTTAGTAAAAAGCGGTTATTTTAATATTACAAACAGACACTCCAATTTATTTTATTTATTTTTATAGATATATGTTGTTGTTGTTGTTGTTCACGGGCTCTTTTCCGCAACTCGACGTCTTGGTGCGCCTTTTTTGCGTGATCGGCTGGTGGGCACTATTCGTGCCAGCCAAGCTCCTTGAGGAAGCCTAGCAGACCCTTCACGTTGCCGACGACTTCCTGGAGCAACCTCGGTGTCCCAAGGTGTAGTGCCCTGTACCGACCCGCCACATCACCGCATTCCAGCAGGATATGTGAGGCCGTTTCCTCTGCCTCCAAGCACGCTCTGCACAGGGGGCTGTCTGTAACACCTAGATTGTGTAAGTAATAATAATAATAATAATAATAAATGTTTATTTCATCAATAACCAACACATTACAATAATAACACAAAGGTTGACTTCTTCTTTTGAGTGCAATAAGCTCCCGTGCCAGAAGGAGTCACTCTTCCTTAACACACTCATACTTAATAGAAAGTTATAAGACGAAGCAAACTAAGCTTTACAACTAATACAAATAAATAAAAGAGAAAAGAAAGAAAATTGTTAGTAATAACCTGTGTGTGTGTGTGTGTGTGTGGTGTGTGTGTGTGTGTGGGTGGGTGTGTGTGTGTGTGTGTGTGTGTGTGTGTGTGTTTGTGTGTGTGTTTTTTTTTTTTTTTTTTTGTATAAAGACTAAGTATTTAGATATCCAAATCTATTTACAAAATATGCTCAAATAAAACTTCTGTATCTTCATAACTTAGAGTTTTAAGCCACGCAGTTACTTTTTGCTTACATTCGCGCAGATTTAAAGGGTATATTTGTAGAATATTGTTACATTTATTATACAAGTGGGATGCAAGATATTGAATTTGGGATTGAGCAAATCTTGTGTGTGTCTGGATTTTCCTAACAACACTAGTGTTTGTTCGCTTATTTATATTATTAGGGTTGAAGTCTGATTCGGTGTGTTTTTTTATTATTATATGTAATATAAAAAGTCTTCGAATGGAAAGTGTATCAGTAACGGTGTAAAGGTTCTGTGTTGAGAATCTACGTTTTTTGAAATAACATACCTTTAGTAGGGCCCTCTGTGCTCTTTCTACCTTAATTAATGTGCTCTTGGCTGAACCTCCCCATACCGTGATACAATAAATGGAAATAGATTGAGCCAAGGCAATATAAATTTTATTTATTATTGTTTTTGTTGAAACATGTCGCAGGATTTTAAATATCCAGATTAATTTTCGTAATCTAGAGGCAACCAGCTCAATATGATCATGCCAAGAAAGCCTATAGTCCAAGATGACACCCAAATACTTCACATTGTCAACCTTTTTTATAGAAGGACAGTGACATCCTAAGGCTCGCAAGATGTTAGAGCAATTATGCACCTTAATATCAAAATTACGTGGTTGCGTTCTATTGTTTAGTGAGAAAGTAACGTAATTTGTTTTTTGTGCATTGAGTGTAAGCAAATTATTTTTTAACCACTCGGCAACCAAGTAAGTGCTTGTTAAGCAAGGCATGTCCGGTAAGAGCCCCGACCAGCAGTCGGAGCTGGGGGCTCTTTCATAACCGCGAAGTGTGCGGGACAATCCTGGGTTGATCGTCGGAAGAGCTTCCTTGGTCTGCCTGCAGGTAGTTAGGTTTGTCCAATATTCTTGGTGCATTACCTTGGTGTTGTGTCGCAGCTGGCTGTGCAGCCATCCGAAAGGCAGAGGCAGAATGGGTTCGGGTCCGTGGACCCTCATCTGCGATCCATTCCTCGCCAGTCGGTCGGCCGCGTCGTTACCTCGCGATCCACTGTGTCCCTTTATCCATTGAAGGGTAGTGGCGTTTGTTTCACTTACCTTCGTCAGAGCTCGATGGCACTCGTATATTAGCCCTGATGTCATAATGTCGCTCTTTAGGGCTTGCAAGACCGATCTGCTATCGGAAAGTATACGGATTGGAAAACCCTGTACCTCTCTAGATTTGATCGCTGTTGCTGCCATTATGATTCCCATGCATTCCGCCTGGAAGACGGTGTTGTGGATTCCCAATGGCGATGAGATATGGATATTCAGGTCTTCTGAGTAAACCCCAGAACCTGTACCTGTTGATGTTTTCGACCCGTCTGTGAAGATTCTTAACTTTCTAGGGTTGAGGCCTTCACCTGGGTCTTCGTGTAATTGTATTCTGTATTTTTTGTCGAATACGTACTGTTTGGGTATCCTGTCGGTAAACGCTTCGACGAGCGGTTCCCTGTTTGCCAGTTCGCCAAGTATTCCTGTGTGTGCTACCTTTACGTTCCTCCACAGGTTTAGCTTCCTGAGTCCTACCGCAGCCGCTCCCGCCTCCTGTTGGATAAACAGGTGCAGCGGCGGCAGGTTCAGTAGGGCTTCCAGGGCGGCTGTTGGCGTGGTCCTCATGCAGCCCGTAGTCGCCATGCAAGCTAGCCTTTTTATAGATATATGTTTACTATCAATATACGTAGTCACGGGCACAGCCTGCTAGTAAACAATATAAAAAATAGTTAGTTCATTTTGAGAAGTTTTTAAAATTTCATGGCCACTACATTTACGATTGACGTGTTTTACAATCCAAAACATCGAGAACTGAAAATAACTCACAATAATTGTGTTTGCTGGCAAACGAAAAAAAACCGACTTCAATTACATCGACAAGTAAGACAACGTAGGTAGACGAAAAAATCGTCAAGTAAATACGCATTATCAAAGATTACTCCAAAAGTTGTAATCAAACCTCGACGAAATTTAAATGTGACATGATAAACATCAGCTTTCGATTAAATTAAAAATCATCAAAATCGGACAAATAAAAATATATATATATATATATATATATATATATATATATATATATATATTAAACTATATTATGGAGATAAATCTAGATGCATTATGAATCCACGTTTTAAACACTCGAGTATCGAATGATCACAGATAGTTTTCATCGGAGTATCAATTGAAATCTGCAAACTGTCTGAACTGTGCAACCTTATCTTATAACTGCATTCTGTAAGAGATGTTACAAAGTGTACTTGTATTTTAGGGTATCTAATAATCTTATTATTCGAACTGATACCAGCAGAATTAAAATGTTAAACTATTAGATAACCCAATCTATTTCATTTGTAGTTTTTGTTAATTTTATATTTGCAACTTAACGGAGAAATAAGATTAATAAATTTTCAATTATGCAACTATTACGATTTATTAAAATCGTTTCGATAATAATTAATAATAATCTAAAATCTTACTCTATTCGCCTATTTTCACTTTAAAATTTCATTAATATACATAATTGTATAAATTAACGCGAGATGTAGATAATATTGTACTTCCGATAATTTAAATACTAATAAAGACAACAGGTTTTTAATTCTGTGAGAAACAACATCATATATTGAACAAATACTTTACGTTCTATCAGTTGCTCGTATTTTTAATACATCGAATAGTAAATCCTTAATTTGATTTTTCTTTTAAGCTTAAGATTTATTCGTCTTTTTTGTAAGCTCAATAAATTTTAAATTTCATGTTATATCATTTAGAATATTCAAATGAGTGGAATAGCTAGGAAAGCAAACGGTTTGTGAGGCAAAACTAGAAGATGTTTCATACGAAGCTTAGCCTGATATACTGCCTGACATGCTTAGTTAGTCTGACGTGGTTCACTGCGGAACGTCAGACATATAAACATTCTTGTGATTTAACTGTGCTCCTCGCGCTTTTCCTCAACGAATGAAAATTTCGAGGTCAATTTAAATAGGAAACATTTGAAAATGTAAAAAATAAAGTTATTGTAAAATTAAATAAAAAATTACATGTATCTAAATATATATTTTTAATTTTAAATGTTTTTCATTGACTTAATTACTCAAGTTATCAAGTCATAGATAATAATTAATTTATCTGAAATAATTTTCTACTGTATTATCTTGAGACAAACTTTTTTATAAATATTTTAAGTATAGTATAGTGTTTTCACTGACTTAGGGCACAAAAGGAAAGATCCTGCTCAAAATCTAGGGCAGCCCAACTGGAGAACTACCTCGACCTTACAGAAGATCACAGCTAAATAATAGTGCTTTCCAGCAGTGTTGTGTTTCTGTGGTAAGTAAGGTAACCAGAGGTCCTGAGCGATCGGAGGTAGGAACTGCGACACGCTTATGATGCTTCTGGTGTTGCAGACGTCTGTAAGCTACGGTATCACTTACCATCACGTGAGCCGTACGCTTGTTTGCCGACCTAGTTGTAAAAAATAAACACAATTGTATACATTTGAATTTTTCGATTTGAGACATGAAGTGAAATTATTTATAAGTCATAGGTTGATTATACACACTTAACGAATATCACAAACATTAAAACATTTAAAAAAAACCAAAGTCAACATAGCAAACAAGAATCAATAGGTATATAAATTGCTACATCTTATCGTGCTATCTAGAAACCTTAACTTGTCACAAAATTTAGTGCACACGAAATCCTAGTGTCTCGTCCTATAACATCATTGGCTTTATTAAGTACTAGGCGACCCGTGCTCACCTCGTTAGGCGTTAATTATTATTATATTAACCGAATAACATACTTTAAAGAACAAATTTTATAGCACTTAAATAAATAATATGTTTCTCCCGTGTATTTATTATTTTAAATTACAGAACCAAATAACATACTTTAAAGAACAAATTTTATAGCACTTAAATAAATAATATGTTGCTCCAACGCCATCTATCAAAAATCGAGCAAACGTCGTCGATAGACTAAATTAAGACTAAATTAATAACGTTGAAAGACTAATAAATTGCTTTGTAATAGCGATAGATGGCGCTAGTTTATTTACCATTTTGATAATATATTTTAATCTTTTTCTTATTTACTGAATTTTTTGTTCAATTACAATAAAATATAGCCTATGTCACTCCTGAATAGTGTAGCTTTCTGTTAGTGAAAGAATTTTCATGATCGGATAAGTATTAGCGAAGATTACCCCCTACATACAAACAAAGTTATAAACTTTACCTCTTTATAATATTAGTATAGATTACAATAAATAAAATAATGTCCCATGGTAAATACTTCCCTTAAATTTTATTTCAACTCTTCAGTTTTTTTTAATTAATAAAATTAAAATTAATAAAGAGATATAATTACTTTCATATTTAATACCTACTGTTGTAGGCTAGTCGACTTTTTGTTTATATTTGGATATTGTAAAATTAATGATCATTCTTCGACATTTTATTTTCTTACCTGACAATCATGTTGTGATATTTTACTTAATTAATGAACGCAGGTGAAAGTGAGTGGCATTAATCCTTACGATGTCGCAGCGCTTCATTAGTAATTTGTGACAGAAGTTAAAAAAAAACTTGTCACAGATGACTAATGAAGAAAAATAAAAATAAATTTTAAACCTCTTTAGAAAATTAAAGAATATATTGCAATGTTTTTATACTATAGTCCTCACAAAATAATAGGCCCGTTTAGTCATTTGTCATCGGGGCGTAAATAGCGAAGTAACCATACGACTCAGTATTCGATACTCACGATAAATCGATTCAAATTTTATGAGTATTTATCGATTTGATTATGTAATGTAAAGTGCATTTGATTAAAATTCTGATCAGAAATTTAACTTAAACTTTAATATTGTAGGTAATTTGAAATATTACAATGATACAAAAGGTTAATTTGTCTTTATTTTATATTTTTATATGGTTTTCTAATGTTTACACGAATTGTAATCATTATAATGAAACATTTTTTTCGGATATTATCGCGGTTTATTACCCAAATCAAAATATTATTTACAGCTTTGAGCGCCAAGCTCTTTTTTTCAGTAAACTTCATGACACAACATTACATGATATTGTAAGTGGGAAAATAGATTGCAGCGAGCTTTTATCCCAGATTGAATTCCGAATTCCATCAAGACGATCAAGACATATTAAACCATTGTTCCATACACCTCAAGTAAGAACTAATTACGCACGTAACTCGGTCATCTACCGTATTGTCAATACGTACAATACGCAGTATCCAAACTTAGACCTTTTTTGCCTAAGAACAAAGACGGCACTTAAAAAAGAAATCAAAAAGATGCATTTTTCATAGTATCATCAATAATATTCTAAACCAGCACCTACAGATTTATGCATAAACCCACACTAATACACCTTCATCTTACATACACACACCTACACTAATACACCTCCATCTTACATGCACACACCTACACGAACACACATTCACATCTTCATGTCATGCACTCACCTCTAACTGCAGTGGATAAGACGGAACATAACCGTTTACTTTTTTCACTTCTTATTACTTTTTTAAATATAGTGTCTAGTTATGCATTTTATAATGATTAATTTTCTTTCATATCAGTGTGATCCTATTTTGGCCATCTTTATACATTATATTGTAACATACTATTGTATTATAACGCTGTTGGATTGCCTAATAAAGCAAAATAAAATTGCAAAATAAAACAATATATAATTACGATTAAAATTGAATGAAGCTGGTAAAATTCAGTAATAAATTAGTTACAGCACTAGTATTTAAAAAAGAAAGACTCAGAACGTAACTGTTTTTGAGACGTTTCGTAATAATTAGAAATTGCATGCTACTATAAAGTAAACGCGAAAATAATACTCGAAATGTATACTATCATATTATTTAACGCGCTAAAAATCGTACGTGTTTTTTAAAAACACTTCATGTTATTAATAATTCTTTCATTGTTTCTTACAGTTTCGTACCAAATTACGTTTTAGGGTATTTGTCAAATGTCAAAACGGGCCTCTTCTTTTGTGACAACTATAATTGGTTTTATACTTAAAGTAAGCAAAATGTAAAAACAATACAGAACATCTAATGTTCTTTTTTGTGTGTTTTGATCTCCAGGGCAAATTCTTATTCGAGGTCTTGTACAAATTTAAAAATAATTTGTTTCTTTGTGAAAAATATTATATAGTAGCAGATCTACGACATACGTTGTCCTGTCCGGAAAACAGCTACCAAATTTGATTGCTTATATACCGATAGCAGGGCCACCGGGTCCAATTAAGATAAAAATCACCCAATCTTCCAAGTTGGACTAAATTACAGATACTTAGAAAATTTGATAAAAATTGGTTTAGTAGTTTCGGTGTTTATCTGGAACATACATCATGACACAAAATTTTTATATGTATAGATTTTCATATCGTATTATATATGTATACAATTAAATAAATGAGTCTTATATTGCTGTAACAGTTTTAATAATATGAAGTTTGATAAAATCTGCCTTAGTTGTTAAAATATTGGAAATATTTTGCAATAAAAAATATATTTTCCCATTCATACCTGTAAAATTTTAAAAATATTACTAGGTTTTAAAAATTTTGTTTGCGAACATTGCTTGATATTTGCTGGACATTTCTATTCATCGACGATTAAAAATTAAGCTACATTTTAAACCTAAAATCTTAATAACTTAGGCAAGCGATTGTGAGTTTATCTTTGATTTTATACGGTTTAAATAGTAAATTTTTATAGTTTATAAAAAATATGTCAGCTGAAACAATCATAAATAATTACGAATCGTAAAATTCATTTAAAAGAAAAACATTTATTAACGTAGATATTGTCAGTTGTATGGTCTCCTAAAAATTCTCCAATTCGGCTTTAACTTTGATAAAGCAATAACCTTATTTGAGGCCCCTTCATTAAAACTATGGTTTCGCTCGCAAACGACTTCTTTTCATAACGAGCCGTTTAAGTGCCTTCCTTTTAAATATAAGAAAATCTTTTCATAATTCATTCATTCATTAGTTCATTTTTTTATTAAAATATCATTATAATTTGTACACCTCAGTTATAAATGAAGCTGGTTTACTTTCCTCTTGGAACGTTTTATTTGAATCATTTGTATGTGTTTTGATTAATTAATTTTGTGTACCGCTTGTGTTCGCTTTCATAAATTATTTATGTATATTTGGATTTGTTTGAATGTTTACCCAGATATTGGAGCAAAATTAAACGAGATACGGATAATAATGAAAATATTTTTTTTTATAAAATATGTACCTATCAGGGTCTTTGTAAATTAAATATATAGCGTGTAACATGTTTCTTATGGGTCTTGTTCTTTATTCTGTGTAAGTACTGTGATGCTGATATTATTATAGCAACGATTCATTAATATCTACTTAATTATTGAAAATAATTTAAAAAACGTAAAAAAAATGGTACTACATGTACAACACACTACATGTAAAATTTATGTCGACAATGTTATATTTCACTGTATATTAAGATTTATTGTAAAATATGCATGCTTGCCTGTATAAACTCAATCATGCACAAATGTGACTCACTAGTCTTTATTCATTCACTAACAATTTTACGCAAGGTTTGCAAGTTATTTAGTATTTTTATCTTTTTGTTCGACGTATATAGCTTGATAGTAACTTCTGATTGCGAGTATATCCTCTGGGTAAACAATTTTTATTATTTTGCATTTCAAATTGCACGTTGCTACTAGATACGCGATGTTCGATAAAAATCTTAAATGAATTTACCTTGCTCATTCAAGTGATATTCTGTGTATGTTGTCTCGTTTCTAAAGCCATGGGGACAATGTATTATTATTTATTCGCATAATTTATGTGGTATTTATATAAAAATTGTTAAAACGTATATATTGCATTTTAATAATGTGATAGCTGTATTGTAACTATTATTTAATATTTATCATACCTTACGTAGGTATACAATAAGAATTAAAATTATATTGAGATTGTTTGTGTAATTATAATGCATGTACGCGGATAACTTTCAAACGACTGCACAAAATTGAACAACTCTTCTTTTGTTCGTTATTGTCAGGACAAAATTTATATACAAAAAAAAAATATGGCGGAAAAAATTGGCTGGGTCGGCTAGTTGGATATATAAAAGTTTTTTTACTAGTTATATATTTTTTTAAAGTTTTAATCGCTAAAGTTACTGCCCCTTTTCCAAGTCATAAAATTATTTTGAGTTCTCTTTACTTCTTATAATATTAAAAAGCCAATGTGTACAATAAATGATCTTTCCATACATTAGGTCTTTAAAACAAGTTACTAGTGACTGAAAAAAAAAAAAATTCCAAAAATTTTAACTTATTCATTCCATCATTTACAGGTTCAGTTCATTACACACATACCTTAACTTAGCGGTGGCAAAAAAAGCTGGCTCATTTTATGCTTTGAAAATCAAAAAGGTGATTTAACTAGATATACTATTAAGTTGCTTTGCAACATCCGTGTGTGTCCTTAAATCTTTAACCTTGCTTCTTTTTTTAAAGTCGGCTTAAATTAAGTTCCTTCCATAATTATCTACTGAATCAAGTCTCAAAAGCAATTGTAATGATGTAAATACACCGACAAAACAGTTAAACATACCCGAGCGAGGTCCGACCTCGCACCCTTGCGGTCAACCTTCGTACTTCAGTAATCACTATTAAACATATCTTCACGTTTGGTGATTACAGAATTTAAGGGATTTTAAGAGATGAGTTTTGGCAGTCTAGTGAACAGAAAATAGCGATGTTATACAAAAGTTTGTGAGTACGTTTTAAAATATATTTCGTACAGTGCAGCTAAAAACAAAGAAGGAACTTGTTTGTATATATTTTAAAATAAAATATTTTTACTTAATTTAAGAGAAAAATATCACAAATCTCTAAGTATCACACTATAAAGCTAAAAGTTACTAATATAAAGTTAACTGTTCAATTTCCAGGTTACAGATGTTTATTTCGTAGAACTTAATTAATCGCCCGAAACTATAAAATTTAATTAACATCATATATTGACAGTACGAAATAGTATTGATCATTCCATGCAAATAGGTATTGTTTGTTAAATTATATTCGGTAATAGGATTCATGACCATGGTTAGCCCGACGATTTATTTGCTTTATATTAAATTTATATTAAACTTATTAAATATTTAATTATATTATCTAAAATACCGTATGAGGGTAAAATTTACTCAATAAACTGACTGAATAATTGAAAATCAATCCTAATTTACAATATTTAGAATGGAGTTGACATGCATATTGCGTAATATATTATTTTTAGGAACCAGAAGTGGTAGATGGATTAAATACTGAGCAGATAATAATTTTAATTACAACAAATAATTTAACTTCTTTACAATTCGAATTTGTAAACAAAATAACAATCAACACACAGTTAAAAATAGCTACAAAACGAGTTAAAAAATACTCACAAACTTAGTAGGATAAAACAATATAAATTGATATGACTCACGTCGACGACCTCTTTGATTGCTGGCGAGCGAAAAATGGCCGACTATAATACGCAAATATCATCGCTTATATACAGGAGCTTAGGTAATTTTTAACGTCAAGTAAATAGGAGTAGTTTAATAAAATTAAAATTAAAATTATGATTAATTAAAATTACGATTTAATCCGTAAAGATCAGTTTATATTATATGATCCATATGTTACGCAGGAATCAGAGAGCTGAAAAGATTAATCTTTATCTTTAATTATTATTTTTTCGACATTAATAGTTTAACTTTTATGAGCACGAATTGTAAAGTGACCCTTTGCAACCTTTTATATTTTCAGGCTTCTAATATACCTAATCAATCATCTTTAATCTGTCTTACCGCTTATACAAAATTGTACTTTCTTTATTTATCGTTGCGTCCATTTGCTATAAGTACTCTTTGACGGTTCGCAGGGAAGTGAACATAAGGTGCCAATCAAACCACTAATTGCAAATTCATGCGACGTTTCGATCCTTTATTACATCATCATCAGGCATCTAAAATAAACAGAAAGCTGTACAACTAATTAATCCATACAACAACAAACCAAAGAAAACCAAACCATTAGTACCTTTACATGTAGCAGTCAATCGACATCTCTTCATTAAAGTTCTTTCATTATGTAAGATTCTAAATCCAAATGCATTATATATTATTTCTAAGTTACGTTTAAAGCTGTATTATATGAATTTTGAAAATTTATACTAAAACATTTAAACTTAAATAGGTAACAATATGCACAATTTTAAGTTATTAAGTTTTTTTTTGGTTTGTACAATTTCAAGGCATCAAATTCCCAGAACTTGACTATTGAACTTTCTATTTCAGATGAGATTAGAACGATTCTTCCATTCGACATTTACAATCACCTCAGCACGCCGCGAATCGCCGCGTTGGCGCAACGGACACAGTCATGGATTGTACCTGTTGCGCTAGCGATTGCGGGTTGGAACACTTGTGTTGGCCATACAGGTCTTTGCCGTGGTCTGGGTGTTTGTTCAGTCCTTGTGGGTCTCCCTATCGTGCCTCGGAGAGCACGTTAAGCCGTTGGTCCCGGTTGTTATCATGTACACCTGATAGCGATCGTTACTCATAGTAGGGAATATATCCGCCAACCCGCATTGGAGCAGCGTGGCGGATTAAGCTTTGATCCTTCTCCTAGATGGGGAAAGAGGCCTATATCCAGTAGTGGGATATTACAGGCTGAAGCGCCTCACCTCAGCACATACCAGTTACTATTTTGGAAACTGTTTAATGTGTGAAGTTTCAATCATCGTTGCGTTTTCTGAAATATTACATTTTTTTTAACAATTTCCTTATTTTTTTTTTTCTTTCGAACTAACGTTCACAAAAGTATTAGAACGTTTTAAAAAAAAAAATGGTGAATTTGTCCAGTTCTTGAATTTGGCGCTTAGCAACTTGCACTATTTATTTTACAACGAACTTCATTTTAATTAATTGTGAAAAGTATTTGTTATTTTATACAACGTTATTTAGTACAGTAATTTATTCCTCAATGTTCTATTGTATATATAAACGTATGCAAAACATGTATTGTTATTTATAAAACGATACTGCAAAGGGATCGGAGACGCCGGACAACGGCCCTGATTTATTGCCCTAATATAACACAGGAATATCTTGTATTGTGCGCAGAGCTTATTCAGATACGTTGAAAGAACCAACGATTGTATGTAAAATGCCTCATTGCTATACGGGAATATTTGTCATTGTGAAATAGCCTTTGCTAGATTACGGCAAGAAATATTTTTAAAGATGTTTAATACGCAGTTAAACTCACGTTATTTAAAGAAAATGTGTTATCATAAATTATGAAAAAAGAATTTTACATTCAACACTCAATTCAAACAATAAAAAACAATAATTGTATGTACCGCATCTCACGTAAAAAACAGCGCTATTTAAGTGTATTTCCCTTTACTGTCTCACCCACACGAATTCCTATTTCGTTGATCATGATATCACTAGGTATTTGTAAATCCATATTTGTTTTATATACAAGTTATACACAAGCTATGTATAAAACATTCGTTTATCTATCTGTTCATTTATCTATACGACCACCGATCCGTTGAAATCCTCATTTATATGGATGAATCCAATAAGATAGGTATATACAGACCAGGGATATATATCTTATATGTTTTATAATAAATAGGTAACAAATAACCCATACCACAATTCTTTTTACAATTCATAGAAAAAAAAATCAACCAAAAAGTTTAAATTTCACAAATAATTTTAAAATTTTATTGATACTTTCATTATAAATTTGACAATTAGCAAAATAAATTACAATTACAAAAATTCTATTATATTAATTAAAAGACCGGCATTTGTAAAGCAAGATGTCTATCGCAGCAATACCGGAGGTAGAAGCAGTCAAAACTCTTCGTGAGCTGCAACTGAGAAATACAATACAATTGAGAAAGTAAAGCGACACATCTCAAGCAATATATGTTTATTACTAGAGATATTAATGATAACATTATGTTGTTAAAACACAGGTATATAGGTTAAGTTACAGTATAACACAATATATATTTCCATTTTTTTTCCATTGTGTACACATATGAGTATGTGATGCAGACTTATATGGTATGTGTACTTGTTCTAGAAACGGCGACGCGTGATTAATAGGAAATGAGTTTCATAATAAGAGACCTCGTTTGATGCTTGTATAGATAAGAGCTTAGAATAATTAGAAAACAAAATTTACATTAAATATCATCATACTAGTTATTGCCTAGCAAAAATATTAAGTTTACAGCTAAGAGCTTATTTAGTCATGAACATTTTTATACTATTTATTAAATAAAAATGCGAAGAAGCAACCTTTAAATGCGAAATAAAACACTGATAATAAAATTATTGTTGTTTGAAAAGTTTAATACATTAGTGAGTAAACCAATCAAGAAGTTACTCTATCCGTCACTCATTCACACAGTTAATTATCTTCCTCTTATATAAATAGACAACGTTTTGTCAAAAGTTAATACTCAAATTCATTAGCGATGTAAACGTTACCTAAATGTAATTTACCACCGCATACGAAGTTTTGTTTAACACCGCAAGCGTGTTTTAAACGACCGAACAGATTTATGTAGAGTTATACTGACAATTTCTCATCGTTACCAACGCTAGTGGTCGGTAGAGTTGGTAGAACGATATCTAACTAAATGTCACGAACAAGTGGCATTAACTGTTCGCTTCAAAGGTTTTAAATCGTTTTATACGTAAAATTGCTCTGAATAATATTCAGAATAAATTTAATCGTTGCTAGTGTACTGTTATGTATTCAAGCACATATAGTTTTGTATTATATTAGATAGGTATATATACATAAGTTTAAGTAAGAGAAATGTATAATTTATGAGTAGTCTTTTTAGTCTTTTTTTCAGTATTTATGTATACACAAACTCATTAAATTTGGTGTCTTTCTTACTATATTTTTTTCTTTAAAAAGCTTCAAATTATAACAAACCCTTTTAACGAAAGTAAATCATTAAAATCGGTTTCAAAACAAAGAGGGTATCGAGTAACATACGAGTTATACGTATAAAACATTTGAAATATTTTACTTTTTAATTGAAGACCATTAGTAACAAAAATAATTAATTTAAAAAGTGAAATGAAGCTCTTACCAATATAAACGTAAAATAAAAATATTGGTAGGATTTAAATTTATAATTGGTTGCGGGTTCGATCCCCGCACATGACATAATTTTGTATTGGTCAAACAAATGTTTGCCGCGATCTGGGTGTTTGTGCTCGTGTATTATGCGTGTTTCCAGACCGTGTGCAGCCTTTGTTATTTATTTATTTATGTGTTAATGCTTCGTGATCGAAATGTAAAAAAGTTCGCTAAAACATTACGATATTAGTATAAACGTCTTAGAAGAGATGTAATACCTACAAAGGACAACTAATCTAGTAAATTTCCAATTCCAGTGAGAGTAAAAACTTGAGAGAGGGCTATTGTTTGTAATAAAAATGAGGCTAACTTAGAATATTGAATACAAATGTGTTAATCATTAACGAGTTCCATATTTTTCCGCATATATATATATATATATATATATATATATATATATATATATATATATATATATAATATAGTTTATGTATGATAGGTTATGATGTATATAAATATTATATACTTTCTGGGAAATTTCACAAAACTTACCGAGTAGTTACCAATTATTGGTGTAAATAATTAACCTCAGATATTAATCTGATGTCAAGAAACAACTTCAGTTTTCAAAATAAAATATATATTATTTTTGTATTTACAACTAGAGACTTTTCTTCGTATTTTTTTTCTTAGACAATTTTGATTATTATTCTGCTTCCATGAGTTCTGAACGTGTTTCATGTTATATACTTTATTTCATAATTATTTTTCATAATTATTTTTTAGGAAACAAATTTCGTGATCATAAGATTTTCAACTTCATATATAAGTACCGATGCTGTTACAAGACGCTTTTTTTACTATCTAAAATATTTATATAAGACTTGTGAACAAACCAGACGGGTTTTATATTAAATTTCCTCAAACTTACAGAAGATCAGAGCTAAATAGCACTGTTTTTAAGTAGTATTGGGTTCCTGTTGGTGAGTAATGTGACCAGAGCTCCTGGGGGAAACTGGGGATTGGGTCGGCAACGTGCTTGCGATGTTTCTGGTGTTGCAGACGTCTATAAGCTACCGTCATCACTAACCATCAGATGAACCGTACGCTTTTTTGCCAGTCTAGTTACATAAAAAAAATATATATATAACCTGAGCTGTTAATAATGTTTCGAAAAAATAAAAAATTGATAAACGAATATAACATTATTACAATTTTTGTTAAGTAGAAATAGTATTCACTTCAAACTCTCGCAATCCACTGCTGGACATAGGCCTCAACCGGTTCGCCAAACATCCTAGTAAATTATTATCTATAATATATATAAACGCGAAAGGTCACTCATCACGAAATATCCGGAACTATAACAGCTACAAATTTGAAATTTAGCAGGTAGGTTTCTTATAGAGCGTAGACATCCGCTAAGAACTAATTTTACGAAACTCGACCCCTAAGGGGATAAAACGGGGTTCGAAGTTTGTATGAAAGTCCTATGTTTTTGAAGTAAGAGACTTGAAATTTAAAATGTACGCTCTTTAGATGGTGCGAAGGTGTCCAAATAATGTATCTTTAGAAATCAACTCCTTTTTGGGGTTAAAACGGGGGATGGTAGGTTGACCCCCTCATCACGAAATCTCCGAAACTATAACAGCTACAAACTTTAAATTTGGCAGGTAGGTTCCTTATAGAGCGTAAACATCCGCTAAGAGCTGATTTTACGAAACTCGCCCCTTAAGAGGATAAAACGGGGTTCGGAAGTTTGTATGAAAGTCCTATGTTTTTGAAGTAAGAGACTTGAAATTTAAAATATATGCTCTATAGATGGTGAGGAAGTGTCCAAATGATACATCGTAATCTATATATATAAAAGAGAAAGGTCACTGACTCACTCATCACGAGAACTCAAAAACCGCCGGATGGTCCATCCACACAAGATTGACAAAGATGAAATTTGGCAGGGAGGTAGATTATAGTTATTAGATGTCCGCTAAGAACGGATTTTGCGATATTCCCCCGCTTAGGGGGTTTAATTAGGGTTGATAGTTTGTATGAAACATATACAGCAGCTACAAGTTCGCCTGATAGGTTATTTATACTGCAGCCTGAAAATAAAACTAAAAATGTGTTGTATCGAGAGGTTTTATAAAAATAGCTATTAAATTATACTAAATTGTGCCTTTGAAAAAGTTACTCAGAGTGATAAGCATTTCAAGTGTCTGAAATAAAAAAATAATTTCCGTTAAGCATCTTAATAGTAATGTATATCTTCATAACCACGCGGACGTAGTCGAGAAAAACAGTTAGTGAATATAAAACAAAGTCTCCAAAAGTGTATGTGATCGATTCCCTTAAAATCTACTGAACGGATTTTCATGCGGTATCACCAATGGAGAGAGGGCTTCAAGAGGAAGGTTTACGGAACGGCTAAGCCGATTTTGATGCGAGTTTCACTAGAAGTTTGCCGGGAAAACTTTGTGACAAACTGATTTTAACGCGGGCGAAGCCGCGGGCACAGCTAGTAATACATATAAATTTATGTAAAAATTATTTAAGCTTACTCATAAACATATTATAGACGAAGTAAATGAAATTAAAATTTCTACATAATTAACAATATGAATACTTAATAGCCAATATATACAAGCATATGTTAGCGTGGAAAAAATATATAACATTTTTCTCTTTACTGTGATACAATCTACCGATAAAGACATACCTACCTACAAAATTGTGTTAAATTTTAAACAATATGTAACCCTGATCTTACTACAATAAATTTGGCCAATTTATGATAATTTTTTTTGTATGTTTTTAGATATAATCAGTCTAAAACACATAGATTGGCCTAGACCATAGGTTTTCAATGGGGGCGGTATGATCTTCTAGTGGGCGCTGGAGCTTTTCCTGGAGGGCCATCCGGGGGTATCCGGTCCAAAGGCAAGTCCGGGGCGTTATGACAATCAATATATTATTATAGCGTAATGGGCATTAAAACATTTAAATAAGCATTAATAAACTAAGTAATTGATTCGGTTTAGTATTTTCCGTAACAAGTCTATACAAGTTGGTAAATAAAGACGTGATTTATGCAACCAAGCATGTTTCGATAAAAATACGGGAACTTGTAACAACCTGTTTGCAGGGCAAGTGCACCATGGCTCAGCAAATAAACAAAGGTATACAGGTTGTTGCATTTTCGAAATCAAATCTTTAAAAGGCAGGGATAGCTTTCTAATGTCATATTATTCTTATATGATTTGCCAGTGATCTGTACTAGCACATGACTAATATGGCGTTAGAATACTGTTTTGTTTAAGGGTCAAAAAGCGTTGAGCAATTTTTTTACAAATTATAATTAGTATAATGTTAAAATACAACTTTTTTACTTATGCATAATTCGCGACTTATTGTGAACTTTTTGATTAAACTCCATTTTTTTTTAAGTTGCAGCTAGACACTTCAAGCTATTAAAAACAATATATAGCCTTCCGCTCATATATCACTCGGGTAGCAACCCTAGCGCATCTGAGCGAAGTGCATGGTTGCCATAATTCTATATTCCATGAAAGGTTAGAAATCTATGGGCTATTAATACAAATTTAAAGGCTGTGTGGGGAAAGAGATAGATAGATAGATAGATACTCTTTATTGTACACAACAACAATCAACCCAATAACATATTACAAACAAAAAAAAATAAAACAGTGTACAAAGGCGGTCTTATCGCTAGAGTAGCGATCTCTTCCAGACAACCTTTGGGCATATAGGACACAGCGTAGTGAAAAAGCGGTAGGGAAGTGTATACAGAGAAGTGACAATTAGTGTCACCTAGAACAATATCAACTATCGAGTATAAATACACATACATATACAGCACAATACATACATACATACATAGATACATACATACAGACATATATATATATATATATATATATATATATATATATACATATATACACACATATATATATATACACAGACATACATACACATATATATACATACGCATAAAAATACTATACCTACATATAAACGAAATACATATAATATGAATAATAGCATAGAATACAAAATACAAGTGAAGCGATACTCCTACAATATGTTATGCAGAGATAAAAACAATTATGACGTACTAAGTGACAAATAGTGCGCCTTGAGGTATTTTTTAAAGCAAGACAGGGATTGGGCTTGTTTTATAGGAAGAGGTAGAGCGTTCCAAAGTTGAACAGCTTTAACTAAAAAAGAATTGGAGTAAAAAGAAGTAGTGTGAGCTGGGGTTTCGAGCATCAAAGTAGACACAGATCTAAGGGTGCGTTCGTGTGTATTACAAAGATACTTGAAACGCTCCTTAAGGTACAGAGGTGTATCAGAATGAAAAAGTATACAATATAGTAGCGAGAGTATGTGAGTATTCCTGCGAAAGCGAATCGGAAGCCACTTGAGACAACTGCGAAATTCGGAAACGTGGTCATATTTGCGAAGACCAAATATGAACCGTATGCAAAGATTTTGAAGGCGCTCAAGCTTATTTAATTGCTCCTCTTTAAGATCAGGATAGCAAGTGTCAGCATAGTCAAGAATTGGTAGAAGGAGTGACTGTGCTAATGTAATTTTGGTAGGCAAAGGGAGGAAATATTGCAGTCGTCGTAGTGGTCCGATAGCTGCAAATAGTTTACGGCTCATCTCACTCAGCTGAGGTGCCCAAGAAAGATGTCTATCGAAGATAATTCCGAGGTTTTTGACTGTGTCGCTGTAACTGATTACGGCGTTGTTATAAACGACTGGTGGTGTAAGTGACCAATCTATTCGACACACAAGCTTAGGACTACCGATAATAATGACTTGACATTTTGAGGGATTTATGTTTAATCCGTAGGAGTTACTCCATCTATATATGTTCTTCAAGTCATTATTTAAATTGCTTATTGATGTAGGTAAATCTGTCAACTTAGCGTGAGAATAAATTTGAAGATCATCGGCATACAAGTGGTAGAGAGAAGATATGCGGAGAGTTATTGAATTTATGAAGATCGAAAATAAGAGCGGAGACAACACGCCACCTTGCGGAACGCCAGCATTAACGTTGGACCAGTCTGAATATGAATCCTGGACACGAACGCGCTGCCGACGACCAAACAAGTAACTATGAAACCAATCAATTGCTGATGGAGATATGTTAAGTGAGCACAAAACAGCCAGCAGTAAATCAAAATCCACCGCGTTAAACGCATTGCTAAAGTCCAGCAAGGTCAACACGGTGAGATTCTGACCGTCCATTGCCTGCCTAATGTCGTCAGTGATTTTCACAAGGGCCGTTGCCGTACTATGACCTTTACGGAAACCGGACTGATAAGGATTTAGGAGATCATTGGAAGAAAGAAATAAAGTTAGCTGTTGATGGACAAGACGCTCTAAAACTTTGGACAGGAAAGGGAGAATGGCTAGAGTAGTATTATTAATAATGAAACTTCATGCAGATTGTCTTTGTGCAAATATTTAGTGTCTGAGGCATTTCTAGTTTAGCATTTCGTCAAGTAAAGTTATTCAGGCGTCGAGTCGCAGGCGGATAAGGGACGCCTCGCTGCTTCATAGCAACCTTATTGTTGACCTGGAAACAAAATAAGCCGTATTATTATTTTATACTTACAATAGATAGCCTATAAATAAATAGTTGTTATAAAAAAATCATCCGTGGAATCTTTGCAAAGTAACCGCTTTGAACTGGAACTCCAGTTCTTAGAAATTTTTTAACTAGCTCTATACCTGGTAGGTAGTGTTTATACTGTAAATAATACAAAGATATAATTTGGGATAAGTGGCAAACATTTGAGCCATAGATTTTATAAAGTACTTTTCGCAGTAGTTCTAGTCTGTGAAGTTACTTACATAGTATAAAATATTCTGCCTGTATTTCAGTATGGCCAGGTCCCACAAACGCTTCTGTACCGAACTTTAATCGTATCAATCCATTGTTAAATTACGTCTTCATATATTATAATAAACCATAGTAAACACGTGAAAAATAAATAAAAAAGAAATATTTTTATGGAAAAAAAACTCAATACAAACAAAAAATTTAAGCCAAAGCATCAATTTTATTTAAAATCCAATCAAAAATCTCAATTATTCGGTAAAATGTTTTCTTTATCAAAGTTGTTGAATTAGGCTCCCGATATTAAATGGTGAAAGATGAAATAGCTTGCTTGGAACAAAGTGAGATTAAAATGTTTAATACATAAGCGAACGACTTAAATACGAATCAAAAGTCAAAATTCTTATGATGAAATTTACAATAATAAAAAACGAAATAAATTAAACTCAAACATTTATTTCACTCAATATTTTGTTGTTGTTGGTGACCGCGGGGCTGGCTTTGTCGCATCGAAGACGCTACCCCCATATATTATACCTATATAAATTATTATTATTCACAAGTTATTATTTTTTATTTAATTAAAATATAAAAGTGATGATTAACCTGTGTTTTACATTTATTAAATGTTGTTTATAATAATGCACCTCGCACCACGTACTTTTTTATTTACCTATTCTTTTATATTTAAAATCAAACTTCAAAAATCTTTTTCTTTCTAAGAAGAGCTAGACTTATACTCTAGACTAGAATAAGTAACTGTACTTCGTATAATCTTATAACTTAGACCATTTTTATATAACTGTTTCATCACTTGTACCAAATTAGACGCCTATAACAGAAGAATTAATTATAAGACGATTGCACCCCAGACATTTAATGTACATAACAGATTTAATTAAGGCTTAATTTATTGTAATAAGGCTTTCGTGTATTGTTGCGGTTTTTTACGTTAGATTTAGAACATCGTCTTCATAAAATATATTAAATAAGGAGACAGAAAACTCAATTTATCATGTTTTACAGTCGTTTTCATTAGGACATGAAATATCCAAATAAAGTATAAGATGTAATAAAATGGTTTGAGATATGAAATTTATTTCTATTTTTCGAATAAGACTTGTTTTATGTTGCCACAGAATTATGGGAAGATAAGTATGTAACCTAATAAAGTTAATCTTAATTATGTTTCGCAGATTAATAGATTATTATATGTAGTTGAAAGAGTTTTTAATAGTACTGGGAAAGTTTTTGATATACTCGACTACTAATTAATCTAATATATAAAATTCTCGTGTCGCGGTGTTTGTAGTTAAACTCCTCCGAAACGACTTGATCGATTCTCATGAAATATTGTATGCATATTGGGTAGGTCTGAGAATCGAACAACATCTATTTTTCATCCCCCTAAATGTTAAGGGTAGTTCACCCCTAATTTTTCTTTAATTTTTAGATAAATCATTCATTCATATATACAATATTAAAAAATACATACAACCCTAAATTTTCAACCCTCTACGATCAACTCCTATTTTTAAATACGTTTGCGTTTTGCAACGTTTGCCGAGTCAGCTAGATAACAATAACATTACCATTTCTTTTAACTTTTAATTTAAATCTAATTATTAAAAACTTTTAAACAACATATTGAACTGAAATCTATCAATGGTAAACATATAAAGTTTACTGTACATTTACAGAAAAAATACTGCATCCAAACGTCTTCTGGTTAATTTATATCTCATACAGAGTTCCCAATGGCAAAACTTAAACGAGTAGACACAAACATGTATATAGCAAGCTATGCATAGCATGTGACGTCATCCTAGTAATAATTTGTCCGAGGCGCAGTTTAAATCCCCTTTGATATCGACTCTCAATCCCGTTGATTGCAGCTTGAACTGCTCACCAGCGACTTAATAAAATGAATTGAACGTATATATTAGATCTTTAGTATACATGACATTTATATTATCTGAAATATACGTTTTTTTTTTTTATAAATATTAATAATCTGTGTCTCTGCATAATATTCAATACATTCATTCATGTGTGAAGAAATCAAAGACAATGCAATGAACAACTTCATCATTTTAGAAATAATTACAAATATAAATACTCATAATCGTAATAGCCCCTCGTCTACCGTCTCCAAATCTTATATCGAAAAATACTAACAACACTCCCCGCCACACTCGAGTCTGATTGGTTGTCGCCTCCAACAGAAAAACAAGACTACGCAGGAAAAAATTGAGTGACTAAATGCATAATATATTTTAAAAATAATAATAAATCATATATTTCAACTGGATTAAACAATATTTTCTATCGTATAAAGAAAAATCAAAAAACATGATTATATTTTATATATAATTGCTAATAAACTTAATAAAAAGCAGTCATATGAGAGTTCACTCTGTAAAACATACGTATCAGCAAAAAACAGCAAGTCTCCGAAAAATTACGACTTCTGTAAAAACATTTTTGGTTTAATGAGGAAAACGTTTGATTAAAACTGAAGTTTGGTATTCTATTCGCAATATGGATATTTGAACTTGATGACTTTGCTTCGAAAAGCAAAAAAACTTATGAAATATATAAAAAAACTATATATATATAAAAAAACTTACTTTCCAAACAAGAAACACAATGCCATAACTCATAATCAAAATATTACGTTCTTTTACGGGTAAAAATACATATTCATATAAAATAATAATTCTTTAATATTAAAATTAAAAGTGAAATTCTATAAAAAATATATAGCTGCTCTAAAAATGTTTTATTGCTACCTTGAATCTTTCAAATTGTCATTTCGAATTGATAAATGTACAATTCACTGTTATTTTTATATTCAACTGGGCTTATTTCTTTGCGGAGAAAAATATTTTCTTTTAAAAAAGTTGATAATATTTCGTTGTATTGTTTCTCAGAGATTTTAAAACGGTGCTTTCTGCAAAATATTCTGCTTAAATGCTTTTAAGCTTGACTCAGTATTCTATTTTAAATAATTGCCTGGGCTTCTGTTCTAAAAATCTTCCCCATTCAAAATTAAATAGGTATATTTTTAACGGTTCAGTACGCAAGTTTTATGTTAGGTTTTAAGATAAAGTACATTTTTACAATAAAAAATATAAATACATGGCCGGTAAGATGTAAAAGTTGTATAAAGGATATATAATTATGACATAATATTAATGAGTACCTGCATTATTAGACGCATAAGTAATATAATATATAAGAAGAGATATTATATTTTGGTCCTCTATATAAATATAGTACGTGTTTATGTGTGTGGTGGTGGTATAACTGTGTATATGTTTTTGGTGGTGGTTGTATAATTTCTGATTTGTTACGTAACGTTTGTTTTTTTATTATTATTTATTTATTTATTATTTAGATTTAATAGATCTATTTATATTTAATAGATTTAATAGATAGGCAACTGACGTCAGTGACGTACTCGACCTTAAGGTTTGGTTGAAAACCGGTGTCAGGTACCATTTTTACTATGGCAATCTGACTAATGCCGAACCGAACCAATTTGGCGCATTCCTGGGGCACGCGATAGTTTGAAGTGTGTAAGAGTAGTATGTGAATGTTGCTTTGTATAGTCATTTTAAACTATTGTTCTTGTCTCTGGTTTGTGATCAAATAAACGTTTTTTCTTTCTTTCTATATAACATACGAGATAAATATAAATTAACGATATATCATTTTATTTATTTAAGAGTTAACATCAATTTTACAACTTATTAACACAATTACGATAGTATCACGGCTGTGAGTCATACATTTGCACATATATTAACACTAGCTGTGCCCGCGTACTTTGTACTTGCTTTTTTTCAAATACGTAATAATTTTTTCTATACGTATAAAAAAATGGTAGGAAAGTCAAAACTGTACATTGAATGTTTTTTTTAAAGAATACTTGGGATGTGATCTACAATCGATACCGAAGCCAAAAATATAGTTTTTAGAATTTTTATCTGTTTGTCTGTATGTATGTCCGGGATAAACTCAAAAGTAACGCATGGATTTACTTCAAATTTGGCACGAATATTATTAAGAAGTCGGGTCAACATATAGGCTACATATTATCATGCTATCACCTACCGAGAACGAGCAGTGAACCTTTATTTCCTCAACGCATTCTGTAACAACGTGTAATCTAACGACGCATATTTAAATGTTGTTGTTATTATGTTAATAACCATGCTATAAGATAGCTTCACACTATAAAAATCACGCAATATAAGTAACTAAGGCGATAAACATAATTAAATGAATATAAGTAGACAAGTGTACTGTGTGGCTACGGTACTAAAGAATATAGCCACCCCCTCTCTTCCCGTGGTTGTCGTAAGAGGCGACTAAGGGATAACACAGTTTCGCTACCACCTTGGAACTTAAAAAGCCGACCGGTGGCGGGATAACCATCTAACTGCTGGTTTTGAAATACACAGGCCGAAGACGGGCAGCAGCGTCTTCGGTGCGACAAAGCTGCGGTCACCAACCCGCCTGCCCAGCGTGGTGACTATGGGCAAAACACATGAGTTCACGTTATTTTTGGCGTAAGCTTCTGGAGGCCTTTGTCCAGCAGTGGACTGTATAGGCTGTAATGATGAAGTAGACAAGACAATTTTAAAGTAGCGCCATCTATGAGATTTTTCTGTAGATATGAAATCCAAACAAGAGACGGGTAAATGAATGTTATTTTAAAAGGTATAATCGTAGGTATTTTTGGTGCTGTAGAACGTTCACGCAGACGACGTTGCGGGTAGCAGCTAGTTTAATATAAAACAACATTTTTACAATCTTAACTGACAAGTTTTATTTATGACATGAGTTGGACGAAAAGCCTTTACAATTTGTTTCTTTAAGCGTCACGATATTGTTATGTCAACGGAGAAAAATAAACAACAAGTAAGATACAAAAATTTTCATGTACAGTGAAGAGCAGGCCTTTGACAGGCAGTGAGGCTTTTACAGACTATTTCATTTCAGTTTTTTTTTATTTAAAAAATTTACATCCACGGGCTTAAAATGCCCATGCCTTTTGTTAAACAAGCATTATAATTATATTAATACCACAGGCGATTTGTCATACAAACAAGATCGACGGTCCTGTGACTGCCTAGTAAAACTAGGACGTGGTCCGATGCTGACGTTTTTTTTTGTTTTGTTCCTTACAAATACTCTTTGATCACTCATTATTTATTCATTCATAATTTCTGAACATTTTATCCATTTTTTTATCTATATTTCATTTCAGTTAACTTCTGTATATAAATAATAGTATAAGGCCTAGGTTTGAGCTAGCAGTCTCAATTATACCTGCGGTGTCAGTAAACGAGAGACATGAAATTGGAAGAGATGTTGCTCCAATAATAGACGAGAGAAGGTATTCATTAATACACCTTTAAAAAAATGTTAATTTATGTATATTAAATACTAACATTGAATTTCGTTGCTTAAGAGGTGATGTGTCGTTGTCGTATTAAATACATGTCATATGAAGATAAAAATACAAAAATTGACATCACATTCAATTCCATTATTTCATTTAACAAAACAAAACTAAGTTATTACTAAAAATTCACAATACATAGTCAAATTACATAATCTATATTAATAAAAACTATAATAATTTCGTCAATTCAATAATTCTCACTAAAAATAAAATAAATTAAAACCAATAAATAAAATTAAACCTAGTCAATAAAAATAAAATCCAATTAAATACATGATAAAAATACAATAAAATAAAATATCTAAATATACAAATTTAAAACATAGTCAATAAAACATAATTAAAATTACATAACTCATAAAAAAGAAATTCGAAAAAAAAAAAATAATTAAATCGGTGTCAGTAAACGAGAGACATGAAATTGGAAGAGATGTTGCTCCAATAATAGACGAGAGAAGGTATTCATTAATACACCTTTAAAAAAATGTTAATTTATGTATATTAAATACTAACATTGAATTTCGTTGCTTAAGAGGTGATGTGATTAGCAATAAGGCATGTCGCAAACAATATACGATGCAATAATAATTTAACGCAACATGACAGACTGCTTGTAATTATTAAGACAATGGTCATTACGTAACGTAGCGTTCTAATTTGTTGCTCATTTAGTAAAACGAATAACGAACTTCAACGCACTATTATTAGTTAGGATTTTGTAACAACGAAATAAGATTCGAAATCAAAATCAAAAACAGCTTTATTCAAATATACCCCAAGAGCACTTTCGAATCGTCATTTTTCAAATCAAAATTTTAAAAATAAATTATTATTTTTGTAAAAGTAAAGCTTCCAACGATTCGGAATTCGCAGAGAATTCGGTAGATTCTGCAGAGAAGAATCGGCAAGAAACTCCGCAGTTACTCTTTTGAAAAATAATATCTAAACTGTGTTTTAATACAAAATTAGTAAAGTAAATAATATAAATAAGTAAGTTCAAAAATTAAGTTTCATCGAAAGTCACTTCCAGCTGCCTGTATGCTTAGATCTTTAAAATTACGCAACTGCAGTTTCCGTTAGTAAATATAGTGATTCATAAGGAAGGTTTATAATATGTATAATACATACATACCTAATATTGTAAAGGAACACTGATAGTTTTTGCACCCGTGCAAAGCTGGGGTAGGTCGCTAGTCTATATATATAAAAATGAATGTTTGTCTGTATGTCCTTTATAGAATCGTAAACTACGAGTATGCATTTGCATTATATTGATCATGTCATGATCTTCAGCAAAGTGTTGTGCATGAGCCCACAAAGGTTTCTGAGTTGGTATTGCTATGTAAAAAAAATTAAAGAAAAAAGAAAACCGTAGCAACGGTTGGAACAAATCCAATCGAACATTTTACAAACATTCTTACATATTATTGTTTCTTTATTAAGAGATAGGTATAAAGAATTTTTCCACGGGTAAAAGAAGTGTTTTGTTAGCGATAACCGATTTTCGCAAAATGATGTAGAAATTATTAATTACCGAAATACGAACTCTTATTAATACGAATCCTTATAACCCGTGATAAATTATACTGGAGTTGCTGTCTAAGGGATACATTTAATAATGTCACATAGAAATGCGTTCATTACAAAATTTTTATGTATTTATTTATTTATTTATTCCATCATACATCTAACATTACAGGATATTATCCTAATGCGTTAGTGTCGTTGTCGTATTAAATACATGTCATATGAAGATAAAAATACAAAAATTGACATCACATTCAATTCCATTATTTCATTTAACAAAACAAAACTAAGTTATTACTAAAAATTCACAATACATAGTCAAATTACATAATCTATATTAATAAAAACTATAATAATTTCGTCAATTCAATAATTCTCACTAAAAATAAAATAAATTAAAACCAATAAATAAAATTAAACCTAGTCAATAAAAATAAAATCCAATTAAATACATGATAAAAATACAATAAAATAAAATATCTAAATATACAAATTTAAAACATAGTCAATAAAACATAATTAAAATTACATAACTCATAAAAAAGAAATTCGAAAAAAAAAAAATAATTTCAATAGTTAAGTTGACAGATTTATTGATTGATATATTGATTTATTTGTATCATATATTAACACAACGTAATTAATTGCTTGGTAAACTTTAAGCCGATAATTACTATAAATGTTAAATAATTTATATAACAGTATTTATAAACATAGAGAACACCATTTGGTAGCAAACTTAGTATTGAACTCAAAGAGTGAAATTTTTAAGCTGCTAGAAGCCACAGCAAAAGGTCTGCACATTCAATACCGATATCAAGTATCAACAAGTACAATTTAAGTAATAAATATTCTGAAAAAAACTACAAATTATTTAAAAACTTTGTATAATGAATGAGTATATTTTACTCTACTAAACAAGATCCTCAAATTAAACCTACCCACATAGTTCCGAACAAAATTTTTTGAAACCCTGTGAAGACCACGAACCTATGAAGATCAGTATAAATAATCAACAAATACAAATATGTATAGGTTTTAAACAAAAAAAAACAACATACATACTCCCGATATAATATTATATAATATCTATTTACTTTAATTTATAGTACAATTTCAAAGTTGGAAGAAAACAAATTTAAGGAAACAGAAAAAAAACAAATACAGTCATTACATTATTATTATTATTATTATTTTTAATTAATATCTTCTTTTATATCATTCTTTACTTTATTATTTTAAAGTTATATACAATTTTAACAAGATAATTTAAAACAAAATTAAATTATTATTTAAACTTATGTTACATTTTTTTTTTATACAATGATAGGCTTACGTTTGACCACTATTTTACCTGATGATAAGTGATAATGCGGTCTAAGATGGGAGCACGCTTACCTAGAAGTAACCTATTCACTCGCGACTTAAAGATCCCCAGGTTATAATTTTCTGGAAACTCAGACGCTGGTAGAGAGTTCCATTCTTTGGCTGTACGGATCAAGAATGTACTAGCGAATCGCTTAGTTTAGATAAGGGGAATATCAAACATGTAAGGGTGGCGTAACGCAGAGCGTCTGGTTGTACGATGATGGAAGGGGGAGGGGGGATCAGGTTATGGAGTTCCTGCGCACACTCTCCGAAGTGTATCTGATAAAAAACCGACAGGCCGGCGACCCTCCGTCGATGATGCAAGCTTTGCAACTTTGCAGCGACCAGTGCATGATCACCGATGAGCCTCCTGGCTCGTCTCTCAATCGACTTGAGAAGCTCCAGCTGGTACTTGGCTGAGCTATCCCAAAGATGAGGGCAGTACTCCATGCATGATCGAACTTGCGCTTGATATAAATTTAGAAGCTGTTCCGGAGTGAAGTACTGTCTCACCTTCGAGAGGACGCCCAGTTTTCTGGCAGCTGTTTGAGCCTTTGCCTCTATGTGCGAGCCAAAATTGAGGGTGGATGAGAAAGTAACGCCAAGAAGCTCCAGGTGGCCGGTTATGGGCACGGGCACACCTCGGAAAGAGGGAGTCAAGTGGAAATGACTCCGCTTTGCCGAAGAAAGTTACATACATATTTTGATTATCCTTCAAAAGTATGTTATTACTATTGGGAAATAAAATAAAAAAACTATAATTATGAAAGAAATGCATTTATAACACAAAATCTAATTTATAAGTAAGTTCACACGACATTTAATTTAATGATTTTCAATTTAGGTTTCAGTTTTAGACATAATATGGAGTATAGCTACACCGTAGAATGACTACGACATTATAACTGTTTGGTATTTTTAATGTTCCTGTGTCTGTTCTTTAAGTTGAACAATATAATAATAAAGAAATATTACATATATAACATTTCATGCACCAATATTGTCATACCAATGATATTAAGCTGATATTTGATTAGAATACGATAAAGAATAATATCCAAAAGAGAATAATTTCTTTGCCATTGATATCATAGATAATCCTATGACAAAGTAGTTTGTCACTTTTTTATTTGAAATGTCAAGTCATATACCAAACAAGGTAAGATACTAACGACGTTGTATTACAGCTGAAAACAGCAACCATAAATCAGTTCACACAACATCTCCAACAATACTCTCACGTAGACAAAGCAGCGAGCCGAGCATTAAGCTGATTGAGTTAAATGCTACGCTTTTCTTCACCATGCTTTGTGCTACAAACTATTTTAATACCTATACCTGTGTAATACCGTTCAGTGTTCTTTGTACCAGTGAACTGATGATATCACACGAAATAAAACGAAATACAGAAGATACCTCATACATTTTGTAACCTTTGTAAGTTGAGCTTAGCGTGAGATATTTGGTCTAGGAAATATTTTCATTTCAATAGAAATAGTACCATTTACCGGGATCATATTTTGTGGTGGCTTAAAACATGAAGGATCTGTGCAATTGTTTGAGAAATAAAATGAATTTAACACAATATAAAGACATGGTGAATGTTCATTTTCCTTAATCTGTGTTATGCTCCGAAATCTCAACATTTGGGGTTATTTTTATAGTGGTATATTTTTTCAACGAATTTAGGTCACGTAATACTAATTTATACGAGATTTAAAAACGTATATATTAAAGAAATACTATTTTATGTATCAACAACAAATATTTGATTGATTTGATTGTTTTCATTTGGTCTAGTATCACAACGTTGATTCTGCTAATGTCTAGGATGAGCAAAAAATAAAACATATAAATACTGATACATAAACATATAAATAATGACAATATAATAATTTGTTTCAGAGGTTTTAGGAATACTAATAATTGGAATAAATAAAAAAAAACACACGTTGTAATTTTACATGATCCAACATGAAATAAAACAATAGGGATATGGCAATGATGCTAAGATGCCAAAATTTACATTGCGTAATTTCACGAAGTAGCACCACTTGTACAGCATTAAATAACATTTGAAGTATTTTATGTTCATATAATTTAACTAATAAAAACGCAAATACACAAGAATATTATACTTTACGACAAAAAAAATCATTCCTTTAAAGTGGCATAATTAAACCATTAAAATGGTACACCAAAAAGATAATTGCTTTAAACGAAACATCTACGTACTATGCATTTAACTTGCAACAAGGTTAGCTTCAAAGTGAACCAAATTAGTCTGCATTCATATATAACAGAAACAGTAGTTTCCTGCGAAAGATGTTAAAATATATTCATCGCCACGTTTAGAGCTTTGCTCGAAGCCTTTGAATGTCGATTTTAAATGGCTCAACGAATTTGTGTAGCTACACCGAGGATTCTGTCGAAGTACACTCTAGGGAAAGTTAAAATATCAAAGCGAATTCGTTTGAATACATTAACGTGTTTAATACCTTTTGTTCACTTTTCGAACATCAATTCTTATATTTATGTTATAGCACTGTCTAAAAATACTATTTCATTCAAAAGATATTTCATGGATCTTGAATGGTGTATGTTATACGCTGTGGTTATACTGTATACCAAAATTTAACATTATAAACAACTTATAATCAACGGCCACTACTAATATTTAACCACTTGATCGGGAAACACAACATACAAGTACAAACATCTAGACCACTACGATCTACAGTTTTCAATTTAATTTTTTTTTTTTTAAATACTAATTCAGCAAACAAGCGTTCGGCACACCTGATATTAAGGGATTACCGTAGTTTACAGACATCTGCAACACCAGAAGTATCTCTGGTCACCTTACTCACCACAGGAACACAGCACTGTTTAAAAGTAGTATTATTTAGCTGTGATCTTCTGCAATGTTGAAGTAATTCTCAAGTCTGGCGGCTCCAGATTTTGAGCAGGATATTTTGCCCTGCTGTGCCCTATCTCAGTTAAATTTTCAGACACTTCATGAGGCAATAATTTTAGTTTATGTATATAACTCATTATTCTATTTAAAGTACCCTTAAAGTTATTTTTATTTCTTATCTGAATTAATTATACTAATAATAATGATATAAATAACATTTTTATATGTTACAATTTCAAAAAGAAATTGTAAAAACGCAATAAGCAGACCAACTTAAAAAGTTAATCACACATTTATTATGATTAAACACAAACCCCAATTTATATCGTAAAGAAAGTAATAAAAAATGAAGATATAGTCATAATCGCTACAAAAAAACAAGAATACGAAAATTGAAAATGAAAGTATACCTTCGCGAAATAAAAAGTGATAATTGAAGTGGTTCATTTTATTAGCCTCATCGGCCATAAAGGCGCTCAGATGAAATATCCATGACTTTTATTGCTTCCATAATGCGATGAAAAATTCACAAAACGGGATTGCTTTTAAGGAGGTAACGACTTGAGACGCGCGCGGCGACAATTGAAAAATTGTTACAATAACAGAGTTCACTACCAAATGGGATTCAGAATTTAATGCTTCGAGAATCGTGTATCTAATTTGTACAAGTTAACATAAAACATGATCATTATGAGGTCAATACTTTTTTTTATATTTTTTGAGTTGTGATTATAAAGAATAGTTCATAATTGTTTGTCAATGGACCCTGAATTACAGTATACCTCTCGTCATTAATAAATTACAGACTTAGACTAGCTACACAGAATTTTAAATCATATGATAATATATATATATTCTTTATTGTACACCAAAATATAAACAAACAGCAGTATTTTAAAAAAACAGATGTACAAAGGCGATCTTATCGCTGAACAGCGATTTCTTCCAGATAACCTTTGGGCACAGGACACGATATAGTGGTGACGGATAGGAAGTGTACAATATTCTTAAGGATGAATAAAAATAGTGTATGATAGATTCATTAATTCATACACATACACATATAAGTACAAATATCCATACATAAATAATCAAGATAGCATTAATATAATAATAATAATCTGAATATTATTATATGTTAAGGAACATGTAATATACTTCTTTAGATGTTGCTTAAAACAGGATGGAGTAGAAGCACTTCTTATTGAAAGCGGAAGAGAATTCCAAAGGCGGACAGCTTTAGCAGTGAAGGAATTAGAATAGAAAGAGGATTTATGGGAAGGAACTTTTAGAAGTAAATTGGAATCAGATCTAAGGGAACGTTCATGGAAATTGCAAAGATAGGTGAACCGTTCTTTAAGATATTGAGGGGCATCAGGATTAAAAAGTACACAGTAAAGTAGGGAAAGTACAAGAGTATTCCTGCGAAAACGAATCGGGAGCCACTTGAGTTTCTTGCGGAAACGGGAGACGTGGTCGTATTTGCGAAGCCCAAATACGAACCTTATACAAAGATTCTGGAGTCGCTCAAGCTTATTCAGTTGCTCCTCTGTAAGATCTAAGAAACATGCATCTGCATAGTCAAGAATCGGTAAAAGCAGTGATTGGGCTAGTGCAATTTTAGTAGGCAAAGGAAGAAAGAACTGAAGACGACGAAATGACCCAAAGGCTGCAAATATCTTTCTACTAAGTTCAGTTAATTGAGGTGACCAGGAGAGAAACTGATATAGAGTTACTTCCAAATTCTTAACATTCTTGCTGTAGTTCCGAATTGTATTGTTAAATACTACAGGTGGTATAAGTGACCAGTCTATACGACTAATCAACTTTGGGCTACCCACAATAATGACCTGAGACTTTGAAGGATTGACTTTTAACCCGACCGAGTTGCTCCATTTGTAAAAGTTACTTAAGTCATTATTAAGTTGATTGATACCTGAGGGTAAGTTAGCCAGCTTGAAATGGGTATAAATTTGAAGATCGTCCGCATACAGGTGGTAGAGAGCAGAAATGTTTTTTCCTGATTGCATTAATAAATAAAGAAAATAAGAGAGGAGACAACACGCCCCCTTGCGGTACGCTGACAATGATGTTAGCCCAGTCAGAGAAAGTATCTTGAACTCGCAACCGCTGCCGGCGCCCATACAAGTAACTGTGGAACCAATCAATGACCGGTGGAGATATATTAAAGGAACGCAAGACAGAAAGCAAAATATCGAAATCCACAGTGTTGAAGGCATTACTGAAGTCAAGTAATGCCAACACTGTAAGACTTCGGTTATCCATAGCATGTCTAATGTCGTCAGAAATTTTGACAAGAGCAGTAACCGTGCTATCATCATTACAGCCTATACAGTCCACTGCTGGACATAGGCCTCCACAAGTTTACGCCAAAAATAACGTGAACTCATGTGTTTTGCCCATAGTCACCACGCTGGGCAGGCGGGTTGGTGACCGCAGTACTGGCTTTGTCGCACCGAAGACGCTGCTGCCCGTTTTCGGCCTGTGTATTTCAAAACCAGTAGTTGGATGGTTATCCCGCCACCGGTCGGCTTTTTAAGTTCCAAGGTGATAGTGAAACTGTGATATCCCTTAGTCGCCTCTTACGACACCCACGGGAAGAGAGGGGTGGCTAAATTCTTTAGTACCGTAGCCACACAGTAACCGTGCTATGACCCCTCTGAAAGCCGGATTGGAAAGGATTTAAGAGGTTGTTCGAGGAAAGGAATGATGTTAGCTGTTGATGTACAAGTCGCTCTAAAACCTTGGATAACAAAGGTAGGATGGAGATGGCGCGAAATTCGGAAAACTCAGACAGATAAGGTTTTTTGGGTAAGGGAATTACTAGAGCGTCTTTCCAGCAGGAAGGAAAAGTACTGGAAGAGAAGGATTCGTTAAATATTTGTGTTATGATAAGAATGATGATCATATCTCACTATTACCGAAATAGTACAAATCACTACATTAAAAAAATCATATTTCTTTTTTTGAAATAAATGACTTCGAATACATAATCATAAAGAACGTATATTAAACCTAAACTTATTATTTATGAATCTCTTTGATGTTTTATGAGTCAAATAAAAAACAGTCTCTCCCTAAGAAATATATTTTAAATTATCTTTTTCACCGTTTTTTTCCTAAGATCCACTTGAATTATGAAATAAGATACCCCGCGACAAATTATTTTAAAATATAGTCTTAATCTCAGGAGGCGAGAACGGTATATTAATGTCATAAACTCACAAAAGCCCAAAGCAGCTTGATAATCTAAGAATCTCACAAAAATAAGCTTCGATTTCTTCACTTGTAATTTTAAATTAAATTACTTATCAACCGAGTATATACAAGTGAAAAAAAACAAACTCTGATGTTTTACCTTCATGAATATTGAGTACAGCCAATGAGTAACTATTTACCACTTCTATTATTTCAGGAAACTCGGATAAAACAGTAGTTTAAAAACAAGTATTGAGTATTATAGTTGCCTCTCCAAGTTCTAGCCAAATATCCCGATTGTCCGATTTCAACATATGCATAGGCATCTTACGCAGAATATCGATCCAGCGGACATGAATGTCTCTAATTTTAATTTGGGAATTTAAATAAATTAGTTTTCATTTACTTAAATTAGTTTTAATTCCTTGCCAACGCCTCTGGTTTAGTGGTGCTAATAGTCGCCTAAAATCGCTACTCACAAAGTGGTGGATTAGGCTCCAATTCTTCTCCTAGACGGAGAAAGAAGCCTAATACGATGCAAATAAATTAGTAAAAAATATGACCTTTACAATTTTTTTTTTGTGATTGAGACTACTAAGTTTCTCAATCTAAGTAATCCGATTAAGTTCGCTGAAAGATAGGGTTTCTAAGAAACTTTTACCGTCAAAGTTTTGAAAGCTTTTTCGTATGAGAGATGAATTGATTTTTTTTTTCTGTTAAAAAAATCATTATATATATTAGAAAAGAAGTAAAAATGAACGTAAAATAAATTCAAATATGATTGGATAAAACCCAATATTTATGTTTGGGTTTCACTGGTACCTCTAATATCTTTATCATAACACAGCATGTAATAGAGTAAAAAAAATCGCTTGGTCAAAAAAAGTAAGCAGGAAAAAAATAGGTTTGTAAAATGAATCAAATGATTCCTATTCTATATTGACCCAAAAACTAATCATATACTTCTTGCATCAATAGAAAAAATTAGTGGAAGTTTTAGTTTCTTGCCATTTTCTGAATACATTTTATGCTTAACACACTTTTGTTTAGTTTTCGTATTTTTCATTTATCATTGTAAATTTTTTTAAAAGGTGATTAAAAAAGAAAATTTAAAGGTTTCATTAAAATAAAAAAGAATTCTTTTTCGCGTATTTACTCAGTAAACTAAATAAATATCAAATGTGACATTTCTAGTATTTAAAATGATAGCATTTCTAAGTAAGAGCTAAACATAATACTGAACCTCCTTCTTATACAGTCTCGCTGCAGCAAATAACTTATCCCGCACGTCCGGGTAACCTTCCAGTAAGTCTTGCCAATCTCTATTTCGTAAAAATACTATATCCACCACCTGAAAATCATAATAATTGAAAATAAAATTTTAATTGAAAATTAATATAACATTAATAGTAAGAAAAAAGAAATAAATGAATAAGATATAATAAAAGAAAGACAGACAAGTGAAAGATCAACGATTACAAGATCAGTTGCAATATTATGGACTAGCTGAACTGGTAACTAAATGAAAAACTATCATAAGAAAATATTACATTTCGGCAATTAATTTTTATTTATAAATAAGATTATTACATGAGCAAAAAATTATTATAATATAAAAAATATATAATTTAAGAAAAAATAATAATAATACTGTTTCTCAATAAACAGAGATATTTATATTTACGCTGACGCTAGACCATTTCCTTTGCCCTAAGGTTGCCTGGAAGAGATCGCTTTTTAGCGATAGGGCCGCCCTTTGTACCTAATGAATATATTGTCAATATTTTCTTTCTTTCTTTGATATGTATTATTTCTGTTTTTGGTGTACAATAAAGTTTATTATTATTATTATTATTATTATTTCTGACCTCATAACACATCAATTTACTACCCTATGTTACATATTAAATAAAATTTGAACGTATCCATTCACCAGTTCTACTCAACAGATAGCAAAAATAAGCAACAAGTCAGTTACAAATGAAGTTTGTAACATATACCAAATCAAACTAGCAGCCAAATCTCATAGTTTCAATATCTGCTCGGTACAATTAAAAAATAGTAAAAGAATTTTACCGTTCGGGAGAAATATGAAAATTGAAACGGAGTGTTTGGAAATAGTCCCGGTAACAACCCAAAATAACCGTTTGTGTTTAAAACTGACAGCATTTTTCTTTCTCCGCTGTAACGTTCAATGTGAGATTGGTTTTTGGAAATAATAATTCATTTCTATTGTAACAGAGATAACATTGTTAAAATTATTTGAGTGATGTTGGAAGTAAAAAAATAATAATTTCAAGCACAAAAACAATCCGTAAATTATTTAATAAGTGAATATATATGTAGAAAAATATGATAGCGATATGTAGAAGAATAGAATGATCAGAAAGATAGCTGTTTTATTTATTTTAATACATAGACACTCGAAAGTCAAATTTCAATTTACTAACCGACTTCAAAAAAAGGAGGAGGTTACTCAATTTGACCATATATATATATAAATATTTTATTTTTAAGCTCTGATCCTTCTCCTACATGGGGAAAGAGGCCTATGCCCAGTAATGGGATATTACAGGCTGAAGCGTAAATATTTTTCGCATGTTCGGAGATAACTTCGTCGTTTATGAACCGATTTTGATAATTCTTTTTTTTTTGTTGGAAATGGGATATCCCTGGTGTGGTACCATGATAAAGAAACCAGGATCTGATGATGGGATCTCAGAGAAATCGAGGAAAACATAACGCATAACTTTTTACTGAATGTACCGATTTTAATGCTTTTTAAGTTAATCGAAAGCTGATGTTTATCATGGGCAACATCATCATTACAGCCTATACAGTCCACTGCTGGACATAGGCCTCCACAAGTTTACAACAAAAATGTCGTGAACTCGTGTGTTTTACCCAGTCACTAACTACGCTGGGCAGGCGAGTTCGAGACTGCAGGGCTGGGTTTGTCGCATCGAAGACGCTGCTGCCCGTCTTCGTCCTGTGTATTTCAAATCCAGCAGTTGCATAGGTAGGTCGCCATCGGTAGGCTTTTTTAGTTTCAAAGTGGTAGTGGAACTGTGTTATCCCTTAGTCGCCTCTTACGACACCCACGAGAAGAGAGGCGGTGGCTATATTCTTCGTTGCTCAACTAACAACTAGACCGGCAACATATATCTATATATCGACCGTCGGTGCTTGGGCTCCGCCGACACGACACACGCATTACACCAGAGCGGTCGTCGTATAGGTATTATATGTATCTATTATATATGAAACAGGTGGAGTGACCCTTAGAAGATAATAATAATAATGTTACATCAAATGTCTAATTGTAAAAGCTACATAACCGAGCTACGGATGCTTTTCTATTAAAAACATTGTTTTGCTACATGATACTGCTTAGAAATTTATTATTTTCTTACTATAACCTACAATATATATTAAATATTGTTTCTTTTTATCAAATAATTGATAGAAATCGAAAATAACAATTAGGAATGTCACGTCTTACTTCTTATCGGTGTACCATTTTTCAACTTCGCCTTCATGAATAAAGCACATTAATGAAAATATATCGCCTTCTTGAACGATGTATTTACCTTAAACAACATTAGGCGTTACATTATTGATGTGCGAGGGATATACTAATGCTGTTTACTCATAAATTATTAAAAAGACTTATTTCCGTATACTGAATTACATTAATATTAAGTTATAATTGTTTTTGAGAGAACAAAGTTGACAAGATGAGGAATAATACGTTGTTAGAGTTGAGTATTTTTTAACTGACTTCAAAAAGGAGGAAGTTATTCAATTCGATTGTATATTTTATGTATGTTCGGAGATAAGTTCTTCGTTTATGAACCGATTTTAATATTTCTGTCTTTGTTGGAAAGGAGATATACCAAGTGTAGTACCATGATAAGGAAACTAGGATCTGATGATGGGATCCCATAGGAATCGAGGGAAACTCTCGAAAATCGTAGTGACGACTAGTACGTTTTTTAATTTGTTTCGTCTATTTACATTGTATTACTTGTCGATGTAATTGAAGTCGGTTTTTTTCGTTTGCGAGAAAATACAATTATTATATTTTGTTTAGTAGGTACAATTTGCTATTGTAGTTACTACTAAGTACTTAACGAACTGTAATATTAATTTATTTAAAAATAATAATGTAAAAATTAATTTATAAAATATCTTCGGTAAATATTTGTTCTAATCGTAAGATAATTGTAAGGAATTCGTAATATTTTAATGGTACTGCTTATGGAAGGTTTTATATGTGATTATGAAAAATCGACGGGTGCAAAGTAAAAAGAGTTATATACAAAACAGAAACTTTTCAGGAGAGCGCAAAATAGGAAAAAGTGCTCCCATTTTGTCAATTTCAAACCAAATTTGTTGAAATTTTCATTACTGCTATATTTTTTAGAAAGACAAACAATTGTATATTTCAGTTCATCTAATTATGTTTAATTTACGAGATATTGCAGTTGTCCGCCTCTACATTGTGCTTAAAAATATGACAACTGAGTTAACTACCACTTGGTCGTTAACAAAGATGTTTCATATATTTATAAGTATGACTTTTCCAATTCCAAAAATTTCCAAAAACGTCTTTCCATGTCTATTGTGATCTATTCAAATGGTTTATTATTATGATAACACTTTCACACAAACCTTAATACGTAAAAAGGCAAAACAAACAAACATTGTTGCCGGCCGGCGAAGTACATGACATCTGACTGATGACACAATAGGAATGAACGTGCGCCCCTCGCGCGGACTGCGTAAAAGCGGCCAGGCGGTAGTTGAACGCATGTACGTCGTGTAATTTTACAAAACAGCAGTAGTTGTCTTCTTTTACTTGACAAAAGTACAAGAAATGAGGCGATATTTGTATTTTTTATTTTGCCATGTTGTAAAATATAAAGTTTTTAGTTAGTTACTGCAATAAAAAAAAATCTCAAAATTGTAGTTAACTTTTTTTACTTTGCACCCGTCGAAATACAGACAAAAAAATACATACAAATATTTATTGTTGTTCAAATTACTTAACAGTGATTATTTTGATACACTAATTAAATTAATGAATCAAATCATTAATTCATTCAATTACTACTACGCGTAGCGTAACACACACAGCACTGGTTTGTGGCTGTTGCGCTAGCGGTTGCGAATTCGATCCTCGCACATGACAAACATTTGTATTAGCCATACACATGTTTTCCGTGGTCTAGGCATTTGTGCTTGTGTATTTTGTGTATTTCTGGACACCCGAGACAGGAAATAATCCTACTAGGGGCCGTTGAGTAATATATATATATATATATATATATATATATATATATATATATGTATGTTTTTGGACTTTCACGAACAATAAAAACAGTATTTTTCTAAGGGACTTACCGATATTGATTTTTTTTTTTTGAACGCCATCGCGGATAACTCGTGAAATCGAAAACAGCAGTAAGTCCCGTAAAAATAAAAAGTATTCATTCGATTATTTAATGCAAACTTAATTACCATACACTTACCAGGAAAAATAACGACTCTCTTCAACCTGGCAACTAACTGCCGATTGAAATACTCCGGCAGGTCGCGGAACAATGGCGCCGTGTGGAGGTGATGTATGTACAAAGATCCGAGAAGATCTTCGCGAAGGCATTCGGGAGCTTGCTGAGCTAGCTCTGGTAGCCAATTTCCTAAAAATTTACACGGTAAAAGGATGGATTAATTATTCTTCTATTTAATTTGTATACGTTTTCGATTTAAACTACAGTTCAATTATCCATACAAATTAATAAAATTGGAGTGTCTATTTGTAATATTAAAATAACCGCTTTTTACTAAATTCATATGGATGTATACACTGCACATATACCAAAATAGCATTTTTTACAATTTTTGTATGTCTGTCTGTTTGTTCCGGCTAATCTTTGAAATGGCGGGACCGATTTTGACGGGACTTTCACTGACAGATAGTTAATGTAATAAGGAGTAACTTGGGCTACTTTCATTACAGAAATTTATTTATTTTATAACTCTGGGAACTGAACAATCAGTTTTTTGTTAAATTACACGCGGAAGAAGTCGCCGGTTTAGCTAGTCTATTAATAAAAATAGAAGCGAAATACACGTTAATATAATCACATTTCTAGATATTTCTGAATACCGTCGATCATGTAAGCCATGAGGTTTTATACCCTGTAACTATTTTCTTTATTTGAAATTTATCTAGTAAATTTGGAACACATTAAAAATCTTCTGACAACACCTTCCGATATTGTAAGTATATTCAATGATATTTGTGAAACGCGTTTAAATATGCTGGATGGTCACAAAACAAAGGCACTGTCTAAGTATGTTAGGTATGTAAGGATGAATGTATCCGACAGAACCAAGGCGGTACGAGACAAAGATTTATGGCATCTGTTAAGTTTTAATATTATAATAACAGTCTTTATGCAGTTATGTTCTACATCTATATATATAAAAATGAATTTCGCTAAGCGCATAACTCGAGAATGGCTCGAGCAATTCGGCTAATTTATTTTTTTGTATGTTCCTTAAGGCCCACGGAAGGTTTTAATATTTAAAAAAAATATATATTAAAAATTGCGTGGACAAATTTAATTTTACTATTAACTATTGACAGAACGAAGTTTGTCCGGGCAGCTAGTTAATAACAGAAATTGTGCATAATACCCAGTATAATTATAATATTATAGTAACGATTCTGCGTGTAACACGCTGGGCCTAGCCCTCTTTCTCCATGTAGGAGAAGGATTATAGCTTAATCCACCACGGTGCCCTACTGTGAATTAACAGATGTGTAGACTAAGATTATAGTACCTAATGTTATAACGCAGCATTTTTTTTTAATTTTTAAGTTGTTGTTGCCAGTTTGCTGGTTGTTTTTTTTTCTAAGTATCTTTACCTACTAGTGAAATAAATGATTTCATTTCTTTTAGTGGTAGGGCCCTTCTCCTATATGGAGGAAGAGACCCATGCCCAGCAGTGGGATGTTACAGTCCCAATCAAAGTGGTAGACATAAATACTTAATTCCGTCTACAAAAACGTTTTCAATAATAAATTACAATCACACATTACCCCTCTGCCTCTGCCAAAGCTGCTTAGTGTATTCCCTTACAGACTCCAATAGTGTTGGTGACAAACCACTATCTCGTAAAGAAGTAATTAGTACATTGACGTCGTAGTCGTACGCGTATAGTTCTCGAAATTTCGTATAAACAGCGCTTATAGCTACACTGAGTATCCATATCTCTGTAGGATACACTATGAAGTTGACAAATAGTTTGTAGTAAATTTGCTTCAAAGTTAAAGCGACAACCTAAAACGAAATATATAAAAACTAATACAAGAGATAAGTGAAGAGAGCTTTTTGCTATTTTTTTGATAAGTATGGTCGATCTTTTAATCCTACGAATAAATTCAGAAATTATACATTTTTCATCACTTCAGTCTAATACAATCCACTGCTGGACGTAGGCCTCCACAGGTTCGCGCCAAAAATGGAGTGAACTCCATCGCCACGCTGGGCAGGCGGGTTGGTGACCGCAGGGCTGGCTTTGTCGCACCGAAGACGCTGCTGCCCGTCTTCGGCCTGTGTGTTTCAAAGTCAACAGTTGGACGGCTATCCCACCACCGGTCGGCTTTCTAAGTTCCAAGGTGGTAGCAGAACTGTGTTATCCCTTAGTCGCGTCTTACGACAACCACGGGAAGAGAGGGGGTGGGGTATATTCTATAATACCGTAGCCACGCAGCTTAGTAGTTAATATGAGTAGCAGATACGAACTAGACAAGATATTCACCCATCTGTATAATGGATAAAAAATGTTATATATCTACTTTAGTATGTAAAGAAATAATTCACGAAAAATTCATAGTGTTTTAATTTTACTAAAATTAATCTTTAAAAAAAATTCATAATAGCTTAAACAGAAAAAAACGAGCGTGGTTCAGACCACACGCCTGAAGTAAGACATCTTTAGCTGCCCCTACAGTAATATAAGAAATATAACTCTCTCTATTTCGATCTTCGCTAACTTAAATCTCCCTCTTAACTTCCGTTCACCTCGCCCGATCACGCTTTTCGTAACGCTCTTATCATGCATTCTCCAGCTTACTCATCAAATCAAGTGTAGAAGTTTTACTTCAATAAAACATTTTATCGATACTCACAACATCGACTTCAGTATGTGTATAAATAATAATAATATACAACATGGCAACAATGTAATCGGCCATCCAATTTATAGGGACCAAAAAGCTAAATGTAATTTTGTCGTTGTCAATATAATTTCTTGTTATTCGAGCACATCCTGGACGTCGAAATAAAAACTAAATTAATTGTAAATCATCATCATCATCATTACAGCCTATACAGTCCACTGCTGGACATAGGCCTCCACAAGTTCACACCAAAAATAACGTGAAGTCATGTGTTTTGCCCATAGTCACCACGCTGGGCAGGCGGGTTGGTGAATTGTAAATATATAAATAATATTAATGTCATATGTATAGAAATAAACAAAAAGCATTAATATCGAGAATAAAATAATATAACTGAAAGTCCTGTCAAATAAAACAAGTCAAAAATAAATAAAACAAACAAAAGCTTCACCTTCTTTCCTAAGACTCGGGGACGTCCACTCAGAGTAATCAATACTCGCATTTACATGTTGTGGTATAACCGGTAATTCTAAAGGAAATTCGCTGCCTAGAACGATATGAAAACTTTTAGTTAGACTAAATGATGAGAACGAATGAAACTTTTCCTTATTATGCTTCATGACTTCTTTCATTTTCTTTGAACGAATTAGGGATTTGTTTATATTTAAACTAGTGATCCGCCCCGGCTTTGCACGGGTGTTATGCTGATACTAAATATAAAATACAAAACAAATACGTGCAATTTAATACGCAAAAAATGTATTTATTTACGACATTACATTAGAAACCTCTAAATCTATCAGTGTTCCTCTACTATATTATGCAGGTATTATACATTAAAACCTTCCTCTGGAATCACTCTATTTACGAAAGAAAACCGTATCAAAATCCGTTGCGTATTTTTAAAGACCTAAACATACAGACAGCGGGAAGCGACTTTGTTTTATACTATGTAGCGATTTAACTTGAAATTAATTGTGCTCATCGAATTTTTGGAATTTTTATTTCATAAAAAGGTTGTTATTAGAAAGTTAGACAAAGATTATATTTAAAACAAAAGTTGGAATTTTTAGCTTATGGCGATATCTTTTATCGAGAATTTGAATTAAACAGCAAAGAACGCACCCTTCGATAACATAATAATAAGCTCCAATAAAATTTTATCATTACTAACTTCGACACGCTACTCGTATCCAGCCACAAGTCATACAGTGAAGCAAAAGAAGCACTGTCGTAAACTTTAATACTATCGGAGCGATAGTACTCTGAAATAAAATAAAACGGTTACCCATACATGACGCTAAAAATAACTTATGAAAATTTGTCTTATTTCGAAAGAGAAATTAAGAACTTAGAACGCAATATTTACTTCATTTTTAATAATTGAAAATAAAATGTGTACAACACAATTACAAATTAAGTCAGCACAGAACCACCCATATATCATTGTAAAGTTGAATGTAACCGAAATCGAATCGGAGATCAATCAGCATAAAATGGATAATACTGTTCTTACTAGAACACTGAATTTTTCGCCATAATTCGTTAGAGTAAAATTAAAGATTTACCAATCAACATTGATACTTTACAACAACAATCTGGTACCAATTTTTTTTAAGACCATCTTTTCAGTTATTGCAAAAATTTTAGGCTATAAAATAGCACAATGTTTAGATAATTGTAGTAAAAAAAAAAAGAATAAAACAATTAACACCTGAAATCCCTTACAAAAGTGCTCATGAAAATCGTATAATAGACGAAGTCTTAAGAGTCTTAGTAAAGTAAAACGTCGACGTTTAGTTACATAACTAACTAAAGGGACTACGAGAGATACAAAATCCATATAAAATTGCCACTTCTTTAATATACCCCATCGTATAGTTACATCTACGCAATTATCGTCAATGACAAGTAGTTCTGTCTGAAAGGAAAGAAAAACATATTGGAATTTTCACTAATAACTAGCTGACCCCGCAAACGTTGGTTTGCCATATATTTTATTAATCTTCTCAATCCCCCCCCCCCCCCTTATAACGTTGGGGAATGAAAAATAGATGTTGGCCGATTCTCAGACCTACCCGATATGCACACAAAATTTCATAATATTTTATTAACCCTCTTACCCCCCCCCCCTATAACTTAGGGGGATGAAAAATAGACGTTGTTCGATTCTCAGATATACCCGATATGCACACAAAATTTCATGAGAATCGGTCAAGCCGTTTCGGAGGAGTTTAACTACAAACACCGCGACACGAGAATTTTATATATTAGATATAAGTTTATAGTGTTGTTTAATGCTAGGAATCTAATGAATTTATTTATTTAAGTCCAATCATTATATACTGACTATCATAATAACAAGATAATTTGTAAAAATAATAATTAAAATATCCATTCGAGTAGACATAGTAATAACTTTAACTGACCCAACTGTAAACAATTTATTAGTAATTTCTCTCTGACATTACTTAAAAACCTGTTCAAAGAATTGTTTGAAAACATTAAATACTATTTAAAATTTCTATTTATAAATTAGCATAATGATAACTATCATATGATAATTACCAACAACTGTTTGTACTTAAATCTATTATAAAAATTACAAAAAAATTAATCATCACTCATAATCATCACTTCAGCCTATTGCAGTCCACTGCTGGACGTAGGCCTCCACAAGTTCGAGCCAAAAATCTTGTGAACTCATGTGTGTTGTGTGCCCATAGTCACCACGCTGGGCAGGCGGGTTGGTGACCGAAGGGCTGGCTTTGTCGCACCGAAGACGCTGCTGCCCGTCTTCGGCCTGTGTGTTTCAAAGCCAGCAGTTAGATGGTTATTTCGCCATCAGTCGACCTTATAAGTTCCAAGGCGGTAGTGGAACTGTGTTATCCCTTAGTCGCCTCTTACGACACCCACGAGAAGAGAGGGGGTGGCTATATACTTTACGGCCGTAACCGCACGGTAAAAAAAATAATAATGATTTAAAAAAAATAGTAAATATAAATGTCAACAAAATACTCACCGAATAAAAGTCCATAATAATATGCAAAACGTGAACGATATCGAAAATCGTAAACATATAGAAAAGAGCCACATTAAAATGAAAGATTCCATTAGGAATGGTTAAAATAATAAAAGTTAGAACAGCTGTAGCTACTGGACCGACAAACCAAGTGAAATACAGACAACGAGAGTACCAAGTACCAGATCTTGCCTTTAATCTTTCTTTCATCCACTGTAAGAAAAAAGTAACTTGGTAACATTAAAGTAATATAATGTTCCTGCCTATATAATGATTGCTTCAAACTGGATAGCCCAGATAATATGATGTGTCGAAGATATGGAATTGGAAACATACACAATAGAACCATAAATACCACTAATAAACAAGAATTAAAACATATATATGACCAACACAAACATTTTTGAGTGCTAAGATTGAACCCGATAATATAACAATGTGTTACTGTGATCAATGCACCAATCCATCTTATATAAAACAATCAGTAGAACTAAACATACGAGTACAATGAAAAACTACGAAAGAACAATATTGAAAAATAAAGAAAACAAATACTTACAGGAAGTTTAATCGCTTTACGTCGTCGTAGCAAATATTTAACAGTGTTGTATGGATTCTCAAATACAGCTTTTTTAAGACACATATAGTCGTTATTGGCTTGAGGATTTTTAGCAATATTATTCCTACCCTATAGTCAAATTGTTGCTCATTTTATTATTGTCAAAAAATATTTCATTTAAGCACTTGTCTAAGCTAAAGATTATCTTTTTGACCTTACGTTTCTGTTTAAATAAATAATTTGTATCAAAGAGCAAATGCTAATTGAAATTAAATAACCAGCTTTACCTTTTCGTCTATGATATCCTGAAATTCTTTTATAGGTATTTGTAGAAGATCAGCGTATTCAGTAGATACAGCTGAAATACGCAGAGGTCTTGGTGTTGATTTGTCTAACTGGCCAAACATAGAACCCTATAAAAAGTAACATAAACAAAGTCTAAATTTATATAGATCTCAGTTTGTAATCAATCTTAAACTTCAACGTGGTCAACGAATGATATTAATAAGTCTTTCTCTCTCTATCTCTCTTTCTCTCTCTCTCTCTCTCTCTCTCTCTCTCTCTCTCTCTTACTCTTACTTTTTCTCTCACATTTACTCTTTCTATCTCTTACAGTCCAACGCTCTGCTGAAAAAAATTTAAAGTAATATTAGGACACAAACCTTTGATAAAAGCATTACGTCATTATCATTTTGTCTAACCATAATCTTTCCTCGATGAACAATGAAAACATACGGAGTGAGGTCCATTTCCCTGACAATAATTTCATTTGGGAGAAAATAGATTTGGGTAGCTGCACTAGCCAAATCCCTTTCAACTGTCGAACCACCTCCCAAAAGAGTATCAGCGGCTTCCACTGTCCTGATCGTAACATTAAAAAGAGTGTTAAGGTAGGACCCCATCAGCAAATATCTAGCTCAAAATATAGAGCAGCTCTACTGGGGGAAATGTTGTGTTCCTTTTGTGACTTAATAATAATAATAAATAAATATCTACACAGTACACTCGCGATCGTCTGTTCCTAAAACTTAATGCTTGTGTTATAGGTAACAGTCGACTGGTATAGCTACATATTTTTTTTTTCGATAAACATACTTATAAATAATACATATATAAATAAATATATATTTTACACCCGGACTCGGGGCGGGAATCGAATGGAAAGCAGGGTCACTACAAACTGCGCCAACTGGTTAGTCTAGTTAGATAGCCAGATCTCTTAAGGAGAGTCAGCAGCGCGTTTAAGATGGTCCTTTTGTCGAAGGTCACTATAGGCTACGGTAAACGCTTTACCATCAGGTTGGCTGTACGCTTGATTGCCAACTTAGTATAGATAATAAAAAAAATATACGTATAAACTATTTTTTTATTTCTATTTTTAATCCGCTCTAAAATCGTCCATTCTACTTCCTACACTAAATTTTGATTGATTTGTTAGCATGCGACTTGACGTTTGACGCGTATGCAAAATGCAAATAGTCCACGTGCGGTGTACCTATGCGGTGTTTGATTTAAGTGCTTTGGTTGGAGATGTCCAGCTTTGTTTATCAAACTACATGCCAGTTAAAGAACGATAAATGTATATAAATGAACATACTGTATCAAATTTTTATAAAATTTATCGCACATGCTGTTGTACTATGAAAATGTAAAGTTAAATCGGCAAATTTGTCAAACAAACTTGGTCGTGTACAAAGTGTTTAATACGTTAATTGTTCAAATTTTAATTTTGATAATATGATACTAACTTTTTAAAGAAGTAGTAGCTTAAATCCTGTCTAAATATAACACCGATGCGTTCTTGCATTAAGGTCTGTATATTTATTCCTTTAGTCCTGAAATGTAACTTCCTTATTACATGGTTCAAAAATGAATTGGTGTGCTTTCATCGTTGATGCTTAATCAAAAATCCGACTTAATCAAAAAAGACAGCGACACATTTTAATGACAATAGTCTTGTAAAATAAGTTGTTTTTTTTATATAAAGTTATGTCCACAGGCTTATAATGCCCACGCTTTTGTTATTCCGATTTTTATTTTTGTCAGTGATCTACTACATTAAGAAAACTAATTATGCTATCTTAGTATCCCTAATGCAGACGTGAGTCCACCGACCAAAATTATGGTAACTTAATTGTAAAATAAGATTTAGTCATCTTAACTATAAAAAGTCTAAAGCATTTTGAAAAATGTTTTACGATATCTTATAAATGATCACCTTAACCACCAGTATCTAAAATGAGCTACCGCTCGTTTTATGAGTTTGTCATCAACTCTCTCCGCTTTCAAAAATCTTTTCAATTGGTTTACTCCATGTTGAAATAGCGTGTTACCGCGGTAGTTCAACACTAACAGTGTTAGTGAGTAACACATCACATACCTGAATAAAATAATGTTGCTTGAAAACTCGTTCATGTATAAATTTAGTTTTTTTTTTATTAAAGTAAAAAATCAAATAAATATTTACAACAGTACGTTCGTTATATAAAATTAACTTACAATTACGAATTAAAATACTAAGGAAAGTTCATAAATTCATCCAACTTTTGTTGTCATCGCTCATGATATAAGATGATTAAGGTAAAGTTAATGACGATGATGACAGTCAGATTAATTAGTTCATATAAAAATAAATTGCAGATACTTGATCCAGCCCCAGTGCATTATTGATTCAAAAACATATGTATTATTAATTTCAAAAACAATAAAAAAATTATAACTCCAAATAAATAGATAATAGAAAATATAAATAAATATTTGCAGCACTACACTGGCTATACATTATTTGATTTGTATTTTAAAATATGTATCGTACCAAAACATAAATCCGAGAAGGAAAAGTAAAAATCCAACGCCAAGGTATTCGCGATTTATTTGAAACTTTCCCAGATTAAATCTCATAAAACCACACTGAGCAAGGTTTAGACTTTCAGCATAAACCTAGAAAGTTGAAAACATATATAAAATTCTATATTTTTACAGCTAAATAATTAAACCTACATTGAGAACATTCTTCAATACTTGAAGATTTCGAGCAATGCGTCCTGTATGTTTGTTTCAACATACGGTGCCGAGACGTGGACATTGACGAAGTGCCTAGTCCACAAGTTTAAAGTCGCTCATCATGTTAACGGAACGAGCTATACTTTGGGTTTTTTTTTCAAAGACAGGATTGAGACTATCTGTGAGAAACGAAAATAACCGACACTGTCCACATAATTAGCTGACAGAGAGCTTGTCACCTGTGTAGCAGGACTAATGACCGCTAAAACAGACGTGTCCTGGAGTGGAGACCGCGTCTTGGCAAACCCAGTGTGGGACATCCTCCAGGTCGCTGGACCGACAAGCCACGTAAGATTGCCGGTAGAGGCTGGATGAGGATTGGGGAAAACCGGGATGATTGGCGTGAAGTTGGGGAAGCATATGACCAGTAGTGGATTGCACTAGGCTGAACTGACTGACTTTCAAACTTATGATGTATCGATAAATCAGCGTATAGGATTTTTTCCAAATCTTGATCAAATTATTGAAATCCCGTCTTTCTCTCATTTATATATTAAACAAATATAAACGTATAAAAAATCTATTCCTAAAGTTTTTTTTTTTTTAATAATTCTATATTAATATACTTTGTACAATACATTCATTCTTAGTACTATACCATATGTAATTGATATAAAGTCGGTTTTTCAGCCAGTGGGAGATAATTTGGCAACCAGCAATGATTTCGACGTGACATACTCTCCAGATTTCCCTTAGAGTCCCATTTGAAATCTATACACTGGGCAACAAAGTAATGACCCGATCCCACCATTACCAATAGAGAAACAACGAGCCACTTGAATATCTACGATAAAAAAATTAAAATAAATAAGTTTTAGCAACATTGTATGCAATAAAAAAATTATAACTAACCATTACATATGCGAAATTGACGTTCGGCACGTCAGCTACATAATTGAAATAACCCATGAGTAAGTACAAATGAGCGAATTTACTCAATGTGTTAATTAGCATCCCATCGTTTTCGTTGATGGTATTAGTGGTGAATAAGTTGAAAATCTTGTAGCATGGTAAACATCCGATCAGGTCAAATATGAATCCGCGGCTCATATAGTGCTTCATAGTTTTAGGTAAGCTTGTAATTAGTAAGCCTCGATCATTATAATAACCCACCTGTAATAGATAAATCAAATCCTTATTTTCTATTATACATTCTAGATTATTGATTACTTTTCGTTCTCCTTCAGTTATTAGTAGAAAAAACATTATATCATATCCAACAGTTAAAATATTTGTAATATAATAATCATAAGAAAAACAACTGTATTTTAAAATTAAATATGACACGACATTACTTTTTTAAGATATGATGGTTTACAACTTACAAATATTTTCATAATAATATCAATCAATGCAATGGCGTTACACACTTCACCTAATACAACGAATGGCACTCTGAAACAGGCTCCACTACCACCTTCAAAAAATTAATGTATAATATATATATGTTAGTTTGTGGACAATATGAAAAAAAATATAAAAAAAAAATAGAGACCCTGAATCGCTGTTGTAAATATGGATATCGGAACAACAATTGCGCGAAATAGCATCCAATAACACACAAAACTGCAAAAAAAATATATTTATTATCAATTTCAATTATTTTATTGTATGTCGATTTACTAGCGATATTTATATATAAGAAGATATTACAAAGATACCTGGATTCTGGATTTAAGCAAGCGTTTCCTACTTCTGGTTTTTCTAGTGGAGTCGGATTTTTTACTGATTTTATAGGAATTGTCACCCCAGATTTCCGCGCATGGAATACCTGTCGTCTTAGTATATCCTGGTACTAAAATAATAAACATATTCAAAACTTGTTTAGTTTTTACTGATATTTTTAAGAATAAATTTAAAATAAATAATTGTGTTTGCTCGCAAACGAAAAAAAAAACCGACTTCAATTACATCGACGAGTAATACAACGTAGATCGACGAAAAAATAGTCAAGTAACAGCGCATTATCAAAGATTACTCAAAAATTAGTTATCAGATCTCGATGAAATTTAAATGTGACCACATGATAAACATCAGCTTTCGATTAAATTAAAAATCATTAAAATCGGTACACCTAATAAAAAGTAATTGCGAATTTTCAAGAGTTTCCCTTGATTTCTCTAGGATCCCATCATCAGATCCTGGTTCCATTATCATGGTACTAAACTTGGGATATCTCTTTTTCAACAAAAAAAGAATTATCAAAATCGGTACATCCAGTAGAAAGTTATGCGGTATAATACAACGTAGGTCGACGAAAAAAGCGTCAAGTAAAAACGCATTATTAGATATAACTCGAAAAGTAGTTGTTAGATCTCAAATAAATTTAAATGGGACCAATTGACACACACCGCCTTTCGATTAAAAGAAAATTTGTCGAAATCGCTCCACCCAGTCAAAAGTTCTGATGTAACATACATAAAAAAAAAAAAAAAAATACAGTCGAATTGAGAACCTCCTCCTTTTTTGGAAGTCGGTTAAAAACTTTTTAAAAGATAAGCTTTACTTTTAAATTCCCTAAGATTTAGACTAACATCACTTTTTCGAGTTACCCTAAGCAAGTTCTTTTAATTATTACTCATAATGTGGGAAAGCAAAAAAAACTTAACCCGCCATCTTTAGATGTCTGCTATATTGAATTATGAGTAATGTCACTTTATTTTTTCACTTACCCTCAGCAAGTATTTTTATTTAATACCCATATATAATAGTACCCATATGTAGAAGTGCATTAAAAATAACTAGTCCAAAATCTTTAGTAGTCCGCCATATTAGATTTAGAGTGACGTAACTTTATTTTACGAATTACTCTTAACAAGATCTTACATTAGATGGCCATACTGTAGGATTACATTAAAATAACTATTCGACCATTTTCGGTGTTCTGCCATGTTGGATTTTGAATGATGTCACATAGCTTATCATGCATTATCAATCAAAGTAAACGTTAATACAAAATTTCAGCTCAATCGATTGAAGACATACATTCCAAGTTAAATTGTATTTAACTTTAGCTTTAAATCTTTTATTACTCTTAAAAACAAAAAGTGACATACATTTTGATGTTTCGCCACGTAATCATTGACCATAACTTCTAGACTTGGTGAAAATTCTTCAACACAATACTGAATATGAGCCCATTCATTTGGATAGTGTTTCAGTATATTTTTAAAATCTTGTGTTTTTATGTACAAAATCTAAAAAATATATATAAAAAAACATTTGTTATCATATAAAATTATTTTTACAACGCTATCTAAAGATAGCTTCCAACATCAAAACTTATGTTTTGCTGTGTGGTGACACTTACTTCACATTCCGTGTTGGCACTGAGAGTCCTCAATGAAACTGTACCAAAAAATACTCCAAAAGACGTGAGCAGTTCACCAGGATTATAGTTTTTTTTTACCAAGTTACCATTTTCATCAGGATATTCACACATAACTGAGCCCTAAATATTATAAAAGCTAATTAAATGAAAAAAAAAAACGGTTAAAAAACATTTTCCTAAAAAATGTTGACATACTAACTTGAACAATCCAAGACACATTTTTGCACTGCAAGCCAAAAAGAATAATGGTAGAGTTTGCAGGAAGGACCAAAAATTTTCCCTTGTAAGCTAACTCTCTAATCAATGCTGGATCAGCTGATATAAATGCCCTTGATTCATGTATTACTCTTTCTGCAACTTCGCCATGAACTTTCCAGTAAATATCATAAGGTTCATTCTTCAAAAAGTTTGGATGCATTACGTCCATTCCATTGTAGTACTTCCAATGGCATACTAAATATCTGTTCAAGCGCTTGAGTAGATCGGGATGAATTTTGTGGTGCGTGTAATGATTTTTAATATTGGATACGAAATATTGATAATTACATATCTCCCGATATTTTAGGTATAGTGATGCGACCAAATTAGTATTGCAATAAACGTATATTATAAAAGAAATATGAGTTATTAAAATCGCCACGTAAATATCATCTAGTGTATTTGGTAGATATTCGTAGAATAGATATTCTAAAGACCACGCCAAAGCTACTTTCAATGGATGACCTCCTTCGAAATCACACTTATCATCCGTTACTTCTTTTTTACAAAATACTTCCCCAAAGAAATAAGATGTTGTCAAATTCGGATTACTTCTATCAAGTATGAAAAGTAAATAACTGGTGACGTAGGTGAATGAAAATTGTATTAGGACAATTTTATAACATACATCATAAAGCGGCTTCTTTTTTATTTCCCATTTAGTGAATAAAACGTATATCTTGATCAGTCGATTAAATTGACATACCGTGTATAACTTAGGTACTCCACAAATAAGTGTCAAATTTTCGATCCAAATAGTGGATAGTACATCTAATACAAATTTTGTACTTTTGCATCGAGTGAACATTACTGTAGCAAAACTGTCGGTAACATTTTCACCTGTCACAACAGAAGTTAAAAGTGATACTACAATATCAAAAATATAAATCATATCTGTCCAAAATTGAAAAAATTTAAACCATGTAGGTATTTTATGCCTAGTGATATACGGAGGATATAATAGTAATACGCAAAAAACAGTAGTAATGACAATTCTTTTCCAAACAGTACCAAATGTTGACTCCGGTACGAAAATCCAAGGGAATTTAACATTTGCGAACATCGATTTCATTTGTAGTTGAATATCGCTACACAAAACTAACTGACCAATATATTTTGCACAATGATACGCAGTTTCTTCGGCTGGTAGTTCGAGCCTGTCACCCTCTTTCTTATTTGATTTCTTTTTACATTTCGATATAAGGTCAGAAATTTCCCACCAACGTCGTTTAACCCACGCGATACCTTCATCTTCAGTCCGATCTAAGCCCCTTACGTGTTGCTTACACGTGTGCAAAGTGCGAGCATGTTTGATTCTGTCTTTTGTCAAATGCATTATCATACGACGATCTTCAGGATATTTATGTAATGAATTTAGAAAATCTATACGACTTACATATAAAACTTCACAAAATGTCAAACAACGAACGAATACTTTTCTCTTCAAAGGTGGAAGAAAGAAGTTAATATCTCCAAAGATTGTCCCACTTGTCATAGAAATTAACGATGTCGATCCATCATCTGAAGAAAACAATTGGACTATGCCAGATTTGAGGTAACACAAATGCGAGTGACAATGTGGTCCAGCAAAGAATTTTTCACCAGGAAGCTTAAAATCAATTCTAACATATTCACTTAGCCATCGCTTAAAAGGAGATGAAGTTTTACGTAGAGTTGGACTGTGATAGTAGACCGGCCAAACTAAATCTTGTCTAATCTCAATTCTTAAATACCGAGGCAACTCTGCTATCACCTCAGGTATCATAGTTATACCATTCCGTTTTGTCCACATAAGCTCATAGAAACTTTTAACATCTTTGTAAGCATTCGATGTTGGATTACGTCTTTTGGTTTCTTCTACTACTCTTTTTACCTGTGGATAATATACGTTTATCCTTCTAAATTTTATCAGTGCTTCAGCAACCATTTTTGGAAACACTACAAATGTAAGTAAAACATTCCCGCCAATCGCCACTATACTAAAAATTACATATTCTAATAATGTTGAAGGTTTAATCTCATCGTATTGTTTATTAACAACATATGAAAAAGCTACCGAAAATCCATAAATGTAAGAACTATAGTATTGGTCGGTTTCATTCAACTGAAAATTAATGATTAATTATGTTAAATTCAGATAATAATGACATACTAATTTAATTTTTTTATTTAAAAAACTTACTTTATGAATGACATAGCTCCGCCAATCATAATTTCCATCACTACAATTTTCACAAAGACCGTAGGTAGTAAATAGAAGCAAAAAAGAAGTAATGCAATTAAGGCCTATGGCCAAAATTATTGTAAAACCGAATACTATTGTTATAAATTTATGAGTCGTTATCAAAGAAAAGGCATGTGCTACTCTGTACACACTGAAATCAATAGTGTACTTTTACTTTTGCTTAGCTTTTGTCTTAATATAGCTAATGAAGGGAAAAAGAAAGAAAAAAAATATTTTTAGGATGTTTTGCATATACGTATACTAATAAAACCTAATATCAAACGAAATTTTAAGCTTCAATTTAATGATTAATGACCATGGTGAATAATGAGATTTAAATTAGTCTACCCCAAACTAAATAAATGGATTGTGAACAAAAACATAACTAATATTGATTTGTGCATAGTAATAGATCAAAATAAATAGTAATTAAAAAAACTTACATAAGGAATTCGCTAAATGAAAGTATATTTGGCCATAAGGAGACTGGTGCGCAAACTTCTTCCGCCATAATCCGATAGAAAGGTATTAAAGACAAAATATCAAGGAAAAGCAAAAATGCCGGCTTTGGTAAATATTGCCGCCTCATAGCTTCCTCGGTGACTTGTCTAAATAAAAATAATTTGTATACTTTGACTCTTAGAGAACATCAATTTTACACGATTTCCCAAGAAATCTAATTTATATAATAGTACAATTGTCTTAGTGAGACTAGTTGATTGTATCGTAAGTACGATACGATCAAAAACTTTTAACCACTAAACTTTATCTTATACAGTTTTAAATGTTGTGAACTTAAGGAAATCAAAATTTGATAAACGTTTTAATGAAGTAAAATACCTGTGAAGCATATGCAGAAAAGTATCGAGGCCATATATAGGATCGCAACAATACAAATACAGAAATTTAATAAACGACCACAGTGGTACTACATCCATCGTTTCCCAGCAATATACAATGGGATAAACGGATTGAATGGGACCCTAAATGAAAAAAAAAATACGGCTACCTTTACGCTACTTTTTTGTTTGACATTATTAGTAGTTACAAAGATTTTTACTGATTTTTTATATGAATAATAAATAAATAAATAAATATATTATCTTATAACATGCACACACGGTCGTCTGCTCCTATGATAAACAACTTAATGCTTGTGTTACAGGTAACAGCCGACTGTTATAAATTTATATTTTTTTATCAATATACATAGAAATAATACATATAAATAAATACAAATATTACTCCTAGACTCAGGCGGGAATCGAACCCGCAACCCACGGAACAGAAAGCAGGGCCATTACAAACTACACCAACGGGCTAGTCAATATATTTTTTTTTACAAAGTTTTACACAAATAAAGTTTCAAATACTGTTTTATAAAAAAAAAATATTTATAAATATGAGATAAAAATTAATGTTTTTTATATATTAAAAAAAAACTCACAAGAATTGTTTTTATCACAACCATGAAGATAACAATGCCTCTGAAAATGGGATGGAATGGAAGAAAAAGCAAATTACTCCATCGTATCTCAGTATCTTCTGCATCATCTTCTTCGGTCTTTTCATCAAGCTCTTCATTGTTATGTATATTTAACATTGTGATGAAAAAGTTTTATTTCTATAGTTAAAAAACCACAGGAAAATAAAATTTAAACTAGATTAGAAAGTGAAGCATTTGCCATGACTTTCAGGATTGACATCTAATAAAAAATTGACAGAAATATAAAATTTAAAAAGAGAACAAGTTTTATCAACGCTCTAAATTTCTACAAACATAAAACCGTTTATTCAAGTGTCCGTTAACACCAACAGTTCTACATACACATAAAAGTTATAGACCGTATTTTATTAATGTAATACTTTATTTTATTTTTTATTAAACGACTTAAAAAAATTGTGTACCAAAGAAGCGTACGGCTAACCTGATGATAAGCGAATACCGTAGCATATAAACGCCCGCAACATAAGAAGCATCGCAAGCGCATTACCGACACTACCCCAAATCCCCCCAGGAGTTCAGATCACCTTACTCAACACAGGAACACTGCTTGAAAGCAGTATTATTTAGCCGTGATCTTCAGTAAGTTCGAGGTACTTTCCCACTCTGGCTAGTCCAGATTTTGAGCAGGATAGTTCCTACTGTGCCTTACGTCAGTTGGATTGAATTTTTGAAGCTGATGGATATTGTGATGGTGAACTTGCGACACAGTTTAATTTTTGTACTATTATTATTGTATCCACAATGTAATATTGTGTCGGTCTTCAAGAAGGGATAAGACAGAAAAATCTGCGACATTGTTAGTATAAGAATATAAACAGTGGCTTCAGAACGGACGCGTAAAGTTTTCACAGAATTACATTCAAGCGAACGTTTGATTGCAACAATGTAGTAAAAAACATTAGTGTACCTGTCAACTAAGTTGAATACGGGTTTCAAATAACAAATAAAACAGAGGAATCAAATTTATTAATAATGTGAACAAGAAAATCAATTACTTCGATAATTATTAAAATGCTTATTTTCTCAATTTTATAGAAATTGTAAAAGATTGAACCTTCCTATACTTATAACGGTAAGCTGATTGAAATAAAATCATACACAAATACATTATACACTAATGGTAATAAAATCAAAATGAATAATTGTGTTTGCATGCAAACGAAAAAAACCGACTTCAATTACATCGACAAGTAATACAACGTAGGTAGACGAAAAAATAGTCAAGTAAATGCGCATTATCAAAGACTACTCCAAAAGTTGTAATCAGATCTTGATGAAATTTAAATGTGACCACATGATAAACACCGGCTTTACTAAATTAAAAATCATCAAAATCTGTCATGCGGATTTTCGAGGGTTTCCTTCGATTTCTCTGGGATCCTATCATCAAATCCTGGTTTCCTTATCATAGTAGCACACTTAGGATATCTTCTTTCCAACAAAAAAAGAATTATCAAAATCGGATCATAAGCGACGAAGTTATCCCCGAACATACATTTATAATATATATACCTTCTTCTTTCTCTACCTTCTTCTTTCTCTACCTCCTTCTTATTTGGAGTCGGTTAAAAAATAGCTTTATTCAAATAGGCTTCAAAAGCACCTTCAGATCGTCTCTTACAAATTCAAAGTTTTTAAGTGATTATTATTTTTAAAAGTGAATCCGATTCGAATTGTAAATTCCACAGAAAAGAATCGGCAAGAAACTCCGCAATAAAATATCATACATGCTTTAGACTAGTTATTCGCTACTTTTTCAATAAGCGCCCTACCTATCTCTGAGCAAATAAAAACAACAACTATCTCGCTTACACCCGTATGTTTTTTTAATAGTCTTTGTGACCATACCGATGATAGTATTGTTTAATTAATAAAAGAGAAGCTATTTTTAATAAGTAGGGTAGACGCAAAATTTTGTTTAACAAAAATTGTCTAAGCTTAGTATAAATGTGTTTTTGTAACTATTGTAGTTTTAAATGTTATAGCAATATATATGTGTAGGTATATAAAATGTGTGAGACTGTTACTTGTAGACAAGTCTAAGGGCTTTTGCAAGTAAACGTAATGTAATGCATGCTTTTCTTAATGTTACAAATGATTTAAAAAAAAAAAACATTCCCGTATCGAATTCTACATTTACGGAATATAGATCTCTTGCTCCATGTAGGAGAAGGATCGAATCTTAATTCACCACGCTACTCCACTGTGGGTTGGTGGATATATTCCTTACTATGGTGTATACGATAACAACCGCGACGGATAGCTTGACTTGCTCTCCGAGACACGATGGGGAAAAAAGAAAGTTATTTTTTTTTCATTAGACCAAAATCCAAGGTCATTCTGTCTGTCTCTTCAGCAGTCTACTTCCACTTGTTTTGCAAATGTGTTTCAAGTAATATTTTTGATATGTTTTCTTCTAATGTTTACGCGAATTACGGATTTCATCACGTTTTATAATTGTTTTAGATACTCGATGTTTCGTATACTTTACTGCAACCATGGTCACGGGAGGTCCTCGAGGAGGTCGAAAAAGCTGAAAGTATTTTTGATGTCTGCAAAAGCAGATACTAAAATATGAAATAGTTTTTAACAATAATTCTATACGCTCTTAATTGACTAAATCCGAATGTTACAAATAAATATTGTTTTATTATTTTATCAAAGCCCCTATTTTTCTCATAATATTTCATGTGTAATGAAACGATCAAAAGTCTATTTGCTCATTCAAGAAACGAGAATCGAGCGCCCGTCGATATCATACATAATCTATGACTAATAAATATCTACCGCTACATTTATCACGTTCATATTTATCATTATATCTATATAAAATAAACATATAATTTGTAACCTAACGTAATATTTCAACAATTAATTTAATAGAACATTGTTACGTATTCAAAAGTTTACATTTTTTCAGGCATTGTGTGTATTACAAAAGAGCTTCCTCGATCCATTGGTTCATAAAATAAATTGTTACCTTTATATAGCGATTTTTCACTACAGAATTTGTCCAATCACAAGGCACCATTATGTCAGGAGTAATAGGCGTATTACCTCTCAGTGTGGATGCAGAGGAAATAGCGCGATCTCACGGCTGATTGCCTACGAGTTATAGAAGATTTGCGATGTATGTGATTGAATTGAAGCCGTTAAGTGGATAGGTCTCATTTTAATATTGATTGAAAGTACTCTACCTCCAGATATTTGGTATGTCATCCCATTTGAATACCTTTTATAACGTCAAACATTAGCAAATTGCATGAGTATTTAGAGCGAAAAGACTGCAAATAGTCAAAATCAAGGCATAGAAGCAATAGTTTTGGCCGAATAAGCTAAATGTCACGGACAAAACCATTGTTATAGCAAACGTGGGCACGATTTCCATTATTGTCTATAATTTAACAAACAGCAGCTATCTGCGTGGAAATATCGTTATTTTGCACTGGCTATGGTTTTCAATTGTAATTCAATTAAAGTGATTCGTAGTATTAATTATGACCAGTACCATAAATCTGCAGTGATTGTACAATAGCGATTATATTCAATGCTCATTTTGAATAATCTATATTGTGAAACTTTGAACGTTGTCCATTCCATTATTATTAAGGTTACATTTTTAGTTCTTAATTTGTCAATTGTAATAATGAATAATATTATAAAATTTCGTAATAAGAAAAATGTAAACAGCAACTGTATAATATGTAAACATAAATTTTATTTATAAAAAAAATTATGTGGTGTAATGAGACACCAGGTAGGAACGAAATTTCTTCGGATAGTATAAAAGCAACACAATTTGAAAAAAAATGTTGAATTTTATATACTATATTTTCTAGTTCTTGATTTTTTTTTTTTTTTTTTTAATTTTGTTGATTGGTTTTTATTAAGTACATAAAAGTATTTAGGAAATTTAGTATTTTAGAAAATAACAAATACCGTAAAATAAAATAAATCAAACAAAATAATAATAATAATTAAAACTATTAAGTAAAATAAATAACATGAGTCTTTATTTATTTTTGTCGACAGTATAAAATTACATAAATAATTTAAAAAAAAAGTTTACTAGTAATATTTTAGTTTAACAAACGTCATATTATACAGTCATGTGACTGATATTACGTCATTTCCGTCATATATTTTTCTTACGGTTTTAGTATCACGTTTTTTTCAGTTCGGTCGCCCGGCCAAATGTCAAGCCTGCCTGTAAGGAACTTCGTTCCGAAAACAGAAAAAAACTTTTCGTAAAGCAGATGATATATATTTATTATATCCATTGACCATCGCTTCTTTTTTTGTCACCTTGAATGAAGTATTATGAAGTATTTGGAACTAAAAACTCATATTTATGAAGTAGTCAGTTTTAGGAAAAGTAGTAGTCATATCGAATAATATTCTTGATATTTTTTACATATCACGGAGATACTAATTTTAATGTTTAACCAGAATATTTTTAAATCATTTCTACCATAAATGTAGATATATATTTATTATAAATTCTAACGGTTATCGCCTATTTATTGCAATACTTTACAATAAAAATAGTTTTCCATCAACAATCTTAAACTTGTGCGATATGAAAATATCATGCTCTGAAAATGCAATTTTTCTTCTTAGGAAAACGCTACGTTTTCTACGTAAATGTGTACTTTTATATCGACTCAACCGTGAAAAGAGCAATTTACCTGCATTTTCTAGAACAACGTTACCTGGATTTTGGAGTTTCGAAAAGTTGTTTTGTTAGTTATTCTTTTAACAAATCTTTGTTTAAATCATAGTAAACAAATATAACTCTTAATTTACTTATTATGTGCACAATTTTTCACAGTTATTTTATACTCTTTTATGCTAAGGCTTTTGTATTATATTTTATTAGACAATTTTAAAATATCTTAGTTATGTTTATGGATCGATTGGTTTGCTTAACTATATTTTAATTTTAATGAGTAACTGATAATAATTTTTTTTTCATAAAATGGAGGAAATAGTGAGAAGTACTTTTACTTTTCTGGCTACTCAAAATACTTTTTACTACTCATATAAGTTAAGGTAACGTAGTATTAAGGAGCACAAAGGTTAAAATTTTCAATACACCATGACAACAACCTAATGTCACAAGAAAAACAATATACTTACTTACAATAATGCTTAAAGCATTACATTTTGTTATTACAGCCTCAAAATTTTATCGCATTCGCACAAATAGAAATTGATTAAATTGGTCAATGCCACAAATGTGGATCATTGAAAAAGTGGGCTGAATGCCAAGACCAGACCAACTTTACGTTCTATGAAGTGATAAATCAAGTTTCATAAAATTCCACTTTGAGGAACTACGTAACTTAGATTGACTTCTTTGAAATTTTCTGATCAACTTTTGAATTAATCCAGAAGCCACCTTCTATATCTCTTTTACGGAGTGAAATCATGTTTAAAATTATTCAGGTAGACTTGACAAACTTATTGATCGATATACATGAAATCGATATATATGAGATCGATATACTCTGTTTATTAGTATTTGAAAATAATAAAACACTAAACTATAACATTATAAACTAAGAAAATTTTCGATTATAAAATTTTAGACATTATATTATATTTTAATATATTTCTAAAAGCGAAATAATTTTATCATGAAAAGCATGAGCCTAAACAATAATAATAAATTTAGTATTACTGCGAATTATGCAAACTAAAATGCTAAAATGTCACATCAATTACGTAAAACGAAAAACCCGTATCAGAAGGCATGAATAGAATTTAAAGAAATGTACGGATTCAGTTTTGTATGTATAAAACAGAATGATAGCAAATTGCATGTCATGCGCCCTATTTCAAAGCGAAACGAATGTCGCTTGCTATTTTCATTCACTTAAGAGCAACATCATACTATTTGCTCTACTTTTTGGTGTTCTTCTTGGGACCGTTAAATCTGTGCAATTATCTGTAAATTTGATAAAATAATTTTTTTATTAAAAAGGAGTTTGTAATAAATATTGAAAAAATATCTTGACTAATGAAATACTTTTCAATACATTTAAAATTTTCTACAAACGAATTCCTAACAATTTCGTTTACGCTTCGCTACAGAAAAGTTTCACAAAAATTGCTAAAATAAGTAAGATGATCACGTAGTAAACGAGAGCGAGAAGAATGCAGTATGAAATGCTTTATACTACATTCTTATTCAAATCTTTGTCGTCTAGTATACATCTTTTAAAAGGAATTGCAATAGTATCCGAATTGCTTTAAATATGATTATGAAACATTTATTTTAACACAGATTCGCCTTTGTTTGTCAGGTTTCCGCGTAATTTTTGATCTCGTGGCAATCCACGTGAAGGGTGAGTGAACAAGAACGATTGCGGGCTCAAGGAACGTAACAACTTAAGTCTCACTCAAAACTTTGTGTAATTACAATTTACACTTAACACTTTTATTCCTCTCTTCCCGTGGGTGTCGTAAGAGGCGACTAAGGGATAACACAGTTCCACTAGCACCTTGGAACTTAAAAAGCCGACCGATGGAGGTATAACCATCCAACTGCTGGCTTTGAAATACACAGGCTGAAGACGGGCAGCAGTGTCTTCGGTGCGACAAAGCCAACCCTGCGGTCACCAACCAGCTGCCCAGCGTGGTGACTATGGGCAAAACACATGAGTTCACGTCACTTTTGGCGTGAACTTGTGGAGGCCTATGTCCAGTGGTGGACTGCGGAGGGCTGCTGTGATGACTTTCATTCGTTTTTTATTCAGAAAGAGTAAAACATAAACATTCTTTTCAATTATCCTCCACAGTAAATTATAAGAATTCAATTTTAATATTGTATGAGATAAAAATAGCCTGAAGTTCCATTAATTTATCAATCCTCACAAACTGGCATTTATAATATTTATAAATAGGATACCTACATTAAAACCTATATTGTGATTCTATTTGACTATTTTTGAAGTAAGTCTTCCTTTGGCGCGATAGGGAAAAATGATTTTAGTAAATTTTTACGATGCGTGTTAGCTGAAGTTAGCTAGTCAACGAAGAAGAAGTTAGCAACGTGAAGTTAACTAGCCAATGAAGTATAACTTCTTACGTACATACATAAGTACAGACAAATTTTTTTGTATAGAGCTTAGAAATGGTTTAAAATAAACGTTAAAATTAGTAGTAGCTTGTAATTTAATTTACTATTTGCTTGCATCTACCTGCATACTAGTACTATAAATGCATAAATTATTTAATTCACATTGTAGACTTCAAATTTTAATATTGATTTGTTTGATTTGTTTAGATTTTGTTGGGATCATTTTAAGTACTTAAGTAGGTCTATATATTTTTATGCTTTTTTGATTTACACCGACAAACCTCCGATTAGAAACCATTTAATTCTGGACATTCAAATATAACATTCTGCTGGGATTATTTTATGCAGTTCCTTAACGTTTCATAATCCGTCAATTTAAGTTTAGTGTTTTATAACTATTTACAGTTTGCTACGGCTTGCTATTCTTATTTCGTTAATCGGTATAAAAGAGACACGACAAGGCCATCATAGGGCATTAATTACACCATAGTAACTTTTTCCTCTACTCATCTCTCCAGATAAATTTATGCAACGAATTTTCGAGAACAATCCAAAATTCCTGAATTTGATTTTAAATTTAGTTTCCATTCATTTTGCATTATAATGATAAATTGATGTACCGCTGCAGGCAAGCAATATTATTAAGATATTTAAAAGAAGAAAGGCACAGCAATGCTCCCCTTCTAAAGGAGAGAACTTAGTAAATATGTCTAGCATAATTTCCAAAAATCTTTCGTCATGTAGTCAAAAATTAGTTTAAAAACTGGTAACAGGCCATTTATATTATATTACTTGGCTTATGTAAAAGTTAAACTAACGCAGAGGAAATCCTGAGTTTATAGGTAATTTTACCGTTTTTACATTTCACTGAAATAATACTAAATCTTGATACATATCTCTGATGACGTTGTTATCTTGTTAAAAACAAATATGCTTAGCAGACAGAAACTGTATTTCAATGCATGAAAGATGCTAAAAGCAAATTACAAAAAATTTACATAGAAACAAACGTTAAAATATTTTTATATCTCTTTTATCTTTATCTTTAATTTCGTGGTAAGCGTTTTTAATTTTTCTCGAAACGCGCTGACATTCATTTTGGCGCCAATTACGGCACACTCTACTTCACTCCAGTTCATCTAATTAACGAATAAACTTTTCCGCTTTATAATATTGGCTTTGATTGTCAAAAGATAGACTAATTCGTTCAGTTTCATCCGTATTCTCGTGTAGGTGCAAACATTACTATATAGGAGATGTTACTATTTAGGAGAACAATTTCAACAACTATTGAAGTAGGTCTTTTTATTTCTATCATTTTTGTTACATTTCAAATGTGTTTTTCCCGCATGTCTTGCTATTCTGTTAACCCACTGATAGATTTTTATTTACTAAAAGTGTCTCGGTACATAAATAACCAATTTATGCCTATTTAATGTAACTATAAAGATCCTGTAATTTCAAATGTATAATATTAATCGTATTTCAACTGTATCTAAATATAATACATTAATATTGTCTTAACAAAAAGGAAATCTTTTTTTATTTAGTCTCAGTTGTTCAAAAAATATTTTCTGCGTATCATTTAAATGCAGATTGAATAAATATAACAATATTTTACAGTTGAAACGAACTCAAGATAACTGTCTTATAATGGGCATCGTACAAGAAATAACATTAAATTTGCATGTTATCGGCCATCGGAGCGAACGTCATAATTTTCATTAGGATGAAGTTTCTCGACTCGTTAATGAAATTCTGAACGGGTTTTAATTATTCTCAAGCCATTTTTCGAAGGAATATTCAAATTAAAAAGTTACGAAGATACAACTTATTTTAAGTATTTAACAACGGGTCAGCAATTTTACTCAAAAATCATATTAAAATTAGGTGCGAAATCTTAACGAACGGTGAAAAAAGTGTTTATTGGCCATTTAGTTCTAAAATTTAAAAATAAATCGAATATACATTTTTTATATTTATTTCGTATTAAAATTAATTATATTCTATTCCTTTTCGTAAATTTCGAACTTCATAAGCTAAATAAAATTCCTAGCTACAAATTATTTTAGAACATGCTATGTACATACATATACGAGTCATTTTCATGAGGTGCACTAATTATTTCGAAGTTTTGAATTTCAAAATAATGTGTCCTTAGAAAATGATACGCATTCGCTTCAGCCTGTAATATCCCACTACTGGGCATAGGCCTCTTTCCCCGTGTAGGAGAAGGATCAGAGCTTAATCCACCACGCTGCTCCAATGCGGGTTGGCGGATATATTCCCTACTATGAGTAACGATCGCTATCAGGTGTACATGATAACAACCAGGACCAACGGCTTAACGTGCTCTCCGAGGCACGGTGGGGAGGCCCACAAGATGCGCATTACATACATTTAATATTGTAGATGGTAACTAACTTCGCCATTTTAAGATTAAGAATTACATACTCCTACTGTATTTAAGCAAACATTGCATTTCATTTAATAGGACTACCGTTAGTTTCACAAGCATACTCAGATTGCATACACGTAGTTGTTGTTTGTGTAAGTTGTTTAGAGAAGTAATAATTAAATTGTCTAACGGTGAAAATTTCAGCATATTTATGCAGTTAAATAAATAATATTACGACACAAAACTGAAATGATAAAACAACACCAACATACGAGTACGTCACTTATTCATTTAATTAGTGCATATTTTGTAGTTCGCACTCGAAATACCCATGAGTAGACTTTGAAAGATAACTGTTTCCAAGTCTCATAGCCTCCACTAATGATAGGAAAGTTAGTAATAGTACATTTTTTGCTCAAAGTATCAATATTACGATTCAACCGGAAAATGTCGTCTCAATTGCGAACAACGTTCCACGCGTACATGATTTTAACACAAATTACATTTAATTTTCAGTTTTCAATTACACATTTAAATAATTACTTTTCAACTTTTACGTTGTAAATAGTTATGGTAGTAAAAATTGTAAAAAAAATTACATCAATCCAAAGGTGATCCATCCAAACATGATTTGATAATGTATCAACTTGTCGTTTTCTGTAATGTACTAAAATTGGCCTCCATCCAGCTTAATGTATTTCAATAGATTTTGCCCGAGAGCGCGTTAGAACATAAATACGAGCTGCTACGTGAATACAGTGTGCTGGTATATTTTAAGGTATCAGAAAATTACGTATATTGAATTACAAACCTTAGTTGCTTTCTTTCACGTTAAATAATTATTTACTTATGATGTTTCGAGTGTGTCTAATAACAATTTTAATTGATTTTTGAATCTATCAGAACTCGTGAATAAGATCAGAAAGTCATGATCATGTAATAGACCTATAGCGTATCTGTTAAAAAAAACATCGCAAGTAAATCTGTATTCATTTTTAAAAAGCTATTTCTGAAATATGTCCTTATTTTAGCGGAGATTAGTAATGGATTAAGCTTTGGCCCATATATAAAATTCTAACTTAAAAAAGTAACGATTGAATAGTTTAGAGTGTTGATTGTAACAGTCCATTGTTTCCCAAACCATACATAAGTATGATCTGTCTAACAAAGTCTGTAAGTGGCCCTCACATACAGCGTTATGTTAATGAAGAAACGTTTGGCGGTATCCCAAGCCTCGATGCCACTAGAGCAGTTTATACTCAACAGCGCGAAATGCCTTTTAAGCGGAAAGCGAAGCTTCCAAAGAGCATTAGGAATAATTCCAGGAAGATGCTTGATGCTGCCGAATATGTGCCAAGTCACTTTTCGATTGGTCGTAAAGTGGTACTTTTCAATGGCATTAACAATATCGATTGTATCGAAGTATGTTGTTGTTTAGGTATTTTTATTTATATGTTATTGTTTGTATAGTATATCGAATATCGAATAAAATACAACTTATTCCAAGTATAATGTGTTTTTCATTTTTTTTTTATTTGTTTATTTATTTTATTAATTACAATTTAGAAGTTCCTTTGTTTTGTTCTTCCATTTTTATTACTGATATCCTTATGGCGTAATTATACTTTTTTTACACGAAACAACTTAAAAAAAGTAAACAAAAGTAAAGTAAAAAACTTAAAGAAAGTAATCAAAAGTAAAAATAAAAAATCTGTTGCTATTCATATAAAATATGTAATTTATAATTAAATGAAAAATTGTTTTAAAATACACAACTCTTTATTACATTAAAACCAAACTTAAATTTATTGCAAATTAGGCAAACGAAAAAAAGACAATGTCAAGACGTAACAAAGTAATCAAAGCAAACATGCCGTTCAATAAAAATAGGAAACATTTTAAAAAGAAATGTCTTAAGTATTTTATTGGGAATATTCTTTACAGAGTTTAGCTACGTGATGAGATGCTACTGCAGCACGACGAGGCAGTATGGATATATCGTCTCCTGTCGCCGGACGTACACTAAACGCTTGCAATCTACTGCTGCCTGGCATAATACGGCCTATAACCCTATATATCAAAAAGAACAAATAAACAAAGGCGTAAAGGAAAGTAACCCAATGATTCCGTGATTTAAATAGCGCAAGAATTGTTGAATTTTTTTGGGCGACTAAACACATAGTAATGGAAAACGTCGTGAAGGAAATACCTACATATCGTCCGCTCGCAAACGAAAAAAAACCGACTTTTTTATTACATCAACAAATTATACAACGTAAGTAGACGAAAAATAATAAAATAAATACGCGTTACAAGGTTTACTCAAAATGTAGTTCATAGATCTCGATCAAATTAAAATAGGACTACACGACAAGGAGCACCTTTCGATTAAAAAAATAACAATCATAATCGGTCCACCGAATAAAAAGTTCTCAGGTATCATATGTAAAAAAAATACAATCGAATCGAGAACTGTCGCCTTTTTTGGAAATCGGTTAAAAAGTGAAATGGTCTTTTTTTTGGTATCGCAGGGGAACCCATTTACGTGTGATATCCAGGACGCCCCGAGTAGGCAGTCCTAGACTGTATGTCGGCCTCAGCACTTGGGGGTGCAATACTGACCAAACCCTTGCCTTCAGCCACTTTAATTGGAGAGTCCCTGATCTGCAGGCAACAGGATCCCTCCAGCGACTGGCTGGCCCCAGCTAAAAGGCCAGACTTCTCCTCCATGGGGACCAATAACCAACTTTAGAGTCAAAGTTAACTAATTTTATTAATTAAGTACATTTTTTGACAACAAATTTAAAATTTCCTGGTTGTCTTCTCGTCCGGTTGTAAGTTAAACATTTAATACATTTTTCTTTAAATTAATTAATGTTTATTAACCTCACCAAAATTAATCAAATACCTACTTACCTACTCGGGAACTTTTCCAAAATGTTAATATCACACATTTGAATAAAGACACAAATAAATATTACAATTATTTCTTACCTTATAAGACAAGGTATTTTCAATTCGGGTAACAAAAAGTCTATTTCATAGTAGACTACTTGAATTGCTGGTCCATTATCGTCTCGCACGACCAAATTCTTAGCACAAGATTCGCCTGCTCTTACACTGACACATTTACCTTTAAAATTTTTGAATGATTAATAAATAATATAAACGCATTATAATATATATATATATAAACATTCATCATCTATATGATCAATACAATTCTCTGTTGTGAGTGGAGATCAAACCCGCCGCCTTAAAAAAGTATGTCATAAGATTACACATTTCATTATCATAAGATAGATAGATAAGATTGTCTTTAAAAACTACATTAAAATAATTGTTTAATGGAATTATAATAATATTTACAAAATTTTATTTTAATTTTTTACAATATTCTTACCAACAGTTTCATAAAGAACCATGAGACCAACGTCTTGAAGTGACTTGTGCCATTTCAAAATATTTTCTATGGGACCAGAAAATACTCGAATACCAGATTTTTGCAGCTCCTGTATAGTGATAATAAACACATATTTCCTTGATTGGGCTTATTTTTTGTTCTGTCAAATTAGTAAATCAAGAAACGTGACAATTTGATCAAAGCATGTGTGGAACATGTTGCAGGGGGAAAAATATTGTAAGGAAAACTGCATCACGTGCTAAAACCAATTTAGAAACGTGTACCTTCAGCAATTTGCAGTAGAACAAAGGGAAAATTGAAGCTTCATCTTTCCTTTAGAAGAAAATATATGTTATTTTTCTTAATAGCTAAACACAAATGCTTACATTTGTATTCTAAAGCAAATACGAGTATAATCATTATTATAAAGATAACAGTTAGGTAGATTTTATTATATAAAGGTAATGAAAAAAAATCCACATTATAATTAAAAATTCTATTTTACTAAAACTTGGCTTCTGTTTCTCACACGTTATTAAAGATTTTAAGATTACAGTACTTCAAACTATAAAAATGTTTGATACATTCATATTTCAAGCGATAAATAGCTTTTAGGTGTACCAAAATAATTTTATTAAGACAACAAGAAAATCAATTAATTGTATCTTTAGTTTTCTCTTAAATTTATTTGCCTTTTACAAAAATGAAACTAAATTTTACAATCCACAACTTAAAAACTATATATTTATAAATATAAATATATAGTTTTTAGTTAGTTAGTTAAGATAGTTGTAATATAATGTCCGCGTGGGGTGATGCCAAGAATGCTAGCAGCATATATGCTAGTAGCATGCTTTCTCCGTTGAATCGCTAACCTAGTTCTCTGGCAAAAAATGCACCAGCTCTCATCACCAGAGGAGACAACAAGGCAAGGATATTTTTAGCACTGCTACTCAAAGGTCCAAGTGTCCATTTTTGATATTCCATTCCATTCTATGATTAATTTCCATTTCATTATTATGGAATACCACATAAAAAAGTGTGCTTTAGACCACACGACTGAAGTAAAACTTACAAAAGGTTATCTCTCTTTCTGTCTTCACAAACTCATATATCCCTCTCAACTTCTGGTCACCTCACCCGAAAACACTTTTTATAACGCTCTCATTACGCATTAACCAACTTACACCCCAAGTTAAGCATGCCTAAAGAATTTTTACTTCAAAAATGTATGTATAAGAAAGTAATGAGAGTACTGTTACAATCACATCACAGTACTGTGCATGTACATATATCACTAATATCCCGATGTAATTTGTAACAATTAAAATCTATAAAGCCTTTAGTTTTCTTAAGTTTTCTTTGTTTTAAGCCATTTCAAATAGATGTCGCTCAATGTGTCACGACTTTCATGTAATGACTATATAAACTATGTAAGTAGGTAGTTAAAACTTCGCTTTGTACTTTAGCTCGCCCGTATATGAAAATTTCATTCGCACTTACAAAATGCTGTAGTTTCCTTAACTTTAAAATCATGTATTCCCTTATTTTATATGTATGCAGATGATTCCCAAATTGGTTAGCTCTACCCGCGGATACAAATTGCTATACATATAATCAAGACGATTTTCGCAAAAATGTTAAGAATAATTGAATAACATATGCAACACGGACTTAATATTATACGAGTACACACGTAAATCTCAATTCAGTGGTAGTAGTCTAAGATCCAAGCTAGACGCGATTTTCAATCATGTGCTTCAGGGATAAAAATTAAATTATTAACTTTAGTACGTAGAAGATAAATCTTAAAAGGGTTGGCTGGAAAATTCCTGGCCAAACTATATTATATTCGGTAACCGCCGTTCAAACCCAACTTATAGTAGGCAAACTTATGTCATGGTATTCGCAATGAAGTAGCGCTTATTTTGATGTAAATTTATTAATTAAACGTGAGGGTGAAAGAAACTAGAACTATATACATTAATATAAATGTTTATCCAATAGTTATGCAGGAAAAAAAATTTTTCACCTTTGATTTAAATGTGAGCTGGCCAGGAATTTTCAGTTAATCCTTTTGCGATTATTTTTCCTATACCCTAAAATAATGTAAAATAATTTTCATCCATAAGCAGATGAGTAAAGATCGTCTCTAGATCGGATCTATTGAATTTGTGGTTCACAATATGAAATAAACCTCTCACTATACCTACTATTAACAACAATAACAAAGAAAAAATATTTTAGTAAAAATTTTTAAACAAATGCATTTATTTTTACATAGAAATGCATATTATTAGTCCTGGCAACACGTACTAATGGGCATGTTTGCACTCAACGACCGTTACATTTAAATTTGTATACACGTACCTACTGGAGAAAACGTTTCTCGTGTCACGTAATGTTTTGTAATTACGTAAACGTTAAATTGTTATGGTTTGAGTGCTTTTATTACTATGATGATTATTATAACAATTAATTAAAAGTGCGGTAGCGAGTTCAATGTTTCGGTTTTGTAATTGTTTTTACAGAATTTAAATTAAATTTACATGTGAGTGCGTGCGACTTGATTTTAAGCCCTTATCTGAACAAAATCACGTGATTTTATTCAGAGAAGCGTGCAAAATTAAATAAATACAGTTGTTTTTGGTACATTATTTTTACCCGACTGCCAAGAAAGGGAAGGAAGGGGCATAAAATTGAAGGATAAGTCAAATCATTCTCTCTTTGTGCATGTCTCCGACTGCATGTTATATACGACGTTGCATAAAGTTTCGAAGGACTACCGTATTAATATATTTTAAATGTACAGCACAAAATGTTTGATATTGTTTCTATTTATTTCGCTGACTTTGTGTGCATATTGAATTTTTATCTTGTTCCAGCTTTTTCAGTTGATTTTCTATTAATTGTTCTTCACGCAGGCGGGTTTTTTGTTTTTTTTTAATTAGTTATATCGTACCTATTTAGCAATATAAAAAAAATATTGTTTGAAAAAGCTGCATGTGTGTAACTTATAGGTGCCTCTAGTTCTTGTTTAAAATTAATTGTAGACGATGTTTTCGAACTAAACAGGAAACATACATTTATTTATATTTTAATTAAAAAATCCATTCCTATTCTATTTAAAAATCCATCGAAATGTGATGAAATCATAACGCTAGAGCGACAACGATCGTTCAATGGTAGATACTATATTTTTTTTAAAACAAAACGACGAACGGATATTGCATCGCCTTACCGGCTGCTCCTTCAATTAACTAGCTTTATTTACAATGAAAAAAATTACTCAATATTGCTACTTAGAGAAGACAGAGAAATGTGCTCCATTTATTTTTATTATGAGGATCCGCTCCCACGACATACTTCAAATGAACGATGGTAAAAAGATAGTTTTCTCGCTAACCCTTCTACTTTCCTGGACAGAATTTTATCCTTTATGTTAATGTTGGGTGATGAGCTGTTCCATTTAAATTCACTTAGAGATTTACATTTGATATAAAAAATAATGATACAGCTAATGTATATAAATAAAAACAATAAAAACCTTAAACACTTGCTTTTAGTGTTACCTAATATATTTTAATGTTATCACTTATGATTTATACAAAAAAAAAAATTGTGAAAAATCGTGTACTATAGTTTACTCATTGTGATATACGTGCCACAGTCAACTGAATGACTTACATAAATAAAGTCCTTATTTTTTCAAATTAATACTTAACAGATCTCATTTTATGATATAAAATCCGCGATATCCACATTCGACAAAGCCTCCATCACACCGTTAGGTAAAAGATTTAATTAAGATCTTAGCTCCGCATAAAGGCCGCTCTAATTTAATTTAATTTATCGCCATAAAGCTAAATTGAAGCAGTTTTCATACAACTTTACACAGCTAATTAGTTTGAATAGTCCGGACAGGTATATTAATTTTAATTAATTAAATTTAATAACCGGTTGTTATTCTAGACGACATTATGTTTCATGAAAATTACAAGATCTCGTATAAGTGAAAAGGGATTTACGATATAACACTCTAGGGTTATGAAAAGATAAATTTAATTTATTAAATTTTAATAACGATTTATATAACACTTTTGTATAAGATATTATATATTTAACGTACATATATAACATACACTAGAATGTGTTGTTTTTCTTTGTTTGATTTTTTTTTAACTCTCTGTTAAGGTTTTATCGTAAATTCGTTTTAATATTTTATTTTTAAATAATTTTAAATGTCTATAAACAATTATATGGACACTAAAAAGTAGTACTGGGCAGTATTAAAAAAAAGACACACGATATGCATTTACATGCATGGATTGCATTTATATCTTACACATGAACAACAGATACATTCTAATGCTAATCAAGGTCTTCGTTACGTAGCCAAGTATATATATATATATATACTTGGATAAAGTAGTCGTATCGAAATAACTAACAGACAGCAGTTCAGCATATCATAAAAATTCAGTAAGACGGCAAATTTATGCCAGTTATCGGAGCAGAGCAAATTATTAGCGATATTTAGCTAGCGATCATATTCTTATAATTTTGCAAGCACTTAATAAATTTAAGTCCATAGAGCCTTCCTAAGGGAGGCAGCAGTAATCCATACTAGTATGAACTTAAACTTGATTCATTGAGAGGATCTATTCGAGATTGACGTAACATTTTTGGCTAAGACCTAATTATAGTTGAATGTCGTTAAATTACCGTCGCCTCAGTCGACACGTTCTATCAAGCTCTTTTTAGCTAGAATCGTAACACCGCTCAAACGCTGGATCTAGGATTTAATGTTATCAATCTATCAGTCTATCCGTAACTGTGATAGGTTAAGCTATTATATCTATACAAATAGAAGATTTTTTATAGTTATAAGAAATCCCATTATATGTATATTACCTACTAACCACAAAAAAAGACAAAAATAATAATAATTAAACAAACGAACCTTAAAATTTATAAAATTAAATAACCCGTTAATTGTTGGCTGTGTTTCAATTTCAATTAAGAAACACAAAAGAGAAAACTTGGAACAAATACAATGATGCACTTACTTTAAGTTTTTCGCTTCGAGTTTTGACTTGATGCTTTACTTCGTTCTTCGATAAATCAATTTCCGTTTGTTTCTTTGAAATTTCTACATTGGAGAAAATATCTTATTTAATAATAAAGGTATTTGGGTATATAGCTCTATAATTCAGTACAAATTTTGTTCTTATTATTAAATTTTATGTCACGTTTTATCTAATGAATTGAAAAAAAATTAAAAGCTTAAAAAATCAAGGCTTCAATAGCACTTGATTATTTACTTTGTAACCTTTTTATCTTCAAGTAGGTATATAACATTCTTGTCTTTTGATGACGCGACGGCGCAGCGGTCACATCACTGGCTGTTGCGCTGGCAGTCGCGGGTTCGATCCCCGTTCACGACAGACATTTGTATCGACCATATAGATAGATATCTGTCGTAGTCTGGACGTTTGTGCTTGTATATTGTACTGAGGGCCGTCGAGTGTGTACCGTTTATTTAAAAAAAAAACCTTTAATTCACTTCAGCCTATCACAGTCCACTGCTGGACATAGGCCTCTCCAAGTTCGCGCCACAAATGGTGCGAACTCATGCGTTTTTTTCATAGTCACCACGCTACCTGCTGACCGCAGGGCTGGCTTTGTCTTCGGCCTGTGTACTAGAAAACCAGCAGTTGGATGGTTATCCCGCCATCGGTTGGCTTTTTAAGTTCCAAGATGGTATTGGAACTGTGTTATCCCTTAGTCGCCTCTTACGACACCCACGGGAAGAGAGGCGGTAGCTAGATTCTTTACTGCTGTAACCACACAGCTCACTGCCGTAACCACACAGCAGAAGAATATAGAATTTTAATTGTTTTTAAAATCATCAAAAAACTTAACACCATCACAGTTTTGAATACATTCCAAATAATACCATATTCATACTGATAATAAAACCAATTCTAAATAATTTATTGATCCCATGTAAACCAATTGCAAAAAACTAATGTGCTTTAGACCACACGACTGAAGCAAAACTTAACATAACTGTCTTTCTATCTTCACTAAGTTATATCTCCCTATGATATATGATATTTAAAAAAAATTCTTTCTTCTTTGCTTCCGTTTGCCTCACCCGATCACACTTTTCGTAACGCTCTCAACACGCATTCACCAGCTTACTCCCCAAGTCAAGCGTGCGTGAAAAAGTTTTACTTCAATAATGTATACATTCGTATTCAACTAATGTAATTACACACTAAGAATAACTAAAGGTGCGTCTCAAATAGTAATCATTACCCTATTAGAAGTTGTTAAAGTACCCTCATTTTAATTAACCGCCCTGTCCACAGGCTTCGAACTTTGTCCTCGAGGTACTGAAGGGTGAAAACGGAAACTTTGTCTTTACAACTCTCGGTCAAAATGTAATGAGTTCTTTGAAACTTAAAGGTTTTTAAATAAACCCCCCTTTGTAATTTTAACCAGTGTTTAACATTACAAAGACTATTTTTTTCGTCCATAGAAACAACCGTAATGCTACAATTATCCCTACGTGTATAAAGATATAGTTAAAAAAGAGGAGTGTACTTTAGACCACACGACTGAAATAAAACTTCTTTAGTTCCGTCTAACTTATATGTCCCTCTCAACTTCCGTTCACCTCGACAATCACACTTTTTATAACGCTCTCGTCACGCATTCACCAGCTTACTCCCCAAGTCAAGCGAAAAATGATTGTGCTTTAGACCACACGACTGAAGTAAAAATTACGAAACGTAGCTCTCTTTCTATATTCACTAACTCATATCTCCCTCTTAACTTCCGTTCGCCTCACCCGATCACACTTTTCGTAACGCTCTCGTCACGCATTCACCAGCTTACTCCCCAAGTCAAGCGTGCGTAAAAATGTTTTACTTCAAATAGAACTGTTACTAGAATAGTAGCTTTTTTTTAGTCTAGTCGATTATTTTAGTCTTAGGAGTAAAATGAAATAAATTGGATAATAAAAAGCTCATATTGAAAAGGACTTAAGTTGGTTAAGTCTAAGCTTCAACTTATTAATGTATTTCAGGTATATCCGCCTATTTTGCACTTGGTCTTAGTGATATAAAGGATGTCAGTTTCTAGTAACGTGTCGACAAAGCATCGTTAGTAAAGCTTTACTTAATTCAATCGTAGAAGTCAGTATTTAAACTTCTAAGAAATCACACAGTCAATACGTAAATAAATATTAATCTGGTATGTATACAAGTAAAACTACATTGAAATGAATTTCAAGAAGCTGTAACAATAATAATCGTTTTCAAACTACATATTTAGTATAAACATTTACTTTAACTTAGCAATTTACCTAAAGTATACTAGATGTACTCGTAAGCTGTGTAATAATGAAATACATAGACACCTGTATTACCTAAAACAACAGATGAGACAAAAAGTTGTAGCTCTAAGCATAAAAAATGAAATAATAATACCTACCCTACTACGCATATAATATTTAGTAAACCAACAATAAACTTATTTGAACTTACTCTCAGTATGTTTTCGTTGAAATTGATTTTCGATAGAGAAATTCGAATTTGTTCTTTTTGGAGAATCAGTTGCGTAAGGTATGGGGTTTGTCATGCGTGCGACTTGGGCTTGAAAAATATTTTTCGAGATATAATAAACCTTCAACTTGTGTGACAAATATTGCTGTGTCATATAATTAGAATATATCAAAGTATTCGTTAAAATTTATAGTATCAACACGAAGACAAAGTTTTTTTTATACAACTTAGTCGGCAAAAAAGCGTACGGCTTACCTGATGGTAAGCGATTACCGTAGCTTATAGACACCTGCAACACCAGAAGCATCGCAAGCGCGTTGCCGACCCAATCCCCAATCCCCCCAGGAGATCTGGTCACCTTGCTCACCAACAGGAACACAACACTTCTTAAAAACAGTATTATTTAGCTGAGATCTTTTGTAAGGTCGAGGTACTACCCCCGTCGGGCTACTTCTTATTATGAGCAGGAAATTTCCTCCTGTGCCCAACCTCAGTTTACTATTTCATTCTATAAAATCTAATTCGTAAAACCGTGGGTAGTGTTCACTTGTGGAAAACCTAAATATTGATACTATTATAATTTAATATATCTCACACCTACATATTTCTAGTTCTGTTAGCGTTTTACCATTAATTGTGTTTGGAAAATTCTGAAGACAGTTCCAATAAAATAAATTATATATATTATTGTTATTATTTAGTATTGATACTTCACAATTTTTGAAGATTTTACTTTTGTATAAGAAGATTTTGTAAAATTTGATTAATTAACTTCTTTAGTGTAGGTATTAAACTCAAACTTTTTCATTAAAAAAAAACATAAATATAATAAAACATCACTTTTTTATAATTTTTCACTCTGAAATACCGCTAATAGTCCGTGTCACCAGAATATAAAGAAAATCCTTGTTCAAAAGCTTAATAACACGAAATGCCAACCGTTCGGAATCCTTTGTGGTGTATAGCGTTTATTTTCAGTCCTTTCGGCCCCGATGAAATTGCGATTTTGGTAATCGCTGCCGAATGCGTTTACACCGATTTGTGTATATTCTCTATTTAATTGTCCTGTAGGATAGTTCATGGTATGTTTATTTTTCAACAAGACGTAAATAATATTAGATTCTTAAATAATAATAACAAATAATATGTTATAGCTATAAACAATATGTAACATCTCTTCAGCCTCTTTCTCGATATAGGACCAGGGTCGGAGCTTAATGCACCACGCTGCTCCATTGCGGGTTGGCGGATATATTCCCTACTATTGTGTATATGATAACAACCACGACGGACAGCTTGACGTGCTCTCTGAGGCACGATGGGGAGATCGAATCCCGATCAAATCGAAAAGAAATATTTGGACAAATGCAAATATCTGCAACCGCCAACCCGCAAACCGCCTGTATTTAAACGCATACTGACAACATACCAATACACTAAGCATTGGCACAGCTTAAGTGACCCAGGAGCGTACTAAATCAATGTTACAGTGACTCTCACATTAGAGGTAATGTTGTAATTTTAGTGACGTAAAGATACAACTAAAACTCGCATGTATTTTAGATAAATGGTGAGTAACGATTGTTATCAGGCTTCTATGATAGCTACCGGGATCGACAGCTTAACGTGGTCTCCGAGGCACGACGGGGAGATTCACAAGGATATAAACCCAGACCGGATATAAATATTTGTGCAAACAAAAATATTCACTGGGAGCGGGAATCGAACCCACAACTGCTGGTGTGTAGACAACACCATTGCGGCACGCGCAACACTACACCAGAGTACACATCTATTTATATAAAAATTTCGTGTCACGGTGTATGTTCCAGATAAGCTCCAAAACTACTGAAACAATTGTTATCAAATTTTGTAAGCATCTGTAATTTGGTCCAACTTGGGAGATAGGGTAGTTTTTATCTCAATTAGGCCTGGTAGGTGGCGCTGTTATCGGTATGTAAGCTATCAAATGTGGTAGCTGTTTTCCAGGCAGAGCAACGTCTGCCGGGTGCGCTAGTAGTTGATAAATGACATTATTGAAAAAAAAATTGATGCTTTGGACAATGCAGAGTAAAGTTGTTCGCTTATCAGAACATTTCAAAATTTTTATACTTATTGACTGAAAACGAAGTGGGTACAATTAATCAGCCAGAAAAATTATTGGACGTTAAAATAACCCGTAAAACATACAGTAAATATTACCAAACATTTTTATAGTACTTCAAATTTCTTTCTTATATTCAAGAGCAGATTATGTCGTCAATTTCAGTAGAAATAAACAATTTTTTGTACAATAAAATGAAAAACATATCGAATAAATTTCTTAATAAAACTTTTTTAAATTACCTGTAGCGATATATCCTGCGGAGTTATCATTGTATGCCGCTAAATAACGAGGATCAATTCCAGACACGAAATGACCTTGTGGTTGATTCACCTAAAACGCTCTCACACTTATTACAACTACCTTTATACCTTTTGCAAAACCTTCGACAAGTACTTTAACTTAGAATTACGTACGTTTGGACTTTATTTAAGTACTCTTCATTTACTCGTGAGATTAGTAATATTTTATTTAGATAAAATATATTTAGTTTTATTATATTTTTATTTCATTTATGCTTTAATAATAAATTACTACTTTCAATTCAATTTACATTTAAATATTTATCTATACATATAGTAAAATGGTAGAAAAGTCGAAACTGTACATTGAATATTTTTTTAAAAGAATACTTGGGGTGTGATCTACAATCGATACCGAAGCCAAAAATATAGTTTTTAGAATTTTTGTCTGTTTGTCTGTATGTATTGTCCGGGATAAACTCAAAAAGTACTGCATGGATTTACTTCAAATTTGGCGAATATTATTAAGTCGGGTCAACATATAGGCTACATATTATCACGCTATCACCTACGGGGAACAAGCAGTGAACCTTTATTTCTTGAGCACATTCTGTCTAACGACGCATATTTGAATGTTGTTGTTATTATGTTAATAACCATGTCATAAGCTAGCTTCACACTATAAATAAAGGCATTCTGTAGTATATTTCGTATCAGCATTGAAAAAAATGTCCTCACTGAAGGCCGTAACACTCTCTTACACTCGAATTAAAAATGGGAGTTTATTTATATCGCGTATTACTAAAATAACCGTCTTAAAGTATAAATATTAAAAAATGCATTACATATGTACCTACTATTACTATTAGTATAATACTACACACAAACAAATCAAGCAATATGTTAACTGAGTATATCTAATTAGGATGACTTTGTTCATTAAACTCAGAATATTGCGACAGTTGGGTTGATGATTACAACTTCACGTAAGTAGGTACTTCGTTATCTATAATATATATAAAAGCGAAAGGTCATTCATCACGAAATCTCCGAAACTATAACACCTACAAACTTGAAATTTGGCAGGTAGGCTTCTTATAAGACGTTAGCATCCGCTAAGAACGGATTTTACGAAATTCGACCCCTAAGGGTGTAAAACGGGGGTTAGAAGTTTGTATGAAAGTCCTATGTTTTTGAAATAAGAGACTTGAAATTTAAAATGTATGCTCTATAGATAGTGAGAAGGTGTCCAAATAATATATCTTTAGAAAGCAACTCTCTTTTGGGGTTAAAACGGGGGATGGTAGATTGACTCCCTAATCACGAAATCTCCAAAACTATAACAGCTACAAACTTGAAATTTGGCAGGTAGGTTTTTTATAGGACGTAGACATCCGCTAAGAACTGATTTTACGAAAACCGACCCCTAAGGGAATAAAACGGGGGTCGGAAGTTTGTACGAAAATCTTATGTTTTTGAAGTAAGAGACTTGAAATTTAAAATATATGCTCTATAGATGGTGAGGAGGTGTTCAAATGCATGCATATGCAAATAATGCATCGTTATATATATATATATATATATAGAAGAGAAAGGTCACTAACTCACCCATCACGAGAACTCTAAAACCACTGGATGGTCTATCCATCCAGGTTGGACAAAGATAAAATTTGGCAGGGAGGTAGATTATAGTTAGCAGATGTCCGCTAAGAACGGATTATACGATATTCCACCGCTAAGGGGGTTTAATTGGGGTTGATAGTTTGTATGAAACATATACAGCCTGAAAATAAAACTAAAAATGTGGTGTATAGAGAGGTTTTATAAAAATAACTATTAAATTATACTAAATTTGCCTTTTAAAAAGTTACTCAGTTTGATAAGCATTTCAAGTGACTGAAATAAAAAAATAATTTGCGTTAAACATCTTAATAGTAATGCATATCTTCATAACCACGCGGACGTAGTCGCGGGAAACAGTTAGTGTTTTATAAAACAAAGTCCTCAAAAGTGTATGTGATCCATTCGCTCGAAATCTACTGAACGGATTTGTAAGCGGTTTCACCATTGGAGAGAGGGCGCCACCATTGGCAAGAGGAAGGTTTACGGAACGGCTAAGCCGATTTTGATGAGAGTTTCACTGGAAGTGTGCCGGGAAAACTTTGTGACACACTAATTTCAACGCGGGCGAAGCCGCGGGCACAGCTAGTAAAATTATATATACGTAATGAGGTTTAATGCTGAGTGTACTTAGCTGTCTTATAATCTTCTTTAATATATATGCACATACATGCACCCTTAAATATATCATTTTAGATAAATTACAGAATATGTAATATTAGTTTTTTTATTATACTTAATTGCTGTTTAATATTTCATTTGTATATTTAATTAACTACTATTTCAATTCAATTTCAACCGACAAAAGAATTTGGAAATCGGATGTTGTACAACCTGAGATTAAATCATTAATTATTTTGAATATTCTAGCTATTTAACTTGTAGATGTCTATGATTATTGCTAATTGCTATTAGGTAATAATTTATCTAATAACGTTGTGCCTTAGTACATATGCCATCATCATCAACTAGTAGGTATTAAAATAGACGATGCTATAATAAAATCAACAAAATGTCTTGAAAGTCTAGGAGCTTACATGGAAACTTTTAGACCATTTTGCATTTTATATCTATACTAGCTACTGCCCGGGACTTCGTCCGCGTTGAAGTTACTTGAAAAAAAAAACGATTTTGAAACATTCTTGATTTTATTATTGATTTTAGCGTGATGATATATAGCCTATAGCCTTCCTCGATAAACGGGCTATCTAACGCTGAAAGATTTTTTCAGATCGGACCAGTAGTTCCTAAGATTAGCGCGTTCAAACAAATAAACGAAAAAACTCTTTAGCTTTATAATATTAGTATAGATCAATAAAAATGAATGTTGCTAAGCGCATAACTCGAGAATGGCTCGACCGATTCGGCTAAATTATTTTTTTGTATGTTCCTTAAATTTTTAGTAACATTTGACAGAACGAAGTCTGTCCGGGCAACTAGTATGTAAATAAATTTTAAACTATAATGTTATGATAATGTCCATACATTTGATGGATAGCTTGGCGCCTGTAGTGCAACTAATCCTGGAGCGCCCAAATGCATATTAATGCTTGGACTATCAGTATTACCAGGTCTGTAGAAAACTTGTTCAGGCCTGGAAGAGTTCAATTTCGATAACTAATAAATTACAAGCTTAACATTATAAATTGTGGTTTGATAGGATTATTTATAATCATACTTGCTAAAAATTAATGAATACATTACCTAATAAAATGTGAAATATGTTAAAAAAATAGGAACTGCAGTCGATGTGTGTATATACGTATAAATCTCCGGGTTTGCTCAAATCAAAGAAGAAAATTTTTATTATACTTTTGTTTTTAATTATATTAATTGTACCTACATGAACTATAAGAATAATAAAACGATGACGGTAGTTTATAAATAATCTGCATCATCTTTTGATACATTCAGCTCGTTTTAAGTTAAGTACTTCTTGAAATTTTAATTTATTCATAATTAGATTTCTAAGTTATAGCTGCGACCTAAGAACTAAGATAAATAGAAAATAATGTCAAGATTTAAGCCCCTTAGAGCCCTCTAGTCTCGCAATCTCTTGACTACTTACATAGTAATATTATTTCCTGTACTAGTTGCTGAAAACGCAATCATATGATTTCCCTCAGGATACTCTGAAAAAAGTTGATTTTATGATACAAATATTCTATGGAGCTCTTCTCGTTTTGTCTGTTAAAGTTTCTCAAAAATAGTTGATGATATAGGTAGGTAATTGTTTTCTTTTAATAAAGTTAAAAAAAATATATTTTAATAAATTTGTAATTTATAAGTATGATTTAAAGGTATATCCTTTAATTACGCATATGTACCTCCGTAGAAACTTTATTTTCGTATAGTCCAAATTATAAGTTAAAATACCAACATCATCATTTGAAAATTACTTACCTACACCCAATCGTCTTTCTCTTATTACATATCGGTCCATTGTTATAATAATAAATATATTATTTTCAACACGGCTTAAATTTTTAAATGTTGTAGCTAGGTTTTTGGCGCCAACTTATTTTTTTTTTTAAATACATAGCACAAAACTATGACAGTACGTTAATCAGCCTTCTTGTGATATTTACTAATAAAAGTGTTATCGGTTGTACAACAATTAAGTTATTTTGTGTTTGAATATTATGATTACTTGTCCGTTTTACCAATTTTAAATAATTCAAAAAATTAGCATAACAAAAAAATCTAAAAAATATTTCTTTTCCCAGAAATAACATGTAAAGTTTTAATATTTAAACATATGAAATTTAAAAGTTTAACAAAATTATAATAAACAGGTATTTTAAGAATTTCAAAATCAAGTATTATTTTAATATCAATTATCATAATTAATTGAAAGTAATAACCATCCTTATAAATGTCTTAAGTCTCTTCATTGGCTACGTTTCACTAAAGGCCCGCAACGCCATCGACCACGACCGCTTAAATTGCCGTTCCACTAACGAATTTTATAGGTGGGATGCATATTAGAACGCTGTGTACTCGAATTATGGCGGCATGATAAAAGCATGCAGCTGTGAGTAAATATTTTGCATGGATTGGATTTAAACTTAATCCAAGATAAGTTCGCATGAATTTATTGTTGCCTTTTTGATTTTTTTGAAAGATAATAACTCAGAAAGTACATCAAGTTCATATGGCATTCACCATTTGACATTAATATAAATAAATACAATAAACAGCTTCTTCAATTACCGCCACATCATTACAGCCTATACAGTCTACTGCTGGACACAGGCCTCCACAAGTTTACGCCAAAAATAACGTGAACTCATGTGTTTTGCCCATAGTCACCACGCTGGGCAGGCGGGTTGATGACCAATTACCGCCACGTTTTGATGAAAGCCAACTCTGACCCACCTATATATTGTGGGCGAAGTGAGCGTAATATGGTCACGAGCACTACGTTACTACGTTATCTAATAATATCGAGCGATCGCTCGCAACAACCACGGGCCTTAGGTGGCACGATAGAGAGGGCGTTACAATCGTTGCGGTCGTTTAGTGAAACGCACAACGTCAGAGGAACGCACCCATTTTATTAAGTTAATGTTACCTACATTGTGACTTTGGCATTTAAAATATTAGACTGATAGACTCGTCTTGTCAGAATGCTCTATAATATATTAGTCATTTTGTATACTGTTTTTATAAGACCTTAAAAGTTAAAACTGTTTAGTGTATGAATAAAGTAATTTAACGTACATAATATTACAGTAAATGATAGGAAACTAACTCTTAATCGACGAATTACAATAAATACGAAATGGAGCTACAAGACACGTATTATAATAAATCAGAATACGTTGAAACTGTAAGTACTAAAGTAGCATAAAAGTATTAAAATATTCTTTAAGAATATGAAGAAAAGACTCAAGAATTTTTAAAATATAATATTTTTAACGTTATTAAAATAATTGTTACGTACATATTTATTAATTCAAACACTAGAAAAAACTTTTAAGGTTTTTCATTGTAAATTAACTTTAATTAAATTAATTAAATGTTTTGGATTTTCAAATTAACACTATTTAATATTATAATTTTCATATGTGACCAAATTATTTTAGATGCCTGAGGAAGATCTAATATAAGATTGAAACGTCACATGAATTTACAATTGGTATTTTGATTGGCACCTTATGTCCACTTCCCTGATAACTCCAATAATATAAATAGCAAATGGACGCAATGACAAATAATGACTATATTTAATTTTCTTGTTTTGCACAGGCTTCAGGAAACAAAGTAAGCAGGCAAACAGTTCTGTGTGGATCTCAAAACATAGTATTACATGGCAAAGTGATAGTTCAAAGTGATGCAATAATCAGAGGAGACCTAGCTAATGTTAAGACTGGTAGATTCTGCATTATCAGCAAGGGATCAGTTATACGACCACCTTTCAAAAAGTTTAGTAAAGGGTAAGTTACATTATATGATATTTTGGCTTTACAGCAGGTACAGCGGTCACAGCTGTTGCCCTGGCACTCAAATGTTATATCGCTGCCCGTGACCAACATATATACAGGTCATACAGAATGTTTGCCGTGGTCAGTTGTGTGTATTTCTATACCTGAAATAGGATTTAAATCCTAGAGCAGACTGTTTAGTTTAACAAGCTATATTTATATACATTTTCTCAACTAAACATGCTTTAAGAGTAAAACAAGTTATAGTTAAGTTTTGATATTTGTATTCTAACTGATTAATTAATTTATACAAAATACTGACTTTATTGTATTTAAAAACACCTATAAACTTCATTGTAGACCGGTTACAAAAAATTTTACATAAGTAACTAAAACATAGCATTAATGTACAAAGGCAATATCATTAAAATTGGCTATGAAGAGGTATTATTGCTATGAAGATCATATCAAATTATAGACAGGGTACAGCTGAAAATATTCTGCTGAAGCAGCCCAACTGCAGAAAAAGCTCAACCTTACAGAAAATCAAGCTCTCAAGTGTTGCTTTCAAGTAGTGGTGGTGTGGTTTATTAAAAACTAAAGCAAATAATATTTACTATTTCAGAGTTGCCTTCTTCCCTCTACAAATGGGTGATCATGTCTTTGTAGGTGAGAACACAGTTGTTAATGCAGCAGTCGTAGGCTCCTATGTTTATATTGGAAAAAATGTTGTCATAGTAAGTTTATACTTATATAATTTAATATCCTTTAGACATGTTTCATAGTATCATTTATGTTTTATTAGTATCTAAACAGAACTTTTTTATTCACTGACTTTGTGTATAAATATCTAGCCTGCTTCAGAGGTGGCTAGTCAAGTTTATCTCGCATATAAGTTACTGATAGGTTTTATCAGCTGATGGCAAATAGATCTACTATCAGTCAGTTTGCCACAACTAATAAATTTTAACTTTTCTATGCACACCTTGTGAGTATAAATATCTTAGAAATAAAATTGTGTTTGCTGGCAAACAAAAAAAACCGACTTCAATTACATCGACAAGTAATACAACGTAGGTAGACGAAACAATAGTCAAATATGCATTATCAAAGATAATATATATATATATATATATATATACTGTTATACGTCAGATAGCACTTTCAGCAAATAGTGAAACACGCTTATGGTGTCATGGTGAAATACATTAAGCATTTCCATTAAGTCTATATAAAAGTACTCTTAACTCTTCAAGCATTGTATGTCTAAACTTAAATTCTATTCTTAGCCTAATCTACTAAATATTTAATATAACTTATTTATTTCTTTTCTTTTTTTTATAATAAATATTTTCAAATTACAGGGTAGAAGATGTGTACTAAAAGACTGTTGCATGATTGAAGATAATTCAGTGTTACCAGCTGAAACAGTAGTGCCTTCATTCGCTAGATACTCAGGAAACCCGGCAAGACTCATTACAACGTTACCTGAAGCAATGCCTGATTTAATGACAGAGTTTACTAAAAGCTATTATCAACATTTTTTACCTACCACTGCTAATTAATTTGATGCAAAAATTGCTGTAATTATCTCTGCTTAAAAAAGTCATATAGGATAAAACAAGTGGTAACTGATTTATTAAGCAACTCGGCCAGATTAAACAAATGACATTTCAGAATGTAGTCCAGCAATATTTAATCTAACACTATCTATGTAGTTCTGTTAGTTTATCTGCTTCTTCTAATTGATGTGTCACACTAACCTCTTCCTCCTCCACCATGTTTGAATCCCTAGATTGCTCATCTTGAGTCTTATGTTTTCATTCATTTTAATAACTGCCAGCACCTTCATCATGCGTAAACTATTGAGTTTGCTTATCCTAACCTTGCTTATCTCTTTTATTAGTAAGTGCTGGTTCTAGTTCCATTTCTTCCTCTGTTTTGCATATGGAAGCTATCATGGATGAGATTTCGTTATTTTGAGATTTGATTATTTTCGTTTTGTACCTTTTTTATTGACAAACTGACTCAAGCCACTTCAACAATTTTGGGTTCAAATCTCTCAATTTATGTTTTCAAAAGACTTTTTAGACTAGTCCGTTGGCGCAGTTTGTAGTGGCCCTGCTTTCTGCTCCGCGGGTTGCGGGTTCGATTCCCGCCTGAGTTTGTGTGTAATATTTGTATTTATATATGTATTATTTCTATTTATATTCATCAAAAAAAAAATAGTTATAATAATCGACTGTTAACTGTAACACAAGCATTAAGTTGCTTACCACAGACGACCGTGTGTGTATGTTATAAGATATTTATTTATTTAAAAGAGGTATTTCCTTAATTTCTTTACTCATTGCGTTAAATTTCCTCCACAGACGGAAAATTTTGATCCATGCAGTCTAATCTTGTGAGTTTTTTGATACCTTCAATGATTTCTTCGCCAACAATATCACAAAATTCTCGATATAATAAAATACTTGCCATATTTTGGTCTATTGTCTCATTTTGTTGCTGCGTTGTTAGTTTTTCGATGGTGGGGATACGCTTGTTATAATCCGCGTTATTTTGGTTGAATGGAAATAGACCAGATCCACCCACTTGGCACATTCAGTTTTACTTTATTAGGGATTCTCCTATATGGATTTTTAATTAGAAGGCTACAGGTTGTTATTTTTTCCTTTGGCGAGCCTTTTTTATTTGATAAATGGTTTTTCTGCCTTTCTCAATTAAGACTACCTTTTTAGGGCAAAGATTAAAGCCTTTTGTGTCAGTTTTGTATACTCGCGTTGGATCTGCAATGGCATCAGTCAATTATTTCCCAATTTATTCTAAGCCGAACGCTAAAGAGAATATATTGAAAATGAACCAACCAACAGAAAGAAAACTCTACACATCAGAAGAAATTAAAAAAAAAAATAGCACCTGTTTACAGAGGAAAGGCAGAAAAAGTCGACCCAGCAAAAGTCGGAAAGAAGCCATCAGGCCCCTCAAAACCAAGAGCAGGACCCGCGTCAGTGGCAGTCCCACCACCAACAGCTTTAGACAAAGGCTGATTCCATCTTTGGTATTGATGTAGCCGTTTGAGAGCTAAACGTCAACCAGGAAGTAACGCCATCATTCGTGACTGTTGACGTTGACAACATGAGATTGTTGAAGAGGTCTACTCCTCAATAGGAGGAGACAATACCAATTTGAACAAGCAAATGACAAAAGCCATGCTGATGTATTACCGCACAGCTATGCTCTGGTCACGCTTGCTAGACATGAAGGCCAAACGTGGCAACACAACTTTCTCCTTTCATGAGTTGAAATATTGCAAAGCTGTGATGCAGCATGAGTATGATATACCGCAGCCTATTTACCATGTTTCTGAAAGGAATCGGTGAAGTAAAGGACGAAATAGGACCTCCACTTGTGACAAATTTTATAACATTTGGTGTACTGGCGCTTTTTACCCATTTTGTGGTCTACTTTCTTTGATCCTGCAAATTAAATTAACAGCTTTCGTTAGTAGTCACAGAAATTGACCGAGTATGCCAGTTACTTAAAAAAAATTGCCACAAATAAAATTCGATGAGGTATATGAATGATAGTAAATCTTATGAACTGTATAAATACGGTCGAATTTCTCTAAAATCAAAAGTTAGGTAAGAATGTGTATTACAGTACAGTGTATTCTCGCTTTTGTTGCATTCTAATTGAAAACAATAATTTATTTGAGATTAACAGTAGCCAATAAACGTGAGAAAAACAAGTAGACGTTACTTTAACACTAAGTACCTATTTAAGACCAATAAAAGTAGGATCAACAGATACCGTTCATGACGAGACATGTTTGCCAAGCGTCAATAAATAACCGCCTGAATTGTCGCTAGTTTCTATTGCGACTGAAACTAAAATATATATCGATACAATACGCCAAACTGCTCACACATGGCGTATCTTTCACTCTACTCTTATTATAAACCGATGAAATTTTATCTGGCTGGATTATGGTAAGAGGCCAGTTACACCCTGTTTTACCCTAATCTATACATATAATAAAATGGTAGGAAAGTCAAAACTGTACATTGAATATTTTTTTAAAGAATACTTGGGGTGTGATGTACAATCAATACCGAAGCCTAAAATATAGTTTTTAGAATTTTTGTCTGTTTGTCTGTATGTATGTCCGGGATAAACTTAAAAAGTACTGTATGGATTTACTTCAAATTTGGCACGAATATTATTAAGAAGTCGGGTCAACATATAGGCTATATTATCACGCCTACGGGGAACGAGCAGTGAACCTTTATTTCTTCAACGCATTCTGTAACCACGTGTAATCTAACGACGCATATTTGAATGTTGTTGTTATTAAGTTAATAACCATGTCATAAGCTAGCCTCACACTATAATTATAGACATTATTTAGTATCAGTATTGCACCCGTGCGAAGCCAGGGCGGGTCGCTAGTTGTAGATAAAAACTTATACAATTAGTTTTAATATATTTATATTATTTATGCAACCTTTTTTATTTGACTCCTATAATAATATAAGTTGAAAGTATTTGTATAAGATCATCATCATCATTCCAGCCTATTGCAGTCCACTGCTGGACATAGGCCTCCACAAGTTTGCTCCAAAATGCGTGAACTCATGTGTGTTGCCCATAGTCACCACGCTGGGCAGGCGGGTTGGTGACCACAGGGCTGGCTTTGTCGCACCGAAGACGCTGCTGCCCATCTTCGGCCTGTGTATTTCAAAGCAAGTTGTTGGATGGTTATCCCGCCATCGGTCAGCTTTTTAAGTTCCAAGATGGTAGTGGTGTTATCCCTTAGTCGCCTTTTACGACACCCACGGGAAGAGAGGGGGTGGCTATATTCTTTGGTGCCGTAGTCACACAGCACAATTTGTATAAGATAAAAGTTAAAAAGTGCTCAAAAAGGGCTAGTAACTTTCTGTCGCTTTGAGGGGCGGGATCGACTGGTGGTTCCCCCGGGGCTCGCCCTGCTGTTAACACGTTCAATGCCACTACGATTTTCATGATGTCTTCGCGGATGCCGCATACATTTCACGTTGGACTCGCCAAGCGAGTCGCCGGCACTGCAATATAATTTGAATGGACTCGTTACGCGAGTTCACTGGCATTATGTAAGGGTAAAATTTATCTTTTGTTATTATTGTGGCCGGCTTAGTCTTCGTAACGTTTGTATCGGAAGTATAAAGTGTTTGAAGACTATTAAGTGTGTTTTAACTTAAAAACATGACAAAAAACTCAAAGGATAAAAAAGAAGGAAAGTTTGTTTCGTAATTTAGGCAGTGGTTCTCAACTTTTTATACAGTAGTTAATTTTAAGGTTATATTTTATACTAATAATATTTCTGAAACAATTCTTTCTGTGCACTTATGGGATGAACTAAAGAAAAGAGTAAGGGCAAGAAACGCACCGCCGACAGGTTTAAGAGAGCTCCAAACCTTTCCTCCAACCATTCCTCTAGGAAGAATGGGACAGCATACCGCAAGTGTTTGTAAAAAAAAATATTTCTACAATGAAAAATCGAATGGAAGCGGTTATCAGGCAGGGGGGGGGGGCAATACCTCGTATTAACAAATCATTGTCTTCGAAAAAATATATTTTTTTTAACCTTTTATACCTGCTCAAAGTCTTACAAACCGAACTACCCGAACGAGTGAATTTGGGTAATTCTATTGTTTTGTTGCTATTGTAATGATTTCGAAAGTCAAAGCTACACATAATGGGTTTTTAGAAAGCTAACAATGTGTACTTCAATTTAATTCAAGTTGTATTTGCAAACAACATAAAATTAAAAAAATACTTGCGGTCAAAATTAAAATGTAGGGGCTGTGCGATTTCTTTGCTCTCGAGTGTATTTCACTCACTCACATTTCATATCATGAAATTAAAAAAAAACTTATGTTAGTAAAAAAATCTTTTAATTTTTTTCTAAAACGAAACTTGTCCTAACAATAACAAACACGAAAAAAAGAATTATACAATTTGATATTAGATTTACAGTGAACGCCACATCAACCCACTAAAAATCAAACATAAAACCATATGTGTTATTAAAACTGTAATTTATCTGTTATTTAGATGTTTGTTATGCTTTCATTCTGTTTTAGGTTCATATTATAAGTAGTATCCAAGCTATTAATTTGACGACGTTAAAGTTTGAGAATCTGCGGCATTGAACTCGCCTGGCGAGTTCATGGCATTGCAAAATATATTTTTTTCTTTCAAATGTAAAAATGTTATTTACATCCAGGCCACCATGTAAATGTTTAAATAATATCATATTAAGTCTACTATGTAATTTTGAACAGAATATACAGAAGCGTTTTGAAAATATTACCAAAAAACACTGAACTCGCCACGCGAGTCTCCGGCACTGGAATAAAATTAACGTAAACACGCAGGGCGAGTCGGTGGCACTGAACGTGTTAAGCGGTAGCACAGAAAAAACGAGTGTTAAAAAATCAAAGATCGATACGCTTGCGCAAAAATACGGGGACGACTAGACCTGCCATCTGGTGCAGTTGCACAACAAAGCAATAGTGCTGTTCGAGTGGGGAGAGAAGTCAGCCTTTGCGCAGGCCAGCTCGTGGCTACAACAGCTGGGTGAAGCCTCCGGGGGTGCCCCTGAAAGAGTCAGCGTGGACTCTATGAGAGTGGATTACGATAGGGGTGGCGTATCGGACAGATACGGCTGCCTGTTAGTATCAAGACACCACGATATTATAGCCTATGAGCACAGGGGGGAGGATCTAGGGTACTTAAAGCCCAGATTACAACCACTTTCACCCCCTGCATGGCCGACTCTCAAAGAAGCTGCTCTCAGTGGCTAGGAGCGACTGCAACAAAAGGCCGAGGCAGAAAAGACCATGCAAGGGCGGCGCGACCCCGAAGAAAATACTCAAAAAGCGAAACCCCGACTGACGGCGATAGCAAAATACGTCCAGACTACCATCTCCCCCAAAAGAAGTAAACGATTGTTCCACCTTCCCCAAAATTGGCGAAACCGAGTGACCTACAAATGAAAGCAATAAGCAGATTTACCAAGGACGAAAGTCCGAGGTACTCTCAAGCACCATCAGTCACTCGGACGAGGACCGCCATTGGGTAAGTAACACCACCCAGACTTCGACCAGCGTCCACACCACTACAGCATGCGGAAAACGCGCTGATCGAGTTCCTGGCCACAACTAAGGCTAACCGCGAGGAAAGCCTGGCCATATGCAAGAAAATCATGCAGACCTACCAGTACAACCATGAAAAGAAGCCGAAGCAAGTCCTCAAGGGCAACATGTCAAAATAAGAACGAACTTATGTGACAACCCAATTGAAAAAAAACTAATTAATTCGGCATTTCATTTACTAAACATTTTTGAATATCATATCAAAAATTGACCGCTCCAGCGGGATTCGAACCCGCGTCTCCGACTGACCGTGTCGGCGCTCTAGCCAATTAAGCTATGGAACGATATACCCGCTAGAGCGAAATTTTTGATATGATGATTTTTATTTTCGGTTTAAGCGAACCGTGGCGCCGTCTATAGTGATATGATATTCAAAAATGTTTAGAATTCCTAATGTGGGGGTAACACAAAAATAAAATCGTAGGTTTTTCATTTACTGTTATTCAAGTAAAACTTTTTTACGCACGCTTTAATTTTGGAATCAGCTGGTAAATGCATGACGAGAGTGTAGTGAAAAGTGTGATCGGGCGGGGCGAACGGAAGTTGAGAGGGTGAGTTAGTGAAGATAGAAAGAGTTACGTTTCGTAAGTTTTACTTCAATCGTGTGGTCTAAGGCACATTCGTTTTTGAAGTAAAACTTCTTTACGCACGTTTGACTTGGGGATTAAGCTGGTGAATGCGTGACGAGAGCGTTATGAAAAGCCTGATAGGGCGAGGCGAATGGAAGTTGAAAGGGAGATATCCATTTATTTTTATATCGATTTATATGAGGTAGGGCACAGCAGGAATTTCCTGCTCAAAATCTGGAGCAGCCCGACTGGGGTAGTACCTCGACCTTAGGGGGCGTTCATAAAATACGTAAGATGTTTAGGGGGGGGGGGGTGTCGAGTCAAATCTCATCTAATCTTACGTTGGAGAGAGGGGGGCCTCGGCAAATATCACGCAATTTTTTTTCTGATTGAAACAAAAAATAATATATACTATTTTGGTCCATTTAATCCAGAGTGTACATTCTTTATCTTAAGCGTAATCGTAATACGATTAAGATCATTCACTAATTCGTTCGAAAGAAAATAATTTCATTCATACTTCGATGTTATAACATCTACTGACTGTCTGATTTGTTGATTGTGTCTGATTACTAGTCTTAACTAGTCGTAAATAAAAGCAAAAAGCATTTTTTTTTACATTATCAATCCAACGCGTTTACGTAAGAAACCCACATTTTGAAAAATCTCACGTATGATTGGGGGATGGGGGAGGGGTTGAATAAAATCTCACGACATCTCACCAGGGGAAGAGGGAGGAACAGAAAATTTAAAAAAAACACCTCACGTAATTTATGGACCTTACAGAAGATAACAGCTAAATAATACTGTTTTCCTGGGGGGATTGCGTCGGCAACGCACTTGCGATGCTTCTGATGTTGCAGGCGTCTATAAGCTACCGTACTCTCTTACCATCAGGTGAGCCGTACGCTTGTTTGCTGACCTAGTGATATAAAAAAAAGATATAAGTTAGATGGACCTAAAAAAGTTTTTCTTTAGTCGAGTGACCTAAAGCACACTCGTTTTTTATCTTTATTATTTATTTTATCTGTACGATGTCCTCGATCTGATGTGTCAAGAAAACAGTGCGAGTTTGTCAAGTTTGGTATTTTCTAAATGTATATTTAATTTTACTGTTTTGTTTAAAAATAATACCACATAAATGATTCTTATTCAAATGTTTTAAAAATATTTACAATTTAAAGCCATGGAGTTCCATTACACCGATCTCGGTGTGCAGGAACATTTAATGGATGGTGAGTGCTTTGTACCAATTATTGGAAAATTAATACGTAAATTTTTACTACTTAGATTTATTTAAATATTACAAAATTACAAAATTAAATAATTCGAAGTAAAAATTAAATATATACCCCAAAAGTGAAGACGTACCTCCTTCGACGTTATTCTTAATCGTTGCTATTATAAATCGTTTGATTCGTGTCAATATTCATAAATAATTTAAAAATCGTATAAATAAACGGAAAACAATAATAAGTGTACTATTTCGAATAATTTCGAGATATGTTTAAGTGATAAAAATGTTCTGATTCGCATTATAATTATTAAAAAGTTATGATTACATTTTTAAATTTAGTGCCTTTTAACTTAAGGAAAATACTAAAGTTTTAATTATTCTACTTTATACTTGCTAAAAACAAACAATTAGTGATATCTACATATGATATTGTTGTAACTAGTGAATATTTGTACATGACATATATTTAGGGAAAGCTTATTTTAAGGGTCACAAGAGAGCAATAGAAGTGAAAACAATTATTTTTGGATATGTGTCTCTGTTTGTATGTTGTGTTGTGTATTAGGGAAAATCTACTCCACAAAATATGGCATCAGATATTACAGTTGTACTCCTGGAATGTAACTTAAATGTTTTATGTAGATATTTTGTGTAGAAGCTAAGTTTAATATCGTCATTACTATGTGTTCACTTAATAATTTACTTAATTGATTACTACTATGTACTGCCAACCTAATTTAATGATGCAACAGGGTACAGGTAGTTTTTAATATAATCGTATAATGTATCTGAAATATAAGGTATAGCTCTTATTGGTAATTTACAGATCAATTTCAAGCAAAATATTCTCAACCATATATCCTAAGGAGTCAAGAGGCTGAATATGAGGTTCGGAGTACAGTGCTTGTTGATGGAGGTGATCGTTTTGGTGTCTCAGCCTCTGTGTTTGATAAGTATGAGGAATTGATATGGATGGGTAACCAAGGGGTAAGTGGGTGAAAATTTTGACTCGCTTCAGCCTGTATTATCCCACTACTGGGCATAGGCCTCTTTCCCCATATAGGAGAAGGATCAGAGCTTAATCCACCATGCCGCTCCAATGCGGGTTGGCAGATATATTCCCTACTATGAGTAACGATCGCTATCAGGTGTACATGATAACAACCGGTACCGACGGTTTAATGTGCTCTCCGAGGCATGGTGGGGAGATCCACAAGGACTGCACAAACACCCAGACCACGGCAAACACCTGTATGGCCAATATAAATGTTTGTCATGTGCGGAGATCAAACCGCAACCGCCAGCGTAACAGGTACGATCCATGGCTGTAACCGTTGCACCAAAGCGGCGCGGCGGAAAATTTTGACTACTGATATATAATTCTTTTTGCAAACAAAATGTAATTTTTTTATTTATAATTAAAGTGATGAATACTATATACATTTTTGAAAAGTTTAACAGAATTTTACAGTTGTGTTGTGAAATCCATATTTATTATTTTTAAATTATTAAATATAAAAGTACCCATTTTTAAATTTTTATACATGAATATTGATTTCCTTTAATTTAAAGACATACTGAAAGAAAAGAATTATAAAAAGAGAGAGAAAGTTTGTCAATGTTTAAAAAATTATAACACAAATTTTTAAGGAATTATTTTATGATTATATATACACTACTAATAATTTTATTGTTCTTGCTAGGTTTAAGGTTTAATGATAAAGCAAAACTTTTTGACATTGATATTCCATTATATTTAATAAAGAAAGCCAGTTGGTTTAACATTCCTCATCTTATATGTAACGGTGTTTTTTTTATACTGAAAAAATATGTTCTTATTTTGCATGCACAAAGCTTAAGAATTAAACTATGCTTTATGTAGTTATAATTATAAAAGATGTAGACAGTGATAAAATGAATACTTTGTAATATTTTAGGGTCACGTAATATCATAAATATGTTCTTATTTTGCATGCACAAAGCTTAAGAATTAAACTATGCTTTATGTAGTTATAATTATAAAAGATGTAGACAGTGATAAAATGAATACTTTGTAATATTTTAGGGTCACGTAATATCATAAATATGTTCTTATTTTGCATGCACAAAGCTTAAGAATTAAACTATGCTTTATGTAGTTATAATTATAAAAGATGTAGACAGTGACAAAATGAATACTTTTGTAATATTTTAGGGTCACGTAACATCATACTATGGACCAAACATGCAAAAATATACATCATTCCAAATTCACCACTCTGAGGAAGTCAGAGATATTCTGACATTGGATAATGGTATTTATTGTCTCACTAAAACATCTCTAAGACATCAAATACGTAGGGGCATACCCAAGCACACACATAAGTAAGTTTAGACACAAACATATATGCATATTAAAAATGCCTGAATATGCCTTTGAAAATTTAAAATACAATTCATATAATTTCAAAAGTCTAGCAGATTATGCCTTCAAAATAGCTTTCTGTTTAGCTATCTTACGGTCACCAACCCGCCGGCCCAGTGTGGTGACTGGGCAACACACATGAGTTCACGCCGTTTTTGGCGCGAAATTGTGGAGGCCTATGTTCAGCAGTGGTCTGTGATAGGCTGAAGTGACGATCTTACATAGCAATGTAAAGAATATACACAGGAAATATAGGTTTATTCTTCTTCTTTAAAAACTATGGCTCTATCAGCTTTTTGCCAATGATTGTAGATTTATTGAACTTCTATGTAAAATAAATTCTATAACTATTTTACAGTAAAAAACTTTTTTTCATTTAAAGACTAGATTTATTTTGAGGAGTATTAAATAAAATAATAACTTTTTCTTTTGACAGATCCTCTAACATGGTAGATATGCAGTGTCTATTTCAAGTAAACTCGCACAAGTTTTTAATAGGTGGACACCAAGACAAACTTTTAGAATTAGACATCAACAAGATGATTGAGACTGTGATAGTAAGCAAATTTTATTTTTTAAACTTATTTTTATTACTGACAAAGTAAATTGTTAAAAGTGTTAATCTATACTAATATTATAGGACTGAAGGGTTTGTTTGGTTGAACTCGTTAATCTTAGTAACTTCCGTTTCAAAGGGAAAACATTCAAATGTTTATTGAGAAATACTATTGTGTATCATATATAACATCAGCTAAGACCAATGGGTGTGGAGCATCAATAAAAATAAGTGTTGCTAAAGTGAGGCTAGCTAGTATAGCATAAATGTATATCTGTTCAAACAGTGTTTCTCCTAGTCTCTTGTGAATAAATCCATAGGTGGAATCTAATATTAAATATAATTATACCAATCTAAATTGAACTATGCATGTAATGTCGCATGACAAAAAATAGGTTACCTACAAAAACTAAACACAATTAAGTCCTAACATTAGAACATGCAACCGAAATAATACAATTGTAAGAACTACTCATACTTACTTTTACTTAAAGTTAAATACTGCAGTGGATTTAAAACCACTTATACAATTAAAGATTTTACAGTACTTAAAGCTTTATATTTATTTATTCAAAATCAAAAATTTCTTATTACAATTATATTAATCTTTAATAGATTACGGATAATGTGAAAATATCATCAATTAAGGATAAAGATTCTGCAGAGAAAATGACAAGAAACTCCACGGTTATTATTAAAAAAAGGGTTATAGTTTTGAAGATATGAAAATATGTGCATTTGAAAATTTCTACCAAAAGATAGGTACAGGGTAATGTGACTTCTGTCGTCGACGAATACGCGATAATTTTTAACTGTTTTACTTATTTGTTACATACTTAAAAAAAAATGTTAAATTATTTGTACAGAAATGTAATAATGTGTATAATAACTTTTGTAAAGAATTAGTGGCCTTATGTTGTTTTAGGTATTAAACTGTTTCATTAACTGTTAAAGGTTTTGCTAAGTTAGTTCGAGCGATTAGTCGGTTATTTTAGAAACCTAAAAGCTTTAATTGGATTTTAATTAATTTATTATTAATCAATTAAACAGATTTTTATGATATATCTGTGCTTTGATAATTTCAACATCATTATAGCGTCACTTTGCTTCTAAAACTCAGTCTTTTAGATGAAACAGAGAATTTTTTCCTTTCAAAGGCGCTTTTCTACCGAAAATCAAGGAAAATCTCTTGTTTTTTTCTCTCCAGAAAGTGCCGGAAGAGGGTTGTGCCGTAATACGAAGTGGGGGAGGATCGTTAGCCGCGTGTGGAAGCGCAAACGGCGTTGTTTCATTAAGAGATATACGGTGTCCTGGAAAAGCGGAACATACTTTCAGAGCACATACTGCTTGTCTGTCTGATTTAGACATGCAAGGCGATCATTTGATCACATGTGGATTTACTCAATCGCAAGTGTTAATCCTTTTTTTTCATATGAACAACACAGATAAATAATTCTCCTTTCAAGTATTATTATTGTAGTGTTACTGTGGTGAGTATAGTAGCCAAAGATCTTGTAAGGAGTTAAGATCTATTAATAAATAAGTAAATAAATATAGATCAACAATGCGCTTGTAATTTTGTGACTCATGGTAACTCTTTCCTAGTAAAATAACTAGTTACAATAATACTTGATAATATAAATTGATTAGATTGGGTTAGTGCGTAGTGGGTAGTTATTGTTTGCTTTTATATTGCAATTATAATTATGTATTATTTATTACAATAATAATAATAATAATAAATAACTTTATTGCACACAGTAACATATAACAAAAACATAAGAATAAAGCTTAAAAGGAAAAAAAATGTTTTATTTACAATTATAACTTTATAGTATAATATTATATTCCTAACTATTACTTTATTGCCCAGCCAAGTCCAATAAGCACCTGAAAGAAAAAGTATTTATTTGTAATTCAACATCATCATATACTATTTTGTGATTGACTAAAAACGTAAACTTTTTGTTTATCATATTATCCTGATAACTTCTAGGGCAACAGTTGCAGTACCAGAGCCATATGTACTGGTATGGGACGTCCGTAGAGTGAAAGGCAAAGCGGCTTGGTCTATACCCACAGTATCACCACCGTTGTTGTTGCATTTTGTACCGGCCGTTTCTGGTAGAGCCGTTGCTTTAGCTGGAGATGGTCATGTCACTTTGTTCCACGTTAATGGAGCCCATGAGTCTGAATATCAATCTGTTTTTCAGGTAAGTCTAGATCTCTGTACCAAAACTAGCAATGTCCCGCATAATCTGCCTTAAAATTTCAGTATATAGAGTAAATGAATGTTACTATCTATCTACAGTGTGTTCAACAAAAGGAGATACCAGATGTAAACAAACCAAATGTCAAGTCGAATGACTTGACATATTCGCATATGCAGGGTTTTGTAACCTTTTTTACTTGCACAAATTTTTAAAATGTTAAATAAATTTATATTTTGATAATTACTGTTTAAAAAGTATTAAATCTTATATAATTATATTATCTAAACGAGCAATTAGTTATTCTTGAATGTATATTTATTTATTCTATGTATTGCTTCAGGACACGGAAGGAAATAAAAATAAATAACTACAAAATCAAAGGGCCGTCCGAATGTTTTCAAACACATCTGTAGTCTCATTTGACCTTGCCTGTCCCTAGCCGAGAGCCGTGCAGCAGATAGCAAATAAACAAGATAGAAAGAGATAGACTATATTTTGTTTGTTTCGTCGTCGCTACGAGTAAATGATGGACATTGTTTACGTCTTGTATCTCCTTTCGTTGAACACACTATATAATACATTTTAATATAAAAGAATAACACACTTCTCTCGGCATTGATAATATCTTCGGAAAAAACAACCTAATGTACCTCTTTGCTGTGGCTTATCCGCTTCTTCATATTGGGATTAAATTAGACGAAAGTATGCTATATTGCCCAATTTGATATAGCGTTCTCTAAATTTAGATTTATGTGTATTTTGTATAACGCGCAAACATTTGGATGTTCGGGTCCAATAAAAAAAAATCGTAACAGCTTATTGATCAAAGAAAGTTATCCCTACTAATAATATTATAAATGTGAATGTAAGTTTGTTTGTTTGTTACGCTTTCACGCGAAAACTACTTAATTGATCATCATGAAACTTTGTACACATATTCTTAGAGTTATTAGAAGTAACATATGATACTTTTTATTTAAAAAAAATCAATGCGGGCGAAGCCGTGGGTAAAAGCTAGTAGGCTATAAAACGTTTAGTTCCATGATATATAATATAATTTTTCAGGTCGACACCCAAAATTCCCAATGCAGCGTCATGGACGTCTCTTCTACTAGTCAAGCTCTCGTGTTTGGTGATCAGTCGGGTCATCTACATTTATTCTCGGCTCAACATAATCACGAACCGCATTTTAACAATTTTTCTAGGTATAGAGTAATATTTGACGTTTATTTAATTTCTAATCAAAGGATAGTAAAGCCTATACGTAAAGTTAGAACAAAGTTGGGTCAACCTTTCCAGACTCTCGAGAAGAAAAAAATCTTCTAGAGGGGAAAGTTCATTGCATGCACTAAAATTTCTAAATGTCATCAGTTTTAGTAAGAATAATTGGGATATTGTTGACTGTTGATTGTTGCGTGGTGACTAAGGGCAAAACACTTGTGGAAGCCTAGGTCCAACAGTGGACTGTGATAGGCTGAAATAATGAATGAAATGATGAATTGGGATATTAAAGTCCTGTCTAGAATTTTATCAACCTTGGTATAATTTATGCCAATTATTCTTGAAAGTATGAATAAATATTTGTCAAAAAATAAAAATTTGTACTTTTAGGGCAACTGAATTTGCAGACCCAGTACCTGAACTGCCAGCTGTCAGTTTTAACGATACAACATTCCAATTCTCATCTGTACCTTTACCTCCCCTTGCGTCCGGTACGAGATGGTTCAACGAGTTACCACCTGAATTCTTTAAGAAAGTTTATAGGTAAGCTGCTGTTTAATTGAAGAACAAACATATCGAATTGGGAACCTCCTCCTTTTTGAAGTTAAAAGAAAATTGTTGATCATTATATTATTTATTTTTTGTATTATCAGTTTAGAGTTGGGATTGACAAGATTCTCCTAAGACCAAATATTTTAGTTAAGGATAAGCTTATTTAGTAGATGTAAAATCTTCGAAGTAAGTGATTAAAAAACTGATAAATTCTGTCATTTTTAGGGTATACCTAGAGGTTGCTCAGAGCAGCATTGATAGCTAGTTATTACAAATCATAACAGTAACTTAGTCACAACCATTATAAACCTTTTCGTTTAGTGTGAAATCAGATTGGACTAGTAGTAATTTAATAATTAGTGTTTGCTATTATTATCTAATGTATCTATTTTCTTTTCATTTTTTAAGAAAAAAAGTTTGGAAAATACACACTTAAGCAGTTTTATGTCTGTAATCAACGACTATTTTACAATTTCAGGAAACCAAAGCCAATTGATCCTGAAGTCTTAAAAACTATGAAGATGCAGGGTCCAATCGGTTACGCTCCAAATCCAAAGACTCATAGACGAAACGAGGTAAAATACTTTATATACTTCTAATATCACAATAGACGGGTTCAGTGTTTGATAAATTATTGCTGTAATATACTGAAATCACTATTATACATATCTAAACTGAGTTTCATACTTAAAGAACTATATGAATTCTTTAAGTATCAAGTTTGTTTAATAACCACTAAAAGACTTATTTTTTAAATTACGTTGTACTTTCTTAGAACACATTGTACTTATTTTTTGATAAACTTTCATACATAATTACAGATGCCCTACGTTGAAGACAATTTAGATGAATTGAAGAAGAACGATGCCAATATTAATGTCCAGCCAATTCCTAGACATTACTTGAAAGTAGGTGTTTTTATAATTAGCAGAAAAATACTTGGCTTGTAATATAAAAATGGAGACAGACATACATATATGTAATTTTTTTATTTTCAGTCTGAAATGCGTTTCAATAAATTAGTGCCAAGTGAAGACGAGGTAGTTATAAATAGGACGGGCTTGCCTGGTCTTGAATCGACAGTTCCGAATTCCTATTGCAACGCAATGTTACAGGTAATCTATTAAGTTGGGAATAATACTAACTTACATTGATAATCGCCTTACATAAATGTCACACACTCATCTATCATTGCGATTTATATTTTACATCGTCAAAATTAAAAATCAAAATCAAAAATAGCTTTATTCAAGTAAGCTCCAAGAGCACTTTCGAATCGTCATTTTACATATTAAAACTTTAGAAATTAATTATTATTTTTGTAAAAGTGAAGCTACCACCGATTCGGAATGTAGATTCTGCAGAGAGGAATCGGCAAGAAACTCCGCAGTTACTCTTTTGAAATTAATATATAAACTGTGTTTTAGAACAAAATTAGAAACATGTTGCATGAAATACAGCATCACTAAGTCAACTATGTAATCCTGCACCGAGTAATAAGCTTTATCTATTAATTTTTTTTTAATAAAAACTTTAAATTTATGTTGAGATAATTCCAAAATCGTATGTGGTATTTTATTATTTTAAATTAGATAAATTTACTGTGCAGGTGCTATACTACATTCCACCATTGAAGGCAACGTTGTTGGCGCACACTTGCGCAAAAGAATTTTGTCTCAGTTGCGAATTGGGTAAGTTTTATTTCTACTATCTGAAAAAAATTCCTAGGAATATATTTTTTAATCCGCCGACCCGCATTGGAGCAGCGTGGTCGATTAAGCTCTGATCCTTCTCCTACATGGGGTAGTAGAAGGATCTGGGGGTCCCAGTTGTGGGATATTACAGGCTGAAGCGTATATTTTTTAATTAGAATTGTGACTTCCGGTTTAATTTCTTAACTAATAAAATGAGTGGAAAGTACCATAAGTTCCGACTGTTCGTGTTCCGCAGGCTTCCTGTTCCGCACGCTGGACCGCTCGGGCGGCTCGGCGTGCGCCGCCAGCAACTTCCTGCGCGCCTTCCGCACCGTGCCCGAGGCCGCGGCGCTCGGCCTCATCCTGCCCGAGCGCGCCGAGCGCCCGCCCGACCTCGCCGCGCTCATACAGGTGCTGGAGGCTGGTGGCTGGTGGCTGGTGGCTGGTGGCTGGTGGCTGGTGGCTGGCTGGTGCTCCGGCTCTAGTGTCACTCCGGCTCAATACTATACATGATTTGCGGCAACTTTCGCATTATTTATGCAGATTCGTTTTGGTTCAGGGATAAACATGTCGACCTCGGTAATATAGGTACCGGGTTTGTACAATTTCGCTAGGGTTCCGTGGTATATAAGGTCGACCTTAACCGCTCGTAGAGGTATGAAGCGAGACTATTAATCACGTTTGCGATAGAGTTGTTGCTGGTTGAGCTTATTATATATTTAATTATATATTTAATTTGGTAATCTTTTTTTTTAATTTTACAAATCTAAATGTTCATTTCAGAGTTGGAACCGGTTCATCCTTCATCAAATACACTATGAAATACTCGATACACGTAAAAAAGAAAAAGAAATGGCCTTCCTAGCACAAAATACAAGTACTCCCAAACCTAGAATCAATAACACAAGACAAATGAATGGACAATACGAGTATCCATATAATAATGAGCTCGAGTTCCTGGGCCCCTCGGAGTATGAAGATGAGTTGGATGAGGAACAATGGCGGAATAACCACGACGAGGGTAGGTGCGATTTTATTAAGTCTGTTATTTATTTATTTATTTAATTTATTCTATTTAAGTCAGGCTTATGTCTTGTATTGCATTACATTTTACCTTATATTTTTAGGCACGCCGGAAACAAACCACTTACATAATGAAAGTACTGAAACAAATAGCCGGCAAGCTGATAACGAGGAATCTGAGATATCGCAACTATTCGCTATCGGACGACAGCAAGTTAACAAGTGTATGAAGTGTAACAAAGAGGTTTGTAATTAAGTATATTTTACTCAAATGGTTTACTTTTTCAATGTTTCGTTTGAGCTCGTCTGTACATGTGCCTGCGTGCTGTTAAAACGGATATAGTAATTTAGTTTTAAAAAAAAAAAATTATTGTTATTTATTAAAAGTTTATTATACTTATTCACATTAACTATATTTATTCACTTGAACTAGAATAGGATTTAGAAATGGAATATTATTAAATCCTTAGGCAGCCGATGCCTTCGGGAAATGGGATTAGACTGACTACTAAAGGTTCTAAAAATGATCATATGACAATATTGCTGACGCGGTAGCGTCACAGGACTCAGCAATTCCACTTGCAGAACCCGGGTATAACAGTGCGTACGTCAGTACAGTATGTACGAGTAAGCATATGTGGGTGAGTGTGGGTGCTTGCATGAGCGCGCGTGCTCGTGCTCATGCGCGTGTGCGTGGGTGTGTGTATGTGTGCTTGTTCGTGTAAGTGTGTATGTGTGTTTCGTGGTGTGTGTGGTTCGTGGAGCTGGTCGTGTTAGTGAGCGCGTGTGTGTGCGTGTGAGTACAAGTGTGTCGCGGCCGCAGGAGGAGCGCGAGTCGGCGACGCTGGCGTGCGCGCTGCAGTACGCGGAGGGCGCGCGCGGGTTCGTGGAGCTGGTGCGTGTTAGTGAGTGCGTGTGTGTGCGTGTGAGTACAAGTGTGTCGCGGCCGCAGGAGGAGCGCGAGTCGGCGGCGCTGGCGTGCGCGCTGCAGTACGCGGAGGGCGCGCGCGGGTTCGTGGAGCTGGTGCGTGTTAGTGAGTGCGTGTGTGTGCGTGTGAGTACAAGTGTGTCGCGGCCGCAGGAGGAGCGCGAGTCGGCGGCGCTGGCGTGCGCGCTGCAGTACGCGGAGGGCGCGCGCGGGTTCGTGGAGCTGGTGCGTGTTAGTGAGTGCGTGTGTGTGCGTGTGAGTACAAGTGTGTCGCGGCCGCAGGAGGAGCGCGAGTCGGCGGCGCTGGCGTGCGCGCTGCAGTACGCGGAGGGCGCGCGCGGGTTCGTGGAGCTGGTGCGTGTTAGTGAGTGCGTGTGTGTGCGTGTGAGTACAAGTGTGTCGCGGCCGCAGGAGGAGCGCGAGTCGGCGGCGCTGGCGTGCGCGCTGCAGTACGCGGAGGGCGCGCGCGGGTTCGTGGAGCTGGTGCGTGTTAGTGAGTGCGTGTGTGTGCGTGTGAGTACAAGTGTGTCGCGGCCGCAGGAGGAGCGCGAGTCGGCGGCGCTGGCGTGCGCGCTGCAGTACGCGGAGGGCGCGCGCGGGTTCGTGGAGCTGGTGCGTGTTAGTGAGTGCGTGTGTGTGCGTGTGAGTACAAGTGTGTCGCGGCCGCAGGAGGAGCGCGAGTCGGCGGCGCTGGCGTGCGCGCTGCAGTACGCGGAGGGCGCGCGCGGGTTCGTGGAGCTGGTGCGTGTTAGTGAGTGCGTGTGTGTGCGTGTGAGTACAAGTGTGTCGCGGCCGCAGGAGGAGCGCGAGTCGGCGGCGCTGGCGTGCGCGCTGCAGTACGCGGAGGGCGCGCGCGGGTTCGTGGAGCTGGTGCGTGTTAGTGAGTGCGTGTGTGTGCGTGTGAGTACAAGTGTGTCGCGGCCGCAGGAGGAGCGCGAGTCGGCGGCGCTGGCGTGCGCGCTGCAGTACGCGGAGGGCGCGCGCGGGTTCGTGGAGCTGGTGCGTGTTAGTGAGTGCGTGTGTGTGCGTGTGAGTACAAGTGTGTCGCGGCCGCAGGAGGAGCGCGAGTCGGCGGCGCTGGCGTGCGCGCTGCAGTACGCGGAGGGCGCGCGCGGGTTCGTGGAGCTGGTGCGTGTTAGTGAGTGCGTGTGTGTGCGTGTGAGTACAAGTGTGTCGCGGCCGCAGGAGGAGCGCGAGTCGGCGGCGCTGGCGTGCGCGCTGCAGTACGCGGAGGGCGCGCGCGGGTTCGTGGAGCTGGTGCGTGTTAGTGAGTGCGTGTGTGTGCGTGTGAGTACAAGTGTGTCGCGGCCGCAGGAGGAGCGCGAGTCGGCGGCGCTGGCGTGCGCGCTGCAGTACGCGGAGGGCGCGCGCGGGTTCGTGGAGCTGGTGCGTGTTAGTGAGTGCGTGTGTGTGCGTGTGAGTACAAGTGTGTCGCGGCCGCAGGAGGAGCGCGAGTCGGCGGCGCTGGCGTGCGCGCTGCAGTACGCGGAGGGCGCGCGCGGGTTCGTGGAGCTGGTGCGTGTTAGTGAGTGCGTGTGTGTGCGTGTGAGTACAAGTGTGTCGCGGCCGCAGGAGGAGCGCGAGTCGGCGGCGCTGGCGTGCGCGCTGCAGTACGCGGAGGGCGCGCGCGGGTTCGTGGAGCTGGTGCGTGTTAGTGAGTGCGTGTGTGTGCGTGTGAGTACAAGTGTGTCGCGGCCGCAGGAGGAGCGCGAGTCGGCGGCGCTGGCGTGCGCGCTGCAGTACGCGGAGGGCGCGCGCGGGTTCGTGGAGCTGGTGCGTGTTAGTGAGTGCGTGTGTGTGCGTGTGAGTACAAGTGTGTCGCGGCCGCAGGAGGAGCGCGAGTCGGCGGCGCTGGCGTGCGCGCTGCAGTACGCGGAGGGCGCGCGCGGGTTCGTGGAGCTGGTGCGCGCGTCGCTGGCCGCGCGCCGCGCCACGCCCGCCTGGTGCGAGCGCTGCGCGCGCTTCACGCCCACCACGCAGCGCGGCCGGATCCTCAGGTGCCTTGCGTGCCGCTTGTGCAACTATGGCTTATTTTTAAAAAAAAATTTCAACGATAGGAAATGTATTCTCGCGAACCAGTGCGAAGCGTGCTTGGCTCTAGAGTTTCATCGAAAGGGCCACTCGACCGTTCTTCCTACTTTGGCACGCACGAGGTCGGGCCTTTCGCCAGCTCTCTTCCGCATCCCGATAAAACATTGCACGCAGGAAGCATCGAGCGGTCCGACCTCGGCCGTCGGATCGTACTCATCATCGTATCGCAGAAAGCTGGGTTCGACTCAAACGGCCCGCGTTTAAATTATCCCTTCACTTCTGCGCGCTTTCTCGGCTATTTTCTTTTCTCACCATATTTTGGGGCCCGCTCAGAATCGAATGTTGGAAGCCTTGCCCCTCGCTTGTTAAATGGAGAGTAAGGAACACCCTATTGCGCTTTCGCTACCAATAATCAGTTTTCAACTACACCCGGCAATAGCGGGATGAAGGTTACCGACATACCACACCCAACTTATGCAAGTAATTAGTGTAGCTAGTGCAATTAGTTTAATTAGTGCAACCAGGGCGATCTGAAGTAATCAGGTGGCGCGCACTAATTAGAGTCACGCAGTGCAAGAAGGACGCCTGCGGGTTAGTAGAGCTACGCCAGCGATGAAGGCTTACTAACTTACTAAGTCACGATTATAACTTCCCTGATACCTGCAATGCTCATAGGTGGCGATTTATATTGAACGTCTTGCCCACTTTTTAATTGGATTTATACATTATACACAAACTTACAAAACAACAGTAACTACTAAAAAACTATGTATAAAGTTGGTAATTTCTCTCCATTTAAAAAAAATAGTCAAGCAATTATAGTTCTTAAAATCTCTAATATCTCAACTTTTATCCTTTTTCAGGTTGCCTCCAATCTTGGCCATCAATTGTGGTGGTGTGACAGCTCAGGAGAAGGCTTACTGGGCGAAGGGTGTCCAAAAAGAAGTGGTAAAAATATGCTGTCACATTTACAAGATTTATTTATCTAAATCAGTTTGACAAGGCATGTGAAAACGTCAAAATGATGTAAAAAAATTGGTGACTTAAATTATTACGATATGAAATATAATATTACAATTTAAGAGAGATTTGAAATCGATTTAAAAGTATATTTAAGTAAATATTAAATCTAACAGATTATGTTTAGAATTCCTAATGTGGGTAACACAAAAATAAAAATCTTAGATATTAACAGATTGTAATTTTGCATGATTTGATTCTAAGCAGAGAGTATCGAGTTAAAAAGAGAAAAAACATCCCTTTTGTAACGATTTTTTTTCTTTTAATTTTTTTAAATCAGTAATTTTTTATTCGATTCGATGAGTTAGACACTTTACCGTAAGAATGCACTTCGTGGAAAATGGCGAAACTTAATACTACGCTTTGGTCGATGACTGTGAAATTGACTATTGAACGAAATATATTAATCTGTTATATTATATTATTTTAGTTGGAAGTTTCAAAAAGACCTGGAACGAGTAAGCCTTGTCGTTACGGTTCACATTGTGCGAGACCTGGTTGTCGGTTTAAACACCCGGAAAGGTAAGATAAGATAGGGAAAAAAAATCTCATATAGAGAACACTGCTGGCCATAGGCTTCGTTCTCCTATATGGACAAAGAGGTCTATGCCCAGCAGTGGGGTGTTGCAGGCTGAGTCGTGATCTAAAATAAAGAAACATTTATAAAACTCTAATAAATAACAAATATATTTCGTTCATAGACCAACATCAACGCAACAATGTAACTCTCTGAAGAATTCATCGCAGGAAAGCAATTGTGTTTTGCCACATCAGTTACATATTCGACTGCAATCTGATGGAGAGGTTATTATTAATGAAAAGGTTAGTTTATGGCGATAATAAACGTAAAGAAATCTTTAAAACCTTGGGAGAAACATGGGAGAACTAGGGTTAATTGTTGAAAATGCTGCTATTTAAAAAAAAAACTGCCAAGGGCGAGTCTAACTCGCGTACTGAGGGTTTTGTATAAACCAAATTATTAAATATATTTTTATAACATGATGTAATTAAAAAGTTATGCTTTTCGTAATTTTTCCTTTATCTTGTCTACAACGGCCCGGCCCCATGTCCACGGCTCGTCGTAATGCATTATTCGACAAGCAATGGCGACAAAATCATTTCGAAATTAAAGTGTAAATAAAACAATTGATTTCAGCCAGTGATGGTAATCCAATACCCGTCTATATAAATCTTTATTAAAATTTTAATATAGTATTTGATCAACAAAAAATTCGCTCAATATTCACGATTTTTCCAATCATCATTAACCTTTTGACCGCCGTAGTCACCTATACTTGACAAAGGCTCGCGAGTCCTGTGCGCCAGCGACGTCTATAGGTGACAAAAAACCCGGACCACAAAAATATTAAATAAAATTATAAAAAAAATATTTCTAGTATTTTAATTCAACATTTATGAAAATAGAATATCCCCGCAACATTTTAGTATAAAAAACAAGTCTTTTAGAGCTACACGTACTGACAAACATTGAAATAAAAACATGCATTCTTATTCCACATAAATGATTTGTCCAGAACGCCGAAGTCGTCTATAGTTGACCGCTAGGGATGTGACGCAAGAGGTATAAATAAATAATAAATAAATAAATATTTACAACATACACCCACGATCATCTGTTTCTAAAGTAAGCAACTTAATGCTTGTGTTATAGGTAACAACTGACTGGTATAGCTATATATTTTTTTTGATAAGCATACATATAAATAATACATATATAAATAAATATATATTATACCCAGACTCGGGGTGGGAATCAAACCCACAACCTCCGGAGCAGAAGGCCTGCTGACCTGTAGTCACTACAAACTGCGCCAACGGGCTAGTCAAAATGGTATAGATGATTTATATATTCTTTATTGCACTTTAAAAAAATCATTATTACAAGTCATTTTTGCAATTAGCTATTCAAAATTCAACTCAAACGTGTTATATTTTCTATAAATAATTTGATATTTGAATAAAACAAAAGGAAAAAAACATAAAACTATCATCAGCTAACACATAAATAGCAAATGAATAAAAAATCAAATCAACTAAAATCAATAAAATCGCCATAATAAATCTGATATCTCAAATCTGGCGCATCTCTAGCGCGTAGTCATTAATCCGTTCTCTACACGCCGTTGTCAAGTATAGACGACACGCTGATGACGTCATAAGCGAATAGCGAGAAAACTAGTGAAGTGCAAGACGAGCGATACCTTAGAACATCGTCGCATTTTGGAAGGCGTCGATGATTTTAATAATATACAATTAACAATTAAAAAAATATATTTTTTTCATTTTTTTTATCTGAGGCTAAGAGCGAAATTATGATTTTCTTTCTCATTATCAAAATCATCTGGCAGCATCAATATCATCTCTAACCCTCATAAAAGCTTTTTTTCTGAGACCCATGTCGTGTCGTGTGTCGTGAAATATTTGATTTGAAATATTGCTACTTACTCAGTACTGTTTTAGTACTATTTGCTACCTAAGCAAAAAAATATTTAACACATGTAAATATTTCTTTCAAACTAAGGCTGGCATCGGCCGCACCAATTATATTAATTTGCTTCATCGGATCAACTACTGAGTTGAGGAACAATGGAACACGGAGCACTATGGAACAGTGTCGATAAAAATTTGAATTCTAAACTAATTCGTGTGGTAACGCTTCGACCAATTACAGCGCGTCCTGGGTCAAACTAGGACGTAGTGAAATATGGCGGCGTGACAACGATGGAACTGTGAATAGAAAAATATTCCATTTTTAACCGACTTCTAAAAAAGGAGGAGGTTCTCAATTCGACTGTATTTTTTTTATGTATTTTACATCAGAACTTTTGATCGTGTGGACCGATTTCGACAATTTTTTTTTAATCGAAAGGTGGTGTGTGTCATTTGGTCCCATTTAAATTTATTTGAGATCTACTGAAAAACTACTTTTCGAGTTATATCTAATAATGCGTTTTTACTTGACGCTTTTTCGTCGACCTACGTTGTATTATACCGCATAACTTTCTACTGGATGTACCGATTTTGATAATTCTTTTTTTGTTGGAAAGAAGATATCCCTAGTTTGGTAACAACCAGGAAACCAGGATCTGATGATGGGATTCCAGCGAAATCGAGGGACTCTTGAAAATCCGTAATAACTTTTTACTGGGTGTACCGATTTTGATAATTTTTATTTTTTTATTGTGTTTGCAGGCAAACGAAAAAAACTAACTTCAATTACATCGACGAGTAATACAACGTAGATCAACGAAAAAATAGTCAAGTAACTACGCGTTATCAAAGATTACTCAAAAAGTAGATATCAGATCTCAATGAAATTTATATGTGACCACATGATAAACATCGGCTTTCGATTAAATTAAAAATCATCAAAATCGGTGCACCCAGTAAAAGTTAAGCAGATTTTCGAGATCTCATTATCAAATCCTGGTTTCCTTAGCATGGTACTACACCGGGGTTATCTCCTTTCCAACAAAAAAAGAATTATCAAAATCGTTTCATAAACGACAAAGTTATCCCCGAACATAAATAAAAAAATATAAAATATATATCGAATCGGTCGAATTGAGTAACCTCATCCTTTTTTGAAGTCGGTTAAAAAATTACAAATTTGAATTCGGTTAATTTTTTTCTAAATTACTTTTCATGTATATATCGATTCGATTCGAAATCGATATATAGCCTGCGGCTTCCTTGCGTGCGACACAGCACGTCTCTAAAGAGAGTTTCATAACCGTAGGTCAGCTGCGCCGTAGTCGTCCAGTCGTGACAATGACGTCATGGCGATAGAAAAGAGTGTTGTGCTTTATTACGATTATTTTTGTAATGTTTGTCTTTTATTTATGTTGTTGTAAGTATATATAACGAGTGCAAGATAACACAAGAAAAATATTAAAAAATAAACCTTCCTAGATTATATAAGTAGTCATTTATTGCATAAAAACCAGCAAAAACAAGTCACTGTGTGGTACTCGATAACGACTCTTGGCAGCACTATTTTTTTCGTAGGTATTTTTGTTTATTTTAGGCCTTGGCGTACAGGGCACGGGAATGGTTTTGAGGCGTGGCGGTCAAAAGGTTAAACAGATTCAAGTATATTCTAATAAAAAAACATACTTTTTTAGACTGATTCACCAACAGACATACGACCAGATATTAATAAGCATAAGAAGAAACCGGTAACCACAAGATCGGAACAGGAATACAACTTAACGGCTGTAGTTGTCTGTGTCGAGGACAATCCGAAAAATTTAGTTTCATACGTTCGAGTACCGGATAAAAAGGACGAAATTAGATGGTTCTTATTCAACGATATGACGTAAGACTTTTTTCGTTGTGTAGTTGAAATATTGCCTATAGCTTAGTGAAATATAAATTATAAACACTAATGTGAATAATAATACTACCTCAACCACTGAGGCGTTCTGGTCCTCAACCTGCCAACGGAGGAACACTATTTTTAAATTTTAGTTTATTTTATAGAGAAACTAGCTGACCCCGCAAACGTTTCTTTGCCATATATGTTATTAACCCGCTTAACCCCCCCCCCCCTATAACTTAGGGGTATGAAAAATAGATGTTGGCCGATTCTCAAACCTACCCGATATGCCCACAAAATTTTATTAAAATCGGTCGAGCCGTTTCGGAGGAGTTCAATGTTTAAACACCATGACACGAGAATTTTATATATTAGATATATTGAATAAAAGAATGATGCTTTACAGCATAATCCAAGTGAACCAAGATGAAGTAGTCCAATTTAGTAGCTGGTGGAAATCACCGTGCGTCGTTTTCTACTCTAGCGCGGGGCTCGACTCATAGCCGATGCTTGAGTATGGGCCGAACAACGAGCGGTGAGTGGGTTCGATAATCAGGCAAAACGGACGCAGTCTCACTGTCTTTAGTATATGTACCTATTATATACCTATTATATATCTCACCAACCCGCCTGCCCAGCGTGGTGACTATGGGCAAAACACATGAGTTCACGTTATTTTTGGCGTAAACTTGTGGAGGCCTATGTCCAGCAGTGGACTGTATAGGCTGTAATGATGAATGATGATATACCTCTATACTATATGACCAATGTTGGAAGAAATTATTGGAATCGTAAACTATTTATGGCTGAAATTTGAAAGTTAGTCCTTCAGTTCTTATTTCATTATTTCGATATTAATTGAATATAGTATAATTCGTTCGACATGATTTACTGATAATTAACTTCAGACAACTTGACTTCTATACAACGTTATATATTAGTGTACGAGAGAGAGCCTTACAGTTATATAAAATAGTAAATTTTGTTCCAAATTAATGTGCAGAAAAAAAATCTTAAAAAATTTCGTAAGTTAAAAAATTATATTATGATTACTAAATTTCTTTGTGCAACAAACTTGGCCATTATATAAATCGAAATTACCTGGAATTTAAGATGGTAATTTAATATTTTAATTTTGAGAAAAAATCTGTGATTTATATAATAATGTGTAAATATTTTATTTACAGATGCTATGGCCCATACGAAATTTACGGTACAAACTACGAAGTACCAGCCGAAGAGACCTTCACGATACGATGAGCATATTATAATAAAGTCTGACGGAAACTAATAGTACGAAATGTTAAGAATATTCTGGAAGTAGGTTAGTAGATTAAAAAATAATTCCTAGCAAAATGGAGTATCGCTTTTGAGAAAGATTAATATATAATTGTTACGTATATTTTGGTAAAGGACGGCGCTACCATGATTACACAATTTTGTGTAAACGCTATATTATTATATTTTTATTTTTTATGTAAAGATGACGATTTTATTTTATTTTTAAATCTTGAAGCTAAAATGTTTGTGGACTTAATCATTTCATTTTCTTTTATCTGCTGAGGCAGTTTATATACCAAATATCAGATATTAAACAATTTTTGTTTTGCTTTTTTTAATAAACTATATTTTTCTTCTTTATAGAGTTCTTATTAAAATTACTTCAAACGTTATTTACTCTGTGCAAATTATTTAACAAATCAGCTTAAAATATTATAAAAGGCACAGAAAGGCAAATCATTAATTTTACAATGACAGTCTAGCATGACAATATGAATAAATGAATCATGGAAATTTCTAGATGTATATATTAAAAAAAAAAAAAAAAGCTAGTTCAATCTGGTTTAAAACAGACTTATGATATAGAAAGACTAAACATATGCATAATAACTGTGATACCAAAAGTTTATATATAAAATTTTGGTTACGAAGATGTTTAAAGACAATCAAATTTATACTTGGCTTAATATAGTCTATAGTACACTAATAACGCACTAGTTTGTTTCGCACTGCAGTCCTTACAATCTATAGATTTGCTATCAGAAAATGTTTTAAAGAAATCTTAATAAAACTATATATTATATAAATGTATTTGAAGTACTATCAATTTTTAAAACATAGTCGATTCTCGATAAGAAAATAGTGATTCATCCCTGGCACTCGGCTTAGCCACGCTCCTTGCCTTTAAAATCGATTAAATCGTAAATTTTATCGCCTCTTTGAATAGCTAACTTTAACTAGTCAATTTGAACACAGAGTTCTAATTCACTGCGATTTCATTGGTCAAGGAGTATGGCTAAGCTTAGTTAGTATGAGCTTCTTAACGCGACTCACTTTTCTTAACGTGAATTTTGATCGAAATATTGACTCAATCATATGTTATTGTTATATATCTACTGATAAATTAATAGAACTGATTTTAACTAAATCAGGAAAGTTGTTATAGAAAACAACGAAAGTGAATTAATAGTGACAGATTGTCTTAAAACGAAATAGTTGGTCGACTTACTCATTGGCGTGCGTAAATACAAATTTGATTACACAGTTGACCGATTAAATTATCAACCGATAAAACTTGTAGTCTACTTGGCTATAAATATTCCATTTTGCTAGATTATAACAATGTTTCCGAGGTTCAAATAGTCAAGAGATTTTTGTCGCACTTCAGAACATTTATTTTTAAAGCAACTTGTCGCTTCGGTATATATTTTTATACGGTCGAAACGCCTTTTATATGAAGCAATAAACATTTTATATTAACAATATGTTTTATACCGATAAACCGAGTGACATTTGCAAAAATAAATATTTTTTTATTATACGACTTGATCTTTCCTTGATTGTTTGTTTCGGAGCATTGAAGGGACACTATCCGGATAAGGCCTTCATGCTCATCATACAATTTTTTAACCGACTTCCAAAAAAGGAGGAGGTTCTCAATTCGAATGTATTTTTTTTATGTATGTTACTTCAGAACTTTTGACTGAGTGGAGCGATTTCGACAAATTTTCTTTTAATCGAAAGGTGGTGTGTGTCATTTGGTCCCATTTAAATTTATTTGAGATCTAACAATAACTTTTCGAGTTATAACTAATAATGCGTTTTTACTTGACGCTTTTCTCGTCGATCTACGTTGTATTATACCGCATAACTTTCTACTGGATGTACCGATTTTGATAATTCTTTTTTGTTGGAAAGGAGATATCCCTAGTTTGGTACCAGGATCTGATGAAATTCATTAAAATTTTGTTACAGTTGTAATAAAAAAAAAAAAAAACAATCTTACTTTATTATTAAATTTGCATTTAAACATTATGTTTTTTAAATCAAATTAATTAAAGTTATGATGGGTGAAAAAAGTCTTATCCGGAATTGTCACTTATTAAAAATAATCGGTAAGTGAGAGTTCCATTAATATAAGGCACAAAGGATAGTAATATTTTTAAAAATAAATTATTTAACGTAGGCGAGCTAGAAAGGCATAATTTTTTCTTTGTTAAAAATAATTGTTATATAATTGCCACGCGATTTAAAATGAGTACTTAAAATTTTTCTGTCTCTCCTCGAAGATTTTTTTTACAATTAATAATTTTACATTTTTTAATATGGCCAAATTTAATATATTATTGTATTATATTTAACTCGATGACATATCTAAATAATTTTTATATATATTTTACGTAAATTATTTCACTGAAAAATTAGGACAGAACATATTCTAATACAATATTATTTTTGTATGAGGATTACTATACGTGATCAGTTGTTATTGCATTGAATAAAAAATGTATCTTCAAATCTTGAAAAATATATAAATTCAATGAAAGCATATTTAAAATCAATTGGCCAAAAATATTTTTTATAGTAAATTATTCAATCTCAAATTTATGTTAGTATAATACCAATGTGGGTTAATTTGGGCCCGTTTTCTTCGGTTGTGATACTTCTAATCTTTACGTTTCGTTCACAAATACCGCTTGTGCGCTATCAGTAATGTTTTTTTCTCTCTTAACTACTTAAATTATTTTCAACATTTCCATGGTGGCTGGTTATTTTTTTATAAGACAAATAAAATCTTAAATCTGATTTATAAGTGTTTTATTTAAAATTAAAACTTAAATGTGTGGTTTATATTTTTCATTTCCTATCTATAAAACAATCGTTTACCATTTGCAATTTTTTTCTAGATTGTTAAGTATTCAAGTAAGAAAAAAAGCAACAATACTCATAAACAAATACGTATAAATATAAATTTTTTAAATTCAGTTGTATTCTAGACTTGTATCTTTAAAAGTTTTGGTGTTTACTCCTTAAGAATCGATTTTCATAAAAGGCCCCCGGTATGAAAAAAATATGATGAGAAAAACTACTGAACGAATGACCTCGTTACGTTTCTCATAACGCCATCTATCGGAACTCAGTAGGGTTCGGTATCGGACGACGTTTTCTAATAACGTGAACGCTATACATCTCCGATAAATGGCTTTATTTGATTCGTTTATTTATCATTTGATATGGTATTAATATTTTTCTTAGACTAGTAAGCCTGATCTGAAGGAGTAAAGTCCAGTCGTGCGGCGGAGCTGACACACACACTTTTTTTAACACTTGCCGACTAATAATTCTATGATAATATTTTGATAATGTTAGACAAACTTCCAATGAACAATATTCTTCCCCGGCTTCCATGCTTCGGCACAAGATTTGGAACAAAAAGCGGCATTTAGTATAATGTCTTCACTTGCCGCAATTAATATTAATTTTCTGAAATAATACATTGAAATATGAGAAAAAATACTTGATCCCTTATTTGGATAACTAAAAAAGTAAGAAAAACCAAACTATTGAAGATGGAAGAGACGATTCTGCAAGTTTTCAATGGCAAGTATAAATTCTGGTACGATTCTCGAAATCAATGTCTTTCTTGTTAAATTAAGTTTATATTTGAGCATGCTGCTCATATTCACGAGGCTTTTTGGCAACTTCAACCCAAAGTCATTCAAACTTTACAGACCACCGGAACTGGGGCACTAATTTTACGCAAATTGAACAAGTGTAATAGTTATTTCTAAAAAAATGGAAATAATGCACTTACCATTTTAATGAAAGAAGGCATTTAAAAGTAAGTTCTTAGTAAATAGTTATTGCTTAATGAACAATTACTAAACTGAGACAAATAAAAAATTACAACTGGCTTTATCGAAAAACACACAGAATTGACTCTTTCCACTGCTTAATAAATTTTATTTTGAAAATTAAAAATGTCATTATAAATCATTGCTCAAAACCTGGACATACATAATACCACATCTAAATTCTACTTCTATCTATTAGTGCTACATTCCTGTAGTTAGTAAGGTAGGCAGACATCCTGGGGAGGGTCAGAGGTGCGATCGGCAACACGCTTCTGATGCTTCTGGTGTTGCAGGGCTCTATAGGTAACAGTAACCGCTTACCATCAGGTGGTCGTAAGTTTGTTAGCCTTGGTTGCCGACTATAATAACATCTAACGAATAATACATCTAACGAGATAAAATTATTGATTTTTTGTCACAGTTTATCTTATGCCAGCTCCAGGGAACCAAGTCTCCAAAATTATGTCCAACATATGCCAAAACTTTATTAATAAACTATATAGTCGATGAGTAAGGAGGGGTTGAAAAATTTCCATCCGAATACGACCTTCATCAGTAAAATTACACTAACTATGGATACAAATGGATACTCACTCAATACAGAATTCATAATAAACGAAATCAAATATAGGCTTCTTACATCGCACGTTTTCACATCTCGATAAAGGTCCGTTACATAAATCATTCTTTATGAATCTGGGTAAGTAATAAAAATACTCCTCAATCATATCTTTAGGTACGCAGCTACCCTTTCTTTTCGTTGTTAATAAAATATCATCAAATTCCTTCGAACTTTCCTTATTTGATTTTGGTAAATCTTTTTTGTTATTATTTTCATCGTTATGTTCATTACTGTTGATATTACAATGATTTAAACTTTCCTGTAGACTTTTAACATTATTGTTATTTTCATTGTATCCTGTATCATAAAAATCACAATAAATACTTCTGGGAGTAGGTGTCAATTTCTTTGCAGCATCACTAATTATTTCGTAAAACTTTCTTTTACATAGTTCAAACAAACTTGGCACAACTGACGTAACTATAATATGATTATATATGGCAGGAAAATCATAATTTAAAGTACACTCTGTAGAATTTTGATTTAGTCGTAATATACGTCTTGTTGAATTACAGGTTTCTTGGCATCTTGGATAACTTAGACACCTGAAATAAACACCAACATAATATATTTCTTATTTTGTTGTTAACAACTACAGTTTTTTTTTTTTTGTTTTGTCTGAAGGTTAACTGTTTGAGAATGCCACTAAACATTAGGTTTACCTTTGTTAAAACTGTTTTTAACACTAGGTCTTAACTTACTCCAAAACTCTTAAGGTGTTTGAACAAACTAAATAAAAAAAGATTTGAATGAATGTCCGAAATAACGGCATAATTTCTTTCATAGTCTGGAAGAACCAAATTTTGAAGTCCAACTCGTAGTTGTTTGTTTACTTCTAGAAACTAAATCTACACTAAGGTTTACCTAACTTATCAACTTGTTGCTGAGATTGGCGCAGGCATTTCGTATAGGTATATCTACATAATGCTGTGTGGTTACGGAACTAAAGAATATAGCCACCCCCTCTCTTCCCGTGGGTGTCGTAAACGGCGACTAAGAGATAACACAGTTCCACTACCATCTTGGAACTTAAAAAGCCGACCTATGGCTGGATAACCTTCTAACTGCTGGCTTTGAAATATACAGGACGAAAACGGGCAGCAGCGTCTGGTGGGACAAAGCCAGCCCTGCGGTCACCAACCCGCCTACCCAGCGTGGTGACTATGGGCAACACACATGAGTTCGCGCCACTTGGTGTGAACTTGTTTAGGCCTATGTCCAGCAGTGGACTGCGACAAGCTGAAGTGATAATGATGATATCTACATAAAAAGTGTTGACCCTTTTCTTAAAATATTGTCATATGATATAAAATCATTGCCTTATGTGGTCATGGGCGAATTTTTCAAAGAGCCAAAAAGACCATAGCCCGTTCGGCATTCTGTGAGGAGCAGCACAAGCCGAGCACGAGGTGTAGCAAAAGCCGAGCATATGCACGCCTACTAAGGATATAAAAAAATTATGAATATATGAATGGGCGGCATAAAAAAAGGTCAGCCAAAAATGTAATGGTTATTGTTAGTGACTATGTGGACAACACATATGAGTTCACGCCATTTTTGGCGCGAAATTGTGGAGACCTATGTCCAGTAGTGGACTGCGATAGGCTGAAGTGATAAGTGATTGTTAGTATCATTAAGTGATTTAAAGGTCATCCGAAAAATTCGGGGTAGCAAACTTTACGTATGGTCCCGAGGCGCTGAATCTTAAAATATACACTACATCATCCACTGAATGTGGTAATTGACATTACGACCGAATGGTAGGTAAAAGAATATTTTGAACATAGATTCATTTTAGAAATTCGCTTACCCTATATTAAGACTTCTGGTCTGCTGTCCTCTAAACATGTGATACCATAGCGAATACGGTATTGTCTTCAAGTTAGGATTTCTCCAAAATCTGAACTCACAGTGGTGATAGTTATAAACAGGTCGTTGAGGCAACCATTGTAAATTATTGTCTGAAAAGTAAATATTTTCTTGAACTCAATTGAAATTAACAGAAGTAAGTTTACCGGTATTTAAATAAATATTTATTTCAAGACCGATAAACTTTATTGTATTTAGGTATCCGCCAACCCGCATTGGGGCATAGTGGTGGATTAAGCTCTGATTCTTCTCCTACATAGGGAAAGAGGCCTATGCCCAGCAGGCCGAAGCGAAACTTTGTTATATTAAATAATATGATTAAGTACCCAAATAAAATGTTTTTTCTACGATCAACGTAATGGAAACATTTCCTCATATTTAAGACCTTGTTATAAAACTCTGGACAGAAGAATGTATATTTAAATTTAATAAAATTGCAGTTTTGTCAGAGATTCCCGTAACTCGTGGTTGTGCTAATAGGTCAAACGGATCAATGAGGAAGCGTTCGACTTGATTTATTACAGCTAGTTTGTTATCGGAAAACATAACTACAACTGTTTCCTTCGGTTTACGAGCGACACTAAATCAAAGTATTGGGGTCACGAAATTTTGGCTAATTATAAGAAATGTGGTAAGGATTCCTAGATTTACACAGAGTAAAATTTTATGATATTTTATATTTCACGACTTTCAGGTGATTTATTGTTCATCATTTTATAATGTAATGAATATAAATACGATTTTCAAAAGTATTTCAGCTTAATAAATAGTCAAATACAGGCATTTTTAATTGTTATGTTATTATAAAAATATTGCAAAAGTTGGTTATTTAAAAAAAATGTTTAAATGTACTTTCGCAAAAAGAAAAAATATATCGTAATATTGATTTAACAGACAATATTTTTTTAAAGATTTTGCATTCAGTCTCTTAAGATCCCACTGCTGGGCATAGACCTCTTACTCGATTTAGGAGAAGGCCAATCCTTCTCCTATCTTCACTATCAGGTGGTATCTGAGACCGACAGCTTAACGTGCTCTCCGAGGCACGGTGGGTGACCCACAAGAACAGACATCCAAACCAGAAAAAAATATTTGTACAAATACCTGCAAACCGTCGGTCTTTTAGGCGACTACTCGCACCACTACTTGTTAAATTTTAAAGATTTATTTTTCAAAATTAAAAATATAAAACTGTACCTTTCATGGCTTTACCTTATTTACCTTTTAAAAAATCTCTATTCGTTGTGTTAGTGAAAAAACCCGTCGCACTGGTAAATACGAAACACAAACCATATCAACAACATGATTACCACAAACCGAAAGATAACGAAGCATCCGCAACTCGGCTATCCTTAACGGCAGTTCACGGACCTCATTTTCGTCCAATATCAAAAATTTTAAGTTCCTCACTTCGCCGATCTCGTCCGGGATATATTGCAATCGATTGCCACTAAGATCCAAACACTTGAGGCGAGTTAACTTCGATATCTCTCTCGGCAACTCTGTAATGTCGTTCCCGCTCAGATATAAGCTTTCTAGGTTGTTCAGTTTACCAATATCGCTCGGTATACGAGATATTAAATTTTCCTTTAAATAAATGTCCGTTATCTCGTCCTCTTCGCCATGCAGACGCTGGAGGGGAAATTCAGTAAATCCCCTGTAATTCCAGTGTAGGACATTGTTTGTTATTTTTCCGTAGTCCATCTCTTTTGTTTTGTAACCAAACACGTAATAATCAGTCTGTCAGTCAGTCAGTCCAGCCTATTGCAGTCCACATAAATAGGCCTCCCCAAGTTTGCGCCAGACGTAATACTATGCTATAACATTATTAAAGTCTAACTGAAAGTCAATTTAATTATCGTTTGACTATTTATTATACATTCTTCATATTTTTCTTATCACTGTTTTAAAAAATAATTTAAATGATACTAAATATTAAGAGGTTTTTTTTATTGCTCAGTTAGACAAAAGTTATCGTTAACAAATCAGACGGGTTCTTCTTATTCCCGTTTGTGCGAGACTACTACATCACCCGAGGTTAAAGAATTATTTTTAAACACAGCAAGGCCGCTTATTTTAATAACCTGAACATCACTATCAATTTTATTTAAAACACTCATTATAATAAATTTCTATCTTTCAATCCATGGTTGGGATATACTCGATAATTCATATTTGATACTGAAAGATTTACGCATTGTTAGTAATTATGTCTGAATTCTGAAATAGCTTCAAGCTCACAACTATTTCAGATATCTGACTTTGAAAAAAAGATTAAGAATTAAGTGGCAATAATATTTAAAATAAATTGGAATAAACTTGATAAATAGTTTTTTTTTTTGTTATTAAAACTAGTTAATTGCAATAATATTAGTCAATTTAAAAAATTATTACAGATGTACAATTTTATTTTATTAAAGTTGTCGTCTAGATGTTCCTGTGACAAATACCTAAGCAGGTTTTAATTTCTGAAGTAGGGGTTACAACAGTTATGAAGTCAATTTTAAGCAAATCTCACTCACTAATTTAAAAAATGTGAGTATCTATTCTTTATGTAAATTAAATTCTTTATTGTACTTTTTTATTTCCTACTACTTTATATAGCACTTGCATTTGTTTTGACTCAGGGTACAGTGTAAGGTTGTGAAACTTTTTTTTATTTAGCCCCCAAGACACTCGCTTATTAAAAATGTATTGTATGTACTTATCTGCGTTGCACGTCCGCGTGTAGTTTGCAGAATTTTATATATTTACTCCAATGTAACAAACTTCGGGTGAATTGGCCTGTAGATTACGAGTAAATTGTCTGTGACTGAAGGACAGACAGACACATGAGTATTCCTTTGAATGGTTCTTTTTATCATTTTAACACTCAATCTTGAGAATTTAGAAATTTGTTTTTTAAAATTAAATTCTATAAAATATCTATGTTAGACCCAAGTACAAATCGCAAATTATAATCATGCAATTTTTTTATTTTGCAATTTATATTTTTTTTAGAAGCCTCACACTTTTTATTATATTTATTATACTTAAGATCTTTCAAAAATATTCAAATAGATATCAGAACATATTTTTCTTTCAAAATACTCCGGCAGTTTCATCTACAATCTTCAATTCTCGATTCGGAATAGTAATTAGGGCACAAAACTGAAATTGTGTTGTAATCGCTACAGCAGTGTGTATCGGGGCTACAAGTAATGTTCAACTATTTTCATTGTTTACGCCATGACTTGTCCTCAACCCGACACAATCGCGATACTTGGATTCGAGCCAAACACTTGTACTCAATATCGAACACTTTTCTTTTTATTGGATCTCGGATTTTGGTTTTTTTTTTTACGTAAGTCGCCAAATTTTATTTTACATGTTTAGTGTTTTTGTTTGCATTTCTAAATAGAGGAGTATACCTACTCCACGTGTTACTACAATATGTCAATTTAAGAAATCAATAATTCATATGAATAAAAACATTCCTTAAGCTGGCAATGGCTTTCGTTAGATTAGCATTTAGGCCCTTTAGTTAAAAGCCTCTGCCTCTTTTTGTAATAGTGTAGCTTATATTAGTCGTACTTGCTACTAAATTACCGATTGACTTATTTCTTCCTTGCTTGTTTCACCAGTTGGTTAACGCTATTTGCCGGATTACAGTATCTGACAGTAAAAAGTTTTTAATTTTCTTATTACCATCGAATTGTAATATATTTATGCGATACCTCTATTCGCATATATTACGTAATGTTAAAGTTGTAGTTTATTAATTGAGGAGAAACAGGACCTTCTGGCCTATTCTACCTCCCATTGTCAAAGTCTATCTATATCGTCATCCGTCAATTTATCCATAACTGCCCTTAGCTTTTAGTAGGTGCCTGGGTGACCGAGCTTAGCTCGATATTTTATTAAATCGCGTTTTTTTTCGATTTTATTATACCAACATAATAATAAAAAATAGGAAATGGTTATTTAAATAAAAAATTATGATGCCATTAGAAAAAAAAGGTAAAACACGGGGATTTGAACTGTCTTCTCGGTCGATTCCCAACCGAGCTATTAGAACTTTATTAATAATTGCAAAATTTACATTCCTATTCTAACAATATTGTAGCCATTTTTTTATTGCCTAAAAACAGGAATAAAACGATATTGTGGGTGTCATAAGAGGCGACTAAGGGATAACACAGTTCCGCTACCACCTTGGAACTTAAAAAGCCGATTGGCGGCGGGATAACCATCCAACTGCTGGCTTTGAAATACACAGGCTGAAGACGGGCAGTAGCGTCTTCGGTGCGACAAAGCCAGCCCTGCGGTCACCAACCCGCCTGCCCAGCGTGGTGACTATGGGCAAAGCACACGAGTACACGTTATTTTTGGCGTAAACTTGTGGATGCCTATGTCCACCAGTGGACTGTATAGGCTGTAATGATGAAAACGATATTTTCTAAAAAATGAATCCTAGCTATATCGATTTATCGCCCCCGAAATCCTCTGCATACTAAATTTCATGAAAATAATTGGAGCCGTTTCTGATATTCAGATATATATATATATATAAGAATTGCTTGTTTAATAGTATTAGATATCTACTCACGTTGGTTTATTTACAAAAGGTTTCAATTGTGGACAAAATATTGTTTCCTAATAACTAGAACTCAACCAAATTAACTTATCGTTGCATTATACCTGTAAGAGTATAGGTATATACAAGACTAGTAGGGCCCCGCGGTTTCACCCGTGTTAATTAGAGGAAAAATACTTATAGCCTTCTTCGGTAAATGGGCTATCCAACTCTAAATGAATGAAAATAAGATTTTACTTTTATTATTATGTCTATATAACTATATATATGTATTTGTATATATTTCAAATAAAACACTATTGTTTGAATGCAACTTTATTGAAGGTAAATTCAAATACGTTGTCAGTTCACTATTATAGTGAAGTTTATCATAGAAGAAGTGCGTAAGAACGATTTATTTTATAATAAGTAGAAATACATATAAATTCTATGTTACAGTCAGACTTTAGATTTTTGCTTAAAGTAATACAAAAAAAAAATCGAAAACAAAATAAATGATATCCAAAATTATACATAGATACAAAAAGTTACAAGATATATCACTTTTTAAAAAGATTGACCTTTTTCGTAAAATTGACGAAATTATAAAATACTTTTTATGAGAGTTTCTTATAAAATCCAAAGAAAATTATTAAAATTGAATTAAAGAATTTTTATGTTTAGTCAAGTAGAATGAAGAATCCTACGTAAAATTGAATAATTGTTTTTAAACACTGATTTTATATTAAGATAAGGTTTAATTTATACATAAATTATATAATCTTATATATAAATATTTTATATCATAAACTCTTTTGAAAAATAAATAATAATTTAAGATTACCTTTTATCGACTAAAAGTGAACGGAACTTACAAAATTTGAATAGCATTTTTATACATTGGACAAGATAATTTAAATTTCAATATACTTAGGTACTTATTTAAGGTATTTACGAAACAGTTTGAATAAGTTAATTTTTTTGTTTCCTCTTTCCATGTAATTGAACAATTTTACCACCGATTTACTTATAACATACAAGTCCATTAAAAGCTTTTTGATATGACATTTAAAGAAGTACTACTTTAAGACACTTAAGTATTAAAAGTGTTCTGAAAATGTAATTCTTAACGCTTGTATGACTAGATACAAATTTAATTTGATTATAAATGTTAAATTGTACTTAATTTTTTAGAATTTATACAAAAAATAAAAAATTATATTAGATAAAAAAGTAAATACAAAAACGATTTACTCCTCTCATCAGTCAGATCGAATTTCTGGTCCATTCATTTCTCACTCCTTACCTTACCAGCTTAAGAAAAAGCGGGACAAGGATCCATGAGAAATGTTATCAATTTATAATAAATATTGGCGTAGTCAAAAGGCTCGGATAGTCAGTCAACTAAGAAAAAGTTGCATTTGTTATAGACAAAAGCCAGATTTAATAAATTTAAATTCAAGATAAGACTGAAATTTTCATCTCTTTGTTCGAATACGCCGAAAACCAATAAAGTACCTATTTTACTATTAGGTACATTAAAATTTATCACACTTTTTCTTTATCAACACTCCGATTATTATCACTTAATTTTTTTTGAGACATTTTAACTATATACGATACGATATAGGGAGAGATACGAGTAGCACTCCAACTTCAACAGAATTTGTTATTAATTAATAAGTAAGGAATAATTTAAACGGGAAAAGGGGATTTTAGTGACAGTCGCCGTCCTCAGAATATTCATTCATAAAAAACGTAAATGTGTCATCATTATCAAAAAAACACATTATTGAAAATAATACAATTAAAATTTTACAAATTACTTACATAAAAAAAGCATCAAGAAACGAGTAGGTCCTAATTCTATAAGACATAAAATAATGACGCTACATTATATGTGGATATGTCAATTGTACCAATTTAATATTTACAGCGCCATGAAAATGCTATTGCTATTACTTACAATACTTGCCATGTCTCCATTTTTGACTTTGATTTGAACAAATTAAAATGTAATTTTTTAAAAGGATTTTAATACTAAATATCGGCGACCTAAAATCGTGTCGGATATTGTAAAGTTCTCCTCGCTTTAATGAATATATTTTTACATCTCTCCATGTATTGATAGTAATACACGATGATGTATTTACTGCTTTCGTTAGGCACGTTTTGAATTATATTAATAAATGCATTTACAATATTTACTATCTACGTGTAAAGGTCATTTTACTAAGTGCATTCAAAATATATAGTGAATATAAAACTATAATAATTTGTAGTTTTTACGTCAAATTTTCAATTTTAGATTTCTTTTATTGTCAAGAAAATATCTAAGTAGTTATATTTCAAATTATGTTTCATTAAGTTTTTCGTTACATATTACTAATCAATTTAAAATGTAAGACCACAAGTCGATATTTAGATAATTTACAAGTATGATAAAACTGTTTAAATTTTACTTGCTTTAAATATTTAAGTTCTGACAGCTTCATTAGTCATATTAGTCGTCATTAATATTAGGCAACACATACGTAAAATCAACGATTCGTATACGAAACATTAATATAAATGTATTATACACAAGTAAATCAAAAACTAACAATGTTGTTACGAAGTATAACGGTAAGGAGGACCACACAGCGTAGAAATTAATCATCAAAATACTTAAAAGAAACGCTAGTTCAAGAAAATATTTGATACGAAAGTAGCAGTTACAAATTGAATGAATTGTGTTAAGAATAAATACAACACAGGCAATGAAAACAAATGAACTCTATACCGAAAAAAAAAATTAGATTTTACGATTTGTGTTTATGAAAAGTAATCCATGCGGATGTGAAATTCAAAGTAAAAGAAATGCTATGCGGCTTGATCTGCGAACAGTGAAAAAACTGCTGGTAACAAATCAAAATGTAACTTTAATTACTATGACAATATGAAATATGAAGATATTGAAGTTGTACTACAGATTTTTTACAGAGCTTAAATAATACTTAGTACTTTTTAACGTTCATTTTCTTTTAAAATCGGTGATTATTTTTTGCAAAATGGTAACTTTGATACGCAGTCACGGTCCTCCTTATCTCTATCCTTATTTTGGTATCCTATATTTTCTCTTAATCAAGCAAATCAAACTTGATTTTGTCATAGATTCCACACTCATAGCTGCAAAACATACAAAAACGTAAAGTAAACTTAATAAATAATATTTAAAATCTGCGTATAATCCTGACCCGATGCCTCTTTCCATCGCTTTCGTCATCGCTGTCGAACGAGGATTGCTTACCGCCCAGCATCAAAGCTTGGATTTCAGGATTAAGGGGCAAAGCTGGATACGACGAGCGACGCACCATTGGGGCTGGTCGAGCTCCTAAAATAACAAAATTTTAGGTAATTATATTTATATATATATATATATATATATATATATATATATATATTACGTTAATGCAGAGAACGTCAAAAATTATACATATTTTTTATCGTTGAACATCTTAAATATGGTTTAAACCAAACATTATATATGTTTATTTCTTGTATATGTATGTTAATTATAACATAATATTCAATTTTTATTTTTTCTACTACACTGTCGACGAAATTTATACCTCACTATACTATATAATTGTTAAAAATGTATGTATAAACTTGACTAAGAGTCCGTGATATCTATAGTTTTAAATCAATATTATTTACATAAAACATATAACTATATAACTACATAAAATAAATAAATTTATTTTGGCAGTATTTACTCTACGGTATAGTTCAACCGTGTATGTGTATTGGATTATAATAATTGTTTTACAAATGCTTTCATAAACCATTCGGAAAGTTCATGTTTAACAGATCAAGTGAGATATTATACAATGTTTCAATGTTAGATTCTGTACAACGTTAATTACAAAATATAATTAATGTACCTACTCTAGAAGCCTGTAAATGTATCCACTATTTAGCATATGCTCTTTAAGGCTTTAACGCGTGAGTTTAATTACATGCACATCATAGAATTCTTTTTCACCGACCAAACAAGAAAGATCCACTTGACTCGTCTACTGGACTACTTGAAAAGATTAATAATTAGGTTAAGGAATAAGAAAACAAAATCTAGATACACTGATTATTAAAATAACGAATTCTTAAAATTACTTTCCGTTAGTGTTAAATACCTCATACAAAATAAAAAAGTGTGTGTGTGTACTTATGTACGCACGTAAGAAGTCATACTTCATTGGCTAGTTAACATCACGTTCCTAACTTCTTCGTTGACTAGCAGCTAACTTCAATATGTCGGCTTTTTTCGTGACGGTGTGCGCGCGCATCGTAAAAATTAACTCACATAATTTTTCCCCAACGTGTCAAAAGAAATACAACTTTAAAAATGGTAAAACTAGATACACCTAGCACAAAAAAATAGTGACTATAGTTTTTCTATACTAGTTTATCTGATGATTGACGAAATTTAAGTAACTTTAAAAATGTTCATCAGATTTCGATATGCGCACGTATTGCGCAAGCGTCATCACAATCCATTATTTAACTTGTTAGCGCTTGTTCTAAACATGATTATACTTAAAAAATAACTTGAGCGAAAACTATTTCGGAACGGATTTAAATTTCATATATAAATTATTTTAACATGTAACATTTTCCAGATAACGATCACTGCAAAACGTTCGAAACGTCAGGATGTTAAAATAATTTATATGCGCGATTTAAATTCGTTTAAAAATATTTTTATTCAATGTACGGCGTTTGCAAAATTCTGAAACAGTAGCAGAAAGTCAAAAAGCTATCGGACTTTTTGATTGAATCAATACATCACGTAAAAATGCTGTCGTTTTTCGTGTACTTAATTGATGATTCTTTTTAACTATATTTATGTTTAAAATAATGTTTGTTTTATCTTTTAGATTAATTTTATGGTGCAGTGTACCAGGTCAAATAAATTTGATAAATAATTTCAATTTTTTTTATTTATAAATATCGTTATTTGTTTCAGTCAAAACTGAAGTTTTTATTTGACAAACAACGCCATACTATTATTAGCCTTTGTCGAAAATGAAAACAAATCTTTTGTAAATTGCGTAAAGACAGGGATTATTTGACAAACTTGCCTAACAAAGCTGCATAGTATCAAATGTAAAGTTTGACAAAATTGTCAACGTTGAAAGGCTAATTTTAACTTAAATAATAGATTATAGGAGGTGCGGAGCTAAGTTGATATTGATATTGATATGGATAAAAAGTTGCATATTATGTGATATTCTAGATCTCCATACTAAATTTATCAAAATCGATCGAGGAGTTTTCGAGTAGAAGAGTAAGAAAAATACATCATACTCGTAATCCCCAGAAACTTTACATTTTAAATATTTAGGATTCATTTGCAATAAAAATAATTCAAATAAACTTTAAAAAACGAACAATAATTGTTGTCTTATTATAATAATAATTTGAATACTATAGCTTTTTCGACTGACAACGAAACTGAATAGAAAGATAAATATATAAAAAATTATATATCTATATGTAATCTAAAGAACTTTTTGATACAGGACCTACACATTAAAATATTTAAATAATTATATACTGTAAAATTCCTCACAATAGGGATTAACGCATGTAAAGCTGCAGAGTATAACTTACACATAATCTAGTACGCTATTTATCGAGCATGTCAAGAAACCTTTTCGCTGCGTGTTTCCGACTACATGCTCGGAAACGATTTAACTTGATTAATCGATCGGTATATAATATATATGTCACGTGTTACAGAGGCACGAATGTAAAATATGTTGAGTTATATCCTAACTATAATATAGATATATAATATAGACAGCTTGAGTGTTGTACTACTATGTACTAAATATTTATATTTTTTTATTTATACAAAATATTATACATATTTACAATTCACAACTTAAGAACTAAATATTTACAGATAGTTTTGGTACTATGTACTTGTATGTGTGTAATAGTCAATAGATTTACTACTTGAGAAACGATTAGTCTAAGCTCCAGCTTAAGGAACATACATCCCATATGCTAAATGAAAATAATTGTGTTTGCTCGCAAATATCAAATCCACTACTATGAGTAACGATCGCTATCAAGTGTACATGACATCGTTACACATAGTAGGAAATATATCTGTCAACCTGCATTGGAGCAGCGTGGTGGATTAAGCTTTGATCCTTCTTCTACATGGGGAAAGAAGCCTATGCCCAGCTGTGGGATATTACAGGCTGAAGCTCGCAAACAAAATAAAACCGACTCCAATTACATCGGCAAATACAACAACGTAAGTAGACGAAAAATAGTCAAGTAAATACGCGTTATCAAAGATTACTCAAAAAGTAGTCATCAGATCTCGGTGAAATTTAAATGGGACTACAAAACAAGCATCAAATTTTGTTAAAATAAGAATCATAAAAAATATTTATAAAGAATAAACTGCTACCCTAGTCGACAATACAGCTCACTACGTTATAGTAGATGTGGCCATGTTGAGCGATATTCACCGAAGTAGATTTACTGGATTCTGATACAAGGCGTTACGATAAAGTACGCACCGTCTCACAAATGCGCGTCATCAAAGATTACTCAAAAGTGCTCATTATATCTCGATCATATTAAAATGGGACCACATTCCGTAGAGTGACGAAAAAATAGTCAAATAAATACGCGTTATTAAATATTAGTCAAAAAGTAGTAATCATAATCTCGATAAAAATTAAATAAGACTTTGTGACAAGCATTAGCTTTAGATTAAGAATCATCAAAATCGGTATACCCAGTGAAAAGTTCTGCGGAAAAATACAACGCATTATTATAAATATAAGTTATATTTAAATATAACTCAAAAAGTACTTGTTAGATCTCAATTAAATTTAAATGGAACCACATGACGGCAACACTTTTCGATTAAAAAAAAACATCCAAATCGGTCTACCCACTCAAAAGTTCTGAGGAAAATCTCTAACATATATAAAAATTAAAAAAACTACAATCGAATTGAGAACCTCCTCCTTTTTGGAAGTCGGTTAATTAGATAATATCTGACATATATCTGATGGGTTGCTGATGTGTGTCTTACATATGTACTCGATTATTAAAGACGAAGGTATATAATCCTTAGCCAGGATCTCGTACTGGATATCATCATAACAACCTATACAGTCCACTGCTGGACACAGGCCTCCACAAGTTTACGCCAAAAATAACGTGAACTCATGTGTTTTGCCCATAGTCACCACGCTGGGCAGGCGGGTTGGTGACCGCAGTACTGGCTTTGTCGCACCGAAGACGCTGCTGCTCGTCTTCGGCCTGTGTATTTCAAAGCCAGCAGTTTGATGGTTATCCCGCCACCGGTCGGCTTTCCAAGTTCCAAGGTGGTAGTGAAACTGTGATGTCCCTTAGTCGCCTCTTACGACACCCACGGGAAGAGAGGGGGTGGCTAAATTCTTTAGTACCGTAGCCACACAGTACAGTACCGTAGCCACACAGTACCACTCGTACTGGATATAAGGCCTGTGATATGAAAAAAAAATGAGGAACATAATCTTGTGAAATATCTGACGCTTTCTCTTAGTGACACTGGCATTTAGTGACGTTGAAAGTGATGTTTTAAAGCGCTTTTAGCTGCTTATGTAAGATATTGTTGGTTAAATAGAAAAGTGACATTAATCAAAAATAGCAAATTTTTCAATACACGCATTTAAAGTTTTTACTTTTATTAAAATTAATTTTTCCTTATATTTTTTATATTTACATGTAAGTGTTATTTATCATTTTGAAGGTATTTACATAAAGATTAAGATATCGTTGTTGTGTAAAATCACATAAATAATTTAAAAAAAAAGTTTACTAGTAATATTTTAGTTTTACAAACGTCATATTAAACAGTCGTGTGACTAATATTACGTCACTTCCGTTATATATTTTTCTTACGGTTTTAGTTTTCAGTTCGCTCGCCCAGCCAAAGTCAAGTCTGCCGTAAGGAACTTCGTTCCAAAAATAAAAATATAAAAAAAAATGGCAAAGTGACGTTTTTCTACAATCAATATCGCGATGACCGCAGAGTACCGAAACGACACTGGTGTCATCTAGTGAGCTTGACGTGTTATTTTATAAAGGGTCTTTTATCCAAATAAACATAATGTTGTTAACAGTTTTTCTTACACTCAGTATTTCCAGTAAAAACCTTACTTTTAGAAAATTTTGAGATACGTAATTTTTCCATTCAACCGACGATATATTAGTATACCAGCACTTAATCTTAACTAAATTATCGATACGAATTTTAGTAATCATTTTATGTTTTTGACTTTTATTATTTTAATTATTTATAATTTGATACATTTAATGTTACGTTTTAATTTTTTAGTGTATTGGTAATCAGTTAACAGTCATACTTTTTATCCTAACCTACGGGCAAGCTTTACAAGGCATACGTCGGGGCTATGTTGTAAAGAAAAAATTTATGGTTCAAATATAAAATAATATGTAAAATCTTTTCCAGTTTTGCACATGTTTATTTTGTATCAGTTTTTTTATACGCCGGAATCGGAATGAAATATGACGAATTTATTAATAAAATTCGAACTTTTGAAATACTCCAATTATTTTATGCTATTCTATCTTTTATTGTTGCTACAAACTGTTACTTTGTAGCATTTACATATACTAAAATAACGTACATAGGAACTCTTTATTATATGTACTCATTTTAAATATCTTACTGGTACCCCTAAAGCATACGCATTTTTTCAATAAACAAAGTTGGAACAAGATAAAATAATAAAATAATCAACGCTGTGATAAGGCAATAGAGCGCCATTTTCCGATACTTCAGTCGTTGAGCCGCCGTTGGTTTTCAAGTTGTGATAATAGTGTAGATGACCGCCAACCTACATATGTATGTATCATGTTGAATATAGCTTTAACGCTAAAGATACTGTAAATAAAAATGAATAACCGAAAACAACATTTCGCTATTGTTATAATGACAAACACTAGTTACGGAACCCCGATCCCACGAATATGCTGACGTACCAAACTGATGGAATCTTCCCAGACGACCACCTGACGACTACATGACGACACACCTACCTACGAGTTTCCTACATTAGCCGAGTTCCCCGTATTAGCCTTTCAATGAGCCACTGTTTTCATTTCTAATTTTATTAATTGTAGTATTATTTTAATCACTCTTTAGTATCACTTTGACTAAAGCGGTCGTTAGTTATAATATTCAGTTATAAGATAATTATTGTATTCATATAATAAATAAATAGTTAGTAATTGTTCGGTTTCTTTTCAACCTCCTGATTGCTGCAATACGTAATTCGTTGGTAAAGAAGTCACTGATAGGCATGTCTACGAATCTAAATTTAGAGTTTTCTTTTAACTTGGTAAATAGGACATTTAAGTTTAATTTACTTCTCATATCTAAGTGATTTAACACAAAAAATACAAAAATAATAAGTTTTATGAGTTTTAACTTATAACGATTTCTCATTAAGAATAAATAAAAGATATACTAATCTTAAAATTACAAAGTTTTGATAAAACATTTTGTACATATATTAAACAACATTTTCTAAATTTTTGGCTTAACAGATTTTGATGCAACTTTCATATTATTATTCTACTTAGTATAGAACATCGCGTTATGACTGCGGTAAATAACAAAGTTATTACAATTAATATTACTGAAGCTCAGCGTGCAGGAGTCGGCTTGTATTATAATCATTTCTTATTATAAAACTTTTTACAGTGCTATGCGTCTGAAAATTATAGACATAAAATATAATGCAAAAATTTTCTGTGGTAAGAAAAATACACAAAAGGTGCGATTAGGAAAAGAAATACAATTAAAACGCAAACCACGACAGTTATTATTTTCCAAAGTGAAAAGGTAATTTTGCTTTATTTATAGTGTGAATTTTCATTACCTGAATATTTTCAGCCATCAGACAGACCTTGCAAGGAGAAAGAAAGAAAGAAAAAAAAGGACAGATAATTAAAACACCGAATACAAACATTTACATTCATTAAACATTCATATATATTTTTAAATTGTATGAATTAAATCAGCTTGAGTTTGTTAGAACATTTAATTTTGTTCTAGCATTTGATTCTTTTACATTTAATTAAAATTATGAAAATAAAATGATACATAATATTAATTTGTAACAAAATAATTGCTGATAGCATATCGTAGACAACTAACAAATATAATAAGAAGTTTGCTCTAAAAACTCAAGCCTGCATATCAAAATTATTTACAATCGTAAATTAAAAAAAAAACTTGATATATAAATAGATTTAGCGTGATACATAACATTTAAACTTAATAACATTTTTATACATACCAAAAAGCTTGGCGATTGATTGTCTCTTAGCCGATTTAGGTTCGGCAATTTCGCCGATGGACGCCGGTGCTGAATTGTCGGTTTTATTTGGCTTTTCGCTGAGGTAGGAGTTTATTGATTCCCCTCTTGTGTACGGTCTTACTTCTCTTTGATTCTTTTTTTCACCACCCGAACTCATCACCGATTCAGCTATTTGGAACAACTGTAGACCAAATTTGCTTGATTCCCTACGCAGCATTTTCTTGTTCGCGAACTCTGCCAGAGACTGTCTTCTCTCCCCGTTAGGGTTTAATTTGAGTCTTGCTCTTTCTTCTTCTTTCACCTTGAGGACGTCTAGTAATGCGTTTATGACCAATATAACTAAAAATACAGTGATGCCAATCACTGTAATTGAACTGTTTTCAGTTTCCATATCTTCTTTACGTTTTAATTTTTCTTGTGTTTTATTACAATATGGTTTTTCTGTGAATACTTGCAAAGCGCTACAGGCATCTTTCAGGAATAAAGGAATCACTCTCGTCTTCATCTCATATTTAATACGTGAAATGTTTGGCTTAACATCTTGTTTTTCAACAGCCGCAACAGGGCTCGTCGGTTTATCCTCATTCGACTTATTTGTGATGAACCACATGTGAACACTGTACAGGCAATAAAAAATCACGGAGAGGATAAAAAGTAATATCTTTCGCTCGTTCATGTTTACATCGCAAAACCAGTAATTTGTTTTGACACGGGATCGCGCGTGCGTAATGTTTTACGCGTAAACTTCGTCCGTTTTTGAAGCTCGAAACTTACATTGATTTGATCTTATTTATTCTTTCCTTTTCTTTATGATGATTATTTATGAGTATTTACAATGCACTAAGCACACGTCACGTCAGGTCTTGTTTTATGTAAGGTGGCCACTACCGTTTGCGCATGTGCGGTTTTTCAGTCAGGTCAGGCGTAGGGGTCGGCTTGCTTGTAGTGAATATGTCCGTACGTAAAAGCACACGAACAATGTATCGATATGGAACTTACTATTTTATACTTATTTTCTTTCTATAGTAAATGCATTTATTTAATTAACGCTATCTGATTTCCTCGTCGGTTGTTAGTTTGTTATCAATTTCATTTGGAAGCTCCTTTATCAGTGTTCGCATCCTATTGTCAGAGATAAGGGTTTATTTTAATTAAATTTTATCTTTATATGTATAGATTTTAGTGAAAGTAAATTCAGTAAAAGTTAAATGTTTGGATATGTTTGACGATACTTCATAGATAATATAATAAAATATAGAAAAGTATACATACGGGATCTTCATCTCCTTATGTATTTCTTTTAACCTTTATTTTATTTAACTTCTTATGGTTACCAAGACAAACTTATATAAGGTTTGAGAGTAAGTAGTTTTAGACAAGATATGCAAATAAATAAACTTATAGAAAAGGTATAGTGAGGCTTAAGATGATCATGGCTAATTCAAAATTTATCCTAATACAATTTGATTTATTCATGAACGGAATCATCAAAATCTTATCAGACAAATCTAAGTTTATTATTTAAATTTAATTTAGTTTTTCGGCTTCGCCTTCGTTGACTGACTAAACAAAATTTCTAAATTATATTTTCAAATAAATAATAACACATATTGAAAATAGTATGACATACCTGTTTTACTCACTATTATATCATAAAACGTTGAATATACATAATGTATTCATGTCCTAATTAATTAATACCACAGAGTTGACAGACTTTGAGACACTTGTTTATTTTGTATCTACCCTCATTTATTTGTTTAAACTAATTAAGAGCGAGTAGACTTGTTTCAAGTTAAACAACGTTTAGATGTTGCTATGTAAAAAATTGCGCTAGTAAAATTACAATGTACTTTATAATTAATTGTTTGACGCCAGTGTTAATGAAAGCAAAATTTATTGTTAGATAATTTCAATAACGTCGGTTCTCCGTTCTTGAATATTCTTTTTATTGCCCATTCATTTATGAATTACTGTATTATAGCACGATGTATGTAAAATTGTTAATATTTTTTCAAAATTCTGTGTTTAAATAAAGGGACTATTATTAAAAATCTGATGTCAGATAGGCTCGCACAATGAGTTCAAGCTTTGTTGGGATTTCATCTTTGGTCAAGACAAGTTTCTGCATAGATCGTAAAGATTTTCTTCTTTACAGGATACATTTAATGTAAAATTTTCGTTTCAAATTACGAGTATTATAAAAGCGTGCACCTTATAGTTTACCCCTACCAACTGCTAATAAAACATTATGCTTGTACTACACCTCTATGATACAGCGATGATTATCTACTTAAATTACGGGTATTCCTATTAAAATTACGTTTTCCTTAAAGTACTATATTGTATGTTTATTATTAGTAGTATATTATGTTATATGTACCACCAAATGTCACTAAATCTCATAAAGGAAATAAAGAGGGTAGAACCAAAATAAAAAAGTATAGCAGCATACGAAATTAACGTAACTCCTCTGATTTATGTTGACCTATGGCTGTATTGTGTCGTTGTTACGAAATTTTAATACGTAATTTACACATAAAACTTCAGTAGATTAATGTACACACAGATATTTTACGAGTCATTATATTACTTATTTATAGTTAATACACGATAACAGATTTACCATTTTAAGATTTAAACACTTCCTGGTTATGTTTATGCAGCAGTGTAAAGGTAAAGTTTTAATGTGATTTATTTAACCCGTTTTAAATAATGGTAAGGTTAACCGTTCCTTATTACGGTGTAATTTTAAACGACGCTAAAAAAGATTATCGATTCGTCTAGATGTTTGTGTCTCAAATGTTACCTGACATTGTCTAATTGTTAACCGACTACCGATTTTTAATACCACTAATTGAATAAGTGGGGTGTTATCTGTAATGAAAATGTAATTGTAAGGGTATAAAGTGGAAATAATAATGTTATTTTAGGTTTTTATAATGAAAAAAATGTTTATGTTCATAGTAGTTTGGTATTGATAAATTAGTTGCAGTTTAATTACTTTTTCCTTTTCTATGTGATAAATCAAATTTAAAGTTTGTGTCGTGTCAGTAACTACAGTTGTGTTGTGTTTAGTTAATGTTGCGGGTTCAATCCGCGCTCATCAAATATTTGTAAGTCAACAGTTAAATACATACAACAAACAAGTAATAACGACAAGAACACGACAAATATCTGTATCATGTATTCGCGCTCGATTCCCGCTTATGACACAGCTGGTATTGAACCTGCGAGCACTAGCGCTTCGGCCAGTTACTGCAACCACTGCGCCAAAACGTTTTTTTTTTATAAATATAAAATGTAACAAAACGCCTCTTTTATTCAAACAATGTTTACAAAAAAACGGTTTCATCTTTTACACTTACAAGAAAGCCATTTGTATTCGGAATTATAAAATCTGCAACGATTAAGCTTTGGAAATATTTTAGAAGCAGGCACCTGTTTCCAATTAATTTAATTGAATTATTGTAATGCAGGTCACATTGTGGTTATGAATATGATCACGTGTTCCGTTTCTTCAATGCAATTGGAAGCAGAGGGAACCATTTCTAATAGTTTAATTGAATCTTGCTTCTATGTCACAAAAATCATTACATTACCTATTCTACATTACCTATTATTATTAAATGTAGATAATGACTAGTCTAGTAATGTCGTCATGATTATCACCATCATCATCCTTACTGGATGATCGTCACCTTCTGATCGTACATACTAAGGTACAATAATATAGTGTTTGAAATTACTGCAGCTCGTGGACCTTCCACGAGCTGCAGTAATTTCTAAAATATTACATTTTTTTCATTAATACTACTTATTCTGATTTCTTATATCCTATTTACTTAAAAACTAAGAGAAATGTGATCCTAAAAATTGTAACCTAGAGATATATGAAGATATTCATAGAACTAAATCTGTAAAAAAGCATTTGCTTTTTAGGGCCAGACTACCATTCGTTTAAAAACTCAAAATATGTCAAATTTTGCATAATTTTGAATTGCATAAAATCAGATTGTTATTGTTTATTATTAAATATTTTAAATAAAGAATGAGAATTGCAGTTTGTAAATAACTGCAATTCTCATTATTTATTTGCCACATTAAAAAGATCAACGATTAAAGTGTTAATTTTCTATGTATCTATATAATATTTTTATTTTTTTATTTAAATATTAGCTATACAGTACGAACTACATATTTCGACAATATCAAGTAAAATGGAGAAGAAACCATTGATCGGTAAAGACGAGGCCATATCTCAAGCTTAACTCCTTAATTTCAATTAATTTAATTATTAATTGCTTAATTGTCTAATAATCTCTAATGTCGCAATGCGACAAAGCAAATGGCTATGAACTTACTAAAATGTCAAGCCATTAAGATGCTTAAATAGTAAACAAAACATTCAAGACGTTTTAGCACGCCTTTTTGTTGTAAGCTATGAAATAACAAGTAGATAAGTATATAAAGTGTATATAATATAACGATTGCCACTAACGTTACCTTATATTTCCTTCCTTTTTTTCTTCTTAATGTGAATTTTACTAATACTCAATTTTTTACACCTACGAACGTCTGCTCTTGTACGTCCTAAGGTTGGCTGGTAGAGAATGCTTTTAGCCTTAACCCCGCCTCTTATACAATTCTTTAATGTATTGTGCAATAAAGTATTATTAAATAAATAAATAAAATGGTAAAAGTATTTTTTATTAAATGAATTCCTAAGCGCCTACGGTGCAAGAAATGCAATATCACCAGCTTGCAAGTTTGCGATTAAAAATATGTTTCGATATTGCATTCCCGTAAAGGCGAAGTTGTGATCCAAAAAGTTTTCCATTACCCGCCTCGCCGCATTTGGTTGAGCAATTTGCAAGGCGTGTAATATTTCGATTTTACTTAAATCTGAATCAATTTGGTAGCGAATTGGTAATACAAGTTTTCACTCATTTTTCAACCAAAATTTTAAAATTCAAAAGTTTTATTCAGTTTGAAATTTTAACAAGTTTTTTTTTTTCATATCAAATTAAATAGAACAAAACTGATATCATCTCTAAAAAAAAAAACAAAAGTTTTGGCATTAATCCACTACGCTGCGGCTGCTCCTTTGCGGAGTAGCGGATAATTTCACTCCCAATTCAGATGTGATTGATGTCAACGAGATCAAATTCAACTTGATATCGACTCACAAGGAATAATACGCAAATCAAAAAAATATTTGTGTTAACAATAATAATATCTGCTACGAGCGGAAATCGATCCTGAAACTCACTGTTTTAATTAAAATTTCGTTACTAAGACACTAACTATAACACGAAAAAAAAAAGAAAAAATTATAACTAAAAATATAAATAATAATAAATCGACACCTGATATGAAGAACACTGTAACTAATGAAATAATGTTTTCTAAAATACTGAGGGGGAAAAAGGTATCTTTCAATCTGGGAACCATATTTATACGACCACTAGATTAATTTTTATATGAAAAAAATTTCATTGTAATTTAAGATAATTCAGATTTCTGCTAAAAAAACATTATAATATTGGTTACAAAAATAATAATATATACCCGTAATGAAGTAAATTAACAGAAGAATCATTTACTTCATTACGGATGCGGCTTTACTCAACATCACTTGGCAACTTTTTAAATGCAAAAAAAAATGTAAAACACTTACCTGAAACAACAAAATGAGATACAATGTTCTTCGTATCAGGTATCGAAATGTCCTTTTATTATACAGGTACGTAAAATTTTGACTCCATGGTGGTTCGGTACCAAAGAACCCGCCAAGTCCCCTGCGCTTGCCTAATGAACTCGAATGCCGCTGTTACGAGATAGACGTTTTTATTGATTACATTTGTATTTCATACCTTATTACAAAGACCACAGCGTTCTTATTACATTGTCAACGAATGAACAAAATGGGACATCAATTTATGACTTTAAAGGATTTATCTTGGTATAATCATCGATAAAATATCGGTGACGGAAGCTTTTTGTTCTTTTAAACTTTGTTTTGATAAATTTTACGCGACAGTTTTGAAGTTTATCAATTTGGTTAATTAGACCAGAGTCGACAATTTTTAAGGCCAAAGAATATTAGATCAGGGTGAAACCCATTACGAAAGTACGAAAATATAACGAAAATAAAAGTAAAAATAATTTACGGGCGATTTGAGGATGGGAACTAAGGGAGGGAGGGATTTTAAGGTTGAAAACGGTTTATCACGATTTATAGCAGAACTACGAGTCCTCTCCGACCGTTACATGTGCCAAGTGTTGGGGTGAGAATTGACGTCGGCGTCATCAATGCGAGGTTGGCGCCGAGTACTCTCACTGTCCAGCTTGGATTAGAGCCATGCTTAGCAGTCAGGAAAAATGGAATATAGTTTTCTCCTTCTGCAGTTCCGTAATGCTGCGGAAGTAAGCGGCTGTATGTGAGTGAGGACAAGATTCTAACTCGCTCCCGATTCGTTAAGGAAGACGCGATCGACGAGGCAAGGTCTACCTGGCAAATCTGCCACTGTAACGTAGGAACAGCGGATAGGGGAACTATCATCCTCATTGTGCGAGCCCGAATAGGGAGGCCACCTTAGTGTTCAAAGCATCAAGCAAAGTCAGCATTATACAATATTTTGGATACAATTACATGTTATAATTTCGATAAAAATACCTAATTTTTAATCATGGACAAATCTTGTATATTAAGCACGATACACAAATATACATATAAAACTAAATAATAGTAATAAATTAATGTATATAATAATTCTTCTAAATTGATTAATTTTAAATTTTATATAGTTAAAAAACAATTGACTTTCAATACGTATTTTCATCGAATCAGACTCTTGATTATGCGATCACTTCATCGTTTGGAACGGAAATCGTCTTCAATAGCCAATCGTAAGTCTTTGAAATGCGAATTTTTCCCCACTCAGAACCTGAACGCGGCTTTAGGTTGACTGTCCACCTACTAACCTGATTTTTGCTATTTTTCAATATATATTTTTTATTTTGACTATAATTTTATTCATCAATTTTGTTGGCGATATTAAAAAATAGGACGTGAATGGGTTAAATATTTATACACTTCAAGACTATTTTATTGAGCTTATTTAACGACACGTACTTATTAACGACTTCAAATCAAACCCCTTTGTTTCATAAGAAATGTGAACAGTTTGTACAGTATAATATAGTACAGAATAAATAAAACCATTGAAGCGTATTGTTTTTATTATTTTAATCTATAAAAAGTAATGCTGCATATAAAATTCATTCAACTATAATGCGAAGTTAAAAAGAGAGTAGGACACAAATTATCCATAATACAAATGTGCGAGAGGGACAGACAGATACAGATAAGCCGGATTTCGCTAAGTGTCTCATGGATGATCAACCCAAATCTATGGAAAAGGGATTTTTCCTTCCAATTTGAACTCAAACACCTCCTTAATTAGAGAACCGAGATCGCTATTACGTCTCTCAATTTCATTCTTATTGAATTCGTTTTGAAACTTATACCGGTTGATAAATTTCAATCGCAATCAGTTGGTATTATCTGTGCAATCTCTTATGTAAAAAGAAAATTAATAGAATACCAACACTTTCAAAACTCTCAAAACCCTTTGGTTTGGTTATAAGATTAACGATCTTCCTTTGTTTTGAGAATAGGAGACAAAATGTATAAAGGTATAATAATATGCAGACGTAATATGTATAATGTTATATTTTGTTGATAAGGCCGCCCTTTGTACCTAATGAATATATTGTCAATATTTTCTTTCTTTCTTTGATATGTATTATTTCTGTTTTTGGTGTACAATAAAGTGTATTATTATTATTTTCGGTATTTTTTTTTCTCAGCCTTTGGCTGGTTTTTCTGCATTTACGGGTCAAAACCAAGTAAATGCAGCGTGTGGTGTGTTAAAATTATGTGTTGTGTGGGATTTCGTGTTCGTCAATTTGCAAGAACTTTCTTACGATTCGGCATGTATTTAAAATGGCGGCTTTTTGTAAGGTGATATAAAGAGTTTCGTTTAATTCTAGTAGTTTAAGACTATGTAACAGATGGTTTGGGATAACACCTGTCGTGGAAAGAACTATTGGGATTATGTATACTTTATTTTGGTTCCAAATTCTAGCTACTTCCTCCTTTAGTTCAGTATATTTGTTGATTTTTTCAGAAATTGTTTTTTGTAGGTTATGAGTGTTGGGAACAGCAATATCTATCAGATAGGTTTTTTTATTTAATTTATCTTGGAGCGTTATATCCGGTCTATTGTAGTGGATGGTTCTGTCTGTAAGTATTGCGCGATCAAAATAGAGCTTATGTGTGTCGTTTTCTAAGACTGTTTGTGGCTTATATTTGTAATAAGGTGTGTTTGTGTTCTGTATGAGTTTGTGTTTTAGTGCTAACTTTTGGTGAATTATGTTGACTACTTGGTTATGTCTATGTGTGTAATCTGTTTGTGTAAGTGTTGTACATGCCCCGGTAATGTGTTGGATGGTCTCTGGTTGAACGTGGCATTTGCGACATTTATCGTTTGGTATTGAGGAGTCTTTGATTATGAATTTTCTGTAGTTTTTAGTGTTGACTATTTGATCCTGTATCGCTATTATAAATCCTTCGGTCTCTGGAATTAGGTTTCCTATTTTAAGCCATTTGTTTGAGGCTGCCGTGTTTATGTGGGATTGTTCTAGATCGTGAGGATGGCGGCCGTGTAATACTTTTCGTTTCCAGCTATCTAGTTTTTGTGTTTGAAGATCGTTACTTTCGGTATTTAGAGAGCTTATGTCTTCGTGTAAGTTTAGTGGAGTATAGTTAAAATCATTTTGAACTATGGCTTTATGTATTTCGCTAGTCTGTGATTTTAAGAGAAAAAAAGCTTTTAAATTGCCGACTTGTTTTTGACAGAGATGATTCAAATCAATAAGGCCCCTTCCTCCATATTCTCTTTTGATAGTAAGTCTTTCTATTGCAGATTTTGGATGTAGATTATTGTGTTTAGTGAGTGTGGTGCGCTCTATTTGTTCTATGTCTGTTTTTGTCCATTTTATTATACCAAATGAGTATGTAAGAATTGGGATAGCGTATGTATTTATAGACTTAATGAGATGTTTGCCTGTTAGTTTAGTTTTACAAAGAGCATTAACTCGTTTTTTAAATTCTATTGTTAAAGTGTTTTTGATTTCTGTGTGATCTAATCCTTTAAGTTGTTTATATCCTAAGTATTTATACAAATCGGTGGGTTCCATGGCTGTAATTATATTGGTATCATTAACTACATAATGGCCTGGCCGTATCTTGCCTCGTTTAATGTGAAGTGTTCTACATTTATCCAAACCAAATTCCATATTAATATCTTTGCTAAATTGTGCTGTAGTATCTATTAATTTTTGCATTTCCATTTCTGTTTTTCCATATAGCTTAATATCATCCATATATATGAGATGAGAGACTATTGTATCTTGTTTATCGTATTTGAGGCAATATCCGGCCCGACAACCACGCAGCAAATATGACAGGGGGTTTAAGGCTAGGCAAAACCACAGAGGACTCAAGGAATCGCCTTGATAGATCCCCTTTCTAATGATTATTTCTCTAGTTGTGATGTTAGTTCGATTCGCGGTCAGGTAAAGTGTGGTTTTCCATCTGGACATAATATCACGTAAAAAGTTTATTATTTTTGGGTTTATTTTGTATATTTGTAATATTTTAATTAGCCAAGAATGTGGGATACTGTCAAAAGCTTTTTTATAATCTATATATGTGCAATGTAGGTTTCTATTTTTTGAAGTCGCATGTTTGTGAATAGTAGAATCAATTATTAGCTGTTCCTTACATCCCATGTGACCTCGCCTGCATCCTTTTTGTTCTTCCGCTATTATATTATATTGTTCAACATGTTTATTGATTTTTGTTGTTATTGCTGATGTTAAGATTTTGTATATAGTTGGTAGGCATGTAATAGGTCGGTATTGTGAAGGTTGTGGAGAAATCTGTGATTTAGGCAGCATATAGGTTATTCCAGTGGCAATGAAATCTGGAATTTTTTGTTTACCAATAATGATATCTGTAAAATTTTTAGCAATGATCTTATGTAAAGAAAATAATTTTTTGAACCAAAAGTTATGAATTTTATCTACTCCTAGTGATTTCCAGTTATGTAATCTAGCTGTAATGTTATTTATTTCTGTCTCAGTTATTTCTGTGAATTCCATTTCTTCAATTGAATTCCATTTATTTTCTTCGTCGGTTATCCAATCGGCTTTATCATTGTGATGTACTTGTTGTTCCCAGATGCCTGACCAAAAAGTTTCCAGTTGTATTTGTGTGGGCATAATAGGACTGTTTACTGTATCTGTGTCTATTTTTGGTTTGTATAAGTTTCTGTAGAAAGTTTTTTCATTTGTGCTAAACATTGTGTTATCGTTTTTCCTTTGCTGTGCCTTTTTGTATCTTTTAAGTCTATGAACTTTTAGTGCTAACTTTTGTTTTAGAGTGTCTAAGAACTCTTCCGGTTTTGTATTCCTATTTTCGTGTTTAGTGTGTGTGTTTCTTGTTTCAAATATTCTTTTGACATGCTTAATGATTTTACGGGATCTATTGTTATTTATGTACTGTGTGACTCGCCCACAGTCTGCTCTGAGTTTTTCTATGTCCTTTTCTAATCTTATTTGCCATGGTGGTTTATTACAGTCTTTGGGCCTTGTGCTTCTAATATTTTCTGTGACCTTATAGTTAAGTTCTTCGGAGATAACTAAGGCTACGCAATACACTATTGTATGTATGTCGGTTAGTTTTGTGTCGTCGGAAATAAATTGGAACAGAATATCTTGATTAAACATATTGACTAGCTGAAATAGGTGAGAACTGTATCTAAGTTTAGGTAATTTTGGTCGGACTCGTGGATCCATTCCTGAATATTGTGTTAGTGCTGTCCTGAATTTGTCACAGATTTCTTCTATTTGAGTGTTCGTTCCTAGGTTATGGTCGAATACCGTATCAATGTCGTTATCCATCATTATAGTAACAAATTCAGTCTGTGTTGACATGTGTGATGTCTGAGTGTTATTAGAAAATGTGCATGTTGACTGAGTATTATATGTGAATATGTTTGATGGCGAAGTGTGCCTTGTGTTGGGTTTTGGGTGAGTAGAGGAACATTGAATATCATTGTTTGTTGATACATTACTATTAATATAGATTTGATTTTCATTTTCTGTTTCTAGTTGTGACTTTATTTCTTCTTTAATTATATTTAAAGTTTCCTGATTTAAAAGGTTGTTTTTTACTATTGCTCTTCTTTGATCTGCGATTCTCTGTTCTGTGACGTTTAATTCCGGATATTTTCGTAAAAAAAGTTCGTGCAATTGTTTTCTATAGGTGGTTAGGTCGGTCTCTAATCTAGTGATGTAGTAGTAGGTGCGCATGATAAATAGGTTTACTTCTTTACTCCATTTCATGCGCACTCTCGGTTTACCGGCTTTGGTGGACGTGGGTAAAAAGGCACTTGCCTCCCGCGCAACATCCAAGGTCGGTGTGGGTGAATCTCTGTTTGAAAGGGGTGAGGAGGGAATTGATGGTGTATATGAGATGGTACTTGGACTATAGGGTTCTGTTGAAGTTGTCCTGTCAGTCAGTCTGTCAGCATCGGCTGTAGTATTTTCGGTTGACCCGGTGGGAGCCCGCCTGTTCAGCTCCTCACCGCTGGCGGTTCGCATGCTGAAACACCCAGCGCCAGCTCCAGGTGTGCCCCGGCGATTGCCCCCGGGAAGCGGCCCTTTACGTTTTTTCATTGATCGTGTCTCCATATTGAACGGGTTGTCGGGACCGTTGGTTGGAAAGGTGTGTCTAGGTGTTGGTGTCTTTGTAAGGTATTTGTGCCTGCTACTTCAACGAGGTAGGGTATGGTCAAGATGTTAATGACAATTTGTTCAAGCCTTCCTTAAGCCCCCCCACCACGGCAAGGTGGTCCCTTGGGGGGGTTATTATTATTATTATTATTATTATTATTATTATTTTGTTTAAAAGGTATGTCTCATATTTATTAATTACTTATATTAACTTCTTAAATGAAAAGCTATCTGACATAAACATATTTCATCTCAGAAGACATCTTTATATTAGTTACAAACATAATGAACAGAGCACAGCATGAAATTTTAATTTATAATTATCAGAAAAAAAACTACTCGTCTGTTGGTCTACTTTTATGAATATTCTGTTTACTTCTAGACTAATCATTCACAGTTTTCTTGGTTGTAATTGCAAAAGCTTCACGTCTTCGTATAGTGTAAAGTTATAAACGTTATAATTTAGTGTTAAAGGTTTTTTTAAAAAAAATGAGTTATTATGTCTCGAGCGTGAGTCTATTTTTTTAATACTTTTTGTCTATATCAGTATTTTTATCAAGTTAGTAGTAAAGTAAAACTAATGTTTGTGATGCAACTTTTAACCTATTTCCGCGTAATCTAATTTATACTACCCGATATCATGTGAAGCGAAGGGCCTGTTGAAATTAAAAAAAAAACTACGTATAGAAAAATTAAGCAATAACGACTACGATTATGTAAAACAACACACACAACTACCTAAAAAATCGCTAAGTATGCTACACATAAGTAACCACCACTGGCCTTAATCCGTCCATTGTAGACGATTTACACAGTGTCAGAAAGACACTGTGTTGCCTAGGACACTCTTCAGGAAAACGCAGAGTTGCCTAAGCTCTGCGCCACCCTCTCGACCTTACTGGCTAGGCCCATAGGAACGACGAGTCGATACGTGCGGAGCCAGTTCGGCTGCAGGAGTCTTTCGCATTTTAGAGCTATGCCATGAATGCTTGACGGAGATCCCATTCCGGGTTTTAAATGAAGTTTTCTTTTTCCAGGATCCTGATGATTTTGAACCAGGTATATCCCACGGTCGCCTTTTACGACCCCCACGGGAAGAAAAGGCCCGACTAGAAAAAAGGTCAGGCTCAACCAGATCATGTATCTGGACCGGATCAGGATAGAATGAGGCATGCCAGATCCGGCAAGCTCTATCAGGACCTAGTCTGGTTCAGACAAGGATAGACTGATGTAAAATATAATTAAGTATGGTAAGGCATACTGGAGCAGGACCCGGTCCGGTCCAGATCAGGATAGCCTGATGTAAAATATAATCAAGCATGGTATACTGGACCCGATCAGGAAATCTCATCTCATTCTGATCAGGTCCATACCAATCATCTGCGTTACATGCCTTATCTATAGTCCTGATCAGGCATGAGCATTATATTGAGGGCAACACTGAGTGTACATGTCATAATAACTTCTCCCAATTATTTTATTTATTTTTGATAAATTTTGTATATTTAAAATAACTAGCTTAGTTTAAATAAGTAGTAATTTACTCGAAGTGCCAAATTTGTAATAAGTATTCATAAAAGGAATACCCAAAAGATAAATTGTGTTCGTCGGCTGTCATCGTACAGGTAACGAACTCGAGATTTAAATTGTATCTTTGTCATTGTAATTTCTTTCCTTGATCTTTTCATAGATTGTTGAGTATAATACATTGTCCACACAACCTGTACATACGTTAGAGATTGTTACATTTATCTAAATTCTTAAACATAAAAAATAAAAATGATGACTCGTGGATCCAAGGCGCGCCAGGCGGAGGAACAACTCCAGCTGGCGCTCCAGGAGCTAAAGACATACAGGGTACAGTGTGAGCAATTACTAAGGGAGAGAGACGAAAATGAGAAGGAGTTGGAGAAGATTTTCAAAAAAAATACAGAATTAAAAAAACAAATGTCACAAATGTATACTGAATATACTAATGTAAAAAATGAAAATGAAAATCTTCTCAAAATAGTCAATGGGTTTGACCAGTGCAGAGATGAGTATGAGGAAACCCTCAAATTCAACAGTGAATTGAAACATCAGCTGCATGAGGCAAATAAACAAGTTATTCAGCTTAAAAATATAAACCATAGTCTAACAGCCTCTCAAACCCAGTGTCTATACAATGAATTGGTTGAAAACGCACCAAACTTAGTGTCTTCTGTCTCAAACTTGAAAAATAATATTAGTGTAATAGATTTAACCAGTGATGACTCGAACACTACCATCCCTATGCCAAGTAAAAATAAATTAAAAAAATATATCAAAATTAATAAACTCATCAAAAAATGTCACAAATTCTTAAAAACAAAAAATATTTATAAAAAGTATAATAATATTTGTAAAGAGAAAATAGAAATTAAAACAAAAATGATATCATACTGTCAAGAAATTAATATATTAAAAAAAGACTATGAGGCGGATGTTAGCTCACTGCAGTCTGAGATTGGAAATTTAAAGCATAGTTTAGAAATATTAACATCTAAATACAGTACTGCTCAGAAAGAAATTGCTGAACACATATCTGCCATGGATGACCTGGTGAAACTTGGCAACAATAACCTCGAGCGTTTTGACTCTTTTATTAATTATCATAATTGCGAATGCCACATTTCAGCCTCCGGTCCAACAGGGCAGATAGATACTAGCTTAACTAGTGAATCCCTTACTCGGCCTGCGGGGACTCACACCGACCCCAAATATTATAATGTACAACTACCTGTACATTCCATATCTATTCCTGAGGAAAAAAATAAAATAAAAATTTACAGTGATGAGTTAGGAAAAGGTATGGGAGTATTATTGAGTGATTTTTGTGTGGGCCAGCGAGTAATCAATCATTGCATGCCCGGAGCCACTTATAATCAAATAGTAAATAGCATTTTGAGTGAGGCTCACTGTCCCAACACAACTATTATTTTATTAATTGGGAGAAGGGGTAATGTAAACAAACACCTAATGGAAAACATTTTAAATAGATTGAATCAGTTAAATATAAATAAAATTTTATTGTTTACACTACCTTATTTAGCTAAATTGCCACAGGAAAATAGGTTAAGATATGACATTAATAATCTAATGCACACAATAACTACTTGTAAGTATTTAAATGTAAATATTAAAAAAAGTAACAAAATTGATGTTATTGACATAAATAATTTATGGAACAATAATAATTATATGTTGACATATAGTAGGCTGAGCCTACCATTTTTCTTTAAACGACAGATAGCATCTGTGCTATCATATTATATACAAACAGACATAGCCAATAATCTGGTTACTTTGATATCTGCTCATATTGAGCAAAACTGTAATATGACATTTTCTGACGTGGAATCCGTTCCAAATAATAATTTAAATTAATTATTAAGACAACAGAGGAAACCTCTAGCATATTAATAATCCATGACATTAAATCAGATAAATGTCATAATAATTTGGTAAGGAAAGCCCACAGTTGTAAAAATTTATATACTGTAAACCTGGTGCACCAAAATATACAGGGCATGCTAGGTAAAGATCTTGAACTGGAGTTATTTATGAATGGTGAAAATATCAATATTTTATGTTTAACAGAACACTGGCTCTCTATTTCCCAGTCCATATTTAACTTCAGCGGTCACCAGGTAGCTAGTATGTTCAACAGAGAAAAAGCTATACGCGGTGGCTCTTTAATAATTGTAAGTAAACTTTTTAAATATAAAGAACGTAAAGACATTGTGAGCCTCTCTGTTGAGCAAACTATTGAATTAGCCTGCGTAGAGCTTGAGCACTTCATTGTTGTATGCGTATACAGACCTCCTAGTGGGTTATATGAGTACTTTGAGAAAGTATTGGAAGAAGTTTTGTTAAAATCAAATAATTCTAATAAGGCTATTGTTGTATGTGGGGATTTTAATATTGATTTATTAGATAATTCTAATATAAGTCTGAGATTTAAGTCTATGCTTCTATCATATAACCTACATAACTTATTTACTGAACCCACTAGAATCACTGCTACTAGTGCTACATGTATTGACAACATATTTACAAACTGTAAACCTTATTCTAAAGCTATTATTAATAAGTTAAGCTCAGACCATTGTGGCCAGTTAGCTTCCTTTTCTTATTCTTTAAATGTCAACAAAAATATTTTAAAAAAGACCTTTGTACCTATAAGTGCTACACGTGTGGAGAAGTTTAGAGGTAGTATTGTGGCAAAACTTCCTTATTTATCATACATTAATGACCCTAACTACTTATATAACTCTTTATTTAAATTAGTAAAAACTGAATTTTCTACAATATTCACTTCAAAAACAGTCAATTCAGGGGGTCTCTTGACATTTGGTGAATGGGCAACTACTGGCATATACAAGAGCAGGCAAAGGCTTTATGAATTGTACAGTGAAAAAGCCTATAATCATAGTGTATCGTTTGCTTCTTTTGTAAGTGCCTACTCAAAAATGTTTAGAAGAGTATGTTCCATGGCAAAATCCTTGTATATTAAAGACAAAATAAGAAATGCGCATAATAAAATTAAAATGACATGGAACATAATTGCTTGTGAAAGTGGAAGAGTCACAGATCGCAGCTTCGATTTTAAGTTAAATGTCAATGATAAATTTGTTACCTCAGACCGAGAAGTTGCATCTGAGTTTGAAAAATTTTTCACTGACATTCCGCTTTCTACAACGCAATCACTTAATTCGTCTCCAGGCATTGCCGAATTTTTGCTAAAGAAAAACGTTAAAGAATGTAATGTAATATTTACATTTAAACCTGTAAACCCCAAAGATATAATAATAGCCTTCAGAAGCCTGGACGTCAAGAAAACAGCTGATCTATGGGGTTTATCTGTAAAAGTCGTTAGTTCGATAATTGATGTTGTCGCACCTCATCTAGCTACTATATTTAATGGCTGTATAGAACATGGTGTGTTTCCTGATCTAATGAAACACAGTAAAGTAATTCCTATTTTTAAATCAGGCAGTACCCTAGATCCTAATAATTTCAGACCAATTTCAGTACTCCCAACATTTAGTAAAATTTTTGAAAAAATCATCCTCGGGCAAATGTTATCGCATTTTAATGCACACAATCTACTACACAAGAAACAGTTTGGTTTTACAAAAGGTCGCTCCACAACAGATGCTAGTGTTGAGCTAATTAAAAATATTTTTGAGGCATGGGAGAGGTCGCAGGATGCTCTTGGGATATTCTGTGACTTATCCAAGGCCTTTGATTGTGTGCACCATGAGACGTTGATCAGGAAACTGCATCATTATGGGATTAGAGATAAGGCACTCGACCTCCTGAATTCCTATTTGAATAATAGAATACAGAGGGTTGATATAAATGGTAAGAGATCTCCTGGGGCTCCTCTGGATATGGGGGTTCCACAGGGCTCTATCCTTGGCCCATTTCTCTTCCTTATTTACATAAATGATTTGCCATTTTTTGTACAGGACAAGCATGAGATAGTATTGTTCGCTGATGACACTTCACTTATTTTTAAGGTGAAACGTAATTTACTTATATACGACGATGTAAACGATGCTCTCTCAAAGGTTGTCTACTGGTTTGATTCAAATAATTTATTATTAAATAAAAAAAAAACAAAATTAATAAAATTCACGACACCTAATGTTAAACTTGTTGATAATGGTGTAGAATTGGGAGGAGAGATGTTAAAACCGGTGGAGTCCACTAAATTCCTAGGCATCACTATAGATTCGAAATTGCGGTGGGATCTTCATATTGAGGGGATAGCGAATAGGCTCAGCTCTGCAGCGTTCGCGGTTAAAAAAATTAGACTTATTACTGACGTAGATACAGCTCGCGTAGTATATTTTAGTTATTTCCATAGCATTATGTCATATGGAATCTTATTATGGGGAAATGCAGCTACTGTCAATACTATTTTTGTCCTGCAGAAAAGAGCTATTCGTGCAATTTATAGTTTAGGCCCTAGAGTATCATTAAGAGATAAGTTTAAAGAAATAAAAATATTGACTGTTGCTTCTCAATATGTGTACGAAAATGTTATGTATGTTCATAAAAATATACACGAATTTCCCAGGAATTGCGACATGCATAGCATTAATACTAGGAACAAACATAAACTTGCAGTGCCTGTAACTCGCTTACGCCGAGTCAGTAATTCCTTTTATGGACAATGTATACGCTTATACAACAGGCTCCCAGAAAACGTTCAAAAAGCTTCTATTGCTAAATTTAAAAAAATTGTGAAAAAACGATTGTGTAGTAAAGGATATTATTCGATTAATGATTTTCTAGAAGACAGTACGCCTTGGGAATGATGTGATCGCTTCCAGGCTATTTCAACTTATAAAATTATTGTTCAATTCGATTTGCTTTGGGAAAAAAAAAAAAAAACATTACTGTAAAAAAAAAAAAAAAATATGATATTAGTCCCGCTGAGTTTCTTCCGCCAGTTCTTCTCAGGTCAGAGGCTTCTTCTTTCCGAACTGGTAGTAGACTCATGACGTTCAGTAAGAAATTGTAATAATTTTATGCTGAATAAAATATTTTGAATTTGAATTTGAATTTGAATTTGAATTTGAATTTGAATTTGAATTTGAACATGCCTGGTCCGGTCCTTCTAAAGAAGACGAAAAAATTTCTACTCGGGGTTGTTGCTATTCTACTCGGCCGACACCACACGGTAGACACATAAGTACATCTATTATAACACCCAATGCCACGGATTGATATTATAAATCTTATACTATTAAACGAGCAATTCTTGTATATATATATATATATATATAGAATCTGGATCTCGGAAACGGCTCCAATGATTTTCATGAAATTTAGTATATAGGAGGTTTCTGGGGAGATAAATCTATCTAAACATTTTTGAATATCATATCAAAAATTGACCGCTCCAGCGGGATTCGAACCCGCGTCTCCGACTGACCGTGTCGGCGCTCTAGACAATTAAGCTATGGAACGATGTACCCGCTAGAGCGAAATCTTTGATATGATGATTTTTTATTTTCGGTTTTAAGCGAACCGTGGCGCCGTCTATAGTGAGTTCTTTACAGAGACCCGTAACTATTCAAAGTTTCATATTACAATGAAAATCTTTGACAGGAGACGACACCATGCTATTTTTAATAAGTACGATTTTATTTTTGTGTTACCCTCACATTAGGAATTCTAAATATTTCTGAATATCATATCAAAAATTGTTCGCTTAAAACCGAAAATAAAAAATCATCATATCAAAGATTTCGCTCTAGCGGGTACATCGTTCCATAGCTTAATTGGCTAGAGCGCCGACACGGTCAGTCGGAGACGTGGGTTCGAATCCCGCTGGAGCGGTCAATTTTTGATATGATATTCAAAAATGTTTAGAATTCCTAATGTGAGGGTAACACAAAAATAAAATCGTACTTATTAAATCTATCTAGCTAGGATTATTTTCAGAAAATGTCGTTTTATCCCTGTTTTTAGGGACTGAAAAAAATATCGTTAGAATACGAAGGTAAATTTCGCATCTGTTAATTTAGTTGCCATAACTCGGTGGGAAATCAGCCGGTCGGGATCAACCGAGAAGATAATGGTTCAAATCCCCATGTCCCTGATCAATTATTTTTTCTTTTTCTAATTGCACTCGTTATTTTTTATTTAAATAGGCTGTTCTTATTTTTTTATTATTATGTCGGTAAAATCGAAAAATTTAATTCATATTTTATCATTATTATTTTTTAATTATTTTTTATTTTTGATTTTTTATATTTATTTATATTTTATATTATTGTCGGTAAAAAAAAATATTATTCATATTTCATAAATACCTATGCAATTCATATTTAAATATGATTTTCAGAAAAAAACGATTTGTTGGAGTGCCTGTCAGTTTTTGAGAAGCAATTACTCTCAATCTTGTGATTGTGTGTGACACGCGTTGGCGCAACGGTTACGCCATGGATTGTACCTGTTGCGCTGGCGGTTGTGGGTTCGATCCCCGCACGTGACAAACATTTGTGTTGGCCATACAGGTGTTTGCCGTGGTCTGGGTGTTTGTGCAGTCCTTGTAGGTCTCCCCACCGTGCCTCGGAGAGCACGTGAAGCCGTCGGCCCCGGTTGTTATCATGTACACCTGATAGCGATCGTTACTCGCTTAGTAGGGAATATATCCACCAACCCGCATTGGAGCAGCGTGGTGGATTAAGCTCTGATCCTTCTCCTATATGGGGAAAGAGGCCTATGCCCAGTATTGTGATATTACAGGCTAAAGCGTTGTAATTGTGTATTTTGTATCAATTTTTAATTTATCGTTATTTTTTATTTTTATTTTGCGTTAATTAATTATTAATAATTGTGTTTGCAGACAAACGAAAAAAAAAACCGACTTCAATTATATCGACAAGTAATACAACGTAGGTATACGAAAAAATAGTCCAGAAAAACGCATTATGAAAGATTAATCCAAAAGTTGTAATCAGATCTCGATGAAATATGACCACATGATAAACATCGGCTTTCGATTAAGTTAAAAATCATCAAAATCAGTACCTACACCCAGTAGTATGTTAAGTATTATATAGTTAATGTAAAGTTATGCGGATTTTCGAAAGTTTCTCTCAATTTCTCTAGGATCCCATCATCAGATCCTGGTTTCTTTATCATGCTACCACACCTGAGATATCTCCTTTCCACCAAAAAAAGAATTATCAAAATCTTTTCATAAACGACGAAGTTATCCCCGAACATACATTAAGATATAAATATATATACTAGCGACCCGCTCCGGCTTCGCACGGGTATAAAATATAATTATAGCCTATGTCATTCACTGAATAATGATTAAAATCGATCCAGTAGTTTTGATTTATTCATTACTGCCCGTGGCCCGCACGCGTTAACTTTAGAGTAAAAGCCGGCTGGAACTGCCGCAAACGCTACGTATCGCAATTTTTAAATCTATAATATCTTCAAAAATATTCATTTAAATCATAAGCTGTAAAGGGCCATATAGATCTATATTGAATCAACAATGTATTTAAGGTATTTAATTAGATAAGGATTAATGTTGTATTGGTTAAAATCGCTTTGAAAATTAGCCATTATTTGTCGTAAAAAGTAAATGATAAAAAAAAATGTTATTGTGGGATATCCATAAGAGATAGACATATACCGTAGCGGAGTTTTCTGTAGAGCTTTTCAATGTGTACAATACTTAGTACATTATTTTGATAAATCTCGTAGGGTTTAAGCTGCGTTTGCAATGTAATTATAAATAATTCCTCCTCCTCACATTAGAAAACTCAAAAATAACAGTATTTCTCCACTATTTAATGGATATTATTATACATATAAACCTTCCTCTTCAATCACTCTATCTAATAAAAAAAACCGCATCAAAATCCGTTGCGTAGTTTTAAAGATTTAAGCATACATAGGGACATAGGGACAGAGAAAGTGACTTTGTTTTATACTATGTAGTGATATATATATACAAAGTCAAAACAGCTCATTTCTTAATTTTACAGGAGAGGACTTTTAATTTTTTTTTTCTATTTTACTTCCTCATTTCTGGATTACTATTTATGGTAGGTTTGAAATCTTTATAAAATTAATAGTTTACTTTCTTTGCTATAGTTTAAAAATCTTATATTAAATTATCAAAAAGTCCTAATAAAAGACATAACAAAAAAAGTGTCTTGAATTGTGACTTTGTTGCACCGAAGGTGGGATATATATATATTGAGTTTCCTTCAGCCGAATTGAGTAACTTCCTCCTTTTTTGAAGTCGGTTAAAAAAGACTTCATCCAAACCGGCAACGAATCATTTTAACTCTCTCTTCTACTACTAATCCTTCACGATTTACTAAAAATACCGAGCTGAGCTTTGTCACCCAGGTACTATGCAAGTAACTTAAGTCCTGATAACGGATATATACTAAGTGCGCTTAAAAACATCGATAGCCTTCAGGCTCAGTTCGCGTAATTTCGATATTTTATTTTTGACATTTTTTAAATATCAATACTCGTATTATAAGAACAGATTGTAAATTTTATTGAACGTATATTTGGCATAACACCGAATAGGATTTAATATTTATAAACAAATTAATTTTATGTAGAATATCCATTTATTAATCAGTTTAGACTGCATGTAATACATAGCAAATAATCAAAGAACAAATAACTTTATACTTAAGTATTCTATATGTAAACACCAATATATTTAAAATACTATGTAATTAAAAAAAATAAAGAATTCTCTGTAATCTGCCAAATTCTATCAATTTTTTGAATCGTTTTCTGGACCAGACCTAGCCCGGATCTAGTATGCCTTACCATACTTAATTACATTTTACATCAGGCTATCCTTATCTGGACCAGACTTGGTCCTGATAGGACTTGCCTAATCTGACATGCCTCATTCTATCCTAATCCGGTCCAGATATATGATCTGGTTAAGCCTGACTTGTTTTCTAGTCGGGATTGATCGAACACTATCACATATTCTAACATAGCATGTATTTAGTACCAAGACATGTAAATATAAAATTAGTGTGGTTATTTCTGAATTTCAAGTGAATGAATTATTTTTGTTCTGTTTCTGTTCTCATAATAACAGACTTTTCCAGCATTAGTAGTAGTAGTATAGTTAGTATTTGTAGCATTCTTGAGTATAGTTCTCAAATAAGTAAGTTCCTATACATTTATACAGGATTTAAACCTATAAAATATTTAATGGAATTAAGCCAAGAAAAACCGCCGGTATAAACTAGTTACCATAATTAGATCGGAGAGTTAATTGCAGGGTCGAAAATAATCTTCCGATATTGCCATATAAGTAACGCCCGAATGTTTAAGCCATTTACTAGACTTTAGTTTACAAGGGAAGGGCACGAGGTGAAAAACTGACAGTGAGATGAGTCTTCATGTAGAAGAAGCCTCTCTTTTAGTTTTTTTTTTATACAACTAGGTCGGCAAACAAGCGTACGGCTTACCTGCACACAGGTGAACAGGTCACAGCAGGAAATATCCTTAAAATCTGGAGCAGCCCAACTGGGGAAATAGCGCTACCTTGCAGAAGAAAGAAAGTGTATTATTTAGATCATACCTAAATAATACTGTTTTCAATCAGTGTAGGGTTCCTCTGGTGAGTAAGGTGATCCTGGGGTGGATTGGGGGTATGGTTAGCAACACGCTTGCGATGCTTCTGGTGTTTCAAGCATTTGTAAGCTACTATGGTAGCTTACAAATGATAGTTCATGGTACGTCATTGCTTAGTATCGTAATCGCTTACCATCAGATGAACCGTACGCTTGTTTGCCGATCGAGTTGTATAAAAAAATATACAAAAGATAATTATGCATTCCATTCCACAGAGGCACGAAAAGCTTAGGTGGAGAGTAAGCGCTTTGTTAGGTCCTTATAATTACTTACATAATACTCATTAAATATAAGTATATTAAATTTGTCTATCATTTTGTCTATCATTAAAATATTCGTCTATATCATCATAGTAACATTTAGTAATTAATATCTTCTTTGCTTTATTTATAAAATTTATAATCAAATTATTTTTCACTCTTTAGGGATCTTATTATTCATTTTTATCGACTGGACATACGTGCTGGATAAGTGTAGTTAAAGTCGAGCACTTGTTAGTTGTAATTAATTTTTTAACCGACTTCCAAAAAAGGAGGAGGTTCTCAATTCGACTGTATTTTTTTTTTTTTTTTTTTTTTTATGTATGTTACATCAGAACTTTTGACCGGGTAGACCGATTTCGACAAATTTTGTTTTAATCGAAAGGTGGTGTGTGCCAATTGGTCCCATTTAAATTTATTTGAGATCTAACAACTACTTTTCGAGTTATATCTAATAATGCGTTTTTACTTGACGCTTTTTTCGTCAACCTACGTTGTATTATACCGCATAACTTTCTACTGTATGTACCGATTTTGATAATTCTTTTTTTGTTGGAAAGGGGATATCTCTAGTTTGGTACCGTGATAAGGAAACCAGGATCTGATGATGGGATCCCAGAGAAATCGAGGGAAACTCTCGAAAACCCGTAATAACTTTTTACTGGGTGTACCGATTTTAATAATTTTTAATTTAATCGAAAGCTGATGTTTATCATGTGGTCACATTTAAATTTTATCGAGATCTGATAACTACTTTTTGAGTAATTTTTGATAACGCGTAGTTGCTTGACTATTTTTTCCTCGATCTACGTTGTATTACTTGTCGATGTAATTGAAGTCGGTTTTTTTTTTTCGTTTGCGAGCAAACACAATTATTTTGGAAAGTAAATAAAGTAGGAAAATCAATGCTATATCTCCATAGAATCACGCCGTAGTTAAGCCCAGAGTGTGCATAAGCATAAGTTGATATTACTACACGAGTGTCTTTTAATCTCTCGTAATGCGTATGAAAAATTGGCCAACTTTGATTCAAGTTTTTGTATGTGCGCTTTCCAATTAATAAGGGTGCCTATAACAATACCATAAAATTACGCATTCATAGATTCATTCAGTCCTACATATATTTACGTATTCTTATGTAATTTCTTTATAAGTGTTATCTAAATTTAGTCCCTTTATGAGGATGAATGATTATTATTATAGCTTTTTTAAAATTGATTATAAGATACATTATTAGACATTATTATTCTAATTTTATAAGACGAAGTTAATAAGGATGATATCATCAGCAAACAATAAGCATGGTTATTTATATATTTATTAATTTTTATGGCAACAAACAGTACATAATAAATTTTATACTTAGCACATACCTAAAAACTATTACTAAAACAGTTTCCAATTATTATTTAACATATAATAAAGTACGTACGGCGTAGATACGCCGAGCCAAGCAAAACTTAGATTGAATAATTGAGATTATAGAGAGAGTGTGAAATTATTTAAATTACCAATTAAGGTTCCTCCATTTTTTTTATGTCACTAGGTCGGCAAACACCGTAGCTTATGGACACCTGCAACACCAGAAGCATCGCAAGCGCGTTGCCGACCCAATCCTCAATCCCACCAGGAGCTCTGGTCACCTTACTCATCAACAGGAACACAATACTGCTTAAAAACAGTATTATTTTGCTGTGATGTTGAGGTACTATCCCAGTCGGGCTGCTCCATATTTTGAGCAGGAAATTCCTGCTGTCCCCTACCTCAGTTATGCGGTGCCCTACCTCAGTTATATCTTAGGCAGGTCATTGATGTAAATTAAAAATAGTAAACATCCAACGACCTTTCCCTGGCGGATCTATTTATAAGAGTGTTTTCAATTCGATTCGATACTAGATAACGACCGCCGCGGTCAACGTACTTGGGCTCCCCGATTGATGCAAAGTAGTCACTAAACGAGTTAGCTACTTTTTTTTTTGTATTTAAGATAAACATATTATTTATTTTAATTTTAACATTTGACATTTCTTCAATATTAATTTTATTTGTTTTTTGGTATATATTATACATAGTTTTTACCTTGTTTTTTTGAATTTTTTGTCCTATTCACTTAGTATAATTTTTGAGCATATTATTGCTTCTTTAGTTTTTCTCATGTTGTTTATAATTCCTGTTTAGGATCTGGTTTTTTGATTTTGTGGTGAGTATTATTAGCAAGCTTTTATTTTTGTGCGATTTTTGTAAGACGGTAGTTTTTCAATATTTTTTCTTGTTAATTCTTAGTTTAATTCGTTGTTTGGGTATATACTGATTAAGTTATACAGTCATTAGCTCGTTATATGAATTATACTTATCTATACTATTATTATAAAGAGGTAAATTTTCCAACTTTGTTTGTATGTAGGGGGTAATCTTCGCAAATACTGATCCGATCATGAAAATTCTTTCCCTTACAGAAAGCTACACTGTTCAGAAGTGATATAGGCTATATTTTATTTTAATTGCACAAAAAAATCAGTGAAAAATAATAGTATATGTAAATGAAGTCGGAGAAATACGAGCGAGATGAAAACTTTACTTGTTACCCCAACGAAGTGGGCCCGGGTCGGCTGGTCTTTTATATTTTAACGGATCAATAATATTGTGCATAATTATTAATTATAGTTTTTAATTAAAATTTTGACTCAGTCACTGAACAAAAATTGAGAGAGTTCGACAAGGAAGACTTAATGCATCCATCATATTATAGCCTTGATCTTGCACCCTCGGATGTCCATCTGTTTCGGTCTCTTCAGAAATCTATAGGTAGTATAAAGTTAACAACAAGAGAAGACTGTCAAAACTACTAGTCGCAGTTTTTTAATGAGAAGTCCCAAAAATCCTACAGCAACGGAATCCTATCACTATCTACGAGATGGTGGCAAATTATTGAACAAGATGGAATATATATAATATAATTAATGTAAATAAATTTTGTACGATCTTAGGTACCTTGAAATCTATATAAAATACGAAGAATTTTTTCCATGACCTAGTATTTGTTATAATAAAATAATAGTGTGAAAATTCGACGTTACTTTTTTTTAATTTGTACCCCTTGGCTTTGGGTTATTGTCACCTGTATATAAAAGCACTTTCTAAAACACCATGATATAATATAAAAATATTGTTAAGTAGGTATTATACCTACTGTAACAAAATATCCAATTAACATTTGAAATTTACCTAATTTTGAAATAACAGTAATTACACTAATGAGCGTAGTCACAAACAAATTATACGTTGTAATCGCTTAACTTGTGTGATTAAAATTGTAGGGACGCAGAATGTTACACTGATTTACAAAGTCATTGGAAAGTTTTGACAATAATTAAACCAAGTCAATTTCACTTATAAAATATGAGTATCGTTAATAATTTGCTACAATATTAAGTCATTTTTTATCCGAAAATATCTCTATCTTTTAAATTGATAGGATTTTATAAAGTATTTCGTATAAATAATAATATTTCATTAGTCTATATTTACCACTTCGAAATAACAGATTTTCTTCGATAGACTTCTCTATGGTAAGGATTACGGAGAGTTTTATATATATAAGTAATACGTGGTATAAAATCGAAATAGTATATTTGTATCGAAAATAAAATATTTACTAAAATGATTATTTACATTAAAAAATAACAAAAAAACTGTCATTAAATGACTTAGTACGTAATTATAATTAGAAGAAGAAATAAGTAATAATAACATTTCAAACTGCGCTTTAGAACTCCACTGAAATATTGATTTCTTAATTGTGTGTAAATTCTAATCTAAATTGTTGTAACTGACCCTTTTTAATTATAAATTCATAAAACTAAATAATATTACACGACACGTCATTAGACATATGCAGTAACCATAAACAGTGGAGGCTCTTCCCTACGCTGCACCATGGCCAGTATGGATTCATGCCACAAAGGGGAACGGAGGAAGCCCTCTACGATCTAGTTGGGCATATCAGGAGGGAAATTAAACTAAAAAAGATAGTGCTTCTGGTATCGCTCGATATAGAGGGCGCTTTCGACAATGCATGGTGGCCAGCTCTAAAAAAACAGCTGATAGAGAAACATTGCCCGAAGAACCTCTATGCCATGGTCGTTTCATATCTAAAGGACCGAAGGGTCATAGTAAACTATGCCAGAGCAACCTGCGAGAAGGAAACGACGAAAGGTTGTGTCCAGGGATCCATAGGTGGACCGACTTTCTGGAATATTATCCTAGACTCGCTCCTTACACGGTATGGGAGTGTACTGCCAAGCCTTTGCGGATGATGTGGTCCTCGTTTTCTCGAGCCAGAAAACCAGCAACCTGCAAGCCTCGGCCGAATCCACCCTAGCTGCCGTACAAGACTGGGGTAAACGCAATAAATTGAGCTTCGCACCAAATAAAACCAATGCGATGGTCATGACCAAGAAGCTCAAATATGACATCCCCATAGTCCATATGTCCGGCACTCGCCTGAGGCTTGTAGAAGAAATAAAACTGCTGGGGCTCATTTTGGACTCTAAGCTCACATTTAATGCGCACGCGTCCGCTGTGTGTAAGAAAGCGGCGAACATATATAAACATTTAGCGCGCGCGGCAAAGGTGTCTTGGGGTCTAAACGGAGAAATAGTACGGACCATATACGTGGCGGTGATAGAGCCCATCGTCCTGTATGCGGCAAGCGCGTGGTCTACAGCAGCACAGAAGTTGTCCATTAGAAAACAACTAGACTCACTGCAGAGAGGCTTTGCGCAGAAGATCTGCAAAGCGTATAGAACGGTGTCTCTAACATCGGCACTCATCCTATCAGGCTTACTCCCCCTTGACCTTCGGATCCGAAAAGCGGCCATACTTTTCAAGACCAAGAAAGGTCACTGCGAGGACTTTCTTCCGCCAGGTAGAGAGCTGGAGCGCAAGGTGGGCCCGATGCAAAATCCCCATCCATCTCTACTCATGACAACCGAGTACGAGCGCTTGGAGAGTCTGAATCCCGAAGACATGGAAAAACACCACATCGTCGGCTCACTCACCTACACTGACGGTAGCAAAATCGAGAGCAGAGTAGGAGCTGCCCTAACCTGGTGGGACAAGAGTAGGGAACTCAGATACTCCACATTCCGGCTAGAACCGCACAATACCGTCTTCCAATCGGAGATGTACGCACTCTTTCGAGCTGTGGACATGACAAGAAAGTCGAAGGAGGGCTCTATTAACATCTTGAGCGACTCTAGATCGTCACTCGATCTACTTAGGAGTCCTTCGGCAACTCACCCTCTGGCCATTGAGATGAAGAGTTGCATCAGGCAGATCCATGAGGAAAATAGGACAGTGCGGTTCTTTTGGTTGAAGGCTCACGTGGGAACACCGGGCAATGAAAGAGCGGACGAATTGGCCAAAAAGGCGGCCCTTACTAAGAAAACAGCCCCTGACTACGATAAAGTACCTATATCGTACGTCAGACGGCTGATACGGGAAGAGACCGTCAGATTGTGGCAGGATAGATACAATTCTTCGGAAACTGGATCGGTTACGAAAATATTCCTACCAGATGCAAAGACCGCTTGCAAACTGGTAAGGAAATCGGCGCTAACATCTGTCGACACACAGATTCTGACCGGCCACGGAGGATTTGCGGCGTATCTTCACAGATTCCACCTCCGAGACGGTCCTTCGTGTATTTGCGATCCGGATTGCGAGGAGACAATTCTACATATCATATTGGAATGCCCGAGATTTAGCAAAGAGAGACTGGATTTGGAAACAAAACTCCAGAAGGGACTAGAGCAATCTTCGCTCCACACCATCATGGAGAATGATGCCGAAAGGGCTGTCTTCCTCGCATTCGTAAGAAGCGCCGCATCAAGGGCTGCCAAAAGAAATGGCTCAACCGCTCTACCTCTAGCTGTGACATCCGTACCACAGACCACACACACAGTCACCGCAAATACAAATACAATTACACATACACAAACACAACAAACAGATCGGTCGACTACCGTGCCTGCCATTCAGTGCCCACAACCCCGAACGCTGTTGGGCCACATCACCCAGACCATCCGGTCTCCTCTGCTGAAGATTATACAGAGGAGGGCCAATCAAAACGCACCTCCGGAATCACCCGCTCCGAGCAAGACGATAGAGTCCCTACTTGGAGAAGGCAACCGTAGCGGAGAAGTGGGCATAAGCACCAAATGCATAGCCCTCTTCATGGACAATGAAGCGGAGAGATTGGGAGTAAGTTTCTGTCGCTTCGAGGGGTGGGATCGACTGGTGGTTTCCCCGGGGCTCGCCCTGCTGTTAAAAGGTAGCACAGAAAAAACAAGCGTTAAAAAATCAAAGATCGATACGCTTGCGCAAAAATACGGGGACGACTCTACCTGCCGTCTGGTGCAATTGCACAATAAAGCGATAGTGCTATTCGCGTGGGGGGAGAAGTCAGCCTTTGCGCAGGCCAGCTCGTGGCTGCAACAGCTGGGTGAATCCTCCGGGGGTGTCCCTGGAAAAATCAGCGTGGACTCTATGAGAGTTGGTTACGACAGAGATGGCGTATCGGATAGATACGGATGCCTACTAGCGTCAAGACACCACCAAATCATAGCCTATGAGGACAGGGGGGAGGATCTGGGCTACTTAAAGCCCAGATCACAACCACTTTCACCCCCTGCATGGCCGACTCTCGAGGAGACTGCTCTCAGTGGCTCGGAGCGACTGCAACAAAAGGCTGAGGCGAAAAAGAAAATGGAGGGACGACGCGACCCCGAAGATAATACTCAAAAGGCGAAGCCCCGACTGATGGCGATAGCAAAGTTCGTCCAGGCTACCATCTCCCCCAAAAGAGGTAAAAGACTGTCCCACCTTTCCCCAAAATTGGCGGAAACGAGTGAGCTGCAAATGAAAGCAATAAGCAGATTTACCAAGGATGAAAGTCCGAGGTACTCTCAAGCACCATCAGCCACTCGAACGAGGGCCGACATGGGGCAAGTAACACCACCCAGACTTCGACCAGCATCCACACCACTACAGCATGCGGAAAATGCGCTGATCGAGTTCCTGGCCATAACAAATGCTAACCGTGAGGTAAGCCTGGCCATATGCAAGAAAATCATGCAGACCTACCAGTACAACCATGAAAAGTTGCTGGAGATGGAACTCGAAGAAGCCGAAGCAGCCATTTATAATAACGACACCCGGCAAGTCCTCAATGGCAACATGTCGGGAAGATATATGGCTGCATACAACATCACGTCAGGCTTCGTGGACGCAGTCGAGGACGAGGGACAGAACGACGAGATTCAGACCTTTCACACACCGAAAGGGGACCCGTTGGTGGTGGTGGCCAAGTGCACGAGGGTGATGCTGGGTGATAGGGTGCTCGGGATGGCTAAAACCATCATTAGTGACCCGGATGCCGAAGGCGCTTTCGGGGCTTGGAGGCTACCGCAACTGAGATGGACAAACGGGGTACCCGGATGCGGCAAGACAACTCACATAGTCAGGAACTTCGATGAGGACGGCGAAGTCGTAGTCACAACCACGATCGAGGCAGCGAAAGATCTTAAAGAGAAGTTGGCGCACCGCTATGGCAATAAGGCCAAAACGAAGGTGCGCACAATGGCGTCCATACTGGCAAATGGTTTTCGTGAGGGCGTTAAGATAAGCCGATTAACGGTAGACGAAGCCCTTATGAACCATTTCGGAGCCATAGTCATGGCTGCCCGGCTATCGGCAGCAGAAGAGGTGGTCCTCATCGGAGACGTAAACCAGCTGCCGTACATCGACAGGGAAAACCTGTTCGAGATGCGGTACAGCAGACCTTACCTGACAGTAGGTATCTCATGCGAGCTGTCCTGCACGCATCGAAACCCAAAAGACGTTGCTTTCGCCATCAGTGAGGTGTACGACGGGATCTACAGCTCGAGCCCGATCATCCACTCGTTGCGCATGGAAGGATTCACCGACTCACGAATACCAGCAGAACAGGACCGGACCCTGTACCTGACTTTCACGCAAGAGGAGAAGAAGGCGTTGATAGGTCGGGGATACGGAGCTGGGGAGGGGTCGAGAATCCTGACCATTCATGAGGCGCAGGGACAGACGAGTGAAAACGTCATTGTTATCCAGACGAGGGCGGAGAGGCTTCGAATCCATGACAGTGTCTCGCACGCGGTGGTCGCGGTGACTAGACACACTAACACCTGTGTCTATTACACCGACGACAAGGACGACGCAATTGGCTACTTCGTCAGAAAGGCGGTGGAGGCTAACCGTAGGCAAATTCTCGAGCACAGCCTCAAAATGGCGATCCATAATTGGGATGCGAATGTTATTGAGGATGTGCTCGCGAAACTGGCGGCGGGCGCTGGTTTAGAAAAATGAGAGTGGCCGTCGACAATGCGGTAAATTAACAATGTAAGTCACACAATGTAAATTATAAAGCATGTAGTGCATTATAAAATTAATGGAGCATGTAGAAAAAAAAAAAAAAAAAAAAAAAAAAAAAAAAAAACCATAGTCGTAAGTGATTATTCTAGTTATTGTTATTTAATTTAATTGTAATAATTATTCTAATTATTATTATTATATAATTATATATATCTCTCACGGTCGGTTTTGGACTCACTACGAACACTGCAATGTTGAAAATAATACGCCTCAATACTTGAAAATTAAAATTAAAATAAAAAAAGGCATGGGCACTCAAGAGCCTATGGATGTTAAAATTTAAATAAAAAAAAAAAAAAGTAACCATAAACAACAATTATTGTCTCTAAGAGTTTACGCGACAAAGCTTCGTTTGACGGTCTGCGAGTTGCGGCGTGCGGGGCAATACACGAACCCAGCGACGCCGGCGGCGTCTACCAGGCACTACTAACTGAGGTAGGGCACAGCAGGAATTTCCTGCTCAAAATATTAAGCAGTCCGATTGGGGTAGTACCTCGAACTTACAGAAGATCACAGCAAAATAATACTGTTTTCGAGCAGTATTGTTCCTGTTGTGAGTACGGTGACCAGAGCTCCTGGGGGATTGGGGATTGGGTCGGCAACGCGCTTGCGAAGCTTCTGGGGTTGCAGGTGTCTATAAGCTACGGTAATCTCTTACCATCAGGTTAACCGTACGATTGTTTGCCGACCTAGTGATATATATATTTAAAAAAAAACTTCCCTTTTAACATCCGCGAAGAACAGATCGATTGGGCGCCGTTACTTTATACCTTGTATATTCTAAAAATACAAAATTATACAGTCCACACGTATTTTATTAGACCCATATAGGGACCTAACACTAAGTAATACGCATATAACATAATTTTATGCGAGTGAAACCGCATGACACGCCTTATTAAATTAATATACCAAACAAACAAATATTTTCTGTAAACATAAGACTACACTATATCACTAAGCACAAGACCAATCTTGCTCTTAAAATATTGCACGAAAAATTTTTAATATCCGGAAAGCAACGTTTAAAATAAAATATGTGTTTAATATATCGTACTAATATAAAGTTCATGAATTATTCGTTAAAATAAGCCTCTCTCTTTCCTAACCGTTTTTGTAAACTGTCCTCAGGGGAGCTTTGGTAATATGTTTCATCTTATAAATACATATGTAAAAAAAATCGATTCCATTTTCTATGCAGAACCAATTACAATCTGTTGCCTTTATTAAGCCCTATAACGGTATGAAATCCTTTTTTATTATGAGAAACACGATATTTTGCATAAGCATATAATGTTAAACATAGTATACAAATAACATACCTTATGTAATTATAAATATCTAGACTGTGTATAAGTCTACTAAGCTTAAATAATAAATAATAATAAATAAATATCTTATAACATTTATGTACACACTATATACACGGTCATCTGTTCCTATGGTAAGCAACCTAATGCTTGTGTTTCAGGTCACAGACTGTTATAACCATACTTTGTTCTATAAATATACATAGAAATAATACATATATAAATAAATACAAATATTACACCCAGACTCATGCGGGAATCGAACCCGCAACCCGCAGAACAGAAAGCAGGGCCACTACAAACTGCGCCAACGGGCTAGTCATAGTCCATATATAGTTTCCATATTTGATTTTTATTTTATGGGACAAATTGACAAATACCAATTTCTGTTAATTATGGACTTCAGATATGATAATTATATAGATAAACAAACCGCTTTGTTTAAAATATTTTATTCAATAAATAAATTTAAATATACACTATTATAAAATTCTGAAATAATTTAATCAATTTCAAAAAGTCGTATCACGTAGAGGGTGCTCAATCCGATTCTACGTGGACGTTGAACAAGTCTTGTTACTAAGATATATTTGCAACCGACTTCAGCTAATTTTGAGGGTAAAAACCCGACTCGTTATAAAATTCTTTGGATTGAATATTTTTATAGCGCGAGCCGCGTTGGCGCAACGCTCACAGCCATGGATTGTACCTGTTGCGCTGGCGGTTGCGAGTTCGATCCCCACACATGACAAACATTGGTATTGGCCATACAGATGTTTGCCGTGGTCTGTAGTCCTTGTGGGTCTCCCCACCGTGCCTCGGAGAGCACGTTAAGCCGTCGGTCCCGGTTGTTATCATGTACACCTGATAGCGATCGTTACTCACAGTAGGAAATATATCCGCCAACCCGCATTGGAGCAGCGTGGTGGATTAAACTCTGATCCTTCTCCTACATGAGGAAAGAGGCATATGTTCAGTAGTGGGATATTACAGGCTGAAGCGAATATTTTTACATATTTACAATTCATAACTTAAGAACTAAATATTTACAGGTATTTATGGTACAAATCATGTCCTCGTGGAATGGCGCCAAGAATGCTGGCAAAATTTTCTCGTTGAATCGCTATGCCGATTCTCTGGGCAAAAACTGCATCAGCTCTCTTGTTACCAGCGCAGGCAACAAGGCGAGGCGTTGTCTCTTTTTAAAAAAAAATTAGCACTGCTGCTCCAAGGTTCAAGTGTTCCGACTGCAAACGACACAAAGATGTAATTTGGAATTAATAACGAATATTTGTGCCACTTAGTCGTTTCAGCTTTTTCCGCAGCGGCTCCCGCTGTTAAGGCTGTTTCCCTGACATGAGACGGAGCAATTGTGTCAACGCAGGTTGCATCCCTCAACAGCACCCGTCTCCTTTCCCAAGGAACCCACGTCAATCCATCAGGTATCTTGCCATCATCGAGACTAATTCCAGTAGGCCGGATAAGAGAAGAAACATCGATGGTCGCAAGAGCTCTTTTTATGGTATCATTTAGGGAACCATGGCGGGAAATCCTACCTGAACTCTTATTGCAGGAAAGGCCGTGCAGTCAAAAAGAATCAACCTCAGTCCTTTCCACACGGATATCTGTGTTCAAAGCACAGCGGAGCTCCCAACCGGAGACCGACGGTAATTCTAAAACTTACATTGTGTGTTACAAAGTGTACTAAGGTTTTTTGACGGCATTGCGTGTAACCAGTGACTATTTTTTGACAAAGCTAGAAGCATTCATTAAACATGATCATTTAGTAATTGAACATGTTATACACTAACTTTTTTTCTTTGTATTTCATTGACTTTACTTTGAGAGAGTTACGAAAAGTGTGATCGGCCGAGGCGAACGGAAGTTGAGAGAGATATATAAGTTATTGAAGATAGCAAGAGAAAGAGTTTCGATTCGTATATTACCGTAGCAGCTAAAGAAATTTTACTTCAGTCGTGTGGTCAGGTACACTCGTGTTTTTATATACACACCCTCGATGATTTTTCATAATTAAAAATAATAATTTTATTTTATTTTATGAAGAAATATTTAGCAGCTTAACACCACTACGACTTTATTTCAACACATCTCAGCTTAACATCCCAACAGCACTGGAATTCGACAGCCACACCGTAACATCTGCGTGTATTTATATTACCTACCCTCCACTACGCCAACAGCCAGTCACACAGCTATATTATTTCGTCTTAAAAAGTTAATAAAGGATAAAGAATATATTTATGTGAGTAGACAGATGAGCTGATATAAAAATCGTTTAAATGTGGTATAAAAACCTGATTTTAATGCCATTGATAATTCATAGCAACCTACAATACTATCCAAATTAAATTAAATTTTTATGCGCTATAAAAATATCATCATCAAGGTCGCTATAACATCTTTGTAATTTCTTAATATTAAATATTTTAGTTATATTTGAATGAATAGATCAGATGACGAAATTCTTAGAGACACAAATAACATACTTAGCATGTAAGTTATGAATATTTTAGACAGTTCATAAAACATATATTTACTTACTGAGGGACTTATATTTTTTTTGTACAACTTTATAACCTTAACACGTGAGGACTAATTATTCAAAAATTAATAAAAATAATTTGTTGAGAGCATTCTACATGTTAAAAATATTCAAAGGAAAAAACTATATTTTTAACAAGCTAAAACAAACAAGCGTATGGCTCATTCTCTTTTATCTACCAATTGATCTATTGTTAAACAAAATAAATAAATAAAATAAGTCTGTTATTAAAGCAGTTTTGCTATTTTTTAATAATTTTATAGTCCTAATTTGCATTTCAATATTATTTTCTATTCAAACACTTAAGTATATGCTTTCGCTGCTCGTGTCATATTTGTTCAACATAAAATATTATGTAGAATTTTATAATCGAATAGCAAACCTGATTTTTTATGATCAGACATTAGAGCGCTTCTTCACTAGGGTTGTCTATTCGTCTTAGTGTAAGAATCTTAGACAAAATAAAATGACATAATTTAAGTGACTGTTAAAAATCGAGGTAAAGATAATAAAGGGCAATGAAAACAAACATTACTGATGTTTACATTATATTTTATTGTACATTTTATATTTATTTATATTTTTTGCTCACTGTTTTTGTCACTCTCAGTTTCGTTGTTTCACACGATTTCATACCCCACATTTTTTCATACCGGACCTTATATCATTTATCTTATCCGCGCCTTACATTGTTTCTTAAGGGCTTCTAAGGATCTATAATAAGATCTATAATAAATATGTTACAACCCTACACAAAAACGAAAGTGTGTTTCTCAAGGTGACCTAGTATAACAGGTAATTATCGGACGGGTCACAACTATCGTTCAAAGATCGATTATCAAGCCGAACCCGGGGTCATAACAATGGCGTGACCATTTGACCATTATAACAAGTAATATACCACTATAATTTATGTCAAATATGAGTGAATAGGACAAGTTGGTCTTATCTGATGATCGAATAAAACGTTAACTAAAATGTAAAAATAAACAAAGTGTAATAAAATTAAAAATATGTTATTACTAGCTGTGCCCGCGGCTTCGCCCGCGCTTAAATCACAAAGTTTTCCCGGCAAACTTCCAGTGAAACTCAAAATCTCATCAAAATCGGCTTAGTCGTTCCGTAAACCTTCCTCTTGAAGCCCTCTCTCCATTGGTAAAACCGCATGAAAAACCGTTCAGTAAATTTTGAGGGAATCGATCACGTACACTTTTGGGGACTTATTGTTATAATACACTAACTATTGCCCGCGACTACGTTCGCGTGGTTATGAAGATATGCATTACTATCAAGATGTTTAAGCAAATTATTTTTTTATTTCAGTCACTTGAAATGCTTATCACACTGAGTAATTTTTTAAAAGGCACAATTTGGTATAATTTATTAGTTATTTTTATAAAACCTCTCTATACACCACATTTTTAGTTCTATTTTCAGGCTGCAGTATAAATAACCTAGCAGGCGAACTTATAGCTGCTGTATATGTTTCATACAAACTATCAACCTCAATCAAACGCCCTTAGCAGCGGAATATCAAAAAATCCGTTCTTAGCGGACGTTTACTAACTATAATCTACCTCCCTGCTAAATTTCATCTTTCTAAAATCACTCCAGCAGTTTTTGGGTTCTCGCGATGAGTGAGTCAGTGACATTTCTCTTTTATATATATAGATTACGATGCATTATTTGGATATCTCCTCACCATATAGATATAGAGCATACATTTTAAATTTTAAGTCTCATACTTTAAAAACATAGGACTTTCATACAAACTTCCGACCCCCGTTTTATCCTCTTAGGTGTCGAGTTTCGTAAAATTCGTTCTTAGCGGATGTTTACGTCCTATACAAAACCTACTTGCCAAATTTCAAATATGTAGGTGTTATAGTTTCGGAGATTTCGTGATAAGTGGGTCAACCTACCATCCCCCGTTTTAACCCCAAAAGGCAGTTGCTTTCTAAAGATATATTATTTAGACACCTTCTCACCATCTATAGAGCATACATTTTAAATTTCAAGTCTCTTACTTCAAAAACATAGGATTTTCATACAAACTTCCAACCCCCGTTTCACCCCCTTAGGGGTCGAGTTTCGTAAAATCCGTTCTTAGCGGATGTCTACGTCCTATAAGGAGCCTACTTGCCAAATTTCAAGTTTGTAGGTGTTATAGTTTCGGAGATTTCGTGATGAGTGACCTTTCGCTTTTATATATATTATAGATTATAGATTATATAGATTATAGATTGCTAAACAACATTAGGAGGAAGAAAGACTAAACTTAAGCTAAAAACTAAAATGTCCCAGATTGAGGATATGAAACCTTGTCCAGTAATTATCGTTTATTTCTAACGACTTTATTAATTAGCATGGAAATAAGTTTTTACAGATCATAAAAAAAATGAAAACTAAAACAAAACTTTTTATGTGACATTGAGATTATATTAATTACTACCCTGTTACAGCTGTAGCCGCGACTTTGTCCGCGTGGAATTTAACAAAAAAGCTATTGTTCTGTTCGTAGAGTTATAAAATAAATACATTTCTAAAATAAAAGTAGACTAAGTTTCTTCTTACTATATCTTCTATCTGCCAATGAAAGTCCGGTCAAAATCGGTCCAGTCGTTTCAGAAATTAGCCGGAACAAACAGACAGACAGACACACAAAAATTGTAAAAATATCATTTTGGTATATATATCGTGTATACATCCATATGCATTTAGTAAAAAGCGATTATTTTAATATTACAAACAGACACTCCAATTTTATTTATTTGTATAGACTAGCGACGCGCCCCGGCTTCGCACGGTTGCAAAAACTATCAGTGTTCCTCTATCATATTATGCATGTATTTTACATATAAACTTTCCTCTTCAATCACTCTGTCTATTAAAAAAAACGGCATCAAAATACGTTGCGTAGTTTTAAAGATTTAAGCATACATAGGGACAGAGAAAGCGACTTTGTTTTATACTATGTAGTGATTACATTGGAATGTTTCAAGGTCATTTATCATTTTTAGTTCCTATTTCTTTGGGAGCGCGCGGGTCACGACCTCTAGAAAACTAATAATTTATGTAATTGACATTAAGTTGGTTTATGTTCTGCATATTATTATCAAATTTCAATAATTTCGATGATTTAATTTTATTTCTTTCCATTTAATTTCGAGAAGTCCATTTAGCATGTGTTTTGGTAATGTAATAAGTATAGGTTTTTCCAGGTGTATATGAGTGCCAGTATTTAATTTATCATTAGCGATTTATTTATTATTTAAATTTTCTGGTGTAGTCGGAAATGATCTATTAAACGATATACTTACGATTCTTTTAATATTAAGATTTCAATAAGATCTAAAGAAGTTCTTAAACCTTAACACAGATATTTCGGGTCCAGTACTTTATATAAGATATTTCTTTTGGCACTAACACAGTTTTAAGAAAACAAAATTAATTGTTTCATAAGTTGCAAAATTAACATATGTGAGGAATTTTACACTTTATCATGATGACAGATGTTGAACTGGTTTAATCATTTTCTATCATTCAGTCAGCGTACATTTTATTGCTAAATTTATTTTTGGTGATGATTTTATCGACGTCAACACATTTTATTTGTCTATTTTAACTTGTTAACAATAAATTCTATCGATAACTTTATACGGGGTTTTTCGTTTTAGATTAATTTATTTCAAAAGGTGTTTAATACTTATACCTTTATTACTATAATATAAAATAATATAGGGTAAAACCGGGATAGATGCCTCACTTTTTAAAATAGCCACCTAATTTTAAAAATATGATTTTTATACGAATAATTTTTATTAATGTAGCTAGCTCAATCCTTCATATTGAATTATGACTATTTTTTTTCAACCTAGCCAATGCAGATTAAGCAGAAATTAGCTTTTCGTGAACCCTTTGTTTTGAGGATAGATGCCTACCTATATGGATAGTTGCCTCACCATGAAAATAGTGAGTAGGATAGATGCCCTTTAAACCGTGTTAACGAAAAACCAAAAACCAAATGTTAGGTTAGGCTACTCCTAAAACATCGATTGTCTCCAAGAAACATGGGCCATAGCAATGAAAAAATTTTTGTGTTTTTTTATGTCTTTTAATTGTTATAATTAGAATATAATTTTTATATCACACAGATTATACTATATATATATATATTTTTTTATTAAATTTTACAAGTATTTATTCAAGAAAAGTATAAATTCTTAATTGTTGGTCTAAAATATTCATATCATGTGTCAACATGCACATTGCACAATCATACTTTCTCATCGAAAGCTGACTGTAAGTTTTCTATAGTCCAAGAACATACTCGAGCTCGCATTTCTTCCTTTCTTTTATATTTTCGTGGCATAGTTCTGCTAGAATCAGTAAAACATCCAAACATAAATATACCTAAATACATAAAAAATATAACAGACACAAAAAAAATTATACATATAAACTTACTCTGTATATGGTGAATGAAGGGATAGATAGTAACGATCGCTACCAGATGTATATGAAAACAGCCGGGACAGACAGCTTAACGTAATCTACGAGGCACAGTGGGGAGACCCTAAAGAATAGACTTACAAACTGGAAAGAAATATTTGTACAAATGCAAGCACCCCTTCCGATCGGGAATCGAACTAGCAAACTCTCGATGTTTAGGAGCATACATGGCTGCATGAGCCACTGAGAGGTTGTAATAGAATATACAAACCCCCCCAAAAAAAACGAATTTAGGAACATAAAATAAAAAATACTCGTACAAATATATAATGAATTTTTTATTTATGAAAAGTTAATTTCAGAGCCCTTTCTGTACCTTTCATCACTCTGCGTCAAGTCTAAGGGCACCTATACCTCAAAAAATCAGGGCAACTATCCTTTGTGATTGGGATAGATGCCCACGTATTTTTTAAATAAATTATAAACAAAATAGCATCTATTTACAACTATATGCAGACTCAATGACCCAATATATAGACGTGATGAAAAATATAACGGAATTTATTACTATTTATAAAATTATACAACCTTAAATACTAACCTTTAAAACTTTGACGTGTTTTTAAATTTCGCCACGGAGAAAATTACACACACGATCCAAACGCGTCCTTGCCACACGAATATCTGTGGATATCCGAGGTACGGGGTGTCTTCGACTCCTACTTATGCGATTAATTTTTATTTGTGAGTTCGGGATGTTAGGTTTTTAGAACATGAGGCATCTATCCCACTGCGGCATCTCTCCCGGTTTTACCATACTCTAAAAATGTTTAAAATAGATGTTGACTGATTTCAAATTAATTAAATGCGTATTTTCTTAACGCATAGTTCGATTGTGTGTGCTTAAATAAGCGTGTTAGCAGCCAAATGATTGGGTTTATATTACCACACAACAATGTCCACATATTTTCTTTTGTAATAAGTAAAGTAGGAAATTTTTTAAATTTTCTCAATATGAATAATAAGCATCGATATTAGAAACCACGCTGTGTCATTATTGGTATCGAACTTCTTGATTTTCGTATAAATACACTTCTTGAGACATTTGAAATAACTAAGCATTGTTTCGTGTCTACTATCTAGATTAATCGACTCCTGAATAGATTGCAAAAGTTTAAGCGATTACAAACGCTTTATTTGGTGTGAAAAAAAAATGATATGAAAATGGATTAGATAGGGGTAAGGTTATTTTTATTTCAAGAATCGTTTCAAAGCACCATTGTTCCAAAGTTGTAAGCTTTGAACTTCAAGCACGGAACATCCAGAAGTGCAAACAAATTTTATTACGAGCAATAATAAATATTATACATGGTATGTTAAAAATTCTTACTACAAGGATATTATGTGGTAAATACTAATTTTAAATAATAATCGAATCACTGATATAAATAGATTTTCTTATATTTAACGTATTTAAAACAACGTAACGTGAAGGAATTTTTAGAGAGACGTCAGTACAGCAGTGTGTGTTGAGAGTGAGGGTAGGGTCGGCGCGCTTGTGATGCCCCTAGTTTAGTAGATCATAGGCTTATGATAACCACTTAACATTAGGTGGACTTTATGCTTGTTTGCTACTCTAGCGGTAACAAAACTTTAACTTATAATTGATAGTTATCTTGTTTTGTTAAAAAATGGCGATTGATATATATTCATCTAGGTATTTTTTGTTTCATTTAGTAAAATTTATATCGTGATCACATCGTTAATCACGATAGTCGGCAATATATATCAATTTTATAGTCTTTATTGTGGGTAGAACTGACACCAATACCTACCCTGTTAGGGACCTGGCAAGTGATAATTGCAAATAATCGTTTCTTTTGGCAATTATTAATCACTTTACTCCTCAATGTTTTTAATAGTTTTATTTTTAATTTTTTATCCAACTAGGTCAGCGCACAAGCGTACCGCTCACCTGATGCTAAGCGATTATCGCAGCCTATAGACGGCTGCAACACCAGAAGCATTGCAAGCGCGTTGCACTCCACAGGAGTTCTGGTCACCTTGCTCACCAATAGGAACATAACACTCCTTGAAAACAGGATTATTTAGTTTTGATCTTCAGTAGTTTTTAGTATCATCTAAAAAATATCTCTCTGTTAGGCAGAGGCTCTATCTTACTGTGCCACCGTAAGGGACCTTGGTGTACAACTCGATCGGACTTTGTTGTGGTCAGTACAATTAAAAGAAGTCAGAAGAAAAAACTTCGCTGCGCTGAGCTCCCTACGGCACCTCAAGTCTTTTTTAGCAATTCCTACCAAAATTATGTTGGCGAATTCTCTCCTCCTATCGATTCTCGACTATGCAGATAAGTATATAATATACAGTAAGCTATAAATATTAATCTAACAGAGGACCAAATTAATAAGCTTGAGCGTCTTCAAAACTTTGCTATACGGTTTATATTCTGCCTTCGAAAATATGACCACGTTTCTGAATTTCGTTCCAAGCTCAAGTGGCTTCCAATACGTTCTCGCCGAAACTTTTTTTTTTATGTCACTAGGTCGACAAACAAGCGTACGGCTCACTTGATGGTAAGCGATTACCGTAGCTTATGGACGCCTGCAACACCAGAAGCATCGCAAGCGCGTTGCCGACCCAATCCCAAATCCCCCCAGGAGCTCTGGTCACCTTACTCACCAACAGGAACACAATACTGCTTGAAAACAGTATTATTTTGCTGTGATCTTCTGTAATGTCGAGGTACTACCCCAGTCGGGCTGCTCCATATTTTGAGCCGGAAATTCCTGCTGTGCCCTACCTCAGTTAAACCTGCGTACTTTATCTCTTCTGTATTGTGCGTTGTCTGACTCTAAGGCTCCGTCTTATTTAAAAGATAAGTTTGAATTTCTCGGGGACCATTCTCCCATAAGAACTTCGAGGAGACTAATGTTAAAACTGCCTGTTCATAAAACAAAATTTTTCAGACAGTCTTTCACCATTCGGGCAATTAAGCTATGGGATAATTTACCATTATATATAAAAGAAGCCAAATCACTCCCAACGTTCAAAAAATTAGTTAAAAGCATTACCTTAATACTGAGGGCGATTCCAATTTTATTATTTATTTTATTTTATTAAATTTTTTTCCTAATTAAGTTTATTTTTTTTTCTCAAATTTAATTTTTCAAAATGTGAATTTTTTTCACAGATCTATCATCCTAGATAATATAATATAAAATATTCTTTTGTAATTTATTACGCATATAATTACAATAGAATATTTTATATCTAATATGATGACTAATCAAATACATTTGCTGCAATATTTCATTTATAATAGACAATTTAGTGTCTAATGGTTCGTCTCTCTAGTGCAGTCGTCTGTCGTTTCATGGGTCACGGCCGATTATTTACAATTATTGGCATTTATGTTTCGATGAGACGAAAGGTTGTGTGCTCACATACGTTATAAATTAAAATGTATAGTATCCGGTGCGTTAAAATGTTGCGCGTCATATTGTCATTGTAATTAAATATTATAAAATACCATACATGTGATAAAATTGTAACAGATCAATATTTGTACATGAGTGTTATTATTATTGTTATAAAGTAGTAGTCTTTTTTGACGCAGTTTTTTAGAAGAGAGATGAATCACCAAAGCTAAAAAAAATACATTAAAGAAAAACTTATTTACTGTACAAGTTTTTTTTATAACTAATTTAAATATAACATGTATACATTTAAAAGTTATAGTTATGATATGTCTAGTGAATATATCATAAAGTGATCATTGGCCTCAGTCCGTCTATTGTAGACGATTTAGACAGTGTCAGACACTGTGTCGCCTAGGAAACTCTTCAGTAAAACGCAGAGTTGCTAAGCTCTGCGCTACCCTCTCGACCTCACTGGCTAGGCCCACAGGAACGACGAGTGGAGCCAGTACGGCTGCAGAAGTCTTTCGCATTTTAGAGCTATGCCACGATTGCTTGACGGACACCCCATTCCGGGTTTCAAATGAAGTTTTTCTTCTCCAGGATCCTGATGATTTTGAGCCACGTTTATCCCTCGGTCGCCTTTTAGACCCCCACAAAAGGGTTGGTGCTATTCTACTCGGCCGACACCACACGACACCATAGTGATAGCGTTATTAATATAATCTATTTTTTCAACTGTATTAAAATGAATGCTGTATCATTTTGTTATCATGAAAAATTAATACATATAATATAATTATAATATACAAAGGTCAGGGTCTATTATTATGACATTTCAAGGATTAAATAATGAATAAAATATCGGTAATAAATAAATAAAACATTTTATATATCTGCTTATTTTTTCGTTATAAATACTTCAAAATTACATGTATTTATTAATTTAAGACTTGCTCCTAGCCATCTCTCTTTTGAGTTGGGATTATGTGTGTAGGTACCTAGAATGTAATTATATAATCTAGATAACCTTCACTTTGTGACTAAAGAAAACATGGTAAAAAATCTATATATTTCTGCAAAGATTCCCGTATGTAATTTAAGCGCCATCAGCAACGGAGTGGTGTGTCAGAGTGCTTAGATCCAGGGTTATGTGCACAGTATACGTAATACGAAAATATCACAATATTAATGACTCAAAACTAAACCCAAAAATGTGGGTTCTTGGAAAATGTGAATACTTAACAAATCTTATTACAATTAAATGTAATTAGTTACTTTAATAAATATCTAAATCTTCAAGACAGTTAAGACTAAGTTTCGTATTATCACATACGGCTTAAGGCTATAAGGCTAAATTTGTCTTGGTAAATTATGGCACTGTACAGATTAAAATTAAAACCTAATTAACTTTATTGAGGTAGGGCTTAAAAAGAAACATATTCTTCAAAATTTTCAGCAGCTGGATGCTTGAATTTTATTTTCATCACATAAAACAAAATTAACAAAAATCAAAAAAATAAAAACTTAAGAAATTAAATACTGTATAAGACACAGTTTAGACTTCAAATGTAGAGGAATAAACTAATTTGAACCTGTATCTTTTTATTCGCAATACATTATCGTTTATAATATCACCTATAAATCTAGCTTTTAAATATAAATATAAAACAAAGAATACAAATTCCATAGGTGTTTTTAGTGAATCTTATAGTGTTGGTAAAGATTTTGTAAATATCAACATTTTTATTTGACATTTTGCCTAAAACCTGTCAGGTTTTTTTTAGAATTTATGAACAAATCAAGACACAAAAAATCTCGTTTACATCTTTACGATACGATATTTACAAAAAAAATTCGGATGTGTATAAAAGTTTTTAAGAGCAGCTCTTAATAAACTAGGGTTAGAAAACTTGTAACAGCATAGCTTTTATACAGTAAGCGCTATCTCAAGCTTTACACGATACTCAATTTGCTAGGTTCTAGTATGTATAATAGAAAGTATGGAGTTAAAACAACTCGCTCATTCACATTCACATTGTGCTTAAGTATACAATCCTGTACATTCGAAAAATTATAAGATAGATACAACAAAACTAAGCACGAAAGAATCTTGTGTTGCAGTAACTTGACCTTGAAATATTTCTGCAAATACAATTAAATAACATAAAACACTAGATCATCTTTTTTTTTAAATTAATTTCATTGTATTAGGGCACAGAATATAATATCTTGCTGAAAAAATGTAGCAAAGGCCCAAAGCATTACAGAAAATCATAGCTAAATAGTGTGTTGTTCTTGTGGTGAGTAAGGTAGCCAGAGCTCTTGCAGAATGTCGGGGTTAGTATCGGCAATACGATTGAAATGCTTCTGGAATTGCAGGCGTCCATAAGCTACCGTATTTGTTTGTATTGACGGTATGCTTGACACTGTAGTAATACAAAATAAGATAATATTGTTTAAAATTATTGAAAATAGATTTAATAAAATTTGCTAGCAATACGTCGTGAATTGAAAATGTAAACTAGATATATGTTATCCTATGTAATGGATTGGTAACGAATAATCGTAAAGCGAAAACATAAATAAAAGTCCCTGATACCTCGCTCTTTAGGTTTATCTCTTTTAAAATATCATTTTAGAACATGGAAGCAAGTTTTCGCATCCATTAAAAAACAAATAAAAGTAATAAGTAGGTAATTTAATTCACATTCCTTGCAACTGTTAAGAATTAACAAAAAAAAACATAGAATTTATTTATTCAATGCAAAGAAGTTTAGTATAAAAAAAAAATAATTTATTGCACTTTTTATTTAAGAAATGTCCCTAGTAACACATAATTTTGGAACAGAACTAGAAAATGACTTTATAATATGCTAGTCATAAAATTACTAGCTGTCCCGGCAAACGTTTTTATTATATATTTTTAAATACCTATAAATAAAATAAACAAAAAAAAAAAACATATAAGAGAACAGTCCTCCTCCGGCTGCAGGTTGAGGGCTAGGCTGCTGGTAGTAAGAGCTCCAGGCTGACGAACCTTTTTGAGTACGTACCGTCACAAAAATAACACTGCCTTTTGAATCCTTGATCCATATTTAGTGCTTTACGATATTGAAGTAAAAATTATAAAGGGAAATATCTGTAATTTATTCAGAATAATCATACATATAATAAATATTCCATATGGTACTGATTAATTGTAAATGTTAATTTTGTAATTACTTGTTGAGCTTAAATTTTTGGCGCGGAACAAAAGTTAATAAAAGACACCACCTAGAACTTAATAGCCAACGTCGCCATTCTGTCTAACTAATAGTGCTTAAATTAGTTTTATACGTGTTATACGTATTTTATTTGAGTTTTTAGCCGAGTTCAAAAAAAGGAGGAGGTTACTCAATTCGACCGTATATATTTTTTATTTTTTATGTATGTTCGGGCATAACTCCGTCGTTTATGAACCGATTTTGATATTTTTTTTTTGAAGTGAAGTATTATACAAAATATTATATATATTTATATGTATTTCTTAACTTTTACACAAAGTATTAAAACACTTCAAGACAAAAATTATTACATTATTACGTTTTTAAACACTATTACATTTCGAACAAGATATTTTACAAAAAGTTGGAAGTAAATATTTTGAAAATACAACCTGCACGCCTCCTTTAAAACTATTGATTGCAGCTTATACCTAGCAGCGCCCTCTATAATTAAATATTGAACCCAGACCCCCTGGAGCAGAAAGTAGGGTCACTACAAACTGCGCCAACGCTGGGCTAGTCAAAAGTAGCTTGTTTAGGAACTAATGATCGACCATACAACGGTAATAAGTTTTAGTTAGTGTTAGTTTATTTCTATATTGTTATGACAGAAACGTAAAATATTTATTGTAAAAAATTAAAGGATTTTTCAGCCTTCGTATTCAATAGACTTCTTAGTAAATATTTTCTTGACATAATAACAAAAAATAGCTTATTTCGTCAAGTGGTTCTCGCGTTATTTTGCTATCATCCGTAAATCCAAAACGTTGACGTCCAACATAATAATTTTTTAATCGATTCTTTTTACTTTTTAATAGTATTCCAAAAATATTTCAAACGATATTTAATTTATAGTTTAATGTGTCTTCTGTATAAAAATGTATATTTTATAGAATATAAATTAATTGTTATAATAATACAGAGGTTCAAGAGTAAGCGCTTCTCGTATTTTTCATTTTGTGAGAGCAAAAGCCTCCTCCTCGGAGTCGTGAAATAATGTGTCAGAAATCACTGTCTGATTGCGATATCTCACTTTCTTTTAATTTTAAGTAAATAATATTTATCAAAATTCTTTTTTCTATAGTACAACTTCCACTTATTTTTAAATTTAATAAGTTTTGCGTTTGGTTAGCGTGACAAACATAATTTTAACCGACTTCACAAAAAGGAATAAGTCCTCAATTCGACTGTATTATTTTTGTGTTACCTTGTAACTTTATGCTGGTGTATTGGTTTAGATGATTCTTTTTTAATCGAAAGCTAATGCAAATTATTGGGTTATCATTTAAATTTGACCAAGATCTGACGAGTACCTACTTTTTAAGTTATGATAAAAATGATGACGCTACCGTGAGAAAACACTTTTTCTACCTTCTTAAATTATTTCCGAAGTTAGTGTCTATGACAATTTTCGTAAATACCATTTTTTAGTAACACAAATATCGTTTATAATTGATGGGTATAATATTTCCAATGCCTATATATCTAGTATATATCCGCCGACCCGCATTGGAGCAGTGTGGTGGATTAAGCTCTGACCCTTCTCCTACATGGGGAAAGAGGCTTATGTCCAGCAGTGGAATATTACAGGCTGAAGCGTATATCTACTATAGAGCCATGAATGATTCACGTCAATAACTAAAACATACGAATTTAGTTATGAGCTAAACCTTCTCCAGAAGTGTCAAATGACAATTGAACTTTAGTTTTTCCTAGAATTTAGTCAACAAAAAATATCGCAATATTTAAATATAGACTTATATATAAAGTAACTTTACAGTAAATAAAACACATTTTCTATATATCTTCAAATTTTAAAAACATTATTAGTAAGAAGTTATGTACTATTGGCCGAGTGTTAAGTTGCTATAGGTACTTATTTTTTCTCTAGATTAGAACATTTAATAAGGCGTCATCAATAAATAAATATATAATCTTTATTGCACTTAATAAAGAAAAAAATATAAATCATATTTACAAAGAAAGTTGGCCAGGGCGAACTTATCTGTATAAGAGATCTTTACCAGTCTACCCATGGTGGTTATAGCGAAGTAAGAAATAATGTTAAAGCGGGGTGCAGTAGTGAAAGAGTGATTAATAATAATTATAAAGCTATAAAATTATTCAAAATTAATAGTATAAAATATATGTGATTACATACACACTTATATGATGAACATGCACCTTCATACACACATACATAAATATATATATTGAGAGTATATCAATTATGAAAGGTACAGAGGTAAATAATACAATATCAGAAATAAAATCGACATAAAATGTTCATAGATGATTTCGATAGCGTTCTAAGATCTCTCCAAGATGTCACAGATACGCTTGAAAAGAGTTACTCTCTCATTAATCTTTGAGGGAACTCTAGTAAATTCGTATTGCTCATGCGACAAAATGTTTAACATATTAAAATGTAAACTTTATAATAAAAATTAAAGCTTACATTAAAATTAGCAATAAACAAATAATATATATTTATGCCTTTAAAAAATGAATCCCCAAATGTGTTTCTAAACGCAAAACTCGAGAACGGTTGAACGAATTCAAGCCTAACTTTTTCCAGTCTGCTAACATATTTGGAAAATTTTTTCAGTTTTTTCAAAAATAAAACTACTGTACGGTACTGTGTGGCTACGGTACTAAAGAATATAGCCACCCTCTCTCTTCCCGTGGGTGTCGTAAGAGGCGACTAAGGGATAACACAGTTCCGCTACCACCTTGGAACTTAAAAAGCCGACCGGTGGAGGGATAACCGTCTAACTGCTGGCTTTGAAATACACAGGCCGAAAACGTGCAGCAGCGTCTTCGGTGCGACAAAGCCAGTACTGCGGTCACCAACCCGCCTGCCCAGCGTGGTGACTATGGGCAAAACACATGAGTTCACGTTATTTTTGGCGTAAACTTGTGGAGGCCTATGTCCAGCAGTGGACTATATAGGCTATAATGATGAATGCTATAATGATGAAAACAATTTCAGAAGAGAAGAAGAGAAGAAATGTAACGAATATTTCAACTCTACAACAATGACCGTACAAAATAAAATACATGAGTATAATCGCCCATACTATGACTAATATCTGTAGAGCATATAATAATTATACAAATAAAAGTCACTAGCCAGGATTAAAGCTGCGCACGATAGCGCATCAACCAGTTGCTATCACCACTGCGGTCAATTTAGACAAAGGTCACATTTATGACGCGTCTTAAAAAGTTTTGTCTTTCCCGTCCTATTAAATATGTAAAATAAATTAAAGCTAAATTAAGAATAATATAATATAATATAAAAGTTTTTTTTTAAATACCTTTTACGTAAATGTTTGACAAATCATCAATTTTAACTATGTAATTTAGAGTAACTTTTTATTATAAAAATATATATAAATACTCATTTGAGGTAGCATTATTTTATAGCAGGTTTTTTATTATTATTTGTCGCTGTCTCTGTGAGTATTTCTGCACTGTCATTTTTAAATATCTCTGCGTAATTTTTTTTTTCCTTTACACATTAACGATATCCGAACCTAAAATAAATTGTAGAAAAAACCTTAAATTGATGAATATTCTTAGCTTAATTATTTTTGACGTAATTATACACATATTTTATTTAGGTTTTTGATTTTAAGTCGTACTATACTCACAATTAATTTAGTTTATCCGTTATTATAAAAAAATGCATTTATAATGGTATCAAATTTAAATAGAAGTAATTGAAAAAGTAACTATATCCCGCTTTTACTTATATGGGTAGACGCCGTTACCACGGGAGACTCAAACAACTCATGATGGCAATGTCAAAGCTTAAAGACTTACAACTACAACTTTTTTGGATCGAATATCGTAGTGCTTAGTTTCAATATTGAATAGTATTCCGAAAAAAAATAACTTTGTAAGTAATCCTATGTCTTCATCAAAACTTTAAAAATAGCATGTAACTTACAATTAAAATAAGTGAGTTATTAGAATATGGATATATCGATTGACATTTTCGCTTTTCTTGAGTAACTACAATTTTTTATATATATAAATATATATTTTTATTGTTAAGGAACACAAACAGTTAAAAATAAACACATACAATTAAGTTTACAAACATCAAACATAAACCAAAACTGTGTCCAAAAATAAAATATATATATTATACTTGTACAATTCCTTACATTAAAGATTGCATCAATTTAATGCATTAAGCTAGCGTCACTAGTGCGTGTAGTTATTTACACGATACGAAAACAAAAACACAAACAAACGATTTTTAAGTTTTTGAGTCTGTCTGTCTGTCTTCTTGTATGTATGTGCTAATCTCCAAAATTGTTGAATCGATTTTTATGGTACTTTAATTGAAGAAGAGAGCAGATTGTGGAGCACCGTATAGACTACTTTTTTATCCCGAAATTCTCGACCATTTACCGCGATTACTTACTGTTGAGATATATATGAAACAAACAAATGTTTTCCTAACGATACGACAATAATAATAATGTGTGTTCAAAAACAGGGTACACAGCTAGTTTTTACATATATTTGGTTAACCAATGATAGGTACGAAATATTTGTACAGTATAAAGGTCAAAACTCACATTTTGTAATCGTTATTTATTTTTCAAACACACGTACTAACATAGGGTACAGGATTATGTGACCTTGAATCAGTAAATAGAATCAGAGCTGTTCGCTCACTGACTCGTCTTGCATACATTTAGGCAAATATCAGACACATTTTTTTATAATAATACCACATTTGTAGTGTCAAAGATAATAAAAGAAACAGACGCGACTCTTACGATTTTTTATCATTTAAACACATTTTACATTAATTATAATTAAAAAAGTGGAGGGACTAAACAAACACGTTTAGCAGTTGACAACGTACTTGTCCTTCATTTTATTGTATTAGTATGGGTAGTAAGCTTTAATTGTGTAAGTATAGTGTAGTAATTTGCTCTCAAACGAAAAAAAAAACAACTTCAATTACATCGACAAGTAATACAACGTAAATAGACGAAAAAATAGTCAAGAAAATACGTATTATCAAAGATTACTCAAAAAGTGTTTGATCAGATCTCGATGGAATTTAAATTCGACCCCATGATAAACATCAGCTTTTGATTAAATTAAAAATCATCAAAATCGGTACACCCAGTAAAAAGTTATGCGATATAATACATCGTAGGTCGACGAAAAATAGTCAAGTAAAAACTCATTATTAGATATAACCCATCGCTTAAATAATAGTAAACTTGAAAATAAATTTATTTATAAGTGGAAAAAGGCTAAGACAACTAATTATGTATTTCAATATAAAGGTCATAAATATGCTTACAAAACAACAAGCTGCTCGAGTAAGTAAGCTTTCTTCAATTTATACAACGTGCTATTATTCTGGCGTCCTTTCGTTTAATGCAATAGAGAGATACATAGAGGCATACCATAGCCGAAATTACACTTAATTGTAAAACTCAGGTAATTTGGCAATTGGCACGACATTAACGTACACACCACGGTAATTTTACAAATAATAATTATTTAATATGTTATTATTTTTATTAAAGTGTTAGGGGCAAGTAAGTTACACATTTAGGTTATAATATCGATTCTGTCATTGTGTGTATACGTACCTATTTAAATAAAATGGAATCGCTGAAATGTATATATGACGATGTGACCACACCTAATTTGATAATTCTTTTTATTCGTACAAAAGAAAATTAAAATAATCGTTACATTTCTGGAAAAAAAAACATGACGGATGGAAGTTCGCCAGTTTAACTAAATTAAAATATCATTGATGGTTAACAACTAAAAAAATATTAAAGTAAATCGAATACGCCAGAATAGATATTTAAATTTTTCGTCGTAAAAATCCTCGAGTAGAACACGTTCACGCAAAACAAGAATGTAATGAATTTGCATCTCGATTAGGCACATCACCTATTTAAAGACGGTCATAAAATTTTTAAGTCAGACTGAAGTTGATCAGCTCCGACACATATTCAATATGGTAAGAAAACAAACAATCAAAAAAATATAATGTTTAAATATAATAACGTATAAAAATATATTGTGTAAATATTAAATGTTATTTAAAATTTTCTGTGAAATTTTTTTTCTTTCTGTTTCAATTTCATGTTCTTAAATATCAAATCTTAAAACTTGCTAATGTGTTCATTTTTACACTCGTTTCTTCAATGTTTTTTCGTGATATCAAACTTACAATAATAGTTAACAGTGAACTATTTAATATCGTGTTTTATACATTTTGTAAGCAGTCTTTAGTTTATTAAGTGTTAAGTTATTGAGATTTTGTAATTATATCTTTTTTCAGAAATTCTTAGTTATCCTCGCCATCGCTGTGGCCTCCGCCGCCGCCGCTGAAATTCCCACAAATTACTTTGATGTTCCCAACACAAAGTACGTCAGGTCTGATGAAGCCACGGCTCCCATCATTAGGTCAGACTTCGAGAGCCACCCTGATGGACACTTCTCTAGCGTAGTCGAAACCGGCAATGGCATCTACACCCAATCCGAGGGTGTCGTGAAGAACCCCAACACTGTAAGTATATTTTTAAAATTCTGCTCATATTACACTCGTTTCTTGAATCAACGGATATTAGTATTAAAAATCAAAATGTCGCGATTTGTGGTACTTGAATAGTAAGTACTGAATCTTAGTAAAATAGGCATATAACAAGCCTAAGCCCGCTTAAATATTTTAACAAGTATGCTATGACTGATTTAAAGAAATTATTATCGCTTGTTTTAGGACACCGCTGCTCTGGAAATCAAGGGAACCGTCAGATACACTGCTCCTGACGGCACCCCCGTGAACTATGAGTACGTCGCAAACGAAGGTGGATACCAAGTCGTCGTAAGTACAAAAATATAATAATAGACGAGAAAAGTATCAATTATCATCTACTAATCAAATATATTTAGACGTTTACATAAAATGTTTTGATTAAATATTCTCAGTAGTCAAACCTTGATCTTTTAATCATTGTTGGAGTAGAGTCTATAATTATACTTTTCATGATATAATGTGATGTAACATATTTTTGATTTCAACTTGAAACTCTAAATTAATCGCATTACATTTAATATCAATTTTTTTATAATTTAATTATTTGGTATGTTAATGAAAATCAGCTAAAGTTTTAGATTTATTTGTTAGATTAAGTTTTGGTTCTAATTACAATGCCACTAATTGTATATTGTTTGCTTCACAGGGCAGCCACGTCCCCGTCCCTCCCCCAGTTCCGGAACTGATCCTCCGCAGTCTCCAATACATCGCTGACCACCCTGCTCCCGTCGAGCGCGTCGTCAAGAAGCCTTAAGCTATCAAGCGAACTCCGATCCTAGTACAAAAACTACCTGTATATATTTTGTTGGAAAGTACGATTTGTCTCACGATTTTATTTTGTTATTTTTCACAAGCAACGTGAAAATGTAAAGAAATGAGTTAGTAATAAAGCGTGATTTAAAAAACAAACAAGCTTCTTATTATTTGTGACGTCTTTTGTAATATCAATTGTATGAATTTAAAACTCTTTTAATTTAATGTATTTTACCTCTAGTCTAGGATCCGAATTAGACTTGATATTCACACATCTGTTTAGTGGATAAAATTAAATAATTATCTTCTTTAGTATGTAAAGTTAAATGGCGTAAGGGTTGCCTGGGACATTTCTGGCCAGGCTATATTATATTCACCAAATGCCATTTAAACCAGTCTTTTAGCAGGCAACACTATGTCATCGTATACGCAATGAAACAGCGCTCATGAACCGACGAAAAACGGAGGAGGTTCTTAAGTTGACGCGCATATTTTTTTTATGTATGACCACGCATAACTTTTTACAGAGTAGTCTGATTTTGATAGATCTTTTTTTAATTGGAGAAAGTATACCCCAAAATTGGTTTTATATCAATTTGAAAATAAAAATCCAACCCTAAGGGTAGGAAAACAGGCGATGATTGATTGTTTACTCACTGATTGTAAGGTATGACCTCGCATAACTTTTTACAAAGTAGTTCGATTTTGACAATTCTTTTTTTTTTTTATTGGAAAGAGTGTACCCCGAAGTTGGTCTAAACCTATCTGTAGGTATTGCAGCTACTTACATTTTTTTCCAATAGGTCTGCGGTGGAGTATTCTGTTTTTTAATATTGTTTGAGCTTCGTGAACCAGTAATTATATTACTTTAAGCTACCAATTCATTGGGCAAATCAGAGCCTAAATTTGTTGTTTGCAATATCATACGCTGCTGAGGATAAAAATAAAATTTGCATATTGAACAGGGCAAGTCAGAATAAGCATTATTCGCTTTCTTAAAATTTTCTGCGTTACACTGATTTCTTCGCTCGCAAGCCGCTAGTCACATGACGCTCAAACGATTAGTTCTCTCCTCAGGAGTTTCGTAAAGTACCACCATTGCAGACCGGTTACGAGCAGCTTCAAACGCAGCAAATGTTTCATTTAAAAGTCGCTATCTTATTATACCTAAACGATGAGTGCGCTGCGTATCACCTTCTTGCGATAGCCTATTGGTTATGTAGCTTCTTATCCTCGACAGTCTTTCCTCGCGTTGATCTAAACTTTCCTGTGAACGTGTTAATCTAATTCTCTTTTTATTTGTTTCCAACCTTTTTTTTTCTCGTTATTAGATTCTTCTAAATATCTTTTTCTCATTCGAATACCATTTTTGTAGGCCTACCCATGTTGGTATATAAAGCCTGTTTTTTTTATCACGCTTTTATTAGCTTAGGTTGTATGTATATATGTGTATGTATGTAATGGAATTTTTGAGCATAACTTTTACCAATTTCCAGAAGTTTGATTAATTTGAAACTTTGCACACGTATAAATGACCGATGACAATGCAATAATTGAACAGTTTCAGTTCTCAATAACCTTATCAGGACCGCCAGGATTAATAAATTCTTTTGTGGATACTCTGTAAGGAAGTAAGAGAGATAAAGCTAGCGCGCAATCTGCGCATGCCTGTAGTTTCGGACTTACTCTTTCGCTTGGGCACTCGGCACAGCACAACGGAGTCAGATACTTTTTCAGGCTAGTTGCATTTTTACCTTATTTATTCCTTACTAGCTGTTTACCGCACGCTTCGCGTGGCGTAAATTCGTGGCTTCGCTCCGCGCGGAATAGTTATTCAATTCAGATTGAAGAACTTAATTGTTCTAAGTTAACAGGAAAAATCCCATGCAACAGTGAAGCTTTAGACGAAATGACTAGATTACGAAATAGTTCGTAAGGCATTTCAATACTATCACATGTCCGCAAATAATTACCTAATTGAAAAATCGAACTAAAAAATAAAAAATAAATTATAGTTTAAAAAAACCAAAAAACCGCGCTTTTATAGCTAATCGAACTAAACAGTAGAAAATAATTTTTAATTACAAAGAGTTCAAATTACAGTAGTAGAAGATCGAACAATCAAACATAATTAATTACTTCAAAATAAAATTATATTAAAATTTAGAGAATAATTCAATTTAGAGCAAAAAGCGTGGGATGCTTGGTATATTAAATGTAACAATTATTCTACTAGCAACTATCTATGTGCGGAGAGTTATAAAAACATAGTACAAAGTTATGAAAATATAGTAAAATGCACCCCCCGTTTTACACGCACGACTCAAAATTACTTAGCTAGTACTTAGCTACATTAGTTTAAAAACTTAGTTATTAAGGTAAATTAAAAACTCAACTTTTTACAAAAATATATACTTAGATAAAGTTTCATTGCTTTAAGAAGTTATTTATTAAGGTTTAAAAAAATGTTTTCAGTTTTTTCGGCGGTTTAATTTTTTGTTAAAAAGTTTTTAATGTAAGATTTATTTATTAAAAACGTGGTTGAAAGTAAATAGAAAAATATACATTAATATACCTGAGGTAGGGCATAGCAGGCGATTTCCTGCTCAAAATATGGAGTAGCTCGACTGGTGTATTACTTCGACCTTACAGAATCAGATCACAGCTAAAGCAGTTTTCAAGCAGTGTTGTGTTCCTGTTGAGGGAATTGGGGGTAGGGTCGGTAAAGCGCTTGCAATGCTTCTGGTGTTGCAGGCGTCTATAAGCTACGGTAATCGCTTACCATCAAGTGAGCCGTACGCTTGTTTGCCGACCTAGTTACATGAAAAAAAAAATATATATATACCTCTTTAAACCTGCCAGGTCCGTAGTTATTCTAGAAAAAAATAATAGCAAACCCAACGTTTGCATTTTCTACAGACCTCTTACTGTCAGTACGTATTAAATTTATTCCTCGTAGTTAGGCACATTTAATTTTTTTTTTCTATTTTCGATTCAGCCAGGAATTTTTAGTCAACCCTTTCACTATTATTTTTGAAATATACTAAAATAAATATAAAATAATTTTCATCCATTAAACAGATGGGTGTAGTTCGGACCTCCTACTATTTAGAAACAAAGTGCTCAGTGATTAAAACTATTTATCACATAGAGTATATTTACACTCCCAGAAAAGTTGAAGTTGTTAGCCGTATATGGATGTCCAATATCTGCAGTCTTATGCTGCTAAAAATTGATATTTTTGAGAGATTCCTTTTAAGGTCGTCTGTTCTCCTTTTTGGATAGAATAAGAAGACGGATCAATTTGATTCAACAACTTCGAAATCCAAGTTTGTAAAAGTTTTTCATCCGTTGTCAATGAAGTGATATGTCATTTATGATAGCAATTCTTCTCCAACCAAACCCCCCCAACACCGGAGGAAAGGAGGGACACTCAACCGGTTAAAGTTAATACTGTCTGAGGTTGACCAACCGTGAGGTCAAGCCCGTCCTCGGTTGCCGGATCACATCGAGCAACCAAGTAACGCTCCAGGGAGCCCAGTGCAAACCGGCCGCCGTGCGCTTTCACGCTACAGGGCAAGCGAGCGAAACCAACCACTCCGTCCCTCTAGTGCGCTCGCGGGTCCACTCTGATAAAACCAGAGCATTACCTAGAAGGCACCCTTACCTCCCTCGGATCCCCAAACCGACCCATCCTCGCTGAGAGACAAGCCGCCTAGACACGCCCTCCAGCAGTTCAGGACCAACTCAGAAGCCCGCGAGGAGCGCGACCCGATGGCCCCGGCACTCCAATGCGTTTTCGTGCCTCCCTCGGAGCGCGACCCAACGACGCCAGCACTACAATGCACGTTCGCGCCCTCCTCTGCTGGTTTTAGTCCGCGAGGGTCCATCCACAACACCCTTACCACTGCGCCCAGTGGGAGATCAAGCAACTCCCTTGAGAAATATATTAAATCTAATGCAACTAAGATAAGAACTCAGAAGTTTTAGCGCGGTATTTTTATAGCATAGTGACTGAGTTTCCTTATTAATGTACCATAATGAACACAGTCAAATGCCTTGGACAAATAACAGGATACGCCTAAGGCATCTCGCGACTTCTGACAGGCATCGACTATTGAAATAAAAGCTCTACATTGGCATCAGTTGTACAGCGTCTTCTAGTAAAATCGAATTCTTTGTTATACAAAAGCTTATTTACTGTAAAATGATTTCAAAACTAACAGATAATTACTTTTTAAAATATTATACTACTGGAGGTAAAATAGAAATAGCCCTGTAATTCGTTGGGTCTGCATAAAAACCTGACTTAAATCTTATTTATAAAATTTTCGTTTACAATGCTAACATAGTTACCATACTTCTTCGAAACGGCTAGACCGATTTTTATGAAATTTTGTGTGCATATTAGGTAGGTCTGAAAATTGGCCAACACCTATTTTTCCTACCCCTAAGTTAAAGGGGGGGGGGTTAAGAAGGCTAATAACATATATGGCAAAACAGCGTTTGTGGGGTCAGCTAGTAAAAATACCTTTACTAGCTACCTAAAAATATTTTTGTTTGTCACATTTTATTACCAATGTTCTTATATTTTACTATGTTTTACAAGATCAGGAAACGCACCACTCGTAACGTCAATAATTGTACCGATAATTTTAACAAAGATAGTGATCTGTGTTATTTTTAATATTTTGAGTTGTATTCTATATACATATAATAAAATGGTAGGAAAGTCAAAACTGTGTATTGAATAATTTTTTAAAAGAATACTTGGGGTGTGATCGATACCGAAGCCAAAAATATAGTTTTTAGAACTTTTGTCTGTTTTTCTGTGTGTCTGTATGTAAGTCCGGGATAAACTCCAAAAGTACTGCATGGATTTACTTCAAATTTGGCACGAATATTATTAAGAAGTCGGGTCAACATATAGGCTACATACTATCACGCCATCACCTACGGGGAACGAGCAATAAAACTTTATTTCTTCAACGCATTGTGTAACTGTGTGTAATCTAACGACGCATATTTGAATGTTGTTGTTATTATGCTAATAACCATGCTATAAGCTAGCTTCACACTATAAATAAAGACATTCTGTAGTATAGTTAGTATCAGCATTGCACCCGTGCGAAGCCGGGGCGGGTTGCTAGTAATTAATAATTATGGCTAGTCTAATTTAAAGAAAAGTGCTAAACTATTTTATGCCCGGTAGGGAAAATTGACTCAAGAATCCTTCATATTTGCTACTTTGCTTTGAGCGGTAACGGTGTACCGACTTATAATGGTTTAGCTCGAATTCGATAATTCTTTTTACATATAATTATGTTCTTTATTGTAGGGACCAGATTCGTACAAAAGAAAATTGAATTACTGTTTGAATTACTGTCTGAAAAAAAAATATGGCAGAAGAAATGTCGCCAGGCCAACTGAATTAAAATATCATAGATGGTTAACAACTAATAAATATGAAGTGTATTATTTTAGATATATGTATTAGTATATCGAATACGTTAGAACAAATATTTAAATTTTTCCTCGTAAAACTCCTCGAGTAGATACAACAGGTTCACGCAAAACAAGAATGTAATGAATTCGCATCTCGATTAGGCACCTAGAAATCACCTATTTAAGGACGGTGATGAAATTTTTGATTTAGACTGAACTCGATCAGCTCCGACACACATTCAATATGGTAAGAGTACAAACAATCAAAAAAATATAATGTGTAAATATAATAACGTATAAAATATATTGTGTAAATATTAAATGTTATCTAAAATTTTCTGTTAATGTTTTTTCTTTCTGTTTCAATTTCATGTTCTCAAATATCAAATCTTAAAACTTTGCTAATTTGTTCATTTTTACACTCGTTTCTTCAATGTTTTTGCGTGATATCAAACTTACAATAATAGTTAACAGTGAACTATTTAATATCGTGTTTTAGACATTTTGTAAGCAGTCTATAGTTTATTGTTAAGTTATTGAGATTTTGTAATTATATCTTTTTTCAGAAATTCTTAGTTATCCTCGCCGTCGCTGTGGCCTCCGCCGCCGCCGCTGAAATTCCCACAAATTACTTTGATGTTCCCAACACAAAGTACGTCAGGTCTGATGAAGCCACGGCTCCCATCGTTAGGTCAGACTACGAGAGCCACCCTGATGGACACTTCTCTAGCGTAGTCGAAACCGGCAATGGCATCTACACCCAATCCGAGGGTGTCGTGAAGAACCCCAACACTGTAAGTATATTTTTAAAATTCTGCTCATATTACACTCGTTTCTTGAATCAACGGATATTAGTATTAAAAATCAAAATGTCGCGATTTGTGGTACTTGAATAGTAAGTACTGAATCTTAGTAAAATAGGCATATAACAAGCCTAAGCCCGCTTAAATATTTTAACAAGTAGGCTATGACTGATTTAAAGAAATTATTATCGCTTGTTTTAGGACACCGCTGCTCTGGAAATCAAGGGATCCGTCAGATACACTTCTCCTGACGGCACCCCCGTGAACTATGAGTACGTCGCCAACGAAGGTGGATACCAAGTCGTCGTAAGTACAAAAATATAATAATAGACGAGAAAAGTATCAATTATCATCTACTAATCAAATATATTTAGACGTTTACATAAAATGTTTTGATTAAATATTCTCAGTAGTCAAACCTTGATCTTTTAATCATTGTTGGAGTAGAGTCTATAATTATACTTTTCATGATATAATGTGATGTAACATATTTTTGATTTCAACTTGAAACTCTAAATTAATCGCATTACATTTAATATCAATTTTTTTATAATTTAATTATTTTGTATGTTAATGAAAATCAGCTAAAGTTTTAGATTTATTTGTTAGATTAAGTTTTGGTTCTAATTACAATGCCACTAATTGTATATTGTTTGCTTCACAGGGCAGCCACGTCCCCGTCCCTCCCCCAGTTCCGGAACTGATCCTCCGCAGTCTCCAATACATCGCTGACCACCCTGCTCCCGTCGAGCGCGTCGTCAAGAAGCCTTAAGCTATCAAGCGAACTCCGATCCTAGTACAAAAACTACCTGTATATATTTTGTTGGAAAGTACGATTTGTCTCACGATTTTATTTTGTTATTTTTCACACACAACGTGAAAATGTAAAGAAATGAGTTAGTAATAAAGCGTGATTTAAAAAACAAATGAGCTTCTTATTATTTGTGACGTCTTTTGCAATATCAATTGTATAAAATTAAAAGCCTTCAATTAAAAGTATTTTCCCTTTAGTCTAGGATCCGAATTAGACGTGATCTTCACTCGTCTGTTTAGTGGATAAAACTAAATAATTATCTTCTTTAGTATGTTAAAGATAAATGGCGTAAGGGTTGCCTGGGACATTCCTGGCCAGGCTATATTATAAATATGTGGGTGAAAGTAAATAGAACAATATACATTAATATACCTGTTTATACTTCCCAACCTGGTAGTTATTCCAAAAAAAAATAAGAGCAAACCCGACGTTTGTATTTTCTACAGACTTCATACTGTCAGTACGTATTAAATTTATTCTTTAAACTCGTAGGTAGGCACATTTTTAAATAAAAATAATTTTTTAATTTTGAATTAAATATAGCCCGGCCAGGAATTTTTAGTCAACCCTTCAACGTCAACTACTATTTTTGAAATATACTAAAATAAATATAAAATAATTTTTATCCATTAAACAGATGGGTGAAGTTCGTCCCTAGTTCGGATCTACTACTATTTAGAAACAAAGTGTTCAATGACTACAAATATTTATTTAAATATTCATCACTTCAGCCTATCGCAGTCCACTGCTGCACATGCCAAAAATGGCGTGAACTCGTGTGTGTTGCCCATAGTCACCACGCTGGGCAGGCGGGTTGGTGACCGCAGAGCTGGCTTTGTCGCACCGAAGACGCTATTTAAGCATTGGAATATATTAATTATACTATCAGAAAAGTTGAGTTCGTTAGTCGAATATATAGATGTCCAATATCTACAGTCTTATGCTGGTAAAAATTAACATTTCTGAGAGATTCCTTTTAAAGTTGTCTGTTCTCCTGTTTAGAGAGTGTTAAGATATGCGAAGTTCCGTGAGCTAGGTTTATATGTTGTTTATTGACAGAGTAATTGTTGTGTTTTTTAAGAATAGTATTAGAGTTGTCACTAGCCGCGATAAGATCGTCCATATGTATCGTCCATATGTAATAAATATTAAACAAATATTATAGTAATTAAAACCTGCGGTTTTATTTACGCCCTAACAGAGAGAATAAAAAGACTGATCAATTTGATTTATCAACTTCGATATCCAAGTTTATAAAAGGTATTCATCCGTTGTTAATGAAGTGATATGTCACTTATGATAGAATTTCTTATAAAACCAAATCTCTTTCCAATGATCAACCCAAAAATTTATCTTTGATTGAATAGAGATATGCTTAGCGAAGCTTTCTTTGATAACCGAGTAAATTAAGCTTTTTAATGATGCCCATATTCAGAAATCATTGTTTCATCATATATAGCTTTCGTCGTATAGGGACAACTCAAACCTGTATTTAGCGAGCTTCCAATATGTAAAAATTGAGATAGAAATGTAGAAATTAAATATGCCTTGCAAAGCAGTTTTAAAATATTTTTAGTTTCACTTACATATTTATCATTTTACAGAAGTTCTTGTCTAAATTCTGTAACATTTAAGGATTTTTTATGGTGAATATATGGCGTTTAAAAAAAATATACCGCGACCTCGACTCCTATTTACGAGAGCACTTTCTTTAGAAACCGACTTTAATCGGAGCATGGTACAAAATCAAAATAAACTTTATTCGAAAAGAAATGTTTAGAAAATGTTTAGAATCCCTAATGTGTGGGTAACACAAAAATAAAATCGTACATATTTATTCGAAAAGGTTTGAAAACACATATCTGAACCGTTATTTTACAAATTAAATTTTTTAAGTGATTATTGTTTTCAAAAATGTAAAGCTAACGGCGATTCGGAATGTAGATTCTACAAAAAAGAATTGGCAAGAAACTTGTGCTTATTGATTTGCCAGATCTGAATCCCAAGTAATTCTTGTAACGATCAGGATCATTCTTACTCCAGTGGCCATTAGTATAAACAATTTAGCTATCTTACTTACTATTACAATGAAACGAAATACTAACTGAGAATCTGCTGGGCACTCTTCTTTCAAATCAAAATGAGGCGACCTCTCTTCCACTATTTTCAATAAATATGAAATAAATCAAATATAACCGTACTGTACAGCTGTAACTTTGATGTTATTCTAATCTATAATCTATAATATATATAAACGCGAAAGGTCATTCATCACGAAATCTCCGAAACTATAACACCTACAAACTTGAAATTTGGCAGGTAGGCTCCTTATAGGAAGTAGACATCCGCTAAGAACGGATTTTACGAAACTCAACCCCTAAGGGGGTAAAATGGGGGTTGGAAGTTTGTATGAGAGTCCCATGTTTTTGACGTAAGAGACTTGAAATTTAAAATGTGGGCTCTATAGATAGATGGTGAAAAGGTGTCTAAATAATGTATCTTTAGAAGTCAACCCCTTTTTGGGTTAAAACGGGGGATAGTAGGTCGGCTCACTGATCACGAAATCTCCGAAACTATAACAGTTACAAACTTGAAATTTGGCAGAAAGGCACCTTATAGGGCGTAGACATCCGCTAAGAACGAATTTTACAAAATTCGACCCTTGAGGGGGTAAAAAGGGGGTTGGAAGTTTGTATGAAAGTCCCATGTTTTTGAAGTAAGAGACTTGAAATTTAAAATGTATACCTTATAGATGATGAGAAGGTGTCTAAATAATGTATCTTTAGAAATCAAATCCCTTTTTGGGCTAAAACGGGGGATGGTAGGTTGACTCACTCATCACGGAATCTCCGAAACTATAACAGGCACAAACTTAAAGTTTGGCAGGTAGTTTCCTTATAGGGTGTAAACATTTGTTAAGAATGGATTTCACGAAATTCGAAATTTTTACAACAGGGCTTGGTAGTTTGTATAAATGACCTATGTTTTTGAAGTAAGAGACTTGAAATTTAAAATGTATGCTCTATAGATGGTGAGGAGGTGTCCAGGTGCATCGTAAATCGTAATCTATATATATAAAAAAGAAAGGTCACTGACTCACTCATCACGAGAACTCAAAAACTGGATGGTCCATCCATCCAGGATGGACAAAGATGAAATTTGGCAGGGAGGTAGATTATAGTTAGGAGACGTCCACTAAGGACGAATTTTGCGATATTCCACCACTAAGGGGGTTTAATTGGGGTTGATAGTTTGTATGAAACATATACAACAGCTATAAGTTCGCCTGATAGGTTATTTATACTGCAGCTTGAAAATAAAACCAAAAATGTGGTGTATAGAGAGGTTTTATAAAAATAACTATTAAATTATACTAAATTGTGCCTTTCAAAAAGTTACTTAGTCTGATAAGCATTTCAAGAGACTAAAATAAAAAAAAAATTGCGTTAAACATCTTAATAGTAATGCATATCTTCATAACCACGCGAACGTAGTCGCGGGCAACAGTTATTGTATTATAAAACAAAGTCTCCAAAAGTGTATGTGATCGATTCCCTAAAAATCTACTGAACGGATTTTCATGTGGTTTTACCAATGGAGCTTGGGAGATGGAGAGAGGGCTTCAAGTGAAAGGCTTATGGAACAACTAAGTCGATTTTGATGAGAGTCTCAGTGGAAGTTTGCCGGGGAAACTTTGTGACACACTGATTTCAACGCGGGCGAAGCCGCGGGCACAGCTAGTTATATATATATATATATATACATACTTAGACTAGTGAGATAATTTTTGAAACCAAAAAAATTATAATAGGATGAAACCTGTTGTAAAAGGAAGAGAACACAACTAAAATGAAAGGAAAAATAAATTAGGGTGATCTAAGGTCGAGATGTTGTAGGGAGAGGGTGGGGGGTAAAAAACGTTTTATCTCGATTTTCGGCTAATTTAATGCTAAGCTGTAGGTAATAAAAAGATTTACGACTTTTATATTTACACTTTTTCCACATAACCTTAAAATTCGTATGAAAATTAAAAAAAAAAAACAAGATTTGGGTTTTATTTTTATCTTTTTTACGGTGTTTAGTAAAAACTTACCTTTTTATGTCCCAAACACAATAATTTTTTTGACTTTTGACTTCATATTTATTTTTTTCTAAATAAGCATCACGCATATAATTTAAAGAAGATTATATAACTTTTTCAAAATGTTGTATATGTCTTATTAAATATTCTTTTCATTTCCTGAGCGTTTCTTTGCATTTTCTTAAAACATTTACCATAATAAGGTTATTTTTTTACACCGTCAGAAAGTAGAGATTTCAACAAACAAAAATCCCACCGACTTTTTTGAAAAGCCGACATTTTTTGACTAGCCCGTTGGCGCAGTTTGTAGTGACCCTGCTTTCTGCTCCGAGGGTTGTGGGTTCGATTCCCACCCCGAGTCTGGGTGTAATATAAATATTTATTTATATATTTATATATGTATTATTTATAAGTATGTTTATCGAAAAAAAATATGTAGCTATATACCAGTCGGCTGTTACCTATAACACAAGCATTAAGTTGCTTACTTTAGGAACAGACGACCGCGTGTGTATTGTGTAGATATTTATTTATTTATATTTATTTATTTTGACGTCTGAATTTTCGATTGAAAATTTGGGTGATTTTTCGTTATTGAGCTCAAAATAATGTGAAAAAATAAATATTTGAAATCAAAAAAATTAGTTTTTTTTTTGGGACATAAAAAGTAAGTTTTCACCAAATTGCTTTAAAAAATTGTAAAAGATAAAAATAGAAAACCAAAAACTTTGTTTTTTTTTAATTTTCACATGAATTTTGAGGTTATGTGAAAAATTGTAAATCCAAAAATTGTAGAACTTTTTATTACCTACAACTTTTCATTTAACTTTTTTCCATAGGACTTGTAGTTTAGCCGGAAGTCGAGATAAACAGATTTCTATAGCCTTAACCCCCTCCCCCACCACCACCACCACTTTCCGACCTCAGATCGCCCGTAATTTATTTTTCCTTTCATTTTCGTTGTATTCTCTTTCTTTTATAATGGGTTTCATTCTACTATAATTTTTTTATTCCAAAAACTATCGGCACTGGTCTATAAAGTATATTAAATGTATTAATAAGTAGGTATTGACAATTGTATAATTTATTCTTTTGTTGTAAAACTCCTTGACGGATACGACGAGACACAAACAAGAAAATAATAAAGTCACATATAGATTTGGGACATGGCCTATATAAAGCCGTCGACGAAGCTTTTAGTCAGACTGAAACTTGATCAGCTCCGACAACCTACTTCCAAAATGGTAAGAATAAAAAATATTAATAAATTTAATAAAATGCACTTTGTTTATTTTATTTTTTTAATTTTTGCTCGCATGGTAAATTATTATAAACTAACAGTGCCCGCGACTTCGTCCGCATGGAATTTAACGAAAAAGTTATTGTTCAGTTCGCAGTTATAAAATATATAAATTACTAAAATAAAAGTAGCCTAAGTTACTTCTTATTATATCAGCTATCTGGCAGTGATCGTCCTGTCATAGTCTATCCTGCCGTTTCAGAGATTAGCCGGAACAAACAGACAGACAGACAAAAATTGTAAAAAATGTTTTTATGGTATACCTACCGTGTATACATCCGTAATGACATATGTATTTAGTAAATAGCCGTTCTTTTAATATTACAAACAGAAACTCCAATTTTATTTATTTGTATACGAGTAGATTAATGAGTATGTTTAGCTTTAAGTATACATTTTTAAATTACAATGGTATGAATTTAATTTTTTTTAAGAGTAAAGTTGTTTATTTTGTTTTCATATTTTTCAGAAATTCTTAGTGATTCTCGCCGTCGCCGTTGCTTGTGCCGCCGCTGATGTTTCCCACATTGTCGGGCCTGATGCGATTCTGAAGTCCAGCTTCGAAAGCCACCCTGAAGGTCACTTTTCATACGATTTCGAAACCAGCAATGGCATTATCACCCACTCTGACGGCGTAGTAAAGAACCCCAACACCGTAAGTATAATTTAGTACTATTAAACTATATAATTGTTTAGTTTTGTATATATATAAAGGAAAAAATAAATAAATCAATTCAGTGAAAATTTATAAAAAATATGTATCTAATTAAAATATTGTATTCAAAACTCAAACGTAATAAATTCGACCTCGACAAGGTAAAGGGTCTTTATTCGTAAATTCACAATTGATTAAATTAAATCGGTAGCTTCAAAGAGTTATTTTAATGGTTCAATACTCGAACCGGGAGAGGGAGGCTGAAAGTTAGCAAATTATTCGTTAAATTAACAATAAATTTCGTTTCGTTAGAGGCGCTTATTGTGACAAATAATTATTAAACAATGGTTGCAATATCATCGTCAACAAAGTTTAATTTATTATTTTTAAATGTAGTTAGTATTCCATTTTTAGAAAAAAAATATATTATATACCTAAAAAATACTCCGAATGTTGAATGAATGTCACAAAAAGTTTATATAACAGATATTATGTCTTTTCCTTGTAGGAGTGAAAGATTTTGCGTATGAATGCGTTGCAATGTTCTAAACCTTAAAAGTACTAGATGAAATTTTATATAATTACGATGAGTCTTTAGATATAAATTGTGATCATCATCATTACAGCCTATACATTCCACTGCTGGACATAGGCCTCCACAAGTTTACGCCAAAAATAACGTGAACTCATGTGTTTTGCCCATAGTCACCACGCTGGGCAGGCGGGTTGGTGACCGCAGGGCTGGCTTTGTCGCACCGAAGACGCTGCTGCCCGTCTTCGGCCTGTGTATTTCAAAGACAGCAGTTGGATGGTTATCCCGCCATCGGTCGGCTTCTTAAGTTCCAAGGTGGTTGTGGAACCTTGTTATCCCTTAGTCGCCTCTTACGACACCCACGGGAAGAGAGGGGGTGGCTAAATTCTTTAGTGCCGTAGCCACACAGCACAATTGTGATAATTATAGATATTTTATTGTATTATTATATTTTTTTATTCATATGTCCTTTCTAAAAGTAATTATTTCAAAATGCTTGTTTTAGGAAAACGCTGCTCTTGAAATCAAGGGATTCGTCAAATACACCTCTCCTGACGGCACCCCCGTGAATCTTGAGTACGTCTCCAACGAATTTGGATACCAAGCCGTCGTAAGTACATTCAAAATTACTACCTTTAAATTATATTTATTTAAGTAACGTTTACTTTAAGTTACGTCGGTCCCGGTTGTTATCATATACACCTGATAGCGATCGTTACTCATAGTAGGGAATATATCCGCCAACCCGCATTAGAGCAGCGTGGTGGATTAAGCTCTGATCCTTCTCCTATATGGGGAAAGAGGCCTATGCCCAGTAGTGGGATATTACAGGCTGAAGCGTAAGTAACGTTTTAGACTTGTTATAGAAAAATAATATAACTTAATATGTTAAATCTTCAACTTTGAATTGTAAATTTAATTGTTTATAAAAAAAAATCTCCAATTTTATTGCAATATATCGTACTGTACTTTATACATTCTAAAAGTTCAACTGTTGATAACGTCTTTTCCCAAAAAGTAAAGTTAAAATTATGCAGTTATAAATGATTCTGAATTTTGAGGGTTTGTACCTTTCAGGGAATGAACTTACCAGCATAGTAAACTTTAAAAAAAATTTTTTTTTTTTTTTAAGTAATGTAATATGGCTTATAGTTTATCATTTTTATATGAATACCAGCAGACCCCGCAAACTTTGTCTTGTCATATATATTACTAAAACCTCTTAATCCCCCCCCCCCTCCCCCCGTGTAACTTAGGTGGTATGAAAAATAGACTTTGGACAATTCTCAGACCTACCCGATATGCACACAAAATTTCATAAAAATCGGTCAAGCCGTTTCAGAGGAGTATGTTAACTAACATTGTGGCACGAGAATCTTATCTTAATATATATAAATCTCGTGTCACAATGTTTGTCCTCAATGGACTCCTAAACTACTTAACCGATTTTAGTCAAATTTGCACACCGTGTGCAGTTTGATCCAACTTAAAAGATAGGCTATATTTTATTTTGATATATTATGTTATTATTATATTTCAGAAAAAAATAAGGTGATACGAAGTTCGCCAGGTCAGCTAGTTTATTATAAAATATATATGAGTAGTATAAAATAACTAAAAAGGTTTATCTAAATTTTTTTTAATTTTAATTTTATAAAAAAATTTATCCTTAAGGATACCTCTTTTTCTAACTTACAATAAACAGCACTAACATTGCATCGTAAAAACTTAATATACACAGTACTTTTTCCTTAACAATATTTTTAATCATAGCCTTGACATTTGTTAGTAGCCTATATGTAATTGTATATTGTTTGCTTCACAGGGCAGCCACGTTCCCGTCGCTCCCCCAGTCCCGGAATATATCCTCCGCAGTATCCAATACATTGCTGAACACCCTGCTCCCGAGCGCGTCATCAAGAAGCCTTAATCTATTAAATAAACTCCGACCCTAGTACAAAAACTACCTGTTTATATTATGCTAGACAACGAGCTACTATCCATCGTTTCATTTATAATAAAGTGTGATAAACAAAAGATATATTTTTTACTCATAGGGAAAGACGTCTTTTACTCTTAATAATTTGCTCATATGCAATAACAAATTTTACTTATCGTGTAAGAATGTGGTAATTGGATATACTTTGAAAACAATTCAGTTATGTATGGGAAGTAAAAATTAATTCAATCTGTTTTCAAAAGATGGCTTCAATTGACGTGTACTTTGATAAAGAATCGAAGAATGTGATGGTTTCTGAGACATGTCTGAATAATACCGTAATATCGAATAGATACAGTAAATTTTGCTTTGAGTTTTTTAAAAAAATATTGCTTTTTATTGGGTTGAAGATGCACAAAATTTGTTGTAATCTGATGTTTTTGCGGGAAATTTTACTTTGCTACTTTAATTTTAAAAAGTGCAGATAAAGCGCAAATAATGCTTACAGTGATAAATCATTAAAATTCAAGGTTCACTACAGTCAAGCCATTTTTATTCTGACCAAAACATGCGGTAAATGGACATCGACATATTAAAAAGATTAATTTCTTTAATATATTAACAAGACATGTATGATTAGGAGATCTACTATTTACTCTATGATTAGGAGATCTACTATTTACTCTTTTTTATTTTCTGATCAGTTTCTTTCTTAACCTGAACTCTTGTTGTATGAAAGACCGTGTAGTCCGAAAGAATCGATCTCTTTTCTGCACAGACACCCGTGTTCAAAGCACAGTGGAGCTCCCAACCGGAGACCGACAGCAATTCTGAAACTTTCATTGTCTAAAAGAATGCCAAGATTATTTGACGGAATTGCGTGTAACCAGTGAACTGACTCTATATCTGACACTGCTAGAAGCCTAGCACGCTTTTTATCACTCGTAAGATTTAGCGTCAAATTTATATAAGTATTGGCATATCCCGAAGTTTTTGTTTTGGAACGTTCTTCGAGGCCATTAGGACACCTCAATTTCCAGTTTACTATTGCATCTATAGCATCTGTGATTTGGACTGAATTAGATTTTAAGATGTCAGAACATAGACCCTTGATACTATGCACAGAAGCAAGAAACGCGGGAAAAGCGACACTAGAATTTTTTCTCTCGCCGATGCCACCATCTCTTATTGATAAAGTAGCTTGGGTCTACGATTTTTCATTAAAAGATAAATTTAGAATTTTTTCTAATGAATTTTTTAAAGTGGCATCAAGTTTTTCGGTCAGTTCGGGAAATTTCAAATTTGGGCTTGCGCGTAAAATATACGTTTATTTTGCGACAAATAGACAATATTTTAAAGGCAATATAAGAATTGAGAGTACCCAATTTGTCAGTGTTTCCAACGAATATTTTAATTATATTATCCAAAATTGGCTGTATGCCTTCATCAAAAAGTGGTGCACCTAGGAGACAAAATGTACTTCTTTGAAGTATTTTTTATTCTTTTATTTTTCTATTCTGTCTTCTTTGAAGTTTTTTGAGAAATTATATTAAATAAATCAGTTGCCAAACTAATTTTAAGAAAAAAAAAATTACATTTAGAAAAATTTAATTTGAAACCAATTTTATCAAACTCGTTTTTAATTTTGATTATATGTTCAACAACATCGTCTACTTTACCTCGTATCGTTCCATCATCTAGGTACCATATTATGTTCAATTTTGATTTTAAATTTGAAATGCATTTAATTTTGTGGATATCTAGACTAAAAGGAGGGGGAATGAGGGTGCCGACCATCTGGCCAAGGAGGCTGCGCTGAAGCTTAAACGCGCTTTCGATTACGACAGTTGCCCGGTTTCATTCATCAAGCGGAGCATCCGCTTATCGCAATCGCTTGATGAATGGAACCGGCGGTATCGTGACGGGGAAATGGCTGGCCAGGGTGTTTTTCCCTGACGCGATAGCCGCATACAGGATCACGAGCAAAATAAAGGTGGACAGGTTCGTCACCCAGGCGTTGACAGGCCATGGCGGATTCTCCGAATACTTGCATCGCTTCAAGTGTAAGGAGAGTCCGTCGTCTGCGACCCTGGGTGTCCCGAATCTGTCCTCCACGTTCACCTGGAGTGCCCAACTTTTGCCTATGAGAAGTTGCGTCTGGAGAGCCAAACAGGCGTAGTGCTAAGGAGAAAGCTCCAATACGAGATAATTAAAAATGATATTAATAGAGAACTGTTCCTACAGTACTGTAGAAAAATAGTCATAAATGTTAATATGAGAAATAAAAATTAGTAATTATGTTATATTGTCTCAATATAATGGTTATATTCTAGTATAATATAAACAATTAGTATTTACATAAGTAGGAACATAATGAAGTAGTTGGTATATTTTCTTTGTGTAAATTAGTTAATTTACTTAAAAATATAAATAAATGAATATTAAGTTAAAATTATAAAGTGAAAATCAGCTAAAGTAAGTGCTACCTCCATAGGTTAAGTAGTTTAAAAAATAAAGTAATAGTAAACTAAGAAATTGTTAGTGTATGACCCTATATTATAGAAGTAGAGATAGAAAGTAGAACAGATGTAAGTTATGTAATATTATTGTTATTATAGTATATACAAAAAAAGGAAAAAGAAAAAGATTGTAAATAAAAACATCAAGCCCAAACCCCACTCATTTTCCCAGGTGTTCATAAAATAAGCAATAGAATTATAATAGTAGGTTAGATGGGAACCCACCCAGTGTGTGAAGGTGGAAAGTATGAAAGAAAGAAATTAGTATGCAGAATGAAAGTGCGAGAAGAATAAATGCGAGAACTGGTATGGATGAGTAGTTTAAGCACAGACTCCGACCCCATGTCGGAGGTATTTAAAAAAAAGAAAAAAAAGGAGCCAGACCTAGTGGGTCTCCTTGCTGAACGCCGACACTAGAAAAATAGTATTTTCGCCATAAAGTAGTTTAGATGGTGGGTGAACTGTAACATTGCCAAACATAAGGGTAAATTTCAGGAAGATGTGATAAGATTTCGCTAGGCAAGGTTGCTCTATCAAAAGAATTAAAAGCATTATTGACGTCAACTTTTAGCACAACCTCAGCATCATTACTTTTAAAAAAGTACGAACCACGCGATAGTGGTGGGGTTACGGTTGGAATTTTGTTTTTAGGGTGGAGACTATGTGTCTACATGCCAATTTAGACGCCAGGAGGCTAAATGTGGTCCCAATAGTAATTGGACGGATGCTACCGTCTTTTCAAAAAATCAACCAGATCATGTATCTGGACCGGATCAGGATAGAATGAGGCATGTCAGATCCTGTAAGCCCTAACAAGACCAGATATGGTCAAGATAAGGATAGCCTGATGGTAATATAATCAAGTATGGTAAAGCATACTGGATCAGGACCGGGTCTGATCCAGTATAAAGATAGCCTGGTGTAAAATATATATTCAAGTATTGTAAGGCATACTGGATCAGGACCAGGTCTGGCCCAGATAAGGATAGCCTGATGTAAAATATAATCATGTATGGTAAAGAATAACTGCATCAGGACCAGGTGTGGTCCAGACAAGAATAGCCTAATGTAAAATGTAATCAAGTATGGTAACGCATACTGGATCAGGTCCAGGTCTGGTTCAGATAAAGATTAAAAAAGTGACAGAATTTGGCAGATTTCAAATAATTCTTTAATTTTCTTTTAAATACATAGAACATTAAATATATTGGTGTTTATATTTAGAATACTTAGGTATAAAGTTATTTGTTCTTTTATTATTTGTTATTTATTTATTATTATATGCAGTCTATGCTGATAGAAATATAGATCACGTAATTACTCACGTAATTACTGGATATTCTACATAAAATTAATTTGTTTACAAGTATTAAATCATATTTGGTGTTATGCCAAATATACGTTCAATAAAATTTACAATCTGTTCATATAATACGAGTATTAATATTTAGTAAAAATGTCAAAAATAAAACATCGAAATTATCTATTAACTATCGATGTTTTAAGCGCACTTAGTATATATACAGTTTTCAGGACAGTCTAGCAAGGAGTCCATTTCTACAGAGTGGAGCGGTCGTATGTGGTAGTAAGTAATGAATAATTAGAAGTTCATAAATAAAATTTAATTAATAATAATAATGAATTATAAAAAAAAAATAAAAAAATGATATTTAAAGTAAAAACGTGATGAGTAACATAATAATATGGTAAGTAACATATTTATAATAATAATAAATTCATATTTTTTTTTATTAAACAATTTTTTCAAGACTATATATATACATTCATGTTTTTTAAAAATACCGGACCGGGCATACTCGACCCGGACCAGACAAGGTATGTAACGCAGATGATTGATTTGGACCCGATCGGCAAATTTACTGCACAAGTAACTAAAAATAAAAAAAAGGATCAAAATTATTAATGATCACTTATGATCATCTATTTATATAAATAAAAATGAATGTTGCTAAGCGCATAACTCGAGAATGCCTCGACCAATTCGACTAGTTTATTTTTTTGTATGTTATTTAAGGCCCACGGATGGCTTTAATACAAAAAAATATATATATAGAAAAAAAAAATAGTTTTTACCATTAACATTCGACAGGACGAACTGTCCGGGCAGCTAGTATATTAATAATGTTACAAATTATATTTGATACATTGAAAAACACTGAGTTGAACAATTCGTATAAAGCAGAATGTATGCTTTTCGATATTCGTAAAAACCGATTTTTACGAATAACAGAAAAAATAAATCTATCGAGCATGAGATAAAGGCTAAACCTAAACTAAATCAATAAGAAATTTAGTTGTGGTGGTCCAACCATGAACCCACTGTCGATAATTCTCATTCACGTGTTTTATCATCTAGGCCACACTGGCATCAAGGTCATATTTTGTAAAATAAAGCATAATAATTTATAAAAAAAATGTGTGTATTACAATAGGTCATCTCAATAATAAAGCTAGACTTCCTTTTTTATTAAGTATGTAAATGTTGACATTTGAGCAAATATTATACAGGTAAGTAGCTGATCAAAAAAGGTTTTGCAACTATGTAAAAAAGAATCATGTATCGAAGAATTTTGTAGCATTTTACTCTTGTTTTGTTGCACATCACAACAAAGTCGACCACAACTAAAATCTTTGTTGTCATTTTATTTAAAATTTACATTTAATTATTTACGACGGCTAATTCTTTCTCTTCTCTCGACCCTTCTCCTACACGGAGATTGAAGTCTATGCGCAGCAGTGGGGTGTTACAGGTTGAATCATTAATCATCATCATCTGACGGCTTGTCATTCTACTATGTCAATCATGTATAAGAACGTCATAAATAGCTTTTAAAAAGCCATATTTATCTTGATTTTTATTCTCACGTTATGGTTTTGAACTTCTTTCACCCTCAGCTATATAACATCACTTGTACGTAATTTTTAGCCTCAAATCGAAAAGTAGGTATTATCATACCAAAATGAATGTTTATTAATAAACATTCATTTGGAGGTATCCAATATACATACATTGATCCTGCTGTATAGTTACGGCAGTAAAAAATTTAGCCACCCCCTCTCTTCCTTTGGGTATCGTAAGGGGCCACTAAGGGATAACACAGTTCCACTACCACATTAGAACTTAAAAAGTCGACCGATGGTGGGATAATTATCCAACTGCTGGCTTTGAAATACACAGATCGAAGACGGGCAGCAGCGTCTTCGGTGCAACAAAGCCAGCCCTGCGGTCACCAACCCGCCTGCCCAGCGTGGTGACTATAGGCAACACACATGAGGGCGCGCCCTTTTTGCGCGAACTTGTGGAGGCCTATGTCCAGCAGTGAACTGCGATAGGCCAAACTGATGATGATATTAATCCTGTAAAGAAAACTTTTGTATGGTGGTAGTTGTTAAATTCTGGAAAAATTGAACCGTTTTTAAAACTGTTTTATCTTTGAAATTTTACGTTGTAACTTTTCGTAACATATTACATAAATTGAACAGATTAAAAAATCAGGCTCATAATCGCCGATTATAAGATTCACCCTGTAATATTTGTGACATAATATATTGAGGATGATGATGATTCCTGATACTTTCCTAGCGGAAAAATCCCATCAGGTAATGAAAAAAAAAAACTTTCGTTTTCTTTAAATCTTTTTCATGTTAACGTAAGTATTATATTATTTACTATGTTAATATATTATAAGTAATATATTGTTTGATTCTTGAATTATTTACTTATGATTTTTTAACGCATTATTCAACGAATTTATAAAACTTGTTTATTGAGATGGAATTAAAAATATTGACACTTTATTTGAGACTGCGGCATTAAAAATTATAAAATGTTTAAACTTTTTGTGATGTTATGAAAACACGAAATCTTTTTTTTTTTCAAAATCAAAGTGATGAGATTTACAAAACAAAATATCTAATATCGTTTTTATGTGGCACAATCTATTTGATAAATTAAAATACTTCTTTATTAAACATTTTTTTTAACTATTAATGTAAAAGTAAATTTAAGTAACTATTTCTCTACAAATATATTTATCTCCTACCTACATTTTCTTTCATAATATATAAAGGCCTATTGTACAATTTTAAGCAGGTTTATTTCCCAAAGCAATACAGTATCATGAATATGCAGTCCGGTGATATATGTCGAATGTAACCAAGATAACGACGTGACTTGTAATACATTACCCTACAAATTAATCTGTCGGTTTGTAGTCGATATATTTGACATTGGGTTAGTTGCAACGATCGACAACTTGAAATCCTAATACTTGTCAGCTAATCTTCAGACAGGAGGTACACATGAACTGTCGTAATAATCAAATATCTAATTTTGATATGTCGTCATTGTTTGGTATATCTGCGAAAAATAGCCTACGATATAAGGTCAGGTTAGTTGAAAATTCAAAATTCAAAAAAAACAAAAACAACTTTATTCAAATAGACCCCAAGAGCACTTTCAAATTGTAATTTTACAAATTAAAATTTTAAATTGATTATTATTTTTGTAAAAATAAAGCTACCACCTATAAATAATTAAAAAAATAAATAAATAAAGTAAATAAAAAATAAATAACTCCACACATCTTTATCAACTATGTAACCCTGCACCTAATAATAAGCTTTATCTATTATTATTTTTAAATAAACAATTTAAATTTATTTTGAAACAATTCCAAAATTGTTTGTGGGATATTATTATGCATGCAAATACCATAACCCAGAAAGGAGACGTTTACTTTGCGCACTTTTACTTGGAGTTACAATTTTGTTATTCCTTCTCGTGTTTACAATGCGATTATTACTATTTATTTCAAAACAATGAATATTCTGCTGAATACACATACATAATATTGTTGTAAATATATTGCGCCGCAATTGTTAACATGTCTGCCTTTTGAACAGCCTGTAGGGAGACTCGAGCTCCAGGTCGTAAATGCCGCGAATAGAATTGACAAACATAAAAATATACCCGCAGCTAACGACAAAACAAACGCAGTAAAGCAACGTTATGGTATGGTCCAACCCTTCTTTATTATAGATGTTGTGTGCAGTATTTCACTTTATTTTAAAAAAAATACGCCTAAATATATATAAGCACATAACTTCCGAACACTAAATCTAATTAAAAAAATTACTTTTCTTTTGTGTTTGCTATTGCCAGGGCAGGTTTATATGAAAGTAAATTTAAAAGAAAAACCGTATACTTATTCACGGAAAAAAAACACGATGGTTTGAAGATCGCCGGGACTCCTAATTATGACATGATAATCATAAATGACAATGGTAAATGTCAATCAACGTTAAGTCAACTATAATAAATAACGCAATCACAACTTCAGGAAATCGCTACAAATCATAATTTATGTATTGAATCCAAAGCATCAAATCCAAAAGTAGGTATAATCATACCAAAATTAATGTATATTCAATATTCATACAGTTGATATTTAGTATACTTACAATAACTAATCAATTCTTAAACATATTCATAAAGATTATACAATTTTAAAATACTAGTATTAGTATGCACAATAGTGTTTGTCTTTGATATTTGTATGGCAATTTCTATAATATTTCTTTTTTTATCACTTAATACTTTACATTTTGAAGATTTAGTTTTATTAACACTATTAAAATAGCCTTTCCAGTAACTTAATTATATTAGCTGTTCCAACAGATTTATATTATAGATTATTATAAAAAGTTTGTTAAACATGACGCTGTGATTAAATGTATTAAAGTAGTAAACTTACTTTAAACGTATTGTACACACGCATGCGTCAAACAGTAATAACACTCAAATAAACCGAAATACACACGAAACAGTCTCCGCTAATACATTAGTTATTATGAGAATTACTTATAATATAGATTATAATCATATTTTTGTTGTCACCGTTTTAATAAGGAGTCATAAATCTATATATATAAATTTCGTGTCACGATGTATGTTCCAGATAAACTCTGAAACTACTGAACCAATTTTTATCAAATTTTGTAAACATCTTTAATTTGATTCAACTTGGGAGATAGGGAAATTTTTATTTCAATTAGACCCGGTAAGTGGCGCTGATATTGAAATGCAAGCAATCAAATTTGGTAGCTGTTTTCCGGGCAGGACAACGTCTGTTAGGTTCGCTAGTAGTAAATAAATATACAGACAAAAATCTATACTATCTGACCCAGCAAACTTCGTATCTCGGAATTTTTTTTCGTGAGTAGGTATATCGATTTATTTGAATTTTTTTTATACAAAATTTGACTAATTATCCAATTTGACGAATGCATCGTTCAGAATTTACGCGCTTACGTAATCACGTTGTTTTTGTTATTGTCAATACAAGGTTAATACAGAAATAAAATTGAAAAGATATCAAAATATTTACGAAAAAACAAATATCACGGGTAGACGTTTGCCGGGTCAGTCTAATAATAAATAATTTACTACAAAATAATATACCTCTTATAATGTAAACGTTACGCCGTTAGGTGTATTTATGTAAGTATGCAATGTAGTGAAATATAAATAAATAACATAATAAATGGATAAATATTAATAATAACTATATAAAAAAAAACCTTACTAACAGTAACATAGGTTAAGTGTATATTGTAAGTAGAATATAAGTGTACATATATCGTAACTAGAAAATAAGTGTACATATATGATAATTACCAAATAATTGTAAATATAGGCATAGATATGAAAAATAATAATATGTTCAGAAATTACCAATGAAAGATGTGTATACTTTTCCATCAAACAATAATTGTAAGGAAAAAAAATACCGTTTGCGTCGGACCACGTCCTAGTTTTACTAGGCAGTCACAGGACTGTCGACTTGTAATTGTAATAAAAATCGCCTGTGTTATTATAATATATATTAACAAAAGGCATGGGCATTTTGAGCCCGTGGATGTAAATTTTTAAATTAACTTAAAAAAAGAAACTTTAACCCAAAATAAACCTGTAATTTTTTTCAGACTCGACATAAATCTAAATTATATATACAGGGTTACAGGAAAAGTCGTGCTAGATCCGTTAAGGGCGTGGAGTACCTATCATTTCTGACTTATTTCACTATGAAATACCCTACCCTAAACTTAACCCTTTTCGAGATATTCGACTTTTAATTTTTTTATTGAAAATTGCCGATTTTTAGGCTACTAAATTTAATTTTGTTTATTTTGTGTGTCTTATTATTATTATTATTGCATTTTTACATCTCTAATAAGATGCTTTACGACGTCAATCATTAAAATAGGGCATAAGTTAATTGAAAAGGCCGTAGTAGACAAGTGAAAGTTAAGAAATTAAAAAAAATATTATAAAGTTTATTTTTCTCTATGGGATATCTAAGAAAAATATTATGGCAGTTGATCGGCAGATGTGTTTTAAAATATCTACGTTTCATCAGCTATCTAACGAGGTATAACAATCTAGGGTTTTATTTAAATGCATTGAAAAAAACTTAGTTTCATAGGTGACAGTGGAGAAGAAAATTAATACTTAGCCCTAAAAAGTAAAATAAAACAATAGGTAAGCATGAAATGTCATTTATTAAATCAGGTTTTCACACAACTTTTTCTTACTCTACAGTTCATGTTCAACATGGCCGCCTCTGTTTCTAATACATTGTCGCATCCTTCTACGGAGACCAGTCTTCACTACTCGAGTGGTCAATGTTGTCCTCATTTTATTTGCTGCATCCACGATCCTTTCTCTTAATTCTTCCACAGACGAAACTGGATTTGGCTCGCTGTAGACAAGACTTTTCATGCGACCCAGATATGAAAATCCATGGGGGTTAGGTCCGGACTTCTTGCTGGCCATGGCAACGGTCCACCTCGTCCTATCCATTTGTTTGGATAATTTGTGTCCAGCCAGTCTCTGACACTTCTCCTGGAATGGGCAGGGCAGCCATCATGTTGGAACTACAATTTTCTTCTCCACTGTCACCTATGAAACTAAGTTTTTTTCAATGCATTTAAATAAAACCCTAGATTGTTATACCTAGTTAGATAGCTGATGAAACGTAGATATTTTAAAACACATCTGCCGATCAACTGCCATAATATTTTTCTTAGATATGCAATAGAGAAAAATAAACTTTATAATATTTTTTTTAATTTCTTAACTTTCACTTGTCTACTACGGCCTTTTCAATTAACTTATGCACTATTTTAATGGTTGACGTCGTAAAGCATCTTATTAGAGATGTAAAAATGCAATAATAATAATAATAAGACACACAAAATAAACAAAATTAAATTTAGTAGCCTAAAAATCGGCAATTTTCAATAAAGAAATTAAAAGTCGAATATCTCGAAAAGGGTTAAGTTTAGGGTAGGGTATTTTCATAGTGAAATAAGTCAGAAATGATGGGTACTCCACGCCCTTAACGGATCTAGCACGACTTTTCCTGTAACCCTGTATAGCAACTGGTCTATAGGCACAATAATTGTATTTGCTAGAAAACGAAAAAAAAATCGACTTAAATTACATCGACAAGTAACACAACGCAGGTAGACGACAAAGTAATCATGTAAATACGCGTTATCAAAGATTACTCAAAAACCAGTAATCAGATGTAAATCAAATTTAAATGGTACCACAAGACAAGCATCATCACATTAAAATAAGAATCATCATCATATCGTAATAACGTAAGGTAAGTCGACGACAAAATAGTCAAGTAAATAGGCATTATTAGATATAACTCAAAAAGTACCTACTTGTTAGATCGCAATTAAGTTTAAATGAGACTCTATGACTCATACCAAATTTTGAGTAAACTAAAAATCGTCGAAATCGTTCAACCCAGTCAAAAGTTCTGAAGTGAACTGCAAAATAAACTTGGGTAAAAAATAGAAAAAAAAAATACAGTCGTATTGACAAGAAGTCGGTTAAAAAGGGCCTTCAATGAACAGAGTGCACGAAGTAAGTGCCAAAAGTAGTGTTTCATCAGAAGTGCATTTACAATGGTACTCTCTCGGCATGGCTCGATTGTAAATGAGGACAGGTTCTAACCTGTCCTCATTTACAATCCTTTTTTTTTCGAAATGATTGTTACTGTGATGATGTGGCCCTACTGGCCTTAACAGCGTCACTGGTGAGAGGGGCCGGGTACTATAAATTCTGACCGCGAAGGAAGATGGAAGCCCTTCAAGGGGCTCAGGGAAGATCCTCATCCTAAGGGTGTCTCTGAGGTTGACCTGAATTCTCCACTTTCAGAACCACTCGCCTAGTGCGGTGGTTGCAGTTTAAAGGCGTCTGGACATCGTGTCTACTAAAACGAAGGTCGTGGAAATTCCAGTGTCGTCTGCAAAGAGGGCTAGCTTGGTAGCTGGTGATTTACAATTGGTAGCCGAGAAAATATATTTATTTTCTCGTATTTATTATTATTTCTCGTGATCTAGCGTCGGACAGCGCCATCTAGTGATGAGAGCGTTACTTCACCTTATCATTTTTTATTTTAAATAATTTGTTACGATACAAAACAAAAATTATTAATTAGTTACGATTTTTCTTCAAAATAAGTCCTTCCGAAACATTATAAGCCCTCCGCTTGAAAAATGGAATAGGAAACCTTAGTTTGATCTATCTTATCAAGTAAGTGGTGCATGTAAACACAAAAATTACCATCTTTAGAGCCTGTTCTGTTGTTTTAACGACAACAATAAATTGAGAAAGTGTAAATAATTAAAAAATAAAAATTAATACAAAATAAATATTATTAAATTATAATAGTAGTATATTTTAATATTAAAGTTTATTTTTTCAACAGCCCACCATATACTAAAGTGCATTTTTTGAAGAATAAAGGAAAAAAAATACAGATAACGCCTCAATCGATTAGCATTATAATGACATAGACAAAAAGGAACGTGTAACGCATTCACCTTGTAAAAAAATCAAATAATATTAAAGATCTGAGGTGCTTAGTTTCAAAATAATGTAAATGTCGATACATATAATTATAATCGTGTGATTCCACCGAGTATAAAACGCGAGACGGTTATTTTATCATCTCAGTTATGCCCCGCCTTTTAACTTTGACACATACAATGGTAAGAGGATCTAGAATAAGAATACATTTTTTCTAGAATATTTACTCTTTTTATCTTCAATTTATGTCGTATATAATATTATTTTCCATTTTGACGGTTTCTACGTACAACCTAAACGATTGTTAATTTTTTTTTATAGAAAAGCTACTTTAATCTTTAACACTTTGAAACTTGATGAAAACTTTACTAAACTAAATATTTAAAATATTTATTTTACTATTTTACAGTTCATTGATGTTCGCTATCACCTATCTATGATAACAACCGGGACCGCAGCTTTACATCATCACATACGATGCATGCTGATTTTACTGTACTTGAATTTAAATGGAAAAAGACTGTGTAGTCAATTTTCAATTGTATTTTTTAAATTTCAAAAACTTGCTTCTTTTGAATTTGTGTGGCTTATTTTTTATATTACAACACGTAATCTACCTATATATGTGTCTGTTTACTTAGTTTTGATTTTCTTTTTAATTTTAAAGACCCGTTTATAATTCAATAGCACGCTGGTGCAAGTTCATCATATAACAGTAACCATTGCGTTTCTTAAAATTTTGTTACTTTGATCAATTTACGGGTTGTGTAGTATACTCGTATGTGTTGTTATCATGTACACCTGATAGCGATCGTTACTCATAGTAGGGAATATATCCGCCAACCCGCATTGGTGCAGCATGGTGGATTAAGCTGTGATCTTTCTCCTACATGGGGAAAGAGGCCCATGCCCATTAGTGGGATATTAAAGGCTGAAGCGTTAGTATATGTAGGACAAAATGTTTATGTAAAGAGTTCATGTCATTAAGTTTAGATAACAAGAAATTCTAGGTTTTAATTTTGAGCACTAGTAGAACATTAGAACGACCTAATATGTGCATCAACATTATATTATAATATTTACATTGTGTTTTTAAAATCATTTTCAAATTTCTTACAGAAATCCTTCGTAGCTCTTTTCGTCGTCGTGGCCGCCGTTGCCGTCAACGCCGTCTCTGTAGAGAAAGACGCCACAATTCTCAAACAAGACGCCGAAGTCCAACAAGAAAAGTACGCTTACGCATTTGAAACCAGCAATGGTATTAAAGGACAAGAGTCTGGTTATGTCAAAAACGTAGGACTGGTATGTGGTTGTTTTTTTTTAAACAACTAGAGTGGCAAAAAAATCGTACGGTTCTAATGCGGTCTTAGCGGTCACCGTAGCCTGTGAACGCTTGGAAAACCAAAAGTATCTGAAAAAATTTGTATGAACCTAAGCGTTGCGAACCTTACCTCTGGCCCTTCCTATGAGCTCTGGCCTTACTCACTACAAGAACACATCGCTACTTGAGAATAGTATTATTTCGCTGTGATTTTCTGCAAGGTCGAGGTACTTTCTTGGCTACTGGTATTTACTGCTGTGTAAGTTAGATTACAACTGGTGAGTTATAATCTGGCAAACACCATATCCTAAAAGAGTATTATTTTAACGTTTTGTGATATTCCCTTTTTGAATTTAACTTTAACAAAGTAAAAATACCAGTATTTTTTTTTTTTTTTATACTAAGATAGGCTTGCGTTTGACCACTATTTCACCTGATGATAAGTGAAAATGCGGTCTAAGATGGAGCACGCTTACCTAGAAGTAACCTATTCACTCGCGACTTAAAGATCCCCAGGTTATAATTTTCTGGAAACACAGACGCTGGTATATATGTATAGTATTCTTATATTATTTCGTTTTTATTTATTTATTTTTTTCTTGAAATTCTTTTGTAGATATTTTCTAACGATTTAATAGTACGAGTGTAAAGAATACATAGCATGTTATGTTAAACATTTTTTTAATTTACCGAGAATGAATTTTTATTAAAAAGTACAGAGCCGAAGTTTAATCAAACGACATTTTCGAAGCAGATGAGTAGGTTGTCGAATTATGTACATAAATTAAAAAGTGCAAACTTGACATTTACCTTAAGGCCATGACACTACTAAAAAATGTACGAATTAATAAAAATCTAATGCATTCCCTGGTTTATTTTAATATTAGCTCGTTCGAGTTCTAGTAATATTGTTAATTTGTCTTTAACATCTAAATTGTAAAATCTAAGGCTATGCTCTAACACCTACATTTATAAGTTTCATATTTGATTGGTTCATTCTATATTCCACTATTGAGCATAAGCCTCTTTTTTCATGTGGGAAAAATCTCGGAGCTTAGTCGACCGCACTTCTCTATTGCAGGTAGACAGATATATTCTCTACTAAGAGTCTATCTTTAGTTCATGATATCAACTAAGATCGATAGTGTTACGTGCTCTTCGAGGCAAGGACTACAGTAATTTTCTTAATTTATTTAAAACAAATTTTTAATCTTTGTAGGAAAACGCAGCCATTGAAGTTCAGGGCTCTAACGCATACACTGGTCCAGATGGCAAGTACTACGCCCTGACCTACATTGCCAATGAAAATGGATACCAACCTCAGGTATAACTTAGACTTATTACATAAAAGATACCTATAGTAAAACCATTCTGGATATAATTAAATTTTAAGCTATTACTTGTAGAATTACGTTGTGGACACTACAGTTTTAGTTCTTGCCAGAGTAATGCCATACTTTCACAATAATACAACGAACTATACAAATCAAATATGTACTGCATTACTCAGTTACATATATATATATATATATATATATATATATATATATATATATATATATATATAGTCCTCTATTTAATTTCATATTTAAACACATCTTACTTACTTGCAACAACTTCGAATTCTTATACTTCCGTTTTTCGTTTTTCTTTTTGCCAAAGCGCACTGTAAAAAAATTAACAATGTTTGTCAATATTGAGTAGTACATGCAGTACCTATTGGTCAAGTTGTAAGAAATTGACTGTTTTGTTGACTTGTATAAAGTTTTCAAATCTTCTGTGATTAAAATTGAATAGTGTTTTAGTAACAAATACTATCAACGCTTTTAGCAATAATACTTTAAGACATATACATTTAGGGTAAGAAGAGACATTGGCCAGGGGATATTTAAAAGCTGCTGGAGTTAAGCTAATCTCATATTGTTTCAGGGTGAACATCTTCCCGTTACTCCTGAACCTCAGCAAATCCCATACTACATCCTGGAGGCAATTGAGTACATCAAGACCCATGCACCAAAGGTCCCAGTTTCCAAGGAGTAATTTTAGGGCTTAGTGAATTACGATGTGTACATTACTTCTAGTCGAGCATTTATAATGGATCAGTAAAAGTTCTTATCCATACTTGTGTTTTATTTATGGATATAAGCATCTCGAGGTTATGGGGAGATTGAGTATGTTGTATGTTTTTACATTTATCCAAACTTTTGGATTTATAACAGCATAAACATATCACGTATTATTATGTGCATATGGCTTTAAGTCGGTAGCGTCTAGGCCACTGACTGTAAGATGATGCTCATTATTAACTACAACTTTGCGTTCTATTTAATTTTCAAATGATACTTTCAAAGTACTTGAACTGAAAACAGAGAACTAAACAATGTAAGTAGTTGAGATGGGTCAGCTTGCAATTTTTGGACAGTCGCTTTAATCTATCATATATTTAAATATATGGCCTGAAGAAAATTTGTGCTATTTACTATATTTAGTACGGTTGACGCATTAATCAAAGACTCGTGGACTTTAAGTACTAGCAATCGATAGCTACGTTTTGTGTTTTTTATTTACTAATGTAAATTTAAAAGATTAAGTTATTTTCACAGACCATTTAAAGGGAATATAAAACATTCTGGACACAAATATACATTGTAAATTTTAATCCTCACTCTAAACATGGTATTTTCGGCGTAATATGCGGCCAAGATACAGACGGACAAAAAATCTTCGGTATCGATTGTATGGTACTCTTACTCTACAACAATTTTTCAAAATACCTTCGATGTATAAAATTGGCCAGTTTTACACAGGTAATGTGACTTAAACAATTGATGGCATATGTTTATTAGTAAACTACATTACATATTTATTGTGTAAATTAAATTCTTAAGTAGTATGTAGACATTAAAATTCCAAAAATTGTTTGCTGATTTCGTAATAAGAGTCGAATTTATGTTGACAACTACAGAAGGTCGATTTTCGTCATTTTTACACGCTTTTTATAAGCTTCACCTATGTGTTGTTTGTTTGTAACCGATCGCTTTGGACTTCATTTTGACCTACTTCAAACGTTCAGATTTCATTTAAACTTAGTAGGCTTATCGAGGGCCGATGACAATACAAGAATTTTATAAGATTATTCCTTTTTAGTTTGGTTTATTTATATTAGCATGTTTTTTTAGTTTTTTTTTTTAAACTGTTAATTATTTTATTATGTATTCCAATCGTCGTTTTGTGATACACAAATTTAAAATGTTTTATGTGAAAAAAAAGACATAGGAAACCGGATTGCAATTATGTGACATGTTTTTGTGACTACTGCAATATTTTCATTCTCATTTTTTAAGCAAATAATTTCTTAATTATTTAATGTTGTATACTAATGCTAATTTATTTTCTTGTTTTAAAGATTAGGTAAATTATTTTCTCCCAAAGTGCTAAAGTCACGCAAACTCGACATCAAGTTGAATTAACGAAACGACCAATAATCCAATTATACTAATCGTGTTTGTAAAGAACTTATTTGGTAATTAAAAATTATCGCACACTTATTCATTTTTTTAAATACAAACAAATTCAACAACAGTTGGTATATGTAGTATACAGCAGGTATTTTTTTTTTTTTTGTAAAATAATTATTTTTATTTTAAAATTTGACAAGTTTTTGATCAAAGGTTCTTTACATATAATGTAGAAATATAAGTTTTAATATCTCTTCGACGACGCTTAACTGCAAGTTGACTTATAAATGTCTTCGATTTAATAATAAAATATACAAGCTCCTTCACACAGCTTTCTATACTATCGAACTGTCAAGTTCGCGTCGAATCTTTAGTACCTACTTTGATATTTAACGTTGTTCACTCAGCCAGCGAGCGAGTGTTTCCCAAAGCCATCTTATAATACATATATTAATCTATTATATACATAAAAATACTAAATGATAATAGTAAGTACTAAATGATATTAAGCAAAATTATTTCAGTATATTTTTATGTGAATTTAAAAACTCAAGTAATTTCATATTTAGAAATTAATTGTCAACAAAGAAGTTCACTTTTAACCCTTAACTATATAATCAATCAGTTTGAAAACATTAATTTAACATATGTGTATAATTGACTAATGTGGACTTTTGCTTATCAGACAGGCATTAAGTTGCCTGGCTTAGGAATGGAAGATCCTGTATGTATGTTTATTAAAAATATTTATTTATAACTCTAATAAAGATATTGCTACAATTAAACTACATATTAATTCAGCCTGTAACATTCCACTGCTGGGTATAGGCCTCTTTCTCCATGTAAGAGAAAGATTAGACCATTACCTACCACGCCGCTCCACTGCGGGTTTGCGGGTATATTCTCTACTAAGAGTAATGATCGCCATCAGGTATTTATGATAACAACCGGTACCGACAGCTTAACGTTCTCTCCGAAGTACGGTGGAAAGACCCACAAGGACAGATATCCAAACTGGAAAGAAATATTTTTATAAATACAAATATCCATCCCAAGCGGAAATCGAACTCGCAAAATGTAGATATATTTGGCGATTACACCACTTCACCGGAGCGGTTGTTACAACTACACATACTTACGCATAACGTAACAAAAGCGCGATGGCGATTAAACACGTTTATACAATAACTGTGTTTATTACATAAATGTAAGTAATTAATGGGTAAATACAGCGCCCGTAATGGCTCTATTGCAATCCGCACAAAGGACTGTTTGTAAGGGGAAATAAAGGGGGAAAGCAAATATTATCCCTCAACCAACAGTCAATGAGTGATGTAATTTATCTCGACGACTAATTGTCGTGAAAATTTATAGTACTGGTGATAGGCGATAGGCGGGTGATTACGAGCATGACTATGAACGGGATTGATATATAAATAAAATAATTTAGGAGAAATTTCTTTACTTAAATTTCAAGCAATAATACACAGGCCGAAGATGAGCAGCAGTGTCTTCGGTGCGACAAAGCCAGCCGTGCGGTCACCAACCCGCCTGCTCAGCATGGTGACTATGTTTATTACACACGAGTTCACACTATTTTTGGCGCGAGTTTATGGAGGCCTATGGTTATATCCAGCACTGGACTGCGAGAAGCTGAAGTGATGATGATAATGATGAAATTTCAATCACAGTTAAACAAAGGATTCGCATGAGCAGATTACACTCTTCAATCTTAATGAACAGATTGATAAATAAATTTATGTCGATGTGTTGGTACAAGTGTCACATCGGCTAGCGTTGTCCTAGCAGTAGCGGGTTCAATAATCATAATTCCATTCTCGCGACAAGAGTTCTCAACCATACAGCAGTTTGTCCTGTACTTGAGGTTTATATTTCTGCTTTGAGTTTTCCCGTACCTCAGACGCAGGCTTCTGTATCTGTCTATGATTATCTCTATCTCGGTTATGCCCTCTTCTACACCATAGCCAACCTTGGGCTTGCTGCAAGCAACGTAGCGATAGATAAGTTAAAGTTAACGAGTGGCTATAGATTTTGACAGAAAAACTACAATTTTATCTGAATGATAAAAGTATCGAAAATACCGTATGTATCGGTATTATCGATACAAAACGTTTTGATAAGTAAACGTAAACGATGCGATACATTATTATACAATACATATTAATAAAAATTACTTTTTTCATAGGTATAAAGACATATTAATTATGCTCAATATTATTGTGAATATTATTTATTTGTATTTGGTATTATTTAATATTAATGTGATTTTATTATGGAATTATTGTATTTTGCAAATTGTCGTGATAGTCATTTTTTTTTTTTTTTGTTCTGTTTGTGTTATAAGAATTGTTTAAGAAGAATTGTTTTATGAGTCAATAGTTACCTGAAATAAAGAAAATTGTTATTATTGTTATTATAATACTGTAACTGTTAAACAAAAAAGCATAGAGAGTTACATCATTATTTATATCAGTAAACACGCCGACGAAAGGAAATGTTTGTAATTTCAAATTTTTTCTCTCGTTAGATTGATTTCCTTCATTTCCACACTACCCAACCAAACAGACCAGAATAAATGGAGTTTACGGTTTTTATATTCTTTAATAATCACAAATTTGTCAATAGTGTGAAATACAGATATCAATTTCAGAATCACTTGGTTTTATTCGATTTTCCATACAGATTTACAATGGATATTTTATAAGTGTTGTATAAATTACACATACGTGTCATGTGCGCTTACCACCAGACCTACTATATTAAATAGAGTCTAGAATTAAAGTGTATGAACTACGAAAGGCCAAAATGATAAAGTGCTTAACACTAAATTTAGTATAAGAAGACTGTTCTTATGCTAAATTTAATTTTTGACTAGCCCGTTGGCACATTTGGTATATCTGCTTTGTGTTCCGCGGGTTGTAGGTTCGATACCCTCCCGAGTCTGGGTGTAATATGTGTATTATTTCGATGTATCTTTGTAAAAAAAATATTTAGCTATATCAGTCAGTTGCTACCTACAACACAAGCATTGAGTTGCTTACTGTATCAACATGTGTGTTCAACTTTCTAATTGTGTGGACTTTTAATTAAAAGTATGTAAAAAAATATTTATTTAGATATGGAAGGTTAACTCTATAATAGAAATAATATTTATAAAAATTCCTTTTTTGTCTGCTCTAATCTAAAACTATGGCTGATATTAGGTTTTTAGCAAACTTCTTTAAAATTATTATACGTAGTTACTGTACCTTGGTATTACAAACAAACTGCACTTATAACATTATGTAGATGTAGATATTTTTATATTATTCACATAAAAAAATTATATATAATTTAAAAAAAGACAAATAATTTATTAAAGTTAAATTAAAAGTCTGCAAAAGTACAAAGAGCAACGTTGATGTTTTTCTATATTACACTTAGAAATCAAGTCTACGAGAAGTATTCATACAATTTTACAGTTGTCTACACAATAGTAGTACTGTAATTATGTTTAGCCACTCGCCGGTATATTAAATTTCTTTGTATATATATTTTTTTGTTTTAATTGAATTAGGATTGACATTACAGTCAAAGTAAATTATAGAGTATTAAATAGTAAGTTTTGTGTATCTAAGTTAATTAAAGATAAAAAACGTTACTTTAAAAAGAATCACATAAATATATTTTAAGACAACATATTTGTTTTACGAATTAACAATTTGTTTTAATATTACGAACTATAAATTCTCACTCAGAAAAAAAAACGACTGAAATTTGGTTCAAACAACCAAGCATAGGTACCTAATTATGATCAAATCAAAAATCAAATAAATCTACAATTAGATAAGTACTTTTATTTTGTTGCCGTTCTACTGTCCTTCGATTGAAATTATGTTTGACTTAAAACGTTTTATGTGTAAATATGTTTTGATCGCTGACCTGAAGTCATTTTTGTAATAAATCCCTTAATGGGGATATTTCAACAAAAAGCGTGAGCAATTTAGGGCCAGTGCGTATCTTTTAATAAAAAAATATTATATATATAAAGGAATATATTCCTTTGATTTTGTATATTTGTATAGTACCTTTTTTATAGCAGTAGTAATTTGTATTGTTTTATAAAGAGATTTTTGACACTTCATAATAGTCACATATAAAAGAAATATTTAATTTTAATTTTATGTATAGGAATTGGTAAATAGCTTTAAATGTCGTTTCTTTGTTTTTTCAGGTAGGTTAAGGGTTTCTATAATTAATTTTTATCATAATGTATAAAAAAAATTGTATAATAAAATCTTTGTTTTTTCAGAGCAACACATTGTATAATTTTCCAATTTAAGTAATCAACTTATGTCTTATATATTTATATATATATGTTTTCCCTATTACAATCTCTAAGTACTCACAGTAGCTAAGTTGAAATGTTTGCATTTATACGAAGCAATCTAACACGTGAGTTGTACTCGAAAGCGATGTAATCTCTGCGTATCGTTGCAAATCGAAAACCATGTTTGCGACGTACTCGGCGTCTTCTACGTATAAAATTAATCGTGGAGTGATGTTGCTTCTTAACTCGAGTTTGAACTAATTCGACATTTATATAGGTAAATAAAGATGAATCACCGATATGTACGCGTATAACTTCTGAACGTCAGCACAAACCAAGACAATTCTATTATTTGGTTTTTTATTACTGTCTGAATTAGGTTTGTATAAAAGAAAAAATAAATCAATACATTCACAAAAAATGTGGTGGTACGAAGTTCCCTCGGCTAGCTAGTAATTTTATAACCATGAAGATTTTATATAAAAACTAGCTGACTCAGCAAACGTTGTTTTGCCGCTAAACGCTATTAAAAATAGGGATTGGTGGTAGAATGGTGAAAATTTGAAGTGGCATGTATTTTTAATGTTAAATCATAAAATAATAATAATAAAAATAATAAAAAAATTCAAGTTTTTTTGGGGTAGATCATATTAGGGGTATGGAAAATAGATGTTGGTCGATTCTCAGATTTACCTGATATTGGACACAAAATTTCAAAAAAATCCGTTCAGCCGTTTTGAAGGATTTTGGTAACAAACGACACGAGAACTTTATATATATATATATATTAGATACCTTTGAGACTTTGGTTTTGTTAAATCAAAAAGGAAAAAAGGTGAAGAAAATACATTAACTTTTGCCTTCTCTTCTGCTACACTTGTGGTACGTGCCCTAGGGATTATTTATTTGATCATTTTATATTTACTTTTTTATTTTTTATTATTTTATTAGAACCAAAACATCCGTGCAATTTTATCTGCGTTGAAGATAACACCCTTGAATTTATTTAACGTTGTATGAATGAAAAAAAATAACCTAATATTTTTACTAAGTTTCTTGAAAAGTTTGTATGACAAATTGCTAATGTACTTAAATTTTTTATTACTTTAAATTTATCGTATACACGTCAAAAGCGGTCAACTTTTTTTTAGTCGCCCGATTTAGTTAAAAAAGACACTTTTCGAACTTCCACATGACAAAATAAATTATCTGTTAAAATAAAATAAAAAACAATTTTGAAAAAAGTATTCAACAGTATCTTGGCTTCTCTAACTTCTGAAGAGGCTAGAAATGTTTATAAATTGGTCCAAATATATTTAAAGAGACGTTTTTTATTTAGTTAAGAACGATGGAGGTAACGTGGTCACTGTGTGACAAAACCTCCAATTTTTTTAAGAATAAAAAAAAAGTTTTGAAAAACCCGACTATAAGTAAAATTTAAATTTTAGACGAATGTTGACGCACATATTATTTTATGGTCGTCGATAGTAATAGTAATAGATTTTACTATTACATTGTTAAATTTTGTGTAAAATCCATAAAAAGTTTATGAAATAAACCAAATGCATGTCGAAACTACGTAATGGCGGTTTTGTACAATATATATAATTATCAGGTTACGTAGAAATAAGTACTTGCTAATTGCGAGTCAGAGGTACTTTGGGATTTCAAGTGCTTCATTTATATTCGCAAAGCATTTCATATTTCTGCGGTGAACAAAAATTATTTATTTTTAAGCGTATTTGATTTTGGTGTAATTACAAAGAACTTTCACTAATTTTTGCTTTTAAGCAACATTACCCAATTCATTAATATGTTACATAATTATGTTTGCTCGCAAACGAAAAAAAAACCGACTTCAATTACATCGACGAGTAATACAACGTAGATCGACGAAAAAATAGTCAAGTAACAACGCATTATTAAAGATTACTCAAAAAGTAGTAATCAGATCTCGATAAAATTTAAATGTGACCACATGATAAACTTCGGCTTTCGATTAAATTAAAAATCATTAAAATCGGTAAACCGAATAAAAAGTTATTGCGGATTTTCAAGAAGTTCCCTCGATTTCTCTGGGATCCCATCATCAGATCCTGGTTTCCCTATCATGGTACTAAACTAGGGATATCTTCTTTCCAACAAAAGAAGAATTATCAAAATCGGTACACCTAGTAAAAAGTTATTGCGGATTTTCAAGAGTTGCCCTCGATTTCTCTAGGATCTCATCATCAGATCCTGATTTCCTTATCATGTTACTAAGCTTGGGATATCTCCTTTCCAACAAAAAAAGAATTATCAAAATCCGTACATTCAGTAGAAAGTTATGCGGTATAATACAACGTAGGTCGACGAAAAAAGCGTCAAGTAAAAACGCATTATTAGATATAGCTCGAAAAGTAGTTGTAATATCTCAAATAAATTTTAATTGACACACACCACCTTTCGATTAAAAAAAATTGTCGAAATCGGTCCACCCGGTAAAAAGTTCTGATGTAACATACATAAAAAAAATACAGTCGAATTGAGAACCTCCTCCTTTTTTGGAAGTCGGTTAAAAATATGGGATTTCAATTGAAGCAATTAGCAATTAGAGCATAAGCAATAGCGACTTATAATACTAAAAAATATTACCTACCTATATCATGTATAAAATGTTGCAATTTTATTAAAATGTATTCTTATTATCTTAATACTTTAACCCCCAAGAGCAATTCGTTAAAAATTTAATTAAACTTTAGAAAGTACATCATCACGTATTTTAAGCAAAGTTTTGCCATAAGTCACCTTTCAAGATTACCTCCGAGAAAATAAATTTTAGTTATTGTTACATAAAAAGTATTCAGTTACAATTTTCTTAATTTTGCTTGCTTACGCTGTTTTAAGGTTTAACTCTTTTAGTCTAGGTTTTCAATTTACTGGCTTTCTTTTAAATATGTATAAATTCTAAACAATTATGTTGAAGAATTTAAATACGCAGAAGTAAACAGTCTTTAAAGCGAAGATTACTCAAAAAGTTGTAATTAGATCTCGATGAAATTTAAATGTGACTACATGATAAACATCAGCTTTTGATTAAATTAAAAATCATCAAAATCTATACACAAAGTAAAAACGTAGGGTGACGAAAAAATAGTCAAGTAACAACGCATTATTAGATATAACTCAAAAATTAGTGGTTAGATCTCAGATAAATTTAAATGGGACCAAATGACACGCACCGTCTTTCGATTAATATTTTTTTTATCGAAATCGGTCCACCCAGTTTAAAGTTCGTAAGTAACATACATAAAAAAATACCATCGATTTGAGAACCTCCTCCTTTTTGGAAGTCGGTTAAAAAGTAGAGGATCAGCTTGTGAAAAGACACGTCTTTGCTCTGGACATTTTATGTGACCTTTGAGAAGACCCAAAAATGCAACATTTCTTTACAAGTGGTTTCACGGCAAACTGTTTTTCGGCTGTGTCTGATTATTCAACAAAATCGATTAGTGCAACAAAGAGCATTCCCATATTTGTTCTTTCTTTAAAAAGTCTCATAAAAATTAACAAAATAATTGTTATTCATAGTTATTGAATACTTTTATATCTTATAAAAATAAATCTAATCTCATATACTGTTTGTAAATACCCATAATGGCGGCGGATAAAATATCGATCTGTGTAATCATCGAAATCATAGCGCATGAAAAAGTGCGCCTCAAAGAGTTAAATTGAAAACTTTGCCTTATACTTCTGCGTAATTACTTTAAATCATAACATTTTTTCGAAATATTTATATATATTTTTAATTATTTAAAAAAAATGATATTAAGTACATATACGATATGATAAAAGTTGTTATAATGTTATATTTTTTCTGAGTTTATGCTTTCGACTAAAAATATCAGTCGAATTAATAGTTATTAAATAAAACAACTAGATTAAAATATGTACTAACAATCAATAGGTAGATATTAAAAGCTTCAAAATTGTACAACAGTTAGTGCAAATAGCCCTCTTGAAAATAAACCATGCGTATTGTGAATAGGTGCAACGCGCATGCGCGGGAACAATGGCGTAAAACAAATAACAGTTTTGACAGAATTCTCTTCGAGGTTATTCGTTTTGCTTAATTTTATATGAAATAATAAGTGTCTACCTCTGATTTATGTGTATATATTCTCAAAACATATTACTATTTTTATTTAAGCCTTGCAATGACAATAAAAAGATGCATTGATTTTGTTATACAATCAGAACATTTTAAAAAAGTGTACTTAGGTTAGTTGTGTTTACATTTTGTCGAAACTGTTTTTTATTCGTTTTTAATAAAATTCGTTGTATTTAGTGATGCGTGTTCACGGTACGGAACTGAAATTTTTATCAGTATAAAACACTGAAATATTTATGCAGCTCATACAAGAAAATATAACAAGGTAAGTTTGTTTGTATTTTGTTGCTACGTACAACCAGCAATACGCTAGTTGATAGGTTTACTGTACACTGGTCATGTTATGGGTTAGTAAATTCGATACAATTATTTTATCATTTGATTATATCTTTTTATTATAGTTGTAAGCGGCCATAAAGTAATGACTTTTCTAATCTAATTAATTAATGTTTGCTTAACATTTGTACGTATATTTTATATGTTTGGGGTACGAATAAATTTACTATAATATAAGAATAAGATAATCTAACGGAAATAAAAATATTGATTCATCATTATCATCATTACAGCCTATACAGTCCACTGCTGGACATAGGCCTCCACAAGTTTACGCCAAAAATAACGTGAACTCATGTGTGTGTGAAAAATATTGATTATAATTGATAAATTAAATAGTGTTTATTCATTATAGATATATGATGTCGCGGACTTTTTTGTAGGACTAATTAAGATAAATATTTCTCTTATACATTATATTTATTATATAGCCTATATGTTATTCGAATGTATAAGCTATATTATTGTAAACTTTCATTAAAATTACAGTCGGTGGTTTTTAAAAAGGAACAAACATCCATACTACACAATTTTTGGAAGTTTCTTATCGCCCGGTAAACGTGCTAAGCGGGACTGGAGCGAGATCGAAAAAAGCGTAACAAGACTTTTTCTCGAGAGATTTTCCTCTTGTATCAAAATTGATCTCAAACATATGTCATATTTGAGTTCAAAAACTAATTATTAGTGTGATCGAAAACTATGATTAAATACTCAGCAGTATTGTGTTCCTGTTGGTGAGTAAGGTGACCAGAGCTCCTGGGGGATTGGGGATTGGGTCGGTAACGCGCTTGCGATGCTTCTAGTGTTGCAGGCGTCTATAAGCTACGGTAATCGCTTACCATCAGGTGAGCCGTACGCTTGTTTGCCGACCTAGTAACAAAAAAAAAAAAAAATACTCATATCTTAAATTTCATATATTTTATAATAAATAATAAGAATAATAATTAATGTGCATTTATAAAAAAAAAAAATATTCTCCATCATTCAGTGTTTAATTTATAATTGTATTCTTTTTTAATTTATTTATTTCATGTACAGCTTTGTGCTTTTTACATAATATACTCTATTCTTTATTATATAGAAGTAAATATATTTTATAAAAAAATTTTTAATTGAACTCTGTTAGCTTGATATTTTACAATACCTTGTATGGTTCTTGAACCATCACCTCTTTTGCAGTTTTTATTAAAGTTTTGTTATTTTCATACAATTTTATCTACTTAAAAATATATATATTCATTATTCATTACAGTGCATATTTATCGAATTCAAGATAATTGTTATACATGGCAAACATGATTGTTATTCTTATTATTCTTTCAGAATTAATTGAAAGAAGATGTAATAAATATAACTATAGGATAAAACGTAATAATTAATGATTATTAGGTAATAAATAAACAGTGTTTAAAATGTAGCATTAGAAATAAAAGGGCTTTTTAAAAAGTGCCTCGTTGTATATTTTAATATTGTATTTTTTATACAAGTCTGTTAAAAACTAGACCTAGTTCTATGCAACACTTTATTCCTTATCTCTAACATAAAAGTATCAAAAGGATTTTATTATTTAAACAGCATTTGTGTGTGAGCGTTTATGTATGCGTCATTTTATTAATTATTTATTTAAAACAAATACCCGAGTAGAAATTTTTTCGTGTTCCTTCGAAGGACCGGACCGGGTATGCCCGATCTGGACCGGATAAGGTATGTAAAGCAGAAGATTTGTCTGGACCTGATCAGGGTGAGATGACATTTCCTTGTCGGGTCTAGATCCATCATCTGCGTTACATACCTTGCCTGGTCCGGGTCGGGTATGCCCGGTCCGGTCCTTTTAAAAAACACGGAACGAATATTCTTGAAAAAATTATTAATTAAAAATAGTGAATTGATATTATAAATATGTTACTTAACATAATTATTATTATATTTCCGTTTATTTTTTCCAATGTTATTTATTAATTGTATTTATTTTTAATGTATTAATTTTTGTTTTTATTTTAAATATCAATAGTCTTTATTTATTTTTATATTATTAACTATTTATTATTATTAATTAAATTTTATGTATTAACTTCTATTAATTAACTACTAATTAACTACTTCCTACTACTTACGATTGCTCCGCTATGTAGAAATGGACTCCCTGCTAGACTTTTTTTTTTTTTTTTTTTTCGAAGTGACCGCTAGGGCCAACAGCACTCTGTTGGCCCTAGCGGCCTTTACAGCGTCACCGGTAAGAGGGGCCGGGCACTTAGGCAAGCCGGCCGCGAAGGAAGACTGGGAGCCCTCTGGGAGGGCTCGGGGGGGAAAGACGCCCGCCCTAAGGGTGTCTCCTAGCGAGATCGCACCTCGGCTTAGAGCGTCGTCGGAGTGGAGGAGGCGCTATGCGGAGCGCTGAGGACGGCTTACGGACGGTCAGCTACGCGCCTAGGCGCGTGCGAGCCGTCAGAACGCTGGGACCTCGCCCTCGCCGGCGGGGGCGGTGTGTGTGTGTCCTGTGTGTGGTGGTGTATATGGCGTTAAGCGCCGTGATCCTATCGTCAAGGTCGGTTAAGACGTGCATGGGACGCCTTTGTACGGTCTGTAAGTTACCTCTACCTACGTATTTGCAAGCCTCTGCTACAAGAGGATTTGGGTGACTGCGCGCTCTCTCAAAATACGCTGTAGCGAGTATTTTGAGGTGCTTCGCGATTGAATCGATCTTAAGGTCGCGATGTAAGTCGACATTACGCACGTACCACGGCGAGTACGTGGCAGTGCGCAGAAACTTGTTCTGAATGATTTGGAGCCTATGGATGAGGGTTGGCGCCACATGAGCGAAGACGGGGCACGCGTAAGTCATAATAGGTCGTATGCAGGCCTTGTATAATGTCGTCTTATTTCTAAGAGACATTTTACTCCTCCCGCATAGCAGCGTGTGCAATCGACCTAGTACGAACGCTGCCCTGTTTCGGACCCGGTTGATGTGGGCTTTGAACGAAAGTTTACTGTCGAGAATGACACCTAGGTACTTTGTTTCCTTTAGCCAAGGAATCGGAGTGCCGAACAGGGTAATGGTCCCGGGTCGACCTTTCGTCCAGAAGACGCGTCTAGTGTGCTTGACAAAGTGCACTGCTGCACTCTTTTCGGGATTTACTTCGATTCTCCATTTCCTAAACCACTCGCCGAGGGCGGTGGCCGCGGATTGGAGTCGAGAAGTTATAGCCTCGACGGAGGTGCCGGTCGTGAAAATGGCCGTGTCATCGGCGAATAGGGCCAGCTTGGTGGCTTTATTTTTGAGAATCGGGATGTCATTCGTGTACAACGAATACAGAAGCGGTGAAAGCACCGAGCCCTGAGGGACTCCGGCGCGAATAGGATGGGGCGAAGACAGAGTGCCGTCAACCCGATATCTGAAGGTACGATTTGACAAGAAGTCTCGTATGATGCGCACGAGATTATCTGGCAGCTCGACAACAATCTGACGACGCGTTGGCGCAACGGTCACTGCACTGGTTTGTAGGTGGCGGTTGCGGGTTCGATCCCCGCACATGACAAACATTTGTAACTGCCATACAGATGTTTGTTGTGGTCTGGGTGTTTGTGCAGTCATCGTGGGTCTCCCCACCGTGCCTCAGAGAGTACGTTAAACCGTCGGTCCCGGTTGTTATCATGTACACCTGATAGCGATCGTTACTCATAGCAGGAAATATATACGCCCGCCTTAGATGAAATAGCATAGAATATATGAATGTAATCGCTTAATCCCAACGGTCTTAGTGTCTGCAGAAAAACCCTTAGCGAAATCGTAAGAAACGAAACTTATTCCCAAAATACTAAAATAAACCATCTTGAAGTTTTTGTGTGAATATATTCGTTATGAACCAGACAGAGATAAATTGTCATTGTTTTTTTTTTTGTATTTATATTAATCTTCTATGTAGTTGTGATTAAATCGTAAAGCTAATAATAAGTATTATCTTATTTCACAATTTTTTAAGTAATATTTTTTAATCTGCCTGATAAAATTTTATTGCAATTTCGAACGTATAATCAAGTGCAAAAATGTTATAACATCAAAATTAATGCCCATAAAATAATACAAACAGCGTGTAGTTGAAGTTTGTAAAATATAATAATCTATACATATAATAAAATGGTAGGAAAGTCAAAAATGTACATTGAATATTTTTTAAAAAGAATACTTGTGGTGTGATCTACAATCAATACCGAAGCCAAAAATATAGTTTTTAGAATTTTTGTCTGTTTGTCTGTTTGTCTGTATGTATGTCCGGGATAAACTCAAAAAGTATCGCATGGATTTATTTCAAATTTGGCACGAATATTATTAAGAAGTCGGGTCAACATATAGGCTACTTATTATCATGCTATCGCACATATATGTGTTACGTTCAAAGATCTAAAACGCTCGTTGAGCGGAAAAATAGCTCACAACGCGATGTGGTCACAGTAAAACATCCACATAGCGAAATTCGTGTTATGGCTCTAATGAAAACGCGCACGACGCGTTGTGGCAATCAAAGAAAGACCAAATAGCGAAATTCGTGTCGTGGCTTACATGCTATTCGATCTCAATGCGTTGTGGCAATGAAGAAAAGCCATGACGCGTTCTGAGCATTCATTGTGTTAACCATATCACGACGGACAGGTTGTAACTTGTCAGTGTCGGCTCGGGTGCAAAGACGCATTGAAACCTCAGTTTTATTCATTTCTTTTCTGTTTATGAGAGTGAATTTTAATGTCAGCGCAGATTATGACGAATAAAAAAGAATTGTTTTACGATAAATTACGTGAGTTTGTGGAAACAAGCACTGATCGCAGTCTTATTATGACTACAGAAAAAGTAAAGAGAGCAAATGTTGTATAAAACTTGTAAGCTCTGTTTCAGAAAGAATAGCATAAACGTTGAAAGAGAATGTGCTAAATTAGGTCTACAGAAACAGGCAAACAAAATGGTTTCATTGTCTAATTTGAAAAATTTGGTGATCAATAAACATTTGTGTTAAATATTTTTATTTCTTGAAAGAATTTTAATTGTCATGAAAAAATTAAAACCCTTATCATTTTATGTGAATTATGAGTAATTTACAACACACTTCAGCCTATCGCAGTCCACTGCTGGACATAGGCCTCCCCAAGCGCGCGCCACACGTCCCGGTCTTCCGCAATCCTCATCCAGCCTACACCGGCAATCTTACGTAGATCGTCGGTCCAACGGGCCGGAGGACGTCCCACACTGCGTTTGCCAAAACGCGGTCTCCACTCTAGGACCCGTCTACTCCAACGGCCATCGGTCCTGCGACACAGACGACCAGCCCACTGCCACTTCAACTTGCTAATTCTGTGGGCTATGTCGGTTACTTTCGTTCTCTCGCGGATAGTCTCATTTCTAATCCTGGCTTTGAGAGAGACCCCAAGGATAGCCCGTTCCATTGCACGTTGAGCGACTTTAAACTTGTGGCCCAGTCCCTTCGTCAGTGTCCACGTCTCATTTTTAATCATCTCACGTTTAATTTACAAATGATATGAATATTTTGTGTTCAGTGATTTATTACTTAATACATTGATTTTTTTTTTAATATAAAGTAATCTCAATAAATAATAAATATCGTTTCATTTTAATTTATATAATTATATACTTAATATATTTGATAATGAGAAACACGTTATGCCGTGATTTTATAAAATGAAAAATATTTCTTAAGGACATCTACCGATACGTTTCCAGCCTAGACCTAGTAGGATCTATATCGGAAAGTAGTGTGCATTGTAATCAAATAGTATTCCATACGCGTCATGGCTTTTCTTCATTGCCACAACTCGTTGAGATCGAATAGCATGGAAGCCACGACACGAATTTCGCTATTTGGTCTTTCTTTGATTGCCACAACGCGTCGTGCGCGTTTTCATTAGAGCCATAACACGAATTTCGCTATGTGGATGTTTTACTGTGACCACATCGCGTTGTGAGCTATTTTTCCGCTCAATGAGCGTTTTCGATCTTTGAGCGTAACATATGCATCATATATGCACCTACCGGGAACGAGCAGTGAACCTTTATTTCCTCAACGCACTCTGTAACGACGTGTAATGTAACGACGCATATTTGAATGTTGTTATTATGTTAATAACCATGCCATAAGCTAGCTTCACACTATAAAAAACACGTAATATAAGTAACTAAGCCGATAAACATAATTAAATGAATATAAGTAGACAAAACAATTTTAAAGCAGCGCCATCTATGAGATTGTTCCGTAGATATGAAAAGTAAAGAAAAACCGGGTAAGTCAATGCTATTTTAAAAGGTATAATCGTAGCTATTTTCGGTGCTATATAGCGTTCACGCAGACGACGTCGCGGCCAGCAGCTAGTTTTATAATAAATGATTCGATATGGTGGTGATAAGTCCTTTATCATTAATGTATCAGATTTTTTCTGTATTAAAATTATAAAAAGTCTTAAGAAATATTCTCATAGTCTTAATAGTCTTAATTTGTTTTTGTTGTATAATTTTTATTTTATTAGGCATGATACATTATCCTTACTGAAACGTTAATAATTAATAGTATGGCTTTGCGCCAATGTTTGTGTATGAGTAACAATAGTGTTAACAAATTGGTCGGTTTCAGTGGACAAATTCAAAGCACAATGCGATAAAATGTGGTCGATGATTTAGAATGATGTAAAGCTATTGATTGTGCTAATACGTACTTATGCTGCACGATGTTAGGGAAACGTTAGTTGACTTATATGGAAAAAAAATACACTATTTCAAATTTAAACTTAATTTGGAAGTATGAAAATATTTTATTATTCCTATTGTCAAAAACTTTCCATACAAACAACTTTAAGAGATTTATTTTAAGCAGTGTACCTATTTAGAAATGCACAATAAAGTTAGAAAGAATACTTGTAAGATTTTCAAATATGTCTTTGCATTTTGTTTTTACATGCTAATGTAATTATCAATTTAATTTCTTTGAGCCCAAAGTCAACCGAATTCTTCAAATACCAACTAAGGAAATAACTCAATGGCACTTTAATAAGGGGCCTGAGTAATATTTTAAGGAGCAAGAAGTTCCGACAATGGACCCAAAATTTCGACCGGATGACATTACATCAACTCGTAAACGTCTTGTTTTCCGTCATATTCTAGCCGTGGGCGATAAATAATGCGAACAAGAATTCTCTGAAGAGTTTTTGCATGCGAGGCGAGCGCTTCGAGTCCCTACTTTTTGTTCGTTTTTAATTACAAATTATGAATTCTGTTCACGAATCAACTATAAAGCCATCATAAAATACCATGAAAGCTTTTCGTACGAACGACAGGCATAAAAGGCGAAGCACACACCGTTTAACTAAACGGATGAAATATCGTTTTTCATATAATACATATAGCTTATAATAAATAAATAGCATTAGCTTTTTATTTGTTGCAAAGCAAAAAGCAAAATATTTATTTTAATAACGAACTATTTGCAACTGTTACTAAAAATAAAAACTACCATATACTTTTATTACTAAGAAGTTAATATTTAATGTGCTAGAAATTTAATTGTCTTCGGAACTACTGGTTACTAGTAATGAGCTATAAAGTCTCAGATTCTAATGATCAAAATCGTAAACACGAGTAAAACTGTATTATTTAATATAAACTAGTGGTCGCCTAGTGGTCGAAATTCAGCCATAATTAATTTAAATTATAAGTTTGAACATTATTAAGGTTTTATTTAATGAATTTATTATGGTTATCTTTGACATTCAGTATAAACAATATTAAGTTATAGTCTATTCTCAATTTGACGTCAGACTTTAACAATAAACAAAAGAATATAATATGCGTGTGTGTGTCAAATACATGGTATGTGTGTAATGTTTTTTTTATGAATTTAATGTATATTTTATTTATAATTAAAAAAAATATTAACATTCTGCACTCCTTCTCTATATAAACTATAAGTGTGCGAAATTTTATATTCTCTGTCCGCACAATTTTCGCAAAAAGGGGTACAATATTTTTGCTTCGCGTATTAATATATAGATTATACAACTAGGTCGGCAAACAAGCGTATGCTCTACATGATGGTAAACAATTCCATAGCTTATAGACGCCTGTAACACCAGAAGCATCGCAAGCGCGTTGTCGACCCTAACTCAATCCGCCTCCAGGAGCTCTGGTCGCCTTACTAACCACAGAAACGCAACACTGCTTTAAAGCAGTATTATTTACCTTTGATTTTCTGAAAGGTCGAAGTGCTCAGTCGGACTTTTCCAGATTTTGAGCAGGACATTGCTTGCTGTGCCCTACCTCGATATCGATTATCAATATTCTTAATAATTAATCAGTGTGTGCGTGTGTGTGTGTGTGTGTGTGTGTGTGTCAATAACTCATCTCAGACGAACGTTTACAAACAGATGTCTATTTGAATTTTACAATTATAATTATTATAGATAGACAGATGTCTATTTGAATTTTGCAATTATAAGCCCTGGTATCTGCCAAAGTAACTATGAGTTTAACTTCATATTTGGCCATTGCTTCTCTCGATGATCTTCTATCAATTACGAAAGTCTGGCCCTCGCGAGCTCTTGGGTTAATATGGAAAATAGAGAGATGCGGCTTGCGCCTATCACTCGATTTGCGTATAAGTCCGAGGAGATGTTTTGTTATGACGTTGTCACGTTAAACTGTCGTCCGTAAACCAACTTTACAGACAACCAATTTTATTCATAAGTTCAATAAAGGTCGAGTTATTGTAAATGATAGGTATATAATTTCACTCTCACTCACTCACTTCAGCCTATCGCAGTCCACTGCTGGACATAGGCCTCCACAAGTTCACGAAGAAAATGGCGTGAACTCATGTGTGTTGCCCATAGTCACCACGCTGGGCAGGCGAGTTGGTGACCGCAGGGCTGGCTTTGTCGCTCCGAAGACGCTGCTGGATGGTTATCCCGCCATCGGTCAGCATATTAATATCGGTCGGGCGGGTCGGTATATAATAAATAACTTTAATTAAGTAATGTACTACAAGGCATTTGCTACAGGATAAGATGTCTTAGCTTCATCAAGTAACTAAAATTATCAGACTGTTTTTTTTTTATTTATGTTAGTTATATTATTACAGTTAGTTAGTTTTTTGTATATTCAGGTAAATAATATAAAAAATTTGTATGTATTATCATATAAAAGTTAAATTAATGAATTAATAATTTTGGAAAATTATATCAGATGAATGAAAAGTATTTATAGAAAAAGTTAAAGAGATAATCTGCAATGACGTAGCTGAGTTTTCTTAATAGGAGAAGAAGCCTTTGCCCAGCAGTAGTACATTTAGTATTTACATGCTGGTACAACAGTGCCTAGTGTAAAAATATTTTTCAAAATGGGAATTAGATAACCTGTTTTGTGCATTTGAAATGATGAAATAAATAAACTACGATAGTAACATCGCTACTTTACATTATAGTAACAGTAAAGGTAGCTCAAGATATACCTACATGGTACATACGAGGGAATATGTAAATGACCCAAGGACGCATGGGATTAGTCACGCATTATTTAGGCATTAAACAAATTATCGCAATTTTTTTTTCAGTGTTGACTGATAATTCTAACGAGTCAGAGTTAAAATGAATTTTAAATTAAATTACAGTAACAGTAGGCTGTGCTCATTAAGCTTGTGGAGTAACCATTATTTTATTTTTTTTGTTACGGAAATCCACATTTTTGTAGACAATGATTCGACTTGAATGGAAGGGTTGAATTTGAATTTCTTGCTGTAGAGTGAAAGGGAAATGAAAATGAAATAGTGTCAAAACACTACACACGGTAACACTAACACGGTTAACAAACCGTTTACTAATTTATCTTTTGCTATTTAAATAAAATATGAGGTTGGATATCAGTTAATGCTTTTTTCAGTTAATGGTGTTTCGCTGAGGTTCTCAGAATAAGCTAAATATACTAATGCTTTTAAGATATACGATATAAGATATAACGTTAAGGTCACTTTTTATTACTAGATAACAGATACGTAATTTTCGTTCTTAAACTGTATAGTAGATACTTTTTTTTTGATAGAAAGATGTGTATTTGTTGAAATGTTTTCTTTGTATGTTTTAAAACGTTTTCATTAAAAGAACAGTCATATTTCACAAGGGTCAGGTGAATGCTTACAATCTTTATGTGTCCAGGATTCGCTGTTATTTTTAACATATTTTTTATGTTTTTTGTATATAATGGATTATTCATAAATAAATTATGTAATGCTGCAATCAACACCTGAGAAATAATTAGATGTTAGGTGTTAATGCTATATTTTTTATATTAAATCTTGTCGCACTTACTAAGGTTATGTTTTATGCTATATATATGTACTCTTACGATTATCATAAACTTATATACTCAAATCTTTTATTTTTAATATCCTTCTTTGGTAGAAAAAGTGCTCATGTGCAGTGGTGTTCAGTTAAGCGAACCGCCAGCTTCGTTTACTGCTTGCATACAAACTTGTACTTTACAATATGGTTGTTCTCGCTGCGACCATACTACTTACAAATTGTATATGCCGTGTCTAGCTAACGCGAGTTCCATGTCCACGTTATTTGAATGTATGGCGAGCCAGCATTATTTATGGCGTATGGAAATGCTCCGTGTGAAATGGGATCGTAATGTTTGATCGTTTCCTAGATAAAACCGACGGGCACGGTGTGGAGGATTTACTCGTTTCTTTCTTTATTTAATTTTCATTTGCATTTACGTTAAGCAAACAGCAGAAAACGAACCTGTAATCTAAACGTTAAGATTGCTATTGAATATACTAATTTATATTACATTAATGTATTAAATTCAAAAGATTCATTTAAATATTTCGAATCATATATACATATTAATACGCTAAGGTTTAAGATATTTGCTTCCCTATTTAGAAAAAACTTCACAATTACTCCACATAAATTATATATCATTTTATAGATAATTGCTTGCTCTACCGGTATCAACAACTAAAAAATGTATACTATTTTTGTTTATTTAAATCAATTAATTATTAAAATTATATATATGACGGCTTTAATGTTGAAACAGCGTCAACATGATTGACGATCGGTAATTTTTTTATTGTTTAATTTCAAATCAACTCACGTAATAATAGTTTTTTGTTACTTTGTCAAGTGATAATTATTATACTTCGAGTATAGCTAGTAATTAAATAATGATTTAAAGCAGTGGCTTAAAATTTATAATGCTTATCAGATTTACTATCGCTCATTTAGCATTTGTTTTTCAGTTAATAATGTCACATAGATCTTTATTTTATAAAATATCTTTTGAATAAAGGACGCAGGGTAGTTTTGTGGAAGTCAAGGTGACGTCTATGGACGGTTTTACTGTTACAGTATGATCAACCTCTGCATAACATATGTATGTATGCTCGTAGGGTGTCCCTTATTTTTCAAATTTTTTACTTTCTGACGCATTGGTCTTATTTTTGTTCATTTGCTCCTGAAACACTCGGAAATAAATTTTTTCAAATTTGGAATACGATAAGTCGTGCCGCTTTGCATCGAATCATGTTCAAACAAATTTCCCGGAAGTAGGGACATGTACTCGCGGTATTTGTCATTTTTTCTTGGTTGATTATTAATATAAGTAACACGTATTTAATATATTATAAATATGTTAGTGAAATAAAGAATTAATAAAAAAAAGTATGTGTGCAATTCACGAATGATAGAAGTTCTGAAAAGTAGTCTAGTAGAGATTTTTTTCACCGAGAATATAAAATACTCATTCTCTCCTTATAGATTTACGTATTTGTTTCTTTATCGTGACGTATTTTCGTTTCATCGAGTTTCAAATACGATCTACTATTTTCTTAGAAGACAAATGTGCGAAAACTACTGTATAAATGTTTTTTTTTTCAAAAACCTATTTAGAAAACGTTTGGAGAAATTAAAACTTTCGTTCACCGCTGTGCATGTGATAATTTTTTTAAAAGTAATATTACAATTGAAAATACGCTTGTATTCACGTGTCACCTCGATGCTTATATCCATAGGTCACCTCGATAAAAATTTTTATTAACCATAAAATATATTCTAGCAAAACTCGATTAATTGTAGAGAGTGAAATTTTAGTTAAAATCCCGCAGAAACCTGCCACTAGTGTAAACAAAGCAAATGGATAAAGTTGCTAAGAGCGTTAATGCAATCATAGCGTTGAGTTCCTAACTTGCCGCGACGAGTCGAGGAGTAGCTTGCGAAAAATGTTGAAAATAATACTTTGTTGTCTCATTATGTGATAATATTATACGGAGATTAACGTTTTAAAAAGGTTTACTTGCTGTTTAAAATGTACATATACTTTAAAGTTATTTTCGTTTCAATCAACAGTTTGACAATAGCACACACACACATCAGCCTTTCGCAGTCCACTACTGGACATAGGCCTCCACAAGTTCACGCGAAAAATGGCGTGAACTCATGTGTTTTGCCCATAGTCACCACGCTGGGCAGGCGGGTTGGTGACCGCAGAGCTGACTTTGTCACAGCCAAGACGCTGCTGCCCGTCTTCGGCCTGTGTATTTCAAAGCCAGCAGTTGGATGGTTATCCCGCCATCGGTCGGCTTTTTAAGTTCAAAGATAGTAGTGGAACTGTGTGTTATCCGTTAGTCGCATCTTACGACAACAAACACAAACAACAAACACAAAAATCATAAAAAGCATAATCATTTATAATTAAATTATAACTCAACAATCCCAAAACACCTTTTTTAGTTGTATGTTTTTGGCTCATTTTTGTCATCAAATTATTCATATTCACGTACAATAAGTCTAGATGCGACAATGTTCATTCTGTAAGGGGCGTGGTGATATATTCAGCTCTTGTCTACCAAGGATGTAACTGTCAAAATTTCAAATAAAATTCATTAAAATATAGATACCGGCAAAAAAAGTCACTGCTTATTTAGCCGTATATGATATGCTGTGACTCGGATAATTGGAAGTGAGAATAGGAAGGAGTGCGCGAGTACTTGCAAGTTAGCTTTTATCCAGTTAACAGGGTGATGGTTTGTATTGTTGGTGATGATCTTGTGCTGACGTACGCCAGGATACTAGAGTTGATATAATACCTGCTTCAAAAGTAGCCGTGGTGGGTGGGTATGGCAGTATGAACGCCGGTGTTAGATAAAATTATATTAAAGTATATATTATTTTTAAATAACAATAATACATTGTTTTACTGGTCGTTTTATATATACACATATAATCGAATGAAATTATGGAAATGATTTAAAAACCGTAAAACCACGAGTAATCAACGAAAACCAATAATTGACTCGACCGAATATATTTAGGGCCGTCGCGTCAGTGCATCCGATTCGTGTAGCCAATATGAATATAAATTGAAATTAAATTCAACAAAAAGAGCTATTAAAAATTGAAAATCCTTTAAACACAAGAGGTAAAATTATTCCAGATTTTCGATTGTATAACGACATTGAAACCGATCACTGGATTTGAATCGAATATTTCACTCGAAAACTGTGGTCGGCTTGCGTGGCACATTACGCGACGTCGAGCAACGTTTTATTCATAAGATCCTCTATTGTGAGCTATGTTGAATTAACTTGTTTCACAAAATTCTCTTCGATATAAAACATTTTCCACTCATAAAAACAAAACTCCGTTCAAGAATAAACTTTAAGCCTAATAAAACAAACTTTCGGCAAACAAAATAATCGCTGATATTAAAAATGTATTGAAATTTTGTTGCTAAGATCGAGCTTGATAGTTTATAGTTTCACGGCCTGTTGCCCATGAAAAAAGAACAATTCGTTCTACTTACTAGCCGTCAAATTTCTAACGACCCGTAACGCAAAAACATGCTCATAGACTTTTATTTAACCGGCGGTTTGTACTTACGAACGGGGGGGGGGGCTGTTTATTACGGGCCGTAAGAAAAATAAATGAGAATGAAGTTACCTTAATGTCTATAAATATTTTCAGATGTCAAGCCGCTGTCAAGAAACTAAATCACCGTAATTTTTTACTGACCGATTTTGATCGATTGCCGTGTCAATACACGTCTTTATGTATTTACTCGTATCGTTTAAAATTATCGAAATATGTAGTTCAAATTATTCATAGAAAGTACCAAAAGAAGATTTATCACTTTAATGTATTGAATTTATAACATTTCATGATCAGGTTTTTGTTGGATGTGTCTTCAGTGTAAAGTTTACTCCTTGATATGCTATGCCTGCTTTAAGGAGTAAGGATGCCAGGGGTATGTATATAAAGTTATTATTATTTTTAACTAACCTAACTTTGAAGGGGTTGTTCAGTCAATAATTTACCTTTCGTATCGACGAAATTATTACGCTAATCTTGTAGTATTTGTAAATTTCAAATTATAGGATTTTTATGATTTTATTATTATTTTTAATAAAACATATCGGTACAATTATAATTATGGAAATGGTTACTTTTTGATTTATTCATATATGTATAAATTATATTTAGTGCTAACTAATAAATAGTGTATAATAAATATATCACTCACTTCAGCCTATCGTAGGCCACTGCTGGACATAGGCCTACACATGTTTGCGCTAAAAATGGCGTGTAATATATCAAAATTTAGAAAAAAACAAACACTATTTTTTGTCGCTATAACATACTTGTATTAGATATTTAAGTAATTACTGTTATGGTCACTTTACTAGTAAAAGTATCGATAGCGGTAATAGTAAGTCACTTTATTTTCTATTGGCAACGGGCGTTAGTCTAAAGTGTTACATTTATTTATTATTTACCTTATGCGAATAGCCCCGTCAAATAAGTAATTGGGCATAACTGTTTTTAAAATACTCGTAATATAAGCGCAAGCCGAAAATATATTTTCCTAGCTAAAGATTGACGTTCACATAAACGTTTTTGCAAGTCTGAAGTGTAAAATTGTTAGTTTGAAATGTTAGACTTTACTAAAGTGTTTTATATTTGAGAAGATTTTCATATCAACCAAGAGCAATCGTTGACACATAGTCGCACACAAAATTGTAAGTCTAAAAATAACAGCGTTGCATTTTTGCTGGTAGTCTTAAGTTATGTGTTATTTATGTCCGACAGTAATAACTGAAGTTTAAAATTCTGTTTCGGTCCGAATCCGCAAATAGCCGGGTATATCGGTGTTTTGTCCGATTCCATTTCATTTTAGCCTATTGTATTCTGCAAAAATACTTTTCCAGTATCGCTTAGACATTCATTATGGCGAAGTAGGAATTTGAAATGCAGAGTTATTCTAGTTTTGGCACTGTCATTTGTCGTTGTCTGTGTTCGAATTCGGCTGGAATAGAAGGTAATTATAATCTTCGTTTTTCATATAACGTGATTATTATATTGTTGGGAATTAGGAAGCAAAGTTCTTATCAAAATTTATCGAGTTTGACAGACTTTTTGACCATTTTTTATAAATAGTCTTTTAATGTACAAAAATATGTTTGCAGTTTTTGGATTTTAGACAAATAATATCACAGACATTAAATAGCTTTATATGAAGTTGGTACTGATTGCTCTAAATCGAATAGGAATAGGTAGAACTGTATGTAAAATTTGTAGTCTGACCCCATAAATATAGGCGAAAGTCATTAGCAAGTTTATAGAACAAACATCATCGTACGTTATAGATTATAGAGTCACCGTCTAATCGAAGTTAAACCTTATAAGTTACCTCGTACGTAATATTAATTAGCCAAGGATAAAATCAATACTAATTAAGGTCATGATCGAAATTTAATAACATTTTTAATATAATATTAATGAACATTAAATTTTAATTCAATTTAAGTTCTAATCAAAAATGACTTCTTGGCTAAAGATGAGAATATCTCAGTGTATTATTTTTGGTCATTCATTATCACAAACTTACGTAATCCTTAAGCTACGACAGTTTTTTGGTGAGCGATTTATGTAAATAAACACGCGATTTTTATAAAGACTAATAATTTAATATTTTAAATATAAAAACACATAATAACATATTATTATATATCTTATAAGGATATTTTATTAGAAAAAATCGCAAACAGTTAGATTTTCGTTTACAATCTTGATTTGGAGTAAATGGCTGCTGTGCAAGAATGGATCCAGGGGGGGAGTCATGAGGGTCATGACCTCTTCCTGGGCTGGGTCCTAGGCGGATCACTAATTAAAATTTTCAAACAATATTTTTATAAATTTTTGTCACAATATAGATATTTTTAAGTACAGTACTTACATACATTAATCAAATACCTAGTTTTTACCTCTATCTATTATTATCAAAATTAAACTATAATTTCTTGTGACTTGACGGCGACTATGTGACCCCCCCCCCCGGCACCAAAGCTGGATCTGCTCTTGCTGCTGTGTGGGTGGATACATTACCGAATCCTATTGTTTGTATTGTACAATACCTAGTATTATAATGATAACAGTTGCAAAGGTTAAATGATGCTCTTTACTTTCTAATTACAACAATAAGTTGTACTGAAAATCATAGAAAGAAATGAAACATTTTCTGGCAGGGAGTTCAGCAGCAGCAGGAAAATGAAAAGGAAAATGTTTAACTGTCTAACCTGCTATAAAATGGTAACGTGTAATAATTAAAACAACAAAACAAGAAAATAAACTTGAACTAATTACCAAAAACAATTAATAATAAGTACTGAGGCAATACCTACTACCATAAAAGGCTAACGTGATATAAAGTTTTTACGATTAGTTTAAGGGTGAGAAAAATTCACTGATACAGCTGAACTCAATAACTGCTTTTCTTCTGCTCAAGGCCATTAAATTTTCTACCTTATCTTTAAAACTTGCAATTTTAAATGTAATCTCGTAAGCGATTCGGTCCTTATTACCCTGCACGTCAATATCGCATACATCTTTTATTATGCTGCTTCGTTTTAAGTATCCAATTTTCTAGTTAGCAATTTGGAGTAAATTTTTTAGATTGCATTACGTTTGCCAGACGTTACCTTAGGTTTATGGTTTAATTTCATGATTAATGGTAAAATAACTTTAATAATTACAGTAGATGTATAAAAAAAATCTAATAACAAGACATTCAGATGTATTTAAAAAAGTCCACGTTTTAAATTATTCTTTAGAATCTTAATAACTATCTGTACATTTTCCAAAGTAGTATCAGTCGACTGACAGAATTTCTGTATGTTTCATAGCATACTTAGCTACTGTTGTCGCAAGTCATTTACTATGTTTTGAATTACAGATAAAGACTTAGAACACAAAATCTAGTATGAAATAACTTATTAAATTTTTTTAAAAGTTCAATAAGGATCCAAACGAAATCCCTTAAATTGAATAAAATGAACTGTTAAAATTAATGAATGAGTGGGCCTGTTTCGCCGGTATAATGGGATCTTTTTACCCACTATAAGACAGCACTTTAGCGTAATGAAGTGCCATAATTCATTTTGACGCTCCTCCTAACTAAATGAATGGCTGCCTTAGTGTCAGCGGACGCGGTAATTAGATCTAAGAGATTGTTATAGATTTAAAACGTTTAATGTTTTGTAATATTAAATTGATTTTATACTAACTAAATATTCGTATGCGAATTGAGCGCAGTAGAATTTTTTGTATATAGTTCATAATAACTGGTATGTGTATTAGATAATTTGTTTTTTATTTTAATATCATTACATCAAGTAGTAGAAGTGTGAAATAAAAATAATAAAAATTTGCCATAAATATTTCAAAAATTGTGGACGTACAATCTAATTAGATAACAGTTTTGATGCGTGTAGTAGCCTAAAAAAATTTGCCATAAGTATTTCAAAAATTGTGGACGTAGAATCTAATTAGATAATAGTTTTGATGCGTGTAGTAGCCTAAAACATTGGAAGTCCCGACGGTACTACGGAACATAAGCTAAGCGGTAGTTTTCCGTTGTTGCCATAGACACCTGATAACAACCCTCACTTATAAGGAAGTTGGTCGACAAACCACAGTAGAGCAGCGTGGTGTATTAAACTTTAAACCCTTCTATATGGAGACAGAGGTTTTTCCTCAATCCATCAGTAGGGATATATACTATAATTAATATAATTTGCAATATGATTGTTATTTTCAGCAAATAATATAATAATAATAATAAATACTTTTTATTATACACCATAAAGAAACATTACAAAAAAAGTGATACATACAAAGAAAGATGTACAAAGGCGGTCTTATCGCTAAAAGCGATTTCTTTTAGACAACCTTTAGGCATAGGACATAGCGTAGAAAAAGAGAAGCGGTAGGGAAGTGTACAAACAGTTGATAAAGAATTGGTATATAGTTAACAAGCAATATATTAGGTTGTGAAAGAAGGTTTGTAATATAGTGATACTAAAATAGAGATAGAGAGATAATATAATAATAAGCCGTAAATAAACTAGAAGTTTTGCCTTGAAACGATTTCAAACGAGTAGCTATTTAAAAGTAATAACAAAATTATTTACTTTTAACAGTTCTATTCAACGATTCGGTAAAAAGGTTTCCCGCTTTGTTCTTAAACAAGTTATTTTACTACCACCATAACTTCGCGCCTACGTTTCAGAACTCACGTAAAAACGGCCAAGTTAATAAAACGTTTAATAAGTTGCTTATCGGTATAACGTTTAAAAATCGTACCTTGTAGAACGGTCGTAAAGTGCTTACCTTAACGAACTTCGAGATAACTGAGTAATGATAACGGTCGCCCTTTGCACATTTTACTGTGTACAAGTGGCAATACATATATACATTTGTACGAAATAGAGGTGTAATGTTTCAGGATTTAGAACTTTATTTGATTAAATTTAAGGCTATATTTTCCTTGAAATATTTTCGTTGAGTGTCCATTGTTCCTAAGAATGTCCTTATCTTTATTGGAACGGTGAAGATTTACCATTCGTTGTAAAAATATAAATACATTTTATACAATTTAGATTCAAATAGTTTAATTATGATACATACATTTTATTTTAGTGTGGCTCTCTTATCAACGATAGGTAAGAGAAACATAGGAGAGTTGTGACAAAACTCTTAAAACTCTCGCAACTTCTAATAGTTTAGCGTGATGGCGACAACCCTCGTTTGTTGCTTTAGATTTGCAGTGCTCAATAGTCGTCGCCGCCATACCAGAAGCAGTTACGAAAGACTACGTCAGCGTACAAAAAAATATGATTGCATTTACAATATATCCTAATATACGTACATTGTTGGTTATATTTTCAAAGCTTAGCGTTGATATTATGCCTATGCATCGTGTTAAAAAATATGAATTATTATGCGGATCAAATCGTCATTTTGAGAACTTAGGTGAGTTGTGACAGCTTGTCACAGCTTTCCTATCTAACAATTTTTTTCGCAAGTTTATTTCTTCTAGGTTTATTTTTTTATACTTGCCAAAGTGTTGCTAATCCTACGCCTGACCTTCTCCAGGAGCTCCCCATGCCTACCTTACTCACCACAGGAACGCAACACGCTTGGGATCTGTGTCATTTAGCTGTTATAACCTGTAAAGTTGAGGTACTTCTTTAGTTTTTGAGCAGAATGTACCCTGCTGTCACAACTTATCTCGATGGTAGGAGAGTTGTGACAGAACGATTAGTCTTTGTTTTTGTTAAAATTATCAAAAACCATAATACTTAAATTCATTTTGATCTTTGTTTTTGAAAGAGAAGGAATGGTGCTACGTCAAATTCATTATCAAGTCCGAAGTGTTGAATATTTTTTAAGCTTGATAATTATGCCCCTCTAGGTTTCCCCTATATATTTTTGCCCAGAGAAACATGCAATGTAGAAATTTTAACTTGTACACATTTGACATTGGACTTTGCATAGCAAGTTAACAATAAGTAGACAACTTATAATATTTTATTTAAAAAAAATATACTTAATACTTTATGATACAAAACATTCACCCTTTTGGCTGCTCAATAAGTGTTTATAAGAGGAGTGTACGACAGAAGCTGATGGAAATATTATAATTTTTTTTTCTCCTTTTTATTTACATTATACGAAATTATTAATATAATGGTGTATTTGTTTTGTATCTTTTATATTTTTAAAATACCTTAAAATTTTTGTTATTTCTCTCCAAATTATTTTGCTAATTTATTATTGTTATAATTATAAGTGGAAACTTGTTTGAAAAATGTGTTAGTGGTATGCTGTGTATGAATGTACTATTGATTTTGTTTGTTTCCCAATAATAAAATAAAATAAAATAAAAAATGATATTATCAACTACTAGAGCACGTGGATATCAGCTAACATTTTTTTGTTAATATACTATGAGTTCAAATAAACTCTAAAATTTATTCTAAAGCTTACTTAAATCTTACTTTAATTTGGCAGTAAAACGTACCTACGTTTAGATTTTGGTCTCAGTTTCCACACACTTTGGTCAAAAAAAATCTGCCTGTATTTCACATGTTTACACAGTAGTTTACATTCGGCATGTTTTATTTGTATGGTCTTCAAGTATAAATAACTCTTACAGTAATGATAATAAGCTTTGTTTAAATACACACACTTACACTTACTAAAACTAGTAAGTTTTAAAAAAACTTCACGCGTTTGATAACTTGAGCCACGGGATATCTTTTAACAGCTACATCGATGAATATTCATAGCTAAGACAAGGAGACGTTAACTTAGCTAGTTATTATAAAAGGATACAGAATTAAGCTCTAATATTTTAAAATAAATTAGGATCATTTTAGGAATCCGTACCTTTTAAATCAATTAAGCATGTCGATAATTTCTTTGTTTTTAATAGTTTGATCAATATTTGTAGCCCAATTTTATAGTACATTAAGGTATCTAATTAGTTGGCAGTTTCTTCTGTTTGCTCCTGAATTTTTTATATAGCTATAGTTGGTCTGAATTTCACTTTTGTGTAGTAATTGATTGATTTTAAAAGAATTGATTGGTTTTAAAAGAGTGTGATAAAAAGACAAAATATACAAGTTTTTTATTAAGCTTCTTTGACATTAAGATTTGGTTCCAGTACATATTCCCATGTCGGTTCAGAACTCGTTCAAAATTTGATTTATTCTCTGGTGAGTTCGTCGCGGTTTTTCATTTATTTACAATTTCCTCAAGTTTTGATGTGGTATCGGAGGAAAGCATTTTTATTGCCTAATCTTTGATTACTTGAGAACTGGTTACTTATGTTTTAAAAGATGGAGTTTTATGTCCGTATAAATATTCTTGGTAATAGAAATTGCTCATCGTTTTTTGCTTATTTACTCATCTCAGACGTTAATTTAATATCACTTTTTAACAGTTTTTAGTTTAATTTTTATTCCGTGAATTTTCCAAGTGTTATAGTTTGTAAGTTGGTTCGGCCTCAGATCTCGAAAAGAAGCTCTGCTTTATTAAAGCTGAGATTAGGTTTTTTTAGGGTATTCCTTTGTAGCTGTTGGTAGTACATAAATACCTATTTATGATACTTTTTTTTTTATAAGCCTCTCGTCTAATCGTCTCGGCTAGCTCTCGTCGGCTTTTTGTGTTTTCTCGTTTTAACGTATTTCCTTATTTTCTTTTTGTTATTAGTAATATTTTCTTTTTGTTATTAGTAATTAAATAATTCGTAGTGCTAAATGGTACAGAATCTCTTAAGTACGATTATGACTGGGGCGCGGGACCGGTTTTATCATTATTATTTTTTCACCATAAAAATACCCTAACAATTTGGTAAAGAAAAATTATTCTCTACAAAAATTCGAATGATTTTGCTTTGATTGATCTTTCAAATCTAATATCATCAAACGAGCGACGAATCTCGGAAACGGCTCCAACAATTTTCATGAAATTCAGCATGCAGGGGATTTCGAGGACGATAAATCGATCTAGCTACGATTCATTTTTAGAAAATGTCGTTTAATCCGTGTTATAAAGCAATGAAAAAATTGCTACAATATAAGTGCTCGTAAAATACCAAGGTAAATTTCGCCATTGTTTATAAGGTTTTAATAGCTCAGGTGGGAAATCGGCCGGCCCTGAAACGAGAAAACTCCGGTTCAACTCTTCATGTCAGATCGATAAATTTTTCCTTTTTTTTAAATTTTACTCGTAATTTTTTATTTAAATAACTAATTGATATTTTTTATTTTTTATTTTTATGATAATAAAATTTCCAAAAAACGCGATTTTCAAAAAAATAAAATAAAAATAAAAAATAACCGAGCCGATCCATCCAGGTACATAATATATTATGAGTGATTAAGGTTCCGCATTTTCAATGTATTTGTCTTTTATCATATTTGTCAGTTGTGTCTGTATAGTCGTATTTGTTTAACTTAGATAAAACACGAATAAGTTAGTTATTCAAAAAATAAAACATTTGATATTCACAAAGGTATTTTATATGAAAGTTAGCTGCTATCAATATCCTATCGTCAAAATCGAATTTTGTCGTCTGTCAATAGAGTCTGTCACCCGTAATTTCGTAAGCGGTAAGTCGAATGTCAACACCGTATGCAATTAGTGAATAAATTGACGTAGCGAAGAGAGAACCACGAATATGTAATGAAGCAATTAAGTGCTCGCCTAACGCCGGTGCGCCTTTTGTACGTGCGAAATTGTGACAATTGTTTGCTCCGTGCATGTTAGGCTGTTCGTCTGTCCTCTGATGAATAATGGATTGACGCGTTTCTTCTTTAATATTTCGACTTTATTTTGCGAGTCTTATATCATTTGTGGTAACAAAATTGGATTTGTGGCTGTGTCGTGTGAATTTATCATTTCTTTGTAAGCATGGATGAATTTTTTAAATGAAAGTATGAGTTGAAAATCGAGTAATTCTAGTTCGATACGTGGAACTTAACCGAAAGATCGTCAGTTCATTTACTGTGTTTTTGACTACTTGATTTGTTGATGAATCTGATGTGCATGATTGAGAAGTAAAAGATCGTATTAATAATTATGAAATGCGTATTCATCAATTCGTGGGACGGTGCATTAGAATTCATTATTTTTCTTTAACACCGGTACACGTGAAATGTTTTATTTTTGTAAAACTAATAATGTTTAATACTTTTGAAGACGCATATTTATTTTTTGCTTTATTAAATAAACAAGGTTAGTTTGTTTATTTGATAATTTTTATTTCCGAAAAAATAATTCCGAATTTCTTAACTTTTTTTTATTTTTTTATGTAATGATAGTCTTGCGTTTGACCACTATTTCACCTGATGATAAGTAAAAATGCGGTCTAAGATGGAGCACGCTTACCTAGAAGTAACCTGTTCACTGATCCCAGGTTATAGTTTTCCAGAACAATAGACGCTGGTAGAGAGTTCCATTCTATGGTCGTACGCATCAAGAATGTACTAGCGACTCGCTTAGTGCGTATAGGGGGAACACAGTTAACAGTTATAATATTTATCCTTAATTATTTCAACAATGTCTGTTTATTTTCAAGTTTCTATTATTTTTTTTTCGTACGTCTATTTTTATGTTAAAGTATATAGAAATCATACACTTAATGATCAGATTACACACAATCATAACACGAAAGATAATGTCAGAGATAGCCAAAATACATAATTATGTACGTTACATTAACTGACAGTGGTCGAGACAAAATCGTTTTATCGCTCTGTAAATATTAGATTAGTAAAGTAACTGACACGCGGATAGCGAAAGATAAATAAACATTAATTATTACTGATTCTGCCTGTAGTTTTTTTCATTCAGATCTAGGTATTAGTAGTATATGTACAAACTAATAATATATTATTAGTATAACACTATACTGTTAAGAAAAGTAACTCAATGGATATATAGTATACACATATTTACATACAAATTTTGACCTATAAATAAAGCGTGCGTGCGTGTGTATACTATTTAAATAGGCTTAAAAATTACAACATATAAGTTGTCTTTTTCTTTTATTATTCAAAATATATTGTTCTTTGTAAAAAATAACCAAAAAAATATGTTTCTAAAAGTAGTACACAATACAAGTCATCAATGTTTCGTATCTTTCGAGAAGAACAAGCTTTCCGATAATGGTTTTCTTCACACATCAGGGAGCGCAAAATGTTTACTATTACAAAAAATAAAACATGTTTTTTTTATTATTTTATTTATCTTTACCTATATTGTTTTCTTTAAGCTAGTAATATTACTTAGTAGTTAGTATCTAGTTTGTATTTGCGGTAAATTTAGGAGTATAAAATATATGAGATTTAATCAGTCAGTGAAAGCAATCTGAACACTCACACTCTCTTTTTATATGTATTGAATTACAGATAAAATAAAGAAAGAGCTTATTTATTTGGGGTATCATAACAGCAGATAGGTTAAGTATTTGTGTTTTGTCTTACAAATTAGCTAAAACTTGTGTTTATAAAATTACTTATGGATTAGAGTTATTTTTTCTTGCAAATATGAAATGCAATATTTGAAACTTCTATACTTTTTATCAGTAAACGTTTAGTACTAGATGTGCTATAACTAGTTTCATACATATATATATATTTGTTCAGTTATTTCCTTTTATTAGCAGTCGAAATTCGACCATAATTAATTTAAAGTTTGAATGTTATTATGGTTCTCTTGTCAAAGACTATACTTCTATAATAATAAACAAAAGAGTATATATATATATATATATATATATATATATATATATATATATATATATATATATATATATGTGTGTGTGTGTGCGTGTGTGTGCGTGCGAGCGTGCGTGCGCGTTTGTGTGTGTGTGTGTTTTTTTTTATTGATTTGATGTATTTTTTATGCATAATTTTTGAAAAAATTTCAGTATTCTGCCCTCCTCAACAAGTACAATGTTTTTGCTTCACTTACTAATATATAGAAAAAAAGATTTTCATGTATTATTGTTTAGAAAATATTTTCCATATGATACTAAAATTAATGAATATGAGTTCACTGTTCAGGTAACGTTGTAGTTATTACGTTGAACAAATAGATAGTTATTTAAGTAATGAACGTACCAGTCTGCGGTTTTTATAATGCGGCTAACTTTTAAATGGAACGACATGAATTAAAGCACAAACTGACTGCGTCATATTAATAAAGTTATAACTGTAATATATATATATATAGGTATGTCAGGCGACCGCAGGATGGCGTATATTTTACTTAAGATAAATTTAAATATTGCTTTAAACTTATAAATGCGTTGTAAGATGTGTACTAATAAAATCGTTTTGAGCATACCTACTTGATTTTCAAATGATTCAATGTCCGCGATTAAACTACTTAATCACTTAACCGATCCTAAACTACTTAACCGATTTTAATCAAATTTGCACAGCGTGTGCCGTTTGATCGAACTTGAAAGATAGGCTATATTTTATTTTGATATATATTATTATTATATTCAAGAAAAAAAAATAAGGTGGTACGAAGTTCAACAGGTCAGCTAGTATATATATAGATTAATACGTGAAGCAAAAACTTTGTATACCTTTATACGACAATTGCGTGGACGGAGGAGTATGAAGTTTCGCACACTTAGGTATAGTTTATATAGAGTAGCGTAGAATCCTAATTTTTTTTTTAAATTATGCATAAAAAATACAATAAATCAATAAAAAAATATTACACACCATATATTAAACACACACAAGCATATATATTATTTTCTTTATTGTTAAGGTCTGTGGTTAAATTATCGTTGAATTGCGACTTTTAGGCGACCAATAGTTTCCTTACTTATCCAATCGAAGTTACAATCTGAATATTTAATTTTATTTGCAACTATGAGAAGCAACTTAGTTCCTTGATGAATCTGAATATACACAAGTATTTTATCAGCGAACCGTAAAAGTTTTATTCTATACTAACGAACCGCCTCGGCTTCGCATATTGCAAAAGCTATCAGTGTTCCTCTGCTATTGTACATGTATTATGCACATAAACCTTTCTCTGGAATCACTCTATTTACCAAAGAAAACCGCATCAAAATCCGTTGCGTAGTTTTAAAGATCTAAGCATCCAGTCAACGGGAAGCGACTTTGTTTTATACTACGAGTATGTAATGATGCAGCACAATTGTAGAACGATGCTTTATTTTTTTTATCTTCATTTATCATCGGGTGAGATCGAAATCAAGCGCTAGTCTATGTATTAAAAAAAAAAAAATCTTCAGTTCAAAGAGGTCTATCGACAAATGTGTCGTTTTGATGATCTACAATAATTGTGTTTGCTCGCAAACGAAAAAAAAACCGACTTCAATTACATCGACGACTAATAAAACGTAGATCGACGAAACAATAGTCAAGTAACAACGCATTATGAAAGATTACTCAAAAATTAGTTATCAGATCTCAATGAAATTTAAATGTGACCACATGATAAACATCGGCTTTCGATTAAATTAAAAATCATTAAAATTGGTATACCTAATAAAAAGTTATTGCGGATTTTCAAGAAGTTCCCTCGATTTGTCTGGGATCCCATCATCAGATCCTGGTTTCCTTATCATGGTACTAAACTTGGGATATCTCCTTTTCAACGAAAAAAGAATTATCAAAATCGGTACACCTAGTAAAAAGTTAGTGCGGATTTTCAAGAGTTTCCCTCGATTTCTCTAGGATCCCATCATCAAATCCTGGTTTCCTTTTCATGGTACTAAACTTGGGATATCTCCTTTTCAACAAAAAAAGAATTATCAAAATCGATACATCCAGTAGAAAGTTATGCGGTATAATACAACGTAGGTCGAAGAAAAAAGCGTCAAGTAAAAACGCATTATTAGATATAGCTCGAAAAGTGGTTGTTAGATCTCAAATAAATTTAAATGGGACCAATTGGCACACACCACCTTTCGATTAAAAGAAAATTTGTCGAAATCGCTCCACCCAGTCAAAAGTTCTGATGTAACATACATAAAAAAAAAAATACAGTCGAATTGAGAACCTCCTCCTTTTTTGGAAGTCGGTAAAAAAAGAGATGTGATACTGTGCATATACAAAAGTAGGAATTTTTGTATTAACAGTGTGTGATAAAGTTGCTAAACTGGGCCAATGTTTGTTTTTTGCAGAATATATAACTCTTTACTCGTAAGTGAATAAACATTAGTATAACTATATTCGTTTAACTTTTTATACATAACACGTGGTTCAATAAGTCCCGAGACTAAGTACTAAAAAAAGGTCTTTTTTATAAAATTAATTTTTATTCATCAACATAGTCTCCTCCAAGAGCGATACAGTCCCTCCAACGCTTTTCTAACTTTTTTATCCCATGTGTGTAGAACGATTTGTCTTTGGCTTCAAAATAAGCCTCCGTTGCTGCGATAACTTCACTATTTGAGTCAAATTTCTTACCCTGAAGCATTTTTTTGAGGTCTGCAAACAGCCAGTAATCGCTGGGGGCCAAGTCTGGCGAATAAAGGGGATGAGGAAGCAATTCGAAGCCCAATTCGTTAATTTTGGCCATCGTTCTCACGGACTTGTGACAAGGCGCGTTGTCCTGGTGAAACACCACTTTCTTTTTGTTCATGTGAGGTCGTTTATCCGCAATTTCGTACTTCAATCGCTCCAATAAGCACATGTAATAGTCACTATTTATATTTTGCCCCTTTTCAAGGTAGTCGATGAAAAGTATTCCATGCGCATCCCAAAATATAGACGCCATAACCTTACCGGCCGATTTCTGAGTCTTTGGACGCTTCGGGCGGCTTTCACCAGCCGCTCTCCACTCCACTGCCTGCCGATTGGATTCCGGAGTAAAATGGTATATCCAGGTTTCATCCATTGTTACATACCGACGTAAAAATCCTTTTTATTATGATTCATCAGCGCCAAACATCGCTCTGAATCATTGATACGTTGTTCCTTTTGATTAGTTGTAAGCAAACGCGGCACCCACTTAGAAAAAAGCTTTTTCATGGCCAAATTTTTATGTAAAATAGTGAAAACACTACCAGCTGAAATCTTCACTATCTCGGCTATCTCTCGCACTTTTACCTTCCGATCTTCCAATACGATTTTGAGGACTTGGTTAATATTTTGTTGAGTCACTGCTTCATTTGGACGACCTGAGCGTTCCCCATCATTGGTGTCCATGCGACCGCGTTTGAAGTCGGCATACCACCGACAAATGGTTGCTTTAGAGAGAGCTGATCCTGCATAACATTTTATAAGCCATTGCTGTGCTTCAACGGTATTTTTTCCCATTAAAAAACAATGTTTTATCAACACGCGAAACTCGTTTTTTTCCATTGTATCGAAATTACAACCGTAGCGTCACTTAAATGTTTCAAAATCAATAATTTTATTGTTCCATTTTTAAAAATTTGACACATATTCTTGTATTGATAGCCAGTACTTTTTAAAAATCAAAAGAGTTTTTAATATATGCGCCATTTCCAGGTTAGTCTCGGGACTTATTGAACGATCTAGTAAGACAGGTTAAATTTATTCCCACTACCAATATTCCTAAAAAAGTCTATGCTTTTCTTTAGCTTTGATAAATCTCAAGAATAGACGGAATCTTCTATTAAGGTAGAGCATAGCAGGATATATCCTGATAAAAATCTGGAGCAGCTAGATACGTCTGAGCGGTGGCCTTGTTGTGAGCGAGGCCACCCCACCATTATGCCGGGGCCCGGAGGCTTTGTCCGGGCCTACCGCTGAGGCGAGATGGCGAATGCTAGCGCGACCCCATCTCGCCCCACCCAGGCGGATGACTGCTAACACGTGGTGCTTTTTAGTCAGTAGGAGTCTGACATAACCCTCTGGCGCCCCCGCGCTGGAGGGTATCCATGATGGAATTTCCCCCCCCCAAAAAAAAAATCTCGTATCAAATTATGGAGGATTATTTGACACAATCATCTATACATAAAAATGGCCTATTAGTAGATATTTAACAGTAAACCCTATACTTACCCGCATTAATAATAATTTGAATAGAAGATGCTCGGGCATTCAGATATATTTAAGGCTTTGTTCTCCAATTGTATCATAATCATAAAACATAATTATTGTGAATAGATAGTATATATACCTATCTTTTTAATAAAGAGTGCCTCGTTTTTGTAAATAATAGTAATGTCTTAAGTATACTTAACCGTTTATCCGTTAACGCATACCATTTACTCAAATGATGCCTTAGTTTCTTACAATTTCAGGAAAAGGAAAAATTCCTTCTAAGCAAGTATTATTCAGGTAAAATATATGAGAACGGTTATAGTAAATAGGCTTAGAGTGTAATTTGTTAATTTATGACTTTAATGTGGTAAGATTGCTTTGTTTTGTAAAGTCCCGAATCATCTTTCCCGGTTTTAATCATGAAGCACCGGTTGAGGATCATATTTCTCTATAGTGAGATTATTCACATATGACCAGTAGAACAGCGTGGCATATTAACCTGCCAGAAGCAGTTATTTATGTTCAATTAAGTGATTATAGCACAGTTACCATAATAAAAAAAGATAAATCTTGCTTTTATAACTTTCTTATGACTTTTGCTTTTATTAATTACTAGATACCCGGCCAGACTTCGTTCTGTTAAAAGTTAATAGTAAAATTTAAATAACGTTTTTGAGTGATCACTTTATCTCATGTTTTTAATCTTTTTTTTTAATTTTTTTTTAGTGTTAAATCTTCCTTGGGCATTAAGAAACACACAAAAAAATAAATTAACCGAATAGGTAGAACAAGGATAATTCAAAATTATCATTTTGTGTATAATTTGTTTGATTATAGTTGATATATTTTTAATGAAACGTATAAAATTAAAACTTATTTCTACAAAATCAATTTTTTGTTTCCGAATTTTCGATAAACTCTGAAACACTTAAACCAAAATTTTAAAAAATATATACGTGTAAATATAATAAATATACGTGGTACATACACAGAAGAAATCTATGCTTAAAACATCATATAAAGAAAACTAAAAACTACTTATAATAAATAAAGTCAGTGCGGAGTGGTGTCGGATGAGAAAGCCACTAGTTGTTTGCGTTGGCTTGTCGATAAAAGAAAAGTTTGTTTCTTGTTTTTTATTTGTAAAAAAAGTAACCAGTGAGACGGAGTATAAAATAAGAAAGAGCAAAAAAAAGTAAACAGACGAGATGAAGATGAAGATATATCAAGAACCACAGATACCTCGAACACCTATTACATCGCAGCGATGGTTGATATTACTCGTAATGCAAACTAAGGCCGAGAAAACCGTGTGGAATTGAAATTTTAATTTAGCTACGACAAAAACTAAGAAACAATTTCTTGAAAATCTTATTTAAAAAAAATGTTTCAGTAGTAACAATAGACATGTTCTATTAATTCTTGACTATCAGTCAAATTAATTTCATTTTTTTTTTTTTTTTTTTTTTAATTTAATTTATTTCAAAAATAATTACAATGGTCTTACAGCTTGATTGTCCTCGCCAAACTTTGCTGTTTGATGGCGAGACACGCTCTTATTTAACACATAACGACATTGTAAATAAGCAAAATATGACATTCTCTTAACTTAATCCAACTACAAACTATGCTTAAAACATAAGAAAAATGAAAAATAATTTTTGAAAACGAAATATTTTTTTTTAATACAATGACAGGTTTTTTAACATTTTTTTTTTTTTTTTTAACTTTCCAAAATATATTGTTTAAGTTTTTTCTTAAGTGAGCCAATACTAATTCCCAAATCTTGTCTTAAAAAATCTATTTTATTAAATACTTTAGGAACCAGATATCGAGATGTTCTTGCCCCATAGTAATTATGTATCTTTGGTTTAATTAATTTATTTTCTCTAGCCCTACGGGTGTTGTACTTATTTTTAACATTAATTTTATATGTATCTTTGTAATAATACTGTAAGCCTATTAAATAATCTACTTTTTTATCTACTGGTATTATTTTACAGATGGGAAACAATTTATCATAATCTTTATTACACTGCCTTTTAATATTTTTATTAACTAGGAACTTTATCAGTCTTATTTGGAGATCTTTAACATCTTTTAAGTAAGTTAGAAAGGTTCGGCCGTATATAAGCAGACCATAACTAATGAGCGAGTCGGCAAGCGCATAATATACAACTCGTATAGTAGATTTGCTTAAAACATTTTTTAGCTGGTAAAACTTTCCTAATATGGACCTTAGCTTATTACAAGTCTCATTTATATGTGACCTCCAATTAAAATTTTTATCAATGGTGAGACCTAAATATCTAAATTTATCGACATGGTTTAATTTGTTACAATTACAGTTTGATTTATCCTTATGTAAGCAGTCGTATGTATGTCCCATTATAGTAAGGTCATTTTCACTTACAGATTTGGCATTTTGATTGTATGGAGAGTGTATATGTATACATTTCGTTTTTGACAAATTCAAAATAATGCCATTGTCATGTGCCCATTTAGTGATACTATCAAAATCTTCCTGTATACCTTGTTGCACTTCGGTTATGTTTTTAGAAGCAAAAGCTAGACACATGTCATCAGCATACATAAACATTTTACAGTTCTTTACAACATTGGACACACTGTTAACGTGCATTATATACCCTATCGGCCCAAACACAGAGCCGGTCGGCACACCCAGATTTACGTTTGCCTCTTCCCCAGCCACCCCTGATATTATAGTCCTTATTTTCCTATTGCTAAGGTAGTTTTCAAACCACTTTTTTGTGGGTCCACGAATTCCGCACTCATCCATCGCCTGTAAAAGTATTTCATGGTCTAGAGTATCGAAGGCTTTTTTGTAATCAATAAAGAGTACTATAATCTGTTTACCTGAGTTTAGGCATTCATTGATATAGTCTGAAAAACCTAATAATGCAGTCGCAGTGCTTCGCCCTCCCCGGAAACCGTGCTGGGTGTTACAAAGTATATAATTTTGTTCTAAAAACTCGCTAATCTGTTTAACTATAATTTTTTCGGTTATTTTATCTATAACGGACAATATTGCGATTGGCCTATAATTAGAGTACACTAGATGGCTACCCAATTTGTATATTGGTCTTATTATTGCACTTTTTAACTGATCAGGATACACACCATTACTAATACACATATTAACAAATTTAGCTAGAATGGGACTTAACTGCTTACATAAAAATATAATATCTTTCGCTCGTATTCCATCGATACCGGGCGCCTTTTCACGCGACAACATTTTTATGACCTTTACAATATCTGTCGAAGTAACTTTATTATATCTAAAACTTACATCGCTCGGTTTTACATATGTATTTCTGTCTAAAAAATTTACATTACATACATGTTTAATTGTCTTAATTTCTTCGGTAAAAGTTTTTGAAAATTTTGTACAAATCTTATCAATGTTATCTATTCTTCCTAAGTGCTTTAAAATAACGTCATCCAGACTAGTCTTATTTTGACCCAACCACATGTTAATGTTAGCCCATATTTTCCTAAGGTCCCCATTACACTTTATTATTTCTGATTGTCTGTATTTGTTTTTTGCAACATTTATTAGCTTATTTACTTTGTTTCTAAATTTTGTAAAGTCTAATCGCTTATTCATATTGTTTGGATCAGATTTCCATATCCTAAATAATGTGTCCCTACGCAATAACATTGAATATAAGTGTTTATCTATCCACGGCTGTCTTATTTTCTTATTACACTTCATAATCTTAACAGCACTATCTTTATAAACTTTATTGAACACATCACATAAGTTCTTATACAAAGTCAAGGGACAGTTTATTGTGAGTAAATTAGTCCAGTCATACTCTTCAAGCTTTTGTATAACGAGTTTATCCCTAATTACTTCACGCTCACTATTTGTATTTTTACTACTACCACTCGCGCGCTGAATGTCGTTCCCGCAGACGTTTAAATTCAACATTAATCCGACGGCATGATGATCGGTGATTTTTGACCTTATATTCAGGTGTAATATGTGGGTTTTTTTTTCTTTATTTTGGGCTACATCATAATTCAGTGTTGCTATGTCATAGTATCTTTTAAAAACGATGTCATTGGTTATATTAAATATTGGATTGAATTTTAATGCTGAAATAAATCACCTAGTGTGTACTCGCCGCGTTATGCACGCTTGTTTATTCGAACTTTTTCAAATCTTCTTCCGATCGAATATTGTATATCTTTTTTTCCTCGTTATTCTTTTTTACCAGAATATTACTATTCTGCACCCAGATGTACTGGAAATCCTTCGGTTTGAGATTATTTCTTACGGCCCAAAGAAGTTGTCTTTTATATCTCGGTAAATCTTCGTTAATATATATGCGCTTATCACTGCCATTATCATAGACTTTATTGTTGGTTATATTAATTTCTTTCCTCACCGTCATCCAGCTGTTGCGAGCAGTTTTGGAACGGAGCGTGACTAGCACAACCTTGGGCTTCGATTCATTTGGTTTTTCTTGGCCTACCCTCTGTGCATCTTCGATGTCATTTGGGTCTAGGTTCAGTTTTCGCGCCAGGTCTTGAACCACCTGTATGGTATTTTCATTTTCACGTTTCTCTAGTCCATGTATTTCAACATTTTTCTCTTTATTTCTTATTTCTAAGTCCTGCACTCGTTCTTCCAAGGCCTTGTTACACTTTTCTAGATATACACTTCTGTTTTCTAACGCCTTTATTTTTTTCTCCGATTCTTCTTTATAATCAAGTAGTTTTTGGTACATATCAGCATAGTACTCAACAGCGTTGGGGTAAGGTCTTCTATTTTTTTCTCCACAATATAAATCACCGTTAATTTTTTGTTGATTTCAGCTAATACATTATCGCCATTATTTTCATTCAGGCTTAATGTTGATTTCGTATCAGATGTGCTCTGCTTAGAACTGCTATTTATCATTACGCAGTCCTCACAGATTGCATTTTGAATAAACTTTTTATTTACACATTTTCTGTGGTAAACTGTTTCACAGTCACCTTTGCATTTCACAATTTCATCTTTGGTTAGAGATATAAACAGTTTACATTTCTTACATTGCATCACCATTTTTCAATTTACTTATTTGCAAATACGTTAGCTCACTACTTACGGCCGAACCCAATATTCAGTCTATCTCTGGTTATGTCCTACTAGAGACAGAAACATCTATCTATCATTCATTTTACTGACCCAATAAACTTGTCGACGATAGGCAATCTTATCCTTCAAAGCTATCTATCGACGAGAGGGAGGATAGCTTACCAGGGATAACAGTTCGTATGAAAATGTCAGTTTAAGCGTCCCAATATTAATAGAGTTCTATCTGTCAGTAACGTTGGTTATCTTTAGTAACAACAACATCCGATCTATAGTTTTCGGGGGATAACTAAGATTTATTAATTGCAAAAGTATTTTCTTTGTTTAAAATAAAATTAATTTTGAGTGAAAAATAATGGCAGACTCAAGTTCAAGTAGCAGTTCAAGTGATATTGCTCTTTTGCAACAATTAATTGAATAAAAATAATAAGTTTCTTGTGAAATAATACTTACTTTACTCATCTTGTGAATAAAACAAACAATTTGGTGAATCATTGTATAATTTGCAATGATTTGTATAATTTGAATTTTGATTTGTAAAAAATAAATAAAAAAGAAACGACGATTCAATAAAGCGTAATGGCGTCGTAGCGTCTTTTCGTGTCGTGTTAAAACGTTCCGTTACTAGATTTACCATGGATTCCATATTAAAATAATATCATTTATTATAAATTAAAAAGTCTATGTAAAAATTAATTTGTCCATATTTTTATAAAACAAGATTACTTTAATATGAATAAAATTTGTATGACAAATTTAAATACTACAAAACATCTGTGTAACATAACTGAGGCCGTCTGTGACGCTGCGTATACGCGAATGTAAGGAAGAGCTCAGGTAGCCGGTCTATCTACAGCTAACTGGAGATAGTAGTCCCCTATGCGAATTATTGGGACAACTACAAAGGATAGATAGTTAGTTATTAGCAGTCGATGATAACTACCTATCTCTATCTTTAGATTGAATATTGGGTTCGGCCGTTAATCGATAGACACAGTACGACCGTGCGTGGAGCGCGCGCGCACGTAACTTAACACTGTTTAATCAAACAAAAATGCAGGTTTATATTTGTGACAATATTTTATGTTTTTATAGCCTTATGCTACGTTAAAATATAGGGAAATGTTGACACCTTACTGTCATCATCGCTACAGATATAAATTATTATTGTAAATATAAAATAACGCCGATATCTGGTAAACGAATAAAAAAATATTAACACTACATTCAGTACAAAATTATACAATATAATTTCAAAGAGTTATATGCCAGTGTTCCGATTGCTCCGTTAGTTTAGACAGGTCACATAAATTAACTCTCATCCGTGGAATGGATATTGTATCGCAAACAGTCTCAATACCGATTATCTGTTAATTTCCCTGCAAATTGCAATCCAATTGTTATCTCGTATTACCATTATCTAGATTCTGTTGGGGAATAATTTATGTGAATCGGAATGGCAAAATCTAATTTGATTGATGTTATTCTATTGTTAATGATTAAAATGATTAAAATCATTTTAAATTCCATTAGCGTATATGTTATTGATGGCTTTTAGTGAAGGCTAAACCACAAAGGTACTTTAAGTTATTAAGAATATCCTATTATCAATTTAGGCCGTTTTTAGACTCGTCTGAAATGGAGTATACTTTTAATAATGGAGTCTGAGTGAGAAGCTACATATATTTGATCGTATAAAATATAACAGGCTTCTTAGCCTAAAGGTTAAAATATAAAAACCAAAAATGTGTATTTCAAAGTTGTAATAACATGTTACTAATTGTATTATTTTATCATTTCTGATTTGTTATCTCAATGAGTTAATTTATTTTCATCAAAAACCAAATTTTTTTCGATTAGTATGATGATTATTAAATATTGATTTTATGTTATTATTAAAACTAAATAAAAACATTTTAATAGGTATTTTTTTACACATAGACCAGTGTTTTTAGTCTTTGAAAATGATATAAAGTGAAAAAAAAAAAAGTAGGATGAAACCCATTGTAAAAGGAAGAAAATACAACGAAAATGAAAGGGAAAATAAGTTATGGACGATATAAGGATAAAAAACGGTTTATCTCGATTTGCGGCTAAACTATAAGTTCTATGGAAAAAATGCAATCGCAAATTTGTAGGTAGTAAAATGATTTACAACTTTTGTGTTTGCATTTTTTTAACATAACTTCGAAATTCATGTGAAAAATTCAAAATACCAAGTTTTAGGTATTTTTATCTTGCCTAATATATCATTCAATTAACTTAAACTACATTTGATATATTTCTCAACGTTCAAAGAAACTTTTTCAATCCGGATCGTGAGTGTGAAGAGCTAGTTTCAAAGTTATTTGTACTACATGTTCGCTAACAAAAGATAATCACAGAATTTTCCCGCATACAGCGAGTCGATCGGGCCTCGAGTTAGACGAAGTTGGACTGCGCTATTGAACGTCGATGCAAACTGTGGGACCGGTGCTTTGTGAGAGTTTCCTAACAGGCGTTCCGAAGTATGTGACTGATTTACGGAATGTACTCCAATTATACAAGGGAATCAATTAGCTCCTAGTATCCAATTAGTAAAGTGAAATATGCTAAGAGTTTCCAGTGTCAACTAAAAATATTAGTTCAGTTGGTAAGTTCTGACAAACTTCCTTTTAAAAACACACGCTTAAATTATAGTTTTGTGATAGCTTAATTTCGTTTTATGTCTATTCGTAAACGTTTTTAGTATTTAAAAACGAGTGTGTTTTCGACCACACGACTGTAGTACAACTTCTTTAGCCCCTACAATAATATACGAAACGTAAATCTCTCTATTCTTTAAATCCATCTAACTTATATCTCCCTTTTAGCTTCTGTTCGCCTCCCCCTAAGAACACTTTTCGTAACGCTCTCGTCACACATTCACCATCTTTCTCCCCAGGTCAATCATGTATAAGGAAGTTTTACTTCAAAGAAACGAGTATGCTTTAAACCACACGACTGAAGTAAAACTCCTTAGCAATAGGCCTGCATAATAGGACTGCACTATGTCTTTGATATATAAGAGAAAGAGAGAAAGAAAATGTGTGCTCGTACCTCTCTCTCTTGCTCCGTTCGCCTCGCCCGATAACACTTTTAGTAATGATCTTGTCACGTACGTTACTTCCCAAGTCAAGCGTGTAAAGAAGTTTTACTTAAAAAAAAAACGAGTGTGCTTTAGACCAACGACTGAGGTAAAACTCCTTTAGCTCCATCTAATTTATATTTCCCTTTCAACTTCCGTTCGCCTCGCTCGATCACAATTTGTCGTAACGCTCCCGCCAAGCATTTACCAGCTTACTCCCCAAGTCACCGCACACCATCAAAATTTCTGAAAAAGTGAAGCTAGATAAACATTTGAGTAGTTACGATATAGCTGAAGATTTGAAAATTTACCATAAAACAGTTTTGACCCAATTGAAAAAGGCTGACTATACAAAAAAGCTCGACATATGGGTACCACATGAACTCATTAAAAGAAACCTCATGGACCTTGTACTCATTTGCTTTTCTCTCTTAAGACGTCATGATATCGAACCATTTTTGAAGAGATTAATCATTGGTTAGGAAAAGTGGATCACCTACAATAAGAATGTACGCTGAAGACGTACGTTCTTGTAAGAAGAATGTTGAGTGCATGGTAGAATTGCAAGAGCACCATTCATTATGAATTTGTACCGCCGGTCAAAACCATTGATTCGGATTTCTACTATCAACAGCTGATGAGACAAGAAGCAAGAAGTTGAGGATAAGCGGCCAGAATATCTCAACAGAAAAGTTATGGTCTTTCATCACCACAACGCCAGACCACATACGTCTTTAGCCAGTTAACAAGAATTGAGAGTGTTTGACTCTGACTTTGAGTCTTAATGCAATCACCATATTATAGCCCCGATCTTTCATCATCAGACTTTTGTCTTTTTTGAGCATTCTTTAGGTAGTGTAAAGTTAACATAAAAAAGAGGACTGTCAAAATTACTTGTCGTAGTTTTCTATTGTGTTTTCCCAAAATTTCTACAGCAACCGAATCCTCTCACTACCTTCGAAATGGCGAACAAAATGGTACATAGTCGTATAATATATCATACAAATATATAATTGATTTAAAAAAAAATTTACCAAGGGTTTCTATATAAAATACGAAAAATCTTTTTCCCCGACCTAATAATATATTAAATATTTTAATGTAAAGTAATTACGTTAATATTTCGGTTATTTATTAGCGATAGCGTGTCAAAATTTAATTGCTTTTAAATTTAGGGTACTGTTTTGGAAAATGGTATGATTGATTAGATTTACTGATGTTTGTAGTATTTTATCGATAGTACAGTAGCAATAATAGTATGTATTTATTTTAATTTTAATTTAAAACATCAGGGCGAAATTGAATCTACTTACAAATTTCCTCTGCTGGACAGGACATGGAAAGGCCTCTTCTACATATCTCCGCTTAGCGAGAACCAGACCTCCGACGCAAGTGTTTAGGTTACTACACGCGCAAATATATCAAAATGGTTGTCGCGACCGCTATTTTTTTTTTCTCGAAACAAAATAAAATATAATATTTGAAATTATACTTTATAAGGTACTTACATAACAAACACATTGTATTAATACATTACCGATAGCCATAAATAGCACGCTATACAAATGGATGAATTGCTCCAGTTTACATACAGGCGGCCTAAAGTTTTTGACGGCTTTTAGCGAACTTAAAACCTCAGCGCTGTTATTATATTACTTAAATATACATGTTAAGGCAATTTAATTTTATTATATATGATTTGTATTACTCACTTCAGCCTAATAAACAAAACAGGCCTCCACAAGTTTCGCGCCTACAATGCCCATAGTCACCACGCTGCGCAGGCGGGTTACTATTAAATGCAGTTAATCAAACCAAAGACTATCTTACTCAATGTATTTAGTTAAATATCCATTTACTTTAAGGGCCTGTTTTTTCGATTGCTAATAAAGTTTCCTCACATATAAATTACTGATTAGAATTATTCTTATTAGCTAAAACAGGCTGTTTTAGTTTGCAGGTTGAGAATAAAAATATCTAATAGACAGATCAGAATTTGGATGAATGATGAAAAAGAAAAATAAAACATATCCTTTTATTTGTTTTAATGGCTTACTTCAGATTGCTTCATCTGTAACGCTTGCGATAAGCCTCAAAGTCTACTAGACACGTGTTTTTCTCTGTTTTATAAAGTCATTTTAGTAAAATTTAAAATCCCACACAGAACCCAATACAAAACGAGTTTTATGCGTAGACACTGTTGAGATTTCGCACAACCAACAGTAAAAGGTCGTGAAAATAGACCGGTCGGCCACATCCTTAAATATCCTTATTAATATTAATATTTTCGGAGGTAAGCCTGAGTGCTTACATTAGTAGCACAAAGCTTATCTGCTTAAGGAGCCTGTTTGAGTGTTTTATGGATTACAATTTCATGTAGCTTACCTTTGTTAGTGTAACGTTTGATTTATAATGTGTTTTAATATTAAAAACTTGAATAATTAATATATAATTTATAATACGTACTCTAATACCTTACCAAATAACAAATTATTAACTTGTAATTATTTTGTATTTTAGCATTTATTAAAAATATTAGAGACAGAGACATTCAGAGAGATACGTGTGTATAATAGGTTTTAGTATACATATATTTAAGTTAAAGATTTATTTGAGACAAGACAAAAATTAACTCCAGACATCATTTAACAAAAAATATTGGATTTTATTACCATAATTAGAAGCATAAGTTTCACCTAATATTTTCCTTCGCTTCATCATTCATAGTTCCATGCATCTATGCAGGTTAATTAGCTTGGTAATAACGACATACTCATCACTCATCATCACTACAGTCTATTGCAGTCCACTGCTGGACATAGGCACACACAAGTTCGCGCAAATAAGAAACGCTCTGTGGATTAAGCTCCGATCCTTCTCTACATGGAGAAAGAGGCCTATGCCCAGCAGTGGGATGTTACAAGCTAAATTGTTAGCAAAAATTTTATTATTTATTCAGATCGCATTAAAATTAATCATTTTGACTAAAGTAATGAACAGACCGTAATAAATTTCAATTAAAATGTATACGGACGAAGTAACACATTTATTCATTATTACTAAATAGTTATAAATTAACTTTTTATATTTAATTAAGAATATCAAAATGTTTGAATAATATATTTTAAATTATAAAAACTAGTTATATTAAATTTCTATTTTAAACGGTTTTATTTAGCTCACCCCGTTTGTTTTATTTTTTTTATAATATATATTTATTTTTATTGTAAATCAAATGTGTACAGATTGTTGTGTTTGTGATAATTTACGATCAAAAGTGAAAAACACGGATACCAAAATATGATAGATTAATAAATAGACTCGAGTATTTCATTGTGAAAAAACCAACGTCGGTTAAATCGCTTTGCCCAACTAGTTATCGATAAAACTTTAACAAGTTTAACAATGGTAATCCTTTTGCTAACACACATTATATTGACAAACATCTAATAAAGAAGATTTAACGTAAACTTAGTACGTGCATTCTAACCACGTGAATCTAATCTGGAAACAGTCTTTATATTCCTATGTCTCGGTTGTTTCTTGGTATCCAGAAGTTTGGATCTAATGAAGTTATGAAATCCTAGCTTACCAATAATAAATTTCTTGTTTTAAGGCAAAAACGTAATAACAAAGCAAAAACATGCAAAAATACTTGAGTGTCATTATCTACGTGTCATCTTTGTGCAAACTTATAGGGTATGTAATAATATATAGTGTGAGTTGTCAAATTTTGAACTGACAAAAAGCTTATTTCTCTCTCTATTATATTAAGTTGTATTATTTGATGGGAGCTAGGGCTGCTATTGCGTCATGCTCGCTTCTTTTGCTAAGCATGCTCGTCTTACAGCTTACACAGTTACAAGTTATTTAGGCTTTTGATAATTAGGAAGTAATAACAATAACAGTCTGCTATGTATGGATTACAAACATCTACTTAATTTCAAAATATAATGATTACATTTTAAGTATTCAAGAATTGGGTGTACTGTGTCTTAAAAATATATTTAATAAAACACGCAATTTTTGTAACTAGATGTCTAGAAAAAACCGAAACAGTTTTAAACAATGCCTACCATGAAATATAAGAAATTTAATGAAAAGCCAATATAAACCAACGCAAAACTCATTAGTCAGAGCATTGTCTAAGATGTATCATTTCCAATAAAAAGAGATATTTGGAAAATCTAAGGTGCACGCCTCCATGCATTTCTGTACAACTATTGTTGCAGCTTATACTTAGCAGCGCCCTCCAGTAGCTTTCTTAAGAACTAATGATTAACCATAAACGATTATAAGTGAGTGGTATCTTAAGAAACCTGGTAGAGGTATACTACCGGGTAGATAGTGCCCGGGTAGGCAGACGTAGTCTTGGCAGGTCTATCGGGAAGACCCCACAAACGATTATAAGTTCGATTAATTTATTTTTAAAAAAATAAAGAAGATTAAGCGTAAGCGCTTCCGCTTCCCGTATTTTTAATTTTGTGAGTGTAAAGCACAGCCTCCTTGTAGGCGTACAATAGAAGATAAATTGGAAAAATATTTTAACCCTCTTTTTATTCATAGCGTGTCATCTACATTTTAATTCGAAAAACGAAAACTTTCGGTCCCTCTTTATGAATTTTATGCGCACGGAGATATCTCACATTTGTGAAATTTGGAATAATGTAAGGATTTGAGGAACGCTTACACACACATATAATATCAGTTATAAATGGGGAAATGTTAAATAAAGTAAAAAAAAAAAACTTAAATTTTACTAACGTCACGTTAGTGTCTATGGGATTCGCATCGTCTAGGAAGTATTTTCAAATAAGTGTTTTTATATTGTAAAGCCGTATTTTCCTGTCCGACAAATTATTAATTGAAGCAATTTTGACCACAATATAATCACAAATTTGTTTTAAGCGGTATTTATTATATCGTTATTATAAGTAAATAAAGATGTAATGCGTCATATTATTAGCATGTAATGACGAAATACATCTAAATTGTTATAGTTTGTTACACAAAGATTTTATGGTAAATCAATTTCTTGGCTTATACATTATCATAGTTGGCTTTATACAGTTTCTGCTACAACGTACAAAGATGTTGATTTCTTGCTTTTATAGCGTCCAAAATTACTCTTAATTATAGAAAAAAGGAATAGATTGTTTTGATCATTGAAAGTTAAGTAAACAAGTTCGTTCTAACTGAAACGAATAGTGAGAAATTTGTAGTTGTTGCTTCAAGATCTTAAGGAAATATATTATACTTTAGTTACATATGCGCCAATACTTATTGTTTCCCCTTTCCTATTTCCTTGCAAAATGGTATAACTTGTAATGAATTGAGCAATAAGCAGGTGTATTTCCGTTTACTAAGTTTCTAGTTATTAGTCTCGAATTTCGTGAAGTACCTTGTAGGGGATAAACTGGTATACGAAACTTTAACCGCTTACGTTAACTAGATTTTATGATTATCGTTCTAACTGCACATGTAAGAAATTAATTGTTATTTTCGAAAATTATATTACTCTACTCTAAAACATATTGAGAGTCGGTTTGCAGGATGAATATTATTACTTGTAGTATTGTATTACTAAATTTTGGTATACAATTTACAAGTCACTATTAATATAATTTAGTGTGGAATACCATTGCTTTTGCTACAATACACTATTTGAAATTCAATCCCAATACAAATAATACGAGAACATAATTATACTCAAACAGACGGCTACAGACAAAGAGACTATTCTGGGCTGAGAGCACTACAGACGTATTAGGATTCCCGTCATTGAAATTGCGATTATGATCATTACTGTTTGTATTCCAATAATAGTGCAGTGCACATATAATTTGTTGGATTTCTTATTATTATTTCTTCAGACTGGAAAAATAATAATTTCAATTGCAAATAACGATTTTTAATGTTTGTTAAACTTTCTACTAATTGGAACAATTAGTAAAGGGAAAAATCCATAGCTGGCGCTCAATAACATACGAGTAGGTAAATTCTCGACGCCGCGTTGGCGCAACGGTCACAGCCATGGATTGTGCCGGTTGCGCTGGCGGTTGCAGTTTTGATCCCCGTACATGACATGCATTTGTATTGGCCATACAGGTGTTTGGCACGGTCTGGGTATTTGTGCAGTCCTTGTGGGTCTCCCCACCGTGCCTCGGAGAGCACGTTAAGCCGTCGGTCCCGGTTGTTATCATGTACACCTGATAGCGATCGTTACTCATAGTAGGGAATATATCCGGCAACCCGCATTGGAGCAGTGTGGTGGATTAAGCTCTGATCCTTCTCCTACATGGGGAAAGAGGCCTATGCCTAGTAGTGGGATTATTACAGGCTGAAGCGAGGAATAGAATATCACTACATACCATAAAACAAAGTCGCTTCCCGCTGTCTGTATGCTTAGATCTTTAAAACTACGCAAAGGATTTTGATGCAGCTTTCTTTAGTAAATAGAGTGATTCCAGGGGAAGGTTTATATGCATAATAAATGCATAATATTTTAGAGGAACACTGTTTTAAGTTGTTTGTTTAAGGATTCTAATATGATGTCGTAAACAAACAAATTTGTTTGCGTTTATATTGCAAATATTTATTTTATCATTTATATTTAGTATCAGCATTGCATCCGTGTGAAGCCGGGGTGGGTCGCTACTATATAATAAAATTCTAAATTTAAATTAATTTGATGTAATTCTTTTATTACGGTAAAGTTGTTACAATAATAATAATCATTTTGTAAAAATTTAGTGCCTATTTTTATTGGAAAGATGTTCAAAGGTCCAGTACCTTTGAATCTACCTTATGAAAGCGCATTATAGTTTACATTTTATTACTATTTTTTACTATATTTTACGTAAGTCATAGGTGATATTGTTAGGATTTATGAATTAAGTGAAGATGATTACGACTTTTTTGTAATAATAATAATAATAATAATAATAAAGACATTTATTCACCAAGCATAAAAAACAAAAGATTTTTTAAAATCTAATTTACATAGATTTTAGAAAAAATGCTGGTGAAAAAGTGGTAGACTCATTATTATGACAGACTACATTACGTTTATTAAAATTTATCGTCCTTTCAGAATCCAGTTTTTGTATTATTTGTTTGTCCATGAGTCACTGTTTACAATTAATAAAAATATTGGTTTGGTCAGTGGATAGTGCAACTGGCTGCTAAGCTAACAATCAAGTATATTCCCTGCTCAATATAAATATTTTTACAGGCCAAGTGGAGTTTAGTCTGCAGGTTAGGAATGGATGTATTTCAATATTGACTAAACTATTTTATCTACCCCATGCAGTTTTACTAGTACCTTCTTTATTAAGTGATGATACATATTAAAAAGTTTGTTCAAAATTATACATTGACGTACATAAACTTACACAATAAAATAAAAAACTTACATATTTGTAGGAGTTATGCATAGTCATACCATTTTGGCAAATATACATACATACATACATATAATCACGCATATTTCCCGTAGGGGTAGGACCGTAGGGGAGACCACTTCTTTCCACTTGCTACGATCCTTACATACTTCTTTCGCTTCGTCTACCTTCATTATTCCCTTCATACATGCTCTTCGGTTTAGGGTACTCTTGTCCTGGCCTTTCTTCAAGACGTCCCTTATTTGGTCTCGGAACGTCTACCTAGGTCTACCCCTTCCAACCCTTCTATCCACACTTACCTAATACACTTTTTTTTTCAATCATTCTCCACTCATTCTCTCGACATGACCAAACCATCTGAGCATATCTTTCTCAATTTTTTTCACTACATCTTCTATCAGACCACAACGTTTCCTTATCTCACTATTTCTTAGTTTAACTCCTAGCATACTTCTTAACGCTCTCATCTCAACTGAATTTATTCTGATTTTATGTTTCTTCTGCCATACCCTACTTTCACTTCCGTACATGAGTGTCGGAACCAACACGCACAGCCAAACGAGCCTTGTTAGACACCCTCTGACTTCTCATAAAGGAGTGCAAAGCTCCATTCACCCTGTTTCCTGCATTCACTCTTCTTTCAATATCACTCTCACACTTGCCATGTCTTGTAAACTTTGAACCCAGATACACAAACTCATTCACCTGTTCAATTTGTTCATCTCCAATCATGATATTACAGTCTGTCACTGTTTCATCTCCTTCAAACACCATCACTTTCGTCTTCTTTACATTCATCTTCATTCCCTTTCTTACAAAAGCTCCACTCATATCCGTTACCATCTCCTGCAACTCCTCGGGCGAAGACGCAAGTAATACTTGATCATCAGCATAGAGGAGACATTTGACGAGTAACTCATTCATTCTCAACCCATTTTCATTACACCCAACTGAAGTCCTACAGACCTATTGGACTCCTGTCGATTCTCGGAAAGACACTCGAGAAGCTGTTAATAGTCAGGCTTCAGTGGAGGCTCTTTCCTACGCAGCACCATGGCCAGTATTGATTCATGCCACAAAGGGGAACGGAGGAAGCCCTCTACGATCTAGTTGGGCATATCAGGAGGGAAATTAAACTAAAAAATATAGTGCTTCTGGTATCGCTCGATATAGAGGGCGCTTTCGACAATGCATGGTGGCCAGCTCTAAAAAAACAGCTGATAGAGAAACATTGCCCAAAGAACCTCTATGCCATGGTCGTTTCATATCTAAAGGACCAAAGGGTCATAGTAAACTATGCCAGAGCAACCTGCGAGAAGGAAACGACGAAAGGTTGTGTCCAGGGATCCATAGGTGGACCGACTTTCTGGAATATTATCCTAGACTCGCTCCTTAGGGAGGTACACGGTATGGGAGTGTACTGCCAAGCCTTTGCGGATGATGTGGTCCTCGTTTTCTCGAGCCAGAAAACCAGCAACCTGCAAGCCTCGGCCGAATCCACCCTAGCTGCCGTACAAGACTGGGGTAAACGCAATAAATTGAGCTTCGCACCACATAAAACCAATGCGATGGTCATGACCAAGAAGCTCAAATATGACATCCCCATAGTCCATATGTCCGGCACTCGCCTGAGGCTTGTAGAAGAAATAAAACTGCTGGGGCTCATTTTGGACTCTAAGCTCACATTTAATGCGCACGCGTCCGCTGTGTGTAAGAAAGCGGCGAACATATATAAACATTTAGCGCGCGCGGCAAAGGTGTCTTGGGGTCTAAACGGAGAGATAGTACGGACCATATACGTGGCGGTGATAGAGCCCATCGTCCTGTATGCGGCAAGCGCGTGGTCTACAGCAGCACAGAAGTTGTCCATTAGAAAACAACTAGACTCACTGCAGAGAGGCTTTGCCCAGAAGATCTGCAAAGCGTATAGAACGGTGTCTCTAACATGGCACTCATCCTATCAGGCTTACTCCCCCTTGACCTTCGGATCCGAGAAGCGGCCATACTTTTCAAGACCAAGAAAGGTCACTGCGAGGACTTTCTTCCGCCAGGTAGAGAGCTGGAGCGGAAGGTGGGCCCGATGCAAAATCCCCATCCATTTCTACTCATGACAACCGAGTACGAGCGCTTGGAGAGTCTGAATCCCGAAGACATGGAAAAACACCACATCGTCGGCTCACTCATCTACACTGACGGTAGCAAAATCGAGGGCAGAGTAGGAGCTGCCCTAACCTGGTGGGACAAAAGTAGGGAACTCAGATACTCCACATTCCGGCTAGAACCGCACAATACCGTCTTCCAATCGGAGATGTATGCACTCTTTCGAGCTGTGGACATGGCAAGAAAGTCGAAGGAGGGCTCTATTAACATCTTGAGCGACTCTAGATCGTCACTCGATCTACTTAGGAGTCCTTCGGCAACTCACCCTCTGGCCATTGAGATGAAGAGTTGCATCAGGCAGATCCATGAGGAAAATAGGACAGTGCGGTTCTTTTGGTCGAAGGCTCACGTGGGAACACCGGGCAATGAAAGAGCGGACGAATTGGCCAAAAAGGCGGCCCTTACTAAGAAAACAGCCCCTGACTACGATAAAGTACCTATATCGTACGTCAGACGGCTGATACGGCAAGAGACCGTCAGATTGTGGCAGGATAGATACAATTCTTCGGAAACTGGATCGGTTACGAAAATATTCCTACCGGATGCAAAGACCGCTTGCAAACTGGTAAGGAAATCGGCGCTAACACCTGTCGACACACAGATTCTGACCGGCCACGGAGGATTTGCGGCGTATCTTCACAGATTCCACCTCCGAGACGGTCCTTCGTGTATTTGCGATCCGGATTGCGAGGAGACGATTCTACATATCATATTGGAATGCCCGAGATTTAGCAAAGAGAGACTGGATTTGGAAATAAAACTCCAGAAGGGACTAGAGCAATCTTCGCTCCACACCATCATGGAGAATGATGCCGAAAGGGCTGTCTTCCTCGCATTCGCAAGAAGCGCCGCATCAAGGGCTGCCAAAAGAAATGGCTCAACCGCTCTACCTCTAGCTGTGACATCCGTACCACAGTCCACACACACAGTCACCGCAAATAAAAATACAATTACACATACACAAACACAACAAACAGATCGGTCGACTACCGTGCCTGCCATTCAGTGCCCACAACCCCGAACGCTGCTGGGCCACATCACCCAGACCATCCGGTCTCCTCTGCTGAAGATTATACAGAGGAGGGCCAATCAAAACGCACCTCCGGAATCACCTGATCCGAGCAAGACGATAGAGTCCCTACTTGGAGAAGGCAACCGTAGCGGAGAAGTGTGCATAAGCACCAAATGCATAGCCCTCTTCATGGACAATGAAGCGGAGAGATTGGGAGTAAGTTTCTGTCGCTTCGAGGGGCGGGATCGACTGGTGGTTTCCCCGGGGCTGGCCCTGCTGTTAAAAGGTAGCACAGAAAAAACAAGCGTTAAAAAATCAAAGATCGATACGCTTGCGCAAAAATACGGGGACGACTCTACCTGCCGTCTGGTGCAATTGCACAATAAAGCGATAGTGCTATTCGAGTGGGGGGAGACGTCAGCCTTTGCGCAGGCCAGCTCGTGGCTGCAACAGCTGGGTGAATCCTCCGGGGGTGTCCCTGGAAAAATCAGCGTGGACTCTATGAGAGTTGGTTACGATAGAGGTGGCGTATCGGACAGATACGGCTGCCTACTAGCGTCAAGACACCACCAAATCATAGCCTATGAGGACAGGGGGGAGGATCTGGGCTACTTAAAGCCCAGATCACAACCACTTTCACCCCCTGTATGGCAGACTCTCGAGGAGATTGCTCTCAGTGGCTCGGAGCGACTGCAACAAAAGGCTGAGGCGAAAAAGAAAATGGAGGGACGACGCGACCCCGAAGATAATACTCAAAAGGCGAAGCCCCGACTGATGGCGATAGCAAAGTTCGTCCAGGCTACCATCTCCTCCAAAAGAGGTAAACGACTGTCCCACCTTTCCCCAAAATTGGCGGAAACGAGTGAGCTGCAAATGAAAGCATTAAGCAGATTTACCAAGGACGAAAGTCCGAGGTACTCTCAAGCACCATCAGCCACTCGAACGAGGGCCGACATGGGGCAAGTAACACCACCCAGACTTCGACCAGCATCCACACCACTACAGCATGCGGAAAATGCGCTGATCGAGTTCCTGGCCATAACAAATGCTAACCGCGAGGTAAGCCTGGCCATATGCAAGAAAATCATGCAGACCTACCAGTACAACCATGAAAAGTTGCTGGAGGTGGAACTCGAAGAAGCCGAAGCAGCCATTTATAATAACGACACCCAGCAAGTCCTCAAGGGCAACATGTCGGGAAGATATATGGCTGCATACAACATCACGTCAGGCTTCGTGGACGCAGTCGAGGACGAGGGACAGAACGACGAGATTCAGACCTTTCACACACCGAAAGGGGACCCGTTGGTGGTGGTGGCCAAGTGCACGAGAGTGATGCTGGGTGATAGGGTGCTCGGGATGGCTAAAACCATCATGAGTGACCCGGACGCCGAAGGCGCTTTCGGGGCTTGGAGGCTACCGCAACTGAGATGGACAAACGGGGTACCCGGATGCGGCAAGACAACTCACATAGTCAGGAACTTCGATGAGGACGGCGAAGTCGTAGCCACAACCATGATCGAGGCAGCGAAAGATCTTAAAGAGAAGTTGGCGCACCGCTATGGCAATAAGGCCAAAACGAAGGTGCGCATAATGGCGTCCATACTGGCAAATGGTTTTCGTAAGGGCGTTAAGATAAGCCGATTAACGGTAGACGAAGCCCTTATGAACCATTTCGGAGCCATAGTCATGGCTGCCCGGCTATCGGCAGCAGAAGAGGTGGTCCTCATCGGAGACGTAAACCAGCTGCCGTACATCGACAGGGAAAACCTGTTCGAGATGCGGTACAGCAGACCTTACCTGACAGTAGGTATCTCATGCGAGCTGTCCTGCACGCATCGAAACCCAAAAGACGTTGCTTTCGCCATCAGTGAGGTGTACGACGGGATCTACAGCTCGAGCCCGATCATCCACTCGTTGCGCATGGAAGGATTCACTGACTCACGAATACCAGCAGAACAGGACCGGACCCTGTACCTGACTTTCACGCAAGACGAGAAGAAGGCGTTGATAGGTCGGGGATACGGAGCTGGGGAGGGGTCGAGAATCCTGACCATTCATGAGGCGCAGGGACAGACGAGTGAAAACGTCATTGTTATCCAGACGAGGGCGGAGAGGCTTCGAATCCATGATAGTGTCTCGCACGCGGTGGTCGCGGTGACTAGACACACTAACACCTGTGTCTATTACACCGACGACAAGGACGACGCAATTGGCTACTTCGTCAGAAGGGCGGTGGAGGCTAACCGTAGGCAGATTCTCGAGCACAGCCTCAAAATGGCGATCCATAATAGGGATGCGAATGTTATTGAGGATGTGCTCGCGAAACTGGCGGCGGGCGCTGGTTTAGAAAAATGAGAGTGGCCGTCGACAATGTAAGTCACACAATGTAAATTATAAAACATGTAGTGCATTATAAAATTAATGGAGCATGTAGAAAAAAAAAAAAACCATAGTCGTAAGTGATTATTCTAGTTATTGTTATTTAATTTAATTCTAATAATTATTCTAATTATTATTATTATATAATTATATATATCTCTCACGGTCAGTTTTGGACTCACCATCGAAATAGAGAAAATAAGCTTTAGTTCGTAATTCGAATGCAATGTTGAAAATAATACGCCTCAATACTTGAAAATTAAAATTTAAATAAAAAAAGGCATGGGCACTCAAGAGCCTATGGATGTTAAAACTTAAATTAAAAAAAAAAAAAAAAAACCATTTTCATTCTCTTTTAAATTTGTCATACAATTATCCATGAAGAGATTAAACAGCTACGATGACGCTACACATTCCTGTCTAACACTTTTTTCAATATTAAACCATTCAGCGTATGCCCTATTTATCCCCACAGAAGCACAAGAATCCCTATAAAGAGATTGCAATGCTCGTATGATGACACTGCTCATACCATTTACGGACAATGCTGACCACAATTCATTCCTCATCACTCTATCATAGGCCTTTTCTAAATCCACGAACGCGCAATAGACTTTTTTGTTTTTGACCAAACACTTTTCGGCTATGCACCACAAAGAAAAGACCTGATCCGTACATCCCATTCCTTTTCTAAATCCCGCTTGGCAAATATAACTGTAACAAATTATTGTTATTAAATATTATACTGTTTAATAGCCATTTTTAATCGATTTCCAAAAGAGGAGGAGGTTCTCAAATCGACTGTATTTTTTTATGTATGTTGCTTCAGAACTTTTGACCGAGTGGACCGATTTCGACAATTTTTTTCTTAATCGAAAGGTGGTTCGTGTCATTTGGCCCCATTAAAATTTATTTGAGATCTAATAACTACTTGTCGAGTTATATTAACAACTACTTATCGAGTTTTATCCGTGTAGCTTAATCTACTACGCCGTTTTACTACGTTTCGGCGGATAATATATTCCTACTATGCGTAACGATCGCTATCAGTTGTATGACCGTACTCTCCGAGGAACGGTGGGGAAACCTACAAGGACAGACATCCAAATCGATAAAAATATTTGTACAAAATAAAAATATCAATCCCGAGCGGGAATCGAAACCGCAAACCGCTGGTGTTTAAACGTGTACATGGCACACGCACTACACCAGAGCGGTTGTTATATTGGATGTACAAATTAAATCAGTCCGTTTTTTAGGTGTAACATATGTATTAATTTGAAAAAAAATGTCATTAAACAGATTAATCAAAGTATAGTCGATATATAGTCATCATCATCATCACATCAACCTTTTTCAGTTCACTACTGGACATAGGCCTCCACAAGTTCAGGTCAAAAATGGCGTGAACTCATGTGTTTTGCCCATAGTCACCACGCTGGGCACGCGGGTTGGTGACCGCAGTACTGGCTTTTGGCTTGTCGCACCGAAGACGCTGCTGCCCGTCTTCGGCCTGTGTATCCCGCATGTATGTTATCCCGCCATCGATCGGCTTTTTAAGTTCCAAGGTAGTAGTTGAACTGTCTTATCCCTTAGGCGCCTCTTACGACACCCACGGGAAGTGAGGGGGTGGCTATATTCTTTGATGCCGTAACCACACAGCATATATAGTAATAATAACTATTACTTTTCCCGATCTTTCAGTAAATTTTAAAATTCAATTTCGAAAAGTATACCATATTTGGAGGTTATCCAAATTATAATAATTTGTTATTAATTTTTTCGAAAAAACTGTGCTTTTAATCTGCCAAATCATATTGTATCTGTCTAAACAACCACTTTTCCGAAAGAGCCATATCCGGCAAACACAGCAGATTGGTGACAGATGATTGGCGTTATCATGTAGTCTATTAGGGTGAAAACCTCTTGAAAATAAAACGTAACGCTCAATAGATTCGGATACAATAGCTTTTAAAAATCAAAGCAATTATAATTGTCATAATGTATCAAATTGTTTGATACTCTATGACAACAATCGTTGTCATTGTAAGGTTTTGCAAGCATTATATGCGTTCCATGTGCACTTTTCTTCAAATGAAGGAAATAAAGGAAAATTACCCGCAAATATCAAAAATTATCACAGATTTTGTTGAAAAAAAAGTGTGGTTTAGACCACACGACTGAAGTAAAAGTTAAGAAACGTAACTCTCTCTATTTCTATCTTCAATAACTTATATCTACCTCTCAACTTCCGTTCGCCTCGCCCAATAACACTTTTCGTAACGCTTTCGTCTTATACTTCAACAAGTATTTAAAAAAAACTTAAAGGACTGTGTACCGTATATTATTTACAGATGTCTAACCTCTCAGAAACCACCGTAATCTACTTTCTAAACATTTTTTACATAACAGTCAAAACCAACTTTTAAAAACAGACCGAATTAATTTGTACACCCAATATTACATAGGGCAATTTTTCTAGTGGATGGTTAACTCTTTTTGAGGAAACAGCGAAATGATATATTGAGCATTGGGGTGATTACCAATTACTACCCACAAAGCCCCAGGCTTTGATTTGAACGTTCAATTAGTAATATCGGGCGTATAATAATAATCTATTCAAGATGAATTTTGCTAGAACCCGTACGATTGTGATTTTAGATTATTATTGAAATATTAGTAATTATTGCTTTATTAAACAAGAATGCAAGTGTAAAAAGACCAAACCTTGAAAATTAACGTGAAAATGTTAGATGTTCATTCGATTAATATCTTATCATATCAAGATTTTAAATATATTGATTAAATCTAATTCATTAACCTCGTGATACCGATAAGGCTATTAAAGATTTGATAACAGGAAGCAATTAGGAGAAATACATTTCTATATTTTTATATTTTATTGGCTAAAAAGTATACGTCCCACCCGATGGTAAGCGTTTACCATAGCCTATGGATGCCTGTAATCCTAGAAACACCTTAAGCGCGATGCTGATCCTATCTCGGACCCAGGGAGTCCTAGTCACATTGTTCACCATAGGAACACAACACTACTGAAAAATAGTATTATTTGACTCTGATTATCTATAAGGCTGAAGTACTGCGCCAGTCGGGCACTGCAAATTTTGAGCAGAACATTTCCTGCTATGCTCTACCTCTATGTTATGATTAATTGTCATTGAAATTCTTTTTCGTCTATCTTCCAATGTGTTTCCAGCATAAAGTTAGGTTAGTGTCCAGTGTACACTCTATGCCGCGTAGACGAATGGGTTGGGTATGTGCTTTGTTTTCAGTGTAATCATAATAGGGGTATGATTTGTGACTAGGCCATTTCAGAATGCGAGGTGTAACGTGCAATATTTACCTAAATATTGTGTTAGATGTAGGTACATGAATTTCTTTTAAATTTATTTTATTTAAGCTACATCTAACGCGCAACGCGCGTTTGCGCAACGGTTAAGGCTATACCTAGCCTACACCGGTAATCTTAGGTAGATCGTCGGTCCAGTGAGTGGCAGGAACTCTCATGAGTTCACTCTGACTTACTGATTATTAAATGTAGAAAACAATTTCGCTTCAGCCTGCAATATCCATGTGCTGGGCATAGGCCTCTTTCCCCATGTAGGAGAAGGCTGAGAGCTTAATCCACCATGCTGGTCCAATGCGGGTTGGTAGTATATATTTCCCTACTATGAGTAACAATCGCTATCATGTGTATAACAACCGGGACCAACTGCTTAATGTGCTCTCCGAGGCACGGTGGGGAGATTCACAAAACTGCACAAACATCCAGATCACGGCAAACATCTGTATGGCCAATACAAATGCTTGTCATGTGTGGGGATCGAGCCCGCAACCACCAGTACTACAGCCGCAAACCAGTGCTGTGACCGTTGCGCCATCGCGGCGTCAGAAAAAAAAGAAAACCATTTGAGATCTGTTAAATATAGACTAAGTTAAATATTGTGTAATAAAGTCAAAGTTGACCCATTTCGAAGTTAAGATGAGTTCCGATTCAGAATTAAATACTGGTGTTATCTCATTGACGTAAGTAACTTTGATTTAAAATTATGCGCGTGATACAATATAGTTATTGTATTACTACAGAGCGTTCAGTGATATATAGTTCTAATAATTCTTGTTAGTAAATCAATCAACATTTTTAATACTAATGTTACAGTTAACCTTCATTGTCACCTCTACATAACTGATTCTTCTTCTTCAGTACCCTCAGTGTCAAAGACTTGTATACGTATAAATCAACAGTGATATTATAAGTGTATAGATATTAATCTTTTTTTTCGCTTCGTGTTTGTTTTTTGTGTAAATATTGCCAGCAACAAAAATTAGAGACAGGGAGGGTATTCTCTATACTGAGTTTAATATGATATAATTTAGAAACGGTTGAAGTAGATTTTTTTTTAATGTATTCATAATGTTGCGAGACATATCTATCTATCATCATACTAGTCTTAAATAATGATAAAATTATCACATTAATTATATTATTTTTACAGTACTCATTTATCAATAGGACACTCATCGTCCAAATAATATTTAATAACACATTTATAACTTAGACGCTGTGTGGCCACGGCATTAAAGAATATAGCCACCGCCTCTCTTCCCGTGGGTGTCGTAAGAGGCGACTAAGGGATAACATAGTTCCACTACCACCTTGAAACTTATAAAGCCGACCGATGGCTGGATAACCATCTAACTGCTGGCTTTGAAATACACAGGCCGAAGACGGGTAGCAGCATCTTCGGTGCGTCAAAGCCAGCCCTGCGGTCACCAACCCGCCTGCCCAGCGTGGTGACTATGGGCAAAACACATAAGTTCGCGCCACATTTGGCGCGAACTAGTGGAGGCCTATGTCCAGCAGTCGACTGCAATAGGCTGAAATGATGATGATGAACTTAGACGCATCGCATCCTGGTACATTGGGGGCGTAAATATTAAGACTACTGAAATTGTCACGAGTATTATAATTGCAAAGCAAATGTTCAACCGAGCCGTGGCCGAGTGGATTTTATTCAGCTCTTGAGTATTTTAATTGTTTTTGGTCACAGTACATTAATTTGGTTTTGGTTAAGATAAGCAAATATACTGCATTGATTGTTATGGCGGAATAAATTATATTTC